>NC_090714.1:6343901-7669251 GCF_040954835.1 Lepisosteus oculatus | reverse complement strand
GCAGCATTATAAACTGACATCTTCCAAAATGCAAAGAAACGCGAGATATCTATTTGTACCACCTCTGTTCTGCCTGTTCTGTATTTTTTTTAAATCTGTATTTCTGAACTTAATTAATTCTTCCTTTTCATAATTATTCATGAATGATAACAAATTCAGTGGCTTGTCAACATCCCTTTGTTCTCTACCTGAGAAACATTCAAACCTCAGACATTTGAGGCAACTTCCCAAAATAGAATCCAAGACAGTTAGAAACACAGCACAGCAAGTAAAGCCAGTCAGAGATAATCTCATTCATGTAAAAAGAAAGAGACATTTAAGGATACATTCACAGAACACAAAAAATAACCAAATATGCAGAAAATAAAGACATTTTAATCGGAGCTGAAGAGAAGAAAGTTTTTGCAAACTTTCAAAATATAACACTGCAGACTAAACCTATTCAATGCATTTTATCCATTGATTTATTTATTTTATGAGGGCTAATAAGCAGGCTGTCCAATACAAGTCTCTACTCATTGGGAGGTAAATGTACTACTTTTGGAGGACAAGTATCATGGAGCTCTGCTGGTTTGAATCCAGGCTATGCCACTGTTGGAGTGCACATTGCAGGGGATGGCTAAATATCACCCTGGTGGGTAAGGCTGAAGCCAGCATGGAATTCTGATTTCACAGCACAGTAGTGGGGGTGGTTGGGCCGTAAGAGCTTGTAGCAAGATCAATAAAGACAGAGTGAGTCCTCCATGTGACACAACAACTCCAGTATTTGCAGTTCAAAACTCACAGTGTGAAAAGGGGCAGGCAGCTTGGTTCAGTAACCCAGTTCAGTAGAGGCATCTAAGACACCTTCATCTCTTCTGGGCTTGGATGTTGCAGTGACCAAGGCTGAATAAAACTAGTGCATCCCTTTTTTAAATACTACTTTATATATAAACAACACAATACATATATACACTAAATGGCCACAGTGCCTATTAAATACTTAAATCTACAGCCACCGTGGCCTGGCTTTAATTGAAAAAGGTCTTTTAGGTGTTTTTTTCCTTAGGAGATACAGTTGGCATTTACTGCATGTCATGAGCAATAACTGAGAAACAAAAGTAAAACGTACAAAGTATGTCCAGCACACTGTATAATGTCAGTCCAAGGACACTTAGCTTCACTTCCAGTGCTTCCCACTTTGCCTCAGCACTAATTAAGTTTGTAGTGTGACTGGCAGATGAGAAAGTGATCTGCTTCTGTACAAAGCCAAGCTGACACCAGAGCTGCGCAAACCTCTGCCAATCACACACACACACAGAGAGAGAGACACGGGTGGGGATCAGTGTGAAGGCTATTATCCCAGTCTGGTCAGCTGAACAGCAGAATCCTTCCAAGTAGACACAGATCCGGCCTCGGGCCAGGGCTAAAAGCAGATTCTCCTTCAGCCTCACACAATCCAATTCATTCCAAGACTTACTCACCGAGTGTGAGGCAAGGGGATGGGCAGGGAGATGCAGAGGAAGGGGTCGAACGTGTTGCTCTGCTTCTGGCAATGAGGGCAGGTTAGCGAAGATCTGCATAAAAACAAATGAGTTCAAGCTCCCATACAGGGACTGAAACAACAAAAGGAAAACTACAATAAACTGCTTTGTCACCATGTTATAAATATATGTTTCACATTTATAATTATATAACTTCCAACAGCCAACAATTGTTCTGAAAATGAATTGATCCTTTGCACCTATAACATTGATCTGCCTATCATAGCAGATTTTACCGCAATCTACCACCCCAGTATCTGCTAGAAAATATATTTCTTTATTTTTCATTCTTTGTTTTAGTTTGGCTGGGGGGATTCGACAATCTTATAAAGGATTATTTCATGTTCCACGCTGACCAAGAGTGGCCACAAACATACTTGAACGCAGCACAAAGGGAGAAGATACATTAAGATACAAAAGTTCAATATAGAAAATGAAGTTGAGAGGGTGAAAATTCACAAGGTGAGCCAGTGAACCCTGGTACCTGTACTGGGCTTGAAACAGCTCCTGGATAAAAGAACCGGCCAGAGGCAGAGATGGGCCCTCAGGGGCGGCGTCGTCATCCTCTAACGGAGGCTGAAACAGCGGGGATAAACCACACTTACACATCACAGGACTCCAAGACAAACTGGGCTGATGGAAAGCCACACACCACTTCGTCAGAACTGCCTCACATTCCTTTCACCTTGTACTTCTGACCTCATCTCAAACTGCTGTCCTGCAGGCTCTGTTTAAAGTCAATAACTTAAAAAAATAACACACTTTTGCACTATATTAAACTCACAGGGGATCCAACGTTCGACTTTGGAAGCCTGTAGCTCTTTAGGTCCTGTGTTCCAGCAGTTTACTCCAAGAGGACATGATGCTAAATTAGGCACACTACTGACAAGGTTCTGCCTGAACTAGCTCTGCGTGCTCTGAATACCTTCAATGCAGCCCCTTGCAGTGCAAGCATGAGAACGTACAAATAAGAAAATTTCTATCTGCAGGACATACATTTGGTCATCATGTGTGATGTTCAAGTGGACCAGTGTCACCATCACACTCCACTCCTGCTGCCAGGCAGAGACATTTCCCACAGTAAACTATAAAGGCTGTTTTGCCAGTGAAAGTAAATCTAACAGTAAATCAGCAATCATTCAAGAGCAGGCCTTTCACATACAGTAGTCCGGCATTAATGTTCATAGCATTTACCAACTGGACAGCTGTTGCCAACATTATGTCATGGCACACTGTCCCCAGAACAAATGTGAAGACTAAAAATAATTAAAATAAAGCTTTATTTCCCCTTTCAGCTTAAAAGGGGAGTAGCAGTCCCAATTTCTCCGAATGGTTATTAAATTTCAGTAAGAAAATTTTACAAATTCAGAATTAAGCACAAAATCATGAACTTTGTGAAAGTACTGTAGCCTCACCATGTTGTCGCAAATTGGTAGTCTCACCACGGGTGAGAGCTAGAGTTCATGACAATTGTGACTTAAACCGGCCCTTCATTCTCAATAGTCATTGTAATGACTAATGTAACATGATGTACGAGTGAATAAGTACATGTTGCGCAGCAGACATTTCACCACAGAAATGTTCAAACGGAATCTGTATGCAGTTAACAAGTAGTATTTGTCAGCAAAGCAGTCGAGAGCAATATTTCTATTTGACTGAAAGAGATATACATTCGCAATTCTGCCTATTTACGATATAATAGGCCACTTCACCTCACCGGATGTTTTGTTGCCTCGTTCTGAATCGCAGAAAATAAAGGCACTATAGTGCTGAGCTGGAAATTTAATCTGTTTTGTGATGGTTTTGTGTGAGGTTCACACTTTACTGTGGACATTTTAATTTAATTGTGGTTTCAAATGATCTCATCGATCTTGATTTTTTCTCACCTCGAAATGTAAAAATAGCGCTGCAGTGCTAATAATAATAATAAAATTAATAATAATTCCTTACACTTATATAGCACTTTTCTGGACACTCCACTCAAAGCACTTTACAGATAATGGGGACTCCCCTCCACCGCTACCAATGTGCAGCCCCCCCAAATGATGTGACAATACGCTCACCACAAAGCAGCTATCAGTGGGGAGGAAAAGAGAATAATGAAGCCAATTCAGAGATGGGGATTATTAGGAGGCCATGACTGGTGAAGGACAATGGTCCTTTAAAATACTCTTTTAATTAAGAATCTGGGATTCTTAATGACCACAGAGAACAAGGACCCTCATCCTCATCCTTCTCATCCGAAGGACGGCGCCTTTTTACAATATAGTGTCCCCGGCACTATACTGGGGCATTAGGACCCACAGACCGCAGACAGAGCTCTTCCTGCAGGTCCCACTAACACCTCTTGAAGCAGAAACCTTAGCTTTCCCAGGAGGTCTCCCATCCAGGTACTGGCAAGGCTCACACCTGCTGAGCTTCAGTGGGCTGCCATGTGTCGAGATGCAGCACGATATAGCTGCTGGCATGTAAGAAGGGTATTTCTACTCCTTGTAAACATATTTGTCCTAAAATGTTACATTGAATTAAAAATCATTATGGTTCTGGATCCATAACTGAGGGGTTGTGGCTTTGAATCTGTGGGTACTGCTGTTGTGCCCCTTCAGCAAGGTACTTCAACCAAACAGCTTCAATAAAATACCCAGCCGTATAAATGGGTGCAAATATAAGTCATTTTGTATGAAAGTGTCAGCCAGTAAGTAAAAAAAAAAGTGATCTCTCTACCATTAAAGGTCAATTACATTTTTGAATTGTGCACAGAGGAGGGCTATGAAACTTAAAGTTGAATACTTTCGAGTTCATTTTTTTCCATCAGCCAGAATTCAACTCCAGGTCAATACGAGAACAGAGAAGCAACAGCAGGGCAGACACTGGTGGGATCAGCCCCCATCGGAGCAGGCTTACCTTGATGGAGGACCTGGTGCTGGGGTTTACGATGTTGTTCAGGTCTTCATGCACCCTGTCCAGCAGCCACAAGAGGAACTCCTGGGCATCGTGCTGAGCATTCCCCCTGTACTGCAGAGCATTCTTCGACACCACATTCTGCAACACAAACAACTCCTCTTACACCAGCAGCATGCGCGAGCAACGTCCGCTTATGGGATCTTAACTCCAATCAGGAAAACCCACTGTGATTGAGAGCTGTTTGGGATGAAATTAGGAAGGTTGAAACACAAAGAACTGAAATTATCCCTGTCCCGTGCTTTTATATGAAACATGCAGGACAAAAAAGAAGATTCCCCTAGCATACCACTCTGCTCTATGCATGTGATTTACAGGTGTTGACATGTAACTTAAGACCAGCTCTTGAACAATTCCAAACAATATTAAGTTACTGTGACAAACCAGCAGATGTACTATGTATAATATACTTCACATTGCATTTTTTACAGTGTTCTGCAGCTCTTAATATCTTAAATGGCCCAAACTGTTTTACAATCAGTCTTATTTTCCCATATCGTAGTGATACCTGCTTAACAAATCTACCACAGATGAAAGACAGTGGAGACAATAGTTAATGACAAAGATAGAAACAAATCTGTAAAGATTAAGGGTCCCATGTACCCATGATTGCAGAGCAAAGGAATCTCTACTTTAGAATGAGCAATTCCATTCCTGCAAATCATTTAATCAAGCATCTGAAAGCTTAGTTTGAATATGCACATCTTAAAAACTCATTATGCCTTTAAAACCATTTTTTCAGGAATTTAAATATTTCAGAAATGCATTTTTACCACAAAACCTGTAATTAAATGAGCCAATAGCAGAGCAGTGGCTCTGTGGCTCAGGATCTGCGCCTGTGGCTGGAAGGTTGCCGGTTCAAATCCTGCGGCTGACAGAGGAATCCTACTCCGTTGGGCCCCTGAGCAAGGCCCTTAACCCCAACTGCTCCAGGGGCACCATATAAATGACCCTGCGCTCTGACCCCAAGCTTCTCTCCCTGTCTGTGTGTCTGTGTCTCAAGGAGAAAAGTTGGGGTATGCGAAAAGACTAATTCCTAATGCAAGAAATTGTATAGAGCTAATAAAGAAACATTATCATTATCATCATTATCAATAACTCCAAATAAAAGCAGACTTACTTGACAGTATATACTACTAAAGCAGACACTGCATCCTGCAAACATCAGCAATTCTGTCCTTAAATACACAGGGAGAAAACTTAATCAAATGGAGCACCTTAAAAGTGGAACCAAACCTTATGAACCACTGATACTCCTCTGTCAAATAATCAAAACCAATAGCATACTCGGCAACATGGACACCGATTCTAATACTGTACATCAAAACAAGAAAATTGTGACCATAAGTCACTGTCAAGCTGAAAGACCTTCAGGAGAGTTACAAAATGCGATGGTCTGACGCTGCTGGGGTTGACACAGCTGTGCACAAGGAGTGGTGGCTCTGACCTGTTATGACGGGTCACCCAGAAACCGCAAAGCTTTGATAAAAAAGGTCCCAAAAAGTATCCAGCAACAATGCCAAGACTGGTTTGTTCACGTTTCAGCAGTTTCCAGATGTCAGAGCAAACAAACATAGAAACTGGATTTGCATCGCAGCCTTTAGCATTTTCAAGCCCCTGTCTAACATAAGATCTGTGCTAGAAAGCATAGCTTACCTTGCACTGAACCTATTAACGTGTTTGATTAAGCACATCTAAAGGTGAACACCTTGCAATGTAATATATAGAGTACATACACAGGCAGCCTTATTGCCTTATCTAGCTGTAGGGAAAAGAATAAAACAAAACTGTGCACAAACACATGCTGGCTAACCACCAGGGACAGTTACAGCCCGGCGCCCTGCAGCTGGTGAACGGTCACAAGCAGAAGCAGCTCTTTTACTGAGAAACACTGGGGTGTGAATTCCCTGCAGAAGGGTCATGATTGACACTAATCCTTTAATCCACAGAATGCCAACACAAGGTTCTTTGAAGATAATGAAGGGAAAAGGGTGTCTGACAAGGAAAAGAAACAGCACTTAGGATGGGTGTGTTTCTTAAAAGGGCCATCCATCTGAAGATAAGGAAACTAATGATTTGCAATAATATATATTATTCTACGTTTGAGATGTTTAAATGGTTTTTCTTCTCTAGCACTAAGGTGAAGATCTTGAAGATCGATACAAAGAAAAGTAACTATAATTGCACATAATTTGCATGCTGGAAACCCATAAGGATTTATACACTCTTATCTGTTTACTGTTACCTGAAGACACTATACAGATCTTAAAAAGTGTGTTTTACTTAGCCTCTTTTGGCTGTCAAAGAATTAGCTGCACGGTTAATTTTATTTTGCACAATTAAAACCGATATATCAAACACAGATGGTTCCTGACTTTCCTTCCTTGAGGCTTTGATTATTCACACATCAAAGAAAATGGTTTTTACAAAGGTCTGGCCATTTATTAATTAGGCTAATAATTTTAAGACTTGATTGTGGCTGGAACAACCATCAATATCACACCTTGAAGCACATACTCTTCTTTTCCTTAAACTGGTAAGAGGGGAGCGGTGGCACTGTGGCTAAGGATCTGCGCCAGTGGCTGGAAGGTTGCCGGTTCAAATCCCACGGCTGGCAGAGGAATCCTACTCCGTTGGGCCCCTGAGCAAGGCCCTTAACCCCAACTGCTGGCCCCTTAACCCCACTTGCTCCAGGGGTGCTGTATAAATGGCTGACCCTGCACTCTGACCCCAAGCTTCTCTCTCCCTGTCTGTGTGTCTCATGGAGACCAAGCTGGGGTATGTGACAAATTCAAATCCCTAATGCAAGAAATTGCATATGGCTAATAAAGTGATCTTATCAGACCAAAATCCAGAACCAGCAGAAAAACTCAGTTTCAAAAATAGATCATTTCAATTCATCCTATATCAAACAAGCAAAAGGGAGAATGAACATTCAAATGTCTTTTGAAAAAGACACACAATTTCCACCAGTTTGTCTCAAACCTTAACCACATCAGTGCTACTGGAAATCCCAACAGCAAAAACATATCCAGCGGCTGTATACTGAAAAATATAATGCTTGCATTTTGAATGCATTACAAAGAACCTTGCATTTGTTAGTTAAAAAAATATAATTGCACCCTTGTAAGACTATGTACACTAGAGTCAGAACCGTCAAAGGACAGAGAGAGAACAGAGGTTACTTTTGTATGACGCTGGTCTTTATTTTTCTCCCAACAGTATTTTATAACATTAAGCACCAAAGTTAGTTGGTGAACGGAAAGAGACAGAACAGAAACAGAAAAAACAACACACATTTCATTTTTTCAAATGAAAAGAAAGTCGTAGCACATGAAGAACAACAAAATAATTTCAAGGCTTCTCCAATATGTCCAATCTGGATTAAAATTGAAGGCTAATGGAACAAAGACAAAAAGCCACCATGACCAGCAGCTATATCATCCTGGAACTCACAAATGCCAACCCGCTGAAGCTAAACAGGTTTAAGCCAGGCCAGTACCTGGATGGGATACATCCTGGAAAAATCTGAGGTTGCTGCTGGAAGGGGTGTTAATGTGGGTCCTAATGCCCCAGTATATTGACGGGGACACTACAATGTAAAGAGGTGCCGTCCTTCAGATGAGACGTAAAACTGAGGTCCTGACTCTCTGTGTTACCCTGGCATCCTGGCCAAATTTCCCATTGCCTTTACCAATCATGGCCTTCGTATAATCCCCATCTATGAACTGGCTTCATCGCTGTGTTCTCCTCCCCACTGATAGCTGGTGTGTGGTAAATGTACTGGCTCACTATGGCATTATCCAGGTGGGGCTGCAAACTGGTGGTGGTGGTGGAGGGGAGTCCCCATTACCTGTGAAGCACTTTTAGTGGGGTGTCCAAAAAAGTTTGCTATATAAGTGGAAGGAATTTTATTATTATTATTATTATTATTATTATTATTATTATTATTATTATTATGGCTACGCTACATAAACTGTTCAGGCTGCAAAAATAACCAGTCTAGACAAGCAAAGGGAAACTGAGTGAGAGCTATCCATCTATTAGAACAGCTAAATTCACTGCAAAAAAGAAGCACTTCAGTGCCATTGACAAAATCTTTGTAGTTACACAGTAAGGTCATTGGTTATTGCTATTTTGTGATTTGGCAATGTTTTGCTTTTGAAAAAATATATTTTTACTGTAACAATGGGAAATAATTAGTTTGTGGTCTTTGATTATAGTGCATATTTTTATTCTACATCATCAGGATAACAGTCTTCTAAAAAATGAGTTGCCAAACAGGAATTTGAAATGCACTAGACAGAAGACTTCATCTTGTTTCTTATGATATATTTTGTGGTGCTGTGTTATGATTTTGCTGCTAAGTTTTGATGAAAACTACTGGTAGGGCTTGACATTTTTTATTTCTGAAGCCAGCGAAAGGTCACATTTTTTCATCTAGCAAAAAAGTTTCACCACTGTAAAAACAAATTTGATGATTGCACTTAGAAGATATAAGATGTCACTTGCGTGTGCAATACATCGTGAAACATTTTTAAAATTTTGTTAATGAAAGTGTAAAGTGTAAGGCATTGTATAATTCACTGCTTGTCACGCCCGTGTCCACGATGAACGGAAAAGGTCAAATCAGTTTATTACCGGCTTCACTGGAAAGATAATAGTTCCACATAGCTCAGGAGCTGCTAGGTTAAAGAGACCAGAAATCATGCAGGCAAACTGGCCCCCCCAACACCAAGTACAAGGATGTCTAATCTAAGAGAATGAAGGTAACAGAATTCAGCTACCAACTTCCTGACAAACCCAAAGGAGATTCTGCATTCTCCCCTCAGTTCTACACCTTCAGACAACACCACCACAATACAGGAAGTAGGAACATGGCCAAACTTGCACTGGCGAGCGTATAATCTATATTAAAAAAGACAGTTCCAACTCTGGCTGGCACCCAGGGCAGTAAAGAGCACAAAATTAAAGCAAGAGCAAAGTGTAGTAGCAGGCTTGCACTCTTACGACAGGTCCCACAGGAATGAAAGCTGAGAAATGGCACTGGGTCAGGAGGAGTATCCTCAACACAGAGGCAGTTAAAAATTAGTCCTTTTTTATTTTGTTAGCTTGTCTGACATTTGGCTCGCACTGTGAGCCCAATACCAGGTCATCGATACATCAAGCTCATTTTCTTACATTAAGGAAAGAAGAATATTCATTTTCTGCCTTATGTTTTTAACAACAGCCTGTGTATCTCACAGCCAGAAATGGATCTTTTTTAGATTTTTGGATTGGACATCTCATTTACTAACCTCGGACTTGGAAGACCACTAGAAAGCAAGCTGAGCTCTTTTTTGACACAGCAGAAATCAGATTTCAATAAGCACGCCCCTAAGGCTTAAGTATGTGATGGGGCAGCAACAGAATTAAGTTTCTTAGTACTTTCGGTATGAAGATAACAAGCAAAATAAAATGAAAGATGGCTCAGAGACAAGACAGTTACCAAAACTGTGGAAAAGGGACAGCTCTGTCTGTGCACAGCTGAATAGCATAGTCCAATCCAGTGCTCAAAAAAGAAAAACACAGAGAAACAGGCAGTACCATCAACCATGCAGTTGTGAGGCACCGCAAACTTTAGCCTTAATACACAACTAACTGAATAACCCTAATATACAGAGAGATTGAAGAGTTAACAGAAGTATTTATTAAGTTGGATCTTCAAGGAAAAACATTCAGAGAATCATTCCATCCATTTTAGAATTTATTTCCCCAAACCTGAAGATGATTAGTATGTTTAATTAACTTGTTTTTATATATATTTATATTATCCATTCTTTCAAAATTACTTGGAATACCTCAAAGAGCCCATGACGTAAATCTGGTGGTTAAAAAAAGATTTTTGGCGATGTTTTCATGCAGTAGCCAGTTCCTGTCCCTCACACTAGTTTTCCACTTGGGAAGAAGCAGATTTTCAACCAATGGGCCAGGCACATGGGAGGAAAAAGCCAGGAATGGAATAAAAAGGACAAGAGATAAAAATGGTTTCCTGCCAGAAATCTCAGTGATATTCAGAATCTACTACAGAATTACACTAAACCATACAATTCATGCTTTAGTACTTTTTTTACTAAAGAGAAGAGTCTTTTGAGGGGGAAAAAGCAATCAGTCCACTTTATACTTCGAATCACTATGAGGGATTGACTACAGTTTTGATTGATTTTCAAAGGATTAAAAACACACAGCTTAATTCCTGCTCTCATCTGATAACATGCTTTATCAGCTTTGGAAAATGAGAATATGATGCCCCATTGTACTACCCAGGCATGTCAGGAAGAAAGCTATAACACTAAACGCCTATGTCAGCAGTTCTTCATATATCACACTGCCTTGTTCTGACAGATATGATGTAAAAGTTAAGTATTAGTTAGTTTCATCCCCATGATGATGCAAGTACAATGATACGATGATGATAAAATTAGAGGCTAATGTGATATGAAGGTTTGCAATTTTCAATAGAGGGGGAGCTGCTAAGCCTATTAGCAAAGCTTTCCAAAAAATACAGGTGCATTAATAAATATTATAAAAGAGCAAAATAATATTTTAAATAGAGCTGTGAATTACAATCTACCATTGCTAGCAGATGACCACTGTATGATAAACATACTAAACTACAAGAAACAATGAAACAGAAAACTGCTTGTTTATAGACACAGCAACTCAAACAAGGGATTTATTCACAATCACAGGCAGGGTCATGAGTCAAACCGGAAGACAGCAGAGAATATCCATGCATGAGACTTAGGCTTAGGATTTTTACATTTGAAAAGACACCAAAAAACAAATTCTTCAATACAGATCCAAGGATGCATTATACTAGATCATTGTGGAATCTCTGAATTTAACTGCTCCTCAACCTCTTCCACTCACTAAAACAAAGTCTGAAAACTCCTTGTGACACAGCCCACTACTATGGTCTGTCCTAACACGCAATACAGGTATTTGGGATTAAATATTTACAATAGTCATTGCAAACTTCACTGTAAATTTAATTGTATCCCTTTAGTTAGAAAGACAAACTCAACTGGTTTTCTCTTGCATCAACACACATCCTGCACTTATGCTGAAATTCCCAACCTGGAAACCAAAACATCTCCTAAAGGAATTTGGAAAAGCCTGAGTGTGCAACTTTACACCTGCAGCCAGCCTCCACCCCAACCCTGCTGATGGCTTCCACTCATGTGAGGGGCCACGTGTTCCAGCGAGCCTCCCCTGCGGAAGTGCCTGGCATTGTGCCATCTCTTCGCTCTCCCTTGGGCCATTCATCCAGCAACCAAATCACCCTGCAACTCAGAGCTGGCAGCCCACTGAAGCTCAGCAGGTGTGAGCCTGGTCAGTACCTGGATGGGAGACGTCCTGGGAAAAACTAAGGCTGCTGCTGGAAGAGGTGTTAGTGGGACCAGCAGGGGGCGTTCACCCTGTGGTCCATATGGGTCCTAATGCCCCAGTATTGTGGGGACACTATACTATAAAAATGTGCCGTCCTTCAGATGAGACGTAAAACCGTGGTCCTGATGCTCTGTGATGATTAAAAATTCCAGGGTGCTTCTTGAAGAGAGTAGGGGTGTAACCCCAGCATCCTGGCCAAACTGCCCATTGGCCTTTACCAATAATGCCCTCCTTATTATCCCCATCCATTAACTGGCTTCATCACTCCCCACTGATATCATCATCATCATCCAGGCTGCTCTGTCCCTGTGAGCAGGGCAGGAGGGGGGCAGGGAGGCACTTAGTCCTGCAAAGCACAAACCAGCTGACTCAGGCAGGGAGGTAGAGAAAGAGGCAGAGAGGGAAAGTGGGACATTGACCAGGGGAAGAGAGAACACAGAGACCATTCTAGGCCTGGCATTTTACTCAGATTTCTGCTTTTCTGATTACACAGGCCTGGAGGCAAACAGTTACAACTGCAAGGTAGTATTTGGCAGCGTATAGCTGAGATTAATCTACTTTGGGCGCAAGTGAGTGAACTGTATACATCAGCTGCTCTGACCGGAGAAATCCTACAGAATTTTTGCATCCAGATATATGCACACCTATGATAAATTCCATATACAAAATATGTGTTCATTCCAACAAAAAGTGTAAGACATATGTCTTGGGTGTTCAGCAAAGCTACAATGTTGCTATTTCCTCTGAAAGTAATTAGATTTCATGCATAAGGCCTTTGATTTGGCAGACAAATTACAACTATTTTTATCACCTTACATGACAGTTCAAAGACAATTCCAGCTCAATGTGATCTAAAGCAAATCTGCCTCCTTTCTGTGTTTGTATAATAACACTCCTTACTCCTTCAGCATAGGTCAGCCAAAGGTCAAGTTTCAGAAGTAGCATGCAACTGCACACAGCACAGCCTCCACTGGTTATTTCTGAGAACTGGATTAAGAAGCAGAAGGCACCAAGGATAGATATTTGTGTGTAAAATATTAACACTCCTAATTATTCCTTCTGTCTGTAACAGCTCAACACAGATCTTTCTCTAGAAACTGAAATACCTTATAGGCCAGCACTCTGAATGAAATGATAAAAATGTTGGCAGTCTTGATGGTGTTTATTTCCCAAACATATTGGCTTGACAGTTTTAAAGACCAGAACTACAGCACACAAGGAAGCAATATGTTAAAGAAGTCAGAGTGCGATTAATGGGGGTGTGAATTGCAGACACAGTCTGTCTTCTCCCAGAAATTCAGGCTAGAAAAATCTACTGTTTATTTTCAAAACCAGGGAAAGTTGTTGTGAGTTTGCTCCTAACTTACGCCATTAAAAGGAGCTGCACCAAACTCTAAAAGAAGCCCGCACAAGGAGACACAGGAGTTCTCTGTGTCAGTTCAAACTCAACTGGCATAGAATGAGATGAACTTTCAGTGAACCCAGTCGGCAAATGAAAATTGGAACTTACCAAAAATTAAAACAAAAAAATAGGTTTCTTAAAATCCAAACTCAGAAGAACATACTGACATTTTAGCATAAGGCAAGTGATTTTTCTAAATATCAGTGTGGAAGTGTAGAAAAAAACAACTTTTCAGAAGTAACACGATCCACAGCACAACGTATTGCTCAGCTGCACAAAAGATCTGAAGTAAGTCAACGCTATGTGATATGATCTGGCACTAAACCGTGCAGCGCAGTTGTTTGTTCACTCAACAACCAGCAAGATCTGCAAAACCGTGTAAAAGAAAATCCTGCATGAAGAGTGACGCAGCCCGGAATCTGGCGACCAGCAGGTTCCTGTCCTGAGGAAAAGAGCTCAAAGTCAGACAGCCCAAACGTTTGAAAGGAAACTCCTGATTTGCACATTATTTACTGTTCTGGAATCATGACAGTGGAAACCATGTGCCAGACAAACACAGTAAAAACAGCTGTGAAAAGCCCAAGGGTCTTTGCAGCCTACTCAGGACACTGAAAACATGCTCCACAGCTGGCATCAGTGGGCAACAGTTCCACCCACTGCTACTGCTATTCAAGGCAAAGAGAACATACATTATCAGGGTTTGCCAGAATCGGGCCTCATGCATAAACAGAATAATTTGTGAGAAACCCATCTTTCTCTACAAAGTGTATTCTCATGAAAATATTTTTTCTCCATTTTCTTAAACCAGATATTTTCATTCTACAATATTCATATCAGAAAATGAGTAACAGAAGCAATGGGGACCGCCAAGCCTGGTGGCCCATCAAGTCAGAGCTTATCCTCATCTCTCTAGCCTTAGGTGTAGTGAGAGCAGACGGGAGAGCATCCTCCTGCAGGGGAGGACAATTCATCACAGCAGTAGAGTTGGGAGGACTGCAGCAACTGGGACTAGGAACCTAATTTGAGACTACCACAGTACACACCAGGGGACTGATTGATCCTATGCCTACCCAATCAGTCCAAAGCAATTAGAGATTTTTTTTCCTTGTTGGCGTTACATTTGCTTTCGAATGTTACGGGATTTGATTTTTTTTTAATGGTATGTCATTTGCTATTGGCTTGCTGTATCTTTTGTGACCAATAAAAAAAAAATGTAATTGCAGTGGGGCGGTGAACGCGTAGCCCAATTGGCTATCGTCGGTGTCAGACGCTCTTAGAGCTCAGATCGTCTGAACAGCTTGTCTATACTATCATTTGAACGGGAACGTGCCGACTCTCCAGACAGCGACGAGATTATCGCAATATTCAATTCCAAGTCCCGACACCTATGTCTGGTCTAGGCGGCCAAAATCGCACAACAAAAGTAGGCACTGGAACAAGTAATAGGTTTATTCCACGCTGAAAAGAGAAGAAAGAGTCCCTGTCTGAGGCGGGACAGGCATCAGGTGTGTCAACCTGACACACCTGAAGAAGGCTCCAAGTCCCAAATGTTGTGTTTTCTTTCTTCCCTTTTCAGCATGGAATTAACCTATTGCTTGTTCCTTTGCAGCTTACGTATGCTGACACAACTACCCACCTGAAAAAGGAGGCTCTGATTGTTTTGTTTCTGTGTTTCCACCATGGCACAGCAGCATTTGGCAGCCTACGTAATTGTTGCTTAACCTGTGTGAGTGAGTGTGTGAGTGTGTGAGAGAGAAAGAGAGGGAGAGAGTCAGTATGTATATATTGTGGCACCTTTGCTTGCCACTGCGACCGAAGAGCGTTCGGCTACGGTGCGTGGTGAAGGGCAGGACGGGAGCCACTGGCTAGTGCTGCTGACCATCCGGAAGAGGTGTACACCGTCTAAAGGTTGCCCAGATCCCTGTAAATCGTTACCCCTGGTTTTTCACCCCCTTTTATACCTGTACACACTTACCACCCTATATCTACATACCTGTACCCCAAATGACCCTAGTGTGTTGTACCCTGCTTTGTCTGTTGTTGTTGCTGCGCCTGGCGCACGTACAACTAATAAGGCACCAAGTTCTTAAATAAAACAGTTTAAGTTCCTGATTCCATTCTCGCCGACCCCGTCGTACTACAATATATATAAGGTTCTGCTAATTTTGCCGTTTTGATTATACCGCATGAGGATTGGATTGTAAATAGTTGGAGGGTTGTCCCTGTGTTGGCAGGACAGTCAGTTACAGCTCAGATCACCTATGTTTGCACAGGCTCACCCAAAAATCAATTCCTGGCTACACCCCTGGTGCCCACAGCCTTTCACTGGAGAGTCCAGCATCCTGACCGCTACTCTACACTGATTGCCACAGACAAAGAGACAGGAACTGCTTCAAGCCAGCACAACTAATAATTAATGACTTGGCATTCCTCTCATATTCTAGCAATGAATTTGAATCAACCTGCGTCTTCACAGGCTGCTTCTTATACAGATATAAGCTTTCCAAGAACCCCTCTACAGCAAGCGTGCTCTTCCAAAACAAGTAAAAGTGAATGAAATGCACCGTGCGCCAACAGAAAAAAAAAGACCATCGACTTCAATTGATTTCGTAAAGGAGTCAGAGGAAAGAATCTAAAACATTTTGGCCAAAATCAAAAAGCTGGACGCTGTCCCAGAAAAGTCCGGATGTTCATTAGATCACACTCCACAATGCTTAAGATCAAAGAAAGGTCAGTTTTATTTTCTCGCTCATCTTTTCTGCTTTTTTTCTTCAGCACAACACACCAGAGCACAATGACCAAACAAAAGAAATCAGGTAATACTCCCCAGCTGTTGCTCACGTCCTGGTTTTGTTGGGGTTTTTTTGTAACGGGCGGAAGGTGTGTTGCCGACTGTGCGCAGAGGTGGTGAAGGCAGAGAAGCAGCGCAGAGCAACAGGTGGCTCCGAGCTGGCGGCAGCCATGTGCACAGACACAGCAATGAGCAAAGAGGCAGGCGGGACAGTCTGAGACAACCTAAAGACCGGCCCGATGGATTGCAAAACGGTAATTTAATCCCACCCTACAATTAAGGCCCACATGACATGGCCAGGACTACTACCAGACGCCGCAGTCTTGAATATCTTTGTGTTCCAGCAATCTCGCAGCCTTCTCTGTCATTGTATAGCTGATCATCGCCCACAAACAGCAAAAAGACAAATGCCTTCCAGTGCTGTCAAATCTTCAGGCAGAAGAGCAAAACACCCAGCACTGGCAGAAGACAAGATGCTTTTGCAGTAACACAACCCGGTGCTTGCTGTGCTGAATAGTGCAAACTCCTCAAATTTTAATTGGCCTACTGGCTGAATCTTCAATTGGTTGCTGGTAGGAAATTCCAACCATGTGAGACCTCTAACTGCACTGACAATCTCAAAGGACTGCAGGGAAACCAAAAATATTTGTCACAAAGCAGTTCAAGTCAATCATGGTTTGAAGATCTCTGTCCGAGCCAATAAAACAAAACAGCAATGTGTTGAATTTTAACTGCACGTTTACTTGGATATATAAATAACTAAATAAGCTAAAGTACCCACCAGCTGGTGTTGGCTTCTACACTAGAACCTAGGAATGATGCCCGCTGAGGGATAAATCCATTTTCCCGGGACAGTCTGAGATCTCAAACCCCTCCCAGCATTCTGAACACTAAAAAGCCAAAAGATACTTGTAAACTGCTTATCAATGCAAACCTACAGTAAATAAGAAGATTCTCAGATACATGGATACAACTATCCAGGGTGACCAATGTGGAGTCATATTTAGCCTTTGAACTCCTGGTAGCAAACTTCTTTGGTGCTCATCTTCTTCAACTTCAGATCAGAAGTTTAAAAAGCATTTTGGCAAAACGGTTCAGCCTTGGAGAAGCACTGCAGTCAGTCAAACTCCTCAATGTGAAGATTAAAAATTGGAATAAAGAAAGTCCATTAAATTAGGATAGGTTACAACATCCTAATTTCCTCTTGCACATGATTCATCAAAGTTGTCAGACACAGATGCATCACGTTAATAAGGTATCCGACGTCCATCAGACATCCCAAACGAATGTGGGCTGCTACAGAAGGCGGCATGAGTTAGCTGTACTGCACAGTTTTGAGTGAATCTGAAAGTTATGTATACTAAGATCTCAGATTCTAAATGCACTTTGATATTTTCTTAACATTAAAATGTAAGACTTGATCCAAGAGGATATTCACATTGGTATGGAATGTCCCTCTAGTGCCATATTGCTCCAGAGCTCTGCCTATCTTTTCAAGAGCGTTTCATTTCCCAACCCAAAACAGTGAGAGACCCCGAAAACAAGATCCAGGACGCTCCAATACAATTTTACACCCTTTAGAGTGAGGACAGAACATACAACCCCAACGGCGGCCAGGACGAGACACTGCGAGCCCGCATGTGAAGCTCAGCCGGTCTGTAACAAGCCGGGCCTCCGCAGTATCCACCTGTGTAACCCCCGACTCATCAAGGACAGCCCGGGCCACACACCTCGTGTTTCTCCCCTCTCTGCAATTACGGCAAACGCGAAACACGTGCCAAAACAAATGAAAAGGAGCGAGATTTGGGGGGGAGAGAATGTAGCAAGTCGGTTGGGAGGAGGCGGCAGTGTTCGCTTACCTTAAAGTCCCGGCTATGCTGCGGGGTGTACTCGAAGGTCCACAGCGCCCTGACCAGTCCGGACAGCTGCTCCGTGACCTCCCCTCTCTCCTGAGGGCCCTTTTTCTGGAGCAGGACGCTGTTGGCCTTCGGCTGGTCGTCGGCGTCCTCGTCCCCACGGTACTGCTCCAGAGCCAGGTACTCCGCGAACAGCTCCGTGTTGCTCAGGCACTGCAGCACGGCGTTCATGAAGCAGGTGTTCCCGTGGTTTTTCAGCCCCGCCACCCCGGGGACCCTGTCTCCGATAAGGAACCCGCCGCAGTCGCTCTCGTCCGACTGGGTGGAGCTCTTGCCCCCCGACTTAAAGGTCGCGAAGCCCCCGTCGTCTTTCTCGTCCTCCACCGGGTGCTCATCGGTGCCGAAGTGGGACAGGGTGGACAGGGTCTTGAGGACCCTGCTCATGAAACTCCCCACGGACCGCACCGAGCCCCGGCGGAACAGCTTCTTGCTGAAGGATTTCTTCTCTTTTGTCGCCGCTTTAGACATCGTACCGCGTCTCTAAGGGCATGCCCGTGTATCTATCCTTTTTTTTTAAAAAAAAAAAGAAGAAACAGGTTCGGTAAGGCTCACTGAAACTGGCTGGGGAGACTTTCAGAGTGCCATTGCGTCCGATTTGAGCTCATCCACGCTGATGGCAATGGGAACTCCACGAACTTATATTATCGATCACGAGAGCTGTTATTATGGCCATTTTTAAATGCCCTGAGCTTGTGCCAGGTCGGAATAAATATTCCCTTTTCAGTTTGCACTCATGTCTACGCCAGTTAAGAAGAGTTTAAGGTCCCATTCACTTCACCTTTACTTTAGCACTACAGTAGGCAGCGTCAATCCTCTTCTGGACGCCACTGTTTCTAGATCCTAAGATAACAATATGTACAAATACAACCCCACTGTAATTACCTCAGTTAAAAGCTAATGCCGTCCCCTCCTTTTACCGAATGTCATTTATATTCTTCGGTGCCATCTTCGGTTTGTTCATTCCAGTTGACTCAAAAAAGGACTTAAAATTGAATCACAAATCGCCGACCCATGACGGAAAACCATGCTGAAAACCAAAAAAATGCAAACCCGGTGGGGGGGGGGATCGAACTTCGTCCCCACACTGCTTTCCCGATCTTCACACGGCTCATGTATAATTAAATAAACCGCAGCTCCACCCCACCGAATACATTCCCGGCGATTTCAGGTTGCAGGCAAGGAATTCCCCCTTTCGCAGTGAAATGAAGCAACTTTTGCTAGCTGCTACTTTGCCGTTTTCCCAGAGAGTAATTGCTTCCAATGTCTCCCAGCGCCGGCGCTCTGCACTCTAGCCTCTGCCTGCAGGAAAGCCCCCCGAAAGCCCACAGGAGACGCAGAAGTGCCCCTTCCCCCGAAAAAAACTCCGTCTGCAATCCGGGCATCGGAAGATCATGTTTCCTGAGGCTTCGGCCGCTTCTTTTTCCAAGCTTTCGTCGTCTCAGACCAGGAATCTGCCGAACAGATCCAGCTCCATTGCAACGAAGGCCGCTGCTCCCTTCTCCATCAGCAGAAATCACAGACACTGCAGGGCGGTGGTGACGGCTGACGTCACGGCCAAACAAAAAGGGTGTCCACGGCGCGCAGGTAGCGGCTGATCATGCCTGCGAGGAGCGGGGTGGGCTGGCACAATGCGGTGCAGATCTAAATATAACCTTTATTAATCCATTTCTCTTTCAGCGACGAGAAAGCCCACTGCCGTGCCTTAAAACAGACGTTGTCTGTTACAGGAACTTATAAAAATAAAGTCTGGTTGTTGTATAATAAATTGTTGGTGTTCAGAAGTCGGGGTGCTAATATGGTTTTCGCCTTTAGCGTGCCAAGGGCTTACAAACCGCACACACGGCAGATATTTCTAGTGCGATTTAGTGTTCTTTCTTTTTTTGCGGAGGCACACTGGATAAAATGCACATTTTAAGTGAACTCTTGTTTTTTCAGTGTTTATATCACCTGGGTATTAATCAGTGCCTTTAATGCCAGCCGATTAATGCCGTCGAACTGAAATGTCCTGACCTGAACCTAATTGGAGTCAATAGCAACAGATGTCTGCTACAAACACGTTGGATACTGTCACACTGCTTTTATTTTCAACCACTTTTATCAAAATCACACAACTGACTTCTGTTCTTTCACTTCTAGTTCTGTTTTTACTGTTTTGAGTGTTATCTAGTGTTGTGCTCTTTAAACCACTGACAAAGTATTTTAAGCCATTCACGGATCTTAAATAACTTAGATCACATGGTATAATGTTGCTCAAGTTTTTTCTTCACACCTGTAAAAATTGTTAGAGAACAATTATAATCACTTTATACGGTCCCTCTTCATAGCTGAATGACGACACAGGGTCTTCAATCGGCTTGTTGAACACGTTTAAATATTTGCTTTTTGAAATAGTTGCATCAGATTCATCTGAATTGTGATTGAATATTGCAAAAAAAATCTTAGTCACATCCTCTGGATAAAACGATTTCGATTTGTAATAGCGCTGCTATGTGCATTACCAATAAAGTCATTACCTTAGAACGTCACTAGTCCTTTGAAGCAACATTCAGAGGACTACATTATGGTGAAACTTACAGTACCTTACACTGTTGTGAAATCAACGTTGTAAAGTGTGCGACTTGGCAGGAATCGATTCTGAAGCACAGTAGTCCGTAACTGCTTTAACATTTAACATTAAAAATACTACGTTATTTTATGGGTTCAATACATATATTTAAAGATGTGCATGGAAACTGAATAATACACATGTACAAATAAGCACACATATTTACTTTGAGAAATAAATATATATCCGAAAAAAATAAAATGTTCCAAAATGCATACTCGTGCACACGTTCTACAGACAAATCCATATTATTCTCGTTATTAATTGCGAACAGTCCTTTAGTGATTCTGTATATTTTATTCAGTGGAGTGTCTGCTACCTTTGGTAAATGATTACTCTTATGCTTGCGTGCCTTTCCGCGAGTGAACGCGGACTCTTCAGACCAATCTGTGTAAACCGGAGTCCCTTGCAGTACCGTGAGGAAATGTTGTTTTGAGTGGATCAACGTAATGTGGGTGTTTGACTGGCTTTGAGTCGGTTTTGAGTTTTGGAAAGAGCGAGACGGTTAACATGGATGTGTTAAAGAGAAGTGCATCGGAATTTTACCTTTTGTGTTCCCAGAATTGTTCCTTCTTTAAACCTACGTTATTAGCACGTTTAGAAGTAATCCACGGCCAACAATGACTCAAATGGTTCAAAAGTTTCACAGGAATTTATTGAATTCTCTCTTTTAAGTGGAACTTTAACAAGAAATATGTTTTTCTGTGTGTATTTTCTACTGTTTTCTTCCCTCTGCCCCCTTGTTTATTCCTGTTTGAATGAACTGTCTCTGCCCAAACCTACTACACAAGACTAGCAAGAATTGGATTAATCTTGGGCTGCAGCTCGGGGAGTCGAAACAAGTCCCTGCATGACGACCACAGAAGGATAACGTCCTTACTGCACAGCCCAGGTAGAAGACTAATGAAGGCGAATCAACAAGACAGCACATACTCTTCACCTAAAACTCTCTTTGCTCTTTTCTGTTTATAATGCTTTACATCTAAGGTGGACACTTAATGCCTAGAAGCTGGATCTGTATGTATTACAATGTCATATAATTTACATGTAATTATACTTTTATTTTGTGTGGTCAGCTGATCCCCTATTCAGCTGTTTTATGATTGTATAATTGCTTTTACTATGAAAGCTTTTAGCCTCTTTACCTACAATGGGGAATTGAATTGATGTCTTTGAGTTATTTCTGAAGTAGGTGGCTTCTGCTTCATGTAGCAAAAGCAAGAAAACAGAATTTTTCCATTCCAGTTAATGTTGTTTGTTTGGGTTTTTTTTTTTCATCTGAACAATTTCTTGCTTTTCCAGATTGGGCAGTTACAGGAACTATCCATTCATGTAGCTCAAGAACGGAAGAGAGTCAAGACTGACACACAGTAGGAGAGAGAAGGAGTGTAACGAAAAACTAAGTAGTAGTCTTTTTTTTCTAAATCCAATATCAAGCTTAGGTGTTCCAAATTCTCATTTCTTTGAGCACCACAGAAATTGCAACTTTCTCTTTACTGTCCTACCTTGTATACCTTTGCTTTGTTATTTTAGGGACACCCATGTTGGAAAAGCAACATTTCTTCCATTCAGTTCTACTCCACTATGCACATTTCGCTACAGTAGTTCTACTTTTGATTTTTACCACCAGGAGAAAATCAGGAGATCAAAGATCACAGTCACAGGCCTTTCTGGAATGCAGACGGCAAATGTTGAGTCCATTCTGACAACATAGTTTGTAGACGTTAAAAAGCAATGCGGCAGCATGTTTTGAATTACACAGCTGCTGAAACTGAAATTCCTCCAAAAGTTCAGCACTGGAGAATCTTGCTCACACTAAATCGGACCTTTCTTCAATTACAATTACAGACTACTGTACGACTTCTTCCAGTGTTTTTTTTTGTCACTGTAAATATTTTAACAAAATGTAAGGTATCTCCATATGCGTAAGTGACAAAGGAGAGGAGGCCATTCAGCTATTTTGGTCTTTTCATTGTCACTAGTTTGATTTTGTCCAGTTGCTTTTTGGGAAAATTGCTTCAAAAACCCAGTCTCCCATAACCCTTCTTGTAATTCCCTGCTACTGTTTCTGGACATGTGTGCATATGCACTAAGCCCGTAGTTGAAAAATGTCCAAAAAACTTACACCTGATAAGAGTATTGTGAGTAATACTAGTTTAGTCCTTCAAACAAATGCTAATCCAGAAGATAATGGACTGTGTACCAATCTGTACATATAGTACAGCCCTGAAGGGTGGATCTGTAATTACCAGATTCTACAATTACATTGACAGTACATTGGTCTGACAAATATTAAAGGGATTAATGAAATTAATGACCAGGAGAGGGTGCACAGCTGCATTTACAAGTTTCTGGTTCCAGTCTGACTGGTTTTTCCACACAGACTCATGACATTGCACTTCTGAACTTTTCTAATCAAACTATCTGTGATGCTTCTAGTGATTCAGTAATGTAAAAAATTTTAATTTGAACAACACCTTATCTTTGAACCTGGTTTGAAGTAATGATAAATTATTTATTGTATTTTATTTTTTTCCTGAAATATATATTGGTTTTCAGTTCCTTCAATTGTTTTTGAATTTCCATAAAATGTATTGCAATATACTATATCTTGCAAGTTACCTTTGTAGCATGCCTTGGACAAAGGCTTCCATAATGTAAGTTCCTGTCAATAAAAAACACAATTCATTCTGAAACCCAGGATCTCTACACGAGGAGGAGGAGCTCATTGTTAGAAAAACATTTTTTATTTCTTTAGTTTAAAAATACTTTGGTGTTGTGAATCTCATAACATCAGGTATCACACTACCTGATCCCAGTGATAAATATTCCCTTATAATCAATTAAGACAGAGTAGTTTTGAATTGCAAGAGGCGACTGACAGGTCGTGATGAAGAGAACGTGGTTGGATAATAATCCTTAAGTAATGTCCAATTCCTGATCCTTGAGGACCAGTGACCACAGCTGAGCAGGTTATGCGAGTCTTCTTGAACTATCAACAGTGTAAAAACCTGAGCAAAAGGGTTAAAACTGTCCATTTATGTTTTAACGTGTCTATGTTAACCCTCTTCCACAGTTTCAAAGCTTTTGATAATTTAAAGATACATTCTGGACTGTAGCCCTTGACAGAACCAAGAATGTAAACTCCTGATTCTGCCATCCTGATGCCATTCATTCCTTATTGATTTTCTCTCTGGAGCTCTGTGTATTCTCTATAAGCCTGCTGACAGAACCCAAATGATATAAAGTTTTCAGAAGCCTAAGGAAAGACATATTCATTCAAGGGTGTAAGTCTGCAAAGTCATTCAATTAAACTAATGTGAAGGCGGGATGGGTTGATTTGTACAAAACCCTAAGACCATTAAAAACTGTGGGGCATTCCAGGAAACCTGCTGCCTTGAGTCTTGGTTTTGTCTCAGGACATGATCATTATCTCAGGGTGCAGCAAGTGACAAGGGACTGCTCATTCAGAACTGCATAGAGGAAGGACTGTAATGGTGTACATCAGGGACAGTGGCCAACTCTGGTCCATGGGTGGCATCATTGATCGTCAGCTTTAAAGACTGACAACATACAGAAATTTCTGATCCATTTATTTACTATAGTAGAATTCCAGTCTGTTGCGCATTCTATGGAGTATTGCGGGGCTACAGCCCAAGCCTATGTGTTTTTTGCTGGTTATAATTGACAGAATGACAATGCAGTTTCTATTTGCAGACATTCAGACAAGGCCAACATAGTGCATCTGCTGGAAGACTTTGCCATTCTAAGAAGTCAATGGATTCAGTGGACTCATTCCAAAAAGATAGCGCGGCTTTCCTTCTGTAATGTTTTATTTGTCTGCGGTGACATTTAGCATAGGTGCTAAAAACAGAGTGCACAATTAAGTTCTTAATAAGTATTAAGTATTAATAAGCCAACTATGCTGCCAAGTCAGTGAAAGGCAACACAGAACAGAGGAGGCGCACTAGATGAAGTGTAAGACACTGGCAGACAACAGAAGGAAATGTTTCTGCAAATTCAGACTTACGGTTTCATACCAGGATAAGCCCCAATACCACCAAACCTAAACCCACCCTCTTTTTGATACTTTATCTTATTCCCATGTCATCATGAAACAGTTGTGAATCTTTGGTTGACTCAGCCATGGTTTCTTATGAGAAAAACAATTTACAGAAAACACACTGAGCCATCTGCAGGGTTTCAGTTAACTGCTCTTCACACCACTTTGACATTTCAGAACAATTTCTAAAAACTGCTCCAAGCTATTAATAGAAGAACACAGAATTACTCAAATCTATTAACACAGTTAACACTTGTTAATTATTGTTAATTAGCAGTATTCTGTGCAGTCAGTTACCATTTTATGTAGATCCTTTCACGTTAAAATAAAAATCACCTCTAGTAAAAGTTAAGGTGCATAAATGTCTTTCAATCTAAACTTAAAAATACAAAATGCTGTATGTATCCTTGCATATATTGGGAACTGACTGGAACATGGGTCTCCCAGCTCAGACAGTCTTGAAACCCATTTCTCAGTGAAAGCAACTTCAGTCAACAGGAAAGTGCCCTCTGAGCAGAGTCAGGCCGTCTCTGTGAAAGCAGATGGTAAGCGTGTAAATGTCCTTATTTTGGGTGGTGCTCTAATTGGTGGTTTGGGATGCTGGGAACTCTCATTGGATATAATAACTGACTTCAAATTTAAGAGGTAAATGTTTCAGACTTTATTTTAATAGTCCTTTAAAAATCCCTTCATCTTTTTACAGTGCTTTCAATTGCAAGAGGTGGTGTGGCTTGAACACGCAGCATGGGAGTCTGCTTCGTCAGAAGCTGCGAAAAGCTCATAGCCCTTTGAGAACAAGAGAGTCAGCTTGATAATCTACATTTTCTGGCATTTTCTTGTCCTCACATAATTATATCTAATGTTAAAAAACATCAGCACCAAGGGGTACAAAAACCAACACCAACATATTCTAGTTGTATTCACACTTAAGATACAATACATGCAATTCTTCACTTTAAAAGAAAACCATAGTGATGATTAAAATCTTCTCTGGATAGGTTATTAATGTGTTAACAACCCCTTCACCCATTATCGCATCACAATTTCAAAAATCACTCTGTTGATTTTCCTTAATGCTGCAAGATGTATAAAATGTGTAAATGTAACAACATGTTCATGCTCCTGCAATATTAAAACAACTGTTGCCTGTGTTTACGGTACATGTTTCTATTCAGACAGCCCAGGATGTTTACCCTAAACATCCTGAAACAAATAAATTTGTAATTATTTAAACCCTATATACAATATAAGATTCCTCCATATCAGTTAATTACATGAGTGGGTTCCTCCCTGCCTATGAAACAATGTAAGAATAATAGCAGGCTGCAACAGTCAGAATCCTCAAATTTGAAACAGGATTTATTAGTCCTCAATAATTACGTGTAAGTCCTACTTCCTAGAAGGCTCTCAAGCTGTTTTTTTTTCAATGGGAGAAAAATAATATAAAATAGTCTAGATCAGAGCTACTTAACACACCCTTCTCAATCCACTCAACTGTAGGACTTTAGTACAACTAGCATCTTAATTGTAATAATCTGAATCTTGCTAATCAGCAATTAAATTATTAACAAATTGTGTACAGTACAATTGCACAGTTGGATGCAAAGAGCCAAAGTTGGGATATCTTCTGTTCTGGACTTTGGCCTAGAAACAACTAAAGATGCAAACATAAAAATAGATGTTTAGGAAGCAAGGGCGTTCAGCATTTGAAATATTGTACAAAAAAAACTGCAATCTGTTTTTCCCTCACACCAGCAAGGAAAGGATCAATCCAGTCCAAAAAGTAGCCAGGGAAGGTTAGAGACAAAACCATTTTCCCTTAAGAGGCCAGCGTAATTGGAGAGCGAGAGCTAGCACAGCAGTCTGTGGTCCTCAGCTTCCCCCTCCATCCCCTCCTCTGTGGCTGTAGACTGGCTGATGCACCGCCTCTCCTCATGTGTGGAATACACACCCCCAGGGCCCAACGCTCTATGGCATCAGCAGTGAGCTGGGCAGCAGGGGAAAGTGGTCCCAGACAGCGTTACATCACAGAGTGGTTACATAAAGGCCCTAGGCTTAAGCAGTACTTGAGTGGGAGCCAGCAGTGTCAGCAACTCCAGCATCAAGGCTGCTGTAAATTGAATTGCTGCCTTTTTTTTGTCTCGCTGCCCATCGTGCGGTTTGAGAACAAAATGTTCTCAGAAAGCTTTCTATTCAGGGACCAGAATTCTGCTTTTATGTTGGCTGTGAGGGCACCACGTATCCGCAGTCAATTTATATAAACAGAGGGCTTTTGAAGGAGAGAAATGACTTTGTCATCAGGTCCCTGCATCTGGAACTGCAGCCTTTGCAGTGACCAGAGAAGGACAGGTTTCACTGACATGTCAGCCGACTGTTTGCAAGCATAGCCTGCAGCAGTCAAATTCAATTCCGTGACTGTTTCCATCACAGAATATCAAACAGTTGGCATTCATCTGACACTCCACGGTAGTGACAAAGAAAGCATGAAGAATGTTGAAACATGCAACCATAATGACAAGTGCAGTCAACTGTCAATTTGGTTCTATTCTAACTAAAAACTTAGATCAGCATTAGGCATTACCAGTTCCATTAGTACATGTGAACTTGCCACAGTTCTAACCGTGAAATACCATTCAGATGGAAATACACCAGCAAAAATACAATTAAGATGGAATTTAAGTGCTTTTATTTAGGCTAATCATGTTACAATTGAAACAAACTGCTAACTAATTTTAAGAGTAACTTAATTATTAATTTCTGTGAGTGATACTTTCTTCTAAAGCAACTCACATTTGTACTCATTTATACAGATGGATATTTTACTAGAACAGTCACTGAAATATCTTGCTGAAGGATGCAACAGCAGTGCCAGGATTTCTGAGCCTAGAGCCCTAATAGGTCCTCCACACTGCTGCCTCATAAAATACATTTAAGACTGTATAATAACCCTCAGCTAGGGCTAGGGTTAGAGTTTCTCTAACCCTATCCTTTAGAGTTTCTAAAGTTTTTTTAGCATAGGACAAGTCATTTTCTAATGCCTTTCCTTGACACTTGAACAAAAAAGTTAGATTAAGGGCCTTGTAGCCGGTTGTTTTTGGAGAACCAGTTATTCAAGTTCCTGCTCAAGAACACAAAATAAGTCCTGTCAGGAGTGCTTTATTTAAATTCTAGTTTCCCCCAATCCCCCAGTTGCAATGTCAGAGCCACACTGACAGCAGTGTCATCCAATCAGCGGAGAGAAATGAAAGTCCTTCATATTCTGATTTGTCATTCCAAAGTGTCTCTTAGTTACCTGCAGCACAAACAAGTCACAATACAATGCTAAAGCAATGGGGATAAGGTGAATATCTAAGCACCATTTTACACCCAATGTTCTTAGAAAAATGCTTTTCAAAACATCTGAATTCAAGAAAGTATTCCTTTAACTACAAATGATTAAGTAGTAAGTAGGGATTAAGGAAATACAGTATTTATCATTTTGATACTACAAATTGTAAAAAATCCTCTCCCACAAGATAGTCACTACAGACTAAAATATTTCCCTTTTATTTTACACTTCTTAAAGAAAAGATTTTAACAATTTATATGATCCGAACTGTACACAGCAAGGAGGTGATGGCCCAGGAAATGTTATGGGGTTTCAGCTGCAAAGCAGCACCAAGCTCCTATAGTTCAGTAATCCAGATTCCTCATGGCTGCAACAGCGGATGACAGTCTTCGGGGAAGGGGTTTGGCTGTCTGTCTGAAGTCCTCGGGTTTGGCCTTTAGGAGGGTCACTATCTGCTGCAGCGTGCGAGATGCCTGCAGTCCCAGGGCGTCCATCACATTGCTCAGGTAATCTACAGAGAAACAAACACCCCCTAAGGAAGACTGATATGCAAAGCAGCACAACTACAGCACTTTTCACACACCTCTAAACCTAAAGCAGTGCTAAGTGCTACACAAGATACATAATAAAGACTATGTGGCAGAAATAACAGGATCCTGGATTGGCTAAAATGGCGGGCCTCTGGGAGCAGCTAGAACAGTTTGAAGAGGATGGGCCTCATCTCTGCAAGACGTCCAAGAATATGTGTATCGCAATCCCACCCCCCTCTTCCAACAGGGTTACCTTCACTGGCAATTGAGAGGAGGAAAATGCTGTGTGGGTCCAAACTGTGCTGTCTACCAGCTCCTCTGGGTTTCAACAGAACTGAGACCTGAGGGTTGTTCAGGCCAGGAAAGATGGTCAAAGTCTGTCTCAAGATCCTCAAATCAACCACGCAATCCCTGTCACAAGAGAGCCTGTTCATTTGTCTGGGAGTTCCTAATATTTTGTGAGAATCACCCTCTCCTTGTGCCAGTAGCAACACAAACCCCATCATGTAAAATTCCATCTTGTCCTAGTGCGACCTTGTGCTACCTTTTCTTCTGTCCTGCTTCTCCTGCTGCTCCTCCTTCTCTTCTCAAGCACCTGTGCGGGGGAGCTGTCTGCCTGCAGTCTCAGGAATCATCAATCCTGTCTTTACAGACCCCAGCCATGACCCCTGTGTCCCTTCTTCCCTGAAACCCACAGTCTGTCTTAAGCACTCACATCTACGTTTTCATCTATCTCTTATTTAAATATTATGACATATGCCTAGCTTTACGGGTAATTAATCTGTGGTTCTATATTATACAAATTACATAGAATTGTGTTATAATTATTTGAATTGTGTTATAGTTACTTTATGTAAGGCACTTAAGCTAAAGGCATCTTTTAAATGCATGTGTTTCCCTTCATTTTTAGAATGCTGATCCACGTAGGGAAGATCTCTGCTTACATCGAGTGAACAGAAGTGCTGCCAATCTCAACAAACACGGTCATACAGTCATGTTTGAAAGTTTGCATAATTTGAGATTTTTTGTTTTTTTAACCACAAAATGCATATTTAATCAGAATGTGTCACTTCATAAGTATAATTATTCACCAATTTGATTGTTTTTAAAGAAAATGTCCATGCAGCAAAATAATACACACAGTATACAGAAATTGTGCAGGTGCAAAATAAGTGAAGGTAAAGCAGGATCAGGTGGGTCAATGACAGAGTGTTAACCAATTAACTGAGATAACCAATGAAATTGAAGATCTGAAATGATGTGTTAGGGAGGAGCAAACAAATAATTGCAAGAAAGTAGGTCAGTTACTGTTCCTACGAGTCTAGCATCATGCCTCGAACTAAGGAAACATCAGCAGATATGAGAAAAAAAAGTAGTGGATGCTCATCAATCTGGACAAGGTTATACAGCCATTTTGAAAAGATTCGGACTCCATAAATCCAATGCTAGGCAAATAGTATACAGATGAAGGGCATTTAAAACAATGGCAACCCTGCCAAAAGGTGGTCGTCCTCCTAAACTTTCACCCAGGGCCAGAAGGAGAATAATAAAAGAGGTAAAAGGTAATCCTAAAATAACATCCAGAGATCTAGAAGCCTCCCTAGCTGCCTCTGGAGTAGTGGTGCATAGATCAACGATAAGAAGAACCCTGAACAGAAATGCCATCTATGGAAGGGTCACCAGGAAGAAGTCTCTTCTGTCAAAAAAGAACAAGCTGCCAGTCTGACGTTTGTCAGAGGTCATCTGGACAAGCCTGAAGAGTTCTGGAAGTCCGTTCTCTATACAGATTTATCCAAAATGTAACTATTTGGGTACAACAACAGGGCACATGTTTGGCAAAGAGCCAACACAGCCTACCACCAACAAAACCTTATCCCTACTGTCAAGCATGGTCATGGGAGTTTCCTTGTATGGGGCTGTTTTTCTTACTCTGATCCCAGGCAACTTGACATCATTGAGGGAATCATAAATTCTGAGAAATATCAAGGAATTCTTGAGAAGAATGTCAGGCCATCAGTTCGAAAACTCAAGCTGGGCACAAAGTGGATGTTTCAACAAGATAACGATCCTAAACATTCAAGTAAGTCCACTAAAGAATGGCTTAGGAAGAAGAGGTTCCATGTAGTGGAATGGCCAAGCCAAAGCCCTGACCTGAATCCTATTGAAATGCTGTGGCAGGACCTGAAGAGGGCTGCTCATGCAAGACATTCTTCAAACCTCACAGAGCTGGTGGAGTTTTATAAAGAGGAGTGGGAAAAATTCCTCCAGCTAGATGTCAGAGACCGATAATTGGTTAAAGGAGACAGCTACTGCTACTACTATAGGAGAAGTTACTACTGCTAAAGGAGGTGCCACAAGTTACTGACTGAAATTGACTGAACTGACTGACTGAAAATCATTTACTTTAAGACTATCCGGTGACTTGTTAAATATCACAGTCTAATAATCTATGAGTTCAAATCTCTTTTTATGTGTGGGAAGTCTTTATTTAGGATATTCATTCTATATATTCATTAGTTCAGGTTCATATAATATCAAAAAATTACCACCTCACAAACTTTCAAGCAAACTTTCAAGCATGACTGTATAAGTTCACATACTTTCAAGCATGACTATATGTCATCTTGCTGTGCCCAGAAGATTAATTCCTCATATGTTTTAATTTTGCACCTTTAATGAGTCAAAATGAATTCTGCTGACAGCAGTGTAATGAGTTTCCCTATACGTGAAAAAGACTACAGAAAAGACTACGATTAACCAGCACATTACAAACTTCAGCAGTTGCATAAGCCTTGAGAGAATGATTTGCAAGGTACATGTACACCCTCACTGCACGATTTTTCTAGACACAATCTGCTAGTTTTGTGCAAAACCTAAGAGGGGTTGCACATAAACCAATTATGTAGTGTTCAGTTTCTTTTTTCTCATTCACTAGATACAGATCGCACCTTTTCTCTGAACAGTGGCTCAGGTTTCCTGTTGTCAACAGTTATACGATACCTCCCCATGAACACATGAAATGAAATCAGATGAAAGCACATATTCTGTGACATTTCAAATATAGAACATTCTCTGTTTTATATCAAACTCGCCATCAAGTAGGCATGGTTTTGTAGTATTGAGGTCAACTAAAATTAGAAAATAAAACACCTGCAGTGCTGTAAAATACTGAAATTTCAGTGAAAGTTACCATCAGTTTTGAAAGCACGTACTGTAAAATGATCAGCAAAACTAGCTAGTTTTTGAGTATCTTGTAGCTGTACCATTATTGCATGTTTGCAATTAAGAAATGCATCCTCTTATGTTTTTCATTGTGTTAACTTTACAAGCACTTTATATTTTTGAAAAAGCATAAACAGTATAGTTTAATCTCACAGACCTCAATTAGTGCTAGTGCTAAAAGACCTATATAACTTACTCAAATTCCTCGTGATGGTCAATAGTTAATACACAGTAACAGCCTGGAAGTAAAAGGTTTGCAAATGCTGTCCAAAGTAAGAAAAAAGGATTTTGATTTTTTACCAATGTCGGTGGCAAGCTGTTTGGCTGAGTGAGGGGTGAGTTCAGAAATCTGGAGAATGGCATCACAGTAGGTCTGCATCGTTGCTCTGGCAATCGAACCCAGCCAATAGTCTGCGATGTTATCCAGCTCGGGCAAGTCATCAGCTACTCAGAGTAGACAGGAATGACTTAGTTTACTGAGACACCTAACCAGTTTACACAGATACCTGGATACTTTTTATTATGTTGTCATTTATACATTTGAGTTGTTAATGCAAATCCTTCCAGACAGCTCTTATCTGAAGGTACTGTATGCTACAGTTTAGTTATGGTCACCTGATCCTTTAAAATTCATGATTATTTTTCTCTTGAGGCCAGTCACACTAAAAATCAGCTCAAAACACCATTAAATCTCCAGCAGCCTTATCAACATACATCTCACAACTGGCAACCCACTGAAGCTAAGCAGGTGTGAGCCCGGTCAGTACCTGGATGGGAGACCTGGGAAAAACTAAGGTCGCTGCTGGAAGTGGGGGGCACTCACCCTGCAGTCTGAGTGGGTCCTAATGCCCCAGTATAGTGATGGTAACACTATACTGTAAAAAGGCACCATCCTTCAGATGAGACATAAAATCGAAGTCCTGACTCTCTGTGGTCATTAAAAATCCCAGGGTGTTTCTCAAAAAGAGTAGGGGTGTTACCCCGGTATCCTGGCCAAATTTCCCATTGGCCTTAACCATTCATGGCCCCCTATTAGGGCGGAGCGGTGGCTCTGTGGCTAAGGATATGCGCCTGTGACTGGAAGGTTGCCGGTTCAAATCCCGCGGCCAGCAGAGGAATCCTACTCCGTTGGGATTCTTAACCCTACTCCTTACTCCTTAACCCTAACTGCTCCAGGGGCGCCGTACAATGGCAGACCTGCATTCCTAATGCAAGAAATTGTATAGGGCTAATAAACAAACAACATTAACATTAACCTATTAATCCATGAAAATCCTGAAAAGCTCTTTACGTGGAGTGTCTAGAAAAGCACTACATAAGTGTAAGTAGTGGCTTCCCTGGCTGGGGAATTAAATTAAATTAGCACAGGACACTGACAACTTCACAGAATTATCAGCACCATGCAATAACCAGCTGAGCCACTCAGCTCCCTTCTAAACTGAAGGGCTTAGAAGGTTGCATAGTTTGGTTAAACTATCCAAGATCTGATAGGGTGGGGCTGGGTGGTTTGGTGTTTAAGTACTAGAAGGAAGCTTGGAGGCTCACTGATCCTCAGGGTACAGAGGACCAAAGTGGGGGCTGCTGACCCCGGCAGCCCACCGTCCATCGCGCTGAGCTCACAGGGCTGAAGGCATTACCTTGCTCAGGGGGGAAGGGCAGCTTCCCTGCGTGCAGCGCGAGCTCCAGAGCCGGGTCCTCCTGCGTGACAAAGGGCTCCAGATGCAGTGGGAGTGACATGATGTACTGGCCAATCTGTGGAACAAAGGCACACCTGCGGGTTTCAGTCCTGAAGGATATATCTCGCCATGTGTTCAACCCTACAGACTCTACCTTCAACCTCTTCTGCATATCTAATGAGATGAGTGGCCAGCCTTGGCCCTAGAAAGTCACAATCCAGCAGGGTCTAGAGGATACCCTTGAGTAATCAATTTCCAAATAATGGGAACAACTTATTTTTAACTACAGGTACGTAGGCAGGTGATTCATGCAATCAAGTCATTAAAGAAACAAAATGTACATTCCTGAAATAATCCAACCAAATTAACAGTCTAAAATGATCAATAACTGTGCCAAGGTTTTACAAAATGATGATTTAGAGATGACCAGCTCAAATGTGGCTATCCAGGGTTGGCCACCCCACATATATCCTGACAGGATGTGCTGTAAGACAATATTGACTCAAGCTCCAGAACTCGAGCCAGCTCTGCTTAATATTTTAAACACTGCCATCTGGTGGATTACAGCATTTACATGTGGCTTGCTTCCCATGTTACAGACAAAAAAAAAGTGTTTTTTAAAGGGCACCCCTGTTACTGCTAATACTACAAATCTGAACAAAAACCTACATATTAACACTGAATCCTCTTTTTGTCTGAAAATCAATAGAAGTAATAAGTAGTAATTCAGGAGACACTCTAACCCGGAGAGATTTACAGACACTAGAGGTGGAGCTATGCCTCAAGAACTCCTGCTGCAGATGTATATACAGTATTCACTTGAATTTGATACATTGGCTATATTCAAAAGGATACCATATCCATACAGCATACAACATTGCTGTTTTTTAAAGAACTTCTTAAAACACAGAGCAATTCTTTTTGAATTATGAGCTACCTACTGTCACGGTATAACTTATTTTAACCAACAGAGATAAATGACTGTTTCATGTCAATTCATCAAGCAAGAACAAAAGATTAGGAAGCAAGAGTGTACGACACATTCCTGTTCCTTGGCTGTGCGTTTTCTCTGTCCCAATCCTAATGTCCACCTTGGGGAAGACCTGAACAAGCCCCAGTGTGAGAAAGCACTGTTGCAAACGCTGGCACGCTTACATTAGTGATGTACTCCAGAGGGGACAGGCTGAACGTCGGCAGGTCTTCTGTGAGCGTCTCGCCTGTGCCACTAGAGCTCCAGCTCTGTTGACAAGGAAAAAAAGGAAAAAAAAGTAGCCAGGATGTGATGAACTCGGACGGGCTGTCCAATTGACAATCATGAAGAATGAGCGTCATATAGCGGTTGGTTTTGATACAAATACAAATAGGACTATGTAGTGTTTACCACATATGACACACCAGTGGGAATTGTTAGGATATACCAACACCAGCATTTCCACCAATGATGTGCCCTGTGCTGTGTCTGGTCATAGTGTAGAGCACTAGCTTGCCGATGTCCCATCTGCTTGTCTATCATATGTATTTGTTCCTCTGTGAACGGTTTTCACCATTGAGGGGTCAGAATAGCCTTATTTTATGAGCAACATACAGCAAATTGCTGACCATAGGAGATATTAGGTTCTCAAAGGGCCGGTGTGCCAATCATTCGCACATGGTATTCGCGTAGCTCTTATGGAAATAAATGGGTTGAGCTCAAAGAAATCGAATTAATTCCCGAGAACGCTGCTGTTCAAGACAACAGAAATGTTCTCTTACCTCCATTCTGTGGACGAGGGAGAGCTGGTGTTTGATCTGGAGGAAGACGGCGTCAAAGGCCAGCTGGTGGGCCTGCTGGTTGAGCCGGGCAAGAGCCGCGCGGGGCTCTGCCAGCAGGCTGGAGTTACCGGTGCCCTTCTCCTGCAACAGCCGAGGAAACACCTTCATGAGCAGCTGCAACAGCAAGGCACAGAGAGCCACCCGCAAAGGACAGGAATGGACCAAAACCTTGTCAGGGGAGCTACTATAGTTCAGTTATATCTGTGGTGCAGGGCAAAATCTGACTCTACGAAGAACCACGAAGTACAGTAAATGTTTGAACTAGCAACCCAGTAATTAAATGATTATTCTGTGTGTTGGGGTCATGAACTATTAAAAACAACTAATGAACCAACCATTACGAATGCCATGGCTAGGAAACAATGGGGTCTCTTACCTTTAGGTTATAGAGCATCTCCATAAGGCTGGCATGCTCTGCCGCACTGCCCTTCAGTAAGTAATTATACTCTTGCCACGGGTTCCTGGTGGGGCTCTTCCTGTCTGCAGAGCTGGCCTCCTGTATTCCAGCAAGAGTGCGGGGACTGTACGAGTCAGACAAGTGCTTCCCTGCAGTGGACAAGATCCTGCACGCACACAGAGCCTCAATACACAGTAGCAGCCATAGTTCGCTCATTCAAAGCCAGTGTGTTACAAAAGTCCTTCAGAACATTTGAATGAATAGAGTTGAAAAGACTAGATAGATAAGATCTGACACATTTCATATGTGTTGAGGGAAACCAGAGAAAACACAGTATTTTTTAAACAATCACTGGCATTTTTCTATGCAGAATAAAAACTATTCTGAGGCAGAACAAAATGAGTCAGCCAGTGTCATGAAAAAGCAGATAAGAAGAATTCATTTACATACAAAAAGAATTTGAATGTTAAACTGCTACTCACCTGTTTGCTAACTGCTGCTCGTAAGCCCCACATTGTCTCTGTAATTCACCGCATGTTGCAATGATTCTGGAATTCAAGAGAAGGTAATATAAGAACAAGCAGGCCTGTTATTTCCTTAACATATGGTAAGGTTTGTTACTGTTAGCAGTAGAGGAAGCAGAAACTGAAATTCTTGCAAATGGTCTTACAACATTTTCCTTTTGAAGTGGTCTGCCTCAAAATTAATGACAAGTTTTATCTAACTGGTACAATAATTCATTGATAATTACAGACCATGTACACTATTACAATGAGAAAACCAGTATTTGTTTGCCAACTGGTCCACAATGTGCACGCTGCAACATTCATATACTAAGAATAAACATAAACACAGTACATCAAAACATCTTTAAGCCTCAAAACACAATGCATATCTGTGAATGGAAACCAAAGAGCTGGTCAATGCTTGCATTTCAGCTCTTAACTAGACATACCTGACTGAGTTCTGAAAAGCCGTCCAGTCTTCCCGAAACAGAGAAGTATTTGGTATATCTTCCAGTTTGCACTTCTTTCTAATAGACTGCAGCGTAGTAGAAAAATCAGAAACATATCTGGAAGAGGAGAATATTGTCATGTTAATACAAATATAATACAAATATTGCAGCACTATTGGATCCAGTTTTCAGGGAGGAATTAACTGAATCTGTCAGTTTTCACCCACTTCAAATTCCAGTACTCATTTTCGCTGAATTTACAGAATCGCTCACTTCCTAATTGAACATAACATAGTATCTCTTTTGTAAGCAAGTGACAAATGTGTATTGGGCACTAGATAAAGCCAGTTTGCAGGACAATCTAGTCTAAACCAAGCCTCTAATTTTCACGCCTGGAAATTAAAGTGGCAGTGAGAGGATTAAACGTATTATACATTCCTTCTATTTTCTGAATTTCCATTTGTCACCTTACACTTTGGAAGATGGCAAACGTAGCTCCAATACCGTACTGCATTCTCTGCAAGAATCCATGCCCCGTTCATGTATATTTACAACAAAAGGGTAATAGGAAATCGAGCTTGCCAAAGCTGCATGCATAAAAGAATTTCCAGGTAAAGCTCTTCCTAGAATCTGTGCAACCATTACAGCTGCCACTTTCACTACTAGAGCTGCTTTCTGTACTTCGTGGTATTAAATATACTAAAACTATACTAAATGCCAACCATTTCTGCGGTAATACAAACGTCACAAGGATAATTCTGTGAAAGGGCTCTGTATAGTGGAGTCCCACCATACCCGCCAGTCTCTTACTTGGTAAAAAGAGCCCTCAAGGCCCGAAGCAGCCCGCATACGCCTAAGCCGTCAGTTAACTTGATGCAGCGGTCCACAGACGCATTGGCCAAGCCAAACAGCTTGTTTACAGAGTGACTCAGTTCCTGCACACAATCTATCACCTCCCCACGCTCCTGAGCAGAGGAAGAAGATGGAAATCAGTCAGTTCACCTAGAACCACATAAAGGAATAACTGTTGCCAAAATTCAGTATAAAAAAGTAAAATACAGCTTCACATGGGCAAATATAGGCATTGAAGGGCAAGTATTATGCAAAGGCCAAAAAGGTACAGTTTTGCATTTTCATTTCCCAGTCCTATTGCAGACAAGATGTACACAGAGCTGTAGTGTTTACACCAGAGGCCTGACCATGCAAATGTGTTCAGGGTCATGATATGTATTTGTATTCTGCATCCAAAACAACTTAACTCTTAATCTATAATCCTGTCTATAAATCAGAAACATCGACCTTCCAAGAAAAATACTTGCAGTGAACTGAAACAGACTAGATTCCTGCTTGTATGCTACATTCTAACATGTTAAATTCAAATCATCATCAGAAAGGACTTACCAGGGGCACAGCACTAATCTGAATGAGCAGGTTGGACTCTTCCAGCTCACCGTACTGCAGCTGGTATTGCTTGTATGGCCCATACACTGCTGTGACCAGCTCACTCACTTTCACCAAGTTCAGGTCACCTGTGGTAGCAAAAACAGCAGTTCACAATTTAGACTGAAAACCTTTGCTTATTTCAAGAGACATCGTCTTACCTTGTAAAGCACAGGTTTAGACAACAAAGATAAATATTCTTATAAAGACACAAAGTTGAGAGTGAATGGGAATGTTTTCTGTGTGACAAACACTTCTTAATCATGTGATTGCTGGACCTCACACATTATGTGAGCAGGTAAGTACCACTTATACCTCTTCACATCATAAAGTATCCTTTACCTGAATAAACATCAGCCTGAATTGCCCCAAATGCACAGAATTCATTGCTCTCTACCCAGGATATACAGTATATGTGAACAAAGGTTCTGGGATTTGGGATTTCACTTAAATCACAGTTCTATAAAGTATAAACAGAATATCTTGCAATAAGAATTCAGATCACTTGCTTTTATTATATTGTATTCCAGAGCTTTTGTTTTGTCTAGTTAGAAGACTGTAGCCAACGGTCATCTGAAAACGTCTACTTGACTGGCACAAGAAAGTTCAGGATCTTGTAGGAATACTCCCAGAAAATTTCCCAAGCAAAAGAGCAACAGAAATCTTGGGATACACAAAAGTATTTTTGTATTTTCTTTCTTAAGAATTTCTTTCTTAAAATCCGTAGTTATTTCTTCCTCTTTTCCCAAGTCGGAAACAGACTAAACATTATCCTGTCTAACTGCAAAACCAATGCAACCAGAGATGAAGACATTGCATATGTAAATTATATCTCTCTAACCAAGCTGCTTCTGAAACCTGCAATCCTGGAACTTCAACAGCTGAGGCTTAGTATCTACAAAAGAGTGGATTCAGAAGATTTGTGTCACCTGTGCTGAGCTTGCTTGTGATTGATAGTTTAAGGAGGTCTCCAACCGACCCATCCCAAGCAAACTGGCAGCCCCAACTCTGTGTCACTGCTAGGCTGGAATTGGAACACTGACCTTGATGCAAATCTGAAATATTAAAATGTATTCTGGCACTTGGATTACGGTATCACATTTACCAAGGTGAGGCAACATGGCAGCTTCCAGCCCCTTTCCGAAATGCGCGGCCGTCTCATACAGTTCCAGCAGCACCTCCAGCTTCTCCTCTTGCCCTGTGCGCTCTATCGTTGTGCTGAGGCACACTGGGATTGAGGGTACCATGGCACCCAGGGTTTGTATCAGCAGAACTGTCACCACCTCGCTGGGATTCCTAAAAATCTGTTCGGAGCAAAGTAATTGATACTCTGAGGATAGTCATACACACCATTCATAATGAACTGAATCAATTAATAAAAAAATCTCCATCATGAAAGAACTGACTAAAATTTGCATTCATGTCTTCTTTTTTAAAGTAGCTTAATGCACTGGAAACATTATATGTCATAATGGACATAAATAGAAAGGATTCTGCTCACTAAAAAGAAAACTGAGGAAGAATGCTAGGAAAACTATGAAGATCTTCTAAAATATGACCAATAATCAAATTTCAGTCACATTTCATGTGGCTTTAAACCTGAATTAAAATGGATTAAGCTTTCCATTCAGATTTCATTTTCCAGGGACTGACATGGGCACTGTACCTGGCTGCACCACTGCAGCTGGGAGTGCCAGGTAGACAGGAGGGTGTCATAGAACTCTGCCAGCTGCTTGCTGAGAGTCATCTCGCTCTGACACAGGTCCTGCCAGGAGCTCACCAACAGACCCTGGGGAGCACGGGGAAGAAAACGCGCTAAGACAACCCAAACCCTTTCCCCCTTATTTAAAGTGGAATTTATGTAATTCACCTTTGTTCAATTTAAAAATCGCCAATGAGCTTGACTCATCGTGACAACCCTAGCACTAGCACATGAGAGATGACGGCCAGTCCACCTGCACTTTTTTCTCCAGCGGCAGAGCCTGGGCATCGCACAGTGGACAGGTGAGACTCTCACCAATAACTGCATGTTACCTGCAAGTCACTAGGATGGCTGCTGTGTGCAAAGCAAAAGATACTGTGATAGCTCAGGCCACATCACCTTACCTTGCAATGTTGATTGAATGCTTCCACTTGGGGAATCCCCAGTAATAAGCCCAATAAGTGTTCCAAGTGTGAAGTTTCATTTTTAAACATAATTTAAGAGCGTGATATTGATCTGGGTGTTTCTCAAATGTGTATTCACTTGCCAATATAGGCGGCACTTTTGTTTAACAAAGGGTGGTGGGTACATAGGATAAGCTACCCATTACCTAATTAATTAACTACTGGCAACCAAGCTCAATTGGCCCAACTGCATCCTCTTGCTTGTTACCTTGTTACAGTATGTTCATGAATTGCATTAAGAACCTTCACTGAAATATTTAGTGAAATGTAACATCAATCTGTCAGGTGCAGACTGTCACAGACATACAGATGCAGCCATTCAAAATGCGCAGGCGATACCGCATTATTTTCCGGTGCGCTTTACGCAGTCTACCGCGAGTTACTGGTAAATACCGCTATTTACCGTAAATTCTCCTATAATACCGCAAGCAAAATAATAGTATCCGGAATTTCCGCAAGGTGGAGCTAATAAAGCTCAACCTCTCATGTTTGAGCTGTCGCCATCAAAGTCTTTAACGAAGATATTACTAATAGTATTAATAATGAATGACCTTGGACAAGCCGTAAACTCAAAGTATTGCCCTGGTCCACATTATTTGTTTCATTGACCGTCTTTGCAAAAGTAACACCACAGCAAATTTGCAATCACGCATTTGTTTCCAATCATGCAAAGTACAGTGATTCAACATGCCTTTCACATGCTCATAAAAGAGATTGATTTAGGAACATAAACATATTACCGTATGCAAACTGTACTGTATACAGTATGTATATGTATATTTAATGTATTAACTGTGCCTGTTTAAGTATTGAATATTTATATGGAATTTTACCACTGCAGGGAAATCTTAGTACCTGAGCATAAAAAGAATAGGAGCATACTGTAACGCGTGTGAAGGCCATAAACGATATTAATTTTGGAACTTAAACATACAGTATATGGCTGGTCTCGGTACTTTAAAGAAAACACACACACCAGTATTCCATTTCTCCCTAAACATTTTAAGCATCGAAGTCTTTAACTTACGTGATACCGGAGTCAACAAGCATACTTTTAGAATTTGATTAAAAGGGAATATAATATGGAATCGCGTATCTAAAGAAATTAATAAAGATATAATTATATTCATGTACCGCAGCACAAGAATAGTACACGCTGTACATTGTCTGTTGATAATGTTTCTGTAGTGCTTTTTCAGCACTCTGCATGTGACCTTGCTGTTAGCTACTTCGATTTCCCTTCGGTGGTAAAATTCCATATAAATATTCAATACTACAACGGGCACAGTAAAGACGTTTACTGTAAATCTTTCTACAACAGACCAACGGACCACGAGTGCCCCTGTCACAATGCGCGACGCAATAGCCAATTACCTCCGGTACGTGTGTGTACCGCGCACTTTGAATGGCTGCATCTGTAGATCTAAACACCCAACAAAAAAATACAAAATATTGTGACCTACAAAAAAACATTCTGACATTCTGAGCATTCAGAGACTCAACATGATATGGCGTTACACTACTACCACAGCCTTTAGCACCAAATAAATGTGACACAGTTGATAGAAATTCTTTGAGCAATAAAATTAGGTCCAAAAAGCACAAGTTAAAGAAGAGAGAATGCATGGAATTGATTGGAAGAGAAGAAAAACTCAACAGCATTGCTTTTAACCTGAACCTAAATTAAATAAGTTTCATAAAAATAAAAAGTAAAGCTGGCTAACCTTATGACACTTGTAGTAGTAGGCGAGGAGTTGGGGCATTCTGTCAATCTCTGTGAAGACTTTCACAAACAGTTTGGCTTGATCTAGCAAGAAATACAGATCAGTAAGACATCACATAATGAAGTTTAACCCTAGAACACTATGTACTGATGTCTTCATGCTGTTTCTACCCTAATCATTTAAAGTCCACCCATAGACTATATTGTCTATGTCTATATTGTTCCTGATTTCTCTAACAACAAACCCAAAAGACTTCAGCTTGGCAGAATGCTCCTGCTGGGTTAATTCCTGGTTGTTCCCCAGTGCTGTGATCTTTACACCAGCTTCTTGTGAGTTCAGATACAAAATGTTGTTAGCTATACCATCTTAACAATCTGTCATTTTCATGACTAGTTTTCTGCCATCCCAAAGATTTCATGCACATTTCATACACAAAACATTTTAACTTATTTTCTACAGTAGCCTTAATCAGATATAAAGAGCAACTTAAAAGAAAATATTTTTTATTTTACAATGTCACTATATTTTATTGGCAACATAACTTGAGTTTGAAATTTAGGTTTGTCATTTTTTCTGCTATTCCAACCTGAATTAAGAGAGAGCCCCTTCACACTAATCCCTACCCTGCCATTGGTGGCTCAGAGTCAGTTGCCTGCTGATCTTTGGGGACTCCTGGTCACAGCGGGCTAGCGACATGACCCGTGGCTGGACCTTGTCATATCCTGGCATCACCAAGTTCAGCCTTTTCCCTCCTGAGCTATCTTCTTGCATGTTCAAGTTTGCTAGTTTCAGCTCAGTATTATTGCGCTGCAGTGATGTATCTGTTTTGCTACCAGTTTTTTTTCCAGTTGCTGCTCTGCACTCCTGGTTGAATGTAATGTGAATGATCATAATAGGTCTCTGTGAGACTTATTAAATGAGACTCTTACAGCAATACCATTCTCCTAGTACTCTCAAGAGCCCTTGTGCCAGGGGGCATGTTTTGGAGTGTTGTGTTTAATCTCAATTGGGCTGTATGGATCAGGAATGATTTGAAATCTGGTGTCCGACGACCATACACACCATTAACATATTGGATAATTTATGCAAGTCATTTATATCACTAGGCCTCTATCATTTACATGCATTCATATTTATACTCCCTTCTCAAATGCTGCAGGAGATCTCATCTGGATTACAATAAACCCTAAATGTGCCAAATTAGAAAACAAGTCAGAGTCCAAAACAAGTCAGAATGTTCTCCGTGTGACTGAGCTAAATCAGCATTTATCTGCCAATGAAACTCGCAGCTCCCATACTGTTGCTCTACAGGAAAGTGGTTCCAGACCCCAAGACAAGAAAGCATGATGCTCCACAACCACTCACCAGTTGACTGTGAATTAAATGTAGCAACAATCTGTGGGCTGGCTAAAGCCTCCAGTCTGTTTTTCAGTGCTTCTAAGTGAACACACTTCTCTGAGTAATCAGGGGTGTCTGCGAGCATTGCCAGACTGCTCGTCATGCTGGTCAGCTTGGAGGAAATAACACTCAAGTCCTGCAGGGGAAGCAGAAACATGGTCTCTCACTTTCCAACAGAGTGCTTTAACGAGGCCAGAGATTCATGCTTGGACTTCTTGAAAATCTGCAATGTGGCAGGATCAAGTGATAAAGAAATGGTCAAAAACACCTTGTCGCTTTCCCATTCACTAATTTTTCATCTTCTTACTGTAAATATAATTATAATCATCTGCTAGACTATGAAAAAGCCTGAAACAGGACGTGACAAAAAAATAATAATTTTCTAATCTCACAGACAACCACAAAATGATATATAGAACATTTAAATTTAAATACATAATATATTACAGTTTATATAGCTGAACAGACAATCTACACATGACAGCCTCAGAATACTCAATTAAAAAGTGAAACAAGTGAGTTTCCTATTCCGAGAAACTTCTGTAAAGTCGAAAGTTTGTTAGGTTTAATTCGATTTCAGGGAAAACCGGTTATGTTTCATTTGCTTTCAGGACTGCTGCAAGATGCCCACGCCCAACCTCCCTTGGAAGACATTCACCTGTGTCTTGAAGGTCTCTTCAATGTCCGCACTCAGAGTGCTCCACTTGTCAGCCTCCTGCAAAGCCTCTGCGGCCAGCTGCATCCGGGATTTCACTTGATCGATCTCCACCAGTACCTTGGACACAGAGATATACCACTTTCAGTTTCTCCTAGTGAAAAGGGAAAGCTTCTGCACTCACACGGACAAAATGGTTTTTTTTTGTTTTTTTTGGAAAGCATGTCCAACAACATCACTACATTATTACACGCCCAGCATCCTTCTTCTCTAGGACCAGACAGAGATCAAACCCTCTCAGCACCTTGCTCAAACCACCGAAGCTTTCTAGATTGCCCTCTAAGATGCATGCTAAATATTTCTTTCCTTCTTTCTCGTTTTTAATGTACACCTGAGAAAATGTTCTGCAGCCTATATGTTGTGTATTGTATTATTTTTACTTTTTGGTGTGGAAGTATCCTCAACTACCTCTTAACACTATCTAAAGGGTGAATGCCAACTGTCAGATATCGAACCTCTCAGTCCTCCAAGCTGAAAAATGTTATTTCGTGTTTTTACACAGAATTTAGAGCCTTTTCTATTTTTACCTTTTCAATGAAATTTACGGGCACTGTTTTCTTCAATATAATGAAAATACTATTCTTTGAAAAACTATACTAGTGGTTAACCTAAACCCACAATGCCGCAAGTTCAGGCTATATTACTATGAAAAGCACTGGGAAAAAATGAAAAGTAGCAATTTCAGTCAAGATTTCTGAAAGATAGCCTGTTCCTGAGAAGACTATTGGTAATGACATATCCAGCAGATCAGGCAACATTTGTAGTTTCATTCTAATGTGAAAATCTGGCAGTAGAATTGATCACAAATGGCTTTCAATATCTAAATAAAACAATGTAATTAAGTATAATGGAAAAGGGAGATCATTCAGACCTCTTTTAGCAGTATTATCTGAATGGATCAGCTTTACTAATCCACATGCTAAACGAGATACAGATCACAATGACACCAAAGATCTCACTGTTTCTATATATGGCCTGACCACAGCCGTGCTTTGATGCACATTTTCAAATTTCCTCTGTTCTAGATTTTCGGTAACTTGTCAGAAGACAACATGAGTGCCTGTGAAAATAGCAGTCAGAGCTGAGTTCACCCTGTGACTTCAGTTGACCTCAGATTGCAAGATTTTCTTTTTTTTGTCAGGACTAACCCACAAAAAGGGGTTCACTGTATTATTACACAAATAGTACAAGACCCAATTAAAACATTGTTTTAAAATATAACTAACATGTACCCACTAGCAATGAGAGGTAAAAAAACTAATTAGCTACATAATTAGAAGGAAACCACAGAACCTATGAACAGAAAAGGACTCACTAGCAACCTTGTGGTAAAGATGGATGTACAAAGTTAATCATACCTGTATAGCAAGTATAAAGTAATTGTGTCTTGACATTATATACACACTTGTAGCTCAACCAAATCACTGGAACAACTCTAGAGTCTAAGACGCTTCTATGAATCAAGATCAATGTCGGAGTACAGGTGGTTAAAGACATATCATACAAACAGCAGACTTCTAGTGGCAGTTTTAAAAAGGCTATGATTGTGTTGTGCATACTGATGAATGTAAATGGAAAATTCCCTACATGGGGTTAAACAATCTTACACTGGGGGTCCTGGTCTTCATGCCCTCTCTGATCTTATTTAAGTGAATTAGTTTTTTTGCACAGAAGTCAAAACAGCTATTTTGGATTTAAATCAGGTGCCATTTTAAAATTACCCATAGTACAAGTCCTACAAGATTCCAGGCCTTTTGCCTATTTCTGATGGACAAAAGATGACACAACAATTGGCCCAACATTTATTTAGTGATTTAATTTTACTTAGTGACCCCAGGTCATTTAAAAATCTTCTTTGGTAGTACAGTACCTGCATGGACTGGACTGTGTCCTGTTCAAATTTTCTTATGTCTTCCTTCACCAGGACCATCTGCTCCTTCAGGAAGGAGGCCTCCTGCTTCAGAGCCTCGACATCCCTCAGCACCCTGGGCATGTTCTGCAGGGCCTGGTTGCTGCTCTCTGTGCAGACCCAGGGGAAACAACCTTTCACAGTAATGCTTAGAACAAGGCCAAAGCCCACCTCCAAGCTCTGGTGTGCCTCAGAAGCTGCAGATGCCCATGTGTCAACAGGTCTGTCCTATCAAACCTACCAATTGAATGCTTCCTGCCGAGGATCACACTAAGCATAACTAATTTAAGACAATTATTGAATCAATGAATTGAGAGAGAACCTCCGTGTAACGAGTAATAAGAGGGAAGAGGTTCTGTAGCTCTCCAGCACCAGTTTGAAGTTCTTACAACCTTTTTCACAGTACACAGTATAATGGGCATATCTGAATGTGAGCAAATTTAACTGAACCTAATTTCTATTTGTACTTAATGTTATTTTAATGTTCCTATTTTTCGGTTTGTTTAGCAGAATGTGTAAAGCACGTCCACAGTAGGCTAACTCGTCATTAACTGCCACTGCAGTTTTGTGGAGGTATTATTGTCCTTTGTCATTGTTGACTACAAAACCTTCAGCATGAGGAGTGAAGAACTCCGATCTAGAAAAACCAAGTGGGTACATGCTGGAGTGGCACAAAAGTCAATGCTGTTGTTAAATGCCTACTACCTTCAATGGCGTTGTTGACCTCCTGAATGAAGAGCTGAAGCTTCATCACCAGTGTGGCAGCGTGCCCATCTGCCTTCCCAGGAGCCTCCTTCTGCACCATCCGGAATGCCCCGTTCACCCACTCCTTCACGTCAAAGTCATCGTCCAGAAACTTCGAAAAGTCCATTGCTGCTGGCTCTAAAAAGCTACACCTTAGAAGGATGCTTATCACAACACATTCCGTTACCCAATGCTCTCTGCTGCTGAAGTGCTTGGGCTTTCTGTAATTTTCAAAATAATGAAAAGGGACATGATATGAAACAGCTCAAAGGTGCAAAGCATACTGAGAGCAATGTCTGAGCAGAAAATGTCTTTGCTATCCTCTTTTCTGGTATTTAACTCTAAATTACTGAAGCTCATCAAAACCTTTTTGAAATATTTATTTTCTATTTATACATAAATATTGTACATAAGCCTAATTATACTGCTTCCTTGAACCATGTAATTTGGGTATGTCATCAGAATTAATTCCATAACACTTAATAACACACCATGTACACTGTTCTCAATGAGCAGGTGTCTGGAAATTAAGCTGACAATATGCAGAATTAATGATTGGTATTATGAAAGAATTCAACCTCTGTCTGTTTATCTTTAACTGGCAACCCATTAAGAGCTGTATACATTTAAACAAGTACGGGAAATCAAGTTTGTAAGTTGAATACAGCAGAATTCTGTAGGAAACATTCAGAAATTAGTTGAGTTTGAAATTCAATAAAGCTCAATAACTACTGTAGGTTCTGCAAGAAACAGGATCACTGCTCTACATAGTGCTCAACAAAAAAAAAAGCAAAAAACATTGTTGATCGTGTTGAATAATAACAGTTAATAAACTGTGGTCACTTGTCTATAGGCTAAAGAGAAGGAATTATACACGATCTATCTGGAAATACTTCTGTATTCGAGGTGCGTCACTCATAGTATATCAATACCAGTCCGATTCAGTAACTGTAAGTGCCTCACAAAATTTTACTTTTCGTTAACACTACGATAACACTTAAAAAATAGAAACTGCAGGTACATCCATTAACACACGGACAAAAACAATGGAGAGGTAGATACTTAAAGCACAAGTTCAAAATGGAATTAAGTCTGAAAATTGAATGTTTCCAAAACAGCTTTCAGCAACACGGCTGCAAATAAGAATTTAAAGATTGTGATCTCCCAATTTCAAACATTTCTACAATACCAGAACAAAAGCCTTTCCACTTTCTTCGGTTTGTGAACTGTATGGGCTGTAGATATTTTATTTCAAACTACCTTGTCAGTGTTTCAGTGCTTCAGCGGATTCTGTAGTACCATCAGAGGTCTAGAGACGAAAATGGAATAAATTATCCAAGACAACGAAATTAGCATAACAGCTATGTAAAGTTCGATCAATGCAACAGCGTCAGCCAGAATTAAGTGACAGATAAGCCTGACTTTCTTGAGAAGTCCTTAATAAATGTCAATTTTTAAAAAATCTGTCAGCTTCCACGTCTTTGACAGCTACTTCCTGAACACGTTAAATCAAGAGTGCTGAGAAACATTGTCTCGGTCTCTTTGGTTCCTGTTACTGAATACAGGATCCGGAATAAATACGTTAACCTCCAGTTTATTTAATTTTTAAAATCTCCGAAAGTATATCATTGTATATATGTCACATACAATTATATTTCTTATTATTTCGATTTTGTGGGAAATATACAAAACCTACAAAATGTTTGACGTGGCTGTGTGTTGCAGGTATTTTGGTCCGACTAGCGCACGTTTATTACTTCATCGGCCCTAACCCGTTGACAGTAACTCCATTTTTAAATTGATCTGGCAGGTAAATTAACAAATTACAACGTTTGCTTTCAATGGTAGATTTATTGCGTTCCTGAAATGACATTTTATATTTTTAAAGGTTTTGGTCTGCACCTTTTTATAGATATATCAGTCTTCAACATGGGAGACTGCTGGAATTGGTGTTAATGGGCCAGGAATTGGTGTTAATGAGCACACAAGGTGTGCTCACCTTGTGCTCTGTGTGGGCCCTAATGACCCTGTATAGTGACGCGCACATGACTGTAAAAAAGGCGCCATTCATTGGATGAAATGTAGAGCTCTGTGGACATTAAAAATCCCAGGGTGTTTCTCAAAAAGAGTAAGGGTGTTAATCCTGGTGTCCTGGCCAAATTTACCCCTGACCTTTATCAGTCATGGCCTCCTTATTATCCCCATCTATGAATTGGCTTCATCACTCTGTTCTCCTCCCCACTTAATGCTGGTGTGTGGTGAACATACTGAGCTGCCATCGCATCATCTAGGTGGGGGCTAGACATTGGTGGTGGAGGAAGGGAATCCCCATTACCTGTAAAGCAGAGAGGAGTGTCCAGAAAAGTGCTGTATAACTGTATAACTGTCAGGATTATTGAAGGATTATTGTTTTCTTAGTATTTCCATTTAATCTTTTTCATCCACTTTAAGGCAACAAGTTGTGACTAGGTAATTGTCATTACTAAATAATAAGGACTGCTGTCCATAGAATGCTAAAAAGCAAAGATGTTCACTGAAAAGAAACTTGTTGTGCTTCATCGTGCTGAGATGTTGGAGATGAGTTTGTTTTAAATAAAATTTTTATAATGGTACCAAGAATTAATTTCTGCTAAAAAGTTAAAGGGACTGAATATCTAAATAGAATGAATTATAAGAAGGAAAATTCAATTATTTGAGACCTAAAAGGAAAGTAGTTGAAATTAACTAACAATCTATAAACTAATTAACAAATAAACTATCAGTGAGATTGTGAGATCAGAACGCACTTCTTGACAGTGAGAATCAGTGATGTCTCGAACGTGGTGCCCTGTAATGTTGTTAAACTGATTTCCCTGGATTCTTTTTGGAAATGACTGGATCAGATTCTTTCATCAAGTGACCTTTTAACAACAAAATTAGAAAGAGAGGAGAAATTGCCTCCTGTTTTCTGTAACTTACTTTTTTATTCTCCTCAGTTCTTAAATATTACCCCATTTCTTATAATACACAAGGGAAATTCACTAACCCGTGTCATCGAAGGTGTTAAAACACAAGTGTATCTAACAGTGAGAAACATCCTAGTGCGGTTTCAAAATATGAAACAAATAACAGAGAATCTTAAGGGAGAGATGCCTTTGTGTTTTGGTTTTGATTGTCAACACCAAGACCAAGAGAATGTGTTAGTGTTAGAATGAGATTATCTAATTTTACTTAACCTTGGTTACTTTCTTTTTGCTGTACATAGAGTCAGATACAGAAGTATTATTTTTGAAACCAAGTCATTCAACATTACGGTTTATCATAGTACTGTATTTGTTTGCTTTAATTTGTTTTTTAATTCGACGTCAAGTAACCATATTCATTAAAGGATTCAAATTAAAATATTATGGTTACTCAACGGTGAACTGTTTCAGATTTCTTCTAATAATAATAACATTTTTCACTGTCCTTAAAGTCCTTCACAGCTTTGGACTTTTGTGTTTACACTCCCCTCCAAATTTATTCCCCATACCTTTGAACTAGGAACAATAAATGTAAAAAAAACAGAAAGATGTACAGACTAGATTATGTTTATTGCTAAAATAAGTCTAAAACTGTAATAGCATTACATAACAATAACAGTACATAACAGTAAACTTAATAGTATTGCACAGAGTAATGCCGTGTTCCAAAAGTGGCACTAAGCTCTTCCTGCAGGACCTCACTTTTGTGACATACTGTAGACAGGTGTTGACTTAAGCTGCGTGACCATTTGAGGGTGCACTGTTATAAAAAGGGTCTTGGGATATCCTTCATGACATGGCTCAGTGGTTACGATTCACAGTCTACATAAAGTAACCTTGACAATATCTCTCTCTGATTATTGAAAGCTTTGTACTATTAAATACTCCATCTTTCCATGTACAAAATACACTGTAGGTTAACAAATATTCATCAGTCAAAATGGGGTAGTTAACAAAATAATCTCTTTATGTCAACACTTCACACCGAGAATACGTGTGAATCTAAAGCAGCCTAATGAAATTGTTTGTTTTGATCTTATCTTGTCTTAAAACTGTAAAACTATATAATATTTTCTCCATGGCAACTTCATTCCTCTTTGATATGTCAGAACGTGAAAAGTCACAATTTTGCAAGGCGTTTGTGGCAAAACAGGCCAAAAGTCAAGTCTGGTCTGGTGAGAACTTGAGAAGGGTGCTAAAAGTGTTCATTGGAGCTGCCTATGAGCACCCCTGTGAAACACAATTTAGAAATAGAACACCCTAAACCCTAGCAGACCCTTGTGGGAACGTGCATATGAAGTTAACGAGACCGCAAGCCTGGATACTGGGACACAGCCTAAGTCATATTTGTCATAAATATTCATTTTAAGTCTAGAAAATCTGAGTGTATTTATTTACATCTTTGCAGTTAGAATTTTGTAAATGCTCCTCTGGCAGGGATTACTTTGATTAGACACCTCCTGTAGTGTGCTGTAAAGCTCTGGCACTTCAGACATGAAATGTATGAACATTCTCTCTTGCAGACCCTTTCCATTAGTGAACTGCTATCTGGAGTTGCTGTATACTGAGATAACCCATCTAGAACATTTACATAAACTGCAGTTTACCATTTTTTGTCAATTTGGGTGTACTGTATGCTTTAGATCATTTTTATGCTGGAATGTCTATTTTCAGCTAAGCATGAACTTCTTGGCAGAAAGAATCAGGCATCTGGCCAAAATGTCTTGGTAAGTGCTGGAGTTCACCGTTTTGATCAGTGTGAAACAACCCTAAAACATAATAGACCCACCACAATATTTCACTGTGGGCATGAGTGTTTTCTCACCACGAAAATAATAATCTTATTGTTCTAAACATAGACAAGATGAGCATGTCTGAAATGTTCAATTTGCATTTCATCTGACCATAAGACATTGTTTCACTTGTCATTCAAATCATGTTTGGCTTGTTTGAGTTGCCTCTTTTGGGGGTTTTGCCCTCAGAACAGGCTTCTTCCTTGCATCTGAATAGATGGTTTCTAATAGATCCTGAAGTTGCTGGTATGTATTGAAGATCATTAGCTGTTGACATTGGAACTATATCCCATTGCATATACAGTACTTCCCAAGCTAGCAAGATACATTTGTGTTGTCTTCCTGTCAGGGTGGCCACTATACAAATACTTAATTTATGGAGGTCAATGACCACTTATCTAAAGCCTTTGAGGAGCTCTCAGACACCATGGTGACGCACACTACAACTGATATCTGTTTGTTACCTCCTTTTATACTGCAGGGAAAGAGGAAACCATTGGAAGTAGTCATGCCTACCTACTGTATGCAGCTATGTTCCAATATATTTTGGAAGACTTGATTGAAACAAAACTTTTCAGTCAAATCTAATGTATTTGCTATACAGTATATTGATAAATTGAGCTCAAATTATACTGGAATATGAACATATGAAAAGCACACAGATGATAGCCCTTTTACACCATCTTGTATCATATTGTACAGTAGAAAATCATGGCTGTGGTTTACCATGGGCAAACCTAATGGGTGATTTTAGTACTCAGGTAAGAGGACACGCTTATTTCGAGGGGTGCAACATATTACTTGAGTAAATTATTCACCCGAGGTTAACAAGCAGCTTTATTCCTATTTCTCAGGTGGGCTCAATCGATGTTCAGCTGGTGAACAGGTCTCGGTACTCCAGAAGGACTAGGACAGTGGGTGAACTTGTTTGGCTCTTTAGGGACAGCAGGTTATTTGACAAGGCAGGGGTCCAGATAACAGACTGTTCTGTCACATCACCTAAGTTTAGTGCAGCCATGGATTGCTGAGTAACTCTGAACTCGACTTTGTCTTTACTGTACATTTGCAAATGTGAGCGGTTTTTGTGGCTTGTCTTTTATTTGAAGTGGCGTCTGTTTCAGTGTAGATGCAAACATTTCTTTCCTGTGCCTGAGGGTTGATGTAAGGTTCTGTGACAAGTGGAAAAAAAAATAGCTATTGTGTTTACCATTTGTTTTCCAGGAAGCATCTCAAAATAAAGTGAAAGAAATGCTCACATGAAAACTTAATAATTTTTAAAATGCAGTAGAAAAAAAAACAATCCCTTTTTGCAGCCAAAGCTAGGACATAAGAAACTGATCTGACTATTGGTGTGGTTGTTTCACATTTCAAATTGCAAAAGCATGTCTGGTTGATAGGATAATTTAAACTAAGTGTATCTGTCACTGCAGTGTCTCTTTGATTTCTTCATCTTTTTCAATTACTTCGTGATAAGAACCAGAGTATCTATCTATATTCATGTCAATCACATGAACTAGGGGTATGAGTATGTACATTTACTGTACATAAATATTTAGTTTTCAAGATGCGGTTAGCACATCCTGATTAAAGCAAGTGTATTTTTTAGTATTTAGGAAAAGGTTGTTGCATGTTTAAAGAAACTAACACACTTAATCTGCAAGTTCTGCAATGTCGACATGTGACACCCATCTAAAGATCTACAGTTTTCTAAGTAAATGGAGAACATAATGGACTGTCCTCATACTAAGAGTGGCAGAATATAATGAAAGAAATGGTTTTCATAAATATGTTATAGCAGTGATCAAGGCATTACACACAGTCAGGAAGACTGAACAATGTTGTTCTCCGATCAAAAGATTTAAATGGTGCTTTCAACCATTTAAGTGGGACTGGAACTTATTTATTCAGCTTCTATCTTATTATGGAAAACAATTGATTGTCGTGTGGTACAAATAATAAGCTTATGTTTCGTTCAAAGCTTGGTTTCAAATTCAGTATCAGAGCATCATTTTAAATTGTCTTAAAATTTTAATTCAGACAGAGATTGGAATTGGACATTAGCTTGCAATACTTGGCTAAAGATTATGGTTAGAGAATATGGCAATGATGAACTCTAACCTGGGGTACTGTCTGCATGGAATTTGTATGTTCTCCTCATGTTTGCATGAGTTTCCTTTGGGTGCTCTGGTTTTCTCCAGTAGTCTAAAGACATACTGGTAGGTCAACTGGCTTCTGGGAAAATTCTGTTTTTATGTCTGTGTTGCACTAGGATGGACTGGTGTCTCATCCAGGGTGTACCTTGCCTTGTGCCCATTGCTTGCAGGGATAAGCTCTGGCTTCCCCACAACCCTGAATTGTATAGAAAATAGATTGTTAGAATATAGGAACAGTTACAAACAAGAGGAGACCATTCAGTCCATCACAAATTTCTTAGTGCATTTTGGGTGATGATCTTATCTCAAGCATATTTATATCCATTTGCAGCTGGCTATTGGTGGAGCAATTTGAATTTACTCAACCATAGAACAGCGGGGCCACTCCTGGAGACTCGAATCTACAACCTCCATACTGCTGCCTGTGTTAATTGCATCGCAGGAATTTGGTGTGTGTTTTCCACACACCTCTGTCATCAGTTCAAAATGGCCATCAATGAGGCCCTATGAATCACTGACACAAAAGCCTACACTGTGATATTACCATTCAGATGATTACAGCAAAAGCATCAGTATGAATGTTGCACATCTACCAGTGCTGCACCACTAGCTCTGAGGACAAACAGAAAGATGCTTTTGAAGAGCTTGGTACAATCCCACACACTAGCATTATGACTTATTTCCCTTTCATGTACATCAGCCACAGTAATGACATAAAACTGGTATATCCCAATGCAGCTCTTGCGTTTGGGACAGCACAGTTTTCAGTAATCGTGAAAGATTAGTTTATCTTTGACCTCTTTTGTGCCCAAAAGCAGGATGAGATTTCTTTCAAAATCATGCAACATATTAAAATGTCTTTGAACAGTGGTCACAGAAATAGGTGACGTAAATATTGTTAATGTCTGCTTCATTTTCTTTAATTAATGTTATTTAATTATTCGAATCGCTCAATAATGTATTTATCAAGCAGTGATTTATCTTAGAAGCAGGAAAAAGTATTCCATTTGAACAACTTTATACCAGAACAGACAGGAAGAGATAATATTTTTAACGAAAACTAAGAAAGCTCTGTCCTTACAGAAAAATGTTAAGTTCACTCATGCTGCAGTGAAACTGCTGAGTCAGAGCAATGTTCTGAAGAGAACACAACTTAACTGACCATTAAAAAGCATTAGGGTCATACTTGGTTTATTAATCATTCTTCTTCAATTCTATGATTTATTTGTGCGTTTATGGCCTCCAGACAAAATAAAAAGGAAGCTAAATCCGAATTTATAATAAATAATAAACTTTATTTTATATAGCACCTTTAAAGGTGGCTTCTCAAAACGCTTTACAGAATGTCAACAACAATAAATAAAAAGAATACACAAGATAAAATACAATTACAATATACAGAGGAGACCGAAGATGGTGGTACTAAGAAAAGCAGAGGGGTGAAGAATGGAACCAGTTCAGTAAAGGCTTTTCTAAAGAAGAAGGTTTTGAGTCTGGATTTGAAGGAGTTTAGAGAAGGTGACTCTCGTACTGTATATCCTTGGGCAGACAGTTCCAGAGCTTGGGGGCATAACAGGAGAAGGCCCTGTCACCCATACAATGTAGACGGGAATGGGGGACAGTAAGGCGACCAGAATTTGAAGAGCAAAAGTTGCGAGGTGGGGAGTAGGGCAATAATAGTTCAGACAGGTATTGATTTCCAAGCCATGCAGAGCCTTATACTGTAGGTGAGCATGAGGATTTTAAAGTCAACCCGGAATTTGACAGTAAGCCAATGCAAGGACTCCAGGAAAAGAGCAATGTGATCACTTGCACTAGACCTGGTCAGGATTCTGGCTGCTGAATTTTGGACATACTGCAGTTTGTTCAAAGTAGATTTAGATACCCCAGCGAATAGAACATTACAGCAGTCAATTCGAGAGAACACAAATGTGTTGATCAGCTTTTCAGCCACAGTTAGTCATAGCATAGGGCGTAGTCAAGCGATATTACTGAGGTGAAAAAAAGATATTTTGACAATATGGTGCACATGTGGGTCGAATGTTAATCCAGAATCACTCCAAGGTTTTTCAATTTAGACTGAAGCTCAAGTCCAGAACCATCTACAGATAGGGTTACAGGATTGGCTTTACGAAGTTGATGGGGGGTGCCAATAAGCATGACTTCAGTCTTGTCACAGTTAAGAAGAAGGACATTTTGAGTCATCCAAGTTTTTATGTCGGAGATGCAATTAGATAGAATAGAGACAGCCACATCAGTGTCATGTTTGGTATGGACGTACTGTGTATTTGAGTATCATCAGCGTAGAATTGATAGCTGAGGCCATGTGATCTTAAAAGCTGACCAAGTGGAAACATGTAAATACTGAAGAGCAAGGGTCCCAGTATTGAGCCCTGAGAAACACCAGACTTAACAAGACCAATTTCAGACCTACATGTATACCCATTAAGAGAGACAAAGTGACAGCGATCAGTGAGGTAAGACTTGAACCATTTGAGAACAGTGTCAGAAACTCCAAACAGTCTCAAGATGATAAAGAAGGATTTCATGGTCAACAGTGTCAAAAACAGCACTGAGATCAAGAAGGATGAGTATAGAAAGAGAACCAGAATCGGAAGCTATTAGAAGATCGTTAGTGACTTTGACCAGGGCAGTTTCCGTGCTTATTTGTGTTAAACGTTCTGGCCACTATTATCCAGTCTTCAGCGAGATGTCACTGATGAAAGCTCAGTGTAGTCAAATATTATTTATTGATTGAACCAGACCACTGCTTGTTTGTCAGCTAGTGCTAACTAACTTGATACCGTTAGTTTAAGTACTCTAACAACGCAATAGATCTTCTGACCTGCAGCTATTCTTTTTATATTTATAATTAATAACAAACGTATTTAGATTTCTAGACTTCTGTGCTATTCTATACTTCAATTTGACCGTGTGTTTAAACGGGGGAGGTTTAATTGTAATTGATTTTACAAACCCCCTCTCCAGCCTAAGAAGAGTGAAGCCCTGGTGAAATATTGTTCTATATTGAGGATCCCCAAACTACCACTACATAGTGGAAATGTATTCTGCCATTTCTTTTTTTTTACTCACAAAAACGCTCACTGAAAACAGTAACATCAATAAAATATTTTTTTGTTGTAGATACCCCCCACAGCATTTCCACTGGGGTTTGTAAACTACTTTATGAAGCCGTCATTATGAAGACTGCTTCATGTACATCCATATCTCCGATGTGTTAACTTCGGTTTCATGTATTGTACGTAGCAAGAACATGTTTGTGCGATCCCACTAAGGTTGAAACTTTGTGCACGGTGACCAGACCTGAAAGTCTTACCTTCTGCAACACAAGCCTTTAACAATTGACCTTTTCAGAGCCAGGCACCCACTTTTTTCACACACACACGAAAGAGGGACTTTATTTTGCTCAGCAAAAGCTGTGTGTGGGTGAGGGAGCATCATTCTGAACAGCAGTATGCATAGTTCTTAACCACATCCTCACTCCTAATACAGTCAAAGCAAAATGACGTTGCAGTTACATGCGTTGGGGCTTTATCAACTAAGGAATGATCGATCCGCGGCAGAAGTCAATGGGCGCGTGTGAGATGATAAGACAGCTGAAGAAACTGATTTTTTTATTTAATTGAAGTCAGGAACTGAAAGCTACCATTTTTGTGGATTATTTTTGTTCTATCGCAAACAAAGAAAAGGAGAAGGTAAATGCTGACAAATTCTCGCCAATCTATAACGTATGTATTTTTTTACTTCACTTCAGCTGGTGTTTTCCACTTACAATATGCTTTGCATGTTGTTGTTACAATTTAGAAAATGTGTGGTTCTGAAGAAACAATGTTGCTTTACATTTGATAAAAAAAGAAAAGAGCGGCATCCTCGCTGTTCAGCTCCATCAAGACGCTCTGAAATCCATTGGTAGGTTTTCAAAAGTGAGGATAGTGACAAAACTCTCCGCAAAGAGTTAAAAATACAGTAATGTTTCGATTATTCATTCGATTAGCGACACCGGTACGGCTGTTGTTCCCTCTGTCTACTGCGACCTCACGCATGTGACTTGCAGTTTATTCCCTTATTGATAGTTTTATCCATGTAAACACTCGTTTGGGGGCTATGTAGCTAATATACGGTTAATGTAAAAGTACTGTATGTCTTCAAACGTTTTTTAAAGGCGAACGGGTTTCCCTTAATGTAATTTAATCTTAAATATTCGTCTCTACCGCTTTTTAAAATTAATATTTAGCAATTTCAGAATTTCAGAAATAAAACTCAAACATAAGCACAAAAGGAGAAAATGTGCTGCATGTATTTTGAGGTATTCAAAAATATTGCTTTTTTCTTTACTGGGTTAGTACCTGGGAATCTGTTCTTTAAAAGCAGCTAGGAAGAAATATCTGATTTGTATATCTAGGCAGGAAGAGTTAACTGCATAGTAAATTGTATGCGACATCTTAACGTTGTTCAATAGTTTCAATGAAAATACAAAACGGATGTGGTATTTTCCGACTTTCTAAATTTTAAATTTGTATTACATAAAATCATTCCAGTAGAACCGAAAGAGGGAATATTGCAATATCATCATGAACATATTATTTATAACCAATTAAATTAACTTTTCTATGTTGTGATGTGGAATGTATCAGACGTTTTTATGCTGAGTGAACAGTACATTATACGCAAGAGTTCTCCACCAGGGATCAGACGATCCGAAGATGTACTTTCTTTTTCAGTTCCCTAGAATTTTTAACGAACCTTTTTTAACGAATAAAAGCATTGAAAAGCTCCATTCAACAAGATGTCAGAAAAATGCTTTGAAATACACAGTGATTCAAATGTTTCTGTGAATCCCCCACACTAAATTCTTCCTCGTTTACATGTACAAAGTTGTTATGTGCATATGTATGTACTGTATATCAGATATATAGTTGTGTGAGAGTATATGTGTTCCCTTTTAACTTAACAATGATATAAAAGGGAAATTAGGGACTCCAACTAGACTTAATCAACAGATGTATAGATTACAGTAATTCCAAGAGCAGCTCTCAAACACACACTGTCAAAAATCAGTAGAGCTTTGACTCACTGGGAAATTTTTTAATTTTCTAAGATAGGTATAGATAGCTGTTAACTAATGCAGGGCATTTAAAAAAACTTTGGTTTAAACCAAGTACCTGTTAATATTGATTGTTTGGTGGACTGGGTGATCGATAGACTGATTGCTTAACTGAGTGATTTATTTGTTTATTCATTTATTTCAATCCTCAGTGGTACTCAGCTCGACTCTCACTGGTATGCAATCTCATTGATTCTTTAGGTCTCTCCTTCTTCACGATCATCTTAAAAGGAGTATAGGAGATTTATTTACAAGTTTAGATATGTCATTAATTCTTCAGGTGAAAAGAAAGCTACTGTACACTGTGCTGCTGGATGAATTTTAAAAAGCTTTCTGAGTCAACTGTTACATCACAGATGTAAAGCAAAATGAAGTGGTGTCAATATGGTACAGTATTTTGTCATATATGCTTATATATGCTGAAATGACTTGACTTAATCTATTCATGTTGAGCAGCTAGAGAAAAGAAAGCTGAAAGAAGATTAGCCCACAAAGCTCATATTCATCACACATGCCAGTGGAAAGTGGAAAATTCCCTTGTTTTTGGTACATGGCTTTTGCTTGCAAACATTTTTGAGGTTTATTGAGCTTTCAGAGTTTTAAAATGTCAAAATTGCACCTTTGTTGGTACAGTTGCTTATTGTTATTTCAAAAGCATTATCCTTCCCGTTGATTTAGAAAAGTATTTGTCTGCTGCCGTAGAAATTATCAAAGAGTTACATGATGGAACTTTCATACAGGTGCCCTGCAGAGAGAGCTGAAAAACATTAACGAGAACTACCACTGAGAGATTCATTAATCACATATCTAAGCCACAGCTGTGGATTGGGGCTGTCCAGTCCTGGTCTCGAAGGAACAGTGTGTCTGCAGGTATTCTAAATATATTTTAAGCAGCAACACCTGAAGAACTGGAAGAAATAGTTTAATCAGTCCAATTAGTTAATGATCAACTGAGTTATGTTGCTGTACTGTATAATGCAAAGTTCATTGCTAATTAAAAGAGCAAGTGGAAAGCATGGCTTCCTTAACTGGAATCTAAAAGAGCACTTCCTCTTTTTCCATCAATGTGGCTGTAGTTAAGGTCATCCCTTCACTTGTTTATCTAGTAAAAAACAGAGAAAGAGAAGCAGCAGGGTTGGGTATTGAAGTGAAAGTATCTGTAAGAAAAAAAAACAAGTGGTTTTAGTAAAGCATAAAATCCTGACCTCAACGGATTTAACAAAGGTGCAGATGTAAACACAAAAGTCGGCTGTCGGGCTCTGAATTAAAAGTGAATCCATGGGTCTTGTGGCCTCCCGCAGTTTTGTTGTCACAAACTGGGCTTTAATGACAGCATAAAATGGTAGTGAAATGGAAGTGAGAGGAAAGAGCTCTTGGCGGTTTTTAGAAAGATTACTCTTGTGTTCTGAGGATTTCAGCAAGCAATAAACCTCATAACAGCATCGGATTCCTTGCCATGTCCAGGGTAAATTATTATTACACAGTCATAAATTGCCTGAAAATCTTTTTCAAGGTTCATGCGAGTGTCTTTATGTGTAAAAACAGTGCAGGTGTATTGGGGCCACTGATGCCAACTGATGTTTTTAGAGGCCATAGAGGGTTTTGCTCTTTTTGCAAGTACTATTAAAAAATATGAGCTCAGAAAATCCCTTTCTGACACAAACGATGACAGATGATATGTTCAACAGTATTTCCCAACTAAATCTTCCATAAACAGTTCCCCTCACAGTTTATTAAAATAATATACAGGCACGTATGATGTATGGTCATTCACTGAAGGTCAAAGGTCCCTCAACCTGGTCCTCAATGCCACATTTCAGCAGGGTTTCTAGGTCTCTTAAAATCACAATGTTTAAAACCTGTTTGAGGGGTGTTAGACTGGTCCAGTCAAGGCTTAATTTTACATATTTATTTGCATCCTGCATACTGAAACAAGTCATCCATTAACTTATACTATGTTTAAATGTCAGTGTTTCTTCTAAGTTTACTGAATATGCTTTTATCCTGGCAGTGGAATGAAGTCATAAATGTAATGGATCATAAACACACACCCCTTTTCAATATGTCCTTCCCCATCTGTTACCACTCTTAATAGCTGGTGTGTCCTGATATGGCATTTTTAGGTGGGATTATCATCAGACACCTCTTCTTTCTGCAAGTGTCTGTACATCGCCAGGGTAAATTATAGTAATGATCTATAGTGACAAAGAAAAAAGCTGCTTTCAGTGAAACTGCAGCAGCAGTCTCCTGTGTGTCACAACGCAGCATTAAAGAATCCGATTAAAAAAATGTTCCCTTTCAATTAAAGGTATTTTTGTTTTCTCTATCCCGCAGGTTCCCTCAGCACCTTCAATGAATTTATAGTGACTTCATAGCTTCCAGAAGCACCTTTGGTCTGGCCCATCACTGTCATGGACACCTTACAAGTCCTCGCCATTTTGTTTCTCTTTTGTCTGGTTCCACACAGTAGGTTTTCTCCCTCTTTCATAACTATTTTTGATTAATTGTATCCAAAGGAAACTTTCTGTGCAGTTTTCCGCCACACTGTCATTTATTGTTTCAGTGCATTTGAAGGTTATTTAGATGCTCTCACAATGTCCATTCATCCCTTTGCACCAGTGTCATTTAGAGAGTCTTCTTAAGATGGTTATGAGCCTTTCAAAATAACCTTAAACCCTTAAATGATCCTGTCCAGAAGAGAACTAAACACAGGTTTCCTGTAAAAGACAAGTCTTGACATTAGTCATTCCTCACACCTACCTTCATTTGCATTCATTGTACTCTGTATACAGCTGTTGAAGCAACAGTGCACCTGGCAAACATTACCAGTCATTGGTACTTATTAGCCCACAGGGCAAATAAAACAAAGTATCTCTTAATAATCCACCCTTTCACAGCATACTGAAAGGAGAGGCATCATAAATTCTAGTAATTTTAAAAGATAAGGATGCTGGGTGTTTACATGTTTAAATACAAATGTGATTGTGCTTGTGATGACCTGAAATCAATACATAATGCATCTTCTTATACAGGCGCTTAGAGATTCTGGTTCCTCCTGCGACCATAAGTGTTAGATTAAATGGTGTCTGCAGTTGGTCTACACTAAACTAACCCTGAAAAGTCACTGAAGTCTTCAGCAGAAGCTAGAGATGCAGAGGGGTGGATTGGGGGAGTGCAATTTGAACCATTTAGTCTTTGACACTGTATTTTTTCCAAAGAACTTAATAAAAAATGTAATAAATAATGTTTGCAGCACAATTCTTCATTCATCAATTCTTTCTCTTCAAAACATGATTAGCTTGAGCCCTCTGGAAATGGCCAGGACTAGTCTAGTTAACATGGTCAGAACTGCTTGAACACTTGGTCATTTGAAGAAAACTAGACAGACCTGGAAAGGCCATTGGTCTGTGGCCCTTAAAGCCCAGAATCTGAGCTGCTCACTGCAGCACAGCATGATTTCCACATGTGCCATTCACATTCTGAGGAGGCATAAAGTCTTCTAAGGAAGATTCCAAAATGTGGAAATGTATTAGTCAAGACCTCCTGACTTGTGTATTTCTGCTCATGACTAACTCAGAGATATTAAAAGTGGCAAGACTCTGCCATTGTGAACGCAGCTGTTCCTGAGGGGGGATGCAAATAATACCTATACTTAAAACCTTCCCACATGTCTCACGGGCCAACAGACAGGGTGCTGGCTGTCTGCTGGCCCGTGGGCCAAGTCTCTATTCACTGTTCATCTTACCTGTGCCACCTTGGGGGTTCCCACCTCACTGGATGAGGTGACTCCGAGAGGAGAGGCCTTTTTGTCTAAAAGAGGAACTGGCCCAGCAGCAGAGTATGCTCATTGTCAACACTTTTTCTTGGTCACTTGATGACTGAGCTAAGAGACGAGACTTACTTTGGGAATTTCCAGTTTGTTAGGTAAAACAAACACCAAAACATTAACAAGATAAGCCAAGTTGCCTCCTCTAATTAATTATCATGTTGGTATGAAATTATTGCAGCTTTCATTGGGGGGGAATATGTATGATTATAATTCTGTACATAATTATATACCATTTTTCTTTTCAATTTTTGGGTGGTCTATATTCTGATGAGAATTGCAGTTGGTAAAAAAGACTGGTGTTATACATAAAAAACAAACTTTCTTTAGCATATGCTATCTACAGTATGTTGAGAAAACCCACAACACAGTTTAAAACAACAACAACAACACACATCTAAAAGTCCAGCACTTTTAAATAACAGAAAATCATTTTGTCTTTCCAGTTCGTACGTTACCACTCATCAAATTTGCAGAGACAGATGTTTGCACTGCCTTTTAGAAAATCAAGAGTACATTTTCCACTAGAGTAAAAAGTTTTACAGTAGCCTTTCAGAGGTTGAAATCAGGATCCTTGATAATAGCATTGGATTTCTTAACCATGCAGCAACTGTCAGGTTAAGAAAGCGTTCTTGACTGTTGTACAAGAGTGTTATATACAGTAACTCCCACATGGGAAAAGACAAATTTGTCAAATCCAAAACACGTCTCTTTCTTCTCTTGTAGCTACATGCACCTGCAGTGTGACCTGCTTCACCGACTACATTGACTCTCTGAGCTGCTCCTGCTCAGACACTCTGACTTCCTCCTCCTTTGTCTTGGTGGCAGCTTGTATGTAAGTACACTTGCCTGTTTCTGATGCGTCTCGAAAGAACAGTCTAAACCTTTTCACCTTACGTGACTGGTTCCCTGCCATTAAATGTCAGCAGCTCATCAGTCTTATAAAAGAGGTAATGCGTCTGAAATTTAAAGGGCAAGTGGTTAGAATGACATTTTTAAAAAGTGAAGTGTGATCATTTTTTCCCGTTTCTTTAGAAACAAAATATGTCAAAAGATTAAAGAGAGGAGTGTAGTGAAACAGTGTTGGATCTGCCTGTGCCACAGTGACATTCAGCTTCAGTTTATTAAAACATATTCCATGGTGAGGAATTTATTTGGAATAAAACAATTTTGTGCCCACTCAATCAGAATGCCAGAATGACGTAAAAGCTGATATTACCAACACTTCACTACAACACACCCACTAAAAGGTTAGATTAGATCAAAGAAGGTTTTCTTTGCTTGCTTACCTGCTTGATATTGAAAAGAATATACTGGAATCCAGCACCTAATTTACTGTCTTTGTCTGTAATGATCATGTGTTGTATTTTATATTTACTAACTTGATGCATTAGAGTCATCTAGAGTCATGCATTTTGTAAGGACAGCCTTCCTGATAATTCACTACACTGTAATTTTTTAGTTGTCTATGACTTTACTTTATGTTCTGCACTGTATAATGCAACTGTATTACTATTGGGAGTCATTATGAGTAAAGCTGTCTGCCAAAGTATAAAAGTAACTAAACAAAGAACAACATTTCAGTATGAAGACTACAATATAAGGATATGAAACAAGCTGCATATTAAATTACAGGAAGAAGCAGACCACACAGTCTGATCTCTTTTATCTGTACTTGTGTTTATTAGTTGCATTTTCATGTGTGTTTTTGCAGAAACAGGATCAGTGTTATGTTAATCACGTTCTCAGTCAAAACAAAAATACGTTAATTCATTCACCTGGTGTACAGTGAGAACCCAGTCAAGCTGTGGTTTTCCTGCCCCTGAGTGTGGAGAAGCTTTTACTGTAGTGGTCGTGGGCAGAATTCAGAGCATATTGCCCTCTAGTGGCAGAAGGACCTAATATAATACTGTATATCGCTCTGAGAACATAAGAGTGGACAGTTATTACCGTAGATGTAGACTTGAGCTGGCTTCCACAAATTTCCACAAAATGTGAAGCCATGCTTTTATTTTTACCTCACATTCCCTCTGTTTATATCATTTTTTGTAGCAGTATCGCTCATTGTAACTCAATAAATAGGAAATAGAAAAAGAGTTGTTTCATAATTATAATTAAGACCTATATTTCTTTCTACAGTCAACTCTCTCTCATACTCAACTTTTTGTAATACACATTTCACTAATTTTAACTTCAAAGGGTATTTCTCAGAGAAATCCAGCTTAATGGTAAACTCAAAGTAGGGGAGCACCCAAAAAGCCTGCCCAACTTCTTTGGCCAAGGTTATTTTATCCCTGTCATGTTAACATATTGTCTTCATGTCCTTTATAGAAGCAAAATCCATGAATCTGTATTACTGTACCATCCCTCAGAAGTGAATACAGCTATGTAAACGCTGAGCCTTTCAAGTGCATCAGTAACCACTGAGAACTGTGCTCAAAGAGTTCCTTACAGCAGGTGTCCTTTTGAGAGGAAGTTTAAAGTGGTTTTTAAGCGAATATTTTATAATAACATTGTCTTTTCTCTTGCTTTCGTGCCTCTGCAGGACCGATGATGAGGAAATCTCTCATGCTCAGTGTGAGATGCAAGCACCCCGGCGCTGGTGTGACATGACTGTGGGTGATGGTTTTTTGGACATGAGCATGTTCTCCAGCTGCAAGGTCTGGGTCAATAACGACACAACTGACTTTACTCAAGTGTACCTGAAAGCAAGTGGTAAGTTAGTGAAAGGCTTGGTGGACTCTCAGGAGTTATGGTGTGTTAAATATTCCTTCCTGAAGTTTTAATGTAATTGTTCTTTAAGGAAGAATGTGTAAAATAACTGTTAATCCTGCGCTTTGTTCTTCTGAAGCCTTAATAAGACTTAACAAATGCTTTGCATGATTCAGTCTTCAGGAGACAAGTCCTCAGGTCCTTGATGTTCCTGTTCAGGACTGAGGGTGTATCCATAAAGTCCAGTCCCAAGCAACTGGAGACTCCACCTTTGGTGGAAGATAGTTGGAGATTCCAGATATTTTTAAAAAAGGGACCTGCATTCATGAGCTAGTTTGTCATAAGTCCTTTTTTCCATGCTGTTATCTTTCTACAAATCCTAGTCTTTCCTTATGTACTCTGTGTCTGTGCCCCAAAGTAGTTTTTATGCTGAGTTAAAGGAACTTACTCTCAGTTAACAACAAGGTAGTTGTTGTCGGAGGTGGAGAGCAGTACTCTAAACTTATGAGGGGTATTGTGTGTATTTTATACCATTTATTCACTTAGCTTTAGCATGGTTTCCCACAATTTGTGCCCATGAACAATTTGTCATGTTTTTACCACATTTCACTTTGCCATGATGTACTAGAGTATGTTTATAAGAGTGGGGTTACTTCACGTCTCTTGGAAAATGTAATTGCACGTTGTCTCAGGTGTCTTCTATGCAATCCTTTCTGGCTTCACACAGAAGGTATCACTGGTCACAAAAACCAGCCACTGTGGTTAACAGTACGCCCCCAATGCAGAGGCATGTGACTCTGTGAAAGTCACGTCACCTTCTTGTTTTCAGTTAGCAATTCATATAAGTCCAGTGGGAATCTATTGCAGTTGATTGGATTATTTACCAGTTCCAGTAAACAACTTGGTGATTTCTGAAATAAATGAAGGATGATTTTTAAATTATTCCTAATGAACATTTTTCTTATCAATCTACATACAGTAGGTATTTTTAGAGCTTTCCCATAGTTATACCCTGTTTTTTTGTGCCTAGTTAATATTGCTAGCAGTTTCCCAAAGTGTGAGGTTGGGCTGCACAGGGTCTACCAGGGCTTCTTTTTCCCATGTTACACTCTGCACTCCACACTACGGTAGGATTTCAGAGGACTTCCAGGCCAATTTCACATCTTTGTAACCTTTGTGTTTTTGCAGTGAAACCTCAGCCCCCCTTCAATGTGCAGCTACTGGGAAATGAGAATGCCTACAACCTCTCCTGGGAAATGGTGTACACGCCGGAGGAAAACTATTACCTCAATTCCGAATTGCAATATGAAGTGCAGATAGGGGAAAAAGAGGCACCTCCAGAGGTAGGAATTGTTTTGGAGTTTTGGAAGTTAGTCAGAAGCTTTGGAGTGCAAACAAGTCATGCTGTGAGACAAAGCGGGACTTTGGGACTTTAAAGTGAAAGAAGAAGTTGCATCAAGTAAGAATTGCACCTCTGTTAAATTGATATTGTAGTTTAACCAAGTTTGGGTGGAAAACAGGAAGCCCAGGCACTATGAACAAAGAGCTGTGGGAGTCTGAAACAAACTCCCATACCAGTGAAGCTGCTACAGAGGGATCCTTGGATCATGAAGGTGCTAATCTTCTCATGGGGAAGAATAAAAGGCATTCCCTCATTTGAAAGCATTTGTCTGTTCTTTTGTCTTAGGTTCTAAGGAGTTTCTTCATAATTCCCTCTGTTCTGTGCAAAAAGCAATTCCTGATGACAAAGCAACAGAGGATTTGTAGAGAAAACTTGACCTTACACTTGCAATTCTTTTTGCAAACTCTGACCCTGTTGTCAAGCTCTAAAACTTACAAATTATGAGTCCACTGCAACATCCTTTAGGATGCTAGTTTGCATTCAGTGCAGCATCAGGTGTTGTGAAGTCTGCTGTCAGATGTTACTGTGAACTACAAGGCATGCACTCTTCCATTGGTCCAAAGGAAGGGCCCCTAGCTGGAGTTTCTCCTGAAAGCTTAGGGGTGTCAGACAGTAGCTTCACAGTCACACCTTGGGTGCACTGAATGGGCACACTAAAATGTGAATGTGCTGACCCTACGTTTAAAGAAGATGAGCACTGATGTGCAAAACACCTTCATATCAAGCGATGTTCACATATTATGAAGAAATATAAAGGACAAAAGAGAGGCACAAATTAGAGCTTGTGTTGTAAGTGTATGTGTTTTCTGTATTGTGTCTCAAATTCCATAATTTCTTCCCAGGAGCAGAGAAATTATCCCATCACAGACGACACGAGATACCTCTCCATTCCGGATGCTGTTTTGAAGAAGGGGAAGAATTATGTTGCTAGGGTTCGGGCCCAAGTCCGACCGCATACATACTCTGGTTCCTGGAGTGAATGGAGCCCCGCAGTTGAATGGAAAACAAAGTGTAAGGCTCTTTGATCTAAAGCCAGAGACGACAGTTTGTTAGTCTTCAGGCAAGGCTATTACTGGCACTGATCCATCACTTATTCTTACTATAAAAAGCTCTTCTGTTATAGAAACGATAAGTGTCTCACTGGCTAACAATCCAAAGAAAGTTTGTTCCTCCTAATACTGAATCACATTTTGACCTTCATAAGGTTTTTTTCACATTGACTCAGTCATTCTCCCTATCTGCCATATAAGTGCAATGATTAACAAACTTTTACTGAGGCTAAAATAATTGATCTGGAAAAGGAGACTTATTAATTCAATTCAATTCAATTCAAGGTGCTTTATTAGCATGACCGATGGGTACAATCAGTGTTGCCAAAGCAAATAAAAATAATAAAATTAACATAGAACAAAACAAAAAATAGAAGTAAAATAAAATCCACAGACATGTTACAGACATTTACAACAAAGACATATTATATAATATCGACATATACTGTAGGCGGCTGGAGCATTATTGGGAGACAGACTCACTGTTCCTCAGGCTGTGACAGGAGATCACATACTGGGCTGCCAGATCAACTGAGTTCCCTCCTCCCTCTCCCAGTAGGATTGGGACCTGTTGTGGTTTTGGCAGGTGTGGGAACTCTGGGATTAGATTTCTGAATTTCGGGAAGAATGTTTCTCTAATCCCAGAGTATCTGTCACAGTGCAGTAGGAAGTGCACCTCTGTCTCTATTTCTCCCTGCTGGCAGTGGGAGCACAGCCTGTCCTCTCTGGGCAGCCAGGTCTGCCTGTGTCGCCCAGTTTCTATGGCCAGGTTGTGGTCACTGAGCCTGGAGGTGTCACCAAGGAGGAGGTGTATACTGGGCAGTGAATTTGGCCTTTCTAAATGCAGATGCTTAAGTGTTACTGATCGCTGCCATTTGTCTTTTCTAAACAGCTGAAGAGGTGGACCAGTACAAGTTTTATGGTTTTCTGTCACTCATTCTGGTACCTTTTGTGCTCCTGTGCTACGTGGGGAAAATGTAAGTGTCACATTAACCTGTCTATTGTTATCTGTCTGTGTTAATCAAGCATGACACCAGAATGTCACGGGCATCATAAAAGGGCAAAAGAGAAAATACACTTTTAGCAAATCTCTTTAAAAAAAAACAAGTAGAACAATTCTGGTATAATAACATCGACTCTGATAAGTTGCTTGAATAAATCTGTCTTTAAAAATCAACTCTTTCTGAATGAAATGAAGGATATCATTAAAATATTAAATAGTGATTTATATTTTTGGAAATGGGCTCAGAGAAAATAGCATCAGTATCGGAAAATAGTGAGTGCACCCTGAACTGCTGCTCAAAAGAAAGGGTCTGGAGAGCTTGAGCAGGAGTCTGATGGTTATTATTAGATGGCACAGAAGCACCACTGCACACTAAGAGTCTTGAAATATCATTTTGATCCATTTGGATTAACAGAACTCACTTCCAAGTCCTGTAATTCTTATTGCTTTCATCCTTGTTTCTGCTAAATGAAAAAGCAAATCAAAAGCATTTCAGTTTTTGTCAAACGGTGCTGGGATTGCAATCTAAACTAGGCCAACCGAAATTGAAAATGCTTGACCTGTATGCTTGCAAGATCTCTGTGTTCTGTCTCTCGGCCTACATCTGTACCTGTTCATATCTCCTCAACTTCTCACCCCCCTGACTTCTGTCAAGCTGACCGGCAAGACCAGCTCCACACGCTTGCCTTTAAAAGCTTGTCTGTCTTTTCCAACCTTTAACGACCGAGGGAGTCTCAGACAGTCGTGGGGGTGAAGAGAATCGGGGCACCAGCAGCATCTTCAGTTCTGTTTTCACAAGCGTTCAGCTTTTGGTGGGTTTTGCTTTGGAGTGACACAGGTGCCTTTGGCCACTTTTGCTGAATTAAATTTTCATGTCTGTTTCCAGCATGGTTTCTATTTAAAACAAATTGTCTTAACACCGTGTGAAACAGAGACAGAACTGTGCCGCAGGATGTGTGGCAACAGTAGCCATGAAACGAGTGACGTAGGCCAGACCTACAGTGGAAAACACAGTGGCATTTTGAATATGTACATCGGTTTACATATTCAAAAACTGACACAATTAGAGAAGATTAAGACACCTTTTAGTATGATAGCAGCAAATAATGTTATATTAAATCCATGCTGGATGCAATTTCAGTCTTTCTTTGTGAGCAGAACTTAATTTATGAGGGGTATTACAGACATTTAATATACAATTCAAAAGCTACAAGGTATGTACTTAGGTTGCCTATAAATTAGTTACATGTTTGTCTGGTCCATTATATCTGAAATTGTGCTTGATTAATCATGAGCGCCTTTTCCTTGCAATACCTCCTACAGACAAGAAACCACAAGCCTTGCAAGTCATTTCTGTACATGTACAAAATAAGCTAGGTGCAGAGCAATAAGCCTGTGAACGCAGGAAACGTGCACTGCAATGTGTTCTGGCTTATTTTAGAAACAACATCATTTACCCATTCAAAAGAGTCAGGAGACGTGTGACATTGTTTCATTTTTTATGCATTCTGCAAATGTTGCAAAATCCGTAAAGATAGAAATCTTTGCAAAATATCCAGAATTGTCCACATATCTTGTGATATGAAGATTAAATACCAAACCTGACGATTGTCATGTGATTCTACTGCTGGTGGCAATAAGGTTTATGTCTAATAATTCTTTGAACAAGGAGAAAATTGATATTTCTCTTCTTAAATTAGATGTGCAATATTTAGTTTGCATGATGTGGCCATTTATTTTCAATGCACTTCGCACAGTGCACCCTAAGAGAGTGCTGACACTGTCTTGGGCTGGTTAATTTGTCACAGTGCAGCAGCCTTTATTACTCAGCACCTTTCATGCATCCTGTTCAAAGCCCCTTCTCCACATTTAGTCATGCTGTGAGTCATGCATTTTGTACATAGGTCAGTGTGCTTTACCACTCCTTAAGCATCACAAGAGAAACCTCTTGCAAATGGGGCCAGACCAAGCTGCTGGCCGTGATCCTGAAGTGACTGGTTTACTGCATGACATTTGTCTGTGACAGCTACCCCCCTCCACAGACTGACTGAAACACTCCAAGATCAGACACTGGTCCTGTACCACAGCTGGGAGATTATATGAAAGTGCAGGTGACAAACATTATCACCAGCTGCTCACCCTGAGAGCTGCTGATCATGCGGAGGAGGAGATGCGGGATATTGGCCTGTGCGCTCATTGCTGGGTGATGTCAGGATGAGTGCATGGGCAGCAGTCTGAATCTGATGGCTTCTTGCACTGTGGGTGTGGACGTATTTTCACTGACCTTAAGCTAGCCCTCTTTGCTTCATGCTTGAAAAAACAGGCAATCAGAGCAAACAGAGGCATCAAGGCTGGCATCCCTGGGGTAAAGAGACCACTCAGTTACTTGGAAAGACAGAGAACAATAGTGAGAGGTTTCGGATTCCCAATAACATGTGGGTGCATGTTCTATGCTGAAGCAGAGCAGGCTTTCGGAGATGAATGCCCAGGCCATAGCTCTTTCAATATTTCTTCTGACATGTTGTTATTTATCACAAGCACAAAGACTTCAAAACAACTTCTGTGTCACATGCCGTTTAATAACAGACTGCAAGGTACACCACACCAAAATTCCTTAGTTTAGCCAGGGAAGGAAGCAGGAGTTTATTAACTCCTGGAAGTGTTTGGACTCCAAACCTTTAGCCAGTTAGTTCACTTAATATCATGCGGTACTAGATTGTGAGTGATCACTGTTATCAGAAATATGTGATGGAACACTATGAGAGAAGCATGCGAGTTTGAAGACAAAAGGAAACAGTGTTTGGCAGTGCCACCCAGTCTTTTCTAAAAGAATGATGTTGAAAGGTTGGTTTATTTTTAGTTTTGTTTTTCAAAATCTAGCAGAAGTCTTTTCTGCCCACTTCTGCCCTTATCTGATGAAGAATGTGAGGGAAAGAGGGGAGACAGGGAAGGGGTGCTGTCCCTGCTGCCTGCCCACATGCTGTAGCTTTTCCATCCCTTTCAGCAGTTTCCTCACGCCTACTTCTGAGACACCTCTGACTGGGGAGACATCTTAACCCCACCACCTCCCCTCTCTAACCTCCCGAAATGGAACATATTAAGAAGAACGTCAGTGTTGTTTTCTAGTTTCTCTGTGTTTTTGTTTCTCCTGTGGGGAGACTGTCACCCACTCAGCTGGCCACAGTCAAAGTTTTCCTACAGCCCACGGCCAGTGCCTGTTTACCCTGCGGCCCTTGTCCAGTGTCTCCAACACAGTGTCGGCCACAGACCTTGAGGGCTGTCTTCTCCAGAAACCCTTAGGAGCATGCAGTCCTAACAGTCTCTCCCCATTCGTTTCTCCACAGACTGCAGAAGAAGCCCTACCTGCACTGTTACATCCCCAGCCCTGAGGACTTTTTCAAGCCCCTCTACGTTAAGTACGACGGCGATTTTAAGGTAAGAAAAATTACTTGAAAAGGAACCACACCATCTCTGGCGCGTGTGACTCACTCATCTGCAGCTTGCCTGTGTCAGTGTCAGCCCAGAGGGGGTTTCACACAGTCGAAGGACGGAAGAGGGGAAATTATAGGAGGAGCCTTGATGAAACACTTGCCCTGTTGTAAGCGCAGTTCACACTTCACGGAAAATACCATGAGCTGTACCACAGCTCCAGCAGTTACACGTTTAGCTCTTGAGGACTATTTTTAGCTGTTTACAGTTCTGGAGGGTAATTTGAGAAATATTCCAAAAGCTCAAGGGGGACCCTCTTTCAGAAAGCTTTTTCTAATCCAAATAGAATCAGTTAAATAGGTTAAGTCACTTTCAATTACATAGTTAAGAAAGAAGGAGCACTTCTTTCTCTTCAAGTATTATTAAATTCAGGAAGGTATTATTATTACAGTTATTATTACAACTGTACAATGCAGTAGCAGAAGTAAACAAGCTACCAGTTTCCTCAAATTGCATGAGACAAATGGCTGTGTTGTAATATGACAGAAGTAACTGTGCATTTAAGAAACAGAAAATCTGGAGATGCTACTCAAGAATTCAGACATTTTAACAAACTAAAAGTGTCACCAAGAAGTGATACTTTCAGGCTATTTTGAATCATAGGTAGAATTGACTTGGAATGGCCTGAATCAATAACACGTGTTTCGAAGGACTGTTTTGCAGTTCAGGAAACAAGCCAGCAGATCCATAGATACAATTGATCTTCAAACCTTGAACACATTGCATGGAGTAGCTGTTCACCTTGCTGGGGGGTGGGGGGAGTGGATGGGACTGTCTTGTTCTTTAAAAAGAGAATCACTTTGAGGAATTAATAACATAACCTGAGGCAAGAATGTAGCAAAGTTGCTTGCCCAAGTAGCATCATTATTTACTGTAGGTACGATATAGGGATGTCAAATCATAGCAGGAGATTCAAATGAGATGAGGTCATTCAGCTTGCACATTTATTTTGTATCAAATCAATGAGAGACCGACAGAAGTGGATCTATCTGTTGTTGTAAGAACATAGGAAAAGTTACAAGCAACTGGAGCCGTTCTTTTCAATTTATTTTTTTTAGTGTAACAATCTAAGAGTCTCTCCTGCACTTGCTCATGTTCCTAAATGATTAAAAATTATAACTAATAATATTTTTATTATAATTATTAAGAACTGTTTAATAATTCTAAGAATTCTAAGAACTGCCCGTTGCACAAATGAACAATGAACAAATAGAAAATGTTTATTACAGAATCCTTTACATATAAGTAGAATAAATCTTTTGTATTAATGGTGGAAGGTCAAACATGGTGTTGTTGGGGTTGAACTGTCAAGTCTGTGTTTTTGTTTCAAAGGTCACGTAAAAATAGTTTTAAGTACTCAGTGTGTTAGAAATCCACATGCAGAGACACAGAGTTGATCATTGTGGTTTGTTATTCGGTCCTTCCTGTAGAAGCGAGATGTTCACTAAACAGCTGTGAAAGCACACAGTGCAACAAAAGTCAATCGCAGACAATTGCACTATGCTGCACACTCAACATCTGCTTCAAGGGAAAATTTTAAGCATATTTAACCAGAAGGGGGAAGCACTTCACTGTGTAAATAAACGACACAGAAAAGGCCCAATTTGTGCTGGTGTCCCTGTGTTCACTTGACTATTTTACATGTGTTACACTCATTGATGTACCTATGGCCATCTTATATTTGAAAGAATGTTATTTATTAACTTATTAAGAGCAGCAGGTGCACTGAGACCTCTACCCCAGCAAGTAGTAGTTAAGACATTCACGCAAATTTACCAAGGTGAGGTGCAAGAAGCCATAACTGTAACATCTGGAACTATATGCACACAGCTAGTCTTTTAGTATACCTCTTGTAATTATTTTATCACCCCCTTGTTTAAAAGAGGATGCTGGATTTTGTTTCTCTAATCTAAATAAAGTCCAGCCACAGTGAGCTGTTGCAGATCTGGACTTTAATCTGGGTTGCCAGAAATTAGAAATCTGTCATCTTTAAGGTGGACAACTATGGTTCTGGGTGACTGCATGGTATTCAGGATGTCCACATAACAGGTCAGAGGAAACTCTTAACCCTGCTGAGCGCAAGTCTATCATCTCCACCTTCCACCTTGTCTATTATATGAAAAGACAAAAGGGAACAAACTGAATGTGAGGTCACTGTAATTTCCATTCAAAACGTACAGCTGGAGACATGAACTACAAACGTTTCCTAAGGGTGGGTATAATGGTCCCACAGCAGTTCATTGGTGTGAATAATCAGGAAGCAGTAGTTCTGCATGAAACAGGATTTGTTTTTGTTGTGTTTTGTATTTTGTTTTTGGACTGCATGGCTGATCTAATCTACCCCAAATCTTGACACAGGGCTCATGGGTAGCTGTAGGCGTTGTTAGGCAGACACCCACTTATTGTGTCTGATTCTTATCGCTCGTGAAAATAGCATTAAAACAAAATCACAGATGGCAAAATACCTGGTACAGTATTCTTCCTTTACTCTGCAAGCAATGAATACACCTTTGAAAGGCACAATGCCTACACCTATTGAAAAATACTCAAAAGTAGTCAGTCACAGAATGACTCATTAGTGTTGAGAAGAGAATTTTATTTTTTTATTAATTGTTTCATTCTTTGATTAAACATCAGCATTGGGAAGGAATATGCACAGATAGACACCCTCTATTTCTGGTGGCGAGTCTGGCCTCCCATGTTTTCATGTAGTAAGTGTGGCCTCTTGTTTGTTGCCCCTGTCTTAACTGTACCTGCCCAGTGACCTATTTGGAGACTGCTCCGGTGTTTTTTATTAAGTGCTGTTTGTAAAAGCAACTGCACATATCTCACACATGTCAAAACACAATCTCGTCTTCATTTATCTTATTTAAGATTAGTGTTTGGCGGAAATGCTCTTTTTATCGAATGTAGTGCAAAGGAAGCTAACCAAGTACCTGAGGTTTAAAGTAACAACTTTATTTTGGTTGCAAAAAATAAAGGTAAGCTTAACGGTATTAAAATATCTCAGATACAGCCCACTGAAGTTTCATCTACTGTAGTGACAAAAGTCTGACTGTAATAAAGCTGACAATGCACTCACAAATGCATACCTTGTTGTAATTGAGGTTATGTGAATTATATCACCTCTAAATTCCATTTAGAGATTCAGATAGCCTTGTCTATTTTTGAGTAGTCATTGCACAAGAGTCACAATGTAAAAGTCTTTATAGAGTGAGTACTATAAAATTCTGTAAATCAAGCAGAAAACAGGAAGGCTGCAAGCTCTGTTTGCTGGTTTCATCTTCTTCCTAATCTGTGCCACAACAGCAGTAACATATCCATGTAAAATGCCTGTTCTGGTCACCCCAGAACAAGGCAGTTTAAATGTTCCCTGTTCTAAGCACCTGAGGAATAAACACATTATACATTCAGGAGGACAACAACTCAGAGGCAAGCACAATGAAGAGCATCAAAACACTCAGGTGTGTGTAGCTGTTCTGTCCATTCTGGGTGGAGTCTATCCACCCACCTGCAGAGACTTGTTATGCTTTTGAGAATGGGGTTTCTAGTTATAATGTGGGAAAAGTGTGCAACTCTGATTGATCATAAAGACAGAAACTGAAACTGACTGTCCTTCACTATTCATAAGATACTACATAACTATTTCTTCTGAAATGTACAAAAACTGTGAGAAAAAAATGAGTTTTTTTTCTCATATGTGAGAGTTCAATCAATCTTTATTGACAGAAAAGCAAAATACAAAGTGTAGATTTTCCTCCTAAAACCCCACCCTAAAAATAAAAAAAATCATAACTGGAATATCAGTCTTTCATTGTTCACAATTTTGCACAGGATGTTTTCAAAACACCAACGTTTTTCAAAAGTTCAGAGGTCGTTATGAGATTTATAAAACATAAATTCTAACTATATCCTGTTCTTCACCAACCCTTCAAACATCTTCACCAAGTCTACAGACCAGAGATCTTATTTTTCCGAGTCTTGTAGATGACGAGTTTGGCCTGGCCCAGCAGAAAGTTGCCAAGGAGAGTCTGAGTTTTTTTCGTATGACCCACCTCGAACACGGAAATAATGTCATTGAAGGCCAGGCCAAGGTTCAAACAGGGCTGACGGTATGGGAGCCTCTTTGCAGAAAAGCAGACATTATAATTAAAAGCAAGATTCACTCAGACCCGTGCAGAAAAGCACCGCTTCAAGATGTGTTGTGAAAATAAAATGGGATTGCTAATCCAGATCTAAAAAATAAAGCTGTGGCCATCGCTGCTCTTACTGAAGACACCGAAAAGGGTTAGCATGATGCAATTAATAACAAGGAAATGTATGGATGTCAACCTTTAGAAAAAAACTGGCTTCACTGAAGAACTCGGGAGGTTTTTGAGAAATCCTTCTCCACTCCCTTGAAGAAATGCATCCTGACAATTTTCCAGGGAAGGGCCGAGTTCCCTTTAACAAATCCCGAATACAAACAGGGATCTAAATATATGGATTCTTATGATGACCTTGGGAACTGTTTGGTCTTATCAAAGCACACACAGGGGAAGGCAGACGTGCATGTATTGCTCAGGATGACTGGAGCGTATTTTTATGTTGGAGGCAGAGAAAGAACCACCCTGTTTAAAAATAAGGCAGAAGCACAGTGATGCAATGTTGATTTCTTTCTGGCCCTTCATGAAAGGCTTTTTTGCTTTAATGCAAAAGCCTGTCAGTAGCTCTCATCAATCTTCATGCCACACTGCCTGCTCAGGTGCATGCACACTAGGTGGGGGCTGATTAGTAATTATAGCTTAAGATGACCACAAGGCTTTCAAATTGTATTTACAGTCATGTCAATTCAGGGCTTTCACGTCACGTCACTAAAGTGAATAAGAGTAAGCACAGTATAAATAAAGAGCTGAGAGGCATTAAAATAAGCTGAATGCACTGAAAGTATAATGAAGTAGAGGCTAAAAGATACTGGAGGTATGATCTTATGTATGCTCAGTTCTTAAGATCCTTCACCCATGCCAATGAGGTATATTCAGACTTGCATTGGGTACCAGCTGCATGGACACACAGCAACACTGAATTCTGACATATCTCCTCTTATCTGTTCCATATTTGGATTTTACTACAAGAAAACTAAACAGTCGCTCTTTACAAATTAAAATGCAGTGCTTGTCATTATACACTCTTGCTGTAAAGTAATGAAACTACCCTTTTTACAAGCTCCCAATTTTCGTAATAATCTAAATAAATACTTTATTGATCCCGTGAGGGAAATTGCAGTGCTATTATTTCCTTTTTACCTTTCAGCTATCTTGTGGTATTTAATGTCATAACAAACTTTGCTGAAGCATGGGGTGCAGGCTTTTTGGTGGAACGATCACCTGGAGAAGCCAAACAAACAAAGAAATCTTTTATATACTCACCCAATGTGGACTTGCCAGGTCTGTGTTTTTCACATTCTGGCTCACAGCTACAAACCCTGTAAGCACACATGGGGAGAATGAGGAAGTGTAAGCAGGCTCTTCCAGCACACCCACCTTTGAGTCACAAGGCTACAAAGTTCTGAGTAAAGTCATTTTTAGGTGCACTTTACTTCAGAACATGCTGTACTGTAGCTTTTAAACATGAATATAGAAAGACTGGAAATACTTATTAAAGAGAATATAAGACAAGATGGGTAAGAGTAACACAGGGAAATCTACAATTAAGTGGATTTAATTAAGACTCAGGAGACATAATTCTCTCTGTGGCCTGCACTGCCAGTAAGAAACTCCTGAGCAACAACCTCAATGACAGTGCTGGGCAGAGCAGACACACAAGCCTGTAGTTCTCAAGACAAACATAGTGATGTGTTTATAAGTCTCTGCAACAGCAACATGGAGGAAAGTGCTACTAGATGCATTATGGGATATAAAAGCACCTTTTTGAAAATGTATAAGTGCAAATCTTCACAAATTAAAGGTAGAACAAGAAAGTGACCAGGTATCATTTATGCAGTTGCATCTCTTTCACCTTGTAGTGAAACTATTGTGCAGCTCTCATTCATGCATCCACTCAAAGGTTATCAGTACGAGCCTGCTGAAACTCATGATCATTTCTAAGATTTAATGGTAGTGATAACAAGATTTATTTGTGCTCTGGGTTCAGTTCAGAGAAGAGCAGCCAGATACATTCAGAGGCTTAAAAGAATATCATACCCTGACAAACTAAAAGAGTTTAACCTTTTTAGTCTTGCAAAGAGATGAAAGGATTTTTCAAGAAATAACTGGATGGGATCCTTGGACCTTTGAACTTCTACCAAACATGCTAGATGGGTCAAATGGCCTCCTCTCATTTCTAAGATGGCCTTAAAAGGTTGCAGATTTGCTTGTGATAACGAGGCTCAACAGGCAGATCAAGTGTTACTTACAGAAGTGTGTTAAGACAGCAACTGAGAAGGTTTTGTAGTAGTGGTATCAAGAACACTTGTAAGTCATGTGGTTACAAATTTGCTGAATCCCCACAAGATGCCTAAAGATAGGGTTTCAAAATCAGCAATTTTCTACAGTTTCACAACCTACAGCAATGCCGTTGATCACCCTATTCATTCTGTTTAATGATTCTCATAGAATTGTTTTAAAAATCTAACTCTTGAACTCCACTGTTTGTTTCCTGTGCCCTGTCTACAAGCCAATGAGTCCCCAAGCAATGTAAATACAATAGTGTGCTGAAAAAATAACTCCTAAGTGTTCCCAAGTGCTAACATAACACTGCCTGTTATAATACCTGCTTCTGCGCGTAATTTTGAAGAGTAACATCCGCATTCGGTTTCATTCCTAATGTCTGTGCTCTTGTGTGTGTTTTCTCTCAGAAATGGGTAGGCCCAATCAGCACTCTCCCAGTGTTCGACCTGGAGAAGGACACCGTGGTGGCTGTCGTGAGTGACAAGCAGGGCTCCCTGGAGAAGCTGTGTAAGATGGAGGCCAAGGACAGCAGCAAGGACAGCAAAGGGGGCCGTGACAAAGGCGACACCTCATTCGTGAGTGTGTCCACCGGCGACTGCTCCAAGCTGTACTTCCCCGGGGCCTCAGGCCAGCTGACCGACAAATCGACAGGCCACATCTCCATCGACACAGTCACAGTGTGGGGCGAGGAAGAGCAAGATTACCCTGACAACACCCTGGGGGGTGAGGACCCATACAGGGGCTGCCAAGGAAGCCACAACTGCTTTGACTACCCCGCCTGCGGCCTGGACGGGCCCTCCAGCCCGGAGCAGGAGGGGCTGCTGGGCTCGGCGACCAGGAGGTGCGACGTTATTTCCTGCGGTCATGTGTCCGCGGGCTACAGGAGGAGCCAGGAGCCGAGGCTGGGCCTCGAGGAGAGCTCGGCCAGCTTGCCAGCACAGGTCGGGCTCTACAACCTCTATGGGTCCAGAGTGTGGCCGCTGGAGGCAGGAGACAATGAGCTGGAGAGCCTCTCCCTGGATTCGTATGCTTCCAACGACAGATCCGAAGATGATGGCTACCCAAGGGTGGGCTTGGATTTGGACACCATTGACAGCGGGTTTGCAGAATCAGACTGCAGTAGCCCGGTCCAGTCGGACTTTGCGGACAAGGACCAAATGAATTCTGCCGTGTTAAATGACCAGGAGCATTGCACAAACTATGTGAAACAGTGGGTTGCGTACACTTCAACAGCGTCTGGGGAAGGCTGCTCCTCTAGTTGAAGCATGGGCCCATGGACCTGGAACATCTCTGCAGAACAGTGAGGTATTGAGCTGTCTCTCAGCAGCCTGCCCTCTGCTTTACACACATCTGTGGATGTGACTGAGCCCAGAAGAGACAATAATGGACATAATCTTTTTTTTACAGTTACAATTTGCATGCAGGAAGATAAGGTGCAAGTGTTGTTGGTGTCAGGTCTTTTCCCTTATGGTTCAAACTGCACTTTTAATTTGCATTACTGCCTGCTTATATTTGCCAATACCTTCAGAATGTACTGCTACACTTTGCGATGCCTCTGCTGTGGAAAAGAGGTAGAAACCATTTCCCCCGAGCTGAGCTACCTGCTGTTTTTGACCTAATGGGCAAGAAGAACTGTACTAACAAAACCCACATGCTAATCAGAAATCCTTACTGACAGAATGCAATGTTTTTAGAGATTACCACAGTATTAAATAACACATACTGGTATCTTTTTAGGCTTTTTATACACAGTATTAAGTAACTTTTTTAACTGTATAGCTTGCTTGGGTTGATTGATTTGTTTGATTTTCAGTGTTATACACAATGGAGGGACTCATTCATGTCTTTTCTCCAATATGGTACAATAAATATCAATTTACTCTACACTGATTAACCCAGAGGTGGACTGGACTAACCACTGGTGATCAATCAGCAATTGAAACAAACTGACAAACCAGTCAGGTGCTTTTGAATGATCTCTGTGATATTTAATACATGTTCATATTATACTGCAACATAAAACCAAACCTATTAGATTAAGAACTATTGTTATTCACCTTTGTCGTTTCTTGTTTTATATATTACACATTGATCTGTTGCAAGCCTGTGTCTCTTACCTGTGTTGTAAGAGTGCCATTAAGACTTTTCAATGATATCACAATGCTGTTATGTTGGTATCTCATCCTTCCTCTTCTCATAATCTGGTCAAAATGTCATCTCTTTTAATCTCTCTCGCATTCAGTCACACAAAGGGGCCTGTCAGCCCTCAGCACACGCAATGCTGTGGTTTCCATGAATAGGGCAGAGAAGCAAACTGAAACATCAGGCTTAAGCCCAGGGAACCTCTGAGAATGAAACACTGGACTGTGCTGAGGATCAGTGCCATCCAGACCCTTTTTCCCCATTGAGAGTGAGACATAAAGATGAAAATCCTGTAGTTACACCCACAACTCTGTAAATATACAGTAGGCACTGGTACTATTCGCAGCCTTACTAATAAACAGTAGGCAGTGGTACTGTTCACAACCCTAGAAATACACAGTTATTCTTACAGCACAAGTAAGACTTGTATGTTTATATACCTTTAGCTGATGCAAGTGTATTTTTAAAGACAGAAGGGAAAACCCTCAGTGACATTATCTTTGTGATGTTGAGGTTCATTAGTGTTCGTGTTAATTTTATTTGTTTCTTGTACTGGGTACTGATACTACTGTAACTGACTCCTACAAACGTGGCACTTGCACGTGGACTTGCCTGGATTCTGTCTTAATTCTACAAGCTGGTTTTCTGACATTGTTTTCCAGTGCAAAGACATGCAATGTCTTTTGGAGTGTACAATGTAAAATAAAGATTGATAAAACAAGGAGCACAAAAGAAGGCTGTTTGAATTCTGAAATTGATGGGACTTGGGTGATCTTTGTATTATTATTTTTATTATAAAATTGTTATCTTCTCAGCTTTTCTGCTGGTTGCTGTTCACCAGGAATCCACTGCATTCCTTAGATCCTGCTATTGTCCGATGGTCAGGACTTTGCGGAGTATGTGGGCTGTTCCGAGGAGAGCGATCTTCTGCACCTGATCCGCACTCGCTTTACCTGGCAGCTCCTCGAGGTGCTTTTGAAATCCGAGTTACATATTTCCAAGAGCTCTGACTACGGCTGGGATCACACCACGCCTTTGTGTTCCACATGCGCGATATCTCAATCTCAAGGGCCTTGTATTTGCTTCATTTTTCGACCTCCTTAAAAGACAGACGTTTGCGTCATCTGGAACAGCTACATTGATGAGAACATTTCGCTTCTTGCTCCGATCAGGATGATGTCCGGTCGGTTTTCTCCAATGGTATGATCGGTGTGATGATGATGATGATGATGAACATGATGGTGATGTTCTCCGTCTCCACAACATTTTCAGGCTGGTGATCGTACCAGTGATTAGGCACTTTTAGGCCAAGCTCTTGAAGCATTGACCAGTGCAAGTAGCTAGCTATTTTATTGTGCCGATGCGTATATTCTTTCGGCGCTAGATTAGAGCATCCAGGAACAATATGGCTGATATGCTCCTCTTGTTCATGACATAACCTTCATTTGCCATTCACACCCATCTTGAGGATATTCCTCTGATGATAATGAGTGTTCAATGCCTGATCTTGAGCTGCCGTGAGAAGATTCTCTGTCTCTCCTTGTAGCCCAGAGCTTGGTACCCATCCAAAGGTCAATTTTCTGTCAACATAATTGTTAAAAGTCTGTATGTAAAACTGACCGTGGAGTGGCTTTGACAAGAGTTTGTTGATTTTCTCTTCGATGAGCAAGGCCTTCATTCTACTCTTGATGAACTCCTGACTAGATGTTTTTGTATGGGAGTTGATTTCAGGCTTGATGTATCGGCTCTTGGTTTCCTCGCCGATGTTGACCAGAGAGTATTTCTTCTTCGTTTCTTCATGTCTTATTATGAGCCTATTTGTCGAAAGCTTCCTTGATGCACTCGCTTAGGCCAACAATTGCGCTCTTGTATGCAGTTTCCACCCCAGTGAGCCCCTCGGCCACAACTGTTCCTAGGTATATATATTTGGTCTACATCGGCTTTTGGGTGCAGGAGACCATGCTTTGTTAGCAATTTTCTGGTCTTCCTATCCATCTCCTGGATTTCCTGCTCTCTCCAGTCGATGGTTCCAAAGCTGTACTGCTAAGCTGTATATCTTGTTCTTCGAGTTAAGCTCAGTGCCAAGGATGAGTCTGATTCGGCGGTACTATTCTTTCTGGATTTTCTCTTTTATTTTGTTGAATACCATTGGTTTGGTCTACACCAAGGTACTTGTAGACCTTGTTCAAGATTCTGGATTTCGCCGTCATCATTTAGTCTGGTGTTCGGGCCAGTGTCAAGTTTGCCTCTCTTGATGGTCACTTTGCAGCACTTGTCCAGTTCAAACTCTATCTGGATGTCATCACTAAATGTCTTGACTATGCTGGGCTCTTGATCCAGCTGACCATCATCGTTAGCGAACAGCTATGTAACGTTCATGTAAAGCAGGTGGCTGACCCTGTGCTCTTTATCCTATGTTACCGCTGTTAAGAAAATTAGTCAGTGGAATCATTGACACACAAAATAGCAGTGGTGACAAGGAGTTGCCTTGGAATATTCCCCGTTTGATGGCAGTTCTACCAGTCTTATTATTATTATTATTATTATTATTATTATTATTATTATTATTATTATTATTATTATATATACCTAATACTTATTGTACTTATTATGTTGAATTGATAGTTTATCCAAAGCATGTGTACCAAATTACACAGCAGGGTACTGGAGCAATGTGGGGAAAGAGGATTGAGGCTTGCTAAAGAGTATCTGAGCAGAATCTCTCTTGGGATTTGAACCCACAGCCTTGTTACATGAGCAATATTAAAACAGCCAAGTGTATTGCACAGGATTTAAATAACAAGACTGTGTCTGAGCAATTTCTATCATGAGAAAATGTCCTGGCTTGCAATGTAGGTTTTCATTACATTACATTCTATAATGGTAGATTTCATTACTGAATTGGGAAAAATTAACTGAGACAACAGGGATGGGTATCCCATCTCCAGACAAGAACAGAGAAAGGGCTGGAATAAATCCATATTTATTTAGGACACATCTGGCTGTGCAGAACAAGGATTTATGCTTACGCGAAACAGATACTGTCCAATGTTGCCTGTTGGTTCTGAGATCTCAAACGCAAAGGCATCAGTTTTACAATTATCTATATCAGCATCTGAGCATTTACTTCACACGCTGCTGTGTCAGTTGATCAAGCCTTTTAGGAAACAATGCTCGTGTGATGAATCCACCCCTGCCCTCCTGGGTAAAAAGCCAAACCATAGCTAGCTAGATTTAAACAATTTATCATTGTGTCATGCTCTGTATCGTGAAACAAAAAATATGAATGCTTTCCACTTTACTTCCTAATAATCATTAGTGTTAATACCCTGTGCTGTTAGCTTGCTTTATGGCATTCTGAAGTCTGGTGATGTCACAAGGAGTCCTGTTTCACTGAGCTGGTACTAATCTGGGAACTCTGCACACAGATTTACTGCATATTAAATGGATATGAAGCATGTGAATGAGATTGGATTGGTTAGGATTGATATTAATTATAGGTCTAACATTATTACAGAGTTAATTGTACTGTGCCCAATAATACTTTCATCAATTTCCCTACGGGATTAATAAAGTATTATCTATCTATTACAGAGTTATAATTGTACTGTGCCCAATGTTTCTTTAATGAAGTGATGGGATGAATTTTACCCAAGTGTTTGTCCATGCAGATCTCCTACACAGCAGCTGTAAGTGAGATATATTATACTCACAAGTGGTGTGAAGGCATTGGATTGCCTGCAGTGTAGTTGTATTTCACTTCACCAGTCACACTTACCGATGCAACAGGGCATTTCTTCCATGTTCCTGGCGCAGTTCAGATCCCAGCTACATAATGCTGGACTGAGGACAGATACTGCTGCATTCTTCCAGATGCCCCACAAGCCAAGATCTTAAGGATGTTAAGGATAACTTGGTAGGCCTCAGACCCATCTAGCTCTCCTATACTGCTTTCTATAACTGTAAACCACTACCTGGGGGACTTTGGTCACAGCTAACCTCTGGGAGCTGAACCAGAGAGCCTGATCTCTGAGCCACACAGAGCTTCATCTTTTTCTGCTAAGCAGCCATCTGTACTGTGTGCCTTGTGATCACACACTTCCTTTACAAAGTTTCTCTTCATTGTTAAGTAGTAAAACACTACACCCATATAAATATTGCATTTACAAGTAAAGAAAAATGCATCTTCTTATTGAACACAGCATCTGTCTTCTGCTTCACTCACTGTCAAGGCCAGTTTTTCTACTGGCCATCCTGGAAACAGACACCTGGACACATAAGCACTTGAACTTCTCTAGGTGGCCCAGGTATATCAGGAACATAGTTGAGCTACCGACTGGGAATTCTAAATTGGACAGGCAAACATAAGTTGCAACCTTATTCATGGAAGGAAAAATATCACACTCTTTGCACCAGATGATTCCCTTAGAAAACCCTATTTCTTACAAACTGAAAAATACAGTTTCCAGTCTTAACCAGCCACGTGCACATCAATAGCAGAACACAGGAGCCATTTTTGTACAGCGAGTCCCAGTTTTATGACTCTGATCAGAGCAATATATAGCACATTAGATAACTGATTGAGATTAGTTCTCCTGCTCGTAAACAACCTTGTTTTGGTGCCACAGGGTTTGGGAGTGTCCAGGAAGGACGCACCACACTTAAACTTTCACTGTAAAGTACAATACTGAAAAAGCTATGCCATTTCACAAGTATTGTAAACACAGGTAAAAATGTTAATGTTTTAATACTATGTTGATGAGCCGTTTCATATCACAGCCCTTTAACATGATATGATATAGAAAAGATAAGAGTGTTAGCAGTTACAATGCAACACAAGCACATTTCAAATTGGCCTCTGAGTTTAATACTAAACTAAGGCCTAGCACATTTGGCTATTTTAAGAGAAAGATAAAACAACCTTATAAATTTTGAATTTTAAGTAGAACGTTCAGTGTTTATTATTTTTCTACAAGAAAATGACAATGTTTTCAAAACAGAAGTATCAGAACAACCGCTGGACGATTGTAATTATGTGTAGGGAGCCTATCAAGAAAATAGATGAACAACGTTTTTTAAAAAGGGTGCAACCTGATTCGTGCAAAGACTTGAAAGAGAATCTGCTACCTGCTGTGTCTAAAAAAGACAACAAAATTAAATAGTGAAATGCTAAAGGTGATTACAGGCAAATGCTACAGTGAGCAATGGTTTTGTTTACAGAATTTAAAAATAAAGACTATATACTGCACTCCAGAATAGTATTCAAGCTCACAAAACTAGCAATGAGATGACACTTTCAACCTGACTCTAATTCTGGTCCACAGCAGAAAAGCACTTTCTATATAATGACCAACACCGTCTACATGACTTTTGTGGATCTAATCTCCAGGATTGTATTTCAGTTTTTATTTAAAAACTGAATCAAAAGCTAAATAAGGATGGATTTAGGAAGAACATAAATCAATTGTTTCTGTTTTTGCTAAATGTTATACACAGCAGAAGTTTAAGAGCCATTTATTGTGACAACATGAAACCATAATATTTGTCTTGGCTTTAATTTAATTTTCTTTCTTGTCACAGGTGTGTTTGGGTGTGTGAAATTTCTTCTGTGATCTGCAAATCAAAGTGCAATGGAAAAGTGCAAATTTGTGTTATTGTTTTTCCCGAAATGATAAATATAAGAAAATTGACTTCTTTGTGGTCTCAATTAATTATCTGTTATCAGCACCACAGAATACAAGCAAATGTTTCAGCTAACACACATCCAAGATCCTCTTTTACAGTGCTAAAGGAGAGCAATTTGCAATGTGCTGCTGCAAAGTGCTTTTAATCAGGAGACATTACAAAGGAATCAAATGCTAGAAACAGGAAATCCTGTGCCAAGTAGTCAGTTTGCTAACTGGTCTTTTGCACATGGGCAAAGCACATTTTACAAAGACGATGAGCACTCTGGAACTGACCAGCATTAAATGAGAAAGCATTCAGTTTTTGCTGAGAATGTATGAGGTGTTGATTTACACAGTTCCTCCACTGTCAACACATGAGGATGCACTCAGATCTACTTAGTGCCTATAACAATAGTAGAAAGCAGAATCATTTCAATGCTTTGAATTTGGGAAGCAATATCACCGAAAGAATACAGAGTAAACAGGCCATCTCGGGAAGATGCATTGCATCAATGTTACATATGGGAGAGTGCCTCTTTCTTGACACATTTGACATTTTTTGCTTTCTTGCCAATATTTTTCTTGGCAAAGTTTCGCTCAGTGTGTGTTTTCAGGTTCCACTTTTTAGAGTTAGGATATAAAAAGGATGCAGCAAAATGATTGCCCAATAAATCATGTGATTTCACCAGAAGGAGGAAGAGAGAGAGAAGGAATAATATGAGCAACTGATGGATACTGGAGCTTTTGTGACCTCTGGACATGGGTTTTTCACTGAGTCATGGAAAGAGGCTGAATTCTCTGGAAAAGCAGTATTTTTGATGAACGAGTTTTGGAAGCAGCTTACCTGCCGAGTGTGCGTACTTAGTAGCTCATAGAGGAGCTCAAACTTTTATTTTGTTAATGGCATGTGGTTTAGACTATATTCCCTGCGTTACAGAATAAAGGGCACTTATTTTTACTCTTGGGCTGTGTGTGTGCATTTATTTACCTTGGCCCACACATTAAAATATCACTGCTACAGACATCGCTGTCACCGAACAGACATCTGTGCACAAAGTGTGACTTTTTATATCAAGAGATAAGCATGCCAGGAATTTCCCCAGATATTATCTGCTCCTAATACCATTTCTGAACTGTATGTTCAAAGATAGTCATAGATGTTTCTCTCTATTTCTGCTGGGTTTAGAAATTACTTTGCCCCATCCTCAGAAAATAACAGCTATGAAATGTTATTTTCTTTTAATTTTCATGAGTCATTATTCTGAGAATCTAAGTGCATGGAAATTGCTAGCAAAAAAGTTACTTTCAGAAATGTGCAAAATGACATTTGGCCATTTCTTTCTGTACAGTGTGCTGTGCAGTATCCTGAATGCTATCAATTCAGCTCAGTACCTTATTGCCATTAATGGAGTTTGTAACCAAAGCTTGGGAGGGAAGACAACAACCACATTCAATCAGACCTGGCAGTCAATATTTAGCAGTCATTCCCAATATCATTCCCTTTCCTAAAACACTATAAAAACCGTATGTGACCCCCTTCTCTCCCTCACATTCATCTTTTTCATTCCTCCTCCACCCCATCTCAACCTCTGCAGCTGCCCCTTTGTCACCTTGCACAGGGGTCCTGGCCATGAGGTCAGCCCTCAACCAAACAGGTTAAGCAAACTTTTCAACAAACACTCCATATTTCTTTCAGGACACTTTATTCTTGTGTGTTGTTGTTCCAAGTGAATTTTAGTTCAATACTTTATTGCCGTACTTTATGCACCAATGTATCCCAGATTAAAAAAAAAAAAAGAAAACAGTATAAAACAAATATTACACTTACAAAAAACAACAAAAATACATTTTACACTTACACATACTGTTCACAGTACATATTAATCAATTAATTAATCAATCAATTCAGTCAATGCAACATCCAAGATCTACATATTGAGGTGCCTGATGGCCTCTAGTTCTATTTCTAAACTCAAACCAGGCATTTTTCACTAAGGCATTGCAAAGGCAGTCATAGTGCGTGTGTGAACTGAGGTAAACACAACACTTTTTAGAGAATAGGTTTTTAAATACTTTTAAATAATTCAATACAGAACCTTGCTAAAGTGAAAATTGCAAGAACTCAAGAAAATTACCAACAAAAGAGGGTTGCTCACTTTATTTTTAGTAGAATCTTGATACAAGGATCTGGCATCATTTTTATACTTATCCATTGATATACAGTATATTGCTAACAACCCAAGGGAAACTTTACTGCACAAAAGCCTGGAGAAATACAGTAGAAGTAAATATAAGAGCTGTCCTAATGTCATTCACATGAGGAGCAGTTTTATTTTCTCAAGGAAAAAAAAGTCATGGTACACATCTGGGAAAACCAATGCTAAAAAGAATGGATTTATCACAAGCCAACGAAACTCACTACACCACCTAAGACTAAACACAGAGTTGAGCTAGAACACATAAGCTGGCAAACAAGAGACTTCTGCATGACCTATAATCAATCACAAAGTCTCCTCACGTCCAGTCACAAAATGAAGGGAAGTCTCTAATGTAACAATCACAAGAACAATGGTCTGAATAAGACAAGGGTTTTTTAAGAAGTGCCTTTTGGATTGCATACTGCATACTACCATACAACATACTACAATTACAAAGTGGTCACAAACACTGCCACTGAGAATGCAGGTTCTTGCACAGTAATGCACATATTGACCACAATATTAGTGCTTGGGTACTAAGAGAACTACTGTACATGCCCCGGAGACATCATTCCATCACAAAATCTTATGAAAATCCTAGGAAAATTGTGAATTACTTGCTTGAAAACTGATTATCTTCTTAAACACTCTCACATCATGGCACATACTGTACTTCAGGTGATGGAAAAACTCAACTTTTCCAACTAGAGTTTGAAACGGATCAAGAGGGATTCAAACTTGTCAGTGACTTGATGAAAGCTGTCAGATCAGGCCATATGAAAAACTAAAGAGAAGCTGCCAAAAATCTACAAAACAGACTTTATAAAGCCACCCATCCAGTGATTTATGCTTTGATGTATAGGAACGTACTGCATTTGAACTTGAACTTGAACTTTATTGCCATATGTAACCGGTAAATTTAGAGGTACAATGGAATTCTTACTTACAGAAAGTCTCTCGATTGTTAAAAAAGTGTAAAACACAAAGTGCAGGCAGTGCATCAAGACAATATACAAACAAACAGTAGACAGTATACAAGTAAACAACTAAACAGTTCGAATGTAAACAATGCAGACATGTAAACGATGACTGTAATAACTAAAATTGCAATGAGTTAAATGGTGTAGATGTGGTCCGAGGGGCATGGCCAAATGTGCTCGCCAATCGCACTGCTTGTGGGTAGAAGCTATTGAATAATATGGTGGTAAGTGTCTATATGCTCTTGTACAGCATCTCTTGCCTGAGGGAAGTGGGGTGAAGAGCTCATGCCTGGGGTGGTGACTCAGCCGATGATCTTCTGGGCCACATTCACCATTCTCTGCCTTACCACACGGTGATCCCGTTGGTGAGGATGCTCTCGATGGTGCAGTGGTAGAAGTTCACCAACACAGGTACTGGCATCCCCCATCGCTTGTGGCACCTCAGGAAATAGAGGCGCTTCTGAGCCTTCAAGATAATGCTTGTGTTCACAGTCCAGGTTAGGTCATTAGAAATGTGAATTCCCAAAAACCTAAAGCTGGTGACTGTTTCCACTTCTGTTCCATCAATACTGAGTGGGCTATGAGTGTGTGGCCTGTGCCTCTGAAAGTCCACTATTAGTCCTTTTGTTTTACTCATGTTCAAGTCCAGGTTATTGCTATGACATCACTGATATAAATATATAAATATATAAATATAAGTATATAAATTGAACTCAAATAAAATACGTTCTGGATCTCAATTTAGAAAAAACAGTTTTGTAGACTGCGTAAGCTTTATATCTTTGAATCAAATGCCCAATTATTTAATATTCTTGATTATTTCAAAAATTGGTATACTAGTTTAAATATATTTGTTAGATGAGGTCTCATGCAAAATCTTGTCAAAGTGCCCAGCACATTGTAGCTGTTCTAACATTATGTTTAATAAACATACTAACATTAAGATACAGTTGGTAATTCTGTAGCATTCCTTCATTGTTCTGAAACCACTCTTAATTACCACCTTAATTGCAACGCCAGCAGCTACTGTATATCACTCTGCAACTCACAGCTGGCGAACCCAGTTTGAGCCTGGCCAGTACCTGGATGGGAGACTTCCTGAGAAAAACCAAGGTTGCTGTTGGAAGAGGTGTTAGTGGGGCCAGAAGGGGCACTCATCCTGCGGTCTGTGTGGGTCCTAATGCCCCAAAATAGTGACTAGGACACTATACTGTAAAAAGGCGCTGTCCTTCGGATGAGACGTAAAACTAATGTCCTGACTCTCTGTGATCGTTAAAAATCCAAGGGCGTTTCTTGGAAAGAGTAGGGGTGTTACACTGGTGTCCTGGCCAAACTTCCCATTGGCCCTTACCAATCATGGCCTCCTAATATCCCCATCTCTGTACTGGCTTAATCACTCTGCTCTCTTCCCCACTGAGAGCTGGTGTGTGGTGAGTGTACTGGCGCACTATGGCTGCTGTCGCATCATCCAGGTGAGGCTTTGAAAGGAGTGTCCAGGAAAACACTATATAAGTGTAAAGAATTCTTATTAATGGTTAAATAAATGCTTAGAACATTTTCAGATGAATTATCCAGGATCAATGATTTACGATATATAGTGCTGTGTATTCCAGAATGTCTTTACATTAAACATTGCTTTCCATGCACTTTCAATATACTGCATAATAGACCAGATATGCAAGGCGAAATATTATTTCAACTTAAAATAGTTATTAAGTATTATTAACTTACTAATCACGAAATATCGTTACCTTCTTGTATTACAACATGTTAGAATTCCATTCTATCACCGCAAAGAACGTACAATAGCCGTCTACAGAGGTCCTGAAACTCAATAATTTCGGCAAGGAGGTGCAATCGGTAGAACCCTGCTGTTGTCGCGGGGGCTTGGCAAGTTAATCAAGCTTGAGACAGAAACACCCACTTTCCTTCCCCTGCGCTTTAATAGGCGAGCTGCACACTTCGCCGCAAAGAGACAGCTGCTACACCATCCCATTCACAGAGCGCCGCCGCGGACACGCAGAAGCGACAGGGGTAGAGACGCTGCGAGGTAATAATAGTGAGTTCTGAATAGTGAATAGTGAAAAATAAAGTCCGACACTACGCTTAAACGTACTTGTACTGTAAGATTTATTTTAATGTAACGGAGGTTAATTTAGAATGTGTTTAATACTCTTCTGTCTTTCCCACGACACAGCGGAATTCTTGAGGTCTATAATGTTGGTTTTCTAGATTTTTGTGAAGGTTTACTGAACCGGTAAATTCACCTGAGATCGAATTATAATTCTTGCAGCTTGAGTTGATGTTTTCTGAAATATGTGTATAGAATAATAAGAAAAGAATAGATGTATTAATTGTTACCAAGAATTAACACCAATAGGAAACAAAATAGTAAATTGCAGTAGTTAATTATAAGTATTTAGTGTTTTGAATACCCTCGCAAGTCCTATTTCTGATTTACCCGTTCTATCACTTGAGTAACGAGACATTTCAGTTTTTGATGTTTTCCCGATTTCACGGTCATTGAAAAAAATTGTTTGCCTCCCCCTCCCCTCTTTTAAGACTTTCTTACTTTACGTAGGGGAACTTCCTCATATTGAGACCGGGAACAAATAACAAAGATGAAAGGGTAAAACAAACCTTAGAGAGATGGGCAGGATTAATCACTCCTCGACTGTGTGGGAGAATACAGACCGTATTACAGTCGAGTCAATCATCATGTAAAAACAGAAAACAGAAGTTTATCGGTATGAGGTATTTTATAATAATAATACAGAAAATTAATAAAACCTTTTTACATTTTTGCACAAATGTCGTTTAGATACAGTACATTTAACTGTGCTTCGATATGTTTCTTCTTAAAATATAATTGTTGGTCTGTTATACAAATTTGGGATTTTTGTGGTTTGTAAGCATTTTAAGCTGAAATATCCTGTGTAGTATGTACTGCACTCGAGTCCAACACACCCTAATATTTGGCCACATACTGTACAGTATACAGTAGAACAGTGGGATTCTCTACCTACAGGCTAACTTGTTATGGACAGACCCACTCAGGAACGATTTGTTCAACGATGATTAAACGCGGTTTGTCTTCAAAGTCCCTAAACTGGAGGTTTTAAAAAGGCTGAGTCTGAACGTGATGTTACACGTCTGCCTTTTTCTGAGATCTTTGCTCCTATAATTCAAAGCAAATCGAATCATAAAAACAGCTAGATGTACCTCTGTGTGTATTCTTACAGAGCATGACAGTTCCCCCTTTGACATTAGATGATAAAGTATCCTTTAATGCCGAAAACTTTGCTGAACCGCCTTCAGGCCAGTGATGCAGACAACACAGAAAAGACATCACATTATTCTAAATACAATAACTAGGGCCAAGAACATCCGAGAAAGGTCACAGTGAGCTAAAAAACAGGATGGAGTCTGAGAGATAACAGCAGTAAAGATGATAGAGCTGACATTTTGAGAAGGAAATCATAAGTGCCAAAAAAAAAACAAAGTAAGAGAAGCCTTTCCATGGATCAATGTTCATTAAAATGCAGTAGCTTGACTTCCACTGATGACCACTGTGCAGACCTAGAGTGGCTTCAGAAATAAAGTCACTGTCAGGCAATTGGAAGGAAGAGGGCTAAAGTGCAGTTGTCAATGTCGAACCCAGTGCTACACAAGATCGGCACAAACTCTAGGGTTACAAGGGCCGAAAGCTGCTTCTTCATTTTCTTTGTGCTGTCATGGTGTTTTTCTCAACACGAAGCTGCCTCTTCTCATCACCAGCTTGCTCATTTCTGGGCAAGGAAGTCAAATCTCTATCTGAGCCATCACTGATGAAGACCCTGATAACGGAGAGCTTTGCGTAGTGTGGGTGGATGAAGGGCTCATTTCCAGATTCCCCTTCAGGTTTCACTATTAAATGTGTTTCAGGAATGCTCACAAATTATTTTATTTTAATGGTAAAAACGTTTAGAAATGCTTGAAAAGAATGGACTGAAAATTGCATCAGTGGGCTGTAAGTAGGAAACAAGGAGTGAAACGTCTTCAGGATTGTGCCTGCCTCTGTCTTTCTGGATAATCTTCCCAGTGAACTCTTTGGAAAGATATTTCCATTGGTTCCTGTCCTTGATTATTGTTTGCAATTATTGAACTGTAGAGTTAGTTGGGGTTACTAACATTTCACATTGTGTTGCTCAGAGGCTAAAATTGGAGGAGGGTTAAATTGCCAGACATGGTTTAAGCTTAATGTTTTGAGTAAAAGGGAAAGTCCGTACCAGAGCTCATCCTGGTTTCCGTAACGTTAAGCAGACTAGAGAGCAGCTGACATCCCTGGGATGGGATTCTAATCCGTAGTGGGGAATTCCCCCCAGCAATGCTGGTTCCCTTTTTTACAGCTGGGCAGACTGGAGGAGCTGGGGTACAGTACTTCTGTCTCCATTAGGGACTTGAACACAACACCTGCCTATGCGTGAAACAGCATCCCCATTACACTATGCCTTTGGATTAGCCAGCCACAACTGTTACTCACCACCATTGTACTAACAAAGAAAAGGAAGATGTCTGGTGCATAGCAATGCACACAAACAAAGTCCTGGTGTTTATGTGCATGAAACGAAAAGTTTTCACTAGGTTATTGAATATTTGTTTACAGGGCTATGGAAGATATAAAGATCTTGGTCGCTGTTATGTGTTAACGAGGGACCTATAATTATCGCTCTTCGTCTCTCCTTCAGTCGAGCAGTTTGAAACAAAAGCAGACAATAGCCACGCATCATGCAGATACCGGAAGCTGAAATAAAGAAAGAAGATTTTGAATTTAGATACCCTGATAGCATGCTTCAGCATCTCTTCAGCACTTGAGAAGGACAGCTCCCTTATCAAAACAAATATATGTTTTTGGTGTTTAGGCAAATACAGCTTTGGTGCTTCATTTATAGTATACCATATTAAAAATTCAGTGGACACATCTACCATGGTGCAGAACAGAAAAGCACAGTAAAGACTATGGTAAAACCTTTTAGCTCTTGTGGTTCCTGGTGTACTCTTACAAAAGATTTCCACTGTAAACTGTAAGAACAGTGAGCTCAGGCTCATTTTACAGTAAAGTAGCCAACTGCCATGCAGGGCACAAATGTGGCAACATATGAGCACATTGTTAAAATTTAAAGAAAACTGTCCTTTAAAGAGCAGTTTTAAACACGCCATCCCATGTTCTCGTAGGCGATCCTTCAGTATGCTGTGGGCAAGGAGCATGCCTTTCCTCCTCTGGGCGATATACAGCAGCACCCTCCTGACTGGATCCTCTGGATCGAATGGTAATTCCCTGCTTTTGAAGATGAGTGTGTCATCTCTTGAGTCTCGCATGCCACATCATTCCCAGACCCCACTTTGACCACACATGTTGACACGTCTGCTGAAGTTTTGTTTGATCTCTTCGTTATTTATTTTTCCTGTTTCGAGTGATTTGACTCATCATGTGAGAATCAAAATACCCTCATGGAGGCATCATGCTTTTCTCGATCCCTTCCCCATTGTGCGGCACTGAGAATTCTCAAAGCCTGCAGGTGCAAGCATCCTGCCTTTGTACGACGGACCACGTTTTATCCACTAACCAAAGTGGATTTGTGCATTGAATGGTGAAGTCAATTTGGTGAAAACTGCAGATGATGTGGTGTCTGACAATGGGCATCAGTCAGCTCAGCACAAAAACTGGTGAGCATGAAGCCACAGTGTATTCACTAGTTTTCCCATTTTGTTCCAGGTAACGATGTTAATCTCATCTGTGTGAATGACTACAGAGTTACAGTGACATGCACACTGGAAGTCAATGCCAGTCACTCCAGCACTGAGAATGCCACCTATTCTGTGGAGTTCTTCTCAAAACTTGAAGGGTAAGAAAAATAAGACTTTCTCTTGCTTCTGTTTTAAATATCCATACAGCTGATCAAAGACACACTTTAAGCGATAAGAATAGATTGTTTTTAAACTGTATAAGAAGGCTTTCCCTCTCATCACCTAATGAGCAACTCAACTGCAAATATTAAAGCTTTTTTACAGTTTGTAGTTTGAGGATCACACTCAATTGAAGCTGCAGCTGCCTTTTCAGGCTCAGATAAGAGGCACAAATATTTCCTCTGGCAGGAAGGAAATCCAGAGGAGGCAGCGCCCCATTAAAAAAGAGTATGACTATCCCCTTAGAAAGATTTCGAAGCCTCCTGCTCTAGAAGTATATAGATTTTTTACCTCTCTCCTCTTATGGGTTTTATTTTATTCTTAACAACACGTGCAACATTGGAATAAGAATAGAATCTCAGTACTCAATGGGAGAACAGGTTCTGGTTCAAGCAAGAGCTTTAGCCTGCTGTGGCTATGACTGTCCAAGGGGTGGTGCACAACTGTCTGCTGGGTCTGGGGGGGCTTCATTTGGTCAGGGGGTCTGCAGCTTGTTGAGCCATCATGGTCCCTGAGGCACAATGGAGACTTGTAAATGCACTGTGTCCAGTGGAAGCCCTGTCGCTTCTCCAATCAATGCTAATTCATTTCAAAGGGAAACGAGTTTAAACAGTGAGACAAGGCTATTGATAATGGGTAATGTTGGCAGATTTGGGGGTAAGAAAGATAACTGAAACATAAAACCAATTCAAGCTGTTTTCTATCTAAAAAAAATTGAATCTTGTAATTTAAAGTTTAAAATGTTTGTCATCTGTTTTTTGTGCCACAGATCTATGTTTACATGTGCATTCAAGAAGGTTATGGACAGTTACAAGTGTACCCTGGATGTTGATGAAACATTTAGTGACGTAGACTGTTATGGTGTAACACTCCGTCACAACCTTGCTGGACAGTTACAATCTACGGTGTACGAAGACTGTTATGAGCCAGAACTAAACAGTAAGTCATCAATTGATTGTAATCAATGTTGTTCTACTTTGCTATTTTGTAGTAGCTTTTTGCTACAATTCAATATTTGTCAAATAAAACACATCAAAGCACACAAAGTTACTTATTGTGGATTTGGACTTGGCAGAAATTTTGCTCTGGAGCAAAAGGCTTTTTTCTTCAACTCATTCCAGACTTACTGCTTTATTTTCTTCATTCCTGCTCCAATACAATATAAAGTCACTGATGTTTTGTTCATTTTCTGCTCCTAGTTCAGCCTTTTCCACCACAAGATCTGACTGTTACCTCAGCCTCACAGCAATACCTTTTCACCTGGGCTGGGAGCAAATATAAGGTGTACACTGATTATAACGTTCTTCACCACGAATTGTGGTTTTACAAGAAAGAAAACCCATCTATGGTACGTTCCTGTGTAATAATACCTTATACTTATATATTTATCTACTTCCTTATATTTATACACCTTAAAGTGAAATATGTTAATCAGTATCTTAAACTATTGGGAATAAGAAATGAAGACTTTTTTTGAACCTATGAATCATAGCATAAGATATTCCTTTATTTTGGGACTATGCAGAATTTTTTTTGCTAGTTTCAGGATTTTGCAACACCAAGGTGATTAAAATCAATGCCTTTGTTTTCTGTTTAGACGCGCACGGTTCTCCACACTGATGCAGCCAGTTTCATTTACCTTAATGAAGAAGTGCTCGAACCCGATACAGTGTACGTTGCGAAACTGCGCGCCGGTCCTGAAAATTCTTACTATAAGGGACACTGGAGCAAGTGGAGTTCAGAGGTGGAATGGAGGACAAACTCAAGTCTGGATGATAATCCCAGCGACAGAAGTAGGTTATTAAAATTTTCAATTTTAATGTGTTTTCTCAAGGGACTGATCATTATGAAAGTTTACCATTGTGCACTGGCACAGTATTTTCCAGTTTTCCTAGACTATTCCCACGTGATTACTTCACTTTTCGTGGTTTGGATCATGCTGAGCCTTTCCCTGCTGTGCTTCACAATACTCCTCTGACTTTGTACCTGGGTATACTAGAGTTGACTTTTAGAAGATGTGTGGTGTTTTTTCACAGATGTAAGATGTTACTTTTCACTAAATGTAAACTTTTGCTTTCAGTAAAATAGTTCACCAATCAGGTGAAATGAATGCTTATGATTTTTGCAAAGTACATTTTTATTCATTTTTACAAATACTGTAACTAAGCACCTTAAATGAGGGTTGAAAAGTGGGTTGTTTTCCATTTAGTTTAGTATCTCCTAAGATATGTTAGAACAATGTCTAAAATCTATATTTGTCCTCTTTAAATACTAAATACAAGTAATACAGTGGCTTAGTTAGTTTTTCAGACAATCTTTCTAGTAAGGTAATTAAAGATTTTTCTCTTATTAGGTAAAACATTCTTACAAAGTTGCTAAACTTGTGAAAAAATAATTATAAATGGTGATTATTTTCTTGAAATTGCTTGATAGAAATGCTAAGATTTTAACTGCAAACAAGTTAAACACTCTAAACACACCTAAAATATTAAAAATATTTTTGCAAATTGTTCTATTGTTAGTTTGATACTTGATAAATAAGGGATGTGTTAAGATGTAGAACATGCTAGTTTGATATAAGATATGCAAAGGAACAAGTAATAGGTTTATTCCATGCTGAAAAAAAGAAGAAAGAGAACACAACGTTTCGGCCGTGGAGCCTTCTTCAGGTGTGAGAGGGACGGGCAGTAGGCCAAGGTAAAGTAGCGGGAGAACAAAGGTTGGGAGGGAGGAGGAGCGAGAGGAGGGAGCAGGGGACAGAAAGAGAGGCCAATCAAGAGGTGTGAAGTCAGAATGGGTGCAGAGAGGTGTGAAATGAAACTTCCAATGAATGGAGAAAATTGAAAAGAACAGTAGTCTGTCGTTAAGAGAAGGGAGAATGTGTGATCCTAGCTGCAGAATAATTTTGGTTTCGGTGGTCTTTCTGATGTATGAGTTTGGAAAACCGTCTTTGAGAACACAGACGGAGAGATTAGAGTGGTCGTGGCCGTCAGAGATGAAATGAGAAGCAATGGTCTTGGAGAGACCTTTAATCTTCACAGCCCTGACAAGTTCTCTGAAGCGGTCTCCGAGTCTCCTTCCTGTTTCCCCAATGTTGATGGCTGGGCATTTACTGCAAGAGATACAGTAAATAAGGTTGCTGGAGGTGCAAGATGCTGTCTGGGTGATCCAGAATTGTCCTGAGGGGCATTGAATGAGTGTGGTGGTGGATGTGTACTTGCAGGTGATACAGCGAGCTCTGTTGCAAGGGAAAGTGCCTGGTGTGGATGGTTGTTGAGGGCGGTTGTGTAAACTGAAGTGGACAGTCGGGAGTAGTTGATGGAGAAGTTGATGTCTAGAAACGGAAGAGTAGTGGAAGATATGTTAACCGACTGTCCACTTCAGTTTATTACAAACCCACGGATTCACACAGCTACCTCCTGAACAGCTAATTTCACCCCAACCACACTAAAAACTCTCTTCCTTTTTCACAGTCACTTAGGCTACGACGATTATGCAACGACGACATCGACTTCGAGAACCAAGCCCTCGAAATGTACTCCTTTTTCATCAACAGAGGATACCCCAGCAGTGTGATTGTCAGGGCCCTTGCCCGAGCCAAAAACACCCCCCGGACCATCAACCCGATCAGGAACTCCCGCTGTAACAACCGCATTCCTTTGGTGCTTCCTTACCACCCTAACACACTTCCTATCCCCAGGACCATTAACCACAACTTTTCCATCCTACAGGATGATCCCTCCATTGGGGCCCTCTTTTCTGATCGCACTATCATCTCATATCGCCGACCACCTATTCTGTGTAACTTCTTTGTTCACAGATCCCTTGACCGCCCTCAACAACCATCCACACCAGGCACTTTCCCTTGCAACAGAGCTCGCTGTATCACCTGCAAGTACACATCCACCACCACACTCGTTCAAGGCCCCTCAGGACAATTCCGGATCACCCAGACAGCATCTTGCACCTCCAGCAACCTTATTTACTGTATCTCTTGCAGTAAATGCCCAGCCATCTACATTGGAGAAACAGGAAGGAGACTCGGAGACCGCTTCAGAGAACTTGTCAGGGCTGTGAAGATTAAAGGTCTCTCCAAGACCATTGCTTCTCATTTCACCTCTGAGGGCCACGACCACTCTAATCTCTCCGTCTGTGTTCTCAAAGACAGTTTTCCGAACTCATACATCAGAAAGACCACCGAAACCAAAATTATCCTGCAGCTAGGATCACACATTCTCCCTTCTCTTAACGACAGACTACTGTTCTTTTCAATTTTCTCCATTCATTGGAAGTTTCATTTCACACCTCTCTGCACCCATTCTGACTTCACACCTCTTGATTGGCCTCTCTTTCTGTCCCCTGCTCCCGCCTCTCACTCCTCCTCCTTCCCAACTTTTGTTCTCCCAACTTTTATTCTTCCCAACTTTTGTTCTCCAGCTACTTTACCTTTGCCTACTGCCTTGTCTTTCTCACACCTGAAGAAGGCTCCACGGCCGAAACATTGTGTTTTCTCTCTTCTTTTTTTCAGCATGCAAAAGACCTATTACTTGTTCCTTAACACTGTGTCAAGCCAGGAGATGGCATATTTGAAGTTATCCATATCAAGACTCTCTGAATGTTCTGTCTCTGGGGATACAGAATTTCAGTCTTCCTGAAAATAATCCCCAGAAACCCATCTATCCCATGAGCAATATTTTCTCTCACTGAACTGTGCATAATGTCATTCCCTAGTAGATGTTGAGCTGGCTTTAACCTTAAGGGCTGAATGTGAGTTTTGTTTTGGGGGTCAGATTTTAGAGCAATATGCCATTACCAGTTGTAGGAATGGAGAGGTTAGTTAGGAAGGACTGTTAGAATTCTGCCTTCTACGCTGGGGATAAGTGTCAATGTGTCAGTGAATTTTTACAGATGCAAATTATGCCAGATAGGTCAGTAATTTTGTACATCTTCATGCTTTATATATGATTTATAACATCTTGTTTTTTAGAGGGAAACCTAGCAGTTATTTGGCAGATAGCCTTATCCTTAGCAGCAGTAGCTGTCATTGCATCATGTTTGTACTGCACTCTTCCTGCAAGGTAACGTGATTTATGTCACATTCTAAAAATCACATTAAATTCTAATCTTTTAACAGAAATACCACATTGTACTTGTTTTACCGTGATGTCTGTTTTCTAATTTTACAGTAATACGTCTAGTCATCTCTTCTTAAAAGGGGACCTGTAGTTCCAATTTCTCAGATTTTGAATTAAACCCAAATTCATTAACTTTATGAAAGTACTGTAAGTAGCCTTATTGTTGCAAACTCCTGGTCTTGCCACGAGTGAGAGGGAGAGTTCCCAGGAATTGTGACATGAAGGTGCCCTTCCTGTAATGACTAATGTAATGTGATGTGTGAGTGAATAAGTACAGGTTGTGCAGCATATATTTCACTGAAATGTTCCAACGTGATGTATTCACAAGCCTGCTTGTTTGCAATAAAATAGGGCCTCACACGTCACCAGACGTTTTGTTGCCTCGTTCTGAATCGCAGAACATGGTGCTGCGCACACCTGGAAATTGTATCTCTTTTGTGATGTAAATTGGATGTTTTACAAGTTACGGTGTAGATTTCACTTTTATTGTGGTTTGAAATGCACTCAATCAATTCTAACCCCATAATACAAAAAAGCGTTGTGGTCCCCCTGTAAGTATTTGCTGATAGGCAACACAGGAACAGAATCAGCACTTCTAAGTCCCTTTCTGACCCCATAATCAGATTTATCATGCAGCGTCCATGTAGGGAAAGTATGAGTTTTGGACTTAGAATTGACATTTGTAATGCCGTTGGAATTGACTGTGTTTTCTGAGGAGCTGCAGCTCTTGTGTGGAAGGCCTCCCACTGATCTCTTCTCTGCTGTATTTCAGGATATGGATAAAATCATGCACCAGTGTTCCAACTCCAGCCCCTTTCTTTCAACCCCTGTACAGCCACTATAAGGGAGATTTTCAGGTAGGAATGCATTTTCTGTGGAATGTTAATTAAAGAGATCTTTTTTTGTGAATTTAATATTTAATAAGTACATTGTGAGGGTGCTTTTGTTGTGTGGCTGATAGAGCTACTTCCTCACACTTCTTGGGTACTGGGTTTGATTCTGGACTCAGGAATCTTCACACTTCTGTGTGAAGTCTGCACGTTCCTCTCCATGTTCATGCAGGTTTGATCCCATTGCACATAGATATGCTGGTAAGGTTTGATTGTGTTTTCAAAAAAATCCCTTTCTCTGAGGCCCTATAATGTTCTGAAGTATTGTCCAGGGCAAGGGAAATCTTGTACTGTCTTTCTTGCACCTTGTGCTTGTACAATAGGCTCCATGTTGCCAGGCTTGGTGTAATAATTGTATGAATGATTTAATAAGAAACAAAAATGGGGTTTTATTAGTTATAATGCAGGGATTATGTAGTTTAAGGATTTTTGTAATGTATCATTGTAGTTTTACCCTCTAAAGATACCAATATCTAATTATACCATCTTTCCTGATTTTGCACCTGGTCAGAAATGGCTCCTGTCTCAAGGCCTCCAGGGTGACCTGATCAAGATGGAGGAGGTCTTGAAAATTGACATGCTTATTGATGCCAAGCCCATAAAGAAAGAAGAAAGCTGCTTCTTGGCTGAACCTTCAGAGACCATTTGTCAGGTCACCTACGTCAACCCACACTGCAAAGATAAGAACACTCTGGTCATGTGGAATGATGACAGCATGCACAACCAAGCTGAAGTATTATCAGATAATACTGGCTCAGGTTCGCCCTTGTTCCTGAAAGCCAGCTTTGATGAAATGTTCAGTTCTCTGTCACTGGATTCCTCTGGAATGATGGAGTGTGATTCTGGCTGTGAGGATCCCACACAGAGTCTGGACAGTAGCTGGCCACACACCACCCTCTCCTTCGAGGTGTCTACTGAGCCCGAGAGCCTGTGTTACAGCGATGACTACTGCACCCTCTCCGACACCCACAATGGCCTGGTCCCCACCAGAGTGGTGAAGCAACCCAGCAAGATCATGGAACCTGATGCAGAAAACCCTCCAGAGATGGAACTGTCCAAAGGCAGTGACCACGACTGCCATCTCCAGGATTCCCCCAGCGAGAGCGATGTGGACAGCTTGTGCCAGCGCAGTCTTTGAGTTCTCCAGCGGTACCGTCTCTTTCACCTCTCCCACTCGGAAGGGAACAGAGGGATGCGATATGTTTTACTTCTCCTTTAGCTACATTTTTATGTCTTTTGTTGCATTAGGTTTTTCAAGCCTGAATGTCTTTGACAAAAGAAATCTCCACACTGAGCTACTCTTCCTTTCCTGGGTAACAGATTTTTTGTGAGCTCCTTTGGGTCAAAATTCCTCTGTGCTGTAGAAAGATGAGGTCATGAAAGAGAGGAAATGTGACAGTTAAAACCTATGGCTCTCAGTATACATTACTCTGGCTCTCAGCACAGCTCCATTCCACTTTGGGAGAGGGAACGGAACCATACAGCTTCTGGAAGAGCAGATCTGCAGACCAGATGGAAGTCCACAGTTTTGTTGAGACCGTCTGACTCTTCACAACACTTAACAAATGTTTTTGTTAATGCATGTAAAGAGGAACCTACTCATCTGACAAAGGTCCTCTTGGATGAAATGGAAACGCATCTGAAATCCAAGATGTGTGCCCCATGTTTTGCACTTGAACAATACCTCCTGCTGCAGGGTCCATATTTACTGATGACAAGACGGAAGCTTGTTGTTGGCACATGGTTGCCTGCGTATTCTCTATGAGACAAGAAGGGAAACAACACTTCGCTTATCTCACTGTCACACCATAGACACCAGTAATCTACTGAGGCTACAAAGCAAAAATCACCAAGCATGGACTCCTGTCTTCTAGATTCCGCTGCTTAGAAGTACATGCTGACACAAATCATGTTGAATTTGAAAAAATAATGGACATTATCATCTTAATCTAGTTTGCTTTTACCATATGAGACTAACCTAGTTAATTCCAAAACAGTTTTCTGTGTAACTTTTGCAGGGACTTTATGTCCCTTTGCATTTTGTATTTTGGTTTATGAACATTCATTTTTTCTTTGACTTTGTTATTCTTGATTTTTCCACTATGTTGTCACCCTGGTAAATGCTAGTTCATTTACTACAGTTTTTTTTTCTTAAGCAAGGTTTACTCAATTGTAATAAATTTTCTTTGTTAGAATACTTTATAGTAGCTGCACACAAGAACTGCTAAGAAAGTTGCAGTGAATTAATTTATATTGTTTGCGAGTGCTTTTGACACAGCTCCCAGGGAATTCTCAGGATGCATTGCTTTTAAGACCTCTACAGGAAAGCTGCTTTGAACAAGAATTATTTTAACAGAGTTTTGGTAGTTACATGATACTACAAAATATTCATTTCATTCACAGAAATCTGTTTTCCCAGCAGTAATCACACTATCCACTGCTGCTAAATTGAAGTACATCTGTTTTTTCATTGCTCATAAGTTCATATTAAAAATCTACCTTTTCTCACTAGCCGTGTCCTAAAGTCAGGGTTAATATTGGACTTCTGCACTAGGGTGGGTTATGGGTATGTACAGGTATACATATTTTACACTGTTGACTGTTTGCTTCTTTCTTGTGAATATCGACAGAGATCTTTCATCAACAGTGTCTGATATAGTGTGACACACCCAAGGGCAGGAGGTGGGATCTTTTTATAGATGGGACTCTCTAAAACGGACACGGAAGAACTAGTGGTCATCATTTACTGTGCAGGGAAAAGCAAAACGAAACAAAAGCCCGTCTCCTCTTTTGTCCCTCTCTTTTAAGTTACTGGCAGCAAAAAACAAAATCCACAGATCTGTCTTTAAGTCACCTTCTTGCTCCCCTCTCCCTGTGATGCATTGCATTTTGACACACCCTCAAAATTAAATTTTTCATTAATCCAAGTATGAGGTACAGTATGTTGAGATGTAAATTAATTTATGATTTCATGGATATAATTTATGAAATTTGGGATAATGATAATTATGTCTAAATCTGTATAAGTAGTTTTGTCAAATGTAATGGGAACATACAAGATGACATTTCCTGTTCGTTAAGCCCTGGAAAGGATGAGGACTTAATTGAGGAAAATAGTTTGTTCAAATTAGATTCCCCTCTTGTCCTCCTTCGCTGGAGTTTGACCACAGGTGGTTACAGTTTCAGTAAGCAAATGTTTTTAAGCTCTGGTCACAAATGTAGAAGAAAGGTGATGAACAGAAAAGTGGACATACTTTATAGACAGCTCCTGCTTGCATGGTAAATTGTGTTATATTTGTTTTGCAGTTTTCATTCGATTTATTTTGATTAGTTTGCTTTTTATTTTTGCATACTTGAATAGGTACCAAATCTAAAGAAAGTTATTGCTGTTAAAATGTTTATCGTTCTGTATCTTTGGATGTAGGATGAGCAATGCTTACTGTGTTATCATTAAAATGTCAAACGTTATTTAAAGATCCCTCACAAGATTATGTTAATGGTATGTGATTATTTTAGTTTTTCCATCAGTATCAAATGTAGAAACTGTCAATGTAAGCATATATGACTTTGCCACCCTTAATTGGAAATGAATGAACTTTCACTGTTCAAAGGGTGAATGAGTGGGTGACAGTCTCTTCCAGTAATACACTACAGTTGTGGGTGGTTTGCTTTTATTCTTGTTGTCATAAGGGCTTGCAAGCAGTGGGGTTCTAAAAAATATAGGTTCTACTTCCCACATGTTGGAACAGCTATTTCGGTAATATCCCAGCAATATCTGTTTATATTGTGAAAACTCAGAAAATATTTTTTCATATAGAAAACAAACCCTAAAGGCCATTGTCTCTCATGCACTGTTTTCATCATGGAGGACATCTCTGTCTTTATGTTTTCCTTTGCCCTTTTGAACCCTTCTGAAGAAATGCTTCAAAAAACAAGCTGTGCTTCAAATTTTTATTTCCTCAGACGTCATTGTCATTATTGGTGCATTCCCAGTTTGGGGACATGGGCAATACAACAGAGACACTGACCAATTCCAATTCGGTTTCCTATAACTAGAGAGTAACCACTCCAGATGGTGTAATGAGAGCATAATGCACTAGAGCATAACTTGAACAACCATTCCCTGCTGTTTCTGTGCTTGAGAGTAGGATCAGACCCTATTCCCTTTCTGGAACTGACTTTTTGTTGTATGAAGAAGTGTAGTTTTTTTGTAGAATGGTGATACTTTTGAGGAATTGAGAGTTTACAGAGCTATTCCATTTATGGTTTCATCCAAAATGTCACCTCACCCCCATGTATTTTTTCTGATATTTTTTAGTATTTCTTTTCTTTAAAAAGACCTGCTCTTGAATGCTGTTTGTGCTCTCCAAATTGTTTAAGATTATCCTGCCTGTTACCGTTAGTTTGTCTATTTGCTCTTGCTTGGACCTGTAAATAGGTCAGCCCTTTTAAATTTCAATTGCTTTTTTAGAGGGGGAGGGGCTAGACCTATAAAAGGAGGGCTGTAGTGCTTCTGAATGATTCCTGTTGATTACCTGCCTAAGATGAGGCTGTTCTCCATTCTTTAATCTCTGTGATGTGCTTTCGCACAGATTCGTCACCTGAACCGTTTGCCAGCATAGAAGAACTCCTTGCTGCTGGACCCTCATGTGTCTATGGAAATTAAATGTTTTGCTTGATTTCTTTGTCCCAGTTGTTGTGAGAAAGACAAGATTTGTGCATTGAACAGTCCCATAGCCAATTGGCATCATTGCTTGATTCCATAAGAGTTTGGAACGAACAGAAATCTAGAAAGAATGTCCATTTAATTCACCCCCCTCAAAGAATGACAGTGGCACCTACTAAGTTTCCATCTACTACAAGTATGTCATATCTCGTTTGATATTTATAGTGCCTCATAATTACATTTCCATAGCTGTTTTTAAGTGTTTAAGAATAGTGAAGCCCAGATATTTCTTCAGGTCCAGGCTCAAAGGAAAGCTATGCAGAAGCTATCTTGTGGTTTTCCTTAGGTTCTAATTTTTCTCTGTTGAATCTATATTTTCAAAGTCATCCATGTTGAAGAGTTTTTAAAAAAGGATAGTTTCATTTTCAAGGGAGTCTTACAAGGAAATTCATGTGATGTGTGGCAGTATCGTGTTCAGCAAATTCCTGAGCCACAGGCAAGTTCCTGCTTGGGTTTTAGGAAACTGAACTACCGAAATGAAAGTATCATTAAGTTGTGAACGTCCATCATTGAGACAGCTGTGTCATATAAATGGCTGACCCTGCGCTCTGACCCCAAGCTTCTCTCCTTGTCTGTGTGTCTCATGGAGAGCAAGTTTGGGTATATGAAAAGACAAATTCCTATTACAAGAAATTGTACAGTATATGGCCAATAAAGTGATCTTATGAATGATCTGAGGTGCTTTCGTCTGCTTTGGAGCAGCAAATGTTGTTTGAAATTAGATTACCACGATTTTACATTTCAGATATCAACAAATAGCTAAAGGGGAAAAGATCATGGCCTTGATAATCTGTTTAAAGTGCTGTAAACTATCCGGCTGTATCTTGCAAAATGCTAGTGGTTATCTCTTTTCAGCATTTTCTTCTAAGACAGTCCTTCCTCTTGACTCCATTATCAGATAACAAACTTGAAACAGGCAAGTTAAGGAACACAAAAAATTGTGCCTCTCTTTGCTTGCCAATGTGAAAGAATAATGCAAGGTGAGATTTGTGTAACACTTTGCAACTTCAGGCACTTGTCCACAAAAACAAAAGGCATTACAACATTTTGTGGAGTAAAAACACTTAAAAGAGAAACTGTATCGAAGCCATAATGATGAGGTAGCCACACCCTCTGATGCATAGCAAGCCATGACCATTTTTCAGTGCTTCCTTGGGATGGTTTCTGCAAAATTCTCAAAGCAAACCAGTCTACAAATACACAGATGGTTTGGTTGTTTGTGGGATATTGCAGAATTCAAGCACATGTTACTGCTATAAAACAAAAAAAAACAATCTATAGTCAGATGTTCTAGTTAATGCAGCTATAATAAGTACTCAAACTTAACGATTACACAAATCAATTGGCCAGACAAACAATCTGTTAAGAAAAAATAACAGAAAAATATTATTTTATTAGTTAATTCATGGCCACAGATGGAACTGCCTGCTGCAGAGCATACCAGTCATAAACATACATGCGAGGATTATCTATCCATTCTTTACAAGGAGGAAAGCAGAGCTCTCTGCAAAAACCAACAAAGATGTGGAGAGAACATGCAAACTGTGCACAGAAAGACCTTCAAGCCAGAATCAAACTTAGGAACCAAAATCTGAGCAACAGAAGTACTAACATAAACACCACCTCAAAATGTATTCTAAGTATCGCACCTCTAAGTATTGCATTTAAAATTGTTTCTTTAAAGTTACAGTTCTGGGGGAAAAAATGATAGTTCTAATATAATTGCAAAACTTTTAATCATATTTGTTACAGAATGACAAAGTTGTTTGAGATCTTTCTTTCAGGTGAGTGTTTGATGATGTTTGCAGCGTGTTTACAGTACTGAGCCTCAGAATAACTTAGAGATAAAGACAGAGAGCTTTGTTGTGGTTATTTGATTGTTTTTAGTACCTTGTAAAACAATGCGTTGTGTGCACAGGAGTTATTTTCACTTCTGATAATAAAGTTTGTTTGCAACTCATCTCTTCTCCACAGAACACAGCTCTGTCTAAGAAAGCGTTATACTTATGCGGTACTAGGAAACAATCAAATATTGTCTCATAAAATACAATTTGACCTTGAATCATACATGTTCAGGACTCGTTCACAAAAAGTATCCGCTCAGTGATTATTTTTTTAATACTGGACATGAACAAGTTGATTCTTTGCAAGAGTAAAAATGATATTTTTTTAAAATCCTGTTAAAGGATATGTATTGACGCATTTGAAAGTACATTCTTGGTGCTGATAAAGATTATCTGTTTTGATATACTGTGCGGTAGCCGTCTTGGTTGTGTAATCTCTTCTGGATGACCTTTTCTTCGGCTTCCTTTCTTTTCTTGCAGTGCAGGTACTTTCTGATGCCCATTTTGCAAGATTTAACAAGGAAGTCAGCACCACTTGCCCAGCAGAAGAAATGTAATTTGCTTTTATGGTAAAAATGGATGTGAGAGCAATATAGAGAGTCATTTTATGGTGACAGGGCAATGGGGCTGTTTCATGTAAAGCTTTTGCCTTACAATCCCCTTATACAGTAAACTGAATCTGAGGACTTGAGTTTGGACTATGTATCTTTGTTGCCTTGGGCAATCAGTGAACAATGGGTTTCAAAACAGTGTGCGGCATTAGTCTGTTTCCCCACTACCACATACTGTACATATGAACTCATGTCTAGCAAGAATAGAAATGTCAAAAGGGGAAAATATAAACTACATATACAGTATGCTGGGGGCTGAATTCTGGGGTTTGGTTTTTCCAAGAGCTTCAGGGCATTCCCAGAATTTCCATTTTCCTCCACACTTATCTGTGGAGTGACTATCCAGTGGCCCTTGAATTAAAGGTTCAATTGGGATTCATCAAGACTAACCATCACTCCACCCTCACCTTAACCACCTAGAAAGTTCCAGAACCCTTGACAAAATTTGATTGTCCCAGAGCTGCAATGACATTCTCTTGATCTGCACTTCTGACATGTACAAGACGATTAGGGATTGAGCTAGGCATTCTTTTCTCAGTGTTGGCTAAGCTCCGACTTTGATATATAATATATTTCAGAGACTGGAGGCTTATGAAAACCAGTTTGTACAAACACAGCTCTTTCAAGGCAGTGACTGTTAAAATAATGTTTTAGGCAAGTCTTATTAGAACATAAGAACAGTTTCAAACCACAGAAGGCCATTTGGACCGTGTGGTAGTTGGTACAGTAACTGATTGATCCCAGAATCTCATCCAGCCATTTTGTACAGGAAAGACATACAGAACCAAGCCTCTTGAATGTTACTAGTTCTCCTCTGATCCATGGGGCACAGACCTCCAGCACAATCATATCCAGTTTGCTGAGCATTGTCCAGTGGAGACTGCTGAATTTCATTTCAGATCTCTTCAGCGTTAGTGAGAAAAACAACTCTTGTTTTTCCAGGCACATCCATAATGAAACTAAAAGAAAGAAAGAGATAAAGAAAGCATTTGTAAAACCTTCAAAGCTTCTGCTAGCTTATCCTACTGAGTTTAGAACTTTATCCAAAGGCACTTAGATAAATTAATTGCACCTTGTCCAACAATCACAGCTTCACAGAATGATGTCATCAAATTACAATGAGCCTTAGGTAGAGTGAAACTAGGGATAGATCAAAGCTTATTTAAAGGCAGTATGAAGGAAAATACAGAATGGTTAGATAAAAACAGTGTGATTAATGAAGAACAAGATAATAAGAAGATTAATCTATAAAAGAAGCACCATGGTGGAACAGTCGTTAGCATTGCTGCCTTGTAGCACTGGGGCCCCGAGGGTCAATTCGAGATGTGGAGTGCTATCTGTGTGGAGTTTGTATGTTTTCCCCATGTTTCTGTAGGGTGGCTCTGGGTGCTCAAGTTTCCTCTAAAAACATACTAGTAGGTTAACTGGCTTCTGGGAAAATTGATCCTTGTGTGAGTGTGTGCGTGTTTGTGTCTTTGTGCCCTGTGATGTGTCCTGTCCAGTGTATCCTCTGTTGCGCCCGTTGCTTGCCAGAATAGGCTCTGGCTGCCCCAAGTCCCTAAAATAGATGGAGTGTTACAAAATGGATGGATGGATAATCAAATAAGCAATTCATCACTATCAAGACTTCTGAGTCAGCAGCACAAACTCAAACTCATTGAAAGATGTTTCCAGCACAGTGATGTGCTGTGGGTTTCAGGGAGGAAAGGAACCCGGGGTGAAGCAGGACAGTTATTATTAATTCCTGAAGAAGGCTCCACGGCCGAAACCTTGTGTTCTCTTTCTTCTTTTTTTCAGCATGGAATAAACCTATTACTTGTTCCTTTGCAGCCTACGCATGCTGACGCAGCCACCCACCTGAACTAATATTAATTCATACTGCTGAGACTTTTATCCAAAGCTAATTACATTTACACACATTTATATACCTAAGAATTTTACTGAAGCAATCTGATTCAAGTACTGTGGTTAAACTTACAACACTAGAGCCCCACACAGGCCTTGAACCCGCAGTCTTCAATTTCCAAAGACCTCACCACTATCATGACTTCATGTGAAGAAGGCGAGAGGCCTAAGAGGGAGACAAAAAGGAGTGGTGGAAGAGGGGTTAAAAGCTAGTTTAGTTATCCACAAGAGATACAGGAAAGCCTTTTTAGGGGATACTGCTCTGGCTGTCTGCTAGGTCTTCTGTGATGTTCACAGATGGATTGCACTGCAGAGTCACCTAAGCAAAGGCTCTGCAGCTTCTGAGCTCAGCCCTGTATGCAAGCTCAAAATAAATATGGCTTATCATGCATATATGTAAGAAATTTGAATATGGGCTCTGAAAAAGGCAGTTCTAAAAATATACTGTACTAACTCTGACTGTAACTTTTGTTTTTGCTATTTATACATCCACAAGACCTATATTGCATGACTTCCTCCTGAAAAAATGTTTGCAATTTCTTCCCTCACACAGATCACGTATTGCTTCCTGCATGGAAATAGGTACCGTAAACCACAGCCGGACACAGCGAGTGGCTCACACACCTGTTTCTGGAAAGCTAGAGACAGGTGACGTGGCAAGGATAAAATTTGTTCAGCCCAAATTAACGTGAACATTTTTAAAGACAGCTTTCTGCTGCCTGTTCTAAACTCCACCATATATGGTTGTTGGAGTATGTTAGGCCTCTGGCATTCCTCTCAACAGGAATTCTTCTCTGACACTCCAGCCTCACACTCCTTGCAGAACAAAACCCTCCTTTGCCAAAGCAGAGCCCCTGTGGGCCAGGTCCGTCCGGAGCTCTATTTTTAAAGATCAGGTCGTGTTTATTCTGCATATTCTTGGGAGTTTCTTTACCTTGTGGGGTCCCTGTTTCAAAAAAGCAATATTTTGAAGGTATGGTTCTCCAGAAAACTCTGAAACATAACCAGAAAGCTTGAGAATAGGAACATCTGTTATTTGTGAAATTCTGTATATTTATTAATAAAGAAAAATAAAATCTCACATCTTGATTCTTTTACTTTTTAACATACTATCTTTAATATTTCTGACCAGTCAGTTGAGCAGAGTTCATTGTTGCAGTGGAGCTATGTAAACCCACAAAATATAAATTTTAAAGCCGTTATTTTACTTTAAAAACGTCCCCTGATACTGCAAGACTAGTCAAAATCATCGTAACGGGTTAGTTGTAGAGAAAGCAGCACCTTGGTTAACCTTGTACGTTAGCGCCACCTTATGGTAGATTGGAGTTCCCAGTTGTATTTTCATTCATCCTTGACAACAATTTGAAGCTTATACACGTGTAAAACAGCAGTAATGTTTAGGAGAGAGGTATTTTACAAAGCTATTGCTCTGGCACAATAAAACCACTTGTGACACAAGAGGTTTAGCTTTGATTTCAAAGTAGAACGCTCCAGAATCTCGAGACTTCGTGCAAAACATTAAGTTATTTTGCATCACTTTCAGAATTACTCAACAACTTGAGAGTTTTGTGTAAAAAGGTCGCAAAGCAGGTCAAGAAAGGGCTCTAGCAATCACTGCATGTTTTCTGGATTACGTTTTAGTGGTTCTGCTGGGAAATGTGCGTGAACAGTGAATTAGTGATGTGATGTGGTAAAAGTGGAAGATCAGTCTATCTGCATTGTGTTACATTTGTGTCAGTAAAAGGTTAAGTGTGCGGCCAATCATTCTAATCAAATCACATAGAATCCCGTCATGATTTAAAATTTCGTACACAGCCTATCCCTTATACAATAAAGTTACAGTTATACCCCTTGTAACTCAGGTGTGTCTGACTCAGGCCCTGGAGGGTCTAGAGTCTTACATAAATCCTATGACATCAGTCATTTCAGGAAGAACAAGCATCCAGGTGAAAAAGCAGGTGCAGGTATTCATTTGCAAATCATATAAAATTGCCTTGCAGAAGCAAAATATTTGAAAAATGACTGATTCATATAAAGTCACTTGGGGACCCTGATATATTTGGGATATAATATATGAGTGTATGGAAATTTTAGAAGATGACACTGCTGCCTTGCAGCTCCTGGGTTCCTGTCCTTCTGTGTGGGGTCTGCATGTTATTCCAGTGTGCCACAAGTGTTTTCTCTTGATACTTCAGTTTCCTCCTACAGTCCAAAGACCAGGTGTCTTGATTAAGTAGCTTCTTTGAAATATTCCCAGTATGTGTGAACGAACATGTGTGTGCGCCTTGCGATGGACTGGCATCACGTCCAGAGTGAATCCTGTGCCCATTGCCTGCTGCACTGGGCTCCGGGTCACCACCAGGCTTTATAAGACCTAGTGGTTAATGAGAACAGGTGGAAGCCTTTGGTTGACTGATATATGTAGTAAAATTACATAAACTTTTACAGAGTTTCCTGTAAAGGATGAAGCTCTATACTTTTCATTTTGCTGTCTTTCATTAAAGGTCATTAGAAACTGGTAATGTGCATAAACTACATGATAAAAATTAACATTTTTTTAACCAAATGCTTATTTACATTGATGACCTGGGCGAAGTTCCTTAAACTTGAGGGCACAACAGAGAGGCCCAAGACAGTTCATCCCTGACCAATGGCTCTGTGGCTGTCCAGCCAAATCAAAGCTTTTCTCTCTGGGGACTTTGACATGTGTCCCATATTCAAAGCCTAGATTATTGTTTTGTTGATTCGCTGTTCTTAAGACCGGTCTTCTGTGGAATATGTACTCAGTTTTCAGGTGAAGGCAACTGGCTGTTTCTAGCCATTGGGAAATCTTAAACTAAATAAGGAAAAGGGTTACAAAATTGGGAAGTTCAGGAACTCCAGCGACTTAGCGGGCTGGATGACATCTAACGACTGCGACCGTTATAGTAACTGCCATGAGGCACAGATGGCTCCTAGGTTTCAGTGCAATTTGTTTGACTTGACCTTTAGTTATGATGCACATTATTAATTAACTTATTGATTTTTTTTCTTATCGAGAGCACGTATGGCGTGCTCTCCCATCGCTGTTTGCGTGTGCGTATTTCTCTTTTTGCCAAATTTTACCGGCAAGCGAACGTGCAGCGTCATGCCCTCCTCAAATAAAAAACCGCCTGCACAGGCGTCGGGTAAAAAACACCACTGGACAAACTAGGAAGTTGAGAGTGACTATGCAGCATTCAACTCCTCTAACTCGCTCCCTGCTCCAAAAAAAATTCGTCCGCTTGATTGACAGGCGAGAACTCAAATGGGAGAGCGATGTGCCCCCTAAGGGGGCGGGCACGGGGCAGCGTTCCACTCCAGTCGGGCTGCGGGAACATTGTTGTGGAGTGACGTCACTGCTAGAAGATGAAGGCGCAGTGGCAGCCATTACTGGAGGAGCAGTAATTATCAAATCCCAAATAAATACTGGCGGAAAACTTCCATGGCAAGAACCACTAGTCAAATTGTGAGTATGGCGATTTTCCCCCGGTGATCGAGACGAAGCCGCTATCCAAGCCGAGGGAGAAAAATGCGGTTGTTAGAGGAAATGTCCGATAGGCCCCTCTCCTTTTCCAGCGGTGCCCGAAAAGGACTTATAATAAACCAGTAGAAGGACTTGGCGAATTTAACTTGCGCACCGGGGGTTGCGGAGATCTAGATATGTAAGTTTATTTGGAGATGACAGAGCAGACTCAGGTTGCACTGTGCGGGGGCATTCTGCACCTTTGAAAGCCTGGCGATAGTGTAGCAAGCGTGGTCTAGTGATAAGTTGAGGAAATGGGTTTGTGTTCAAGCTACCTGTCTCTCTACACCCCTGTCCTGCATACTGTTGAGCAGCACGGTGTTCGGGCTCGGTGGGTGGGTGTCTCCAGTCCCACTTAGACTTGAAGAGAAGTACTTGCCGAAACATCCACGTCCGGTTTATCTGTGCTGAGTGGGCAGAGGTAGAGGACTAACAGGGGGTTAAAATAACCGAAGCACGCCGGTGGGGTGAAAAGACAAAAAAAAAAACAGAAGTTACTGAAATCGGCCTCAAGGCTAATAGTTATTGAGCGAGCCGTGGAAGAAAGAGGTTAGAGCAATTTCATAACCCCTTTAAGGTCCTGTGTTTTAATCCCTATTAAGAGGACTGTTATGTAACACACACCGTAAAGGCATCAGAGAGGTAAGAGTTAGAATATGAAAGTAGTTTTTTTTATGGTTTAGGGCTGTGCCCCAAGTTTGCATAAAAGAAGGCGGAGGCACTGGTGAGTGGGTTTGTTTGTGTGTCATGTTCTAGGTTTAATTTCTTTGTAAGAACAGCCCGAAGGGAAAACAAAAAAAACTCTTCCTCCTTAGTTTTGTGGAACCCCTACAAGCTGGGAAGGTCTCTGGGTTCAGTGCGCAAACGAGGTGAAGTGTGTGGGTGCCCGGGGCCGCTTGTCATCAGTTAAGACTTCGCTGGGACGCCAGGAGAGTTGCCTGAGTCACTCTGAAGTGTGCAGTCTGGGGCTCGGTGAAGCAGGTGGCTCTCTATCTTTGGGTTTTTCATTTGCTTTTAGAATTGGTTTACATTTCGTTCAATGCACGGATAAGATAAGATAAGGGTCACGTTTCGGAATTTCTCCAGTTGCAGTCCGGCTTTCGTTTCCTTTCTGCAGAAGGTGGATTGCTGTCCTATGAAAAAGTAACGTGTCAGTCGCTTATGACTTTTTTCTGGAAGAAAAAACTTATAAAGCTTCTAACTGTTCTAAAAAACATTATGAAAATGCGTTCCGAGTTTGCCTGCTGTTATTTGCTGTTATTTTGCATCAAGTGTATCTATAGGACTACTGGCATTCTAAAATAAAATATTAAACAATAAAAGACTCTGTGAAAAAAAACATGGAGCGTTGCATTTCATTAGTAATCATTTCAGGGAAAACGGTTTTAATACTTGGAAGGGTATAAGCACACAGGATCTGTAACTTCCTTGTTTGAATGCAGCAAACAACACCAGCATCAGAAATGTTGCACTTCAAGAAGACGCAAACATACAACTCCAAAGGCAAAGTGAGTTATACAATGCTGAGGGCTTTTCTTATTAAAACATAAAGCCTAATTTTGGATGGCTCTCTCAGGTGTTCCTTTACTTCAGGGAGTTACCATTTGTATGGTGACGGGTATCATTTGAGTATTGTTAGTTTGCAGAAGTGAAATATCTGTTTTTTGTCATTTTGTCTAAATCTGATTGAAGAATTAAGTCTTGGTAAGTGAATTTTGGTCATATTGCACCCTTTACCCATGGGATGAGGATTGGGAAATCCAGGCTGCAAAGAAGCAGACTTTTCTGCTACCGTAACCTCCAAATGCCTTGTAACCTGAAAAAGAAAAGCAACTCGCAGTCCGTGTAACAATTTTCCAAACCTTTGCACATCCAGTTTTGCCAGCGTAAAAGCAAGTAGGTAATGTAATCGATATTTCAGAGCGTGCTCGGGTTCTAAAATGGGCAGGTTAAGTGTGAGAGCTGATGGAGGTCCAAATGGGATCGAGTTGAGGGAAGGTATCACCGTCGAGCGCTGGGGTTCACAGTTGGTGTGGCTTGGGTGTTTAACTGTCTAATGGCTAGGTGTTGCAATATTTCACCTATGGAGGGCTGGTGTGAAGTCAGCTGTGGAGAGCTAGCTAACTGCGTCTACAGTGTGCAGCCTCGAGCATGTTCCAGCTAACAGACGTGATCGCATTTGTGCTCAGAGTTCTTTGTGAAGTGGTTTTGTCTGACTTGAAAAAAAGAATCTTACCAAATTTGTTTTTTCAGCTATGGCAGGAGGTCTGTACATATTTGCTCCTGTATTGTAGAAGATTTTAAATGGCATGGGAACGGTCTTTGGTTATCCATGAACATAGTTGCTAATTCTGATCCTCTACATTATGGCCTTAAGAGGGCATAAGCAATACAGTGAGGAAAAGTTGTTTCTTAAAGCTAATGTCATCACTTTTATTGTAATGAAACACATTAGAAGCAGTGGTACGACAAAAAGGAAGAAAATACTGCACAATGACCTTATTTCTTTTAAGGAATGTTTCCTGTTAATTAAGATCATGAATTTGTTCCTTGGTTATTTTTACCAAAGTGTCACTGGAATAAGCAAATGTCTGTTTTGGTATCAACAAGTTTCCTTGTTTAAGCTTGGTTTGTGTTAAAGGAAATGAGAATGAAACAGGCTCTAAGTTTTAGACTTTAGAATGGAAACGCCTGCAGGGAGCATTTCATCACATTTGAAACAAGCAGCATGTCTGGGTTGTTTTCAGATGCGGAGATTTATTTCTTTGTATATACATTAAAAACTTTAACTGATGAAATGGCAGAGGATAGTAATCAATCACTGAAAGAGTGCTTAGAAACTGCTTGCTCTGAATGCAACTTTACATAGTAAATGTTAAATTATATAGGTCAAAGACCTATTTAAATGTCATTAGAAGACCATCGTTGTTTTTATGATAAAGGAAGAGTCATTAGTATATCATGAGTATTTTTCTTACAGTAAATATAAGGAGTACTGCAGTAAAACTGTCTTGTAATGGAAAATAAACTCTTGTAAGGAGTTTGGGTGTCTTGCTAAGGTATTTTTAATGGAATTAAAGAAGTAAAAAAGGTGATCAACATATTCAGATTTCAGTTTTCCTTTCAAAAGTTCCAGTCAGTTGTTTGACATTTCTGAGACTGAGTGCTCTAGTAGAGAATGTGTACCACACTGTACTACAGTTGCAAATTTTGAACCCATGCCACTGACCCTTTTGACATCTGAAAAGAGAATTCTGCAAAACAATATAACATGTGCTTGCTGCAGCCAAGTTAGCATCAGGTGATCAGAGCAGTGCGCAAAGACTTTCAAAGGATGTATTTTGTAGTACATGTGCAAAATAACCTTGGGCGTCTTGTTACTCCGCAGAACACCACAACAAGGAGCTACAGACTACAAATGGGGAAACAGTGTCAATACACTTTTTTCAAGAGCCATATCCAATATTTGACTTTCCGTCTTGCATAGTTTTTTTTTGTGTTGGAGGATTGATCTTATGTCAGGCCTTGGCCGTGCTGATTTGTTGTTCCCATGTGAGTTGTCCCATGGGCTTGCCAATATAAACAAGGCAGTGAGGCTTAAGGAGAATCCAGAACCCTCGGTGAAAAGGACTTCACAAGTAGAAAAGTGAGGTCAATGCGTGTCACTTTACTTAGTTTCTGCTTATGACTTCTGTGAGAAAATTTAGACTAATCTAGTGAGTTTATGCTTTAACTAGAATTCTGGGGATAAAATTAGACATTTATAAATCAGCATGGTGACTAATTGTTGAAAATGCCAAGCCCTTTACTCGGTTACGTCAAGTTGATATAATCCTCCCTTGAATGGGAGCATAGCCCAGCCCAGAGGTGGATGTGTTGTAAAGAGCAAGGCTATAGCTGGTGTTCTGCTTAAGAGTTACATATTCTTCTATCCACCTGGCCCTTTTGAAAATACCACTTCAGGAATTGGGGTAGCGTAACGTGTAGAACGAAAGTGGATGATACACACATGTGTTCATTTTATTTTGTGGCGTTTTATTTTTTTTTAATGGGGAAAACTTGCTGACTCAAAGCATGTGCTGTTTAAAAGAGAAGCACATGCCGGGGGTGGCACTGGAGGATCTGGGCTGTCTGACCAACCTTGCAGGGGCCTCTGACTCATCCAGCAGCAGTCGTGATTCACTGCAGAAGAGCACTGTGATCCAGAAAGCACCAGCCCAAGCAGATGCACCCCCCACCCCACCCTAGAGCTCGCTATCATCTCGGTGTGCTGGAGTGCTAGGCCTGAGTCTGAAGAGTGTTTCTCGGAGACATCCAGCCCCTCAGTTCAGACCCAGTAAAGATGCTGGGGCTGTGCTAGGGAGTGCAGAGCTGAGTCAGCCACATTCTGAAGAGATATAGTCTGTGTTGCTTCGATCTGGGAGATTTTAGAAAACGTTTACACATATGTTGTTTGTTCATTAACACTCAGAAGTGTCCATCTGGCTTTCTGTGGAGAGGTTTAAGTCAGGAGTGTTCCGAGCAGGAAACCCTTCCCTGCTGCCGTCAGGTCTGGCTCAGTGAGCACATGAGATTGAGTGGCCTCCTTATTTTGAGTAGCTGTGTGCCAGGTTGATGGAGTTCAGTAAATCTAATTATTTTAGTGAATTGCTAGCAGCATTTTGCTGCAATCAAAACTCCAAGTGTATAACTGTTTACTCTTATGACCATTTCACAGCTTTGATCAATCAACGCTGCCAGGTTATTGGGAAAAGTATATTTCAGTCTTAACAATGCTAGGCAGTGCCGCAGCTTCAGACAGTCTGACTCAAGTGAAAGTAGACTCTTAATGCAGCAAAATGCTCGCAGTCCCCAAGTCTGTCAGCTGCTTGAGAAGTCAGAGGCCTAAGCTGACCTGCGAGAGTTCACAGAGTGCTTTGCTTCTTGGTTCTAACAGCTTTGCTTTGATAGCAGTTGCGCGGCTGCTTGATACCAGCTGGCTCAGGACCAGATCATTTTTTTGTTTCCGTTTCGGCTCAAGTTGCTGCAGTTGTACAGAGGCTAAATTTGGGTCAGGGGAAGGCCATGGCTGTAAGTTGCAGGCCTGCTGGGAAGGCATGACGGTTGTCGCTGAAGACACTGTCACTCCTGGCTTCACGTGGTGAAGATGACAAAAACAGAAGGCTGCCTACACAAATGCTAAAATGACTGCACTCGGTGTGCTGGCAGGAATTTTATTCTCCCAGAATAAAAAACAGTACAGGATTCGTTTCTGTTTTCTGTCAGCTGCTTCATCTTCGGCTGTGGTGGCTTCTGGGCAGGGACGGGGGGCTTGGCTCGGCTCTCTGCTGCGTGGGGACGGGGGGCTCGGCGAGGCTCGGCTCTCTGCTGCGCGGGGACGGGGGGCTCGATGAGTCCTCTGCTGCGCAGGGATGGGGGGCTCGGCGATTCCTCCGCTGCGCGGGGACGGGGGGCTCGGCTCGGCTCTCCACTGCGCGGGGACGGGGGGCTCCGCTCGGCTCTCCACTGCGCGGGGACGGGGGGCTCCGCTCGGCTCTCTGCTGTGCAGGGACAGGGGGCTCGGCTCGGCTCTCCGCTGCGCGGGGACGGGGGGCTCCGCTCGGCTCTCTGCTGTGCAGGGACAGGGGGCTCGGCTCGGCTCGGCTCGGCTCTCTGCTGCGTGGGGACGGGGGGCTCAGCTCGGCTCGGCTCTCTGCTGCTCGGCTCGGCTCTCTGCTGCGCGGGGACGGGGGGCTCCGCTCGGCTCTCTGCTGTGCAGGGACAGGGGGCTCGGCTCGGCTCGGCTCGGCTCTCTGCTGCGTGGGGACGGGGGGCTCAGTTCGGCTCGGCTCTCTGCTGCTCGGCTCGGCTCGGCTCGGCTCGGGGCTCAGGTCTAAGTGTTACTCCAGTGGGTCAGCTCAGTATCTGTTGACCACTCCCATAAGAGAAAGACAGCCATTGCCAGGCCTGTTGAGACAAGCCAACCTCTTGTGATGAGGCGTGTTCACCTTGCATGCCCATCTGTTGATCTCTGGCACTGCCAGGTTTGTTAGACATCATTCTACAAAGACATTTAGTCTGGAAGTGATGTGTTTTTTCAGATTGTCCTTTTTTTTTGATAATCTTTTATTAACTGCTAGAGCTCTGGAGTCGTGCATTACAGCAAGGCAAACAGTGAGGGCTGCTGCTTTCTCATTGAGGCATGTCAGAACAGGAAACCACAATGACCTAATCCATTCATAAAATACTTTCGTTTAATACAGACTCTGAGCTGCACTGCTGTTTTGTTTAGTAGCTGGGATGACCTTGTGTATGAACTTCCGAGGGCTTTAGCCCTGTAGTACTCTTGTTTATACAGTCAAGGTGATTGTTTTATTGCCAGCAGTAGTGACACTCCTCAGTAACAGATGGTACTATTCTCAACAGGCAACTAAGATTATATTTGTTTTTTCCTCTTCTCACAAATCTATAAGGAGAACACTAAAAGGCCAGCTCTTTTAATTTATAATAATCATTGTTTCTGTGCCCCAATGTCTTTCTGAATATTTTTAAATTCAATGTCATCGATTTCATGGCAAACAAACATTGTTTCAGTTTGTTTTGTCTTTCCTAAAATCCCTATATGTAAGTTGCATTGAAAGCAAGTTATGGTTTTCCTCTTTTAACTACAGTTGAGCAGTACAGTGTGGGCAGTGCTTGTGTACCAGATTCTGTATTTAAATTCTTTAGTATCTTAAGCAACTCTTTACTTCCTCATAGTACAATCTGTAATTTCCTTTTTTCATGCTCCAAACTGGCAGCACTTGAATTCTAGCTAGAGACCTTTAAAAACCTTTCTTTTTCAAGAGGGGCACTGGCAAATGTTACTAAAATACAAATAGACAAGTGATATTGGCAATGTTAATAATAAAAGTGGTGCTGGAAGACACAGAAGCCACCATAGTGTTTCTGTTAATGAGAATATCACCAGATGTTCTCGAGCTGACCAAGTCAGGTTCCTCATAAAGCTTATCTGAGAAGACTCAGAAAACAGGAATTGAAATAGCAGAAAAGTTGTTCATCTGAGCCCATTATTATTGACTAAATATATCCAGTTTATCAAGATGCATCAATCTGTGGAAAGCATTAGGTTTGCAGAGTGACAGAATTAAAGCAACATTGCACGCTGAATTAGTTGTTTGCATCTGAAATAGCTTATTATTTTTGTGAAGATTTGATTCCTTGTAAATGTGAATACTTAATTGGTGTTCATGACTCTCACCTAAAATCTTGGCCCTGTATCAGTCCCCATTTTCTCTGTGCTCGTTGAATGATTTCTCAGGCAGAGGTCTGATCATGTCAACCGAGTTTGAAAATTCTTTTTACAACTTTTAGTCCCTTCAGTTTTCATGATATGGGCAACAGAATTACATCCAGATGCATAGTTCTGTAACATGTTAATTCCTTATTCACATTCTTGACCCCCCTCCCCATGTCACTGAAGCCTGAGATGTGATATAACTTTCAAGATTACAGATGAAGAGGAGGTTATTTGGCCCATCTTCATTATTTGGTAACTAGGAGCTAATCAATCCAAGGATCTTGTCCGGCTGTTTCTTGGCAGATAACAGGAATCTTCTTTAACAGTTTGGCGTTTTTGATCACAGGTTTCAAATACAGGAAAAATAAAGCTGGAAATTAAAACCTGGTATTTTTCTGCATCCTGCTAAAGCAGATGTGTTCCGAAAGTCCTCGTCTCTTGTCTTTTCCAGGATGGCACTAGATGAGTCAGTCTTCATGCAGGTATCATGATAGCCCACTGTCTCGCTGTATGTGGGCTGTTTCTGGTAAAAAAGTTTTTTTTTTGTTTTCAACCTGATGGGGATTTCAGAGATTTTACATATTTTTTTACGTATGCATACAGTAGCTTGGTTAATGCCATGCATAATTTTAGGCAAAAGCAAATTGTATTTAAAGAGTGTGATGTGTGCCACTGTATTATATTATATTCTATTGACTTGTTTTTCAGATCTCAGAAGAGCCACTCTTGGAAGGCTCATGGACTCTTGTTGTGTAGCCTACTGTGTTACTAATGGAAAATAATTAGCTCAAAATAGCACCTGTGGTAATTTTCCACAGCTTCTGTTTTGATCACTGGGCTGCTGCATGCATGCTGGTCATCAGATCCTATGGGGCCTTCTAGTCTTAATCCACTACTGCCCAGATGCATAAACGGTATATATATTTGGATTTGAAAAGAGCACAGCTGGGGAGTGCTGTACAGTGGAATACTGCTTTTAAAATTGTTTAACATCTGGGGATAAATGTAAAATCACATTTAAGTCTGGCTCTGCAAGGCATACAACGAAGATGATTTTTCTCTGGCTTCTATACTTTCTGACACTTACACCGATAGTGTGCTGTCAGGCTAATGCTCTTCATTGGTGTCTCCAAGGTGTTTTATCATCTTGGTGCAGATATGTTGAAATAAGATCTAGTATTTGCTGCTTTTAATTGGTATGCATATAAAAACTGTAAACCACCCCTAAAATAAAACTATAGATTTCTCAGATATGCTTAGAGTAGAACCACTCCTTAACCTAAATCTGGAACAAACTGTTACATGCCCACCACCACCCCCATTTAGCAGAGATAAGTCATGTTCCTAAACATTGTGTGCCTAATCTTTCAGTCACCCTCTGTAGTTTTTAAGACACGTGAAATGCTACACAACAGCACACACACGATACACATAACAAATGTAAAAAGATAAAAAACATGCATTATAAGATGCACTCTAAAGATAAGTCTTTAAGTGACCTTTACAAATTTCGATAATAATCTGTTATGGGTTTGTTGGGTGGTGAGCTCTACAGATAATGGCACTACAGATGAGAAGTAATGTCCATCATTGTTCACCTGGCTGATCTTTGGCAGAGAAAGAAAAATTTATGATCAACCAGTAAGTCCTTAAGATAACCATGGCACTAAAGCATTCTGTGTCTTAGGTGGGAGCAGAAGAATCTTAAAGTCAGCTCTGAATTTTGCCAATATCCAGTGTAATCTACTGAGTATAGGGGTTATGTGCTTAAATTGAAGCCTTCTGGACATTCCTTTCACGTTGCATTGAGTTTGGTGATAAGAGTTAGAAATTAAGAAACGGGAATAAAAAAGTTTGTTATTTTTCTGTGCTTTAGTGCAAAATAACATTGACCTGCAATAACAACAAGCTAGGGTTGCAAGATTCAAAGTTATACCAACCAGGTATACCAGAATAAAGCATATCTACTGTTACTTACCTGCCTGTTTGTGATTTTAATTTCCTGTTGCATTAAGCTGTTTTATCTGATCCTTAATTTTTCAAAATTTGGAATTGTAAATTGCCCCTCCTAAACCTGGAATCACCATGTGGTAAAACTCATCTTAACCACTGTGATGCTTTATCCAGCATGGGACATGCCCTCAGATAGCTGTGCTGGGCGGAGCCATCTGCTATATTTGGCAAAAGGGGTCCCACAAGTATCAGTTGGAGGTTTGACACATCTCTCTGATGACTTACTTGCTCAGTCTGGAAGTTACATGGGTCAGTGATGTGTAGCAAAGCCCAACTGCCTGAGCCAAGCCAACTCTCCCAGTTTTGTACTGAACCTGCAGTGTCTGCAATACATGATTCAGCCTTCCAATCAACCCCCTTTACTGAAGGTCCTACAGCATAAATTATTCACAGGAAGAAACATTAAGTGTTAAATTTGGAAGGAAGAACTGTTCATGGCAGATGAATCGAGTCGGACTGATGTGCCGGGGTTAACCACTTATTATTTTTGCAATACATTTAATTTTAAAATCAAACTTTAGAGAGTTTGGTTCTAATGGTTAACATATCACCAAAAACATTAATTTGATTTTACTTTGCGCTTCAGAGCAATGTGCTTTCATATTTATTCTGGTTGTCTTTTTGCTGAAGTATTTAGCTAATGTGCAATTGAAGATCTGAGAATCACAAAATATCATACCACTCCGATTAGTGTAATATAAATAGAAAATGCAAACTGCTTTTTTAAAAAAGAATTCTGGGCTGTAATATAAAAGTGTATACTTGGAGGAAAATTCGTACTGGTGCCACCTATGAAAATAAGCTTTTGTGACTACCACCCTGTGGTCAAACTGGGTGATTGTCCGTGTCCAGAAACAGCTGTCCCAGAACTTGGATAGGCGTCCGTTATTGACAGTCTCATACTTTACCCACACCCTGTGGCACGTGAGGGTTTTTTTCTCAATGAAATGTACAGAAAATAGCTTTTTATACCTTCTTGGGACACAAATACATTTTATTCATTTGGGATGTTCTGCTTTTAATAAAAAAGTTAGAGCTAAAAACAGTTTTACTTTTAATTTGCAGAAGTTACATGTTTATTTTGGCTGTCTAATACCAGTTACACTACTATAATTCTTTGAATGAATTGAGTAAAAAATTGGAGGAATTTGTATTATCAAGTTAGTTTGTTTAGTTTTCCTTGTGCTCAGGTTAGCCCAAATGAGAAGTGTTCTCCACCAGTATGCGGAAAAATGAAATTGATGATTGATTGATTAGCAAATGTTATTTTCCTGATTCAGAGGTGGAACCTAAAGCGTGATCAGGAGGTTAAAAACGAATGCATGGCTGGGAAATAAGACATGACTCATTGCAATAGTATCCAGCCTGAGGGAGAGACAGAGGCCGTCCTTAACTATTTTCTGATGATTTCAGATCATGGTATAGAGAAATATCCCTCTACCATATGCAGAGGCTTGTAGTGCAGATTCTTTTTATATCTTCAAAGAAAAAAAGTACTTTTCTCTCTTTCCAGTTCACACCTGGCCATTAAATATGGGCATTCTTTTGAATAGAACCAAACTATAAACTTTATATTCTTTAATTACAATTAACAGCATTTAATAAGACTGTATTGTTTGACTTCTTAATTGATCTTGGGTTTTAAAAAAAGTTCTGTTAAAGATGCACTTTTACTGTCTTGTAAACAAATTCGATTCTGTGAGGCCTGCTGTATGTCTTACTTTCAGACGGTATCTGAAACACTATTCCCATAACCAGAAAGTCTGATTACTTCCTGCATAGTTTCAGTGATGAAAAGAATGACTGTTTTTTTGTATGCTTAAGTTAATCTACTGGATCAGTCTTATATCAGAAAGCAGTAAAATGTTTCACCCTTCAAAAAAACATTACATACAAGAAAATGTTCCTCTTTTTCAAGTATAGTGTTCTATAAAACCTCTGTATAAGAAAAATAATGGACTTTGGGAATCAACATGCATTATATGTAGGAATTCTTTTGTTGAAACATTTTATTTTACAAACCTGTTTTGACATGGATGGCTTTGTCTGCACAGAGGCAGGCAGACCCAGACAGTTTCTGTGGTTTTAGATATATTACTACACTGGTATTGGGGCCACAGTTGCAGCAACAGCAGCAGGTGTTTGGAAAGTACCAGTATTTCATGCTCTCGGATCCGAATGGTAAAGATTTTATTGTAACTTGTCCAGCTGTTTTTTTTTTATGTATGTTTCTAATTTAATTAAATAATTGTTCCATTCCAGAGATATTATAGCACAGGATGATCTATGTTGTTTTTTCGTATGAGAACTGTTTCATTTGCCGTTACTTGGATATGGGAAATGCTGACATCTTATTAGTTATAGTTTATTTTTAGTGGAAATTAAATTTGTAGCCGTGAGTGCTGTTTAATAGCAAGTTGGAATAGTTTAAAAGTCATCTTATTTAAATATAATGACACTGAATTTCAGAAAGAAACTGATCTCATTTGTAATCTGTCCAGCAAGTGGCAAATTCAGGCTGCACTAGCTGCTTCCAGATGAACACTCTGGACTTATTTTGGGTGTTAAGGACGCACCTCGTTCTTAAGAACCATGTGGTTTGTAAAATGTGTGAGCTTCAATTAACTGGAGAATAAACTGAGGTGGGTCCACAGGTGTTAATTCGGACTCAGATCAGGGTAAAAGGCTTGCCGTGGCAAGACCTCAACATTGTTTTCTTGAAGTCGTGTCCTTGTAAATCTTGTTCCTGCATGCTTCACTGTGCTGATGGGGAAATCAGGATGGGTTTGCAGGAATGGTAAAGCTGTTGACTCCAGGACTTCATCAGCAGTGTCACTGAGCTATAAGGTTGCCATCGGTCTGCGCCAAAGGTGGTCTTCTCGGAGAGTCCTCCTCACGGCATCACACTACCCACAACCCTGTTGTTTGCTTTGAGCAGTGCGCTTACCATGGTGTCTCTGCACACATCTGCTAGTGTCAGTTCCTGCCTTTCACCAGTGAGTAAAACACTCCACTGCTCTCCTGCTCCCATCTCCGATGTCCTCTGGCCCACAGGACAGCACAGTTTCATCTCTCCGTTGTGCGATTCGCCTGAACAGCTGCTGAGAGACTGTTTTCTTAATGGGTGTGTTATTTCTTCCTGGAATATTTCATACTGTAGTCACTGCAGTCTGAAAATGACTACGCAGATGGATGAGATGGATTCCCAGTTACTCTGGATTACTGTACTAATTGTTGAAGTGGAATGCCTCATTTTCCAAGAAACGCCTCTCGCAGGGCAGTAGCAACCCGACAACCTTCATTACACAAACAGGCATACCTGTAACGTCCATTGCTCTTGCCCTAAAATCACATCTTTTTACATGGTTATTTATACACATAATTCATTTTGCGCTTTTTACTCCATTGATGTGTCCAATACTGAGCACCAGGCATTTTTACAAAATGACACGAACTTAGTATTTTTTTTTTTTATTCCTGGAAACTGTACTACTCAAATAGTTAACATCCTATTTGCTCAGTACTGCAAATGTAAATAATATTTGCCCAATGAGCCATTGATTTAAAACCTAGCCTGCACTTCCGTTGTACACCAATTATATATTAAAAATGCTAAAGTTTTAAATTGTTTTTATGTGGTGATTGATTCCGTTGTTCAAGATCAGCACTATTCCTGTTCATTTTGCAATTAGGCCTTTGATGCTGAAGTTACGTTTAATGTTGTGGGGACTTTGCCTGTTTCTTATCACCTAATTACATTCTCATAACATTGGATCTTTTCTTGTGCATACTTCAGTATATTTAAACTGCTTCCCTTGTAGAAAGTATTCCTGAATTGAGAATAATTGCAGTATAGAATTATACTAACAAAATTAAATGTGCTGATACAATAGCTGAAATCAATGTCCATTTCTGTGTGTAAATATGGGAAATTCCAGGACCTGACTTTCACAAGATAAGATGCAAATTTTGTTTTCTAACCAATATGTAGAAGTGGTGTTACCCGAGTAACCTTTGCATTTGTGTTTATCAGTGCCATTTTCTATGCATATTGTAGATTTAACATTTTCTGTTCCCTTTTTTTATTTATAAAAACAAAATAAGGTTTGAAATTAGTAAGAACACTGCTCTTAACCATGCGTTAAGGAAAAGCAAAAGTTATCTCCTAATGAAACCAAGCACAATTATGAATTATAGTTTCACATATACTCTGTGCCCTTTCTTGGTGGAGTGACTTTTCTGTGCACTTGTTTAACTGGCTGTGTTCCTTTTTCTGTGCTGTGTCTTGCAGTATGATGCTGTTCCCATGCAATCCAGCTGTGTTATTTGTACCTGCAAATCCCCATCAATGGTAAGGAATCACCCAGAGTCCAGCTCGCCGCTTGCTGTCCCAGGAGCGAGCAGCAGCCACTGCCCTGCCATGGAGACCAGGGCCTCCCCCAGTCCCTCCGACAAGAACCCAGAGCAGCGGAAACACTCGATCCAGACTCCGCAGCCACGCAAGAAAAGGCCTGAGGATTTTAAATTCGGAAAAATTTTAGGAGAGGGTTCTTTCTCAACAGTAAGTCATTACTTAGTATTTGCTTTGAGTCGCTTTGTTGACCCCTGTTCTGAGGGGTACGCCGACACATTTTGCACAAATTTTGTGAGCTGATAACTCTGTTTTCTTGCAACCAACCTTCTTAAACTTTGCCCAAAATAAACTGTTATACGAGGAGAAACAGGAAAACCGAGACGCTTTTGTGTTCGAGCTCAGTGTTATCAGACTGTGGTTTTCTGGCATCTAAGGTCTCGACGAGCATGGCAGTAGTGACCGTGCACTCTGTTGGGTGCTTTGTGTTTTTGAATCTCTCTAGTTCCCTTTGTGACTTCAGAATGTTGTGGTAAAATATCATCACTTCAAAACTCTTTTAATCTTTATTTCAGTCTCTGTTTATTGTTGTCTTTATAATCAATTGTAATGCAGAACAAACAAGATTGCTTAACCTTGTTTTTTTGTTTTATAGTGATTTGTTGTCTTTTTTTTTTTAATACACAGGTTGTACTGGCCAAAGAACAGGCGACGGGGAAAGAATATGCCAGTATGTACTGTTCTTTCTCAATATACATGACAGTGGATTTCTCAGTTAATATATAGCATACATTACAGGGACTGGTTTTAGCATGAATGTGTCCATGTTTCACATTGCTTCAGAGTCTTTGTCAATGGATGTCTTTCTAAGCTTGCTTATTATATAGGCTTAAAGGAGATTGCACAACTGGTAAAGAAGGCATCCTTTAATTACTTTCAGCTAGAATTTGACTTTCCTGATGCCCCCACTGTCTTAAACATGACAAGTCAGTTGAGTTCTACTTTATGAAATAGCAATCTTTATGTACCTGTGTATGCCGAATTTGCTTATACCCGTGTCAAATGCTGGACAGCACGCTGACATCTCAGTGTGATAATAACGGTACTGAGAATTTCCATCGGCATTGCGTATTATTTATAATGGAAAGATGTGTAGGCTTAGAATGAAGAACGGAGCACTTTCCTATCGGTTCAGAAGAAATGCATCTGCTGAACATGTTTTACAGTTCAGCTGTAGACAAAGATACTGTCACCCTGCATTAATACCGCTTATTAGTTTATTAAACATTCATTCTTCCTACCAAGTCGTACTTGCCTACAGTTGCTTTAGTGAATTAACTGTTTCTGGATGCAGGATGCCAGTGTGAATGTGTATGTGTACCTGTGCAGTTGTGTAAGTCTTTTATATTTTGTGTTCTTTGTAGAGTTTAATAACTAAACAGTGAGGGCTCCCTGGCACATTGTATCTCCTGGGTTTGTGCGATCATTGACTTATGCTTCCCTCTCACATTGGATACGTCTTGCTTTCAAGTTATCTCACTACTGTATTAATTCTGGAATCATTTGGTGTGATGATTGGCTTTTGTTTTTTTGTTGTTTTCTGTTGACATGCTTTTAAACCTTTTCCTTTCAGTTAAAATTTTGGAAAAGCGGCATATCATGAAGGAGAACAAGGCACAGTACGTGAAAAGAGAGAGAGATGTCATGTCCGATCTAGATCACCCATTCTTCGTCAAGCTTTACTTCACTTTCCAAGATGACGAAAAGCTGTGTATCCTTTCCAACACAAAAGAAGTGGGCATGATGAAAAAGCATGAGCTCCCCAGCTTTTTTTGCTGGCATTCGTTGGGGTGTGCTCCTATTTATTAGATTTGTGTGCATTTTTGCATTAAATCAATTTTGCAAACCTGCATTAGTTTTATGTAAAAGTATTTATATGCGTATTTTGATTAAATTACTTCTCTTTTAGCACATTAAGATCTGATTACAAACTAAAATCATTATGGCATAAGAAATCACAGTGCAAACATGGTTATAGAATAGTATTAATGTGCAGAAGTACATTGCTGATGATGGACTGCGTTTTTTGAGGCAGATATGGGGAGGAATCATGGGTGCAACCTGTAATGAGGGGCTAGGAAAGTGATCAGAGATTATGGCTGGCTGTCTTCAACGTCCACAGGTAGATAAGACCATTGCAGATGTACTAGAGAAGAGGGTATGAGATAGGTGGTTAGCACTAGGCAGCCTGGTGGGGATGAGCAAGGAGGAGTGAGGGAGAAGAGTGGTATGTAAGAACGGGAGCAAGGGCCTGAAGTAGAGGAGCTGAATGGGAGAGACAAGCCACAGGGAATGCAAATTGTTATAGAGGTACTGGCCAGGGCTGATTTCTGAATCAAGCGTAGAGAGAGCAGCAAACAGTGAGTTTGCAGTATTTGCAATCTGGAAAGAATAAAACTGGGGCATAGGGTAGGCAATTTAACTATTAATTTAGTGAGACAAGTCTATCTTTTTTTTTTAAATCACTCACAATTCTTACTTTCTGAGGCTCAACTGATATAATGTCTGATTATTTATCACAAGTTTACATTTGATAGTGATAATATTGGATTGGGATTTCCTGCCTTGGACTTTCTTTATGTCTATCATTACATGAGCAGTTTTATAATCAGTAGACACAACTCTGTCCAAAGAGTCAAGTGAATAACCTGGTTGGTCTGTGACGGACATCCTTTGCTGTTTAGTGTAGGCCTGAATCTTCTGCCTGCTTTGATTTTCCCAAATGCTCCGTCGGTAGACCGTAGCTTAATTTGCGCTGATTGAAGAGGTGGGAGTGGGGGGTGCTGGGGAGAGGAGGGGTTCTGGGACAGGTAAGGTTCTCCTGCAGCCCAACTAGGTGAAAGCAGTCAATCGGGGGTGGAAGTCAAGAGGAGGGCGAGCTCGTGGATTGTGGGTCTTTTCCTGCTTTAATGTGATTTCTCATTTTTCATCCCCATCCCACGTATTTTGAACCTCCAGAAACCAGTTATCACTGGAGAAACTTAAGTCTTTCATTGTAAGAAGAGAACCCTAGTGTTACTGCATTTGTTTGCAATCTGTTTTTCCTGCCATTAGTTGAAGTTGGTGGGAAAGGAAAAGCAACCTTTGGTGATCTGTAATTTGAAACTTCACAGTTTCTAACCAGCATACATGCACAGGTGAATTCATCTGTGCTGTTTTAGATAACTAGTATTAATGTTGTAAATACTGCATAAACAGTATGCAGTTAAATGCTATGCATAATCTATGATTTTTATATCATTCAAAGATGTTTTTTATTTACATTAACGGTAGTGAGAACTGTGGGTGGATTAAAATTGAAAGAAACTCAGCTCATCTCATCTTGCAGTTAAAATGTTTTTAGTTTCTCATATGTTTGTAATATCTAAAGGTTGTAAATGTTTACGGAGATAGAGGTTCAAAAGTCTCTTTAACATCATATTAGCTGTACTCCACAAACAGCCACTACTATGGAGAGTTAGAGAACTGAATGTTAACGTTTGTCAGCATTATTTCAGAGTCTGCTGACCACTGCCCAATCTAAACAATTCATTTACTATATTCTGTGGGTCTTTAAACTCCTAAATTAAGAAGAGTTTGTCCTTAACTACTATCTCATCAGATTTTGGCCTCAGCTACGCCAAAAACGGAGAGCTGCTTAAATACATTCGCAAAATAGGTTCTTTCGATGAGACCTGTACAAGATTCTATTCAGCTGAAATTGTTAGCGCGCTAGAATATTTACACGCCAAGGGGATTATTCACAGGTAAGGCTTAAATAATGTGCATTTGCTTTGAATGGTAACGTTTAAGTTTGTTCTGCAGGTAATTTCCCAGTGCTGCTCTTGTTTTAAGTGCATGAGAAAAGTAAGTTCTTCACAGTGTTAACTCAAGTTCTTTCTCATTAGCATGTGGCTAAAATCAAGACTTGGCATGGCTTCTTTATTAAGCCTATGAGAAAAGGGCCATATGGTGCATATGGTAGCGAGAATGAGTAGCGCTGGAATGTGCAAGTCCATATGAAGCAACACCACTGTTTTATACACTTGTTAAATGACTGTGTTAAACATAGTTTAAGGCAGCAATATTGACTTCTGGTCTTGGAGGAGCACAGTCAACTAGGGTTTGTAGGCGACTCATAATCTTCAGGAAAGAGCTGGAAGCAGTGTTAATAAAGATCAGTGAAGTGTACCTTTGATCTGAGTTATTAAGTCTTCTAGCGTGGAATGAAAACACTCCTCAAAGACTAGGAGTTAAGTGTTGGTAGTTTAAAGTGACTTCATAGTGGCATCCCTGGTAAACAAAGCTTCTACTAGGTATTTTTCTTGGATCTTTGGTATAAAAAGACACCAGACAGTCAATCCTGCATCACATTGTGTTTTCCATCTAGGGACCTTAAACCAGAAAATATTTTACTGAATGAGGAGATGCACATTCAGATCACGGACTTTGGAACAGCAAAACAGTTATCTTCAGATAGCAAGCAAGGTATGTCTGAATAAATATCTTGATTTTTGTTAGTCTAATTTGATTTTTCTCATTCGGATAATTGTACAAAGCATACTGCTGGGCACCTTAAGTTAAAAGGTGTTAAGTGCCAAGTGGTTGATTGTGTCATTCCATATAACCTCAAACTCTGAAATTCGTAATGGCAAAACAAGGAATCCAACTTGTATTTATGTAGTTTCACAAGACATTTAGTCTAAAATCAAGATTTATTTAGCAAGATTAAGCAGGCAAATAAAAAAGACCATTTTATCTGTGCTTTAATGTTAAATTTACAAAAGTAATAAATGTTTTTCCTCTCACAACACTATACATTTCCTGCATGTAAGATTAGGTTATACTAAATATTGCTCATTAACTCTGACGGGGGCCAGATTAATTATAAACCTTTGGTTTATAAGTATAGCAGTAAAAAAATCAGAATAATAACGTTCCAGGAAGTCAGTTATTTTTTGTGATGCTTTTCTGTTTTGAACTTGCTTAACTATTGAATGGGTCTGAATCTTTTGTTCATTTGTGCATTTGTATGAAAAGTACAATGAATGCAGCTGGTGTTGATTTATTGTGCAAACTGAAATATCGGGGGGAGAGTAGAAACTCAAAATTCAAGCTTTGGAACAAAATAACTGGAGGGGAAACCCTCTTAAACCTGTTTTTCTTTCATCATTAGACACTATCAATTGCTAGTATTGTCGGATGATTTGACTGGTGTTTTTAACTCTTTATACTTTGTTTTTGGTCTTTATATCCTTAAGTAAAAAAAATATTTGAGCTAAACTTTAAAAAGTTGTTTTTTTTTTTGCAGCGAGAGCAAACTCATTTGTAGGAACTGCACAGTATGTTTCCCCAGAACTGCTGACAGAGAAATCTGCCTGCAAGAGGTACTGTGTTCGACTAGCACCACACCTCTTCTTTCTTTCCTTCTTTTCCTACTGGTAAAGTGAAAACCACCAGCAGAACAACAGAATCAAAGGGCCTAAAAATGGAAATTCAAGTTGTGAGGAACACAAATGAAATGTATGATCTGTGAAGTCTATGGTCCTCTCTTAATTTACTGCTTATTTTTTTTAATACTTATTTTGCTAAACTGGACTTAATAAACCTTGAATCAGAAGTAGATGCTGCTTTGGATAATTATCCTAATAAGACAGATGTGGTCTAAACACAAGGATGGTGTTTAGCGCAGTGTGCCTAGTGAATTCATTCAATTCTTCTTGTTTCATTTAGCTCTGACCTTTGGGCCTTAGGTTGTATAATCTACCAGCTGGTGGCTGGACTACCACCATTTAGAGCTGGGTAAGTAAAAACATGTATTTATTTATCTGTACCAAGTAAAATAAACAATTTATCAATACAGAGAAACAATGAAATTGTTGAGTTAGAAGATAATGTTCCTTTTTAATTATTATTATTATATGTATTGCACCAACACAGTGTTTTGTACTGTGTGCTGGCTGTTATTTAGGGAAATAAAAGATTGAAGAATATGTCAAAAACACTTCACAAAATAACAGGAAGCCATGACTGTGGTGTTTCTGACTTGTTTATGTAGAGAGTGTCTGGTGAACTGAAGAAACCCAGTCACATGGCTGGGCTGCCTCATGGTTAAACTGTAACTGACAAATCAACAGGCACTGAAGCACAAACAGAGCCCTTGGAGTGTGAACCCAGTGTGCTCGTTGTGCAGAAGATGTATTGTAAGACGTCTGGCGTAACCTACTGATTCTGTACTAAGCCTCAGCCTGTGTTTTTGTGGCTACGAGAGTATTTTCCCAGTGCTGGAGGGTAGAATAAGGCCTGCGTGTATTTGACTCCCTCTCCTGTTTTTCACCTTGTTTCTGTTCTTAGACCAAGCTAATGTAAGAAATTCCTTTTTTTTTTGTTTTGACAAAACATACCATATTTTGCTGTATAATATAATGCACAGGCATCTAATTACAATGTTGCTTAATGAAATATTTCAGGTGGGTAACTGCGTCAGCATGCATAGTCTGCAAAGGAAAACGTAATAGGTTTATTCCATGATGAAAAGCGAAGAAAACACAACGTTTCGGTTGTCACACCAAAGAAAGCTTCACAGCCGGAACGTTGTTTTCTCTCTTCTCTTTTCAGCACGGAATAAACCTATTACTTGTTCCTTAATGAAATATTTACAGGTCAGAGAATGTCTTAACAGTACAGAGTCTGGAAAACAACAACTTTCTTGTTTTTACTTAGGTGTGGCTGATATTCACTCTTTCTAAACTGAAGGTGTTCTTTTTCTCATACAAAATTGTAATTGTTCCCCAATCAAGAATAGAGGGTTATTAAGAATCTTTAATGAGCCTTACTGCAGTGACCCTCACTCTGTGCCGGGAGGGGTACGGACCGAGCTGTTGGGAGTTGTCTGCTGTTTCTCACAGTGGGACGCTTCTCTCATTGAAAAAGCTACTAGCTGTGCAAGTCACAGGTTTCACTGTTGTGGCCCACTCTGCTCTGGTGGCATTAGGCCAGTTAGTGAAGTAAGGGATTCCCAGGCACAGCAGGTGAATAGCATATTCCAGGCCCCAACCCGTGCTGTCTTGATATAGGGCTTCACTTACACTCCTCATAAAGCAGTATTTTAGCATCATCCCATTCTTTTATAAAGGTACCTTACCTCCATGAGGTGAATTCCATTGTAGTGGACATGCCTATTTTAAAGAAACAAGTAAAGGTTTATTCTATGCTTGAAAGAGAAGAAAAGAAACAACATTTTGGCTGTGGAGCCTTCTTTGGGTGTCAAATTGAATGATTTATGTCAATTTAATGTGCATTTTATGCACATTGTCAACTGAGCTTCGGACCAGATTATTTTTATTGCTGTTAATTTGCTCCTCAGGTCACATCTGTCGATGCAACATGTCCTGTTAGTTGCTGTCTGGGTCTTGGAGCTCTGCTGCACTGCAATGCAATACATAGTTTTTTTTTAATGCACCATGTCCAGACATCTCACGTGTCCTCATCCCCTAAATTACATCCACTGACGTTTTAGAGGGCAGTCATCATATGAGCGGCACTGGAAGCGCTTTGCCAATGAAGACTTTCTTTTTGTCGTTTTCAGGAACGAGTACTTAATATTCCAGAAGATAATAAAATTGGAATATGAATTCCCAGAAAAATTCTTTCCTAAAGCAAAGGATCTCGTAGAACAGCTTTTAGTAAGTATTTTGTACATAAAACGTGTAACTGTCCTTAAGTGTCTATATGTGACTAAATGCACATGTGTTTTTCAAAGAGGAAATAGTGATGTATCTGTTCATTTCCCCAAATACATTTGTAGCTGCTGGCACTTTGAATGATTCCCAGTTCTGGCCATGTCAACCTCCCTGTGTTTCCACAGTCTCTGGATCCCTCCAAGAGGATAGGCTGTGAGGAGATGGGTGGGTATCCACCTCTGAAGGCTCATGCTTTCTTTGAGACCATCTCCTGGGACAACCTGCACCTGCAGACTCCTCCCAAGCTGACCCCTTACTTGCCCGCCATGTCAGAGGACGACGAAGACTGCTATGGAAACGTGAGAGCGTTTAATGTTTTTATCTCTAGTCAGGGCTCTGTGTAAAGAGTTGCTAGCCATGACAGTAAGGGAGCAGGTTTTGGGAATATGTACCTTGGACTGCATGTGAAATGAAAAACCCATTCCCTATATTTCTCAGGAGGCCCTCTTATTCATAATGGGTTCAAATATTATACTCTAATACCAAGCTTTCCATTAGTGCTCCTACTGAATGTCCAGTCCTAATATGCTTCTCTTTTAATCAAAAGTGTTTTTTTTTAATTATTTGTTGTCCTTAAATGGAGGCAGTGGTTAATTCAGAAGGATGAAGCCGCACTGGCTTGTTATTCACCTTTCACTTCCAATGTAATTTCATCTCTCTCATGTCCAGTATGATGACCTCCTCAGCCAGTTCGGCAGCATGCAGGTGGTCCAGTCAAGCCCCTCGCCCTTGCCTTTGGTCCCCGAGTCCTCCCTGCCGCAGAGATCCAGCAGCAACATTGAGCAGTACATCCACGATCTGGACAACAACTCCTTCGAGCTGGATCTGCAGTTCTCCGATGAGGAGAAGCAGCTTCTCCTGCAGAAGCAGACCACTGGAAATCCATGGTATGGACCGCTCTATCTTAAAGCTGACAAGGCACAAGCTGTCCCTGTAGATGACTTCCTGCCTGTGGATAGATCATCCTTATCCAAGAGAGTTTGCCCTCATTGAGAATTATTTGGAAAGTGCTTGTTGCTTGCAGTCTGAGGCTAATCTTGCCATTTTACAAAAGACACGTAGTACAGGAGTACCTAAGAGTTTTTGCCCCATGTTTTGCATGAAAAGCTAATTTTAGCTCCTTTTCAAGTTGCTTAACATTTAGATTTTTAATGTTATACATCCTACTTGAAAAATAATTTGCAGTACAAGACATGTAGCAGCACTGCACCTGATTAAAGGTTTTCGCTTAAGAGTTGGCCAGTTTCACAGTCATCCTAGTTTTGTACATAATTTGATATGAGAAATGTTCTAATGTGCCTACTGTTTGTTTTTCACAGGCACCAATTTGTAGAAAATAATTTAATACTTAAGATGGGTCCAGTGGACAAAAGGAAAGTAAGTAATAACACCTGCAAACTAATGTTTTTTCAAGCATTGTGTTGATAAATACATCTTATCACTTGATTTGTAAATGTACTTTTTAAATTTGTGGCTTTTAATGAAAAATGTTAATGTATGAGTTTTTGTTAGAATTGGTGTAGAAGTTCTAATACCTTGTTAAATGTAATTGTTTCTTTTGCATGCTAATGTCCTGGATAAAATGTATAGGAGAATAGTGCCCTCTGGTGGCAAGATGGAGCTCCTTCTTTGTGCTAGTCGTGGAATACTGCAGAAGTAATTGGAGTTGTACTTCTGGAAGAAAAAGTAAAAACGTCAGTGCAGAAAAACTGTTTTAGCATCACATATAAAGCTGTTATTTTCAGTGTATGATCTTGAAGATGCTAATTATTTGTATTTCAGCTTTACACCGATCATTTAAAAAAATTAATAAGTGAAACAGATGATAAAGGGAACTGCAGCACTATTTTTATATTTCAGGGTTAGAAAGAATAAGCATTGAGTGCATTTCAAACCACAATGAAAGTAATATGTACACAGTAATTTGTAAAACCTGCCATTTACATTACAAAAGAGACAACATTTTCAGTATGCACAGCACCGTGTTCTGTGCTTCAAAACACAGCCTTATTACATTATAGACATTCAAGTGGGTAGCTGTGTCAACTTGAGTAGTCTGCAAAGGAACAAGTAAAGGTTTATTCCATGCTGAAGAGTGAAGAAAATAAATAATTTTTTGTCTGTGGAGCCTTTTTCAGGTGATGAAGAAGGATCCACAGACAAAATATTGTTTTTTCTTTTCAGCATGTGATAAACCTTTACTTGTTCCTTTCCAGCTTATTACATCATATACAATCAGGCTAGTGAATACATCTTTTAATCAAATAGAAATATTGCTCTTGTCTTCAAGATGGTTTTGCTGATAAATGGAACTTGTTCACTCTGCATGCAGATCACATTGGGAACTTTCTTCAGTGAAATATCTGCTACCTGTATTTATTTGCTTATACATCACATTACGTTGGGCATTACAGTGACTAGTGAGCAGGAAGGGCTGCATCATATCACAGTTTGTGGGAACTCTCGTTCTCGCCCGTGGCAAGACTAGGGGTTTATGACAACTCCTCATTTTTGTAGGGACTGTTTGCACGTCGGCGCCAGCTCCTCTTGACTGAAGGACCCCACTTGTACTACGTGGACCCCGTTAACAAAGTGCTGAAGGGAGAAATTCCCTGGTCCCCAGAACTGCGCCCAGAGGCCAAGAACTTCAAAACCTTCTTTGTTCACACAGTAAGTTGGTAGTGTTGACTGTCCAATGTCTGTCAGTATCAGTCTTCCATATTGCTGCCTTTGCAAACGGTATTCATCCGAATTTTAACTTTTGCTTCTAGATACCTAATGCTTCTAGATGCGTAAAACTAATTAAATCATTTTATGACTTTAAAATATACCAGTGGCAAACAAATGAGCAGTGCCTCCATCTTCAAGTTGTTGTTTTATTTAACAAAATGTGTTCTGTATTTAAGAGAACCAAATTGTGTAGGTTTGAAAAAGCAGAAACTTTGTAATTTGCAACACGGAAAATGTTTGGGTTACAATAAACAATTTTGGATTGAGATCAGATCTACAAGGCTAAATTGGCTACGTGACATATTGGGATGAGTTAATGTCTGGAATCAGTGTAAACACCCTGAAGACATTCAGATCTTGGTATTTCTCTGGCTCTGCTCGTTCTGACTTCGGCAACTGTCTCTGTTCAGGCCTGGGCCACTCTTTTCCTGCTGTTAAGGTCCTCCTACTTTGTGATATTCAGTTGTCTTTATTTTGCTTCATTTTGTGCCAATTTAGTATAAGACTGAAATTCTGATGCAGTATTTTAGCTTTGTCTTAACATTAACTTGATATTTTAATATTTTAATACTAAGTGTTATTTAATTTTGTTAAAATTAATAACAATCATCAGAAGACCTGCAAAACTAATTTGCACTGTAAACTGTTGGCAGAAACCAACTGAAAACTCTGACAGTGCAGGCCAAATTCTTGAAGAAAAACTAATAATCGCCTATATTTTAAGTGGTGGTGGACAGTTATCTCATTCCCACCCAAACTGGAATTGCAAGATGTTTATCGACTGGATGCCGCTATAACCGTTGTATGGAGGGAAAGACCTGTAAACGCCATCCCCCAGTACCTGTCTGAGCCAGTTGTGACTTGACAAGCATGAGGGTCTAGTGGAAGAGCAAATTCCAATCTCTGCAAATTTGCAGGCTCCCCGCAGGCCTCAAGTCTCTGTTGTGTTACAAGCCAGGAACATACTGGCTGACTAAAGCCTGACATACCCCTTGCAGCATTATGGCTGTTTGTACACCACTTCCTAAGGAATCAAGGTCTTGTTTTAGCTGATGTGTGATGAGCGTTCTGGCGCACTATGGCTGCCATTGCATCATCCAGGTGGGGCTGCACAATGGTGGTGGTGGAGGGGAGTCCCCATTACCTGTAAAGCGTTTTGAATGAAGTGTTCAGAAAAGCACTATAGAAGTGCAAACAATTATTATTATTATTATTATTATTATTATTATTATTATTATTATTATTATTATTGTTTTGCCCTTGGCATTTCCTGGCTTAAACCAGTGTGGTAAGGACAGTAAGGGTCATCCTGCCCTTCAAGGGAACACTGTTACTGATGGAACCCCTCAAGACCCCCCAGGATTGTAGTCAGCGTTGCCAGTTTTTTTAAGTAAACCTCAGTTTTGATCTAGAGCATGTGTATTATTTTGGGGAGCTGTGATAGTGTGCAAGCATCAAAGGGAGAAGCAGAGATTAATTCCACACTGAACAGAAGAAAAGCAAGGGTATATTGTGGCAGTAAGGCCTTTTCAGGTCTGTGGGGGACTGTTAGCATGAAAAAGGATTCATATACGTTATTACAGCTCATTAATTTATTTGAGTCCTCTCCTTTTCATGAGCTAAACTTGTTATTCTAATTGTCCTAAGCGTATGAAAATGGCTGTGGCCAGCTAATTGCACATTGAGTGCACTGAGCTTTCCCTGCCTAGTCAATTCCACTGAGGCAATATACTGTAATAAGGAAACAAGGCAGTGTACGTAAGGTAACCTAGGCTAGTGGGTCTGTGTTAATTGAAAGGTCAGAGAAAGAAAAGGGAGGGATGCCTGAAAGAGACTAATTGGTTTTTTTTTTTGTATTTTTGCAGCCCAACAGGACGTATTATCTAATGGACCCTAATGGGCATGCGGACAAGTGGTGCAAGAAGATTCAGGAGGTGTGGCGAAAGATTTACCATAAGCACCAAAATGCTGGCATGTAGGTCCAGCTGCAGGAAGGGTCCACTATAGCTCTCACTGTTGCCAGACCTCGCTTCCACATATGACATCTGCCATAGAGCAAAGAAAGCCTTCGCTAGTGCCCTTCATCACAAGAGATAACATCTCCGTAGGAAGGCCAGCTTCTATTTTTTTGTCTCTTTAAAACAAATTAAAACAGAAAAAAATAGACATAAATGGAATTCAGGGTTGCTTTGCTTGTTCTTTGTGCTCTTGCTGAGGTTTCAGATGCATATCGTCATGTGCGAATGAAGATCTTGCTTTCGTGCACATCTCTTTCTCCTGCTACAAAAAAGTTTTAAACCACGTGTGTAAACTGCTTCACTAGGATTGATGTATAAATCCACACGCACACACAGCCAGACAGTGTACAGCAGCCCTGTGATCACACAATTGGGGGGGGGGGGGGGAACGGGGGAGACAGCTTTTTCCTGTGACTGTTTTTTTTTTCAATCTGAACTGTATTTTTTGTCAGGGAGCCTTCAAGAAACTCTTGCTAACATTGTTTTATGTCTGCCTACGTTTTTTTTGCTTACTACGTATCTGCCTTGTGCAGTCCAGTCAGTGACAGCCTAGCTTCATTCTTAAAATAGAACTGATTCCAGGTTTACAGTGGTACTTAATTATAGCATTGATGTCTGTACTCAAGTGTGAGTTCTGAGTAGACTGATGAATTTACTGTCAATAATATAACAGAGGAAGTAGCAAGTACAAAGAGCTTTTTAGTCATTACCTTAATACTTGCTTAACAACCCTGCATGGCCAGTTGTAAATTGCAGACACAATAGTTTTGGGTTTTTTTGTTTAAAAAAAAGCCTTTTGCTTCATCAACCTGTAAAGGTGTGTTGAGAGAGCCGCAGATTAATCACTGACACTAGTATAACTTAAGATCTGTACTGGAGTCATTCGACTGAGTTGACAACCGTAGTTATTAGAAATTGATTATTAGTTGTGTTATGCCATTTAGTGGTATTTATTTTGATTGCAGGACAGCACATATTCTTTGATTAAAAAAAACTTCAGAATGCTGTCCCTCAGTTGAAAAGTAACAGCAATATACAGGTAAAAGACAATGTACAACAGAAACTTTCAGATAAGAATCGCTGCACAACTCTTTCTGAGCATCAGCGCAACCGAACACCGTTGCTGAGAAAAGACGACCTGTTTAGATTTGCACAGTGCCAGGTTTACAGAACGGTAAGTTTCCGCAGTGTGTCCGTGAAGTCTGTCCGAGCCGAGATCAGACATGGCTCGCACTCAGTGTGCACACAGAGTCAGTGCCGTGTTCTTACAGTTACGTCAGTCTGCCACCAGTGACTGTGTGGATTGTGTAGAATCAGCCTCAGACTGTATAATGTAATCAGTGTGTTTGGATGTCAGCAGAAGCTATTCAATCCACATAGCAGTTGAAAATTGCTGTATCTATCTTTAAGGTTAGCAAGTACAGGAAGTGTCTATTTTTCTCCTGCTAGAACTTTTTTTTATCAGGTTGGCGAGAGTCGGTTACTTTGTGTATTTAATACTCTACCTGGTTCGTAGCCGACTAGAACTGTGATGTACAGAAGACGTATTAAAGAATTCTGAAGCAAGTAATGCAATGAAATTAGGATACACACTTTTTGTATTTTTATTCTTGTATAAGGTTATTTGCTGGCTATTGTTTAGCCTCTAGTTCATTCTGTGTTATTTAAATTCTAATATATGAATCATTTTGGATTGAAGTCATGTTCAGGGGCCATGTTGTGTATGTATTGAGATGTAAAGCCTTTGAATGTGAATAATTATTGTAAACTATGATATTTTACAACTTTTTTTTCTTACTTTATTATATAAATTTTCTATTTGGTCAGTGATTTAATCATATTTCTCATAATTTAATGAATCTGCTCTTCTCATTCTGATTATTTGTGCTCTAGGTGTAGTTGTTGAATGATACATTTTCCACGTAATGCTTGGTAGTCCTATAATAAAGCATGTAGGGTTTTAGGCATACCATGTTAATGTGTCTTGTTTTTTTTTCTCTTGTACTCTTTTCTGTAAAGTGTCTTCTCACTGATCATCTTTGGAAAATCCGGAATTCTTTAATACTTAATTCTCAGAATGCAACTAATATAAGGAAATGTACAAAGTGGGAGCTTAAAAAAGAGCAGATAGGGGAAAATCACATAGGTTTGTAAGATCCAGAGAGGCTCCTGGCCATAAAAGGACAATTTAGATTAATTAATATAATAGAGTTCTGTCTGTTTGTCCTCTGTCAGCTTTTGTAAAACTGATTTTTTGGCTGCAGTTTTTTTATGCCTGAAGATTATGCAAATTTTATGCAACTCACAGCTGGCAACCCACTGAAGCTCTGCAGGTGTGAGCATAGTCAGTACCTGGATGGGAGACCTCCTGGGAAAAACTAAGGTTGCTGCTGTTAGAGGGGCCAGTAGAGGGTGCTCACCCTGTGGTCTATGTGGGTCCTAATGCCCCAGTATAGTGATAGGGACACTATACTGTAAACATGTGCCATCTTTCGGATGAGATTTAAAACCGAGGTCCAGACTCTCTGTGGTCATTTAACATCCCAGGGTGTTTCTCTAAAAGAGAAGGGGTGTAACACCGGTGTCCTGGCCAAATTTCCCATTGGTCCTTCCCAATCATGGCCTCCTCATAAACCCAATCTATGAATTGGCTTCTTTACTCCGTTCTCCTCACCACTAATAGCTGATGTGTGGTGAGCATTCTGGTGCACTGTGGCTGCTGTTGCATCATCCAGGTGGGGCTGCACATTGGTGGTGGTGGTGGAGGGGAGTCTCCATTACCTGTAAAGTGCTTTGAGTGAAGTGTCCAGATAAGCGCTATATCAGTGTAAGCAATTATTATTATTATAAGATTAATAGTCACTTGGGAGTCACTGAGAAGGAGTGACTCGGTAGCACTGTAATGTCAGTCTCATCAAAGAACACAGACAGACTTAACTACATCACACTACCAAACTAGGTGTAGGTGTGTGCACTATTACCCCTTGGATGCATCTATGACAGTTTCAGAACCAGTTTTTGTCTGAAACCCCCAATGTGGTGTTACATGCATTTGGTGTGCAAGTTTAAAATGCTTTTATCTGGATAGTGCAAGTATTTAGAGAAAGATAAAGTATTACATTACACCACACCCTAAACAGGGATACCATCCAACTTGTGCAGTTCTCTGTCCCATAGAGAATTAACTGGAGAATAACACATGAAAAATCCTATGAAAAACACTGGACATTTGTAGTAACTGTCAGTGTGCAATTTAAAATACTACCTTGAAGGGGTCAGTAGAAGCTGTGATACATTAAGTTTAAATTTTTGTATCGGTCAATAAGTGTTGGTTACAGAATAGTTTACAACAAATTGCTATGCAGCGCTTTGTATAACACATTTTTACGGTTCTAATAGGCCACTTGGAATAAAGACTGAAAATGTGGATACTTTATAAATAGACTTCCTAGGTCAAGTGCCATAAGTCACCTTGACATTGGTTCTCATGGAGTATCTCATTGAGAGTCGACCATAGACTATCAAACCTTCATATAAGATCGTGGTCCTCTGTGGTCTGTTAACATAGGTTCTCATCACCATGGCGGTCCACATCAGAGGAATGGAAAAGGATCACCCATGATCCTCCATGAAGTCAAAGTATCCAAGATGACACATTGTGACTTGATATAGCCAGTTGGGTTTCTGGCTTTACATGTGTGGTAAGTTTAGAAAAAAAGAGCATGGAGCAATACACTACATGATTCATCAAAACCAGGGTGCATTCTGGGCAAGTGTCTCAGAGCAGAGGATGAATTCCATAGAGCATTATAGAGGCCAGTGCCGTGTCCCAATGGTGAAAGATAGCTGTTCTGAGACTACATAGAGGCTTAACTCGTCCATCAGGTTGGTCGGTACTGGAGCAACTAGAATAACGAAGATGACTGGGAAAGTCATTGAAGACCAATCACTGCATTATAAAGGAAAGGCTTCACGTTTTTATGGTTAGATTTTAATTTGCATGCCTAATTCGGCTTGTATTTGTCTTAATTCCAAATGCAAATTAAAATTGACTTTTGATGTAATTGGCAAATCGTAAAATACCAGTAGCTGTGTAGGCATCTGTGTTTTCAGAAAGTGCACGACTGGCTTTAATTTTGATCTCGGTATCTGTCTAGAATTTGCAATTTCCTTTTTGGTCAGGTGCCCTGGTTACTTCCTACCTCCAAAAGATGTACACGTGATTAGCTTTTCTAACCTGCTTCTTTCTCTTAAGAACATAAGAATGGTTACAAATAAGAAGAGGCCATTCAGACCATCTTCCCCATTTGATAGTAGTTCATTTATCCCGGGACCTCATCTCCCCGTTCCTTGAAGGAAATCTAAATATCGGCTTTAACAACATGGCTGTGGCTGGGTAGCTGGTTCCATACTGCCACAACTCTTTGGTAAGAGCAGTGCATTCTGTTCTTGGTTTTAAATGCATTTCTACAGTGTTTTAAATAAATGAAAGAAACTTGCTTATCAAGAGGAGAAGCTTCCTCACAGAGAGGGCAGAGAGTGTTTTGAGATGTTGTACTAAACAAGCACACACACTAAATAGGTGCAGTTATGACCAAGTGACATTATAAGCCCTTTGGATAAAAGGAGGAGTTCTTTAGTTTAAATGGGTGCAAACGTAAGTCACTTTTTATATTACAAAAATTGTCATTTTGAAATGAGTAGCTAAACCGATTCCAACACGTTTAAACAGAAATATGTAGACTTTTTATGCATCTAATGCAGTTCAGCCATTGAATTCATCGCTGAAATCCATTTCAGACTCTACAACTGTAGACATCTTAAAAACCCACTTAAAGACCATTCTACTGCAATTTTCAAAGCATGATTTAGACTTTCTCTTACTTTACCTAGGTCACAGTAACAAACATAAGCAAACACTTTCATCCGCGTCAACCTACAGACACAACTAATGGTTAATTACAGCCTCACCAACTGCTGCTGCAGAGTAACTGATGATGTGAAAGCATGGGAAGAGCAGCAGAGAGTCCAGTACCACTCTAGTACCAAGATTGCAGTTCTGGAGAACACCCTGAGAAGACACACACAAAGTGTATCCCTGGAGTGTCCCAAATTCAAGCAGTGTTACAACAGATTTTATAATCTGGGTTCAGCCATGGTCACCTTATTACAATGAAAAGGTGTTTATGACTGACCAGTACCAGTTGTTTTGGAATCATAGAAAATAGAGTATTTCCACTTATGGCACAGTGGCTATTCCTGCTAATGTTATCCCTGCCTTTCAGTTACTCCTGTTTGTTTAAACAATCGACACAAGCCAGGTCAGGATTAATGACCCCAGGTCAGACTTGTATTTCTACAGATGGCCCAGCCAGGATGTGAACTGGAAGCTCCCTGATAAAAGGCATTTTCTTGAACCACTTAACTTCCTTCACATGATAGATATGTAGCTGATTTTCTTCAAGGCTGAGCTCCCCACACAACTGTTGGATAAAGCGGTATGAGTTAATGTTGGAGTTCAGTCCCATAGTGAATACATCCATCCATTTTCTAACCACTTTGTCCAGCACAGAGGCACAGGAGAGCTGGAGCCTATCCCAGCAAGCAACAGGCACAAGGCAGGGTACACCCTCGGTGCCCTGGGTGGGATGCCTGTCCATTGCACAGCAGCCATATCACCCTGCAACTCACAACTGGCAACCCACTGAAGCTAAGCAGGTGTGAGCCTGGTCAGTACCTGGATGGGAGACCTCCTGGGAAAAACTAAGGTTGCTGCTGGAAGAGGTGTTAGTGGGGCCAGCAGGGTCCCCAGTATAGTGATCGGGACACTATACTGTAAACAGGCGCCGTCCTTCGGATGAGATGTAAAACCGAGGTCCTGACTCTCTGTGGTCATTAAAAATCGCAGGGCACTTCTCGAAAAGAGTAGGGCTGTAACCCCAGTGTCCTGGCCAAATTTCCAATTGGCCTTTATCAATCATGGCCTCCTAATAATCCCTCTCTATGAATTGGCTACATCACTCTGCTCTCCTCCACACTGAGAGCTGGTGTGTGGTGAGTGTTCTGGTGCACTATGGCTGCCGTCGCATCATCCAGGTGGATGCTGGTGGTGGTGGAGGGGAGTCCCCATTACCTGTAAAGCGCTTTGATTGGAGTGTAAGCAATTATTATTATTATTATTATTGCAGGGCACAGCTACAGACACAAACATGCAGACATTCAGACAAGCGCCAGTTTTCCCAGCAGCCAATTACCCTGCCAGTCTGTATTTGGGTCTTTGTGGGAAGAAACACACATGTACTCGGGTTTCTCTTCATCAAATCTTTGTGGGAAGAACCCAGGGCACCCATGTGAACACAGGAAGAACATACATACTCATACACAATCAGCACCCCAGGGACTGAACCCAGGCCTGCAGGACTGTGAGCAATGCTAAACACTGCACCACCGTGCCTCCAAGGGTGATAACAGAAAGTAACATAGTTTGAAATTTGAAAAAAATAACACTAGATTGCTACTCCTCCCTACCAGTTAAGGTGTAAATCCAATTTTGTTGCATACCTTTCTAAAAGGATTACCAAGCTATGTCTTAGCAAAGTCACAACAGCGATACAAAAGGAGACACGCAACTGTTGAAGCTCTAAAGCTTAAGCAAGCTTATCAAATGGCCTTATGCCGCCCAAAAGGACAGAGGCAGACTTCCACATTGAAGTTTACTTCTCAGAGTACTAAGGCTGGCCTATGGGTTTAATTTGATCAAAACTGCCTGTAACAGGGAATTCTTTATCCAAAAGGAAGCTTAAGAGTTTTCAGGGTTTTTTTTCCCTTAATCAGGAACGAGAAAGCAATCACGAACAGTAAATTGGGACATGTGATTCCAAAATGCACACTCGGTCTTAGCCACAAGGCAGAGAAGTGGGCAAATTGTAATGCTAATGTAACTCTGTCAGGTGACTAGTTAACTGACCATCACAAGCAGATGGGCCTTCAGGAACAACATGACTTCCAGAAGGGATGTGCCTGTTGGAATGGATTAATTTAGCTTTGTAAGAAATGTGGTAAGTGTTTGGGGACAGGAAATATACACCCCTGAGGTCAAAGGAGGTTTTTTTTATGACCTACAAATAATTTTGGTTTTCCAAAATAGAACATACACGAAATTCTGTAAGAAGCAGGAGCTCACACACAGCAAAGGAGGCCAATTTTGACACAACATCTGAATATGCTGTCAATTTCTGCCCATGCGAAATGGAACCTAGCCGGATCTCCGTCTTTCAGCAAATCTGTAAAGGAGTACACGCAAAATCGGTTTCCAAAATGACCTCGCAGAAAACGATTTTTAGCGTAGTTAGGCCTCTCAAAAAGTACCAGAAGCTGGATAGTGATTCGGCAGTTGTTGGTAAGAAAATGACTTCCTGTGATAAATGTTACACATGTAAGCTTCTTTGTAGCACGTCCGTGTTGGTACAAGGTTCTGAAACGATCTTGTTTTCGCCCACCGCCCGAATTTCACAGCTCTTCTGGTTGATTCATTCCTGTTTTAGGTGAACATAAAGTTGTTGTTTTTTTTTTAAAAAAAAGGTCCCGTGTATATTGCCTAACTGGATTATAAACCACGTGCACTGCTCATTTACAGATTTACTAGCACAATTGCGCTCCAATAGAAACTGGTTGTCACCGTTATATTGTGGATTTTTTTTTCTAACGGACCTTTTGAAGTGGCTTTAGGTTGCGCTAGATGTAGGATTAGCAGACAAAGGTCTTTTCAGATGTTTCTCTCTCAGGTCCGCCGGATTGGAAAGGCGAGACAAGCGGCGCTCTGTCTAATCTTCCCTGCTGTGGTTCTGCGGTGAGGCAGTAGTCTTGTCATCACTCAGGTGAGGTCGAAATGCACACAAGCTGCACTCTCTGAAACGCAGTTACCTGAAAGTCGGGTACTCTGGCCATCAGAAAACATGCATTTTATGTTGAAAATGTTGAATGCGTTTTATTTTCATTTAAATGAGCAAAGAACCGTAGAAGCTTTATCAAAGTATAGTTGTAAATCATTATCACGGATGCTGTGCAGCTATACACAGGATAAACGAAAAACCTTGTCAACGTTTTTAAATGGAAGTATATTATAAAACTTTCCAGTATTGCAGTTACTGAAACACTAAACTAACCGGAATTACACTAACCGTTGGATTATTTCTCCATTGAAAAAAAGAGTAAAATGTTGTTTTTCTCTATTATGTATAATATCAATAACATAAAATGCATACAAGAAAGAAATGAAATAGTGTAAAAAAGAAAAAAATTAAACATAACAAACGACCAGGAAAAGACAAACGCGAGGCTGCCACTTCTGCACAGTAGTGAGATCGATGCGTGTGCAGCGCCTTGGTCAGTGCTAAGCGGAGTCTCACCACCTTCCGGCGAAAGAGGGCACAACGGGTAGTCAGTGCAGAGCGCACAGCTCGCTGTGGCTTGGGCAGCATGAGAAGGAGGGGCGACGCTTTCGCTTGTAGGAGGGAGCTGTTTTAAACAGAGGACACTTCCTGCCTCCGAGCTCAGTTCCTGTAGCAGAGATCGGATAGGAGGGATGGCAGAGAATAGCTCCGATTTCAGCGGCTCCGGCTGCCGGAGGTGTTCCGTTCTTTCGCCGGGGGAGAGAGCGCAGATGCCTGGGATCGGGGACTCCAAGTGGGTCCGGCTGAACGTGGGGGGCACGTACTTCCTGACGACCCGGCAGACGTTGTGCCGAGACTCGAAATCGTTCTTGTACCGACTGTGCCAGGCCGACCCCGACCTCGACTCCGATAAGGTACCCGGGATTTGGAGCTGGGGGTCGGGGTGAAGGAGGGCAGCGCGGGTCGGTGGGTGGGAACCGTGGAAAGAAAGCAGCCAATGTGTCAGGAAGGACCTGGCAAAAAAAAGGAAAAATCAATCGATTAGCGACAGCTTTCCTTTTTGCAGCGAGGGGATGGTTTAAACGTGTGCGTTAATTAAAGTAAAACATGCTACAAACAAAAAATGCATATTTATTTCGACTGGAAACTTCAGTTTAAGACACAAACGGGAGCTGCAATATGGAAGACGATTTAAAGCGGCTTTGTTTGAGGGGAGAGAACCAGTCCCATTTCGAAGTATTTACTCGGCGAAACTTTTTTTTCCCCCAAAATGTTTTATTTGTCCTGTAACAGAACGTGAAGTTGCAACTGAAGCTCATTCACGGTTGAGTCTAGTTCCTCAGTCGCTTAAAACGAGGCTAGACCCTGCAGCCGTTTTTGTTAGTCCATTTCTCCAAGCGTGCTGTGGGAAGTGTCAGCTGTCAGTCCGCTCTGTGGCCGCCCGCATGTTGCGGTGTTTGTGTCTGAAGACGCTGTTGAAGCTCCGTGACGCTGGGCTGGGAGAAAGAAAGGGTGTGTAAGGAGACACGGCAGCGCCTCGAGTTGGGAAGACCTGTGGTGTCTCGGCGTCTGTAAATTCTTTCACTGCGCACATTTGTCTTCGTGTGTTGCAAGCGAATTTGTAACTTTTCCAACGTCTTTACTGTTTAATCGAAATGTTCGTCTGGCCACGTAATAAGCACATTTTAAAAGTAGCCGTCCAAATATTCATTCTTCTATTGACTTGGCTAGGGTTGGGGCTCTGTTGCTTAATACTAAAATACTACTCTGTTGGCGTATACGAAATTGTAGTATAGCAGAGAAAGAGAGTTAACCCCCGTGCAGGGTGTTTTTTTTTTCCGTGTAGTTCAAATGTGAATTTGACTAGCTTGTTTCCCTTTGCTGTGTGCGTGTAGCACACGACCTGAAGACGTGGCCAGCAATGCAGTGCCTGGCGTTTCTGACACCTTTGAATGTGTGTGCAGGATATGCGCTTAGGACGCTAAACTCGTGGTTTCCTCTTTTTGTCTTTTGTCTTTTTGTGGTAGAGGTGGTTTGCAGCAATTACGCCCCTGAAGCTGGGGGAGCTCTGTGCGAGATTGTGATGAAGGAGTTTGGGGGGTGCAGAAATGTTTACTTGGCTCTTTCTAGGATCTATTGCTGCTGCTACGATAGGGCTGACTGAGATACTGACCATCTCATCAATAATGTCCAACTCTGCACTGCCAGGCCCATGCCCAAAAGCCCAAGCACAGCACAGTAATTATTAATGAGCTGCTGTTGCTCTCCGATACAAGAGAGTCCTTGTTCAGTTTTAGAATATCCAAACTCGTCGGTTACAGTGGGCTGGACGCACAAATATGCAGAGCAATGTGGCTCTTACACTGGACAGACAGTACCAGGCAATTATTGTCCACCTTATCCCTAGTGTTCTCTGTAGTCATTTGCATTTCAAATGCGCAAGACCGCCTCAGCTTTTAATGATGGATAAATTCCTGCTTTACATAATTCCGTTGGGAAAACTCGGCGTGTTGGCCCTGGCGTTAGTTACAGTAAAATGGTATTAATGTTCAGCAGTGTCAAAAATGGAGCCCTTTTGTAAGGTTCCTTGAGGGTGTGTAAGACGTTGACTAAGCTGTTTACTCCAGCCTTTTACACCAGCAGATCAGTGAGGTGCCAGGACTGTCTTTCAGCGGCCGTGTGTCCACTGGACAGCGGCCGGCAGTGTCCTGCTGCCTTTATTATACTCCTGGGGTCTCAGTGCTGTGAATCCTCCTGGCCTGCGTGTTTTTTTTGGGGGGGCATCGGAGTTTGGAAGCAGAAAAAAGGGCTACAGCAAGTCAGCTCCTGTTCCTTGTGCCAAAATTAGCGGGAGGTGTGGTTTAGGGGCTCAGCAGTTTCCTTCTGGGGTTTGGGAGAGGGTTCGATCCAGGCTTGGCAGAAATGTTAGATGTGTAATGGCGAGCTGGCTACTTCATCTGTCCCTCTGAGGTCAGACGGAATGATCTCAGGGCGACATCGTTTCTTATCGGTGTCCGTCTAATTGTTGCAGAATATTAACGGTACAGATTAACACTGAAATACTTGAAACCTGTGGAGCACCATTCTGTTCCTTAAACTTTGTTTGAGTGTGGTAAGGCTGAGAAGCTTCTGTATATTTGGATGTGCAGGTCACGGGACAGATGGTTGTAAGTTTGTGGAACAGACTGTCCCAGGGTATATCTGAAGATCCCGGGACTGGCTGTTCCTGCAGAACCTTTTCCTATTTTCACCGCTTTGCATGCGTCCCGGAAAACCAGATCCCCCGTACGCTAGAACAGCTCGGGCAAAGATTTTCCCATTTCTGGTTGAGTGCATAGGGCCCATTGTGTAGCTCTTTCTCGAAGAAACTGTATCTGCAAACTTAAATGTTCCCAGACGGTCCCAGGAGTGCTAAGACATCGATCTGACTGGTGTCCAGGAGCAGAGCTCCGCGCAGGAGGTGCAAGATGCTGGGGAGTGCTCCTCAGGCACCACCGGGGAGTGGAGATGTTGACGCAAAGTGCCTGGATTGATTTTTAAATGTGAGGCTTTCCTGGAAAGGCTTGGAGTGGACAGTGGAAAAGCTGTTATGCATACCCCCCCCACACACTCTCGACCAGAATCCCTGGACAGCTTTGCGCCGTCATCGGCCTCTGTCTGCTCCCAATCCGATTGAGAGTACTGCGGCCGTTCCTTTCTGACTGGGGACTGCTGAGGTCAGCGACACCCCAGCTCCTCTGCCTGAGCGCGCAGTGACGCACCGTTCTGGCGTCCAGTCCCTGTGATGGTTTTTGTCTACGGTTTGTTTGTTTTTTAATCTGGGTCGATTATTTTTTTTAATTAAAGACTTAATACTGTGGTGCTGTTGGAGTCTGTTGAAGTCTGTGATAATTTTCACACCCCCCGAGAATTAAGTGCATTGAGAATGTTTTAGTGTTTTAGACAGAGTAAATGTTTGGGTGTAGCCCCCTGGGCTGAGGGCTGACCTCCTGGCCAGAGGACGAGGAGGCTGGGACCCCCCAGTCAGAGTGAGGCGTGACCAAGGGGCAGCTGCAGAGGTGGAGATGGGGTGGAGGAGGATGAAAAAGATGAATGCGATGGAGAGAAAGGGCTGCCCTATGGTATTTGTTTATGTATATTCTTATTAGTGACAGTAAAATATATGAGTATTGTATTTCTGTACTGTATTGTAGTATTTATGATATATTTACTAATCGGGAGTGATTGCAATTTTGAACAGCTGGGGCTGATTGAAATTGGCTGTCGTCTTCCCTTTCAAACTTTTGTTAACTCTTTTTAAATCTTCACGCCTTCTGTCAGTCAGCGGCTGCAGACCTGGGGGGACGTGAGACCGGCGGCTTCTGTTTACCTCGTCCTTTGCATTTTGTGTCAGGGACTGGACTTGAGTACTTCCATCTTAGACCTGTGGTACTAAGCCCTTGTTCTGGGGCTCCCCTGAGACTGCGGGCTCTTGCTCCACATCTGTTACTCATCTCGGACTAAGTGATGTAACTTTTTATCTTTTTATTTATTTTATTTTTAAATTGTTAGGTTTGATTTCAGATTTAACGAGATTGATATCTGGTATCACCCCTGTATTGTTTCCGAATATCAGAGCTCCACTCATTCAGGAATTGTGCCTGAGATGTACTGAAAGCAGTTGACTGTTAGCAGGAGGAAAAACTGCTCATAGGAGGAGTGTTTGATGCAAGAATTGGTCACCTATTAAGACAGGAACAATGATAAGCAAGCTAAGAAAAGACTGCTTCAAGTTCTCTGTTGCATATGTTGTTGGAAACAATCTGCTTGAAGAAAGATATTTTGAAACCTAGGACTGATCGCAGATCAGCACTTTAAACTTTTGATTTAACAAGCAACCAGATTAGTTAAAGACATCAATTATCCCTGATGATTAAGATGCCATGAAGATCAGCAGACAAAGATGATCCCTGAGGACTGGGGCTGGGATCCACTGCCTTAGATGTTCTTGGGTGGAGATGTTGTCCACCTTGGTAAAGCTGCCGAGCAGAAGATGGGTTACAAATAAGAGGAGGCCATTTGGCCCATCCATGCTGTTAGGTAGTTAGTAGTTAATTGATGCAATATAGCGTCTTTAAGGAATTGGCTGTAAGAACATAAAGAGCAATGTCATTTTCTTAGTGCTTCAAATGAGAAATTCCACCTTGTCCAGGTATTGGTAATTAGTTTCTCTCGGGGTGGTACAGTAGTTGGTAAGCTTGTTGGGGCCTTTTCGGTATTGTGTGTTTTGCAAAGGGGCTGTGTCGAAAGTAGGGATGGGAATCTCTAGGTACCCCACGATTCGATTTCGAATCGGGGTGCCACAATGCAATTATAAATCGATTCTCGATGCATCTCGATACATGATGATTTTTTTTCTTACTGTGAGATAAGATAAAATTTCTTGCATTCGAAATTTCTTTTCGCGTACCCCAGCTTGCACTCCATGAGACACACAGACACACAGACGGGGAGAGAGAAGCTTGGGGTCAGAGCGCAGGGTCAGCCATTTATACGGCACCCCTGGAGCAGGTGGGGTTAAGGGCCTTGCTCAGGAGCCCAACGGGGTAGGATTCCTCTGCTGCCCGCGGGATTTGAATGAGCAACCTTCCAAACCACAGGCCCAGATCCTTAGCCACAGTGCCACCACTCCGTCCGCTCTGTGTGACAGGAGTACACGAGACACGAGCTGCCATTCATTGGTGATGTAGTGAGCAGTAATGGTGATATAGGATTCTGTTGCAATGGATGTGCACACATCACAGGTTATTGCCACCCATTTTGCTTTCTTCAATGATTCCAAAACTTGAGTTTTGGTGTTGTTGTAGAGCGTTGGTATTGCTGTTTCACGAAAGTGACGCCTAGACGGTATGTTGTACCTCGGCTCCACTGTTCGCAACATTACCCGAGAGCCCGGGTTTTCAGCAACCGTGCAAGGGCGTGAATCTTTTGCAATAAAACTTGCTATAGACCTGGCGATTCGCTTCGTCCTTTCCAATCTATGAAGAAGCTTTGACTCTTACTCGGGGGTTCTCTGTTTGGCAGCAACAAGAACAGGCTGTTTTTCCTATAACTCCAGATGGAAACGTGAAAGGTGATTTCACATGTTCGTTGTATTCAAGAAATATTTTGTCTTGGTATGACGCAGCTTGCACACTGCCTGGCTCTTATCCAGTTCATTTTTACCTTTTACTTCACAAAATCTAAAATGTGCCCATAGGGTGGCTTTTCCATCTTCACAAACTGGGTAGCTTAGCTTAGTTCAGATGTAAGCATGGCACACTTGTTAACTTGTGCGTCTCTACATTTCACTATGCAATTAGTTTTGTTTTAAGCCCAAAAAACGAAACCATTATTATTTGCCCTATTTGTCCTTTATTTACGTTGTATTGTTTTTATCTGAAATGTTTAGTACTGTTCATATTAAGAGAAATATTAAGATTAAATTAAGATCGATTATGGAGTTTTGTGCATCGTTGCAGAATCGTACAAGAGAGAATCAAGAGAGATGCATCTAAGAATAGGTTTTTGTTCCCACCCCTAGTCGAAAGAGATTGTTTTAGTGTCGTCCATCTTCAAACAAACTAGACGGTGTCTTCTGCCCAAAAGGAGGAAAGACTGCACCCAGAAAGGAGTGGAATAATTATTCGAGAGGCACAAGAATTCCAGCCTTTATACTCCCAACTTAATTTGTTTAAAGTTGAACAATCAAGTGAGTGTTTATTTTATCTTCTTCCACTGTCAATTAGAGGATCTAAATCCTGTGCAAAACCACATGATTTATTTTTTCCCCAAAACGGGAGGAAAGTGAGAGTAGGATATGGAAGGGAGGATGTTAACGCAGGACAGACTTCCACTGGTACACGAAAAGTTGCAGGAAAGTTATTACTGGCTGCAGAAAGCCAGGCTTGTTGGGGGCGTCCTGGTGACTGCAGTGTTGGTGACCAGTATAATTGAATCCCCGGGCAACACACCTCCATTGTCTCTGTTCTGTGTTTTTTTTTTTCCTGGTGGCTCTAGAACAGCGCAGCTAACAAGAGACTCTTGGTAATGGCTTTAGAAAGATACGAGGATGATTCCAGTCCTACAGGGTAAGGAGTTCTGCAGGTTTTACTGGTACTTTTCACCTAGGCTACTATGAGTAAGACCTGAAAAAACAGGATATTTTATTTTCATTTTCAAATTAAGGTCAGGGATGGAAATTATGTACAGGTTTTTTTATTTTTTGGGGGGGAGGGAATGCTTTATTATATTATTTGTTTTGAGATTGATTTCTGTTTTTGGGGAGAAATTAAGATTTACAAAACTCTGGGGCTTATATCCCATTCCATAGTTGCAAAATCAGTAGCTGTTGGTGTATTATTGCAACGGATGCCTAGTTTCTGGTCGAAGCACATGACAAGTGGGTTGGTTTTCCATGATCATGCCAGTGGGTATTTGATTAGGTGGAATTTAGGTTTGTCTAATAACTTTGTCAAATAACACTGTTATTTTCTTACTCATGCCACAAATAAGGGCAGAAGGTTATTTGTTTTATCCTTCTGTTTTAATCACTATAGAACCAGGCTAGCCCAGGACCATATTTTCCCCATCTGCCAAAGTTAAGAGTGTAACATCCAATGATGAATTCAAGAATCTAATAGAGGATAGAGCATTTAATAGAGGATAATTGGTAGAGCCGTGGTTAGCAAATCTGCAAAGGAGCAAATACAGTCTTAAAACTGCTTGAATAGTTTTTGTGCATGCATTGAACCCAAGTCTAGTGCCTCCGTAGTATTCTGAACTCGTAAAGGCAAGGTTGAGACATCTCTGTCTCTCTGTGTACTGGACAGGAACGCCTCCATGAGCGTCATTTCAGACAGCATGTTGTGACCACAGGACCACTCAGATACGGGATAAGCATGTACATTTGCACTCTGCTGACCTCCTGTGTGGCTTGAGAAAGCACTGTGACACATCCCCAGGGTTATAATAGTGTTCCTGCGTCACTCAGTTCCAGCACAGACCAGGTCACTAGAATGAATAAGCTTCCCCCTCCAAACTGTGACACAGCAAAGCTCCTTATTGCTATTAATTTATCCACTTTTATGATTTCAGAGTTAAAATACGCTGAGTGTTAAAATGTGACCTAATTGTATAAGAGTATAGAAAAACGCCAATGCAGCTGACTTGTTTTTCTGGCGGCATCGACATGGTGTAAGTCAATACCATTCTTGACTTAAACTTTTCTTGGTTTAGGAAAATATTAATATAATGTATATATACATCTTCCTTCACTTTTCCACCATTTTGCAGTGCAGTGCTTTGCTGCTTTGGTGAAGAGTTGTGCTGTTCTTAAAAGTAGGGCATTCCTGACAAAGAGACGAGTAACAGCTCTAATATTAAAGTCAGGGGACAGCTTGATGTAGAAATTAGCTCTTGTTCCCTTGTTCCACTTGCCTTCACTTTCAGACATTCCCAGTATTCCCAGACCCCAGCTATACACTATAGGTGGGGACCAGCCTTGATCTAGGCCTAAACAGAGACAGACTGTTAGTATCTCATCAGGGAAAAGAGGGAGTGTTTTTTACTCAAGCTAAGTCACTTGTAAGGACTGGGACCTCTAACCTAAAATACAACCATGAACCTCCAGAATTGCTAGCAAATGAGTTTGATCTCTTGGTGAAGAGAATGCTATGTTCTTGGCAAGAGAGTGCTTCAGAGAAAGTGAGCCAGGCTTTTCCAGCATATCTTTATACAATAGAAGTTCATTCAGGCTTGCCTGCCAATATGATCTCCTGAACCAATATGTTCAGCTTGACAAAACAGCTGTTAACAGCTGTTCAGATTCCATTTCGCCCAGTTTGGAAGAATGGGCATTAGTTTCTTTCTAAATCACAGGCCTTAAATCCATCCACGACTCCCTGTGTAGGAACAATGGGTGCATTGTTGTTCTTAAACAACGATGAAAAGAGAAACATATCTGAAATGTTTTTCTTTTCTTGAATAAATTATGATGACTTTTGACTATAGCTTGGACTATTTGTTTTGATTTCAAAATATGCAAGGCACTTTTCAGCGTAGTTGACCCAAAATGTTCTAAGAGACTCTAGATGAGTTGTAATCATTAGTCCATAGTCCCTTTTTCAGAAAGATCCTCATCTTACTGTTGTTAAGAGAGGTTTAAGTAGGTCCTTAATCAGCAAGTCGAACCCTAGCCTCACTCCCTTCCACTCGGATCAAACTCTCACCTTGTTCCCTCCAGTTCCTGTGTCATCTCGATTTCAGTACACCTGCCTGCAGCTGCTTTCCTCCTGATGGGCTCATTCTTACAGTCGGGTTCTTTTTCTGCTAATAAATCAATCTGTTTCAAATTTCTTTGCACAGTATAGTAACGCATGCCGTAATTTCCAGTGGGGACAAAAGAAGGGAAGGACAGAAACAATTTGTAAATTATTGAAGTTCCAGTCAGGGTTTCTGCATTCTTAAGATGAGTGTTGTCATGGAGACTTGAGAGTGTACAATGCTGTGTTTTTTTTCTTCAGTCTGAAGTACGCTAGTTCAGAAAGCAGAGACTTGAAGAAGATGTTTGTTTCTGTGGCTGCTTTATGTTTAGATGCTAGCATCATCCCCCATTGTTCTACAGGCAGGGCTAGACATTGTTTAGGTTTCCTGTTATTGATAACGGAGAATTCCTGTACCACATCTGCTTGGGGATGTGCGAGGTCATGGTGACTTTCTACTGGCAGTTCTAGATTATGCTGACAACATCAAAACAGCCTGAAACCTGAAAGTGGACTCGCTTATGATCAGTCCTCCCTCAGTGGGCTTTGCTGTGACAGAAAAATAGAAATAAATGCCCCCTTTGTTGTTAAGCAGAAAATCTTATGAACCAGTGGCGCATGAAAAACACCTTCAGTTTTCCTGTTATCTTTGCTCTAAAGTGTCCGTTTGAGTTTCATGTTGTGCAGAACTGTGAAACACATTGAAGTTGATGTCCCAGTTAAGAGAAAATACCCCATTGTTTAAAAGTTACAACATTTAATATTTACAGTATTTTAATGCACCCAGGGTCACCAAGTAAACCTAAAAGTGCTTTATTCTGTGAACACAATAACACCCTCTAGCGAGTTTAGATCTGGTCATTCCCTATTCAGTTGTAAGTCTTCCCACATCATTGTACTCAAATCCTTTTTCTTTTCCTGCCAGACATCTTGTGCATGTGTAACTCATTCTGCCTTTTAGACTGTAAAATAAACCACAATGACTTCTTTACAGTGCTGAAACCATTAACATTTGGGGCTGTCCTTTTTTCAGAGTAGCTCTCTTAAAATGTTAATACAGCTGAGGGGGATAGCTGCACTGTGGGTTGCTTTGAGGAGCTGACTCGCTTAGAATGATATTTTTGGGATGGGTCTGCCCTCACGAGGGTCGTTAATGCTTTTTGTTTAGATGAGGTTGGTCTAATGGTGGTTCTGGAGGGCTCTGTGTGGCTGCAGAGTTTCGTTCCTCTGCAGAGACCAAGAGATCCTACAGACACATCTGGCCCCGCGGGACCTGGAGTGGATGGTTCTGGTTAAGAAGTTTGTGTCATATCTGTGGAAAAACAACGGAGATCCAGGTCTGAGTGCAAAGGTGTACGACATCAGGCACAGCCAAAAGTCTTTTTTTTTTTTAGTGGGCTGTCCCAGGTTTTCTTGGGTTCACTTTGACTTTCACAAGAGGAGTGTGAACTCAAGTTAACTGGCAATGACTTGATTTGACATATACAGTCACACCTTTTGAAACATTTCACCCTGTAGTTCCTTCTTTAATTCTACCTGGAAAAGTGAATGCTTGCTGTGAGTGTGGGATGCAGTAGCAAATTAAGGGAAGTTCTTTTTTTTATGTACAGTACTGTAACTACCTCAAAAACTGATCGGTGCCTGTTCTGTAGGGTAAGGAAATGGCTGCCGGGGATGATGTGAAATATGTTCGTTATGTTGTCTTAATCGTTCCTAATCGTTACGCTCCAGTTTCTGGTGAGGAGAGAGGCATGCCTGTTGTAGTCTGCTGACCTGTAATTAATCTCCCCTGTTAGCTCTGCAGATGAGCTCTTAAGCCCAGTAAATTGTCTGTCTTCCATGCTGACTGAGCCTTTCTCTCCAAGGGAGTGATCTGAGCTCATACTGCAAATCAGCAGGGGCAGAAGTTGAAAAATGGGCAAGTTCGGACTGGAAGTCTATCTGTGCTTTTCGTTTCCTCCAATTCTCTTTTGTCTCTTCTGCTTAAAATCGGAAAATGTTAAAATTTTCTCTCCTGTGGCTACAGAAGCTTACTGGCGTCCCAGAGGAAAAAAATATTTTTTTTGTATTTAAACGAGATAGTAGTGCATTTACACAAGATTATTTAACCCAGGAATGCTCAATCACAGAATGTCCTACTTCATGTATTACAAAAGACAGTAAACGTGCTTACTTTTTTTCCCCCAAAAAGAGTAGTTGATGATATTGTTCCGTTTTAGTCGATGCAACAATGCATGGGACGATAATATTATTGCACATAAAATGCAAGATATTAACATAGTAGACAATATCGTTCACAAATAAACTAGCGCATTTTAACATAATACTCATACAAACGTAAAAAGTTTCTCGTTTAAACGCAATACTATTTCATATAAATTTAAAAATATTTTTTCTCTGTGATGCTAGTAAGTTTCTGCAGTAAACAGTACTTCAAATCATTGATGATATTGTGAAGATAAGATGGTATTTTAAAAAGAAGCTCATTACACCCTTATTCTATAAACACTTTGAATGTGTTCAGGGCTGGCTTACAGAAGTGGTAACACCTTGTTGAATATTCTGGAGGGGAAGTTAAGACCTGATTAGTTTTAAAAAAAGGAGAGAGTGTGGAGTGAGGTAAGAAATATGATGGTTTGAACGGGGCTTAAACATTTCTTGAAATGTTCTGTACAAACTTCACTCATCATGTGAAAATGCATTTACTGTAAGTTGCGTTCCTGTCAGTTGAATAGAGTTGAGATTTGGTTTAATGTTCGTGGGCCTCACAAAATTTAGTAAATGTCTACAAAATACACATGTAATAACTGCATGTATCTATGTAGGACGTGCATGTGCTTTAATCAGAGGTTACAAGCGGACCCATATGAAGATCACAGGCACCTGCTGTAGGTGTGAAGACCCCATACACAGGCACCTCTTGCTCTCAAGAATGGGCCAGGCATTGTCAGGAATTGTAGGATAGATTAGCGCATGGAGCCAGTTGTGTTTTCGAGAATCTAAATCATATTCTACAGTATGTATAGTTTTCCTGGTCTCTGAATCATTGCTCTTCCTCTCTGCTTTGATAAGAGTGTCTCCCCCAGTGTGCGAGAGGGGTTAAAAATCCAGATAAAGAGCTTTGTGCCGATTCTTCATAAAAAGGCTCATGCCTTCCCCTCCCCACCTCCCAATGCAAACTTGCATATGAGTTCGACTCGTCTCAGAGCTAGGTTTTTTGAATACTGTGTGCATCTAATTACCCCCGCTGCTTTTCACATTTGAATCGGCGTGCTTTTAACATAACCGGTATGTGCATGTTTCTGCTCGTGTGTCTGTATCCCTTCATCCCTCCACCTTGTGGTTTTTCTGTCTGCTTTGTCGCTGAAAGAAAAATCCCCAAACTCCTTTTTGCTGCACGTGTGTGAGCCAGCGTGAAGATACCCAGTCCCCCCGTGATTGTCTGCTGGACCTCGTTTGGAGTTTTTGTTTTCATGTTGATGAATTCAAAAGTGACGCATCGGCATCGGTGACAATGTTGGCGTTCTTTTTCACGTCGGAGCAGGGAGAAAAGGAGGACGGCATTCTCTGGGGAAAGGGACAGGGGGCAGGGGGCCATAATGAATATACCAGTTCCCTCTGTTGCATTTGTTGGGAATCTGCTCCTGTCTAGAAGCAACAAGATCCGGCTTCTGAACTGGCTGGAAATGCGGTCTGTGGCACGTTACTGATAGGCCCGCAGATTGCACTGACACTGGAAAGCTTAGGAACGTTCCTGGAGATGGCTTTATACTGGCAGCTGTAGGAGGCTTTACCTCAGAGAGGAAGTAGCTGGGCTGTTCTGCAGTTCTGCTGTTGTGGGGGGGGTTGTGAGAGTGGCACAATTGTCATATTTCTCGCATTATGGGGCGGTACTTTTGAAGGTCATGCAGACAGGCCTTACGTGGGTCAGGCTCTGGCATTCTCGGCATTCCCCCCCGTTCGCTGGCGTGCTCTTCTGTGCCTTTTTACTGACGTGATCCGTAATAATCGATTACCTCAGTTGTGAAAGGAGTTTTACTCTGTTAAGTTGAAAGTGCTGGCATGGTATAGGCAAGAAGGTCCAGCAGCTACATACCCTTGCCATAGAGTGGAAAGCTGTTGGATTGTACAGGTTCTGGTGTGTTTAGACGGAGCCAAGTGGCTCAAGGAGGGAAAACGAAGTTGCTGAACCTTGAGACCTGCAGTCCAGTCGCCACCTGCCTCTTATCTGTCTGTGGGTGGGATTCTCCAGACAGTGGCGCTACAGCAGGCAGGACTGGGATTGGGCAGCTTGGACTGGTACTGGAAGGTGAGGATTTCATTGTTGTTGACGGTGCTGAAATTTAACCCATGACTCAACCTGGAAAACTTCCTGTTAGTTTTCACCCTGTGGTGTCATTCAATGCCTAAGTTGGAGATGTTGTGAGGGTACGTTTTTTTTCTTTCTGTGTAATACTGCCAGAATAAAGTCCTTGCTCCGGCTCTATGATGCTGAAATATTGATACATGTCTTGTATTTCAGCAGGATTAAATTACTGTAACGTCTCACTAATTTTAGTCTCTACTTAGGCAATAAGTAGGGTTCAACAAATCCTGAATTCTAAGGCTCATTTGCTGAATAAAGCTAATCTTCTGCAATTTAACTCCTGTCCTCTGTAATTGCACTAGTCTCAGTGAAACATGGTGGAATTTAAAAATAAGCAGAAGAACTTAAGGTATTGAATTGTTCGGCTGCAGTTTATCATATTTGATCTTATTTATCGTCTTTATTTTTTACTTTATTGCATGAGTACAGTCCAGCTTTTAATCTGTGATGTGATTCAAGCCTGATTTGCTATAGACTAGGGTCCACACACTCTTGGTTTCATTTGGTCATTTTAGCATAATGTTATTTGAGTTCTGTTTTGTTTACTCATATACTATCTCGGCACCCTTGAGTTTTTTTGAAAAGCACTTACAAATGTACTGTTGTTATTGGGTGACAAATTTCTGTATGGGTGGGAGTTTTGGAGGAGCACATCTATGTGCCTCATTCTATTCCCAAGTGGGTGGGGGAGTCAGGGAGCCAAGTCTTGGAAAGGAACCATTGACGTTTCCAAATTGAGAAGGAATATAATGAATTGGGAAAATGCTGAAGGCTCCGATTAGAGCCCAACTAAGAACGCACAAAATGAGAGGCATTGCCCGGGTTGTTCTGGTCCAGGTCTGCAGTGGTCGTGCAAAGCTGATGAAGAGTTTACAATTTCTTATTAAGGATTTATGAACAGAAAAAATATTGGGGGTTTCAAATCGGGGAGGGGAATATCTGTGACGTTATTAATCCAGCATGGAAATCCCCTTATTTCCTTCCGACCTGAGCGCAAGGGTAATAGTTCAGGGACTGTAGGAAGTTTGAAGATTTGATTTTCTCCCTCTGTTTGGTGCTGGGTTAAACCGGCCTTCAGCACATCTTGCCTGCCTCTTCTGAAAGTCCATATTGGGTTTCCCAGCACATAGAATCAATAGCATTGTTTCAGCCATGGATACCGTTCTCGGGGTTCTGCATTATTCATACCGGCTCCACTCTGTTTGCGGACGGCTGCTGGTGATTCTGCTGTGCTCCGACCGCCGGGGTGAGGGAGGTGGTGGCTCCGAGGCGGTATTAAATTAGCACACAGTGTGCCCTTGCTGTCTGCATCAACCCCAGGAGTGTGTGACCAGGTCTCGTTCTCGGTCTGCCACCAGTTGTCCTGGGCTTCATTCCACCTGTGATGTTAATTTCTTAATTGGTGGCTAATTGAAAAGTGCTGTGCTGCCGAATTGCATTCCTGACGCATCTTCAGTATTTTAATTGAAAGTTAGCAGCGGAGTCAGACTTATCAGTGGAGGTGCCAGGAGTTTTAAAATACTGGAGTGGAGTCGATGCGCTATAGGCCGAGTAAACCTGCTATAGAAAATCAATATAATGCAGAGTTTGCTCTTTGGCATATAAGTGTTTCATTCCCCTCATCATCCAGCAGGAGGCAGGAGTGGTGATTTCTGACTGACCAGCTGGTTTAAGGATCGGAGTGCTTTCAGGGGATTCCAACAGTAAGAGGTACACCTCTGTCCTGAAAATCTCAGACATTAATTCTTTAGAGGTCTTCACAAACATTGAAGGGATGAATAAAACTCTGATATAAATAATCAATTGGTATGCTAGTTAGAGATCTATAAATTAGAATTACCCAGTAGAATTTCAGCCATACCTCCTGTATATTCCTCTTTTAACGACTCGGTTACTAATTAATATACTGACCCAAAGACCCTTGTTTTGGAGTGGCTGGTTACATATGCTTTTCAAAGCAGGATGTGCAATTCAATTTGGGTCAGAGCGAATAATACAGATTCACTGTGCAAGTGTTTACTCCATGTACTGTATATATATATTGGCTTATGCTTTTGTATAGGATGAATGGTGCTATGACATTTTGTTAAACCATGAAAGATTAGGCTTTCACTAGTCAAACAGAGTAGACTTGAAGGATTCAACCATTTTAGGTAGAAGAAAACCTTGACCTTTAAAAGACTTAAAAGATACCCATGTGCTGATACCTGGGTCACAGTGAAAGGTTAGGGTGAGAGATTAAAGGCAACTGGAGTGACTCACTGGTACTGTAGCTCAAAGTAATGAAGGTATTTGGCTGGTTAAAAACGTTTGACATTTAAGACCTGACTCCAAGGACAAGTTGTGTGCATGAAAATTCACAGCTTCGGTGTTTGTGTGCATTTTTATAGTCACACAGCATTCCTTAAAATTTGTTTAGCTTAAGGGTCTGAAGTGACTTTATCTGTGAAGGCACAGGTTGGGTGCCGTTGGACTGTTATTAGCCTCCACTGACCATTGTTCCCCAAGACTAGTCGAACGCCACTGGTACTGGACATCCAGGGGTGTCCTCGGCTTACCTTACAACACCTCCCCCTTTGTCCAGCAGCATCTCTCCCTCCAATCACCAGTGACTCTGCTGCCCGGCTGCTGTGAAACTTGTAGCCTGAACACCTGTGACAATTGTGTCGTTCAGAAGGTCCCGTCTTCCCCTACTCCCTTGGTTCAAGCCCCTGTGGTTGACTACCGCTGCCTCCTAAAAGATTTGGGAGGAACAGTATTCACAATCCAGACATTGGGGTTGAAACGTAATTCTATCTTGGTCTGAAAGCCTTGGCACGACATGTTTGTGAAGTGCTGAGAAGGGGCTGCAGAAAAGTTGTAGACATGGGCAAAAAGGAGGGGAAATTATTTGGACTGTGATTAGTAGGAGAACCTACAACTGACTGAGCGAGGAGAGTTTGGTTTCAGATTTACGGAGCTGTCGTGAAGCCTGTAACGTCTGCTGTGGGAACGAGACACGGTCGAGGACGAGCGGAGCAGCTCCTCCGCGGGAACAATAGCAGGTTTTTGGAAGTCATCCTGCAATGGTGACTGAGACTGGGGGAATGGAGAAAAGCCCTGTGGGCCCCACGCAGTACGCCCACTCTTGCCCGTGACAGAAAGCAGGCAGGCCAGGTGTTGCGAGTACGGTAAGAGGTGACTCACTACGGTCCCCTGTGGTATTTCCGGACAATGATCTCAGGTGAAATATGAACCCTCATTCCCCCCCACCCCGTGTGTGTGTGTGTGTGTGTGTGTGTGTGTGTGAATTATCCCCCATGTGCGTGGGGGGGATTCTCTCAGCAGCTGACCGAGGCCTGCTTCTCCATAATGAGTTCTCTTGCAGGCCTCGCTGAACAATGAGTCTGGGTCTGGCCAGAGCCTTGCAGTACTCGAAGCACTTCCCCTGCTGTCCAGTCCTCGGGAATACCCTCTCCTCTCTTCTGCTGTTGGTTCTTCAGTCGCTGGAGCCAACAAGATGAGGCCAATCGGTTTGTCTTGCTCACTTGGCTGTTCGTCATTCACACTGCTTTACAAAGCTGTAGTTCAAGGACAGATTCTGGTTTCAAATTGTTGTCTGTAGGTTTTGTTGTCAGTTTGCAGATTAGTGTGAGCAACATTTTCTCTTTCAGATGCCTAGTACAGGTTTTACAGAAAACAGCTCTGGACCAAGTGCTTTTTTTTATCTTGAGTCATCCAGTGAGCTTTCTTTCCATGTAAAAGCAAAACCCTTTCAAGCTGTGAGGTGTTTCTGTTCGACTCCATGGTCCCACAGAGACACCCCAGCAATCCTGTTTGATTTCATTTTGCTGGAACGCTGTGTGCAATTACTGGCAACTGAGCTACCGTCTTATCGGCGCCAAGCCTCATGTCTTTAGTGTCTGTGCTGTAGGAGAATGTGTTTGTTATTGGCACTTGTTAAGTCTTCAGTTGTCCCCTTGAGAAAGGAAAGATCCCCCCAAACGTATACACCCTGCAGTCTGATTCTTTAGCTTCAGGTGACAGATGTATTTAGATTTATTTTTGTCTCAGAGAATCTGAAGATCAATCCTTGCTGAACTGGCTTCCCCTGGTTTATTCGCACGACTGAAAAAGCGCGACGCCTAACAAGAGGGGCGGAATCCCATTGAAAAGTATAATTTCTGAAAAGGGCAGAAGGCTCCAATTTGCTTCTGTTTGTGTGTTTCGAAGGCTTCCACTGTGATTGGGAAGAACTGGGCTGCAGTGTGTCGGAACCGAGGCCAACTCAGACCAGTGCTCCATCTATTTCTGAGCTGTATTTTCTAGGTTTGGTGCAGTTTGCTGATGCTTTTCTGTCATGATTATATGAGCGAAGCAAACTGTGAGCTCCAGACATCCACTGCAGTGAGGAGGCTCGTCAGTATTGCCTTCGTGTCTCTCTTTCTTTGATGCCCCTCCATTATTTTGAACCCACCTGCTGGCAGCCTGTTCCAAATTCTCACTGGATGCCGAGTTTTGTGGTTGGCCTTTTTTTTTCTTAGGATGGCAGGATGGAGGAAATATGAAGTATGCGATTTGGAAGGTTATCTGCTTTAGAAATGTCTCCCGACATCCCGAGAGCGCTGGTTGTGAAGCCTCTTTCTCTCTGCTGTTAGGGGGTGACCCAAGGACAGCTAGTTTAGCTTCGGCTGCCGCAAGAGCTATTTGTATGTTTGCTTCGCTAAACAAGCCATTTCACACCCCTGGTCTTGTGCTGTCAACCCTCCGAAACTAACCTCGTCTAGCCCACGTGCTTGTCGTGCCCTGTTGGAGAAGAGTGATTCGTGTCTGGTAAAAAAAACACAGTGACTCTGTTATAATGCCTTAAGGGATTGTCCAGTGATCGTGTCCTGAAGGGCATGCTGAAAAAATCATTCCTGTCTTCCAAATTTCTTTGCTAAGCGAGTAAGTAATTCTGAGGTGAAATACTTGGTAGCACTTATTTGATCTATGGTCATCGTCAAGTAGATAACCAGGGATACACAAATACCGACACAGATCCAATATGCTGGCAGCTTTGTGGAATGAGGAGATTCATTATTACTCATCGCTACTATATTGCTGATACTCCAAATGAAAAATCAGATACATTTGCTACAGAAACCATAGATGTACAGATGTGTTTCTGTAAACAAGGTAGGAAATAGGAGAGTTTTCCCTAAACAGAGGTCCAGATCCTCCACCTCAAGGCCACTAGAATATAAAATGAACGGTCTCACCTGCTGTAGTACTCAGGTCTCTTGCGTTGAACCTCTGTGTGTGTAGTTTTACTAGCCTGCTGGGGTCCCTATCAACATAGGAACACAAGAAAGGTTACCAACGAGAGGAGGCCATCTAGCCCGTTTTGCTAGTTAGTAGTTAAATATTCCAAGGATCTCATCCTGAAGTTCTCTTGAAAGCCTGAATGAGATCCTCCATTCAATTAAGGACTGACTAATCAAGGATGTGTGTTTGGGGGGGAAAAATGGGTGTTGCTAGCAGGAGAAAGATGAGAGCAACCCCTTCTCCCTGACGCTGCTGGGAAGATTGGAGATTGGAGGTTGGATGGTCATTATAAAGCCTGCAAGGCTTATTCTTGCAGTGGCATGAAATTAAAGCAACTGGACAGGCCTGCCCATGGAGCTGTTTTGTGCATGTTTTACGGGTCTGTTATACAAGTGATGCAACTCACATGGTTGTTAGTGTTTTCAGCATATTCAGTTGTTCCTAGTATTTTTTTCTATCTCTCTGTTGATCCTCACCCTTCTGCTGTAGTCCGGGGAGACCTGCTTGTTTTTAATTAAATCCACTGTCTCCTCTGTGTATTGGCCACATCAGGCCACTTGGGTGACCCGGGCTGTATCCACCTGCTACACTCACTGAATGGGGGCTAGTGTGCGAAACATGTTTTCTGATATTAGGAGTTCGAAATAAATTGGCAATAATAAAGTGGAAAGCTGTGCTCTGCTTAATTAGCGATGTAGGATTTTTTCCCCTTCTTCTCTAGGGGCAGAATTAAAAGCATTCTGCGGGCTACTGTTGGTGAGAAGCCAAATTAGGCTTTTTTGCGTTTATATTTGAAAGGATTCATACGTGCATCCAAAGTGTTTCGAAGTGCACAGAGTCAACTGAATCTCTGATCTTTTCTAGAATTTCTCCGTTGTCCCTGTTCATTAAAATTAAACCTTGTTATTTTGCAAAAACATTTTTCAACATTTGTTTGTCAAAGATGAATCCTTTGGGTCACACACAGTTTTATTTGTGTGCAATATATTTTATTCATATGGCCTTTCCCATGTCTTCTCACTCACCTATTTTTAAGCTGAAAAGCACTTTACAGAGCAGTGAAGGCAGGAAATGGAGGCCTGTGATAGGCCTTGTGTCACAGTGTATAATTGCATTTGTTTCTGCTGCATACTCTGTTGGATTGATTAAATTTTTATGTTGGAAGAAAGTGGGGCCCGTTCACTCCAGATCACTGTGGCGTGTTTGGTGGCGTGGTGGTGGGTGTTTCAATTTCGAGCAAAAAAAAATCCCCTCCTCCTTGCGTAGCTAAGGCCGAACTTTGTGGAATGACTTAACTGAGCTGCCAGTGTGTAGCACAATGTCTCACCCCAGAAAGCAATGGTTGGCCTGCCATTTAAAGTTGGGGAATATTTTTTCACTTTAAAGATAGAAATCTGGTTTTGCTCCCTCAGTTAAGGAAATAGGGCTTTATGCTTTGTAACCCATGTGGATTTTGTTCTCTGGTAAATTGGCATACCCACATTTCCTTATAGATGAAGTACCATTTTGCAATACATAATTTAGACTGGCAGGTGTGTTTTATTATTTCACATCTGAGGGGTATAGAATTGTTCTTTTCACGGCTTCTGTTTATACCGGTGCCTCCGTGCAGATTGAGAGGAGTAGGACTAGAGCTTAAAGATGAGGAGTTTTGATGTAATTTTATCAAATTATCAAAACAGACTAATGATCTTTCTCTCATTTCCAACCCTTTTTTATACGCGGAAGAAAGAAACAAAGGTAGAAAATGATCCTTTTATTTCTGAAAGTGCGGCCCTGACAGTTTTAATCACACGGTGAAGGAGGTGATGAGTTATAGAATCCACCGCAAGATGAGGGCACAGCCCCTTTCTCAGGCCCAGGGAACGTGGCTGCCTCTAAAGAGCCGCGATTTCCATCCCTTTCCATCTTCTCATTTGCTTCCGATGCAGTGTTTTCCGAGGGCTTCTGTTTTTGTCTGCGCCGTTGAGCCGTGATGGCGTGCGTTCGATTCGGAGAGCCTGTGAAAAGCTGCGCCCTGAAGCGGCGTGTCTTCCGAGTGCCGAGATCAGTTGGTATGTGGGAGACAAGCATGTTGTAGTGCCGGTACATTTTGTCCCGGCAGCAAGGTTGGTGGGGGGTTTAAGTGAGCCGTTTTGTCCTGGGATAGCTACTCAGTCCTGCAAGTAGCACACCCTGCAGAAGCAAGACTAGGGTCGCCTATAACTTGGATCACAGACAGGAAACGAGGAAAGACACAAGTTGGTAAGAAAATAAAGCTGTATGTACTTCTGAGATAGAATTGCTGGCATGCCATCTTCCCTGAGTCCACTTCCTACTTGGGTGCAATGTTGCCATTTGGAATGTATGCAAATGCACAGGTTGCTGATGTGCAATAGAACAACAGCTGCCTTTCACGATGGAAATAGCTTTTCCACTCTAACTGATTTGACTTGCTAGTAGGGTTTTGTAAGGGCTGCTCCAACGTCAATGAGAACACCCAGCCTTGAACCCAGCTATATCGGTGTACTCGGTGACAGATCACACAGCTGCCTTTGCTCTGCCGAAAAACCTTCCATTCACCTTGCTGGCTTGTGCTTTCAGCCACCCACGCTGTTTTCGGTTAGTCAGAAACTACCACTTCATTGTGTGTGGAGAGCTGTCGCCGTACCTCGACGTACGGTCTGGGCTGGTGTTGTAGCAGTTTTGAATCTGAACTCTGAAACAACGCTCAAAACAAAGAAAGAAAGGGAGATTTGGGGCTCCTTCCGTAGTGCTTTTTTAAAAACTTTTTGACAGCTCGTAAACTAGATTGGGTTTACCACAGCTGGGTTAACTCTTTTGCTAGATGAAAAAGGGTATATATACTGCATCTCGCATTAAAATCCAGTTCATCTGATGGGAAGTCAGTCTGCGTCTGCATCTTTTGAATGCTGTAGAGCAGTTTGGCATATTTCCAGGTTTGAATTGTCATTCTAATTTGGGATCATTACATGTCAATTGGCTTGGATCACTGCTAGCAGCATGCGCCTGGGCACGGAGTGAGATTGAGGACTCGGAGCACAACATGTGCTTATCAAAGCCATTTGCCATGTGTGCTGTTCGCCCCATGCGGCCCATGTGAGTTGGCTTCAGTTAGAGGAGTACTGCATTTCTTGCCAGTGTAGGAGATACATGGCCGAAGAGGAAGCATAAAGACTTAAACCTCCAGTGAATAAATTCTTGAGTGACTTGCTATGGAGCTTTTTCCTCATTGTTTAGAATTTAAGCAATTGAGGAATAAAGGAAACGCTTGAGTAAATGAGTTACACAAAGTATATTGAAAGCAGGTGCTTCCACACTGGTGTGGTCCTGAGGTAATTAAGCAATTAACATCCCATCATGCTGAGGGTAATATATAAAATGCTTGGCAGACCCAGTTGCCCATTATTCTGGCTACCATGGCTAGAAGAGGACATCTTGATGACTTCTTGAGAGAGGGTGATTTGCTGGGGCACGTTTGGCAGGAGCTTCAGTGACAAATATTGTTTCATGAGATAAATGCTGACTTGGAAGTCTGAGGGAAAGACATCGTCAACTGGGGAAGCTGTGGATGAAATTGCATACTCCTAAACCATGCATTGTTCGTGATGGAAGGCAAGCAGACGAGCAGTCGGTCGACTGCAAAGGTCAATGGCGTAAGCAGCAGTTTCATCAAGTTCAGTCTATTGAGAACTTCACAGAGAGGGATACGATGGTCAGCATGCAGTACATAAACTTCTTATTACACCAAAAATGCAGTTTTACAAGTGATGTAAAGAACACAGGTAGTGGTCTACTGAGCATTGGAAAAAGTTTTATGGACAGATGTGTCATCCTTCACCTTTTTTTCCAACAAGCGGATGAGTATATGTGTGACACAAGCAGGCGAGCCTGTAGGCCTCTTTTGGCGTGAGTCCCACAGTGAAGGGTTCTAGCAGCTCTGCTGTGGCATTGGGTGCATTTTCCTGGCATGGTTTAGGTCCATTCAACCACTTAGAGGGCAATGTTAATGCCAAAAAATTCAAAGCCATTCTGAGTGATCATGATCATCCTATGGTGATGCATTTCTATCCTGATGGAAGGGGACTCTTCCGGAATTATCATGTCCCCATACACAGGGCTTGTCGCTACCTCTGAACAGTTGATGTTGAAACATCTGTACTTCTAGTTGCATTGAGCTCAGCTTGTATTTCAGGGGCAGTTAGTCGCCGTTTCGCAGACTTATGATTTTAATTAACGTATTCTCTGATTCTGAGGTCACCTTTGGCCTGCCTGAACTTTTTTGGTCCTCATTAGTGCCAGTTTCTTCATATCATATCAAGGATTGACCTTCATTTCTTAAAGTAATTATAGATGGTCTTTTTTCCTTTCTTAACTGAGCAAATGTTGCCATGTTCATTCAGGAATTACAAGCTTTTGCCCATGCTCCCTATATTTAGTAATTGTGGACCCTCACATGTTTACCAATCATTTTTGACAAAAGGTAAATGAGGTAACATGCTAGTTAACTGTGAGAACATCTAACAAAGACCATTTTAAACTTTGTTTAGTGTTCTAACACCATGTTATACACATTTCTGACTTTCAACTAACTAACCAACTTGAAATCTAGTTGCTTTGGTTGTTTGTTTTATTGAAAATAAAAAATGTACATTTTCAATGCAGTTCACTAAGATTATAAGTACACATAATGTAATTAAATATTAAGGAACAAGTAATAGGTTTATTCCATGCTGAAAACGTTGTGTTTTCTTTCTCCTTTTTTTCAGCATGGAATAAACCTATTACTTGTTCCTTTGCAGCCTAGGCATACTGACGCATACCCCCCTGAACTATTAAATATTAAGTGTTTATAGACATGTTTATACAGTTTAAAGCGCAGATAATCATGAAACCTAGATATTAAGCAGGTGTACTTAAACTTTTGACTGGTATTGTGTATATACACACATAGGAATTAGGATCCCCTCAGTCTAACGAATATGGGATCCCTCTGGGACAGGTAATGTTGATTGTGAGCGAGGACTCACATGTTCAATGGCTTCCATGGCCTCACCAATCCTTGGATTTCAATCCCACATGCTTCCCACATTACTGCCCCAACTGAAGGAGATCCTGCTGGGAGCTAGGAAGGGCTTGAGCTTAGCACAATTCCAAAAGCTGGTGAAATGCACCTTGAGGACCCAACATGTTGTCCGGCAGGGATTCCTAATATTTTAAAGATGTTTGGTCTAATATTTTTGTTCTACCAAAACTGCAAAGGGGGAACAAAACCATTTTTTTTTCCAGTTTGAAGTATCTTTTATTCATCTTTTACACATGCCTTGCAGTTTTTCAAAACCATTCTTTCCAACTCCTCCTTCAGCTCAGAGCAGACATCCGGCTTTAAAGGGCACCACCCTGCCAAGTGTAACCACCTTCCCATTGATGCCCAGGACTGGGGCTGCCCAGCCGATTGGGCGCTGCTGCAGTCTGGGGTCATGGAGCGGCTTGCCCACACCTTTCTCTGTTGTAAGAGCTGTGCAGCCATCTGTGATGAAGTTGTCAGCTGTTCACTGTGGTTGATGGGGATCTTTGGGCTACTTTCAACCTATGCTCATTAAATCATGTCCATCTTATTTGTTTGATACCACATACGGGTACGATAAGGAGCGTGATCATCTGAAGAACATCTAGCTGCTTTTCAGTTATAAATGGATCACTAGTTTGTGATTCTGCCAGAGCTCTACTACATATGTTGACATTGATTTTTATTATTCATAATTAATTATTTTAAAAAATAATTATTACATTAGCACACGATTCTACAGTCAGTATCATGAGAAGCGATAAATTGTTTTCTGAATTGTACACTTTGACAGTTTTTGGGCTGGAGTTTATATCATCATATATGTCACATCACTATGGATTCTTTGCTTGCTTCTCCATTGTACTCTGTTCCAGACAAAGCACGGCTCAAGTGGTTGTTCATATGTTCAAATCACCAGCCTTTAAAGGGGGAACTGCAGTCCCAATTTTTCAGACCAGTTATTAAATCTCGGTAACAAAATACAGTCATTGATGTAGGAAAAAAAAGACAAATTTCAAATTCAAAACAAAGTTGTGAACTTTGTGAAAGTATTGTAAGTCACCATGTTGACGCAATTCGCATTCGAGTTCCCATAAATTGCCATGGATGCGGCCCTTCCTGCTCACTAGTCTCTATAATAAATTGTGTAATGGGGTGTATGAGAGTATAAATACTGCACTACGCAGCAGACATTTTACTGCAGAAATGTTCCAGCCAGCAGCCATATCACCCTGCACCTCACACCTGGCAGCCCACTGAAGCTCAGCAGGTGTGAGCCTGGTCAGTACCTGGATGGGAGACCTCCTGGGAAAAACAGGTTGCTGCAGGAAGAGGTGTTAGTGGGGACAGCAGGGGGCGTTCACCCTGTGGACCTTGTGGGTCCTAATGCCCCAGAATAGTGACAGGGACACTATACTGTAAACAGGCGCCGTCCTTCGGATGAGATGTAAAACCGAGGTCCTGACTCTCTGTGGTCATTAAAAATCCCAGGGCGTTTCTCGAAAAGAGAGGGGGTGTAACCCCAGCATCCTGGCCAAATTGCCCATTGCCCCTTATCAGTCATGGCCTTCTAATAATCCCCATCTATGAATTGGCTATATTACTCTGCTCTCCTCCCCACTAATAGCTGATGTGTGGTGTACTGGCTGCCGTTGCATCATCCAGATGGGGCTACACATTGGTGGTGGTGGAGGGGAGTCCCCATTACCTGTAAAGTGCTATATAAGTGTAAGCAATTATTATTATTATGTGATCTGCGTGGAAAGTTAACAAGTAAGTAGTATTTGTTGGCAAAACCATCTCAAAGTCGAGAGCAGTATTTCTATTGGATTAAAAGACATGTATTCACAAGCCTGCTTGTTTACAATGTCGCATGGTCGCACATGTCACTGGAGGTTTTGTTGCATTGTTCTGAATCCCAGAACATGGCGCTGCGCATACCTGTGATGTATTACAAGTTGTGTACATTTTACTGATATTGCGGTTTGAAACGCACTTGTCAGTGCTGATTCTTTCTAGCCTCCAAATAAGAAAATAGCATTGCAGATGCCCTTTAAGTGCAATAAAATATCTAGCATTTTTCTGGCACAAGGCTCTGCTCATGCCTCTATCCAAGATGACTTGCTATTGGGGTGGGTGATGTAACTTAAACTAGCAAAGAATTATGGTCTACCACAAAGGAAACGCTTTAGTATCTTCGTTTTTTAAAGCTGAAACAGCATTGTAATGCAGTTAAAATACATTTGTATTAGATTTTAGCTAAGTTAAATATTTTATCTCAATGATGAAGAACGTAAGGGATTCTGAGCAGTAGTGCATTTTGAATTAAGTTGGTCTTGAAGGGGATGTGTATCAGAGTTTACCGGAGTTTTTTTTTCTGTGAGGTGTTTTTTTTTCTCCCCACTCACGCAGCTCTTACAGTTATGACAGCCAGGTAAAATGTGCTCCTTCAGGCATTCGGGCTATTTTTGCACAGCCAGGCAGATATTTAATTGTAGCTTTAAAATCGAATATAATGGCCCTAAATGACGGGTACAGTGGTGCCACTCCTCTGTTCTATTGTGTGCTGGGAAAACTGAAATTGTCTGCGTGCTTCAGGAAAGAACCTGAGATAGAATAACAAGTCTGACACACCCTGCTATTAGGATTGTACCCTCCTGGAGGGCCATATCGTTTTCACAGCAGAACAGTTGTCTGAGGGTGACCTTTTCTCTCTCATTGTTCCCTTCTGTCCTCAGGATGAAACTGGTGCCTATTTAATTGACCGAGACCCCACCTACTTTGGCCCTGTGCTGAACTACCTGAGGCATGGCAAACTGGTCCTCAACAAAGACCTGGCAGAGGAAGGTAGGTTTTGGAGGAATAGAGGGAGGTACAGTTTGGGTTTTCTTTAAAAAAAAAAAAAAAAGGAAGTTGGTATGTTAGCTCTATTTTAGTTACAATGTAAATACTTTTGGCAAATATTTTAATAAAACAAAACCTTACATCAAAACTTTATTATTTTTTTTATGGGGGGGAGGGATTTCATTTATTTCTACCTGTTTTATTGTCCTGACAGTTCAGCAGGTGAAATTTTCACAGCAGATTCTTCAGATTTTGGTGCTCTTCTTTTTCCAGTATGTGTGATGGAGCATTAGGGAACTAAGATTCATTAACATGAATGACCTGGCATCCTGTGCAAGGCAAAGTGTTCTTTTATGTTTTCTATAAATTATAAATATTCCCTATACTTTATATTGTCCACTGCCATGAATCAAGAATTGTTTTCCCACACTGCAGGTGTTTGAAGTTCCAGACAAGGTGTCTGATTTTGGTGTGCGTGTGTGTTTGATAGGTGTGTTGGAGGAGGCCGAGTTCTATAATATCACATCGCTGATAAAGCTCACGAAGGACAAGATCAGGGAGAGAGACTGCAGGACATCACAGGTGAGCCCACAGAAAGGGGGACTTTCGTTGTGTTTGGCATAATCTCACTGTGTTCTATTGACTGTTCTATCTCACTGTGAGTCGTGGGAAGGCCCCTGAGCTAACATATCTTCCCAGTTGCCAGCTGTCAGGGTTGTTGGTGTGGAACCAAGGAGTTACTCTGACACACTGCAGGATACCAGAAGAGTGTAAGAGAGGTCTGGCCAGACCCATCTTATGATACGAGCCAAACAACCTGTAGAGGAAAACTTTCTACCAAAAGCTTTCATGTGTAAACAGAGGCTAGCATATTAAAATAAGCAGTTTTGAGGCCTGTGCTCCAAGTGGAACATGTGTGGTAGGACATGAGTGTTGCACAAGTCTGGGTGCGGATGGTTTACTAGGCAAGGCGGTTATGTATAACCATTCTGTGCAGTTGTGTTATTGCTTTGCACTAGCTGGTAGTGTATAGGGTGTTAAAGGAAGGTTCAAGTAGAGGTCAAACTCCTTGAGTTTGATTGGAGTTGCAGAATAACAAGCAGCCTTGCAGCAGCTCCCAGACTTTATGGTGTGGTCTGATACGAAGGAGAGTCTGTTCCCTCAGAAGCAGGCGAGAAAGGCCAAAATCGGCATTTCAAGTTGCTCACCCGCCACCTTATTCCATGCTTTTCCCAAAGCTCCTGAACCTGAAGAGAACTAATCCATTCCTCCCGTCAGAATTCATCCTGCAGTGACACTAGCCCTGTGCTATCCCAGGGCACTGAGGGAACTGATCCTCCTGGCTCCCGGCTTTTGATTACTCCAGAACATGCTGCGTTGAAAAGAGAAGAGACGGCCCAAGAAAGCAGCTTACACTTTAAATAGCTCTATAGATTAAATCCTGGCCAAATCTAAGTGCCGGTTACTAAAACTACACCCTCCCCCTTCACTCATTGCTGTTAAAAATGAGCAGACACGGGTGGCATACATTTTGAAGTTGGAAAAGCTGTACTAAAACTCCTGACAATTAACAGACCAGCTGCCTGTAATTGTAGTGGAACCCTCCATTGATCATTTTTACGGACCAGCAGGGGACGGCGAATGCAAGGTACAGTAGTTATCTGCATCTTCAGAGCATGTTTCAAATTTCTGGACCTGGACCAGCAGTATGACTTGCACTCTAGTTCCGTCCCAAAGCCTTCTGGGAGAAGAGGTTGGCGGCCCTGGAGCCTGTAGGAAAGATAGCAGTAAAAACCCTTCTAATTTGTGCAGGGGATATTCTTGTTGGCAATAAAAGCAACATTAGATGGTCTCTGCAGAGCAGTTAGGACAAAATATTTTTTTTTCCGAACTGGGTGTTTGCATAATTCTTAATCAGGCGACAGCTTGCGCTTCTGTTGGTGTGGCAGCTTGCTGCTAAGAGCTTTGCATGGATCGTGGCCATGGTGTCGAAGACAGAAAGCAGGGCAGAATGGAGAAGGTGATGAGAGAGAGGGAAGACAGTTCTGCAGGGGAGCGATGAGGCCAGGTAGCATGAGCAGAGGGAAAGAGAGGTGGAGGTCACGCTGGGGAACACGTGCTCCCGAGTCCTGCGCCTCGCATCAGGAGCTTTCGGCTGCTGTGCTCCCCGAGAGCGGGAACGCACCAAAGCAAAGACCGTGTGGGGATTCCCCAGGGACTTTTTTTAATCCTAATCCCTGGACGACCTCGGCAACAGCCTTGGTGAAACCCGGAGGGATTTCCCAAGGCTATTTTATGTTTTGTTAAAAAAAAAACCCAGCTGCGACTTTTCCCAGCAGGGCCAAAATGTAGCAAACCAATTCCTCTCTGCATTTTCTGTTTCAAGAACCCGATGGAGGGAGGTATGTTTTTCAAGGGTATCATGTCGCATGATCCAGGGGAATTTTAGAGTAAAGTGTCCTTAATGATATAGATTTTTTTACCCCAAAATAAGCACAGTTTATTCATCCTATGCCCTCCAGGAGTCGGTTTGTTAACTTTCATTGATTTTGGTCTCTGCCCAGCTATGTCTGGCTTGATCTGTGACTGTAGACCTTGAAAGACATTGGACGTGTTGCTTCAATCCAAAATCCGTTCTCGGAGGTTCGACATCCATTGGAATTTTCCAATCCTGCATGAAACCTTATTCGCATAGCATTGCCTTTTCTTATTGAATTAATTTTTACTCTGGTGTCTCGGTGGAAAATTAAATTGTATTTGCATTCACTTTCCAGATTTTATTCAATTTTCCTCTGGTGTGAAAAGCACTACAAACGTATTTCAGTTTTTATGAGACGCACAAACTGGGTAGATGTGGCTGTAAGCAGTGATCGCTATAGCAGTAAAGTCATGTGTCTCCTCCTCTCCTAGGTGCCTGTGAAACATGTCTACAGAGTTCTGCAGTGCCAGGAAGAAGAGCTCACACAGATGGTTTCTACGATGTCTGACGGCTGGAAGTTTGAGCAGGTAGCAGTGCTAAACAAACATGTCATTATAAGGTCGGGAAGACCTTTTTGAAAATTATAGCCACTATAATAATAAGTAAGGTTGACCTTACTACTTACTACTTTGTTCCTCCGGTATTGGGTTTTGAAAATGTTGGGAAATACTGCTTTCCTCCATTCCATTCAAGTCCCCTGCTCTTCTTTTAATTATGGTGTATTTGTCTATTGTTTTTGTGACTTGTCAGCTTGCCAGTGATGAAGGCTGGCTGTGTTCTGCAGACAGTGTAAAAGTTTGCAAAGGAAAGGAATCTTATCTCAGCAGCTTGCGGCACAGAAGTGGGAAGAGATGAAGGGCTGCTTCTGCTATTTTGGGCAACAACATCAGCAGCTGCGCAGCTGGCCTTTGTAATCAGATTTTTTTTTTTAATTTAAAACAATCTGGCCGGTTCTGACTGTTTTGGCTTGGTTGCTAAATGAGACATGCTTCACCAGCATTGTACTGTACCTGCAGAAAAGGTGCTTTAGATCGGATCATAATCTGATCTAAAGCTGGTGCTGTGAATGTGAGAGGGCAGCTCCTCTTCCCCAATACCCCAGTGAATGCTCCCAGTTTTTCACAGTCCGGTTGAGATGGGTCTTTTCCTCAGCACTTGTTTCAGGTGAAAGAAACCAGTCTTGATTCCAATTTATTAGCAGTTCTGTATGTACATATAGAGCAAGAGAAAGTGCATTTTCTGCTTAAACCTGGAAGTTTCTAGATGAGATTGTAAATCAACCATTCCTGTGTGCAATACTTCAGCAGAATCCTCTCTTCTGTTATTTTGCACATTTCCTTGCTTCCTTTTTAGCTTTTCCTGCAGGCTGTTTTGTAGGCCCATCTTTCTTCTAAAGAGAGGTTTTTAAATGGAGCTTTTTCATCTGCGATTGACCATACCATAAACAAATTGACTGAAAACGCTTGTTCAAAACTAGCTTCTCTTGTGAGTCGTACTTCTCAAGAATGTGTGTTTCTTTAAATCATTTCTGGTTCGGCCAGCTGCACAACCCCTAATGATGCGGCAGAAAGTATATTTCATATCAGTTAAGCTTCATTTCAGTCTATACAGATTTGGTTCAAATCAAAATGTTGGGCCATCCAAGAGTTCTCAATCTCTAAAGAGGACACCCTGCAATGTGCTGGAAGTTGCTGTACATTTTAGGTTATCGGCCATTTAAAAATATTAATAAAAATATTAAAGATGCCAAGCTATTGGAATTCTTCTTTTAGTAGAATTTGAAAAACTGACTCATGTTAACTGTGAATGGAGTGGAGTCATCTGAGAGAAGCTTTTTTTGGTAAATGTAGTAGTGTACAAGGCAGACACTGTTCTGTTTACTTGAGAAATCCCCTGTTTACACTGCTTGCAGAATGTGTGGTTATCGTGCCCTAAAACAACACTTTGCGTCTGGAGCCTGTCTGATCAGAGTGCTCTCGTCAGCACATTAATGAACACATCCTAGTCTCCTGTGGAGCTGGGACACAGACCTCCTGATCCTGGTCACAGTCCTTGTTGTTTTCTCCTGCTGTGGTTAAAGACTAGCTCACATCATCATTTGTAATGTTCTCTTCTGCTTGGGCTTATCTCACCTGTTGGTCTCACCTAGGTTTTTTTTTCTTGGTTGGTAGAATAACATGGGACACAAACGTTTTATAAAAGGCAAATGAAAACGTAATAATTATAATAATTGCTTACACTTATATAGCGCTTTTCTGGACACTCCACTCAAAGCTCTTACAGGTAATGGGGACTCTCCTCCACCACCACCAGTGTGCACCCCCACCTGGATGATGTGACAGCAGTCATAGGGCACCAGGACACTCCCCACACACCAGCTATCATTGGGGAGGATGACAGAGCGATGAAGCCAGTGTATAGATGGGGATTGTTAGGAGGCCATGATTGGTAAGGGCCAAGGGGAAATTTGGCCAGGACGCTGGGGTTACACCCCTACTCTTTTCGAGAAACGCCCTGGGATTTTTAATGACCAAAGAGAGTCAGGACCTTGGTTTTACATCTCATCCGAAAGGACGCTCCTTTTTTACAGTACAGTGTCCTTATACTGGGGCATTAGGACCCACACAGACCGGAAGGTCACCCCCACCTCCCCCCCCTCTACTGGCCCCACTAACACCTCATCCAGCAGCAACCTTAGTTTTCCCCAGGAGGTCCCCCATCCAGGTACTGACCAGGCTCACACCTGCTTAACTTCACTGGGCTGCCAGTTGTGAGTTGCAGGGTGAATGTTAGGACAAATCTTGTCCTTTTATAGTGTAAGAGATAAAACTGCAAAGCCGAGATCTTTTTTTTTTGCTAATGCTGTGTCCTGCTTTCTCCCCGCCTTCCACCCCCTACCCCCCCATCTCTCTCCCGTCTTGTGCAGTGCAGCTTGTGTCATCCCCACATTGCCTTTTTTTTAAAAATGCAATTTCTTTTTCTGTCTTCCCTTTTGGGGACTAACATGCCTTTTCAATTGGCTCGCTCTTTCAAACTCTATCATGCCTAATCTTTTTTGTAATCTATAGGATGTGCATTTTAGCCAGACATATATTTGACAGGCAAAATGATTTTTTAATCACACACCCCTCCCCCCCCCAATAAAAACAGTCCTGTTTACTTTTCGATTGTCTGTGCAACTTGACTCAGGCGGGGGGGAGGGGCTTGCGGAGGGGGGGGGGGGTTGACTGCTTGTTTATACCCTGCAGAATGAAAACCCTTTGTGCTTTGATTGGTTGTTCCAGCTTGTCAGCATAGGTTCCCCGTATGGCTACGGGCGGGACCCCCAGTCAGAGTTTCTGCTGATTGTGTCGAGGGAGGTGAAGGGAGAGGAGACCGGCGTCCCTGGCGGCAGTGGCGAGGTGTGTGTGCTCGCTCCCCTTGTGCCCCGTGTCACTGCATGGCCTCCCCACCTCCCCCTGCCTCCGTGACTGAGAGGCTGCGCTTGCTCGCTCTCTGCCCGGACCGGGAGCTGTAAACCACGAGGGCTCTCCTGTTTTCTGTCTGTGGTTTCCGTTGTGCCCGAGGTCTCAAACCCCACAGTTAAACTGCTGAAATCAAGACAAGTTGCCTTTTAACTGAGGTGCCTTTGCTCTCCCAGTGCCGGGCTCTTGATGATAAAGCATGTTTTTCCAGGATTGACAACGTGATTGGAAAGAAAGCTTTTCTATATGGGAGCTGCAGCTGCAAAACTGTCTTTTTTGGAATTTGGGACCGTTTTTTGGGTGGCACAGTGGCACAGTTGTTAGCGTTGTTGCACTGCACCTTTGGGCCCTGAGTTCAGATCTGTTCTCGTACTGTTATTTGCAGTGACGTTTACGTGTTCTTCTTGTGTTCTTGTGGGTTTCCTCTGGGTGCTTCTGTTTCCTTCCACAGTCCAAATACATACTTGTAGGTTCATTGGCTTCTGGGTAAATTGGCGCTGGTGTGAGTACTTGTCTGTCTGACCTGTGACGGACTGGAATCCTGTCGAATGTGTACCCCACCTTGTGCCTGCTGCTTGCTGGGATAGGCTCCGGCTCCTCAGTGAACCTCAATTGGATGAAGCAGATAGAAATTGCATGGATGGATAGGCCTGATTTCCCATTTTCTACTCTGCTAATCGGCAAGTGGTGCTGAGGTACTTGGACCCATCGGGATTGGAGTTACTTTTACACTTGGCCTTGTGAAGTTGAGAAGGATGTAAGGATGATTTTGCTAGCAGAGCCTGGGTTTGAGAGAACAGGTAAAAGATGTGTGACTGGCAGCTCTCACTGTCATCAGTCAAACCCAGGGTTCTTGTGTATCAAGAGCTTAAGTGGAACAAAAGGGGAGTGCCCTACTACTGCCTTCTCAGCTCCCTTTTGACACCCATCCCTCATTTGTGGTTTATAGTTTTGTTTCTAATGAGTATGAATATCTCCTTTATCAGTGCAACCTCAGCAAATTGATTTCTTTGTGTCTTACACATCTGTACTTCACCGGCACTTGCCTTTGGTCTAATCAGTGCATCTGGCTGTTGTCCTAATTGGTGAATCAGAAGAGCGATGGTAGATATGTTTTATTTTTATTCATTTTCACCATGATCTACTCCAAATGCACTGCTGCTCAGTGATCAGACAGTAACTGTAAAACCAGGCTGGGGACTAGGATGTTGGTATCTGGCTTGGATTAATGTTGTGCTGCTAAAGTATTATTTAATTGAATTTTGTGGCTTTTTCATGCAACACAAAAAATGTAAAACACTAATACAGAAGGCTATATCTGAAGCAAACATAGAAGGAGTCCACTTTTATTCATCATTAAGAAAAACGTGAGCTGAAAAGGAAGCTTCTTCTCCATGTGATGTTGTATTAAAGCAACTCAGGGATGTGGATAATGATTTTCACCCCCTAGTAGCTAAAACTGGGCTATCAGATCTTTTTTGTACTGTAAGCTACTTTATTAAGATACTAGATACTTGCTTCAAAACAAGAAACTACACAGGTGACCACAGTCGGTCAGGCCATGCAGTTCCTCGAAAACATTGCAGCAATACATTTTTTTATTTGCTGATATTTGCATTTGATAGTTGCCTTTTGCCGAAGTGTAGTGCTATCGGTCCCTCAGCACTGCTTGAGCTGAGTAGTGACAGAGCTGGCTGGGCTCTGGATGTCATGCATGTCATGAGATAATGGATGAGGTAATCTGTGAGCCCCTCCCTGAAGAGAGAGGCGGCAGCAGGCAAGCCTTGATGGGCACTTTGAGTAAAAGGTGAAGGGTTTCTGGTCTTGTTATTGTGTGTAACCAAAATAGATGCTGTCATCTGTGGCAAAGGGAGAATGTGTTGGTCTTTAGCTCTAATTGTCTTCAACTCTGTGTTTTTGTTTTGTGAGGGTAGCTTTTAAGTATTTGAGTAAATGATACTTTTTCCTCCACGCCATTTCCCTGATGTGTGTCTCAGACGCCTCTTCAGGGACAGCTCATTTGAAGACATGAGTCGGTCTGGCTCAGGTGTGGAAATGGAGGCTGACTAGTTTTGGGCACTGGCATTGTTTTTCTGTGGTTGGAGAGAAGTGAAGGACAAAAACAGTTTCATGAAGAGATGTAACATTTGTTTTTGATATTTTGTTTCAGTTTTAAGTTGCTAGTGACTTGAATGGTTTGGGTGAATACAGTGATTTTAGCAGGTTGTGTACAGTAGGAAATTGAGGAGAAAGGGGATGTTTGTACCACAGAGGCGATAGAGACCTAATGAAGTTCTGTAGGCTAAGGTGATGGTCTCCTGTGCCAGACTCGGCTCCTGCATGCCTGCAGTCTAGTCTAGCTGAGCTCTCAGTGATGTGAAGCAGCCTGTAATGGAACTATTCATTGTGTTGATCACGAACTGTTTTTAACTCTTAAAATTGAAGCATTTTTGTAACTGGGCCTTAACTTTAAATCTACAACTTCTCCTGTAGGTACTGTTTGGGTAGTTAGCCGGCAAAGCTCAACTAATATGATGAGCAGCAGGTATCGGAGAACAGAAATAAAGAACCACTAGGTTTAGGAGATCACCAGACTCCTGTTCAACGCTTGTTTTAAAGAGCAAGAGAGTGAAGTCACCACTGTGAGCCCTGAAACTCATCCTAAAAGTAAGCAGATGGTGGTGCCTGTTTTGATGCATTAATAAACAAAATATACTAAATTGCTAAAGAACTCCTGCATCAACATTGTTAAGAATCTTTTTCTTCCACACATTCACTGGTTGAAATCCTTAGTTAGTTGGTCTCTTGTTTCTTCCTCAACCACAGATTTTTTAACCTCCTGCAAAATAAACACCAAATCATCATCCAGAAATAGAACCGCCGCCAAGTCTATCTCCAAGGCTACTGCATTTTCCATCCTCCTCTGAGCTGAGCCAGATTCTTCCACCTCATCTCAGTCTGTCGGGTTTCTCTTGGCGTTTAATTAAATCTCCTTAAGGGCTAAAGGGTCAAGCCCAGCCTTTCTCCCCTTTCTCCAGTGCACGACACTGGCAGGCATCAGAGAAATATAATTTAAGTCACAGTTTTTTTTTTTTTAAACAGTCACTTGTTTACCTCTGGTCTTAAATCTTGTTTCCTAACTGTATTTGAAATAACTTTATTGTGCACAGTTCTACTCAAACTTTCTTCAGGTGCTTTTTCTTCTGTAGCCTGCATTATCTGAAATGGAGTGAATAAGGAAGTTGAAACTACGTGAGACCTGCTCCCCAAAAAACATACTCATTTTCTCATCTTTAGACATCTTGAGAAGAGATTTTAATGAGCCTTTGTTACATTCTTTGTTTTCTAGTTTTAGCTTAATGCTTTCAAGAGCACATCAAATGCTAGAGACTGTTTAGTACATATCAAACATGGATGCTATTTCCCTTCACCAAGACATTGCAAAACTCTGAACATTAAGGGGATAATGGCTTAATAATAATAATTGCTTACATCTATAGTGCTTTTCTGGACACTCCACTCAAAGCGCTTTACAGGTAATGAGGACTCCCTTCCACCACCACCAATGTGCAGCATCCACCTGGATGATGCGACGGCAGCCATAGCGCGCCAGAACGCTCCCCACACACCAGCTCTCAGTGGGGAGGAGAGCAGAGTAATGAAGCCAATTCATAGATGGGGATTATTAGGAGGCCATGATTGGTAAGGGCCAATGGGCAATTTGGCCAGGACGCCAGGGTTACACGCCAGGACGGCGCCTGTTTACAGTATAGTGTCCCTGTCACTATACTGGGGCGTTAGGACCCACGTGGACCGCAGGGTGAGCGCCCCCTGCTGGCCCCACTAACACCTCTTCCAGCAGCAACCTTAGTTTTTCCCAGGAGGTCTCCATGCTCACACCTGCTTAGCTTCAGTGGGTTGCCAGTTGAGAGTTGCAGAGTGATATGGCTGCTGGACAGCTTACTCTGACTGGGCACCATTTACAAGGATTTGATATTTTAATGATACTAGGAAAGTCTTGCCAGGTTAAAACACTTTTTCCCAAGAATGTTCTAGACCAGTTGAGAAATTGAGAGTCAGCTCTGGTTAGCATACGTTCACACTGCTCTATTTCCAACAGTCACACTCATCAGCGCTGCGCAGCACAGCTGGGAAAGATGTGCAAGATGTGAAAGAGTGCGGTTTCTGACTGACTTGTTGAAAGCAACTGAGTATGAAGACACCAGTCATGTTCAGCACAAATGTGGAAACCATTTTGTGTTTATTATGTGTAGTTTTACAATTTTGAAAAGCCTCCTTATGATTTTTTTTACCACAACAGTAGGCTTTGTAAGTTGTCCTGTAAGTACATTAGGCATCGATTGTTGTTGTTGTTCTCATGAATTACACTTGGACACACAGCTTGACTGGATTCCTCTCCCCTCTGTGCTGACCTGTTAATTTGTTAATTGGTTTTGGGAAAAGCAGCCTAATACTTTTAAGTGCAGATTCTGTGCATCGGTATTATACCTGGAGTATTTGAATTCTTTCTGCATTTTTTCTTTCTGAACCTGAAAATGGTTAATTTAAAGAAAAGTGGTGCTATATTTTTACAACCGCAGGTCAGCCTGCTCAGGACCTCTCCATGTGACACTTCTGTAAGCCGCTTACCAGTTTCCAGAAATCTCACGTTGGGCAGGATCCTCCATTATCTAAGTGTGAGCGCTCTGATGCGCTTACCTTGCTGATACAGTTAATCTGTGCCATCCTGGTCACGGCCACAGCCTCCTGCTGTGCTCCGTCTCTGAGCCACACAGCAATCGACAGTCCCTGCTTTGTGTAGTTTGGGCCTCATGATAAAATTGCACTATTGAGTTCTTGGTTCTCATTTAGCCTAAGCAACTTACTGTGACTAATGTAAGGAGAAGGTCTGCACAATGGCATATCCTGGCATTGTAAATAACTGCAAACTGTGACATTGCATAGCTGTGTGGAATTTGCTTGACAAAGCTGTATATTGCAATATATCAAGCAGTATGTGGATATATACTGTATAAAGCGATATATTGACCTTGTAGCAGCAGGGAGAATTTAAGCAGTTCCCTTAGGGTGAGTGTAACATTTTCAGTCTTTGTGTGGATGTTTTTTGATTTGCCCATCTTGCTGCTTTTAGCTGCTGGTAGAAAAACAACCCAGTGATTCCATCAAGCTGTTTCTTTAAGAATTCCATAGCAACATATACAAACTCCCCTGCCCTAGACCCCCACAGCTCTCGACATAAAGGGTTCTCTCCCAAATGCTCCTTGACTTCCATTTGCAAGGTCCTCAAGTGGTGGAATCATCTAAAGGCCCTTTGCTCCAAGCACAGGGTGAGCCCTAGGGCCCAGACATCACTGGTTCAAGCCTGAGCCACATCACTAGCCCACTGTGACCAGGGCACTGTGCAGTGGCACAGTATTGCCCAGTGCCACCAGGGGTAGGGCTGGGCCTCGTCAGCCAGGACTCACTAGGCTATTGGTGAAACACTCACTCCTGTGACTTCTCAGGCAGCTTGCAGTGAGCCTCCTGCAGATCAGTGTGGAGCTGTAGTGTGTCGAGACATGGAGGCTCGATGGGAGGGAGTGGTGTGCTTCTTGAGTCTCCCTGTGCAGTACCAGGGCTTCATGTGAACTGAGATGCAAAGAATGAATTAATAATAACATGAGATGTGCAAAAGATTCATAACCTTTCCACTTGTGTGTCCAGGTCCTTGTCATCGCGCTTGAGGTCCTGTGAGTTGACTGAGTCTGTACTTCATGGAATTTGCGTTACCAGAATGAAAACCTCACAGGTGTCTTTGCACCAGGCTGAAAAGACTCGGTTTCCTTATTCTGTTTTGAGGATGACATTCCCTTCAAGATCAGGAATTAGTCTGGTTGCTCCCTCGTACTGCCTAGAAAGCGGCAGTGTTCCTCTTGTAGTGTGGTGACCAAAACTGAACAGCATTACCATGGATGTCTTATGCATTGTGTAATTTATTAACATGACGTCTGTTGATTTTAAGGGAAGTTAAAACTGATCAGTCGATTTGTATTGCCTTTTAGTTGTTAATCCATTTGTGCATCTGGGTGAGAATATCAGTTTTACAGTGAAATGTTTGAAACTGCCTAGACTCGAGAAGCCAAGCTTGAACTCGCAGGCGTTATGAAAACTGCTGCTTTTCCTCTGGCCGGAGCTGCCTCACTCCTCGTTCCCTTTGCTGCAGAGATGGGAAGAGATTCTCGCACCTGTTGGAACTGATGATCGCTTCACTCAGCCTCAATCCTACCTCCTTCAAGAAAATACCATCCGAAAACATCATTGTCATGCACATTTGTTAACCTGGCATGGTACAGATTTGTGCTTGAGCATTATCTGAAACTTAAATAGCTTATCAATGACTTAACTGCCTTGGGGGGGATTACAGTAGGGTGCTGGAGACTGTTGTGGATTTGTGAGTGTGTTGGTTTTCACTGCCCAGAGAGGCACAGCTGTACTGCGGGGCTGAGGCTGTCTTGAGAAGATGGGAAGCCGACCTGTGGATGTTGATTTTCCCTTGAAAAGTTGAAGGAAAAGGCTTGAAGGCAGATTCCCATTTCCAGGGAACTGGCCTTAAAACTACACCTTCACAGAACTTTCTGTGCACCCTGAATTCTTTACAGCAAAAAAAGGTTCCACTTCTTCCCTAAATACCCACTGTTTCCTCATTGCTGACCGGGAAGTAATTCATTGGACAATTTGTATGTTTATAGTTCCTCAGTGAATTTGACAGGCAAATAGGCTTCTCCTATTGGCTGTCCTGGAGTCCTTTTGTTCACAGCAGCGCTGTGGACTGCAAACCTGTTCCAGGAAAAATGTGCATAGTACAATACAAGCTCCCAATTAGAAAGCCCTGGGTGGTTAGCAGCCTCTGTCATTTTCATTATTGATGCAAGGCAAGCCTGGGCTTGTACCACGGAATTATAAGACACTACTTTCTGCTGCAGTCGCCAGCCCAATGCAGTTCAATTAGAGGGAGCAAAGCTTTTGTGTAGGTAATAAAAACCCTGTGCTTAAGGTTTCAAAACTTTTTTTTTTTCTGCTGTAGTATCCTGCAAGTTGACTGCAATTATCTTGTTCTTCTGTTTTTACTTTGGAGACAGCAGCTGCACAGTAATAGCTGCTTCTCCAGGTTCAGTTCACAAGAGCTTTGATCGTATTTCATCTCTGTACTTCTGTCAAACTTCTCGCTAAAATAGATTTTTAATTTGTCGAGTTGCAAAGGTGTAAATGGAGTTTTTTTATACGTTGTGATCAATATTTTTACTCTAGCTGTTGCCAGGTTAATACCTCCATTTTTTGTTACAAAGTCTCTTTTGATCTTAAAAGTTCCAGGTGTTTTGATAGCTAACTTCCCCCCATCTTTTTTTTTTTTGTTTGCTCTCCTGTCCAGTTGGTCAGTATTGGTTCGTCCTATAACTACGGAAACGAAGACCAGGCTGAGTTCTTGTGTGTCGTCTCCAAGGAGCTGCACAACCAATCTTACGGCACAAGCAGTGAACCCAGTGAAAAAGCCAAGGTGAGTTTTCCTCTGTCCCACTCCTGGTGTTACCCTGAAAGCTTAGGCTACAGAACAGGGCAATGAGACATCTTCATATTAACCGGCAGTACCTCCGATGTGGCTCCCATCTCCCGCTTACCTAGAGAGAAGAGTGGACTTTTTAATTTTTTTTGCTTTTACTCCCATTGGCTGCACAGATTCAGGACAAAATGTTTGTATAAGATGGTCTGGGTTGTGTCCTGAAATGCATCAGCTAAAAAAGGGAGTACCTTTATCCTCTCCACGGTGAGAGAGTTTTCTTGTAGGTTTGACTCCCTTATTTCCTCTCCCAAGTGTGGACTCCCCCATCTCCGATGTCGGGGCTGTTCAAGGTGAGTCTTGGTGTCTTGCTCCGGCGGGGAGAAGTGAAATGTGTGTGAACACGGGCCAAAGAGGTTCTGCGCTTTAGCTTTCGGCACAATCCAGAGCCTCATTTCTCATTTCGTACAGATGAGCAAAAAGAAGGAGTGTTTATGAAAGCAGTGGAGAGGGGCTGCTTATGTCGATTTACTAAAGGCGCAGGACAGGAGGAAAGGGGGATTTGATCTCTCTGCTGAACAGAACTGTCTTTCTTCATCACTTGAAATTCCTTTCCATTTCTATAGAGCCTTCTACATCTCCCTTGATTTGAAACACCATGTAATCAGAAACATAACCCTTATGAAGACAGGATGTTTGTGAGACCTGTGCAGCTGGAGGATTCTTTTCAAAGAGCCTAGTATTTAGAGAGCAGGTCATATTTTACATTACATGGAATTATTGCACTACAAGCAACACTTGTTCTTCATAATTTGACAGCAGATTTAATATTGACATTTTTGTTCCACCTTTGTCTTGCAAATCATAAATTTAAAGATCATACTGGTTAGATTGGTTGGTTAAATTGAGTAAGCCATAGTCCAAACTGAAACCTACAGGTTTATGAGTTATGAGTATTGACTCAACCAGTAAGAGGCTGAGCCCCAGGACACTAGTTTCAATCTGGGACCCGTGACCCAGAAGAGGGATCCTGTGACCATGGTAACTAGCTACAGAGTAAACCAAAACTGGCAATTCAAACTCTGTAACAAAAGTCATAGGTTTATTTAAATTAAAACCGCTCTACAGACTAACGTCAAATCTGTCTGAATAGGACATCTGCTCTGCCAACATGTACAGTATAGATATAAAGACAAGTGCACCTAGTTAATGGGTGTGAATGCGCAATTTGACTGATTAACGTAAGGCCTCTTGCTGTTTATCGCAGGTCTGCCCAGACCATCTTATTGCAGTTTGAGGAAGAACTGCATCACCACTTCACTAGCTTTTTTCAGCCTTCACTTTCTTTCTTTCTTCTTTGCTCCCTGCATGCTGCATGTTCTTCAGAGTGAGGATGAAGAGACGGATTACGATATGAATGACTCTGATTAAATTTGAACTTAAAAGTCATGGTGAGCTGCTGCTAGATCTCCCCTTATAAACCTCCCAGTCATCCCCCTTATAAACACCTCCCCTGACACCAGCGTCAGTACTGACCAAGTTATCATCTAGACCAAGACCCCACCCTTGACACCAGCACCAGTACTGACCCGGTCATCATCTACACCAAGATGCCACCACTGACACCAGCACCAGTACTGACTCGGTTATTATATAGACCAAGATGCCACCACTGACACCAGCACCAGTACTGACCTGGTTATCATATAGACCAAGACGCCACCACTGACACCAGCACAATACTGACCCAGTCATCATCTAGACAAAGATCCCACCCCTGACACCAGCACCAGTACTGACCCTAGACCCTAGTCATCATCTAGACAAAGATCCCACCCCTGACACCAGGACCAGTACTGACCCTAGACCCTAGTCATCATCTAGAAAAAGATCCCACCCCTGACACTAGTACCTATAGTGACCCAGTCATCCCCTAGATTAAGACTGTGCATCTTTCTTTATCATCCAATCCACTGGTATGTTGGGATGATTAGGAAAGAGGTTATAATAATTATATTATTACTATTATACTACAATAAAAATTGGTGTAGAGGTATTTTGGACTCTAGTGGAGGTATTTGCATACATCTAGTAACTCAGAAGCCTTACAGTTTGTAGTTGTATCAGATTATTTAAACTTTATTTTAGCAACTGAAACTGGAAAATGTGTGTAGAGAATGATGGAATCCACCACATGTTTTGGCATCGAGGTGAAATGCCTCACCTTAAAGCAGCTTCACTTTTCTTCATGATGTGATCAGAAGACCAAGGCCATCAATTCAGATCCAGCCTGTAGCCCAAGTGTTTCTTCTTTTGTTCATGGAATCTTTGTCGAGTATTTCTTTCTACATGGGCATTTAGAAAGGTTGTTTTAAGAGGGTCAAATAATGCTCTGTTTCACCTATTAAACCTCTAATAATAGATTGAGTAAAACTATCAGTGTCCCTGTGTGGAGCCCAAATTTACATTTTGTGGACAGTTTTTTTTTTTTGTTTCCTTTTAACTTTGCAACACAAACGTGTGAAGTTGGATTTGAACTTGAGCTTTGAGACCTTTTATTTCAGTTCTTTGACATATTTCTTTATGCACCTGGTGTCCCGTCCAGGGTGTATCCTGCTTTGCGCCCAGTGCTTCCTGGGATAGGCTCCGGTGCCACCATGACCCTGATTTGGATAAGCGGTAAAAAGTGACGTGAAATTGTGAGCAAACCGTTCCGTTCAGACGGTTCTTTACAGTGGCTCTCCAGCATTGTTCTGAGTATGTGCCGTTAATCTAACATCCAGCCATGTTTCTATCCCCATAACAACATAAGGTTAAGAGATCACTGTAGCCGATTCAGTTTAACATAATGCTGACTCACTGGATGTAGGATGTGTTTTCCCCTGACCGGAATGTCTCCAGTCACACAAATGAGAAGAACATCTGTACAGTGAAGCAGTGATGTGTGAGGGCGTGAAGACAGTTGTTTCTCACAGGAGCTGTTGGTTTTCATCGCCGAGTTACGATGGCACACAGACCTGCCAGTTTCTTTGATTGCTAATGGCAGACAAATTCCGTTTGTGGGGAAAAGACCGTTTACAAAACTTGCTGTCATTCATTGATTCCTGCCATCTCTCCATGGAAAATGTGCCCTTTCTATTGGCTCTGATAGGAATGGAGAATGGCTTCAATATGTAATGTTCTCCTGTCAGCAGCTTTCACTTGTCCTTACTGGTCCAAAAACCCTTTCCTTGAGCACCTGTTTCAGTTTGGGTTTGGCAAACGAACAACAGATTCCTCAACATGGGACCATGAGAATTAATTAGTTCTTGGGTTTTGGACTCCACTTGGGGAGCCTCCAAGTCTCATGAGTTTGTTTCAAACAAAAAGGCCTAGCCGCTCTCATGGAGCAATTAATTGCTGACAGTTGACAAGTTTATAATATTGTCAACCAGATAAAATATTTAAAATGGGCATATTGCAACAATGTAAGGTTGCAATTAAATGATTATTACACATATAATGGTTTGATTTAGATTTTCATTTGTAGGTGTCGTAGCATGTCCATTGCATTTTGTGTCCTTTCACTGGCAGTAGAGGAATGATGTACACAGCTGGCCTTGACCTTAGAAATACTCAGGCCCAGATACGTCTGTATTTAACAGGAAACCTTGTGGTGGAAATCTAACGAAGTTCTCAACTTCAAATAATTAGCAGCATATTGTCCAAGGTGAATGTGTAAATGCTTGGAGAATCGTTAGATCCCCATCAGATAGCACTTTGATCCATTCAAGGGTTTTTACCAGTGCAGGGATCCTGAATACGCCAGTGCCAGATGCCATGTCAATTTTTCCACAAAGCACAATCTGAACAAGAGACGGCACACAGCAAGTGAACTGGATGAACAAGAGACGGCACACAGCAAGTGAAGAACTGGATGAACAAGAGACGGCACACAGCAAGTGAAGAACTGGATGAACAAGAGACGGCACACAGCAAGTGAAGAACACAGTGAAGTGTTCTCTAGCATTTGCTGTTGACAGGTGTGGTTCTCAGCCCTCGTCCTGTGGGATCCTCTCTGTTCTGTTCGTTGTTCCAGCTGAGCCCCTGTTAGGCTAATTGATTTCTAGTTGATTGATCGTTCCAGTTTCTTTACTCTCCAGCGAACGGGGAGCAGATTTCTGGTTTCACTTAAGTAACAAGACATTATAATTTGATAACTGTTGATCAGCATGTAAATTGTTCACCAGTCAGGACTTGTTATGGAATGCAACTTTCATTCCAGGCGATCTCAAAATTTACCTTACTAAACACATAACTTGACAAAGTGGTCACCTGCTCTCTGGCAGTCTACAAAACCTGCTGGACTGTGACCTTCCAGGACCAGAACCTACCTCCTCGAGGCTGACCTTATTGATGTCCAGGAGGGTTAAGTTCAAGGCTGGCCTTGGGTTTCTGCTCCTGTGGTTTTGAGAAAGCTGCAGTCTTGTCCTTATTTAGTTAGACATTCCTGGGAAAGAGGCTGGAAGGAAAATTAAGCTTGAATTGCAGCAAAATGTTGCATCATTGGAGATTCATGGGACCCCAAAGCCAAAACGATAGTATTGCATTCAGTTGTTTGCTCCTTTGCAGCTCAGCACCAGCTTGTGTGTTTTTATTTAATCCCTTATTGAAGCAGATATGTCAGTTTTAAACCACATCCAAAGCCATATTCTGTGTATTACCGAGAGGCTGTGTCTCATATTCTCTCTTACATGTGGAAAAACTCTTTTAACACAATGCCTGTGCAGCAATTCACTTCCATGCTGTAGGAGAACTCCCAGGCCACAGCTACTGGCTATGTGTGAGGAGATGTTGATAAAATAACACAAAGCTGTGTGAGTCTTATTTTTTGGTTCGTTTTGTTCTGTCTTGCAGATTCTTCAGGAGAGAGGATCGAGAATGTGAAGAGACAGTATTGAACCCTAAACTATTGTACTCAGCTGCGTTCCAAGCAGAAAGACAGACACATCGCCGCTGACGAAGAGTACCTGACAAACAAGGGAGCGCAAACAGGAGAGACTGCTTGCGGCCTACATGCTTTTTTTTGTCATTTTATAAAAATTATGTGTATAGCGAGTCAGTTTGGCGACTCGTTGCCTATATAAGTAAACTGGACTGCATTTTTAAAAGTAAAGGGGGAGAATAATGACTGAAGTTATCACTTTGTTTCTTGAAGCTTGTACCGCTTGGCGATGTGCATGTCGAAGTTCGCAAAACTAAGAAAAAGACGGTCCTGCAGTCACTCTTGGCCCAGTGTTTTACTCAGGTGTTTCCCCACTTTCTTAGGCTTTTTTTTAACCCCGTTACTTCTGAGAGGTCTTGTAAGGGATTTTTGTAATGTGTACATAGATATATATTTATAATGTCAGACCTGAAGCTCAAAATAAAAAGTGGTTTTAATTTTCTTGGGAAGAGACAGTTTGGGTTTAAGATTTTTCAGGCAGTAAAAAAAGTATTACATATCAGAATGCACCCCCCTTTGAGGGAGACCAACTGTCTCCTTTTTCAATTTAACTTAAAAAAAAAAACAGATGCTTCGATAAAGTGTGATTTTGTTTCATAGATTAAAAACCTCAAATGGAATCGGTGCATTTCCAATAAATGACAATTTGAAAAGCAGCTGTGTTCAAGGTTTAAAGAACATTCTGAAGATATTTCAGACCTATGTGAGCTTCAGAAGAGAAACATCGTGAAGAAATGCAGATCTTGGCTTCCTGAATTTGAAGTTGATTTTTTTTTTTTTAACAGTAGCTTGGTTTTTTGAGAGCTATGCTGGTTGAAGAGTTAGGGTTGAGTGTTTTGATTGAAATGTAGGTCATGTTGTTCTTTGAATTATCATTTTTTAGAACTTAAATAGTTTAATAAACACTTGCCGGGCCGGAAAACCAAGGATTTTATATGTGTATCTATTTCAACTTAACATCTATCTCCTGTTTTATTAGCAAGAACAAAACAGTGGGGCTAAACCTTGTCTTTCTTCCGATGGCGATAACAAGGGATGTCCTTTGGGACGGGCGTTCTAGATACGCTAGACTTTTTTTGGGTTTGTTCGCTTTACACAATGGCCTCTGTAGTGTTTAAAGTTCCTGATTGATGGTGGGTCTGTTTTGCCTACTGTGTCCGATTTTGGCATTTGATTCTTAACCCATCTGGAAAGGTAGAGCTGACCTGAAGTACAGAGTTAACAAATGGTGACTGTTAAAGACTGTTTTAGCTGTAAAACTGAGTGCTTTAAACAACAGACTGTAAAAGCTGAATTTGCTTTGTTACACACAATCACACATCCTCTGAAACAAGTGTGTCAGTATATACTGGGCGCACACACACTCCTCTGAACACATCAGCGTAAAGCAAAAAAAATAGCGCAAGCCTTGCTGTATATTTTTTTTTAATTGTTATTATACAGCTTGGCACATGACTTGAGCACAGTTTGTAAATATGCAAGTTTAAGCACTGAACTAAAATATTTTATTAGTTCTTTTCTGCTCTGGCCTAATCTATACGAGTAAAACTGCTGTATAATAAAAGTAGATTTATTAATATGAGAATTCAGTTGAGGAGCTTTTTATACGTCTAAATGTTTAATTCTTATGACCAAATCCACTTTAGATGCTCTAGTATATAAACTAGACATTGAATACTGGTCAGGGAAAATAGCAGGAGTAATACTTTTGGCAGCACTTAATTTTCCAGAAGTAAGAAGTTTCACAATTTCTGTTTTGGATATGTGTAGAATGAGGTTGATGTGATGCCTGGAACTAGTGTGTGTGTGCGCATGCTGTTTTTTTACATCTAAAAAAGGGCTTTTAATTGTGGAGTGCAAGTTCTAATCTGTAAAAAGATTCAGTGACAACACAGCTGGCCTGTCTGCCCAAGAGGTCAGTGATGTTTACATTGCGGTCACGTTTTGAAGCCTTCCAGTAACCTTGTACATCCTTCCTTCTACCTTTAGTGTAGTTGCTGATTTGTATTTAACCTAGCCAATTGGCACCCTAGGTCTCCTGAAGCCAGTGGGCTTTGATCGCAGCTTGTAAATAACAAATTCTGTGTTCTTCATCTGCGTAGTTACACGTCCTGATAGCAATTTTCTCCCCCCTTCCTGAGACTTACTCTTCAAAAGGGTTTTTTTTAGTAAGTTAGGAAGAAGGGGGTTTAGTGTGGGGGGTTTAGACACATTCAGTGGCTTATAAAGTCGCAAAAGGGGTATCATTTGTGAAGATGGCTTTCGTGGTATCAGTGCATTTTAATTCAGCAGGGAAATTATACTAAACCTGGATCCAGTTAACACGTAGATTAGATGCTCCGTTCTTAATGATGCTTTTTGGAAATCCAACAGGATCTGCTCTCTCCCTCAATCACAGATACCTCCGAACCCCTGGCTTGCCACGCTGTCAGTCGTAATGTCTCTAGTGCTACCTCAAGGGACTTTCCTGCTACCCCACGTCCTGTCAGATCAACTGGACGTTGTTAGATTTTAGGAATTTTAGTACAACATGGTGAATCTTCTGTTTGGCCTGTATGTTGCCTAATGTAGCAAAAAAATATTATGGAAACAATCTACAGTATATACTGTTTGAAGAAGTTCATTTCTCTCAAAGGCTGCTGTAGGTTAACATTCAAGCTATTTAGAAATGTGTTTACTTGTTAAAAGACTTGACATAGTGAATATCATCTTTTAATCTGTTTAAGTTACATTTTTTTTTTTTTTTTAAAGAATAAGCCCTAGTAGAACAACTTTTTTTGCACCGGTTTGTCATGTCACTACTGTTTTGAGTCTATTCTCTTATTATTTTTTTGTATTTGTTAATATATATTATATAGGTTTATATAATATATATATATAATAACATTGGGGAACGGGCTAGAAGGGCTGACCGGTCTCCCCTTGTTTGTAACCTTTCTTATGATATGCCTGGGCGTTGTGCCCCTAATAAACGTGGTCTGTGACCTACCCAGTTAACAGTTCTGTATCATTTGTTCTTTTTTGAATCTTTTACTGCAGATTTTTATTTTTTGTGGAGGGTCAAAGAATACCAAGATGCTGGGCTACCAGTATTGTTGAAAGTATGCACTCAAAGGGGCAAAACTGACCTTTCTCCGAGCACGTAAACGCATTTTGCTGGGGTTTTTTATCATCACTGTCCGGTGTGGTTTTGTGTCCCTTGTTTTTCTAACTTCCTAAATGACTGCGTTATCAGTACTAAAAGCTGGGCTTCTTCACTTGTGACCGACTCGACAGGCGACAACCACGTCAACAGGTTTGTGCTTTTGATTATAGAATGGAGGTCGATTACCCCACATTGGAACCTTGATTAAAAGCACAAAGATGTGCTGCCCTGTTTCAACCTATATTTGTGTTTCTGGTGTTCTGGTATGTGTATGTTTAGGATACGGTGCAGAAAACCATCTGCACCCTCCTATTCAAAGGGACAGGAAACCACTGACTAACTCCAGCCACACTTTACTGCCACTTGACAAGCAGCAGCTGTTTTCAACTGGGCACATTTGGTATTTTTGACCACAGATGGGCTCATCGTTACAAATATCACACAGTAGCTCATGACTATGCGTCTGCTGTGGCAACATAACTCTGCATGGAAGAAAGCTAAAGTAGTAGTATCGCATTCTGGCAGGGGAGGTGGTTGTGGTTATTAAGAGGGTAGGTCGAGTTGGCAACTTGTCAGCATGGACAGCGAGAAAAGAGGATCCTGACATCTGTGGAACTTGAATCTGGACTGTTTTGAGTTCTAGTGCAGCATTGGGAGGGATTTAATCATGCTTTGTTGGAATATGTCTTCTCTGATGCTCATCCTACACTGAGAAACTGATACCTCAGTGAGCAGGCAGCCATATGCATGTTACTTGAAGCTGGGAGATGTGCGTCAGTGTCTTGTTTTGTGTCACTGACTTAACTGCTGTGTCCACACTGTCGACACTGTCACAGTTACCATCCCTCACCGGTTGAGTCAGCCCAACCTGGGTCAGACTGGTTAATGCGCATTACAGTATCCCTTGAAAAGAGTGAAAATGCATGCGGTGTAAGAGTTGGGATTTAACTGCAGGGGGTGCAGAGCCTGTAAAGTGACATTCTACTGCCTCTCCCTACAGCATGTCCAGTCAGGTCTCCCTTACAACAGGACTAAAGAATGCAAAGCTGGGCAATGGCAGAAAATCAGCCTTCCACAGTCTCTTTATTTAGCTGTCAAGTGTTTGTTTGGGAGGTTGATTTTCAGTCCTAGTACTCCACTCGTGTAATCTTGGCTTGAACCCAGGAAAGAAAAGCTCTTTATTCCGGTTAAGTATACTCTCTGATTTAGCGAAGATGGATGTTTGCAGATGTTCATTAACAGAGTTTTCTTATGTAATATCTGATTAAGAGGATATCCTTTTATGAACTGTTCATTTAGGTACAATCTTAATCACCGTGGTAATAAGTAATAGGTGGTTGTTTTGGTGTGAGCAACATTCGAGAGGTTCTGGACTTTCACTTTGCAAAATGTGTTGCATTTTCATCCGTGTGCCTGAATGCATAAAGTTTGTGATGCTTAATAACTCTATTCTCGACTCTTATTTAGCATCTTCAGGAGCCACCTGTGAATAAGTGCCCTCTTCACTATCTTGCATATCCTGGAGAACATACCTATCTGTAAGAGTAGTGACTGGGCAAGTCTTGAATACTTTGTAAGGGCTCCACCTAGTGTCCAACCCTAGGTAGTGGAATTGACCAAAAATAGTCCAATGAGCCATTAAAGCATTTCTTGAGGCATTTGGACAACTTTTTCACATGTAGAGTTTGCTTTTCAAGATATCTGTGGGAGAAAATGCCCTTCTTATAGATTAATATTTCATTTGTGATGAAACATCAGTCTCTAAGATAATGGCATCTTGATCTGCAAGTGCTGTTGCAAAGACAGGAGCCGACACAGACTCCTTCAGGGAAGGGGGGGGCTGCTTGACTTTCAAGCATCGGCACAGTTAAGGGAAACAAGGCCAACCCAACCCAAGGGCAGGGGTTCCCAGTCCTGCTGCTGGGAACCCAAACGCCTGCTGTTTTCACTGGAGCTGAGCTCGGCAGCTGCTTGCTCAGAACATTGACAAGGTTTTTTCTCTATGCAAAGGTTGCAGTTACTTAACAATTAAGTTACTTACACAATAGTTAAAAGGCAACTTCTGACATGTTTAAGAAGTGTAAACAATTAAAGAGCTTAAATTAAACCTATTATTAGGTCTATATAAGGTTCTATTACTTAATTGCTCAGGTAGAACAAATACCAGCAGGTGTGGGGGTTCCCAGAAGCAGAAGTGAGAAACCCTGCCCTTCAGAACTGACATAAATTGATTTGCCCTCCTGCATCAATTTCACAGAATATTGGGGCAATTGGCTGACAGGTGTGTCTTGGTGGCCAGGGGTTTCTTTTTTGGGCAATTAGGCTCATAACATTCTGCAAGAAGCTAAAAGAAAGGAGCAACACAATCAGAACTATAACGGGACCTAGGCAGACCAAATCAACATTTCCGAACATATTTTTAAAAAAGGCAAACGAAGATATAATTACCAATCAGCTCGTTATAGATTAGCCAAGAAAACCATCTGCAGTCTTAAAATAACTAGATTTTAAGTGCTAGGACATAACCAAGGCCTGCTTTTCATGAAGCAGATTGAACATCACGTTTATCTAAGAGAGAGGGAGAAAACTGTGCTGCTCTTACCTGAATATATACTTACATAAAATCTGCAAAAGCCAGAAAATTAAAAGTTTAAAACCCAATTGCTGGAACTGAGCTAATTTACCATGTCAACGTAATTATAAGGAGGTACAGGAGGTTTCCACACCATTCCAAGGGCAAATGCTGACAAGATTCGAACACAATCACGTGAGGGTGAAACTTAGAAAGTCATTCATACCCTTACATGAGTTGGTAACAAAAACTTAAAAAGCCTTAGCAAAATTGAGTCAAAAACAGATACTTTCAAAACCATTAGATCATTAAACAAAATACTAGCCTACAAAATACAGAAGAAATATTCTAAAACTTCCTGATATTGGGACAGTGTAGACAAACGTGATTTCTCATAACATGATAGGTTTTAGTTATTCATGTTTGAATTCTTATAAATGTGTGAATTAAAAATGTGATAGTCGTAAATGTGTGAATTGAACCTTATGGAAACCAACGCCAACATCCTTTTAGGGGGGATTCTGACTGCAGGCCTTTGGGTGTAATTCCACACCACTGTCTCAGTCTCTGCCTGTTGTTCCTCTTATAAAGAGCTGGATTGCAGCCCTGCTGCCAGAGAGCCCCAGTCCTGCAGGGTTTATGGGTCACTAGCAAGTCAATTATGGGAAATCTTCAGATTTGACCATGGTAGCAAATGGTTTGTTCAGTAAATTTAATGGTGACCTGCAAGGCTTTCCTCAGCAAAGGCTGGTCAGTAATGCAACCATGTGTCATAAGTGGGGTAAAACTAGATAGATAGATACTTTATTGATCCTGTGAGGGAAATTGCAGGAAAATTGCAATTGCAAACTAGCCTGTCTTAGAACAGTATCGGAGACTTTATTTTAAAGATACATTCCGGTTAAAAATATTATACTTCTTGGAGTTTCAAATTATTAGATCCACATATCTAAATTAGTCCAGCTTATTGACGTTTGTCTTAGTTTGTTCTGACTCTCTGAATACCGATCATGTAGCCCAACTGGTGATTAGAAAGCCTCTTGGGTGAATGTAAATGACATCTTATCAACCAGAGGCAAACAGAGAACTTCTGGATAGTAAAACGACATTTAAAATACACTTCATGTACTTATGGACTGAATATTGTACATGACCATAGAGGCATTTAATAAAGTGTTTTCCTGGGCCCATGGTGGCACAGTGGTCCCCGTTGCTGCCTCACAGGGCTGGTGCCCTGGGTTTGATGCCCAGGCTGCTATCTGCATGGAGTTTGTGTATTCCCCCTACGGGTTTTCTCAGGAGCACAGTCCAAAGACATGCTTGTAGGGTAATTAGCTCCTGGGAAAACTGGCCCTATTGGGAGTGTGTGCATGTCTGTGTGTCTGCCCTGCGATGGACTGGAATCCAGTCCAGGGTGTATACATTACCAGAACAGGCTCTGGCTCCCCCATGACCCTGTGTTGGATAAAGCGGTTAGAAAATATATTATCAGATTTGAGCTGCAACATCACTTCAGACAAGACGTCATGCTCAATTTACAAAGAAGAGAGTAATTTCCAGACTTAACCTGTCTGAAGGCGTTCTAAAATAACTAAGCCAAGTGTCAACACCTCAGACAAGGAGGAGCTTTGTCATTGAAGTTACATAACTGTTGAAACATAGACGTGGGGAAAAGAAAAGAATCAAACTGGATCAAACTGGGTTTTACCTGGGCTCCAGGTGATTGCAAATCTGTGCTACAGCTAATAGTTGCCTATTAAAGTTACCTAGGTGGGTAGCTGCGTTGGCATGCATAAGCTGCAAAGGAACAAGAAGTAGGTTTATTCCATGCTGAAAAGAGAAGAAAGAAAACAACGTTTCGGCCGTGGAGCCGTCACCTGAAGAAGGCTCCACAGCCGAAACGTTGTGTTTTCTTTCTTCTCTTTTCAGCATGGAATAAACCTACTTCTTGTTCCTATTAAAGTTATCTGCAGCACAAATTAATTGGGCTAATTAAGCAATTAATTCCAGGTAACAAAATGGACCACCCCCTGCAGAGACATTAGCAGATTGTCTTGGCTGATCAACAGTTCAGACGAGCCAGAAGTGATTAACTCCCAGGAATATTACTCACCCGACGTGAGGTTATCATGAGGGAACACTGTCGGAAATACAACTTTGTCCCCAGACCACAGCTGCGGGGGGTATGAGGAGGGTGCCCAAATGCTGAGAGACTGGATCTTATTAAACCATGCGGACACAGAAGAGATTGTACTGCCAACACTCACTAATTACATGGCCTTTTTCCTTTTATAGTCAAGTACACACACAGCAAAGCTCCACAGTAAGAAGTAAGAAAATAGTATAAAAGGTCAGTGCAGTAAACAAACAGGGTTCAGAAACAACTCTACTGAATCCAGCATTTGAGACCGTTTTACTGCTGCTGCCCTCTTGGTGCCACTCTTTCTCCTACTGCTCTGTACAACAATAAAGATGTCAAACCAAAGAAGATTGGAGCTGCTCTTTTTTTCGTTCCTGACAATAGAAAACAGAGGCAGTCATCTTGTGACATCTCCCAAGAGACTGTATTTGTGTAGTAAGCGTGTTTTCTGTGAAACCGTAGTGGATGAAAGACAGAAACTGATGAGGACTTTATGTAAATCAGTTAGTAAATATGAACTGGTTCAACTACACCCTTGAAAAAATAAAAATGCAAAGCACAGTCCCCAGACAGACCTCTGGGCCTTAGAGCCTAAGGGATCATCTCAAAATAACTTCAGAGCTGCAACATTTGGTCTTGCGTTTTAGCTACTACATCATGCAACTATAAAATAAAGATTAATAAATGAAACAAGTTGCAAACATTATGCTGCTAACCAGCAACCATTTAGAATACATAATTAGCTAAACATATCTGACTTCATGGCTTTCACATAAATATCTCTGTCTTTCACATAAAAAAACGTTTTTAGATGGTGAAAGGGAAGTGGTTAATGTATTAAATAATTATTTCACTACAGCATGTTATGTGTTAAATGCTATTAACATAGAAGAGGCATATATGTTACAGGTACTATATTCAGTAGCATAATTACAAAAGTAGTAATACTATGAACCTACTATCCTAAACTGAGTGATGTTATTTGCAGGCAGTTCCTCAGGACAGAGGTCGTACCCATAAACTGGAAAGTTGCTACTGTAGTATCCATCCATAGAAAGGGTGAACCCGTTAAAAAAAACTGTACTATGTAATTAAACACCAATTAGCCTGCCTTGTATTGCATGTACAGTAAGATAATGGAAATGGCAATTTGATTAACAAAATGGCAACAGGAAAAGGAATGGAAACATTCAGTTAAGCTAAGGATATTCAGTCCTTACATTCAATTACGTTAGTCTTGGCTGGGCCATTGAGAGCAGAGGTGGTGCACGAACTTTCAGACAGCTGCACACCACTGCCTTGAGGAAATCTTACGTCTTGGTTTTAAACTACTATGGGTAGACACTGTTTTTTATGCTATCTGTATAACTATATCATAGATAATGTTACCTGAATGAGAAGGTGAATGTGTGAATTAGACCAGGGATTTCAGTCCTCGCCCTGGAATATTTCTTAAAGGGCCAGCACCTGGAAAAACTGTTTTTCAGGGAGAAACTGTTTAAACTGGTTCATTTAAGCTAACAAAGAGTAGGTTTTGGTTGTTCAGAGATTAGATGGAATGAAAACCTGCAGACACACAGACCTTTCAGGACAAGAGCTAGACACCACAGAATTAGACAAGATGAGTAATGTAATGTAAGTGGTTTGTACTAGAAAAATATACAAGTAAAAGAGCTACATAGCAGACAAATGTACAAGCACAAAGCTGTTCAGACACCCCAACACAATTTGCCTAAAAGGTAAGATAGAAACGGAATCCTCTTTTTTCCGGGCTCAATTATTTCACTTTTTATTGATAGTCCCTTGAAAAGAGAACGCGGCTCCTTTAAATATATAGGTATCTAAAGAGGTGCCTGCAAGGACAATATTTTTGCGCATAAAATATTTTAAAAATGTGGAATATACGGCTCTTTTACAATTAAATAAGATTATGTTAGCATTTTCTCGCATTTCCTGAACCGTTCTAATACAGAGTGTGACGTTTGTCTTTAGTAAGTCCGGCTTCTTGACTTATTTGAATAGATTCAGTAAGAATACAAATGACAAATTTATAATTGGTGAGTCTTGACGCCAAAGCGCGTCAATTAAGACCAGCTCCGAGATACGAAAATCAGGAATCTTCGTTGATTGTTTTCAGGCGGGCGGCGGGTTAACAAGAGGTCCTATTTAGCCTGGGTGAAATTCGGAGCTTTTTTTCAGGAGGGAAACTTCGTTGGTTTTGTCCCGAGTTAAGATACGATTCTTCAGAAAATCCAAACGTTTCAGAAAACCGTAGGCATTTGTATAATTATTAAGGTAAGAAGTTTGATGGGAGCGCATCGGTTAGTATTTAAAGACGATCCCCGAAGCGCTGTAGCCCGAGTGTGTTTTTGTGTTGGTGTGTGAATGGACGCCTGGGCTAGGGAACAGCCTAGTCCTTTGTCCTGCGCGGGTTATGGGGGAATCAAACTAGTAGCCATCCGCGTTTTCCTCTCTTATTCATTAAACGCCCATGAAGGTGCTTTAAAAACCCAGCCGTGGGGGTTAAACGTACTGATTGATCACAGCAACGGACCAGCGCGATTTCACATAACTGTAGTGTGCGTCTCTCCCGCTCCACGGCTCCGTCTGGAGGGGGAGACCGAGACAGACGCGATGCACCGGTGCCGTGTCTGCAGTGGTATCGCACCCCGGGGCCGTCAAAACCGGGGACCGGGTGGGAGATTTGCATCAGGGACACACAGAGCGAAGCATTTAATACAGGATTGACCAGGGAGCTTGGACTATAACGGGGGTTCTGCCTTTTGAATCGATGCAAGCGTGGCGATCCTCTTTCTCCAGTAAGACGGTTTATCATTTGAAGAGTGGATCGGAACCAAGGCGTGAATTACCCCCCCCTGTCCAGTTCGACTTGTGTAGTGCTCGTCTCTTTGCACCCCTATCCCCGCAAGCCGTCTGATGGCGCTAGGTGAACCCGGAGTTTTATGGGATGTGACGAGTTCAAAGCATTTTGGTCCTCCTCACTTCTTCTCTGCCTACATCTTTTTTTTTTTTTTCCCCGAGTTGTAAGGGTAGCTGTCCGTTTCGGGCTCATCTAAACCCCACATTCAGATTCCGGAACCTTCGAGCTCAGAAAGTTTTGCGTTGAAGACCTGACTCCTCCTGCACTTTAAGTTAAGTTGGCAGCGAACGCTTTAAATCGGTGTCGCTTAAGTGTTGTTGAACAAGATTGAAGGAAAGTTGTCCGTTTCACTTTCTCATTCCCGTCTCCCTTGTCATCTCTCCAACTTCCGCTCTACACGTTGTTAACATGGGTAAAACAGCGCTCGGCTATCTTGACACTTGACTCAACCTGTAGTCTCCGTTACTCTGTGGGGCGGCGTGATTCTTCGCACTGCTGCCTCACAGCTCCGGGGTCCCTGAGGATATGATGGTGGAATTTTGGTGCTGGCTTTTGCTTCATCCTTCAGAAACATGCTGTTCAGACGTGATCAGCGGCTCTCAAATAGCCCATCCTGTCCCGAACTGCTGGGCGAGGTTCTCCGGCTCTGACCAGTGTCGATGGGGACTCCTCTATAAGCGACAGGCCTCTGTGGTCAGACAGATGTCCAGCCCTGAATCGTGGGCCCGAGAAGCCCCTGCAGGCTGCATCTTGGGACTTCTGCGTCTGTGGTCTGTTTGAGGCTGTAAATAAAATACTTTTCCTCATACCTTTCTATCTTGCTTAAAGAGGAAGAGTAAATGCTCTTCTTTCCTGTGCCGTCACCTGAAGAAGGCCCCACAGCCGAAACGTTTTTTTCTTTTTTTTTCAGCATGGAATAAACCTATTACTTGTTCCTCTTGCAGCCTGCGCATGCTGACGCAGCTCCCCACCTGAACTACTTTCCTGTGCTGTTCTGTATCTTTGGGCTTGTGGGAAGTTCTTTAGCGGCCCCAGTCAGCAACAGTCTCTCGACTGGAGCCCAGACCCCTCACAGTCACAATCGGGAGGATGTGGAGAGACGACTTTGAAAACGGCTCGGTGTTTGTTTTCTGCTCCCACAATTTTTCTTCTCCGTGTTGAATATTAAAGGCAATACAAGGTGCCCCAGCACAGGCAACATACCATCTTTGTTTACATCTGTTTTGGAGGTTTTCTGCAATGGGAACTAGAGTTCCTTTCCGTCATCAATGCTGTGATCCACACAGGATCTCTTTCATCCAAAATGTGTTTAGCAGAATGGTGGTGCCCAATGAGGGTCTTCAGAGTGCGTCCAAGTTCTGTTTGCCGACATCAGGGCACATAGCCGATGCCTTTGTGAGGTTGTCCTTTTACTTTTGGCCTGCCGAGTCACGTGGCTCTAATGAAGCGAGGGGGTCGAAGCAGGTTTAGATCTTCATGTGTAATGTTTTGGCAATTATTGTGCAACAAGGAACGTAAATGCTAGGCTTTAAAAGCTTTTAGTTCCTGTAGACTGCCTAAGCTATACAAGGCAAAAATTCACTGGAGTTGCGATAGTGTACACGGGTGCAGGTGGGCCTCCAGTTCTTAGTCTTCGCTTGTGACTTGGCGCTATGTACGAAATCGTATCAACGTACCTTTGACCGTCACCATCTTCACCCTTGGCGTGCTTTTTGTAGTAGCAGACTGAGGACTATGCACCATTATGAGCCTTTCTCTTAAATTGGACACTTCCGAAAGCGTCTGGCTTGCAGAGAAGACAGCCGTTGCACGAACATCAGATTTGGGGGGTGATGGGGGTTGCTTTTTCTGACCCAAGACTTATAAATCCTCTTTGCTTTTAAAGGGGGGAGGGAAAAATCTCTGGATTGCACTGGGGCACTTGCCACAAAGTGATACCACTCTGATAGATCCGAGTTTCTCTTCTTATCCTGTAATGGTTCCAGATCTGGGGGGGTGATCTTGGCCAAACTTTAGTGTTTGCTGACTGCCTTCCACACTTTCCATGCTCTGCCTCTTTCATTAGACTGGGTTAACCAGTTAACTTAGTCTTGGTAGTCTAGTTGCCAGCACTTCACCACCTGTAGCCTGTAGTACTATATTGTTGCTGTAACTAGGTAACAGTTCCTTACTCTTTTATACATTTTACACTCCACTCAAAGTGCTATACAGGTAAAGGGCATCCCCTCCACTACGACCTGGATGATGCGACAGCAGCTAAAGTACACCATTATGCTCACCACACACCAGCTTTCAGTGGGAGGAGTGTGGAGGAATGAAACCAATTCAGTGATAGGGAGCTGATAAACTCCAGCCAGCTGCTTGCAATATGCTGCCTGTGCACTGCTGCTGTAGGATCATGATTGGAAATAGTTTTTTTTTTGGCAGGTGTGGAAGACTCCCAGTGTGTAATAGCTTACATTACAAATTTAAGTAGCAGTGCAATTTGTGCATATTCCAGGTGACATTTCTTCTTAGGACTTTCATCTGCAATTCTGATCTCCTGTTGGGATGTTTTGATGCCCAGTCTAGCAAGATATAAGATTTGAATGGCTAGTGTCTTCAATTTAATCAGTTGTTGATGACTTTTAAGGAGAACCCGATGCCATATGTTGTAGTATACAGTGACTGTTCTTTCCACTCTCAATGTGGGTAGTTCAACAAGGACTCTATTCTACAGGACTTCTGTTGAATCTGCCCTAGTTCACTGCGGTAGCCTGATTTGGCAAACATATCTCGCTGAATAAAAACCGCGTGGATAGTGAAGGCAGCCAGTAAAATTATTGATGGATGACTACAGTTAACAAGTGTGGGACACCAGTATAATCCCTTACTGTCGTGACCACCCCTGGCACAATGAATCTGAGCTCCCTCTATCTGGGTGTCAGTTTAGACTAATGGATCTGAACTGTTAGTTTGCTTCATTTGGACAGTGGATTGGGGGGGAAAAAAATTATCTTCAATGTTTATTTGTTAATGGCGAATATAACATGTTAAAAGCTGTGCTTGTCAGTAGCCACAGCATCTGGTGTCTACTGAGGGCAACTGCTGCAGCCTGACTATAAATGCTAGCTTCTGTATTTTAACATTTAAAGACCTTAAGCATCTGTAGAATATCACCATGGCATTTTAGAAAAGCTCGTTTGTAATCAAGATTGTGACCATTAAAGTTTGACAGTTGATGTGTGAGGGGGTGGAACCTTCCTAGAGCCCTAGTAAATTTAGGGGTGCTGAAGTGATGACTTTATACAGCAGTTAATTCCAGACCTGTACGAAGTCCAATACTGGTTTCTTCAAGATCTGGCTTGGTTAACCAGTAAAACCATTAGTATTTATCAGCTGAATTTGTATGATTTTTAAATCTTAATTGTTGTCCGGAAAGGGTCCTGCACTGAGATTTGGGTAGTGGTGGGTTGACTTTGAGTCTTTACCTCCCTGGTAGGCTGTTTGCAGGCCACCCTCCCCAAGAGCCAGAACTGGAGTTGATGCCTGTTTGGGTTGCTGTGAATTTCAACCTATCCTCACATCCTGTGAGGTGCTGCTGTGTGTGCCACTTATTATACAAAATGCAGTTTGTTGCATTTTAAGCTTCAGCCTTTTTACAGCTTTTCCAAAAATGAAGCTGGCTTTACAAGGTGTATATATAAAAAACAAATACTGGGCCTTGCTCTAAACTAGAGATTAACTGAAGGAGAATAAACTTGTTTACTACCATGTTCAGCATTTCTCTACCTACACCTGGAGAAGCAGTGTTGTCACTAGATGGCACTGCCTAACTGATTGGTCCTGTAAAATGAGAAACTGCCTCTTTTTTTTTTTTTAATTGGGTGTTTGCTTCCAATGAGTTATTCAGGTTTTTAAAACCTTGCTATCTCAAATCTTTTGCTTTCAGGGATCCTGAAGTCATGTCTGGTATAGCCTTAAGCCGTCTGGCACAGGAGAGAAAGGCCTGGCGAAAAGACCATCCCTTTGTGAGTAGAACTCCAGTAACCTTGTCTGGAGGGTTTTTTATGGGTGATATTTATTAAAGTGCTTTATAATTTTGTAGTACTTGGGTGCTTCAAATCTGCATATTGGCCATGACAAACTTGGATGTCCTGCTCTAGCAAAGAGCACGTCCTGAAGCTTGCTTTCAAATTGTTGTAGATGAAGTAACTCTTGAGTTCTCCACCAATTACATTTCACACCTGAGGGGAGAGTATTTCAGCATAGTGCATTAGCACGAGCTTGCTGCTCAGTGTGTTTTAGACACCTCTTGCCACACAGTGTTAAAGAGCAGTGTCCCATCAACACTAAGGGTGCAATTAAGTCCTCTCCAAATTCCAGGGAAGCATATGATAATCTGGGACCAGCAGGGTAGCTTTAGGGTGGACCCTGATGCCCTGATTAGTGCAGCATGCCTTTGGATGAAAGGGAATGCAGTGTACATCTTGTGAAGTTGTGGAAGGGGGTTAAAGTCAGCTGATGAATTATGAAGCATGTTTTTAGAAGACTTAAGTTGACAGTTGTCTCAAATTTAAATTTTGAAATAGGTTATTTCTATTGTAGGCTTCAGAATTAGTATGGTTTATGTAAAATGTGTGCTCTCCAAGAGGGACTCCTGTATGGGGGAGAGTGTATATATAGTAGAAGCACATCTACCTGCAGAGCTGCCATTTGACATATTGTTAGCCCTGACAGTACATTTAGATATTAAGGGATCTTTGCAGCTCAGTTTTTTTGCAGTTTAGTATTGAGGGGGAAGATTTGTGCTCCTGTCTTGTGCACTGGATTTCACCTCCAAGGTGCAGCAAATAGTCTTCGGGGCTTATGGAGCCTGTCACAGTTCTGTAGGTAAACTAATTTTTGACATTTCTCTGCTTGCGGTAGATAATGCTGGTGCCGGTAGTCTTTATAGTGTTACTGAAGATGAGCTGGAATCTTCAGCTCGTCTTTCTTGACCTGGTAAATGCAGTACCTTAATGGTGGTGTGAGCTTTCATACCAAAACTCTATTGGATAGTTTTGCAAGATTGAATGTTGAATTTGCACAGTGTAATGTGAGACTTAATAATAAAGCGATGAGTTTTCCCTTTTTTATAAAGGGACGTGAAATGTCAAATGTCTTTTCTTTCGCAGGGCTTTGTGGCTGTGCCAACAAAGAATCCTGATGGGACGATGAATCTAATGAACTGGGAGTGCGCCATTCCTGGCAAGAAAGGGGTATGGCTTGCCTTTTGCTTCATTTAAAGTTTTTTTTTTGTGTGTGTGTGGAGGTTGGTTTGTATTTTGCTTTCAACACGCCCAAAGTAGAGTATCTGTTATGGTTTTTGTTCTTGAAACAGCCGTGCGTTTTGGGAGGATGGTCCTGAATATTCTTGCATTACTTTTTTTTTTTGGTGTGAATAACCATTTTGAGGCACATGCATAATGATTCGGGATATTCTAAGTTTTACATTTAACTGTGCATATTTTTCTCCCCCCACGGAAGATAGTATTCTAAATGTTAATCGCTATATTTGACATTCTCTCTCAGACCCCATGGGAAGGAGGCTTGTTTAAGCTTCGGATGCTTTTCAAGGATGATTATCCGTCTTCTCCTCCAAAGTGTAAGAACTCTTTTTTTATTCTGTATATTGTCCTCTGTCTGCAATATCAGTTCCCACTGATTTGCATGCTGTACTGTTCAGCAGTCACTCCCTTCATTGATATGATGGGAATTGAATTTTAATTTGAGTCGGGTCTCATTATCTTTTACTCTGGAGTATTAAAACATTTAAGTCTGGGGAAACTGGCTCTCACTGAAGAGCAGCGCTGGAACATCTGTGCTCGTTTTCTCAGTCTTTTTTCCAAGAGACTGATTTTAAATTGGAGCAAGGAACCAAATGGTTTTGCGAGCGAGACTACCTTAAATCCAGCCTCCCCTGTAGAGAGTGGAGTTGTGCACTTTAATGCTTCGTTTAAAAATAATGAGAAGCAGATGACTGCAAAAAGGTAGAATTGTTTTGGACAGTCCCTGAATTCCTTTTAGTTTCTGCTACAGTACTTGTGTATGAAACAGTCGGTTTACACCAACATTTCCAGCAAGAGTGATTTCTGTATGTAATTCAAGCCAGTTCTGCCTTTTGCCCAGTGTGAAGACTGCAGGAAATGATAGAATACTGGCCTATTTCAACTGGGGCTTTAGTCCAGTGGGTAATGAACACTCTCAAATCTTCATTTCCTAGGTAAATTTGAGCCTCCACTATTCCATCCAAACGTGTATCCTTCTGGCACAGTTTGTCTATCTATTTTAGAGGAAGACAAGGACTGGAGGCCAGCAATCACTATTAAGCAGGTAGGTTTATGATGAAGGGAGAAGGTGGGGAATAGCTCATATTGGCAATCGGAACTGCAGAAGTTGAAGGCCGGTTTCCATTGGTAAGATCCCTGTGGGGTTTTAGAAAGCTCCAGGCGAGTCAAGTTGCTCCCTGTGTTTTTGAAGTTCTGGTTTAATCTTGTTAATCCAGGCCCATGTCTGCAGTAGCCTTTAAGGAATGCTCAATGTCAACAGATGGTCTCTTGCAGGCCATCAATCTTGAATTCAGTCCAACCTTCTCAAACTGTTGCAACAAAAACCATGTCTATTGCCAACTTTTTTTATTAGTGAGAAAAGTCCTCTAATTTTCTTTTGCAAATGCCATTTAATAGAGTGAGTGTAGTTTGGGGGTTCTGGGTAACTGAAAACTACCTATTGGCGGCCAGTTTTTTTAATACCAGTTTTTTCAATTCCTAGATCTTGTTAGGAATTCAGGAACTTCTGAATGAGCCAAATATCCAGGATCCTGCCCAAGCAGAGGCGTATACAATTTACTGGTGAGTTGCTTTTATCTGTCCAGTGAATGTTTACAGAGCCAAGTGTTCTAAATTGATATTTAGACGCTCTTCAATACTGATGTTGTGAGACTCATTAAGTGCCATACCGAGATGCCAGTCTATTGTTTAACATTCATACAAGTAAGTCATGTTTGTGGTGTTCCTGGTCGGTTATCTCTGGAAATTCAAAGAGACCAGCTTTTTTACCCCTGGTCTGGCTGTTTACATGTGATAAAATGCTTGACATTCGCACAAGCCTCTTTGAATGTATAAGCTGTATGCTGTTTGAGTCTGTTGGACATGTGGAGTGAAATACCGTACCTTCTAGTCTTCATTTAGTTTGAAGAGTAAGTTTAGTAGGAAAACGTAGGTGTCCCTTCAAAGCACAAAACTTGTTAGTTAAGGTGGGTAGCACATCAGCATGCGGAGGCTTCTTCCACACCTGAAGAAGCTCCACAGCCGAACCAATGTGTTTTTCTTTTTTCTCTTTTCAGCATGGAATAAACCTATTACTTGTTCCTTTGCAGAAACCACGGTTTCCAACTTTGTAATTGCACTTGGGGTTTTTACCGTTTTGTGAACCCTTAGTTTTATAATGTGTAAGCTACCAGAAAAATCTCTCGCCCGATGAGACCAATTGGTAGTGCAGGCAGGTAGTATAGGTAGAGCAGAAATGCAGGCGTAATGGCCTGAGTGCCAGCTCAGAGGCAAAGGGCTGTAGAGTTCTGCTGCTGGGAGCTGCCCTTTGCCATCCCACATCTCTGCAAGAAGGGCTTCGCAAGAGTGAATAATGTAAAATTATTTTTTTTAAACCCTGCTTGAGCTATTTAGCTCTGAGAGGTGTATTTGTACTTAATAGCATCTCTACTTATACCAGGGGTTTCTATTCCTTTTGCTGAAGCACTGTCCATGGGTTTTTTGTGCTTTTAATGACCTGACTCATTTATTGGATTGCTGTTTAGACTGGTCCTAGCTTTTCAGAAATTTAAGAGTTTCAGTTCTTATGTGAACAGTGGTTTCATAGAAGCTGAGGCTGCCAAGTTCCATTTTTAATTTCATATCCAATAAAGGTGATAATCATGTGAAGTTTTACAATTGCTTTTAATGTAAAGTATTTAAAAGCCGATAGAATATCTAGAATTTATTGAAAGGTGCATTGCTTCTTGTCCTAATCGTATTGCTCTGTTCATGTCATTACTGTTACTGCTCAGTAGGTGGCAGCAAAGCATCACTGCATGTGCAAGGAGACTTACTTAACTGAATCCAGATTCGTGTTGTCCTGCGATGCTGTCAACTTGGTTTTGAGTTCTTTGTGCTATTGATGGTTTTCTTCTTTCCCTTTCAGCCAAAACAGAGTAGAATATGAAAAGAGGGTTCGAGCACAAGCCAAAAAATTTTCTCCTTCATAAACGTCAAGACCTGTGAACAAAATGGAAGGATTTGGTTTGGCAATTTTTTTTTCTCTCCTTTCTTTCTTTTAAAATGTACCCCATGCATCACTTTGCAGACTCCACTCGCTACAGGACTTATTTAAAAGCTGAAATACTTTTTCAGTGCCATTTACCGTTTGCCACTCATCTTAAAGGTGATTTCTTTTTTAAACCAGTTACCTTGTGACATTCTTTGAGGGGTATACATGCTACATTGCTAAATACCAGAGTTCAGTCCGATCATCAGATTTTGGAAGACAAGACCTCTCTGGCAAAATGCTGTTGGGAGGGTGAGGGTAGCTTACTGTATTTTTTTTTTTTAGTTCTCTATAGGCGCAAGTGCAACAGCACAATCTGGGGGTACGACTGTCCCTTTTTTTCTTGTTTTTGGCTCAATTTGGCTTAATTTCTTTCACACAGGGTCTATTCCTTCAGTCTTTGTATTTTCCATGGTTTTAATGATGTAAAACTTGCTTTTATTTTAATATGTCAGTATTTCAACTGCTGTAAAATTATAACTTTTATACTTTCTATGAATACACTAGTGTCTATAGATTACTTTCCATCTGATGCAGGCCTTGTATTCAGCATGTTGTAATATATAATAGCATTTTGCTGCCTTGGCAACTTGAGTATGTTGTGCTGCAAAAAAGAAATGGCCTCATTGAATCAAAGGCAGACTAGCTTACTTCTGCATCAGACTTCGTGTTTATATGGTGTTTTGTTCGTGTCTAGAGATAATAAAACTGTTTATACAAAGCTGACTTTTTTGGTTTCTTTGGTGACTAACCACTACAAGGCTCTTGGTCCAGAATGCATTGAATACTGTTGCTTGCCACTTGTTTTGTTGGGTGCAGTTCATACTTCCAGTGGAGCTTCTTTCATCAGGTATTCCAAGAGTCTTGGTTAATAAGCAAGCATGTGGGGTGTGAAGATTGGTGATATGCCTTTTCTGATTCCTCCCCCCCCTTACACTTCTGTGTAAGTCTTTTCCTATAGTTCTGCTTCTATCTAGTCTCTCCCTCTGGTGCACAAGGCACTTGGAGCAGGGAAGTAGATAGTTCTGTCCTTGTTTGTATCTTTCAGCTTTCATATTGTGCCAACCACTGTCAGGAATAGAATTCCTGGACCATATTGGACAGTCTGGGGAATTTGCTGAAAAGACTTAAGCCTGCGAGTCCCTTAAGACCCCCTGTGTCCAGCTTGAGTGTGGAGAAGTCGTCATATCCCAGCTTGAGAGCTGTGAGCAGGTGCTCCGACATTGCCTGCCCAGCTTCTTCACCCCTCTGCTCGGGGTGAATTTCTGAATGGTGCATAAGCTGCTCACCTCCTTGAAGTCAACTGTCAGGTGTGCAGGATGAGTCATGCCGTTTTGAAACGGCTTGCTGCTCCCAGTCCTTAATAAATGCTTGACTAGGGTACCCTTGTGGAATAGGAGGCTCTTTTTTTTTCTGCCTTTTATGCTTCACTGATTTAAAAGACAGTTAGAGGTAGCTGTTCATTTTTTTTTTACACTACACCCAGCAGTCCTTTTCTACTGTGGTTAGAGCAGATGGAGTGGTTTGAGATTGCATGCTCGAACCCTATACAGCACTTTGGGACACCCGTTCTGACTAATCCAAATCTCTTCCTATTATAGTATGTACAGAACACTTTTTTTTCTCTCTTCCAGATAGTCATGTAAATGGTAGGTTTAACTGAGTTTGCAGGTTCTTCCCAGCTAACTGTACCCAACTGTAGAGAGCTTGCAAATCATTTCCCCAGGGGCATTGAGTTGTATTTTAATTTCAAAGAATTGACGTGATTCTGAATAGGGCTTCTTTTTCAAGGAGTTTAGATTTTTGAAACACTCAGATTTTCCTGGTGTTTTTGTTTATAACTGTGAAGTTTAAATATAAGCACAAAAATAGATGTAATTACCCAGTCCTAATGTTTCAGAACAAAATGGGTCTGAATTGCATTTGCTTGCTAAATTTCTGATTTCGGTGGATTTCTGCTCTACTGAAAACCCCCCATGGCCGCTGAAGTAAAACTAGTCTGCGCTTATTCTACCTCTCAGCACGGGTAGCTCAACTATTTGAAGCCTTAGTTTCCCAATCCCACTGTTTGAATACCACGTTTTAGTTAAGTGAACGGTTTGCTTAACTTTATTTTAAAAAACATTCTTGTACAGGGGGAGTGATTCCAAACCACAAATCTTAGTGCATCATTTCAGGTGTCCCAGAACTGTTTTCTAAACCTATTGGCAACAGAGGTAAATTAGGGTATTTAAGGTTTCAACAGGTAGCCATGGTGTCAAGGAGTGAGGTTTGAGACCATCTCCAAGATGCAGCTGACTATTGAAGAGCCCACCCACAATCACTGCTATGCCAGGGCAAGTAAATTTGAATATGGCCTTAGGAAATGCAGGTTCCCTTAAGACCACCTTGCTGACAGGCAGTACTTCATCCAGACTCTGATTGACACATTGTAAATGGTGAGTATAAATCCAAGACAGGTGTAGGAGTCATGATATGGGATGAGCATGAAGTAAACCTAATTTGTCCTTGTTTGCAGTATTGAATGCTCACCTCCTTCGTATTTAATCTAGGCAATGAAAAATATATGGAACAATTGGGCTGTTTTGTCACATAGCAATGAGACTGGGAATTAATAGGGTGTTTCTAATTGTCAGGCATATCCCAGAGCTTGTGTGGTTGTCTGCCTGCTTTTTCTGATTTCTGTTGTAAAATCTTTCAGTGGAACATAAAAATTATTCCTTTTTAGTCCTCTGAGTAGGCATGCTGATTGTAGAAATAATGGACTAGGTGAAAACAACTTAGCTATTATTATGGTAATCATTTTATCTGTTGGCTTATTTAAATTGAATGTTATTCATCTACAGTGGTGTGAAAAAGTGTTTGCCCCCTTCCTGATTTCTTATTTTTTTGCATGTTTGTCACACTGAATGATTCAGATCAAACAAATTGAAATATTAGACAAATAACTTTGGGGGGCAATCACTTTTTCACACAGGGCCATGTAGGTTTGGATTTTTTTTCCCTTAATAAAAACCTTGTGTTACTTGTGTTATCTTTGTCTAATATTTCAATTTGTTTGATCTGAAACATTTCAGTGTGACAAACATGCAAAAAAATAAATCAGGAAAGGGGCAAACACTTTTTCACACCACTGTATATCCAACATGGGTTGTTTTAACAAATGTGCTTGAATCTAAAGCTGTTTTTCTCATGCTAGTTTTTCAGGTTTTTTTTTATTCTTACTGAAGTTGTGCATAATTTGGATTTTAACTGCTGTTAATAAACTATGCCATGGTCCCATTTGAGTTGGGTGACAACCATGGAACTGCTGGTACACTGACCCAGGAAAGATATATTTCCTTTTGAGTTTTTTTTACTTCAGTTAAAAAATATAGGACAATACAGCCAGTCACTTTTTTCATTAATGTAACAATGCTTTAACATAATAGGTAATCTAAAGCCGAAACTAAACTGCTGCGACAGATCACATTAAACGTCCATCCAGTTTGAGAATAGTATTTACTGCTGGAGAGGGTCACTGCAACCTGAGCCTGTAGTGGGCAGACCTCCACCCTGGCCAGGAAGACAAGTCCCCACAGGGTGCACATGTAAGGCAGGTGAGACACCCCCCCCGGGAGCTCGGAGGAAACGAACACATGGCTGATATTCATATAGGTTTAAGAATGAAAGGAAGACCATGCCCTAAGATGGGATAATGCCAAGACCCAAGAAGGGTAAGGCTGTCAGAGCAGACTACCACCCCAACACCGTTCCATGTTTGCCATCTTGATAACACTTGGCAACAAGTAATGTGGTTTTCATGCCTCGCTTCCAGGGTGTGTTCTGGCAGGTATTCAGATCTTAAGATTTTCCATATGTGTATTGTCATCAACAGTTTAACCTGTCAGGTCCTTCTCTTGCTTGTTTCTACTCTGGTTGGCGTGTGTGGCAAGAATTCTGATGCGCTGGCTGTGGCTTTTCAAAGGTTACTTTTTCTTAATTTCCTGTTGCAATTACTTCCCTATGCGTGAGTGAACCCCTACATAAAATTTGCATGATAACCACTGCTGGTAAAGAATAACACTGTATGTAGGAACGTTTGCCACTGGCAAGGCCCTGTGTTTCTTTTTCACATATAACAATCTAAAGGCTGCCGGGACTGATTTGAGGTACCAAATCGCAGAATAAAGATTAGCTTCCTTTTCGTGGCTCGTAGACTGTAGTGCTCTCTACAGCTCCTTCAGTTCCAGCACAAAGACCCTGTTACATGCTCCTTAAAATACATTAAGTCAAGAGGTGCACTTAATGGAACAAGTAAATCCTGCCTCCTAAAGGTTACCATCACTTCTTCATGATTTACGATTTTCATTTAGCAGTATAGCAGTTATAAGCAAGAGGTGGTCCTGTGGTTCTATACTCTTTGGATGAGCTCTGTACAATGACATTTGACAGAAGATGGGAATTGATTGATTTAGCCCCAGCCTCTGAGGCATCGCACAGGACACTCTGCAATCACTGCACTCTTACAGTCGCCTATACCACACTACCTTTGAAAACAGCCTTTCACTTTGAAGGTTTCAGCAATGCTGAAGTGAAGGAGGGGGGAGAACTTCAGTTGGTACATAGCTTTTTTTTTTTGTGGCTTAAGACCCCTAAAAGGTATTTTTCCTGTCAATCTTCTAGGAATGATGACCTTGGTAAGCCAAACACAGGTTTTAACTGCTCAATCCAATTAATGCTCCTTTTTTTTTACAAAAAATGCTGAAGATGCATCAGTCTGTCAAATGAATCTGCTCAAGTGTGATTTGGCTCCAGGGTGAATCCACTGTGCAGTAACGCTCTGTGCCTGCTGCTTGTCTGTTCACGGCTGTAGGTTAAACATCATTAACACAACACAAATGACAGAGTTGATGATGCAAATTAAGTTATTAGAGCTCTCACCCAGCCCTGCCAACGTAGGATTGTACATCCTGTTTTCCAAAATGGTAAGTTCTGAAAAATGTGCCAGTTAACCTTTTGAGTATGCACACTGGCCTAAATTAGTTTTCTCATCACCCTGTTCAGCAACTACTATAATCATGCTGTGCATTAGCAGACACTTGTCAGATTACACATTGTCTTTTCCCCACAGGCAGTTTTTTTTTTTCCAAAACCAGGTTATGATAAGAAGGGGGGGGGTCTTGATCCTGTCACATAAAACACAGGAAATAAAAATGATGCACATATATTTATATCTATTGAACTAAATGTCAGAGGGGAGAAGCAGTGAACTTTCTATTAATATGTATTGATGTGCATGAAGAGAATAGGAATGGGCATTAAGACTCCAGATGCCTTGCTCACAAAATGGATTAATCATGTCTGTAGTGGAGATCTGTAACTGTTTCATGAGAGCCCCCCTGCTTTAGTGTTTACTCAGTGGGAGGGGAGCATGCTGGTGTTGACTAATTGCTTTACGTAAATATGAGTCGTTTCCAATGAAAGCGTAAGTAACCTTACAGATCTACAGCAGTGGGGTTGGGCAATGGAGGCCTGCAGCTTCTGGTTCTGCTAACCACATGTATTTTCCTCCTCAGTAGTGGCACGAATAGCATTTTAATGTGTTGAGGAACAGTTCCTTTTCCCCATTTACCTTTAGCACGTGTCTCAGTTCTTAATCTTTTGGTTCATAAAGAGGTTCATTTAAGCAACTGCTGTTGCATAATGAGTTGGGAGGCAAACCCATCCATGTACTTCCGTTGGGGTCACCAATTGTATAAGATGTGGTTTCAACTATGTGACTTGTAGTGTGTGGATAAGTGCCTGTGTCAGAGTTCCTGCTTTTCCCTGTTTTAAGTTTGTTAAAGCCTTCAGGTGTTGATGCTTTCAGTTAGGGTGTTCTGGAGACATTGTGGTGTCTTGACTTTGTTCCAGCTGCGATCTCCATTTCCATTTTTACTGAAACCTATGACTTCTCATCCTCAGAGCCTTTAAAAACTGGGTGTGTGCAGTCTAAGCTCCTGTTGTGTGAAGTAAAGGTGGATTTGTTTAGTGTCCCCATTTTCGATAATTGTATTGGTGTTTTCCAAAATGACCTCATGCAGCAAACGATTCTTTCAATTAAATGAGTGAAAGGGGTCACACCAACCATTGAAAGGCAACAGCGTTGAGCAGGCTGTAACTGTGCTGAAGAAATGGCCAACAACTTCCTTTAATTCTTCTTGCATAACCTGATCTGCACTTTCTGTGGTAACTGTCTGGTCTTCAGTTGTATATTTTTTCTTTGTATGGGAGAGAACGTAAGAGAACTCCTTGCTGGTTGATGGCTCGGATACGTGCCAGGGAATTGATTTTAGCTCTGGACCTAATTAGCTGCCCTTGCCCTCATAACTCATCACTGGAAAGGCAGTGCAAGTGTGTGGGCAGGAATAGCAAGGCAGGTTCATACAAAATACACAATGGGACGTGCACCGATATTCTGAAGGCGTCCTCTTCTGCCGACCAGAAGGAACTCCAGCCTCCTGTTTGCTCTGAGATAAGGGCTTTGTTTTGGTAGGCCTTACAAGCTGGAGATACTGCTGGCTAATGACCAAGTCTGGCCTGTCTGGGATTCCAGCTTCAGTTAAGTTGAACTTCAAATTTGGTTACTGTATGTTGAGCTTTCATCATGGAGCAACAAAAATAATCATGCGTATTACATGCGTATATAATCAAGTCAAGCAAAATCAATCAAGTTAATTTACTATTACATCAAATCACTGAATGTAATAAGTGTGCTAAGTTTAAATTTGATAAGACATTATTTTATCACCCTTCCAAAAGGGTAGACATTTCTTTGGTATCACTACACACATCCACAAAACAAATAATACTCAACATAAATACACAAAGACAAACTGTAGTCTAAGACATGCAACATTACATATATACATCTTGCTCCATCTGCATTACACTTCTGTTACACATAATCTCATGGCTCCATGCAGGGGAAAAAAGTACCTTTACTATACTGATTGCACAGGGAACAGGGTCTCTTGTTGACACTTTTTGCGAAAGTAGCTGTTGGGAAGGGTGGGAGGGGTCATCAGTTCAAAGCTGAGCTTTCTTTTAAACTAGAATAAAGTGCATCTCTTTAACCTGTTTTTGTGGTTAACCAATTATTTTACTTGCAATATGAACAATTGTTGAATTTACCTTGATTCTTCATAGTGGGCATACCATACCACACTGTGATACTAAAGGTACAGATCTTCTATCTTTCTCTAAAATGTTTGGACTCTCCCCAACCCCTTTCAGCTTTCTGGATATATAGTATACGCTCACTAGCCAGCCTTCTAAAAACAGTAGTTGGTATTGTCTGCAACGTTTAAATGTTCATCCCTCACTATATCTCTAAATATCTAAAACGCTGAACAACCTTCAAAGGCTGATTTAATAAGGGGGAGAGGTTTAAAGTCTGACCTTTTACTGTTACAAGTAATAATTTATCACAATACACTGAAAAAAAACATTAAATATTAAGCAGGAATTCATGAGACAGTGGAATAGCAATGTACCATTCTTTTGTGTTCCTAATGATTATAAATTATGATTATAAATCCCTTCCACGTTTTGTATTATCTTTATTTTTTTTTCTTTATCCTTTCTGGACAGCGGACCAGCAGATATGTTAATAAATGAGTCTCCTGTTCCCACCACCGTGGCTGGCTTAATTAAGTGTTATGAGGCCTGATAAGAGGCACTGGAGCAGATTCCAGCAGGTGCGAAACAGCGGCAGGAGCCCAGGTTCTGTGCAGATCGGCTGATTTGAAGTGGCTTTTTCTTTTAATTAGATGACACTTCTCGGGCTCGCAAGAGTTCAGTGGAAGGCAATAAGCCTGGAAGGGGTTAAGATAATCCATCCATCTATTGTCTAACTCCTTTATTCAATGCTGGGTAGCTGGAGAAGATCACCAATAATTAACAGGTACAGGACAGGATAGACCCTGGATGGGATGGCAGTCCATTGCAGGGCACATACGCAACAGGGCCAGTTATTCCAGAGGCCGCTTAACCTACCAGTATGTCTTTGGATGGTGGGAGGAAACACCCAACCAGGAAGAGAACATGCAGACAACACCCCAGGTCTGGAACTGAACCCACATCCCCACAGCTGTGAGGCACCAATGCTAATCACTGCACCACTGGGCTGCCCAGGGTAAAGATAATATGCTATATTATAATAGAACATTATTATGTAGTTGCAGCATTTGTAGGCTAATGAGGGCTGTGCAGGAACAGATGCAGGTGAGAGACTGAGCCCCGTGTGCCTCCACCACTGAAGGCACGTTTCTCCCTGACCAGGAGTGAGGAATCTGTAGCTGCGTCAATATCCTGTAGAACTGAACTTCACACAAAATTGAGAATTTATTGTCTGTCCTAACACTCTTCACCTTACCCCGCTGGACCCTGCCTCCCCACTTGCCAAGATGGAGATTGACAGCTATTGATTTTTGGCATTATTAAAGGTTCTCGCTATTTACAAAGGCTGTGCAATCCTTTCTCTGGCGGCTAAGAATCTTTAGCAAGCCCACAGATCCCATCGTCATCCGATCATTGTTTTTATTAATTATAAGAAAGTAAGAGAGCTTCGAAATGAGCTGCCCATCCAACTTGTTCTGTTGATAATGGCTAATTCATCCCAAGGATCTCAACTAGCTGTTTCTTCAAGGTTGGTGGGATACTGGGTTTCGCAACATGGCTGGGTAGCTGGTCGAATTAATCATGCTTCCCCATAGTTTCCAGGCCAATTTGCCTATGGCATCGAGCACACCCAAGTGTGACTGAATCCTGTGGGTCTTCAGTGACATGCCTTTACATATCATGGGAATGGTGTGTGAATCAATATTTTTCTCAGTTTTCTCATTTTTCTTCTGTGCTTACCCTTTTTCAAACATTTTTTCCCTTGGGATTAGAAACCAAATGGTGTTTGCCTTTGTTATCGCACTATGAAAGGGAAACAAAGAGTGGTACAGATGGAAGCAGCCGCGAGATCTTTGCAACCGGCTCCAGACGAAAAATAAACATAATTACCGAAGGAACTGATGTTTTCCAGCATCAAATTGTGCACACATTTAATTAGCAGAACATTAAGCTTTTCCTCTCAAGAGGGGGATCCTTTTGTTGGGAAGATGACAGTAGCTGGGGCTTTATCTGGGAGGAAAAATATTAATAGCTGTGCTCAGTAATTAATCTCCAGGGTCCATCACAATAAGACAGAGGTAGATGGAAACAAGTTGTGCCGAAATCCTCATCCTGGCTGCGCAAGTGGTCCCTTGGTGGGGCTGGTCCATAAACCCCCCCCCCCCCGCCCTGGACAGAAAAATCCGTAATTCCTTCCTTCCTCCTCCATCGGCAGGGAAAAGAGCACAGAAATGACTCCTCGTGCTCCAATGCAAAAATTACCTGAGGGGTAGCCCCACACATTGCATTTACTTTGTTTAGTATGTTTTGAGAACATTGTCCAACTTAATTTTCACATGCAGAATCAATAATTATTGTATTCTTGTTACCCTTCTGGATCGTTGATTGTTTGGCTCTTGTGTTGTATCAGGACAGGACTTGTACCCTGAAAAGCTGCACTGCTGGTGTATGGCGAGTTCATGCCCTGGGTTCATGAAGGCTAGATAAGTTTAATGGATGGCTTAAACTGATACTATTAAACAAATAAGCAAGATGAACTGAATTTTTTACCGTTCCTATGATTTTAAATAAAACAACTTCATAACCAGAAGTTTAATTCACACAGCCACTTCCTGGAGAGTATTTGACAGAGTAACTAGAATGGCAAACAGTTTTTTAACTTAAATTTACCTGGACAAGAGAGCCCATTTGTAACTTGCATACCTACAGTGTATTTCCTGAAGGGTGAAGAACGAAGAGAGTGACAGCAGACCCATCCAGAGCACATTGATTAACACAGCTCAGTCTTTCCTCCCAAGATATCCTGTGGATTCTGCCAGTACAACTGAACCCAGCCACGACGAATCGATATGTTCAATAAAGTCTGACCCAGTTGATTTCCTCTTGCTTCCCGTCCCAAAGCTAACACTTCCTGAATGTGCAACCTGTGCATTCATAGGCAGAAAAATCAATTTAAACACAAGCTTCCTGGGACATTTTATCTAATGAAAAACCATGGATGAACTTTTTGTTTGGAGTTACCTTGGCAAAGGTCATTAGCATGCCTGTACTTAAATATAAACACATAAAATCTAGGTTTTAATCAAAAGGTATTTGGTGTGGGCAGACACTGAATTTAATCACACAACATTGATGGGTAAGTAACTGACATTTCTTTTCAATCTCTATTTGTATAATTCTACTGTTTTCCTGTTTTCTGAAATACAGCAGTAGAATGTGTAAAACCTCTTTAAAGTAGATATGTTTTATTTTTACTATTTTATACTGCTATAATTAGCTTGACAGCAGCTGTGGTTGGAGTTTGCTTGATCTTGAGTGAGTTTGAGGCATTCTGAGTGACTTCATATATTTGTTCATGTCTGAGCATGTGAATGTACTCATAAGATCAGAAATCCAGTGTGCCAACCTTTGCACATTTTGACAAATAATGAGGAATTGTAGCAACCTGATTGTAGTTTAGTAAGTTATATGTTTCTAGCAAGGGACTCAGATTAACAGCCCAGTGCTTTCTCACAACCCATCTTTCTGATGGGTTACTTGTGCCTACCTGGGGCCTCTCCCATGAACCCTACAACTCTCCCACAGACTCCAGATGGTGGCGCTAATGCCAAGGTTAGATCCTTGAACAGGAAGCGCTAGTTCATACCTACCCCTGCTCCATGACACCTACCCACCTTGAGTCTTGACCCATAATTCGAGAACCCAAATTTTATTGAATGGAAAAAAAAAATGCCTGAGCACCCAATCCTCTATGATAAGGTGTGAAAATGTGTCTCTCTGTCCATTACTCACTGGTTACATTTCATTGTTGGAAGCTTAGCTCTGCACCTGCTTCCCTGTTTTTGCACACATTACTTTCACTTGACTGTATGACAATATTACCATCATTTGGAGCCATTGTTTTATTCACATCAATTTCCTCTCTAAGTTCATCTTCCCACCCTCTACCCTCCATACATTATTCTCATTCCCATGTGTCTCCCCCAAGGATTCGTACCGGCTAAGTAAAACTGTTGTCTCAGAGTAGGTGCAATTAATTTAAAAGGGGTAGGAGGGGTGGCTGGTGCGCCCCAGACATTTATACACCATAGATGCCTAGAGGAACAAGTAATAGGTTAATGCTGAAAAGAGAAGAAAGAAAACACAATGTTTCAGCTGTGGAGCCTTCTTCGGGTGTCAATGACTAGATGACTGGAGTCTAATCATGTGGGAGCTCTGAAGCTCAGCAAGGTACAACTGTGAAAATACCTGACTGGAAAACCACTAAGGAAAATCAGGATCCTGCTGGAAATTGTGCTAATTGACCAGTGGGTGTCGCTCCTCTCTTTAGACTGTAAGTCTCAAACCAGCACACCTGTGCAATAAAAGGTCTTTCAGAGAAGCAAAGTAACCAGGGGAAGCTGAGCTTCAGCAAGGCACTGTATTTGCCAATTAGCCATTGCTGCCAAGCTCTTGAGCATGCTGTAGCTCGGATATTTTTAAAAGGCTAAAAATAGAAAATAACACTAACTCTAAAATAATATATTTAAAAAAAACTGAAAAACCGAGGCTAGAAAACTATGTGATTCGTGGGGCTGGAGAGTGAGCAGCAGACGCCAGCTTGATGCTGACGTGTTCATCAGCACCAGAAGCGAAGCGCGGAGTGTGAGCTCTTTGCTCGGGGACTTAGTCACTTTTGAGGGAGAGAATTACGTCCTTGCGTGGGGTAAAAACTAATGTGAATACCAGGGCCGAATCACGACTGCCCCAGGGGTGGGGGGGGCACAGAGGCTTAATGGCTGCCTGTGACTAGCCGAAGAGGCAGGTCATCCCTCTACCGACCAAGATCATTTCCCCCTGTGGAAATGATTAGACAGCTTCACGGCCCCCTTCTGACTGTTTTGAGCACCATTCTTTGGGGCGAATTCCAGTAAAGTTCCATCCACATGGTTGAAACAATCAAGCAGAAGTTGGGAAGCTGCAGAGTATTCTCTAAAACCTACCCCACTGAAGGCCTCCTTGTTAAAGAAGGCATAACAGGGCCAGGAGGGTTGTAAACATCTCGGGTCACAGAGTCCTGAGCTTGAGTCCAGCACCAATTGGAGGAGAGGGCGTGTCCCTCACCCACGGCACCCGAGTGGCCACAGGGGGGCGCTGTGCCACTAAGAACCGAGGAAGTCTGGAGTGACTTTTTCCACCCCAGCCCTCAGCAGACCTGTTGAGATGACCAGGTTCGAACCCGTGCCACCTGGAGAATCAGCCTGTGCTGTGGTGAGCACCAGATGAGCTTCTTGGGAGGCCCTGTACTGACAATTTGGACAAAGACAGGCCTGGTCTTGTCTCTCTGGACTGTTTGATATCAGTGAAATAATCCAAGTCTCGGTTATTTGGGTCATGGAAAGCTGTTCTTCTTTCTCGTAGATTTCGATTGGGCTTTGGAGACCCAGATCAAAATGCTAATGGACGATCTGTCTAATTTTATTGCTGGCACTCGCCTTCCCAAAACCTGGCTGTCACATTTTGATTTAAAAAAAACCGCCAGGCTCCGGGTCAAGCACACTTGATTAAAATATGTGCATTCTGTTCAGCAGTGGTCCATTAAAATTAATCTCCATTTACATAAGGTCCTTGAAAGTTTTAAATGCTTTACAAATAGCAGTGCCTGTTTCCCCCACTTCGTTTCCACTTCAGCCCACTTCAAAGACTGCCCTGGTAAGCCATTGTTATCATTATTTACTGCGCATTCATATTTTAATCATATCACATGATTATTTATTTAGTTTAAGGTTTAAGGAGGCATTAACTAAGCACTTACTACCGTTTTGAGCTTGAACTGGTTTTGTTTTGGGTTTTTTTTTACCAGTCGGAGAGGTAGGGTCTAATCATGAGCTCCAGATGGATTTCTCAGGGATGTAGATCAAGGACTACAGTGTGTGTTTTGTTTATATATATATTTTTTTTTTGTGGAGGTCAGTGGAAGGTATGGATGCAGAGAATTTGTTTATTTTTTAAGACATGCACTAGATAAACATAAGAAGTGCTGATGCATCACATGCTCATTTAAAGTAGTCCGAATCCCCATTTAAATGCTTAATGTGATAAACCAAAGCAAAAGCAAAAGCTAGACACAATATAGCACTAGCAAATCATGGGCGAAGCAGGATTAACCAGCAACATTACCACCTTACAGGCTGATCTCATCAGCTCTCAGAGCGAGGCTGAGCCTAGGGAGACTTCCATACAGAGAACCAGGCAGCTGCTGTAATGATAATGGGACAGTAAGTGGCACTCTGTGGCCTTCTGTTCCAGAATTTTCAGGAGGCGCCATCCAGCAGATGAGATGTTTAGCCAAGGGCCTGACTACTTGAGGATTAAATATTCTATGGTGTAAGAGTAGTGGTGTTAACTCCAGTGTCTCTGAGCTTGCACTAAAATGTAGAGTAGTGTAGTGGAGAGGTGTAGTTCTCACGTCTCTACCTAGGATGACCACCTGGGAGACCTCCTGGGAAAAACTAAGGTTGCTTGAAGTGGTGTTAGTGGGAATAGTACGGGGGCGCTCACCCTGCAGTCTGTGTGGGTCCTAATGCCCCAGTATAGTGATGGGGACACTATACTGTAAACAGACGCCGTCCTTCAGATGAGACGTAAAACCAAGGTCATGACTCTCTGGGGTCATTAAAAATCTCAGGGTGTTTCTCGAAAAGAGTAGGGGTGTTACTCCCGCATCCTGGCCACATTTCCCATTGGCCTTTACCCATCATGGCCTCCTAATAATCCCCATCTTTGAATTGGTTTCATTACTCTGCTCTCCTCCCCACTGATAGCTGATGTGTGGTGAGTGTACTGGTGCACTATGGCTGCTGTCACATCATCCAGGTGGGGCTGCACACTGCTGGTGGTGGTGGAGGGGAGTCCCCATTACCTGTAAAGAGCTATGAGTGGAGTGTCCAGAAAAGTGCCATGTAAGTGTAAGGAATTATTAATTATTATTACCTAGGGCTGCTGTGTGTGTGTGTGTGGGGGGTCCTCCTGTACAGTATATTAAGTTCTTTGGAATCTTTTGGGATTAGAATATCCAAAAAATAAAAAAGGCAAGAGTGCAATAAAAATGCCCAGAGAATAAAATCATGGTAATTCATGGTAAATTCATTGACTGTGACTTAGAAGTAAATACAGGGCATAAACACTGTACAACAGGGGAATACATGGAAAAATACTATACAAATATATAGAGGACAACCATCATAATGAAAAACCATTTGAGAATTTAAACAGGAAACAAAACTGTAGTCATAATGGGAAAATCAGTTGCTGTGCGTCCGTTCCAGAAATTGCCTTCATGTAATTCAGTTTTTTCTTCCTTAAAGGGCAGTGAAAATGATATAAAATTGCCAGTCCTAGGTACTTCACTGAAGAGCTACAGTTTAGCTGGGAAAATCCTGTCGTCACTCTAAGTGTCTCAGGTTTGATATTTTTTTCAACACACCTTGTTTATGTGAAGGAAAATAGACCCTGACTTTGTTATGTTTTCAAGGCTTTATACGATAATTCCTTGGCGGAAAAGAGCCATTTTGCTGTGGGAGCTGCGTAATGAATGTGTACCTCTCTATTTATAGCACTGTGAGCCTGGGCAAGCGCTTTTCTCTCTGTCCCTGTAGCTGTGGATTCTGTGCCATTAAGGCCATCAGAGAAGAAACACAGAAGTAATGATATTCACTCAAAATGGATAGAAAAGGGGGGGGATTAAATATTTATTCTAATTTAGTTCTCAAGACGCATAATCCTCTGCTCATTGCTGATGAGGACTGTGGGAGGGCAGTCCTTGAAGTTTTTGTATCCAAATGTAGTTTATGCCTTTTTTTACTTAATGTGAGAAAAAAACCTCTTCCTGTTAGGTAGCAGGACAAGAAACTGTGCTTTCCATGATCCCTGCTGTGCATGAGTTGTATAAGGCATTTGAAGTCTTTTCGTTTGATCAGTAAATGAACTAAACCTTTCTTGGTTTTCTTCCAGATTTGAAAGGAAAGCATCACCTACAGAAACACGTTTGAACAGTTAAAGCATGACAATGATTCCGTTCATTTCCAAAGCTGAGAATCCAACTCCCCTTGCTGATCTACAGTCTTATCCTGGAGCCAGTAAGAAGAATGCATGTTCCGAGGCAAAACATTCAGCTACTGTATCCTGAATGATTCCATCTGCTGTAGCTGGCATTTAAGGTTCCCAGCCTTCATGCTTTTACACAGACTGCATGACTCATGCAGACAATTGGAATTGGGATATATATATTTGAAATCATCAAACAGATGTCTCTGTTTTTACTGTACTGTATGCTTGGTGTCTTTGCTCAGTGAAACTGAGCTGACTGAGTTGACTATGAACAGAAGGGGGAATGGGATCCTTCAGATTCTCATTAAGTGTCTTTGGATTAATAATGTTTAAAAGCTGCACAAGCATGAAACTGACATATTGGATGTTGATAAAAATCATCACATTTTGGCCTGTTCGATGGTTAAAGATGTAATAGTTGAATTTTGGAAGTCCTGTGTTGAATGCAGTGGTCTAATTGGAGGTGTCACTTAGTGTCACTTTGGAAGATGATGCCTGGAGTATATGGACATAATAGTTTCCCACACTTAACTATCCATCCATTTTCTAACTGCTTCTTCCATTTCAGGACTGCTAGGGAGCTGGAGCCTATCCCAGCAAGCAGTGGTTGCAAGGCAGGGTACACCCTGGATGGGTTGCCAGGCCATTACAGGGCAGACAGAATGCTGAACTATCTTTAAGGCTAAATCAAAGCCTTTAGTGTGCTTTCACTAATTGACACATCAACTACTGCAGCTGGCTCAAATAATCTGCGCCAGAGGTATTGGACAGGATAACAGAGAGTGGATACACAACCATTGTAGTCACTAAAACCACTGTATTTGGACACTCAGACCCAGCTGTCTGTTTAATGAAAAGTTCAGATATTGTCAGGATCCTCATCCCTCCGTTAAAGGGCACTCTCACCTTGTATTATTTATTGTCATTACGTGCACCTGTCCCCTGTTGCCCTCTTATTATTTAGGTCTGGCGTCTCCGGTGTTCAGGGCTCAGCATGGGAAGACAGACGCCCAGAAGCCCGCCTACCAGAGGGTCCAGGAGTGGCCCGACGTCACAGGCTTCAACGCGGCGTCCTGACCATCTGTGTCTGGGGCTCCGAGAGCCTGGCCTCGTTATGGTTTTAACTTCTGTGTTCCTGTTCCCACGTTCCCTAGTTCCCGTTTTGAACTAATTTTGTCTTGGAAGGATCTTCCCGTACCTGGACCCTGGACTGCGCGCTGTTTTCCCTTATTGGAATTCCCTTGTTCGGACGCGTTTGCCTGCGCTCCCCCCATGCACCGGATCATCGTCTTAAACTACACTCTCTGAATCGACTCTCGTGACAGATACACTCATCAGGAATTGTGTCGCACATACATGCATTGGATAAAATAGGGGGTTCAATAGCAGTCTTCACTTGTGAATGTGGAGTCACTGTTCATCTGTCATTGTGTTATGTGTGCACCTCTCCGCAGGACATTTTGTATTATAAAGGTCTCTAGAGTGATTCAGCCCATAAAGACACTCAGCTGAGTGGAGGTTGAGCTCTGTGATCACAGGTTCAAGTCACATCACTAGAATTCCCCATATGTCTGCCACAATTGGCTGAGTACTACAGAGAGCAGGACGGCATTAGCCAGGCCAGCGATGATCCTTGGCTAAATTAAAATTAGCTGCCTACAACAGGCTAACGAAGCTGTGCAGCCCCTTCCTTGACTGGCGAGAAGGTCAGAAACTTCTTGTTGCCATGGTCCTGATGCGGTTGCTATGGTCCCCCTGTCAAAACCAGCTCTTGGCGTAGGAGAACTAGGGGACTGCCTAGGGCCCACGGGGCCACCAGGGGCCCCTCACTGTGTAACACAATGTATGTGATGAATTTCATTGATCTTTCATCACATCTTACATTGAATGAAACAGCACAAGTGACCTTTTAATTATGTTGCAAACTATGTTGTAATGGTTTAAAATTAAAATCATGTAGTTGCACCTGGTAAATGTGCATCGTCCTCCAAAAGGCTCTGAGAAAAGGAAGCACTTAAAAGAAGAGCAGGATAAGCGATCTCAAAACTGAGGTGCACCAAATCCAGTCACTGCAATAACACATATGTAATGCAAGTGGTTTTGAGTCTGTTAGATCCATGTCACTAGCAAATGGTAGACAAGCCACGTAGACTACTTGAGGTGTTTTCCTAGAAGTTAAGAGATTCACATTTCATGTTAATACTTTCAAAGTTAAAATATGCTATCTTTGAAAAACGTGTGCTTCTTGTTTTTGTATGTACGTTATTTAATATGTATTTTTCAAAGCTGGTTAATAAAAGTTTTTTAGTTATCTAATTCATTTATTTAATCATTCTAAATAGAAAAATAATGTTTTGGTGGGGAGCTGATAATAGTACTGTATGTCCAAATTGTGATCTAGATCTAGGTCCCTTTCCACTATCCTGTCTAGGGACCCCAAACATCTAGGGCCGGCCCTGCCTCCTGTTGTTGTTATGATCCTCCTGTAGTTGGTCATAATGCTGTTGCTGTGGTTCTGATGCTGTTGCTGTGGTTCTCCTGTTGCCGTGCTTCGTTGTTCTGATGCTGTTGCTGTTGTCGTGATGCTGTTGCTGTGGTTCTCCTGTTGCTGTTCTTTGTGGTTCTGATGCTGTTGATGTGGTCCTAATGCTGTTGTTGTGGTTCTGATGCTGTTGTTGTGGTCCTGATTCTGTTGCTGTTTTTCGTGGTTCTGATGCTGTTGCTGTGGTCCTGATGCTGTTGCTTTGGTCCTGATGCTGTTGTTGTGATCGTGATGCTGTTGCTGTGGTTCTCCTGTTGCTGTGGTCCTGATGCTGTTGCTGTGGTCCGGATGTTGTTGCTGTGGTTCTGATGCTGCTGCTGTGGTCCTGATGCTGTTGCTGTTTTTCGTCGTTCTGATGCTGTTACTGTGGTCCTGATGCTGTTACTGTGGTCCTGATGCTGTTGTTATGATCGTGATGCTGTTGCTGTGGTCCTGATGCTGTTGCTGTTCTTTGTGGTTCTGATGCTGTTGCTGTGGTCCTGATACTGTTGTTGTGATCGTGATGCTGTTGCTGTGGTCCTAATGCTGTTTCTGTGGTTCTCCTGTTGTGGTTCTCCTGTTGCTGTTCTTCATTGTCCTGATGCTGTTGCTTTGGTCCTGATGCTGTTGCTGTTTTTCGTGGTTCTGATGCTGTTACTGTGATTGTGATGCTGTTGCTGTGGTCCTAATGCTGTTTCTGTGGTTCTCCTGTTGCTGTTCTTCGTGGTTCTGATGCTGTTGTTGTGGTTCGAATGCTGTTGCTGTGGTCCTGATGCTGTTGCTTTGGTCCTGATGCTGTTGTTGTGATCGTGATGCTGTTGCTGTGGTTCTCCTGTTGCTGTTCTTCGTTGTTCTGATGCTGTTGCTGTGGTCGTGATGCTGTTGCTGTGGTTTTCCTGTTGCTGTTCTCTGTGGTTCTGATGCCGTTGATGTGCTCCTTATGCTGTTGCTGTGGTCCTGATGCTGTTGCTGTGGTTCTGATGCTGTTGCTGTGGTCCTGATGCTGTTGCTGTTTTTCGTCGTTCTGATGCTGTTGCTTTGGTCCTGATGCTGTTGCTGTGGTTCTGATGCTGTTGTTATGATCGTGATGCTGTTACTGTGGTCCTGATGCTGTTGCTGTAGTCCTGATGCTGTTGCTGTGGTTCTGATGCTGTTGCTGTTTTTCGTCGTTCTGATGCTGTTGCTTTGGTCCTGATGCTGTTGCTGTGGTTCTGATGCTGTTGTTATGATCGTGATGCTGTTACTGTGGTCCTGATGCTGTTGCTGTAGTCCTGATGCTGTTGCTGTGGTTCTGATGCTGTTGCTTTGGTCCTGATGCTGTTGTTGCGATCGTGATGCTGTTGCTGTGGTCCTAATGCTGTTTCTGTGGTTCTCCTGTCGCTGTTCTTTGTTGTTCTGATGCTTTTGCTGTGGTCGTGATGCTGTTGCTGTTCTTCGTGGTTCTGATGCTGTTGTTGTGGTCCTGATACTGTTGCTGTGGTTCTGATGCTGTTGCTGTTGCTGTGGTTCTGATGTTGTTGCTTTGGTCCTGATGCTGTTGTTGTGATCGTGATGCTGTTGCTGTGGTCCTAATGCTGTTTCTGTGGTTCTCCTGTTGCTGTTCTTCAATGTTCTGATGCTGTTGCTGTGGTTCTCCTGTTGCTGTTCTTCGTGGTTCTGATGCTGTTGTTGTGGTTCGAATGCTGTTGCTGTGGTCCTGATGCTGTTGCTTTGGTCCTGATGCTGTTGTTGTGATCGTGATGCTGTTGCTGTGGTTCTCCTGTTGCTGTTCTTCGTTGTTCTGATGCTGTTGCTGTGGTCGTGATGCTGTTGCTGTGGTTCTCCTGTTGCTGTTCTCTGTGGTTCTGATGCCGTTGATGTGCTCCTTATGCTGTTGCTGTGGTCCTGATGCTGTTGCTGTGGTTCTGATGCTGTTGCTGTGGTCCTGATGCTGTTGCTGTTTTTCGTCGTTCTGATGCTGTTGCTTTGGTCCTGATGCTGTTGCTGTGGTTCTGATGCTGTTGTTATGATCGTGATGCTGTTACTGTGGTCCTGATGCTGTTGCTGTAGTCCTGATGCTGTTGTTGCGATCGTGATGCTGTTGCTGTGGTCCTAATGCTGTTTCTGTGGTTCTCCTGTCGCTGTTCTTTGTTGTTCTGATGCTTTTGCTGTGGTCGTGATGCTGTTGCTGTTCTTCGTGGTTCTGATGCTGTTGTTGTGGTCCTGATACTGTTGCTGTGGTTCTGATGCTGTTGCTGTTGCTGTGGTCCTAATGCTGTTTCTGTGGTTCTCCTGTTGCTGTTCTTCAATGTTCTGATGCTGTTGCTGTGGTTCTCCTGTTGCTGTTCTTCGTGGTTCTGATGCTGTTGCTATGGTCCTGATGCTGTTGCTGTTCTTCGTGGTTCTGATGCTGTTGTTGTGGTCCTGATGCTGTTGCTGTGGTTCTGATGCTGTTGTTGTGGTCCTGATGCTGTTGCTGTGGTTCTGATGCTGTTGTTGTGATCGTGATGCTGTTGCAGTGGTCCTAATGCTGTTTCTGTGGTTCTCCTGTTGCTGTTCTTCAATGTTCTGATGCTGTTGCTGTGGTTCTCCTGTTGCTGTTCTTCGTGGTTCTGATACTGTTGTTGTGGTCCTGATGCTGTTGCTGTGGTCCTAATGCTGTTGGTGTGGTTCTGATGCTGTTGCTGTGGTTCTCCTGTTGCTGTTCTTTGTGGTCCCAATACTGTTGTTGTGGTTCTGATGCTGTTGCTTTGGTCCTGATGCTGTTTCTGTGGTTCTCCTGTTGCTGTTCTTCGTGGTTCTGATGCTGTTGTTGTGGTTCGAATGCTGTTGCTGTGGTCCTGATGCTGTTGCTTTGGTCCTGATGCTGTTGTTGTGATCGTGATGCTGTTGCTGTGGTTCTCCTGTTGCTGTTCTTCGTTGTTCTGATGCTGTTGCTGTGGTCGTGATGCTGTTGCTGTGGTTCTCCTGTTGCTGTTCTTCGTTGTTCTGATGCTGTTGCTGTGGTCCTGATGCTGTTGCTGTTTTTCGTCGTTCTGATGCTGTTGCTTTGGTCCTGATGCTGTTGTTGTGATCGTGATGCTGTTGCTGTGGTCCTAATGCTGTTTCTGTGGTTCTCCTGTCGCTGTTCTTTGTTGTTCTGATGCTTTTGCTGTGGTCGTGATGCTGTTGCTGTTCTTCGTGGTTCTGATGCTGTTGGTGTGGTCCTGATACTGTTGCTGTGGTCCTAATGCTGTTTCTGTGGTTCTCCTGTTGCTGTTCTTCAATGTTCTGATGCTGTTGCTGTGGTTCTCCTGTTGCTGTTCTTCGTGGTTCTGATACTGTTGTTGTGGTCCTGATGCTGTTGCTGTGGTCCTAATGCTGTTGGTGTGGTTCTGATGCTGTTGCTGTGGTTCTCCTGTTGCTGTTCTTTGTGGTTCCAATGCTGTTGTTGTGGTTCTGATGCTGTTGCTTTGGTCCTGATGCTGTTTCTGTGGTTCTCCTGTTGCTGTTCTTCATTGTTCTGATGCTTTTGTTATGATCGTGGTGCTGTTGCTGTAGTCCTGATGCTGTTGATGTGGTTCTGATGCTGTTGCTGTGGTCCTGATGCTGTTGTTGTGATCGTGATGCTGTTGCAGTGGTCCTAATGCCGTTTCTGTGGTTCTCCTGTTGCTGTTCTTCGTTGTTCTGATGCTGTTGCTTGGGTCGTGATGCTGTTGCTGTGGTTCTCCTGTTGCTGTTCTTCATTGTTCTGATGCTATTGTTATGACCGTGATGCTGTTGTTGTAGTCCTGATGCTGTTGTTGTGGTTCTGATGCTGTTTCTGCGGCCCTGATGTTGTTGTTGTGATTGTGATCCTGTTGCTGTTCTTCATGGTTCTGATGCTGTTGCTGCGGTCCTGAAGCTGTTGTTGCTGTGGTCTAAGAAGCACTTTTGCTTGTCACAACTGTGCTCATTTTTCTGAAGAAAACTAATTCACTGTCTCTTTTTTTCATTATCACTCACTTTATAAACGGGTCGTTTAAAATTGCTTGCAGACTAATCCTGAGTCTCCTTGTATTTATTTCAGAAGAGCTCTTTGTTACCTAATTGAGACCTTAATTGAGGTAACAGTGTGCATATGCGTAACCAGATCGTAACAGTTCTTAGATGAAAAAGAATTGCAAATTAATTACGCTACGTTCTTGTTTTAACATTGAAGGTGTTAATTAAGATGACTCATTAGGAAAGAAACACATAAGTGATGCCCCCCCGTCCATCTAGCAGCGTCAGTGTCTGTAGATACTGGTGCCGTCTTCACTTTTCTCCTTTTTCCAGTTTATAAACTCTTACAAAGGTGGGGTATGTTGAGGTAATGTGATACGGGCGTCTTAAGGAACGTGGAAAAGATTCTCCATGTTTGTGCAGAACTCGGAGAATCTCTACAGGTAGCCCGAGGAGGCAGGAAGAAGCGAAGAAGAACGTCTCTGGGAAGGTGTCTCGATATTCCTGATATTCCTGTCACCGTTTCAGACAAGGTGCCCCCCGCAGCGCACTTCCTCTGACCAAATTTGGCAAGTGCCGGGGACAACACGCGTGAAAGAGAGAAAGAAGTCGCTGAAAAATAGAGGATCAATCTTTCAGCAAACAAACGTGTTCCCGTGTCGGAACTTGGCGAGACAAAACCGCCTACATCACTGTTTTCTAGCACCGAAAAGACGCACTGATAAAGCTCGCATCTTTGCGGATTGAATGATCTGCGTTTAACAGGTGAGGCTGTTTTTTCTAATTTAGCAACTTTATTAGGTGCGTGTCCGAATGCATGCTTTATTATTATCATCATCATCATCATCATCATCATCATCATTATTTCCTGCTGGTCTCACATTACTTTACAAGAACTGTTCTCTAAATTGAACATGCGAGGCATTTTTCAGCAGGAACGTCGAAGAACTATTTTAATTGCGTGAAGTTTGTTGATTATGCGGTACGAATTCGGAGACTAGTTATTGAAGGATATGTTGCCAAGGCGGTATGAAACCTGCCCGTTGAATTTATTAATTCAGTTTCTAGCTACTGTAGGTAGCATTTCTGGAGCGTTGACGTACGTAATACTCACTCTTCTGAAGTATTCTCGGAAGTGAAGGCTACTTTGATTTTTACAAATGTGTGCCAATACTTATATTAAACGAAATTTTTATTTTAAGCTTGCGCTTTCTTGACATGTTGTTTTCCAGAACACGTATTTTCTCCGATGAGAAGCACATAAAATCGGCTCGCAATGATTGGGGTGATGCCATGACATTTATGCTGTACGGAGTAACACGGACCTTCACTGAAAGGTGTTTTTAAAGTGATAAAGGAATGTAGTTCCATTAAGGCAACTTATTGTACCATTTCTCCGCGGTCTTATTTGTGTTTTGTCAATACAGTTTTTATTGTTTGATATGAAAACAGTGGCACACGGTCCGATGGGGTGCTTTTTCAAATAATGATAAAAAGCTAATTGTTATTACGCTCTGTTGCCAAAATACACCGCTCTCTTACAAGCTCTTTGGCATTTCTCAGCGAGACCCAGGCAGGAGGCACCGAGATAGGATGTCAACAGACACAATTTAGCCACACATGTACACAGATTTAAGTAAATAGATTTAGTTAATTATGATCAACAAAATTTGCCCTGGAACCATTAGCGCCGCTGGTTAAATGGATTAATTCTCGGCGGAGCCAAGTCTGAACTGAAGCAGATCGTTTCATCTACTGTATATCAGGGGCGTTAAAATACTGGACTTTACAGTCCGTTTCTTCATCTAATTAAACAGCTGCCTTTTTCGAAGACTTATGCTGGAAGGAGCTGAAAAGTCCAGTATTTGATTACACTTTGTAATCTGGCAGTGTGAACACTCAACTCTGGACAGTCCCACTGTAATCAATTCCTGGAACAAACCCATGAGGGTGCTCCTGGAGTTGGATACTTTCACAGGGATCAGCGAAGCAAAACCCTTAAGCGCTCAAGAGGCTTCCCGCCCAAAGACTAGCAAGATCATAGCAGTGCTCCAATGCTCTCTCTTTTACAGCATGTTGTGATGGCTTTGGTTTAGGCCAACTGACCATCACAGCTGTTGATTTAACTTCTGTCTCAACAAGGATGGATTCCCAATCCAAGGTGGTGGTCATCTGTTCAAAGATTTATCTGGTAAAACAGTTCCCCAGCTGTCACTGTCCATACAACATGGACTTTTAGTTTTGTGGGTTGTCCTCGAGGGATCCTGCTGGTCCCAATAACCACGACTCCCCTGTCCAGATTCTGAGAAGCTTGGATGTTGGTGTAACAGTGGCTTGTATCTACATTGGGCTTGTATCTACACATGGCTTTGAGAGCTGGATGCTTGTTTCTGTAGGGTGCATCACTGTAAGTCTTGTTGACCGGTGGCTATCAGCCCTGCTCCTGGAGTGATCCTGTGTCGTCTGGTTTTCATTTCAACTGAGTTCTTTTGCCCGTTAGGCTAAATGATCTGTAAATGGCTGTTAAGACCCTTTTTATCTGTTGACAAGAGCTTGAATGGAGTTATTTATTGGTCTCAACCATAAAATGTTTTCCGGGTTTCACAGCTGCTTTCATTCAGGTCTGTGAGATATCTAGATTTAGATCTATGGTGAATACAGATTTATTTTTTGGGGGAGAGTTTTTGATACAGAGTTATTTCCACCTGTGTGCTGTATGAGTAATTGGCTACCTACTTTGCACAGAAGAATAATTACATTTAACATTAACACTTACATTATAATCATATTTATTGTATAAATATAATATACATTGAGGATCCAATGGATGGTGCTCCATTTGCTGAATTTCTTTCAATAGCATTCCCACAGCAGAATATTTCTGAATTAAAAAATGGATTGAGGAATCAGGTGGAGAAGGTCTGATCAAGCAATAAGTTCAATTAAAGGGATCAATTAGCCTCAGCAATTAAAACCAAAATCAGAGTAGAAAGGGGTACTCCAGGAACAGGGGTGAAAGCGACTCTTGTAAAGAGCTAAAATTAAACCTACGCAGTCACAGTTAATATTTCCATGACCATATGCACATTACAGAAATCTACGATAATCTTGGCTCATGGTATTTCACACTCTCAAGTAACACACTGTAATTATATCAAAGCAAATGGTGCTGAAGTGTTACTGCAGATTGAACCAACAAAGAAATACTGTAGTAAACCTGCAGAGTTTGAAGAAGCAAGGTTTACTTCTGTAGCAGGCATATCAAAAATGTCTTTGTGACTCATGGCCTTTAAATGCACAAACTGTAAGTCTTAACAACACCTTTTTAAGAGTATTAGGCTGCTTGGTACCGTTTTCCATGATGTTACATGATGTCTTATCTTTTTTAAATGGTTCAGAGTGATCCTCAGCTGGTATTTGTTTTCTATGGGGTTTTTAACAAATGTTTGGGAGGGATGACAGCAGCCAAGGTCTCCCTCACCTCTGCTACCTTGTACTTTTCATTCCCCATGATGTCACTTCCTGGAAAAAAAACTATAAATACCAATGAGTCCCTCTCTCTCTTTTGCTTGCCTTTGTCTTTCTCCCTCCCTCCTCTACCTCACCTCCACCTGTGCAGGTGCTCCTTGGTTAAATGCTCTCTGTGCCTGGGTGGCCTGGCTTCATCGAGGAATGTAAGAAACATTGGTGTAACCTGATTGGCTGAGGGCCACCCACCTGGCCAATTGGGTTAAGCCAATGCCTCTCACACCAGATTCCTGAGAAAACATTCTGGGATTTTTATTGAGTAAAGTTATTCCTCGTGAAGTGTTATTTTTTAGGAGAGAGCTTATCGTTTCAATTTTACAACATGTGATTTGGAACCAATGACTATCCCATAATGCCTACAGGGGAAGTACCACCAGATGCAGCTCAATACTGATGACAGTTCTAGCTCACAGGCTCCTTGCAGAGCATTATAGTCACTGTTCTAAAGTAAGGAAAGTGTGGGCCATTCTGGGAAATTCATGACCGAGAAACTCCAGCAGTGCCGAACTACAAGCACTTAGGGATCCCAGTCACACTCTTCTAATGCCTAAGTGTGAACTACTAAGATCTGGACCATAGTGCTCAGCCAGTGCTCTTTGCTGGTTGAGCCACTCAGGATCCCTCTTCTCATGCTGGTTTTGAGGTTCTTTTGTTAGCCTGCCCAGCGTGACTCCATCTTCTCTGGCTGCCTTGGCAGTACCACATGTAATCTGCCTGTGTATTTGCATGTGAAATGTATGACAATTCCCACGGCGATACTGAAAACGGTGGGTGGAATGTCTTTTAAATATCAAATCTCTTTACTTACAGAACCTCTCTCTCCAAAGACGTCAGACGTTGCTTCTATGTCTGTGCTTGAATCCCTGTTCTAGTGTTACCTTTTGGAACTAGCTGGTATTTAAAGCTGCCTTCTTCTAAGACACCCAAACCCTGCAGATTCAAAAAAAGGAATATGCCACAAAGAACAACTGCAGAGTTATAAGAGAGCTGAAATGCTCTGTCAAAGACAACAATAGGTACAGATGTTACATGAAGAGATCTTAAAGAGAACAGAGTTCAATAAATCAGACAAATGATACATTTGGAGATGGCCATCACTGGATCCCAGTCCTGGACCCCATAACCCACACATCTGTGATTTCCAGTCGAGCCCTCAGTTACACAATCAAATCCTTTATTATTGTTATTATTATTATAGCCCATGTCGGAGTGTTGTATTTTGTAAGTGAAATAAAATCTCACACTTATAACTAGAAACATAATGCACAAATTCCAATGAAGCAACTTCTTAGATCAGTTAAGGCTTCAATTATCTAACTGAGGTGGGATGGAATGCATTCCAACAAGTGTGTGGGTCAACAGGACCAGGACTGGGAACCACTGCTGTATATCAGTGTCACACCTGTAGCCTTCTGGAGCAGGTGCACTTCACTCTGCACTTCCAAGCTTCAGAACACAGCTTCAGGAGCCATTTTGAGTTGGAGCAGACAGTGACATTGTTCCAGTGGCATTGAGAGAGTGTATTACAGTAGGTCAGGAAAGATAGTAAATGACAGCCTGTGTTGTGTTCCTGCTGAAACGAATCAAGGAGAACAGGAAAAACAAGCATCAATATGTTTTCGGCAGCGTTTTAAAACTGCTCATTAAGTGTCAAAGATGCAACTGTAGCCTTTCAAGGGGACTCTTTTAGGTTTAGTGAGGGGTTTCCATGGTTACCTCACAATCAAGGGCAAGGCTGCATCTCAAAATACAAATCTAAAGTCAAATTTAATAAATTTCCTGCGGATATTAAAATTCAGATTCCTAATACTTTTTTCTCCTACAGTATTTATGAAGCTATTCTGTACTTGTGAGGACGTTCTAAAGGTAATATCGGAACAAATAAGACATTTTTTGTGATTCAGTACTGAAAGTCATTTTCTATTTTCAAGCCCTGTTTTGTGCCTGCAATCATATTTAACAATTCCTTTTTAATTGAAGTGGAGGAAAGTGATGGGAGCAATAAACTCTGCCACGCTGTGCCTTAATGCTTTTCTTATTAGTTAGTAAAATCCATGTTCCAGTTGTCTACATGCTGTATTTTGGCACAGTTCTTTTCCACCACCCTGGGAAGCACAGTAACGTCAACTGCTCTCGGAAAGCCGAAAATGGATGCAGAAAACAAAAAATAAATGGATTGTTGCCACGTTGGAACAAGTGGATCATAAATGATTAATCCATGATCCACATACTGTAATAGTGAATCTTGCATTATAGAGTGTCTTTCACATTGAAGATATCCCAAAGCACTGTGCAAAAAGCACAGGATCAAGAATCAGAGGCTTCAGCATGAACAAAATCATTAGATTCAATATATACCAAGTGTCAGGAAGCGTTTTTCAGGACCCTGTGCAGACAGTAGAATCTGGAAGGGAGTGAAACAAACATGGAGAAAGAAGACTAGGATCGGGGCTGGTAGACGAACAGGGGGCGTGTCAACGGTGCGCTGGTACTCGGGGGGGGGGGGTGTGGCCAAGGCAAACAAGTCCAAAGGGAGTCCGTAGAGCTAGGTAACCCATCCATGATAGACATAACGAAGGTTAAAAGCCGGAGTGGGATCCGGTGAAGGCTCGGGGAAATAAAAAGGGGTAACGGGGCCAGGCACTCCAAGCCCCGGACCCAGATGGTCAGGATGCCGTTGCGAAGCCTATACCGTTGAGCCCCTTCTGGACTCGCTGGTAGGCGGGCTTCTGGGCATCGATCTTCCAAAGCTGAGCCTGGAATAATGGGAGTGTCCAGCTTTTAAAGGGGAGACTGGAAGAGGAGGCAGGTGCAGGAAATCCGAGGTAAACAAAGTAAGGCTGGAGTGTCCTTAAGAGGAGGGGTTTACGATCGTGGAACTGGAAGAAACTGGTCAACTGCAGAAATATCAGCTCTACCCAGAGCTGAATAGGAATACAGTGCAGAAACTGTATTGTATGTGAATGTTGGGTGTTATGTTAGGCAGCAGTCAGATGCACTTGTCAGAGACCAGCAAAATTTTACTTGTGGATAAAAGCTTTCAATCAATAAATGAATTACTTAGTGCAAGAGCACTGCTGGTTTAAACTAACTGGAGTTCCTGTGAGGCTTTGATGATGACCAATAAATAAAGTGACCAAATAGGCAATGGAGTATCTCTGATGGGCTTTAATTTAGGCATCTCATCAAATGAAAACAAACTGAATTTACTGGGCCAATGGCATGCCATGTGTACCTGAATAAGACCCTCCCTAGCTTGTCAGTGCTGAACCTTTTCAGCTGAAGTGATCTTGATGAAGTGGAATCAATATTTCATGACCTGTCCATGTCCAATAATTGGGTAGTGTCCGAGGCTCCCACACACTTGACTTGATACAGATATTGATGGTCTTAAAATAAAAGCTGTTAACTCGGTCTACTTCCTGTTCATTACCAAGGGAAAGACAGGCTGGTGAATCTTTGCGTATTGCACTATGTTCCGTGCTGGAAGCAATTCCCAGAGGATTTGAGATGAGCACGCTGTGCATTCCAGATCCTTAAGGTAAAGATACTTTTTACCCAGAAGTTTCTAGTTTAAATCCCGTCTCTGCCACTGACTCACAGTGTGTCACCCTCAGCTAGTTACTTAAGCTCCTTGTGCTCTGCTCTTCGGCTGAGACGCAGAACCAGTGACTAATTTAAGTGACTCTGCAGCAACTGTTATTCCTGCATAGTTGAACCTTTGGTCTCTGCAAGTCACTTGAGATAAAAGCATCTGCTAATTTGTTATTATTTATTATTATTACTACTATAGGGAGATTAGGAGAAGAGCACTTAAGCTTAAGAGTATCCAGCTATTCTTAACATAGTGTTTAGTGAAGAATTTTTAACATCCCAATGATTTGTGACTAAAATGCTTTAGTGTGCATACTGCAGTTTCCTTTATAAAGATTTTCTTTCTTATTAGGTGCTAGTCAGTCAGTGTTTGTGCTCTGTGTATTTTTTATTCGTTTCGTCTTCTCTCATTAAAGATCGTGTTCCTGTAAAGGTCTGGTCAATGATTGATTGAGTAAAACAGCTGTTGAATCGCCACACAGGGGGCCACAAATACTGCAGATTTTCTTAAGAAAAGCTTGAAATCAAGGGGCTCAGAGACAGAATTATATTTAAAACTGGGGGAAGCAACACATGTGCCGTGCTAATTGGTTAATGAACTTCTAGCTCTGACAAAATATCCATATCTTGATCATTGCATTAAGCTCATTTCACATATTGATCAGCAGTTAATATTTGAAATCAATCAATCAATATCTTAATTAGTGAGTATGCTCTGGAGTACACAGATTGTCTGTCACATTCCCTTTTAAACCAAGCATATGCCAGAATGTACCTTAAGATTCTTTCTGCTGTAGTTATAGCAACACCAGGCCGGGCAAACCAATACAAGCACTGAAAGGAAAGTCAGATCAATATTAGGACAATAGGAAAATGAAACATAGTGTAACTTGCCCAGGAGATCAGCTCTTACACTTTCACGGCTGTTTCCTATGATTTCTCTTTGCTAGACCATGGTTGTTTCATGCCTCTGATGCTTCATGAATGTGATTTTCTAAAGTGTTCATAGAATCACCTAGCAGCTTGTGATGCAGTTATCGCTGTGCATGAGACTTTTTTCTCTCTGTCATATTGGCTAGACAAACACCAATTCCAGCTGTTATATTGTAATGACAACCATCACAGCTCAATCTCAAAGTTTTAGTTTTGAAGAAGCCCCAGGTGAAGATCTTTGCTCAGTCTTTTACAGTTTTCCATTTTAATCCCAGCATAATGCACAATCTAAATAATAACTGACTGAATGGAAACGAACTGAATAAATGATAAATAATTACAATAATTATAATGATTAGTATTAAAGCCACTTTTAGTGACTCATGCAACAGCCCAGTGTGTGTCTGCTGTGACGATTGTATCTCTAATGTGAGAGTCTGTTTTTTTATATAAACCCTGATCAGCAGGATGGATTAACAACTCCTTTGCAGGATGTCTTGTCTCTACTGTTGTGTGAGTATGAGGATTGAAGGCTTTTACACAGCAACGTGCCCAGAAACAGCCGACTAATTACTCTCATCTCAAATGTTTGAGTCGAATGAGATTTCAGAGACTATCTCTTTCATTCTCAGTTCACTTTGCCGAAGCTGCACGTGTCTAAAACACCCCAGAGATTTTGCACAGCCGAATTCAGGCAGGATGCCTCTTCCTGACGTGACAAGCATTTACATGAATGTGCTGTGAACCTCGCTTTTCTTTTCGCTTAACAGCTTTTTTGAAGTGCGAAAATAAAAAGTAATGTATTCTCTCTTTTGCAGACCTGCGTTCTATTCAACATTAACAGTTGCTTTCAGAGACAAATGGGAGCATTCTGAGGCCCAAGTTTCGTGCTTTTACAATTGGAAGTGTCTGGTGGATGAGCTGACCAATCTTTGGGCTTTATTAGTGGATCATTCTTAATGTCTCCTGCATAGGTCTGAGCATCATGGCTGGTTAAAGCTAACAAAGTCTTGTCAATTGACAAGCATGTCTCTTGTACACCAAAGTTGTACAGCTTATTCTGGAAGTAGAATGTGTCTTCTGTGTCTGTTCTGTCATGTCTCCTTTCCCATCAGTTAAAGTGAGTTCGCCTTCAGAGCTATTGCTTTGCTTCCACCAAGAAAGGTTGCTTCAGATGCCAGGCAGACAGATTCCCTTTAAGTAAAAAGCAGGGCAAGTTCAAGGATTTCCTGTTTTGTGCCGAAAGAATAGAATCATTTTTCAATTGTCGAGTTACTCCTCCTCCACAGGGATGTCTAAGAGCTTGTTTCTCTCTGGTCTCCGCATCTCATACACAAAGGTCAGCTGTAGAAATTAGAAAGAGGAAATTAAATAGAAGATGTACCTGCTGGCAGAGATCGGACCCCCCCTCTCGTCCTTCAAACACTATTCGATAGAGCGGTCTCATCTGGCAAAACATGTTTCAAATCAATAAGGATGAGGCTGTAATGAAACATAATGTTAATTTCTGTTACATGAGAGCTCTTCTACAAGCGGAACCTCTTTTGTTATTGTGTTTTCCTGGAGTACTGATTTGATTGGTTATGTTTGCGTCTGGGCTGAAGGTCAGAGTTATTGCAGGGCTGGACTGCAACAGAGTTTTTTTTTACATTGTAACCTGTATCATCTCCAGCTAGTGGTCTCTTGTTCCTGCCTGGTTTGAACTGTACAGGATGAAAATAACTTTCAAAGACACTCGAACGTTTTGTGATCAGGCTTTGGGGTGGGGGGGTTACAGAGTTTGCATTTCGAAAACACTGCATCTAATCAGCATGCGCTGGTGCCAGATAGGGAGAGCTGCTACTTCAAGTGAATGTTTAAAACCCATTCTTCTGAGAGAGCTGCAACGTGATGTTGTGAACAACAACAAGGACACATCTTTAATCTAGCACAATGCATGCTGTCGCCCCAAGACAATTTACTTCCCAAATTGTATTGTGGAAAATGGATATTTCTCCAAACTATTTGCAGCACCAAACCTGTGGATGGTCTCCTGTTGCATTCTAAACAGCAAGAACTAAAATTAATTTCCTCTCCCGCACAAAGTCTACCAGACCCTATTCAACTGTTTTACCAAGCAAGGGACAAAATGTGGAGAATTAGGATTAAGTTCAGCACAATAGGTTACTATTAAATCACTTAGCAAAAAGTGAACATAAAATGTCACTAGAGCTGTCACTCTATATACTGTAATATTATAGTATATATAACATAAATATTGTTCTTTGTAATAAAAAGGCAAAGGTGATTAAGTTTCATCCCTGAAAAGATATGTGATTAAAAAGTGCCTTTTGAACTGTGTTCAGAAGGCATCACTGTACACAAAGGGTTGTAGGAGTCTGGAACAAACTTCCCAGCCATGTTGTCAAATCTTTGTCAAACCTTTCTAATGTTGTTAGCGCAGTTCCTTTCTATAATACAGTACAATGAGCTCCATTTTGCCAAGACTGTCTTTAGGATGAGAGGGTTAATGATTATGTTTGGATGTATAATGATTAGGCATCATTTTTTCAGGCTATAATGGCAGCCCAATATAACAACCTATATGGACAGTATCTGTGTTACTTGATAGGTCAGTTTAAAGTCATTACACATATGTTTTTTTTTTCAAAAAATTTAATTTCCTAGAACCATTATAGATGTTTTTAAACCTTAATCTCCCAAGGTTTAAAACAGTAGTACAAATATCCAGTTGTGGAACAACATCCTCATCAATGTTACATTTTTTAGATGGGGACAGTTTAGACATCGGCAAAACATATCTCTGTGACCCAGAATTCAGAGTGAAAAAAAAAAACCTAAAGACCATGTTCCCAGACTCTCTGTGCTTTTACAAGCAACAGTCACCATCTCTCCAGTTACACAGTTTTCCTGGTGAGTTAAGAACACAATGTGCTGACATCACTCTTAGTAAGCGATCTCAGCCATGTCTGTGCTATATTCTAAAATTAGTATTAGTGTATCTAAGGATAACGTTGAAGACAAACAGCAATATTCTTTCCTCCATCTTCCCTGTATGTGATTTCTCTAGATTTTTGAATGGTCCTTCCTGCACGCATATCTGCACGTGTCACAAAAACCTACACATTCAAAGACACAACCAGTGCCCAGGATGTGAAACAAAAATGTGTTGCATATCTCTAAGGAAATGCACAGAGACATCAATGGTATGTAAATATGTGCTTCTCGTGGCCTGAGTGAATTGAGGACTTTCCCTTCATTCTGGGACAGTTAAAACTGAATTTCCCTGAACGTCTGATTTCAAGAGTCTGGTTTCCCCTGGGGATCATAGGTACTGTACGTGTTAGTTAAAAAAATTAGAGAAATCTCTAATAAATGCAATCAGTCTCCCTCACTAGCCACTGATCTTCATTGTTCATTGTTCAGGCGTAGTTTTGAAAGATTAACTTTCCATGTAGTTCTTTTATAATGTAGTGTCCAGTCTTTTTATATCATGTTTAGAGTGGACTAAATACTAGACTATATTCAAGATGACTTCTTCAAGTTGGGAGTATCTAGATTTATTGTGAAGATGAACTGTAAAATAGAGTGTTTGATAGAGGCCTGTCTTTTTTGATGAATGTATTAGTTGTCTATTATTGTACCTTCCCAAGTGGGAGAAGCATTGAGTATTAAACTTGCTGCACAGAGAGAATGATTACACCATGATCCTCTATACACCTGCCTTCAGAGTCCATTCTTCACCTGCCATGGAGCACAAAGCTCTACAGAAGCATTGTACCCCAGTGCTGCTTCCGGTGCCCTTTGGCCCTTCCAAGAAGATCCCAGTTGCAGTTCGCTGGCGACGTGGGTCAGGCACAAGCCAGGAATGTCTGGGCTATGGAACTCAACCTGTGTATGGAACAGGCAAGCAGCCTTACTGCCTGAGCCTGTCAGAGATTCATCTTGTGTCTCTGTGAACAAGGTTATCGGGGAGATTTGATGGAGAGCTATGAAATAATTGAAGGGGACAGACAAACAATTATCTCAACTTTTCTGGCAGTTTCCTACAGTAAATGTACACTGAAATGATGCACCTTTGCAGCAGTCAAACTGCAGAGAAAGAGTTTACTGAGGTATATTACTTTCTGAGACTTATTGTAGGTTTACAATGCTTTCACTTTGTTTTACCATTGTGCTTCACTATAGTCTATGACACTAATACTATTATACCATCATAAACTTTGTTGAAAACCCTGTTAAGAACTGATCCAATGAACAGCTGGTTTTACACGAATAGCAATAAGTACTCAGAATAGTTTACCAGGCCATGTTTAATCCAGAACCCCAGGATCCTGTGGTAATCAACTCCGTGCTGTGTTACAATCGCTCTCATTACAAGACTACAGCTTCAGGGGGATAATTTACCTTATTTTGTTCTAGGCTTCTCCTGTGCCTTTGAAATATAACATTTGTGTAAAAAATAATGGAAGCTTTAATAGAACCAGATCCATGTATGGTCATTAAATATGAAAGAAATATGTATTTCATTTAATATGAAAGAACTGCACATAATATTGGACACTTTCACCTTCAGCATAAAGGAATGGTTTGCTTAAATACACACTATTCAGCCTTTACACCCACGCACACTGTAAAAGAATTATGAAAACTGATACCAAACTTTTTACATTTCCTGTGACTCCGCTAACAAAATCAGGATGAATATTACACTTCTGAGTACCATGAACTCAACCGGAAGGCCCACTCCGTGTACATGGAAACACATGAGATGCGGGCCTTTGAAGAAGGTGAGTCCACCTTTTCGTTTGTACCATATGTTGTCCTGTCTTGGAATTGGGAAGGTCAATCACTTTGACCCTCCTGCACGACCTGTGCACCCAGAGGAATGTGGATGTATGACTTCTCCTCCGGCACGCCTGCTGTCCGATGCTGTGTGCTGTGTGCTCCTCAGCTCTGCCAAACAGAGGTGTGAACGTTCTCACTGACAGCACAGCAGGCTCGCAAAGTACCTGACAGGTCACAAGGTGGCACTGTTGAGCAGCAAGCCCTGGACACTGCAACGCCCTGGCCAGTTGAAGCTTGTCTAGCCATGGGTAAGTTCTGCCAGTTCTGCACCAGCGCTTGATTCAGATCTTAGCTGACTAATGACATAGTCCAGCTCAGACAGGGGTGCTCTGGTCTAACAGAAGCAATCTGCACTCTATGAAAGCACCTGTACTCATTAAGCTACTAATGTATTGAAGATCATGAACAAAAGATGGACTCACCTGACCCTACATGGGCGAATTTTACAACGCAACACAATGAGTAAAATGTGAGACTTTCCATCAATTATCTATTCACTTCCTCCATTTTAGAGTGGTGGGGGAAGCCATATCCTATTCCGACAAGCAAAAGGCACAAGGCAGGATATACCCTGGGCAGGAAGCTAGTCCATAGCAGGGCCAGACTTTGAATATTTCCTTTTTAAAGGAAGAAACGGCAGCATTGAATGCCGTTACTTTACCACAAATGCACTGCATGACACAAACTACAAAACTAGTTACTGAACCAGAAGCAATTTCTTTTCTTGCTTCATCTGTAAAACCCTATACGAAATGAGTAAAAAGCAAACTATTCTTCTTTACAGCTTCGTATACAGTTGAACTTCTTTTGTCGCAGTTCTTGTCAGATGTGTATTTTTGTGTTACACAGCCAGCCTTTCAACAGTGTCCAATTTTCTTGAAAGATAGATGATGATTTTTCTGTCTGTGTCAATAAAATCACTGTAGGTTCACTGATTCCTCGTCTCCATTGTGCACAGCAAAGCTAATTGATGTGGCACAGAAAGGAAAGGTTTTGTTGGGCTCACTGTGTTAAATGGAAGTGAATAGTCTAAAGAATTTTTGCCATGATAACGACAGATAGGTATTCTTTACATGGCCTTGTGAAGCCTTGTGTACCTGGATATACTGTCCTTGTGTTCTGCTGTTACCATAGAGACCGAGTCATTCTGATAAGAGAGGGAAAGGTTTTGTCTTTCATGCAAACAGAGACTGGCAGGGAGAGATCTCGAAATGATATGATTGTGTTCTTGGCCTGAGAGTCTTTTAAATGAGGTTATCTGGTTTAGAGGCCACTGGGGCAAAACTTTGACCCCCTCCTGATGGCAGGTCACAAACCCCACACTTGTTATGGGTTTTTCATCAGTAAGGCACTGAAGACCACCAGCAGATGGAAAGCTCAGTCATAACTCTTAGTGCATGTTGAGCAGAGTTGCTAGTTCAATCCAGTGTCCTGCTGATCATGTGGGTTTTGTTCCAGGAATGGACTGCAGTGGGACTGTGCAGAGCTGAGTGTCCACACTGCATAGACAGAGACTAATCAAACACTCGATTTTACTGTTCCTTCCAGCATATGTGTTCGAAAAAGACAGCTGTTTAATTTCATAATTAAATAAAAGGACTGGAATGTCCAGTATTTTACCTCCCCTGATATACAGTAGGTGAAACAATCTGCTTCAATTCGGACTCCACAGAGTATTAATCCAGTCAACCAGTGGCGCTAATGGTTCCAATGCAAATTTTGTTGATCATAATTAACTAAGTCTATTTACTTTAGTACATGTGTAGTTAAGTTCTGCCTGATGCCTCCTACCTGGGCCTTGCTGAGAAATGCTAAAGCAATTATAAGAGGGCTGTGACAGAGGTGAGTTGGCAACAGAGTGTAATAACCATTAGGTTTTCATCTTGATTCCAAAAAGCACCCTAGCAGACCGCGTTCCACTGTTTTCATAATTAAAAATTAAAACTGTATTGACAGAAGGCTGCTGGGAAATCATACAATTGACTTGGCCTGAAAAACGTATATTTGGCTATATAACACAAAAAAGATAAATATGGAATAAACATAGGAAGAATGTATTCTTTAATAATCACACTTAAGCCTCAAGATAATTCATTTTACTTTATTTAATCTTTTTTTACAGTTTTTTAGCTACTCTCTCTTGTGTTTCTCTACTGAAGTGTAGATCCTAGCGATGTTTTGTGCAGATGAGGAAAATCTTCATTTTCTCAGCCTTCTAATATATGGAATTCACAAATGTGCCCAGGAGCTTTTTTTAATGTGTACTAAAGGCAAACATTTGCCTTTTCCTCCAATCATAGTGCCTTAATTGCAAGGAAAGGGCACATGTAGCGATTTTCTTCTCTGTATCTCAGACTTCACACATGTACTGCAGAAATAATACCATCTGAATCAATAGTAAGGCGGGTAGGGGCCTCCAATTATTTCAGACTGCGCTTCACCTAATGTTCACACATCAATCCCAGCCTTTGTCCAGCTGTCAGATTTACTTTCCTGCTGTCGAAAGCAAAGTTCATGTCAGAAGTACACTTAAGATGACAACAACAAAAAAAAAAACACAAAACAAGAGAGCTCCCGCAGTTCTGGTGAAAAAGAAAGTCTGACAGCACTTTGGAAGGTCTGTTCCAAAATAAATGCAACAAAAAATAAAGGTCAGAGAGAATACTGCTACACCGTAAAACTTTCAGTGCAGCTCGCTGAGGTCTGTAATGGACTATAAAATGAAAGGGAGCTTCTGGTGTTTTTTTGAAAGAGCAGGTTGTTATATAATTGCCTGCATGAAGCTTAACTTCTCTTCTCTTTCCCGTCTGCACTGCAGTACCTCACAGCTGTGATGGAAGAGGGGGGGATTGAGACTTCTCCTGCGTCCTTTGTTGATGTTTAATCCAAAATATGATACAGTAGATATGTAAAACTGCTACTGGATTAACGCTGCAGCAGACAATTGCTAAAACAATTATATGGAATTTTGAAGATGGAACTGAAAATGGCTTTCACACAGGTCTGTCTAATTGTGTCTAATTGCTAAAGGGCTCTAATTGGTGTTCGATATTTCATTCCCGCAAGCATTTTGATGGGATTCTATTGTGTTAATTTGCATAACTGAAATATGGGTATAAAAGGGCAAATAAATTACGGTCTGGTTTTGAATAAGGTTACACACTGAGCTTCTGATTGTTGTGGTTCCCATTCCTTGCTGCTAGCTTAAAATATTGCATCATGGACAACTTAATCTTCATCTTCATCTTCATCCATGTCCCTGGTTGTTTCCCCACAGCCAATCAATCTAGAAACTTGGTTATGTGCAAAATGGCCCCCACTCACTGCATGCACATACTCTACACCCCCTCTGGATTATTTTCCAATGGGACACTCTGGACTGTAGGAATAAATATCTGATGGTCTCTGCAGCAAGTTGTGTGAGTGTCAGTTTTCTGACATTTTTTGTTTCAATTGCGCTCATATTTATGAGAAATAAATGAAAAATTAAATTGAATTCAAATTTAATCTTTCTTCTACAGCTACTGTACAAAAGCTGTTCCCTAGTCGAAAAATGGCAAATTTGTAGAATTTCTTTTCACGATAAATACACAGGAATTAACCAGATGCTGTCCTGGACAGAATTAAAGACTGTTTGAATCCTACATTTTCTGACCCATTAGACCCATAAGGCTGAACGATCTGTTCTCATTGTTGGTCATTCATATACTTTAATTTGTCTGAGTTAATGGGGCTTAAAAATCTTGAATATGACTTGAAGAACAAAAATACCAGAGCGTACTGTCCCACATTGTTTCTGTTGTTTTTCAAATTGTAGTGAATTTTGTTTCAACCCTCCTTGAAGAAGGATTTTTGCAGACATTTTGAATCACCAGTTATATTTCATTTATCCATTGTGGAGTTGGTCAATTGTGTCTTTGTCTCCAGGTGTACAGAAACAACCTGTGTACTAACACAGGTAGTAGGAGAAGTGTTGAAAAGCCAGATGACTACAACAAGCATCCTCACTCCTGGTAATACAGATCCATAGGGATTTCAGCTGTAGATTGAGACTAAATTCAAATTGAAACTTTTGACATCATTTGAGAAATTACAACTGAGGAGCAAAATATTGGTGCTGTGGTGGCACGGTAGTCAACCTTCCTGTCTTGGAACTTGGGATGTAATTAGTGTTGGGGCCCTGGGTTCAGTTCCTAGGCTACCCTCTGTGTGGAGTTTATATCTTCTTCCTGTGTTCTCCTGCGTTTCCTCTGGGTGCTCTGCTTTCTTCCCACAGTCTGAAGATATGCTTGTAGGTTAATCGGCTTCTGGGAAAATTGGCCCTGGTGTGAGTGTGTGCATGTGTGTTTGAAATGATTATAGGACTGTGTGTGTCGTGTGATGGACTGGTGTCCCGTCCAGTGTGTACCCTGCATTGTGCCTGTTGATTGCCGGGATAGGCTCCAGTTCCCTCGTGACCCTGAACTGGAACAAGATGTCAGAAAATGGAAGGATGTAGCAAAATACTATCATTAATTGAAAACAGGTCTACCAAAAAGATGAACATACCACCAAGGCCAGCAGCCACATCACCCTGCAGCTCACAGCTGGCAACACCCTGAAGCTAACCAGGTGTGAACATGGCCAGTACCAGGATGTGAGACCTCTTAAGAAAGCTAAGGTTGCTGCTGGAAAAGGTGTTAGTGGGGCTAGTAGGGGGCGCCACGATAATTATAATGTAATAATTTAATAATAATAATAATTGCTTACACTTATATAGCGCTTTTCTGGACACTCCACTCAAAGCGCTTTGCAGGTAATGGGGACTCTCCTCCACCACCACCAGTGTGCAGCCCCCACCTGGATGATGTGACAGCAGCCATAGTCAGCCAGAACGCTCACCACACATCAGCTATTAGTGGGAAGGAGAGCAGAGTAATGAAGCCAATTCATAGAGACTAATTAATAGACTAATTAAAAGTCTAATGTAATGTAAAACCAAAGCTTAACCCAGACCTTACTTCTACATACATTTTTCCAGAAAAGAGTTACAATTACTGTGAAGCTTTTACTTCACGTAGAGTTGCACTTGTGTTTTCACAGGGTTAATTTAGTGTTTTTCAACATTAGTTGAAGTGTAAGCTTGAATCAATCCTTTTGACCTCACTTGGAGAAATTGCTAATGTACCAGTAATACTGAAAAAGTGAAGATGTAACTAAATTAGAAATTCCCTTTTTACATTAGGAATTATTAATCCCTCTTTATTTAGGAATGTGAATAAAGTGAAAAAACATTTTGGAGGCCTAACTGAAGTGGAAAGCTAACCCTTACTCAGTACTTTTCAGGGCAAACCGATTAAAAAAAACCTTCTTTTTGTTAAAAAGAAAAAACATTTTTTCATGTGTTTTTTTTTTCCGGAAATACACACTTAACAGGCCTATACAGAAAGCACCATGCATGAAAGAAAAGAATATTGAAAAAAACTGAAGTCACTGAGATGACTTCAATCGTTTATTGTAAAAAAGTTGCAAAGTTAACTACAGCAATAAAAATTGTAAGTTTGATACTTAAACAGTCCCAGCCACCTGCGGGGTTGTGGAAAGCTGTAGTTTTTCTGAACTCTGCTATTTTTTTCTTTAAATAGGTTTTCCTGACTAGCTTTTCTTTGTGGAAGAAGGGTGGGTGTTGAGTGGGACTGGGAGGGCGCAGGTAAGCAGTAGCAACTTGCAATCAGAGTCATTCTGCATCAAAGACAACAGCAGGTGTGCATACAAGTAACGCCACTGACAGCTGTCTGAAGATCAATCTTCAGTGCCACACTGAGTGGAAGCAACAGGGGCATATTAGTCAATTCTGTTTCGAAAAAGCTTTCAGTTTTTTTTCGCGGCAGAGTTAAATAATAATCTTTTGAATGTCTGCGTGTGCGTGTGTTCAGAGAGCAAGTGTTGCACATTTGCTGCAAGAGCAGCAAGGAACAGTGGGTTTCTTTTTAGTCTCTCCTAAGTAGAGGCAACATCAGTACTTTATCTTCTTGAATAAGCTGATAGAAGACGATACTAGCTCTGATTGTCAGCTCTCACCTGTCGCGGCCAAGCCCCCCCCCTGCTGAGCCAGTGCCTCTGAAAGTCAGGTACAGTACCATTGGCTGGGCGCCCAGTGACACGGCGCTGCCTTCCTCCCGCAGGTAGCGAATGAGCATGTCGACGCTGTTGGAGATAAAGAGCAGCGTGCTGAGGCAGGTGCAGAGCCGGCAGTCACTCCGCGGGAGAAGAGAGACTCCAGCTGCCACCACATCCTCCAGCACAGACGCACACAGCGCTGCCAGCGCCTCCCATGGGTGAGTCCCCTCATCTGCCTCCGACTGCACTCGGACAGTTCACTGTGACACTGAAAGGGGGGAACATGACACGCAGCCAGATTCCAGGATCACACTTCTCAGGACAGCAGGAAAACGAATGGCTGTGCAGGCTGCAGCACCTGTTGAGTTCTTTTCTACGTTTGCGAACAGGCTGTAGGATTTTCAGTATGTCTAGGATTTTCTCTATAGGGTTTCTCTGTGTGTAAGACTCGCTCTGGGTGCACGATCTTCTCGTGTGAACAGAAACTTGTTGGTGCCACAAAGAATCTGACAGATCCACCCACCGGTCCAGCATACTGATGTCTCACATATATGGAGGTTTGTAGGAAAGATCAGGGGTTAGCTCTAAATATATTGATCCTAAAACATGTACTTCTCCAATGTAGGGCAAGTAGAGGAGATGTTTTGAAGTATAAAAGGTGCTAGTGAACAATGGTGAACAGATCTGATAGGGAGAGAATCACTCTGTCAGTCTGGTGATCTCCAAGAAGCCTCTTTGTTACAAAATAAACCTCTTTCAAACCTCCACTAAACTACACTGTGACTCCTTGCATCCAGGCGATGCTTTCATCTTGCTGTAGACGTTGGACTGGAGACCTGTCTGTTAGTCTGGCGATCTTCCATTTATGCATCTCCTGTCTGATGTGAGAGGGGATTTGTGCTTCTGTGAGGCATCAGGGCAGATTTCAAATCGCACAGTCCAGTTTTGACAGGAGCGGTTTGTTTAATTTTGTGTGTGTGTTTATGCTCTGCTGTGTGAAATGAAGATGGTGTCAAAAGTGCGTGTGCTTCAGGTCCAACAAGGGCAGCATTCAATTTCCGTTTGAGGTCATACTCTTTTATAATGTTTTTTTAAATAATGGATTTTTAACATTGCTTTCCTTTTCGGTTGTTTTTTAAGCCTTGTTTAGTGGAAATTATAAGAATAAGCCACTCATTGTTCTGCACAAGAGTCTTAAACAGAATGCCTCCGAGGAGACTAGCTGTTGGACGAGTTGCTAGGACTGGTGCTTCCTTTGAGCAAGTCACATACCCTGCAGTAGAAATGGGTTTCCTGGTCAGCACTTGAAACTTGAGAATTTTTTCTTGTTTGACATGAGTATAAAAATCAAGAATGACGTTTTGAAGTGATGTTTTAGTGCAGTTCTTCTTGTGGACTCTTCCTAATTGGGGGAGTAAATTTGCAAATTTAATTTAATCTTTCATTTTCAAAACAACCTTTCATCCTTTTCCTGTGGGATGCCACTGATTCAGTGTTTCTATTCAGAAATTCACACTGATCCTTGATGTTTAACACAGTAGCTTCTGCAGTATTTAACGAATAAGTTTGTACATGTCATCCTCTGATTGAAGAACCTGGTCATGCAATCATGATGGACTAGTCTACATACTTGTGGTTTAAAAATGTATTTCTGTATCCCAAGGTTATAATGTTTGCAAAGGTGACATTGCATGCTTTATTTGAACAACCCATATCTGTGTCAACAAAAGAGTTCTGCAAGATGGCTGGTGGTTTTGTGTGAAATAAGGTTTGTGCAGAGTAAAACCTTCAGGGATGAGAGCAGGTCTGGGGCAGGAGTCCCCTGAAGAATGAGCTGTACTACAGAGCAGAATGTGGAGTGCTTAGCACCTATACAGTACGCATACAGATATTTAAATTTTCCAGAACCATATCATGCAAAGTGTGTGCTAAAGTAAACAAATTTAAACAGTTAGTTCAGCGATATTATCATGGCATCTTTTACACATTAGTTCTGGACATTTATATTAGTAGTATCAAAAGCATATTACATTCTACCTCTGGCTTAAATACTAAATAAAGAAAGGGGAAATTGAATTAATTACTTATAATCATGACCAGGGATAACATACATACCATCTGAATTCCCTGCATCATTGTTTCTGAACTTTTTGTTACAGCCGTTATTGACTTTTGACAGAACAAAGCAAGTGTCTGTCACCATTATATGAGACGAAGAGGTTTTGTAAATATCCGCTGTAAATTATAGACAATGTCAGAAGATGTGAAATGCATTTTAAGGGTATTTACAAAGATAATCTATTTCCTGAGATGTGTGTGCCAAACTTGACGTTGGTGACTTTAAACAAGAAAATGGTGACGTCTGCTCATTCTAAGATGCTTGATAAAATACAGGCTTGAAATTCTATCATGGCAATGTTCACATATTGTACCAGTATTTAAATGTGTTATTAATTACATTTGTTGCTGTTTGTTTTGATTATAAGGATGATTTTTGATGCATTTTAACTGTCACAGTTGTGTAATTACAAAGGATGAAACTAATCTTTTTTTTTTTAAATGGTCATTTTCAAAGCAGCGCTGATTCCTTTAACTCATTTACTCACGGTTCTAACTTCCTTTTTTGACCAGTATTGCTTATTTAATAAGTTGCGGGGAATTATTTGGCAAATAACATGTTTTTCGCAGATTCTCTTCAATTTTTCAGCAATGCCTGTATGCCAAAAGAATGTTAAGCTCTTGGACTCTGATTAATGCCTCATGCCCAATTAACTAATTAACACAACACATTACCCTTAATTGAGTCCCTGTAGTGAAACCAAAGAAGCTTGATTGTTTACAATTTAATCAGGAAATCACCACCACAGGCTGACTCAGAAAAGGTGTGGCTTTAATTTTATTATCAAGTATTTAAAATGTAAGCAATAATCATTTGGGATATGAACTTGAACTTGAACTTGAACTTTATTGCCATATGTAACCGGTACTGGTACAATGGAATTCTTACTTACAGAAAGTCTCTCGTTTGTAAAACAAGTGTAAAAAACAAAACAAAGTGCAAACAGTGCATCAAGACAATGTACAAACAAACAATAGACAATGTGCAAGTAAACATGCAAACAGTTTGAATGTAAACAATACAGACGTGTAAATAATGACTGGAGACGTACAATAAATAAATTACAATGAGGTAGATGGTGATGGTGTAGGTGTGGTCCGAGGGGGATGGCTAAATGTGTTCGCCAGTCTCACTGCTTGTGGATAGAAGCTATTGAAGAATCTAGTGGTAAGTGACCGTATGCTCTTATATCTCTTGCCTGAGGGCAGTGGGGTGAAGAGCTCATGCCCGGGGTGGTGACTGTCCTCTGTGATGGCCAGAATTCTACCACGGCAGCGGTCCTCATAGAGCTGTTTAATCTCGGTGAGACCGCAGCCGATGATCTTCTGGGCCATATTGACCATTCTCTGCAGTGCCTTTTTTTCTCGCGAAGAGGTGTTGCCATACCACACGTTGATCCCGTTGGTGAGGACGCTCTTGATAGTCCAGCGGTAGAAGTTCACCAACACATGTATTGGCATCCCCCATCGCTTGAGGCACCTCAAGAAATAAAGGCGCTGCTGAGCCTTCTTCATGATAGAGTCAGTGTTCAGAGTCCAGGTTAGATCTTTAGAGATGTGGATTCCCAAAAACCTAAAGCTGGTGACTGTTTCCACTTCCGTTCCATCAATACTGAGTGGGCTGTGAGTGTGTGGCCTGTGTCTCCGAAAGTCCACTATTAGCTCTTTCGTTTTCTTTATGTTCAAGTCCAGGTTATTGCTATGACACCACCTAAGCAGCTGTACAACTTCATCCCTTCATTTAAAAATAAAAGCTTTATGTTTGGGACCTGTTTGAGAAAAATCTCTGTGTGTTCAGATTGTTTGTCTCTGAACTTCAGTGTTGTTACTGATGAGTACAGTAAGGAAATTTAAAAAGAAAACTGTGACTATTTTGAGATCGGTAAAGCTATGTTTGTGGTGCAGATGAAGGGGAGGTTTGTGGTGGAAAAGAAAAAGCTGTACGAAACAGTCAATTGCACAATTTCCAAAACACTACAGGGGACGGACCACAAGATTTGACAAGATTTGACAAGATTTACCTAACAAGCAGCACATGTGATAGAAGAAGTTAAAAGGCATTGCAAAACAAGGATGCGTCTAAATAAAAGAAGCTACAAATATAAGAGCCTAGCATACACTGGGAGAGGCTCTTCAGTGCTCAGGAACACCGGGGATACAGAAGTGCATTGGAATTCACTTGTGTTCTCTCTGCCTGTGACTGTACCTGAGTGCTTGCTTGACATACCAGGAATCCACTCTGTGGTTCAGAATTTCACCTCCAGCTCAGGTGAGATCAGCTAGATACTGAACATTACCTATAAGAGCAGCCTACTGTATGTAATCATATGCGATGCTTTAGAATTTAGTGTGTCTTTAGCATTTGTCTTTATCTTCATAACTCAAGCATACTTTGCATTAAATACTATATAACATGTTCTGCTTTGATTGATAAGGCTTGATTAATAATTAAGTCTCACAATAATTGCATGTTGCTGGCATAATCGTGCTAGCTTTGAATGCCTAAATAATACAGCTTGATTGACGAATATAGCACACCCTTCCTTTGCGTATTTCTTGAGCTCTGCCTGTGAGGTGACTTGAAGATTAAAACTCAGAGGCTTCCACCTCAGATCACGGAGATAAATAGGAGTAATAATAAAAATCTTGGTCACCCAATTGTATTGGATTATAAACCCCCAGTAAAATGAACTTTCCTCCTGAGTTTGTGGTTTTTGTGAAGGATTTGTTAACCCAATCAGCCACCTGTTTCAGGTGAATGTCACCTCATTTCTGTGTTCTGCTACACAAGGCATTGACATAGCTGGTGGTGTTTCCTTTGGTGGGCGGATGCCTTGATAATCTGATTTCCTCAAGCCCCGTGTGTCTTGCCTTGGCTTCTTGAGTGGGTGTGGAGCTCACCACACCTACAGGGGAACTTGAGCATGTATTCGATTCACTTCCTATGTGTTGTGCCAACATCTGCCAACATTTCCATTTTATCCGATGAGAAGAGTCAGGTCACAGACTGATTTTAATTTTGCACTGCCACGCTTCTCCTTTTGTGGTTGTGTTTCTAGGACAGAGACCTCTTTGTCGTCCCAGAATAATATTACAGCTCTTGTTGAGCTGCGCCTCTGTCCACCATGTGGCACTTAGCCAATTTGCTGGATATAAGCAGCTGTTGCCATCAGAACACAAAATAATTGGCCTTCTTTCCTTTATTCGAGGAAGCCCTCAGCCTACTATTAGAGCCCTATTGACAAACAGATGGCGCTGAGAAGGGGCTTGGTGTTGAAATAATCAAAACGGTGAGGAACATTAAAAGGGGTATATTTTGGGATTATTGATATGCAGGCCTTTATTTTCTGAAGAGAACTGTAATCAGAACAGTTAAGGGAATAAAAAGGCTTTCACAATGGGAATAGCATTTATAGTCATTTGTTATAAAACAGCTGATGAGAGCATTTAGTGCCACACAATGACAGTGATGGTACTTTAGATTGAGCCATGCAGACAGTCCATTTGAACCCAGAGAACATTTGTCTGAAAATGTTTGGCTACAAAAGAGTTGCTAGAATTGCAGCAATTTGCTGTTAACAGGGAGTGACAGTGCCAGGCAGTTTTTCTGCACTGCACTGTCCAGATATAAACAAGCAAAACCTGTGGGTGCTTTTCAGAGATCCTGATATCTTCACTGGCAAAACTGGAAGAGGGAACATATTCACTGGCTTTTAGAGTCATTCCAGAGTGACTTACAAGGGGTTACAATTTTCTTGTTTTCTTTTTGTGTGGATTAGCCTGATTCCAACCTGCTCCACCAGCAAGAAGACCTGTAGTCAAAGCAGTGATTAGAGTAAAGGGGTTTGAAATTGAGCTGCAACCTCAGTGGAAAACCAGTGGAGGTTTTCCACTGAGGTTGGGGCAAAGAACGAACCAAATGGCTTTTTATTACAAAGCATTTCAAACTTTCAATGGGCAATTGCATATACAGCTGGCATGTCAGGTTTGCTGGAGCAATCTGGGTAAAGTCTTCTCTCCCCAGGTAGCACTGTTCTTTGAGCACCACCAGCTATTAGATGCTCTGGATTCGGTTACAGTTCACATGGGCCTATACTCCAGTTACGCTAGTTGATATCTTCTCTGAAGACGTGCAGCTGCTCATAATGTTAAACTCCTAGAATTCTGATAGTGGATTTTACGGACCGGGACTCAAGATCCCTTTCCTAAAAACAAGAGAAAATCTCTTTTTTTAGAGGAGTCACTCTGAATCTCTCAGTGAGAGGAACACCCTGTTTACCAACCTCTCAAATCTCCTTTTCTCTTCAGGCGCGTGGCAGGGGTTCGATCGATCGGGCTTTGGCTGGTTAAAATGTTATTTGGGCTCCTCTGCCTGGTTGTGCAGTACCCTCTTTTCAAGCAGTTTCGAAAACAGGGAAATATACAGTAGGTAGTTCCAAATAAAAGGTGACTATGGCACTAGGGTAAAAGCAGAGATCAATGTTAAGGTAAAGCAAAGTTACTAAAGCAAATCCATGGTGCATGCACAGTAAAATCATAAAACTCTGAGAACCCCATGTACTTCCACCTGAGCCAACGTTTTAGTTGAGCAAGGAAATATATGACAGATGTTTTTTCCCTCATACATTATTTTTGTGCTAATATAATGTTCTGAGTAACTAACAGATACTTAATCTGATCAAACCAAAAGTGCACAGCACTGCAACTGGAAATTCTCAGCGCATTTGTGGATTTTTTAATCTGTTTTGCGTGGGTGGAGCCCCAGGAAGGCCTTGGCCAACAGGCAGCTGCCAGGTGGATCCTCTTCACGACTGGCGGTTCCGATGATGTTTTGATTGAAAGCTTCAGTACAAGCATCAGTTGGCATCGCTGGGCAAAAGATTTTGAATTCCCCCCAAAGTAATGTGTTGCGCTTCTGCGTGTAGTAGAAAATGGTTTGAGCAGAGCCTCTCATGCACTGTAGCCCGATTCCATCTTGTCAAAGCAGGGATTAGAGTCACAGGGTTTGAAATTGAGCTGCACTGGTAACGCTGAGGTCTGGGCACAGAGCTAACTAAATGACTTATTATTGCAAAGCATTTCAAGCTTTCAATGGGCAATTGCATATACAGCTGGCATGTCAGCAATGCAGCAAAATGCAGCACAGTCCTAAATGCAAAGTACAATACGGAAATGGAAACTACAATACATGCAAATATGTAGATACATGCTGAGAGGCAGTAAACGCGTAACACATTTATGTATGATTATGTTGTTTGAATTTTAATGTCTGTCTGTGCATGATATAGAGTATGTGTATCTTAAAGAAATTACATGGTGAGTTAAACAGAAAAAAGTATCAAGCGGAGGGCAGAGGTGTGACGCTTCACATGTACAGTACAATAACACATTTTGTATATTTAAAGATGCTACCTTATCTTAATAAAATCAAAATTCTGTCTTCATGTTCAAATCACTGCGCTGTACCCCTAAACGGCTCACTAACGGAGATTTTTGCACTACATTTGGCATTTCAAGCAATCTGCAAAACAACAAGCCATATCATAATTATAATATCTGAATCATAGCTGTAAAATATTAAGGAAAAATACTTAACTTCATCATTAGGCTATTCTGCTTTTCACTTCCTCTTGCGGTTGCTAACTGCAATCTGTGATTATTTTTAATTAGAAATGCACAGCGCTGTCCGTAACGTGTGTGTTGCAGCTTATACAGTGCTCGATGTTATTCAGTGACTACAGGATGTTATCAATTATGTCAGGGGCCTGGGAGGTGATGGAGGGGTCTGTAATGCAGATGAGGAGCATGTGAGTTGTCCAGCACTCCCCTGGGGAGGAGAGGGAATACAAATCTGTCTGTCACTATTGTTGGTGGTAATGTATTGATACTCTTACTAGTCAAACTATTATTATTATGGTCTACCCCTCTCCTGAACCTTTTTAGTCTTCTTTGCAGGATGGGGGAGGTCACAGAAGGTTTTTCAGTCTCCAGAGGTGTGGTACCTTGACGAAAAGAGTGTGCTTATGTCCCAGGACACAGCTTTCCACTATCCAACACATGAACCTTAAGTGTTTCTCTTCCGTCCTGGGGGGAGGGTGTGCTCAGTCACACCCTACAGGAGGGCCAAATGATAACTCAGAGGGAGTCTGGGCCTGCCTGCCTCTTCTTCCAGATGGCCAGTTGCAGCATTTCTTAGACTTTGAAAAAGACAGCATTTCCTAGCATTGCAGCACTGCATAACACTTTAATTAATGTATTTATTTTTCTAATGCTTTCCTAATCCTGTCTGGGCGCAGAGCTCAGAAGAATACTTTTGGGCATATCATGCTTGTTCATATACTGTATCCTGTCTTAATAATTAATGCCTGATATTTCGCAAAGGTTTTATCAGCGACTTCGTCAGGAAATGCTGACAAAACTGTGAGCAATAAATGTGACAGATGAGTTTCAGACGATACTCCCTTCTGCCCTCCCCGTGCTCTAGAGCTGATGCAGAATGGGAACATCAAATTCATTGCTGGTCTTATTGAGGAACTATTAAGCGTCCAAAATGCCAGGCATTGCATTTATTCACTGGAGGAAATATCCGACCTTCAAGAAATAGCAGCATCGCAGCTGTGGCTAAAACTCCAGTCTGGATGACAAGAAATCTCATATAGGCAATAAGAAGGGATTATTTGACAAATCCCACAAGGCCGCTGATGGAAACGAAAACATATGACAGCCCATGGCAGTGGAGCCAGACCTGATGGGGTTTGATGATGTGATTATCAACCAATATGAGCCAGTCTGATTGAATGCATGCCTTTTGTAGTGGTGGTGATGTTAAGACAAATTCTCCATTTATTTTACCTTCAAGTGTCTGGTTTCCTGTGTGCTCTTCCATGAAGTGAGAACAAGAACCCCCCCCCTTGATGATCCCCCCATACTGATTGATTCACAACAGCATTAACTGGAGTGGAGTTTGTATTTTTGCTCTTTTCTTTTACTGAAGATCCTGGTATGGCACCATGGCACTACAGAATGGCTCAAGGTGTTGTCCCTTTCCTGGAAATGGGAATGACCACAGAGCAGTGTGAGAGTGATTGCTGTTTTTTTACAGAGCACAAAGAAAGCCTGCCTTGTCTTGTGTGGCTGCTGCTATTTGCATAGTACTGTATGCCTGTCAGTTTCTTTTCATTTTCGGGTGGTGTGTTAAAGCATGTTAAAGTCTGATAGGTATGCCAAGAATGAAGTGATAATGCCTTTCACTTGTAACAGGACTCATGACTTAAGATGAGAAAGTTACAGTGACATTTCCCAGGATTCCCAGGAGTCTTCATCATCCTCCCACAACATGGCGCTGGTCTTTCAGCATGGCGGGCTTGATATTTGACAGGGCTGCGCAGGTCAGGCGCTCTGACATGAATCACAAGCTACAGTACACACTCTTGGTTCAGTGCCGTAGAAATGTGTCCTGGTGGCTGTTATCTCTCAGTCCTCACAAATACTGGAGAAATGGCAACTATTACTTCCATTGCAAGTATTTCTTTGACAGCTATTCACACTGCAAGGCCCAAGGACGCTCTCCTGGCAACTCAATGGAAGCTGACTTTTTAAAAAGAGAGGGTATTCTTTACAGGTTCCTTACAGGTTTACAAACCTACCGGGATGCAAACAAAGAAAGTAAGAATCCCAGGGGCAGTACTTCAACAGCTATACAAGCACATGTTGAAGTATAATAAGAGGTTCTTTGTGAATCTGGATGAAAATATGCACGGTATGTACTATATCTTAGAAGTTAGTGGTTAATTGTGAAGCAAGCCCACTGATATAAATGCTTGCAGTGTGGTATGGATGTGCCATATGGTGTGAAATGATTCAGATCCTAGTCCTTGACTTCATTTCTTCTTTTCTACCCAGGTGCCCCCCTCCGATTCCAGATTTTGTCTTAATTCAAGGGGAACCCCCACCCTCAAACAGGTTTCAGGAGGCACGCTTTGGAAATGCTTCAGCTGTCAAAATAGGAAAGTTCAGAGTTTAAATGAAATTGAGGTTGACTTTGCATATGACTTTCCAGCCAGACATACTATTAGCATTCTTTCTCCAGGACCTGGCTGCCTAATCCTGGTCCTAGAGGGCCGGTGTACTTGCAGGTTTCACTGCACTCAGATTTTAATGAGCTAAATCAGCTGGTTTCTGATTTAACTGGACCAATTTAACAGTTTTGCCCAGCCCTTAAGATGCTCCTGCTGTAAAGAGACCTAGAAAACCTGCAGGCACACCAGTCTCCAGTTCTGTTCCTGTTCTACAGTATATAAAGGTAACTGTAGAACCTGGTAATTTTAAGGTGTTTTGTCTGTGATGCTAAATACTATCCCCCCAGAGAATGGTGGCATAGATAAGCAAACCTTATTCCAACTTCTTGTATCTGTAATTGATAGGATCACAGTGGACTCTGATCTCAAGGAAGGAACACCTATGGTCTAGTTTCTAGATCAAATTGCAACATTGAGTAGAAATCAGCCGTAATGCTTCCACTCTTTAGCATTAGAAGTGTCACTGAATAACTTTTCTCTGCTGTAATTTTCTCACACAGGATATCATCCCAGTGGGGAACAATTACTGTGACATGCTGGCCTAGACCAGCTCAGGCTGTCTGAGTGTTCACGTAAAAGGTGCAGACAAGTGATACGTTCAGCAAAGGCTGGTTTACACTGCTACTGAACGTGAAACGTCAGGACTGTGAGGGAAAAACTAGGAAGTATTCTGCTGCAGTGAAAGCATCTAAGGAAGGATTTTGACGTTAATTGTGAGACCTGGTTTAGAGAGGTTCAGAGGCAAGAAAGCTTTGCTGATGTGTTGGTGATCTGATAATGCCTTGAAATGCCCAATTAGGAGGTGTTTGCTTAGTAACAGTAGATATAACAACTAAAGAAAATTATCCACACATCCTTCAAAAATCCCCTTATTCCTTTTGAGAATCACAGCAACTTGGAGCCTATCTAAGAAGTTCCAGGGAACACTACCTAAAATCAGCTGGTATTAAACTGTGCCAGCATCGAGGGAATTACATCCATTTAAGATAAATCTCTTAATTGCTATTCTACTTATTGTAGTGAAGGAAACAAGAGATATTATTAGCAGACATTAACAAAACACTTCCAGTATTCTCTAGAGCAGGGGTCTCCAGTCCTGGTCCCAGAGGTCTGCAGTTTTTCCAGATCTCTTCCAGCATGTGAAAAGATGAATGATGCTGTTAATTAGTTGATCCCAATTAAGCCAATGGTGATCTTATAACATTGTTAAGAGATTAATTGGCATGGAAACCTGCAGACACACTGGCTCTTCGGAACCAGGATTGGATACCCCTGTTCTAAGACCAGAGTAATATCCACTGGAAAGTTTTCATGTAGCATCCATCCATAAAGATAACAAAACCTAAGTAATTATAGCTCAATAAGTCTTAATTCTATTACACAGAAGGCTATGAAAATGATAAGTGTAACTAAACTAGGGGATCATTTGTATATCAGAAGGATTCTAATGGAGAGTCACAATGAGTTTAGAAAATGCAGGTCTCTCTAAACTAGTTTTTTTAGCAAGCGACAACAGTAATGGATAACCCTGAACATATAATAGATAAGAGAGCGTGTGATAGGGCGTATTTAGACTTTCAAAAGGCTTTTAATCAAGTTACTCATAAAAGATTAGTTTTTAAATGACAGACAGTAGGCATTCAAGGTAATGTGTGTCTTTGAATTAAGAACTGATTAATGGGCAGCACATGGAGAGTACAGGTGGTGGTGAGTGCACAAACTGGGATGATATAATTAGTGGCATAAATCAGTGTTCTATATTCTGGTGCATTTAGTAAACTTGCCAAGCTCATAGATGATACCAAAAATAATATGAATATTAGCAAACACTGTAGAAGCTGCAAAGGAAAGCCAAAGATACAAATTTCAAGACCAGGCAAACACACCTTGCAGAAGACGTTTAATGTAGACAAGTACAAAGTGATAGATGTAGTTAGAAAAATCTAAACTATAAATATAAGGTGGAAAACACTTAGTGCTTGAAGAAGCTGCTCATGAAAAAGTCAGAGGACACAAATGGAAACAAAGTGGAACAAATTGCATTTAAAACTGAGAACAGCAGGTTTTTACACAAAGGATTGTGTGGAATTATGAGATACTAGCAACCAAATGTGTTTGATATGCTAAATGATTGGCCTCCTTTTGTTTGTAGTCTTTCTCTTGTTTTAATGTTTCCTTAATGTATCAAAAGCTTTAGAGTCTTTACAGAATCTTAGAATTATATCTAAATTGTTACACATCTCCTCCACTTCACAAAAAACATGCTGTGACTCCACACTTATAACTTAGATTTTGTCCTTCTTTGAATGCTTTCCATAAAAAAACACAGATCTGACAGTCTTCCAGTTTTTATTGGTGTGTTTGAGGTCTGCCCAGAAAATTATTTTAATATAGTTATGTCAGACACATTTTACATTTTATTTTTGTGCACCATCAACCCTCTATTGTGAGTTGTTAAGTCACAGGATATCTTTTGTTTTTAGAATTCATATATTTAAAAATACAAATGACAGTAAGTATGAAAGCTTTTCATTGTAAAACACTTCTCACTGTGAAATAAGGCAATTTAATACATCTGAGTAATAAGAGATTGGAGATTGCATTTAGGATTGTATAACAGTCAGATTGAAAGATTTTTCTAGTTCTTTCTTTCCTTCACCATTTCTGTAGCTCAGCTGTTATTGAAAGCGTGTCTGTTATATCCTAAATGACTCAGCATCTGTTCCATAAAAAGACACCTGTCACATACTGTACAGAATATTTTAATTATAAAATTGCCTGTCTTCTTTGACACTAGGGCCTAATTGAGCTAAAAAGCCATTTTCTGATTTTCTTCTGTGGGAGTTGCTTTGTAACTCGTTGCTTTGTCTCACTTGGTGAAAATCTTTAATTTTTTATTTTGCATTTTAAAACAGCACCCAATTGCTCACAAAGCACAGGAGTTTAGACCACCCTGGTAATTGAAAGACACATCCTAGGAAGATACATCAAATACCCTAACAACATTTCCTCTTCAAAACAAAATTATAATAATTTATCTGAAAGCATTTGCTGTGAATGAGGAAGAGCCTGATTATGTGTGGGCTTTTATTCCGAGTCTGCCCTCTATTAAACCTCGAAGAAACAGAGACCTGGACTTGTAAAAGAAAATTATTCGCTCTGATATGAAGGACCTCCTGTCTATTCCTCTTGCATAAGTGTTGATCCTCTTTGAAAAACACCACCCTTCTATCTCCTCTACCCTTATTTTTAATATGCAGTCATTAGTGCCCGGAAGCTGTTTCGCATCTTAATTAATAACGGGTCTTTCAGAAGAAAGCTAATGGTTTGGATGCAGCAATTCATAGGTAAATCAAAGACTAAGAACAATTGCAAGGTTTGTGTTATTTAAGCTCGACAAGTGCAAATGGACCCAATACAGGGGATGTTTGTTGCATATTATTCTTTAGATCAGAAACATTTCATATCATTAAAATGGCAGGGCACTCCAACCAGTGTATTTGGGTTACAATGAGAAGCTGAAGATTCCTCATGGAAAATGGGGATTCTTTTTTCTCATGTTATTCAGTTTATTACGTGCTTTGCGGCCTGCCGCGTTTTCGGTGTGTGACTCTCTATTAGTATCCCTGCTTAGGCAGTGATTTGCTTTTTGTGATTGAGAGCTTCAGGGGAAAAAAAGGTTTGTGAAATCCACAAGAAGAAATTAGTTAAGGATGTGCAAAGCTCCGTTTTATTAAAAGGATCTGTGGTTCACATGTGGTTTACTAGGCTTTTCTGTATTTCTTCTCCTGGGAAGGTTAACATGATATCATTAGCATGTTATCGGAAAGCCCCGGCTTCTTGTGAGACTGGTTAGCTTGAGTGGTTTGAACATGGTGCTGACCTCAACAGGGTTTGGTGCTGAGGCTGCCCAAGTTTAGAGAAACCAGTGATGGCAGAATCTTTTTTTTTTAACATGTTGGACACTTTGTAATGTCACCATTTGAACAGGGCTTCACTGAAAGCCTTCATAGCCTCTTTCTGTTTGTTAGGGAAGAACAGAGTGCATTTAACTTAGCTTCCTCCTTGCAAACATTTCTTCTGAAAGCCACTGCAGTCTTTGGAAAATAAGGAATCTTGTTTTCTCTGCCTTCCCAACATTTTCACTCAAAAGTGAACTATTGTGATGTGTCTTCTTGCCTGCAGGGAGCTTGTATAAGGATGGTGTACAACTAGGATTCATAGAAATCATCTACCACCTCATTCCTGGAACTTGGGGGTATTGGGAAATAAACCTGTAATGTCACAGGACAGGATCCAATTCACAGTTGCCATAAATTAGGCTTCTTTCACCTTTTAAGCAACCCTTATCAAAGCCTAGTTTTCTTTTTGATGTTGTCCTCCGTCTTCATTATCAGCAATTATAATTTCATCTTCAATATTGGTTTGCCAGCCTTTGTCTGTAAACTGCTTAAAATGCTTTTAATAACTGTATTCAATAGCCTGGGAACGGAACCTTCGGCAGAGTCCACAAAAAGCTCTTGTGTGGAGAGAGTTTCTGGTGCCAGAGGGGGCTGTTTCTATCACAGTGAGCACTTAGAAGTTTTTTAAATAGCCTATGTAGATGAGGAATTGAGGATTCTAAATAAAACTGTTAAAGCGTCTTCTTTTTCATCTGGCAGGCTTGTGTGCAATTGTAATATTACAGCGCAAGAGCCTCATTTCAGTCAATTAAGACTCATGCATTATACAGGGGAAGGCCTTAGAAGAAACATCCTGTTAAAGGCCACAAACTGTCACTCATTTGAGATGCTACAGGCATGGAAAGCACAGGTTAAAGGTAAAGGTTATACATGACATTCTGCAGATATATTGGAACAAAAAAACGCAGCTGAATGCAACGCTAAGGTAAGGCTCTCCAGAATTTTTAAATTCACTGAGGAAGTCCTAATGACAAACTCCTGACAGTTTCTAAAGAAGATGACTGAAAGTAAAGATAGTTAAAGCAGAGAGGGTAACCAAAATGAAAGTCCTTGTCAAAACGGGCAATATCTGAGAGTAGGAGGAGGCTTTTTTTGAGAACTGTATCTGCTCAAATAAGTTTTCCACCTCAAAGAGTTTGAAACATTAGTGACATAACTTTCATGTCACACTGTTGCTAAGGAAGGAGAGGAGCCTTCTTTGTCTGGTAATTCAGTCAGTTGTCCTGATTAATACAGAGAAAATTCCTGTCTGACATTCAAACCTTCTTGTGAATTCGAAGGTTGTTTTCAACGATGCAAGTTTTTAATGTACAGGGTGTTATGAATTGTACTGGAGCACTGTACAATTCCAGCACTGATAAAACCCTAGCACCAGTCTGCTTTGTTATTGCACTTGCTGGACAAGCCTCAGATCTCACCATGATTGAAAACCTTGCTGGCAGCGCAGCAAGTCTGCGTCAGGCATTGCTCCTGTGCTGCTGGAATGACAGTGGTGCTTTTATCTCCCACAGGAAGTCGTAAATCTCTTCTGAAGCCGTTTGCTTATTTCCTGTGCTTTTACGCAGTTTGTACTTTAAATGATGCACGCTAGCTATGTATTTACATCATATTGATAAGATTTTTACAGGGCCATTTAATGACTATATGATTAAGAATTACATTAATAATTAAAATACCCATGTTGTTTTGTACCTTGTACAGGTGTTTATTTTTAAGAAGAAAAGTCTTATTTGGGGTTGCTTACTGTTCTCCCAAGTTGTGATTTCCTATCTTTAGTCCTTTATTATCCCCCTTTCCCTTTTTTCTTAACAAACCCAGTTGAGGGTCAGTGTTTGAATCATGTTTTTTAAAAATTGTAGTGCACACATCTTCCATTTAGAGGGTCACTAGTACTGAGGATACTTGCAGTGCAGTGGTTCCTGTTAAGAATTCCTAGGAAAGAACTGCCCTTTGGATTAGCAGCATTCTAGTTCCTCAGCCCTGTGATGTCCCACTGCATGTCAGCCTGTGATACATCCTGCCAGTTGGTAACCAAGATCATCTTTATCATGGTTTGTGACGGAATCTGCACTCCATCTACCCCTGGCATGCAGAATCACGTCTATGAAGGTTTACAGTGATATACTATAGTAAGAGGGGTATAATTTGCATCAAAAGTATGGTGAAATCATGGCAGGTGCGTAACATTGACATAACATGAAAGATTCTGGTAAAGCCAAGGCAAAGCAAAGTGACAACATGACACTAGCATTGAGTTTATTGCTCTGAGCTTCTTAAAGAGGGCGTCTCTTTAGAAGCAGCCTCGGGTGTTCATAATGTTAGCACAATGTACGGTATGAAGCTTCCCCCCAACCTGAGGCCCTACCCCTGTGCTTCAGAAGACAGGCGAACACTATGGAGTGAGCAGGACATCCCTTTAAAACCCTGCCAGAGCTTAAGGGAAAGCGTGGGAGGGAGCTGTTCCCTAGCAACCAGCAGTGGAGTTGTTATGGGAGGCGTATGTAAGCAAGGGAACCTTCAGCGTCCAGATGGCTTGCCCTGAACATGTGTAAATAATGTTAATATCTCCGAAGGCATGTGATCTTAAAACCACAAACACACATAAGGGTTCACAGCGAGATCACCTAGTGCGCCACCCTGTGATGCTCAGGCTGCACAAGCATCAATCATTTATCAAAAAAACAGTTTGGCATTCGGAGTACTTAACAAGAGCGCCAAATAGACATGGGCAAAGCTGAAGGGGATATCCCAACACAAACGTGCACATGGGGAATGGAGTAAAAAAAGCAGGAGACCTAATGGTTTTTCACACATTTGTCATGGATGGCAATTAAAGCAGAAAAATTACTAGTTTCAGAAGTGAGGATGCCACACTTTCAGCCCATCGAAAAATATCAAGTCCACAAAAGGTCAAGAGAAACGGGATTCCTTTATAATTTGGGTGTTAGAAATAGAAAATCACAGATGATCATAACTCATTTAGTCATTCCAGCTTGTTTCCCAGTTCTCTTTTGCATATACTGTAGGTTTAACAGTCCACAAAACTCTTCCGTTTCTTATTTGAATATCAAGGGGTCAAAATCTGTGTCCGCTTTAAATACATGTATTAAATGCATTGAACGTTTGGTATGTAGACGCATCTCCTGGGAAAATAACTGGGACACAGCAGTATTTAATACTACAAGACAATAATGACTCCAAGCACTTTTCCAAGAAATATGCAGCTGTGTTGTTAGCTTTGGAGTAACAAAGGAATTGATTCATTTTGTGAGTGTATGTCAAGTTTAACTGCAATTGTACATAGAGGTTTCCATTCAATGGCACTGCAGAAAGAGCAAACCTTAATCAAGCCAGCTTGTTAATTTGTAAGATAGACAGGTTCCTTTGAGAATTTAGAAAAAATAATTCTAAAATTAAAATTTAACATAAAAAGAAATTTTCAGCTGTGTTATGTCCTCTTCATTCAGTTTTTTTTTTAACCCTGGAAACATTAAGAGAAGGAACACATTTGTTGTTAATAAGGTACAGTAGGTAGCGGCACACAGAAAAATAGTCCCTCTGAGGATGATGTGATAATGGGAGTTCATTTCAGATTAGGTTTTGAGTCATCTCTGTTGCAGCGATCCTGTGTATTTTCCCTCTGTGAAGAATGGGAGAGTAGGACAGTGGCATGGAAAGTTAGCGCTGATGCCTTGCAGTTCTTGCAAGGCAGTTCTTGCAGTGGACTGGAGAGCCTTCTGTGTGGAGAATATATGTTCTGCAGTGTCTGTGTGCACTGGATTGGTGTCTAAATGTGCATGTGTGTGCACTTCCTGCCATCTCAGCCAGGGTATAGCCCTGACTTGTAGACTCTGCTTCAGGGCCACATCCCTGTCTTGGAACAAGCAGTTTTGTGATAATGGATAGAAGGAGAAAAATGGACTGAATGTCTTCTTCCCCTATGTGTGTGGAAAAGCGTCTGAGCTATAGGGCTGTTATTACATTTAAGAAGCAAAGCAGCATTCTTTTAAATTGGAACAATATGAGCAGTTGTGAAGCTCAGGGGATTCAAAGCAGTTAACTTTTAAGCAGAAACGTGGGGAAATGTCTCACGTTATTGACTTAAGCTAGAAAGAAGGAGCCCATCACAGCTCATAGTAAAGCAGACAGACCTGCAGATTTAACAGATATTTTCAGATTTTTTGTTTATTAATTTTGTCATCTCCAACATTAATATTGTGACACAAACATCCTAAGATTAGTTGTCCATTACCTTTGATTGTCTTACCTGGAATAAAATAACCTTTTCTGTAGCAAGAATGAAAAAAGAGCGGCATCACTATGAATAAACTGCTGAGCATTATTTAAGTGATAATTACCACAATTCTTAGGTAATAAGTTGGAATTTAATTGGGTATTTCATTGTGACCTAAAAAAATGAACAAAGACTGTACTGCTCTGGCAGTGTTTGTCGAGTGTATTTCGGGGAAGCTCTGAAGACGCGCTCTTGAATTCCTCCAGTGAGCAGGGCTCTGTTACCATGGTGACCAGACTGCAAGACAGTCTATGGGTCAGTTCCGATTCACTACATCTCACAGACTCCTGATCAGATTTAATTACATGCTGGACAACTCTGACAGCACCCCGCCCAAAAGAGTAACATTCTTTGAATGGCAGTTGTGGGGATGGGCTTCCTTTCAGGCTTTGGAATGAAGTATTTCAGGCTTTGGAACTGAAATGAGCATTCAAATGTTTTAACTGTTCATCCATTTAAGGATAAAATCTGAGTGTGCCTAATCTGTTATCAGAGAGGTAAGGGTTAACCATCAGTAACTGGTAGACATTCACCCACTGCTCTTCCACGTTAACGTCCCGTCAATTTAGGTTTGGAAAAACAAGTTGTTTTTTTTTTACTTAATTGTTGTGACTGAGGTTTGACTCAGAAGAAGAGTGGTGTCTTGCTGCTTTTACCAAAAACCTTCTGCCTCTTTGGCTATAAGTTTCCACTTTTTACTGTGTGCTGTTGGGATACGTTATTTCTCAATGCAGGCTAGGCTTGGGTTATCGTATTCAAGCCACATTTGTGCAAAATAGCCAATCTGTAATTTGTGTTAAGATGGTATCTAAAATCAAGTCTCAATTCTGGAAGACATAATTGTAAGCTGTAAATTATGCAAGTGATTTTCTGCATTTTGTAGGGAAAATGTCCCTACTAAACAGCCTGTAACAGAGCGTTTTTAGCTGTTGGGGAGAAAGTTGTTGCTGGTTATCAGTTGACTTTTTCCTCACTGTGTTTGTCAGAGTACAAGAGACTATGTACTCTGCTGCTGCCATTAAGAAGTATACCAATCCTTCTCACCCAGTGAAGAGGGGATAATACTTCTTTAAAAGAACTTCTGAATATTTGTCCCCTTAAACATTCTTGCAGCATCATGTTAGTAACTTGTTAACCGTTAGGATGCATGACAGTATTCCCAGGCCAGAGTTACTTCTTGTAGTTACCTGTGTGTACTATACAACCCGTGATACAACTCAGAAGACTGGATTCTGTTTTTATTCCTCTGACCATCTGAAGCATTCAAAACTGGGGGAACATTTTAAAAATAAGTTAACTGTGTGTGTGTGTGTGTGTGTGTGTGTGTGTGTGTGTGTGTGTGTGTGTGACTTCCTCAGTAAGGCCTGCACTGTCAAGCACAGCCGTTTCAGGACCTGTCTTCACTGACTGCACAGCCTGGCAGTCTTGGTTTGGTTTCTTTGCAAGGTGTGCTACTGAGGTGTCTGCTGCAGAATGTCACACTGCATCCTGCTGAACATTGCCCACTGAACCTTCTGAGAGCCCCTTGAACCCACAGCAGAATGTCAGGAATCCCTAATGAAGAGATATGTGGATCCTATGCAGACACAGGAGTAGGTAGATGACGAGGCAAGCAAACAATCCAATATGTAAAGCGAGTTCATGGTCCAAAGGAAAAAGGCGATTCATAATCCAGGAAGTACGATGAAGCAAACAATCCAAGACGAGAGGCTAGGTCCAAAGTCGAAAGGCAAAAGGGAAGTCCAGAATCCAGAATAGTACGAGGTAGAGCTCTCAACGAGTAGATTCAATACCAGCAAGTGGGTTAGGATGGTTTAAATAGTGTTTAAGTAGAGAGTGTGCTGATGGATTAACACGTGCCGCGGCACTTGTTATTAGCCCACTGCTGGTACTGGTTAGTTCTTTTGTGAGATGGTCTTCGCTGGCTGGTGGTTGTGACACAGAAGAGTTTCTTGGACACACATGCGTGTTAATCTGTCCTCTGGCTAGTCATTGACAGTACCACCCCCCCCCTCACGGGCAGCTCCCGACACCCAATCAGGATAGTCCCTGTGAAAATCACCGATGAGCATAGGGTCCAAAATATCCTTCTCCAGAACCCAAGATCTCTCTTCGGGGACATAACCCTCCCCGCCGGCTAGATACTGAAGGGTAACATGGTGCCATCTGGAGTCGAGGATCTTGTGGACAGTATACACTGGGCACCCCTGAATGAGATGCGGGAGCGGTGGTAGGGTTTCAGGAGGGAGACATGGAAAGATGGGTGGATTCTGAAGGTGGGGGGGAAGCACGAGACAAAAAGTGACCGGGGCGATCCAGGAGAGAATCAGGAAGGGACCGATGTACCTGGGGCTGAGCTTTTTGGAAGGCAGGCGTAGAGGTAGGTTCCTCGTGGATAACCAGACTAACTGTCCTCTCCGAAAACATGGGGGTTAGTCTGCGATGCTGGTTAGCAAATCTGGCCTGGCGCTGGAACGACTTGGGGAGAGCTGTCCTAGCCATTCTCTAGGACCTCAGCAGATTGGAAATAAATTGGTGCACCAACGGCACGGCCGTATCTGGAGGGGTGTCGGGGATGAGAGTGGGTTGATATCTTAATGAACAGAGGAAGGGAGAGAGACCTGTGGAGGAGGAGGCAAGGGAGTTATGGGTATACTCTTCCCAGGGAAGCAGTGACGACCAGTCATCTTGTGAAGAGGAGGTGAATGTTCTAAAGAAAGGTAAGGAGGCTGGTTACTCCTTTCCACCTGTCCATTGGCCTCAGGGTGACATCTAGAAGTCAAAGATACATGGGTCCCAAGTGCTTGACAGAAAGCCTTCCAAAAGGCAGAGACAAATTGAGGGCCCCTGTCAGAGACCACATCCCTGGGCAGATCATGTATCCTGAAAACCTGCTACACAGTGTCACCATTTCCTGGGCCGTGGGCAGTGTGGGGAGGGGTACAAAATGGGCTGCTTTGGAAAAATCAATTGGAGACTACCATGATTATGGTATGGCCTTGACTGTTAGGAAGATCCGTAATGAAGTCGACAGCTATATGGGACCAAGGGCGGGATCGGAAGGGGGTGAAGAAGGCCGGCTTTCCTAGCCCGTGGAGTCTTAGTCCTGGCACAGATGGGGCATGACCGGACATACTCAGCAAGCTCTCATGGAAGACCACCAAAAATCCTTGGTCAAGAGGTCCAGAGTGCATCTGCTACCAGGATGACCTGCAAACCGGGAATCATGACCCAACTGCAGGACAGGAGAGCGCAAGTGATCTACCACAAAAAGCTTATCTGTGGGACAGTACAGAGGAACTGTAGTTCCATTGAGGGCATCTCTGACCTGATCCTCAATAGAGGAGTGAATCGCCACCAAGCTTCTATTAGATGAGATGATTGATCAGGCGTGTAGTCCAGATCTGGGAGGAATTGGAATGCCGTAAGAGTAGAGCCGAAGAGTTGTTTTGGGCATAGGAATGCCTGGTTAGCCTCTGGGTTCCATTTACCCCGGCTTGGTCAATTGCGGGTCGGAGCCGTGATGGGCGCCACAACAGAGCTAAAGTTCTGGATGAATCACCTGTAGAAGTTTGCAAAAACTAGAAAGCATTGAATTTGCTTTAAATTGCGAGGCATTGGCCAGTCATTGATAGCAGCGACCATCTCCACTCCAAGGAGAGAAATAATGTAGCCCAGAAAGTGAATCTTAGAAGCATGAAAAAACGCACTTCTCAAGCTTGGCGTAGAGCTTGTTGTCAGTGAGTCTGGACAAGACCTCCTGGACGTGACATACATGTTCCTCAGGGTTGGCGGAAAAAAAAAAAAAAAGGATATCGTCCAAGTATACCAAAACAATTTCCAATAATATCCCTAAAGATGTCATTCATGAAGGATTGGAAGACCACCAGGGCATTAATGAGTCCAAAAGGCATAACCTGATATTCATAATGCCCGTGCGTGGTCATAAAGGCCGTCTTCCACTCGTCCCCTTCGCGTATCCTGATTAAGTTATAAGTCCCCCCCCATATCTAAATTTTGAGAAGATGGATGCTCCGCATAAGAACTCCAGAGCGGCTGGGATTACAGGCAAGAGGTAGCGATGTTTGACTATAATGGAGTTCAGCCCTCTGTAGTCAATACACAGCCATAAGGAGCCATCCTTCTTCCCTGTGAAGAAAAACCCAGCACAGGCTGGAGATGTGATCCATCCACAGCTTGAATGCAGATGGGGGCGAGAGGAATATAATAATAATAATAATAATAATAATAATAATTGCTTACACTTATATAGCGCTTTTCTGGACACTCCACTCAAAGCGCTTTACAGGTAATGGGGACTCCCCTCCACCACCACCAATGTGCAGCATCCACCTGGATGATGCGACGGCAGCCATAGTGCGCCAGAACGCTCACCACACATCAGCTATCAGTGGGGAGGAGAGCAGAGTAATTAAGCCAATTCATAGAGGGGAATTATTAGGAGGCCATGATTAGTAAGGGCCAATTGGAAATTTGGCCAGGACACCGGGGTCCCACTTCTTCAATCTACAAAGTTCCCCGCTGCCCCCGAGTCAACCAAAACCGAAAGGGGAAGGTGAACATCCATCCATGAAATCTCGGACGGGAATAAAGGCCCAGACGAGGATTGTGAAATAAACAGCACTACAAACTCCAACAGTAAGCTGTTGGAGGGTTCGAGATGGATACGGGGATCTTGAAGGACAAACGGAGAGAAGGTTTATCCGAAGCGCCGCAGTACAGACAGTCCCTCCCGACGACACCTTTCCTTTTCCTCCAAGGACAGGGGTGCATGTGGCAGGGTGGGCACCAAGGGGAGAGGGCCCATGGGATGCACAGGTCTGCTTCCTGGGTGCCTCTCTGCTCTTTGAAGCCAATTCAACCACCTGAGCAATCGCCACCTCTAGAGACCGAGTGTGTAGTGGCATGAGCACTGGGTGGTCCTTCAGTACCTCCAAGAGACCTTTAGAGAAAAGGCAAACCAAAGCTTTGGGGTTCCAGGCAGACTCTGTGGCGAGGGTTTGGAATTCTGCCACAATCTTGCAGTGGTCTGTCGCCCTAGTGAAGCGAGGACAGCCGAAGGAGAGTCAAGTCCGGGTTGCTTTGAGAAAAACGCGCCCAGGGACGCCCTAGTGAAGCGAGGACAGCCGAAGGAGAGTCAAGTCCGGGTTGCTTTGAGAAAAACGCGCCCAGGAACGGTCTGCAAAAAGCTGAGAGTCAGAACTGCGGATCTCCCCTAGCAAGCAACACCGCTGCCCAATCCAATGCTATGCCTGTGAGCAAGGAAAGGGCGAGTCCGATCTGCTCCCAGGGAGTAGAAAAACCGCTCAGTCTGCAGCTGGAAAGCCAGGGAGCATTGAGCAATAAAACCCCAGCAGCCTGCAGAGTTGCTGTCATACTTTTGAAGTTGAGGGAGTGGTGGGCGGGGCCGCGGGGGTCGGAGCAGGTGCTTATACAAAAAGCTTAGCAGGAATCGGTACGGGTGCCGGCGAAAATGGGGGAGACGAAAGCCAGGCGACGTGGTTAGCGAGCTGTTGGAGTGAAGATTGAAGCTGGGTGAAAGCTTGGGAAGGGTGATAGAAAAGAGAACGAAAGGCTTGAGCGTCAGCGGGATCCATCTTGCAGGTTCGGTATTCTGTCAGGAATCACTAATGAAGAGATATGTGGATCCTGTGCAGACGCAGGAGTAGGTAGATGACGAGGCAGGTGAACAGTCCAATACATAAGGCGAGTTCGTGGTCCAAAGGAAAAAGGTGATTCAGGATCCAGGAAGTACGATGAAGCAAACAATCCGAAACAAGAGGCGAGGTCGTGGTCAAAAGGAGTAAGGTAGGTCGAAATCTGGGAAGTACACTGGTGGCAAACAATCCGAGACGAGAGGCGAGGTCCAAAGTCGAAAGGCAAAAGGGAAGTCCAGAGTCCAGAATAATACGAGGTAGAACTCTCAACGAGTAGACTCAATACCGACAATCCAGAATAGTACGCGGTAGAGCTCTCAACAAGTAGATTCAATACCGGCAAGCGGGTTAGGATGGTTTAAATAGTGTTTAAGTAGAGCGTGTGCTGATGGATTAACACGTGCGGCGGCGTTTGTTATTATTAACCCGCTGCTGGTACTGGTTAGTTCTTTTGTGAGATGGTCTCCGCTGGCTGGTGGTCGTGACACAGAAGAGTTTCTTGGACACACGTGCCTGTTAATCTGTAAGGAGGGCTAAAACACAAGTATGCCAGAAACTTGCACAGCTGGAGATTTAAAAGCAGATCTTACACAAGACATTTACATGAACTGTGTAACTATACATTTGCAAAACAAGAATAAATATAAGGGAAGATGTATTTGAGTGCGTGTTCGAATTTGGTATGCATTTCTACTATTAAAGGATAATGTACATGCTAATTTAGTTGTAGATAATTGTATCTACAATTATGCCTTGTAGATTATTAAACTATTCCAGAGCCGTGTGTAATGAATGGATGAATAAAAAGATCCTCCTTGTATTTCATTGAACTTTCAAATGTCTTGGCTTTCTCAGAGAATCGATAATTATCATTAATTATTTTAATGAAGATGTACTGCAAGCGTGAGTGATTATTTTCTTGGTTCCCTAAGGAGCTGTGCATCCTTGATGTATTTTAATCCTGTGTGATTTAGGGTATCCTTGAATTCCAGTCACAGGAACCTAGCTTTTGAGTTAACGGTTTTGATTGGTGTGACTGGAAGAACTGGTTACGTCATCTGGTTCAATCTGGCACATGCACAAGCAGGCCGACACGCACACAGAATGTGCGTACAGTTTCTGAGAAGGTCCATTGTGAAACAGTTCCTGGTTACCAAAGACAGAACTCGTGTTAACGCACTCACTTGCCAACTCTACAACAGGGTTCTGTGACAATGAGAAACAATAATCTCTCTAGATATTAAATCTCACTTATCACTGGTGAAGACGCGGGCTCATTTCCTTTGTGCCCATATGAACTGACAAATAAATTGCTTTACAGAAATTTCCTAGAAATACATCTTGTAGCTAAGCAGTTTGTCCATCCTGCCTTTTGATGAATTTTTAGAGTTTAAAGCACTGGAAGGAAGAGACCAATAGAATCTAAAGAAAAAGGAGATGTTTGGTTATTTTCAGCACTAGAAGTGAGTGTTTCTGATAGTTATTGTGTTGTGTAGGTTTGTGGCAGTGTTTGAGGAAGTTGGCTTTACCCTGCTGGCTTTGTGTTTTATTTCTCTTTTGTTTCTGAGCACACCTGCTAGAAATGTGAAATCCCTGTGTTTGTTTCAGGGCTGCTGAAGGAGACGGTGAGTTTTTCGAACGAATGAAAAGCATTCTTCAAAAGCAGGAGAACATGCAGCGGTCCTCCCACACTGAGGTTTGTTATCAAACACTGTTTTTCCAGCTTTTTGATGGTGCTAATGGAGGGTCTCAATCTCTGTTTCTGTTTATGTAGCATAGACACACAGTTATTTAATATCACATTGATTGATCCTTTTTTACTGCTAGAAGTACACCAGAGACTGAGCATAAACTTGTTCATTCTAAAATTCTAAATTCTTTCTTGAATGGGTAAGTTAGGTCTCAGTAAAGTCTTACTTTTTCAATTTTTTCTAAATGATTCCTTTGTTAAAGAGCTTTAGAGGTCATCAGAATACAGGTTGAAAAATAGGATGTTTGTCCCACCTTATTTATTTGGTTGTAAGGAGTTCAATGAGCTTAGGCGTTCAATTGATCTAAAAGAGATACATGTTCCTGTTCACACCTGGAGTGTTTCTCAACAGTTTCTAATTTTAATGGTTGCGACATACAGTACTGACATTAAAAATAAAGGTAGTGTGCACACATGGATAGTAGCATTTTTTTTATCTGGAAACATGACCCAGAATTGTAAGCAGTTGTTTCCAATTGTGTAGTTGCCTTTTTAACTTGTAAAAGTTGTGCCTTTGAATAATGTCTACCAGAGATTTGAAGGCAGAGCTAGCTGTGGGCTAGGAGGCTAATCAATGTGCAGATTTGTCTATATCTTCTGAAGCAGGAGGTCGGGGCTTGAGGTAACTAATATAAGAAAGCCCTGTGTCAGAGGGTTCAGGATCAGCTTGCAAGCAGTTGTCAGCTACTCTGATTAGAGCAACAGCATGATCAAGGGCATACAGCAGTGAAACTGTCTCAGTGTTTCCTTCAGGGAAATACTGTAGTTCTTGCTTTCTGCAGAAGGTGGGTCATATTACAGCGATAGAAAAACAGGATCTGTAATGCAATACCTACTTATTTATTCATTTTTTAAAGAAGAAAATCAAATGACATATCAAATAACATTGACATACTACAAAAACATCTTAGGTACGGGATTTTTTAATAAAACTCAGTCTTTTTCCCATTTACTGCAGTTTTCCCTTACTTTCAGTTGTGGTTTCCTGTGGGTTTAAAGTGCCTTTAGCATTTTTTGATAGTTGTCTTACAAACCTTGCAGATTGCACTGTCAATGTATTTATTCAACATTTATTTAATTTATGGAAGTTTATTTTAATGAACAGATGCATCACATTCTCACAATATCATGCACATCCACCAGAGAAGTTCGGACCTTTCTGCAGTCATTCTTTTTATCTGCACACAACACCGAATTTTCCCAGTACAGTGTCAAACTGCTTTATGCAGAAAATACTAATTAGTTTCCCAGAAGCTTATTTTTTTCTTTTGTTTTTGATATTTATTGTGTCCAAACCTTAGCTGCATGGTGCTGTAGACTAATCGACTGAAGACTGTTCTCTTAAACTCTCTGAGTTTAAATGCTCAAACTCTTATTCTAAATATCTGTTACAATTTATTCTTTGTAAGCCACCTCTAGCTTGATAGTTATTTAACCTTTTATTCATGTTCTCTCACTGTGACTTTATTGGGTCAAAAATTTCAGTAAAAAATAAGAAGACCTTTTTTGGGGGATAATTTCCAGTAACTCTCTTAATATGCTAATTTGTCTCTGAATGCCACTGAAGCTGATATGTAGATGTCAAAGCAATTGGCTGGTTAAATGCGAATTAAGGTGTTTTGACCACGCAGGGATCAGTTTCTTTGCTGACTGCTCTTCACCTGAGGTTCTTCTGTTCAGCAGGGCCTCATCGAAAGTGGGGCTCCCCCTCCCCCAGAGACCACAGGCCAGACCAGTGTCACAGAGAGGCCAGCGTTGACCAGGAGAGAGGTGAGCCTGTCGGGTCTTAGCAGAGCTGTAAACCTGGTATTACTATAATAATGCAGAGCACATTAGATGGTTTAAGAAATGAGGCAGATTCATGGTTAATGGGGTGTACTAATAAACCTTGTTAAGTGTTTCTACTTTCTCTTTAAGGAGAACAGTATCTGTCTCATGTTAATTACAAGTTAATTTGGCTGGGCCATCTCAGTCTGGCTCTCAGCCAGCAGCCTCCCACTTCATCATACGGTGAACTGCAGGAGGGCTGGACTGCACAGTGACCTCCCGTACTCCTAAGGAGGATGAAGCAATTTAGAGCCAGCTAACCCTCTCCCAGCCAGTCCATCTATATCAGCTCCTCTAGAGATTCAGCAACACTTTTTTGAGCATTTTGAGCACAGGCAGTTTCTCACTTTATGTAGGCATATGAACATGAGATATCCATAGTGGTGCTCTTGTCCCGGAGAAGCATACAGTAAATCAAAACAGCCATCACCAGAACAACACACTGGAAGTCCAGGTCATCTTGCCCTTTGCCTTATTTAATAGAATGAAACATAATTTATCAGAGCGGACCTTGATCTGTCAATACCCAATATATCCCTTTACCTTCCACAGTAGAAAGCTGAAGTCTAAAACTTTCAGTTGTTGTAGTTCAGTACATATTTTGTAATCAAACTGATTACAAAATCAGCTCCTTTTACAGTCTGCCAGTAACTTGAACAGTGCATTTGTACATTACCCATGAGCTGATGTTCCAGGGGAGCGCCATGGCAAACTGGTGTCTATCCCAGAATGCATAGGGTGCATGTCACTCTCCCTGGAAGCAACGCCTGTCCATCACAAGGCCATGGAGCAAAAAAGAATCTGAGTAGCCAATCAAACCTAGACAGTGTGTCAGTTCCATGTGGGAGGAAACTGGAGCACCTGGCAAAAGCTCCCTAGGAACATGCATTCCTCACACAGACGGACATTCCAGCCCAGAATCCAAAATTCTGTATCTTTCTTGGACAGGGAAGATAAATCTCATTAAATACTTATTTTTTCCTAAATGACTCCTTGATGAAAGAGCTTTAGAAAGCATCAGAAGTAAGATTTGTCCTGGAATAATTTAAGACTTGAATCTGATTCAGCAATAGAAAGAAAATGGAAAGACAACAATAAATGTTGAAAAAGAGACATGGTAGTTTATTCCGCCTCATTAGTTTGGTGGTTAGTAGCCTTGTGTTTCTAGACCACAGCAGCACTGTGATGCACAGCTACAAACACATCTGTGAACCCTGTCTTCCCTGCAGCTGGACCTTCTCTACGAAGAGGTGGTCTACACTGTGGTGAACCGGGTGGGCGTGCCTACCCCTGACTATGTTAACAACGAGGGAGAGCTCTTCGCTTACCTACAGAAGGTATTCTCACTTACAGTCATGGGGGTCATTTCTACCATTGCTCTCGTGGTAATAAAAAATAAAAAATTAAAACTGTTTTAATTTTTACAAACTGCTTTTTACATAGCAAAAGATTTGTCATTACTTTTTGGTAATTACTGTAGTGTTATTTGGTATTAGGTAAAGAATACACGTAATGCTTTATACTGTATAGAACATTTTTAATTAAAAAAATTGGAAAACATTTAAAATACTTGGTGAAGTGAGACTCTAATAATACTCGAAAACTTGAGCCTACAGATCAAAAGCAGCACACTCTTCAAAACAACATTCATCCCAGATAAAACCTAAAAGCTTTGTAAGACTAGGAAAAAGAATTTTCTTGCCTTAAATGCATGTGCAGCATCAGTCTTCTCCCTCTGTTAGTCTGTGATCTTGAAAGTGACTCAGTTCAATGCTGAGGTTCAAATGTCTGTTCCCCTTCCAGGACAAAGATAAAATTCAATCTTCTGCTGACATTCATTCCAGTTGGGCCCTTGATTTGGTGCCAATATTTGCTTTCTTTAAAAACATTTTCTCTGCTCAGGATTTGGTTCCAAAATATCCAAAAGTATTTTATTGCCAACAACATCATCATACAGAAATGTACACAGTCTCTACTCAACATTCCTAATTAATTTACCACATGATTTCTCACAGAACAGCTCTTAACAACATACCAGCTTACAAAGAACACACCTAGGTGGGGAATTACACTGCATCAGACACGCCCACAGTGAGTGTTTTCCTTCTGTTTAACTCCAATTGGTCACATTTCTCAAGCTACCACACTTGTAGGAGGGCAGTTCTAAAACTCACTAATTAATACATGCTTCATACCAATTACCAAGCCCGTTCACCTTTTTAAGAGCTGAAAGCTAATGTCACAATCGGCCTCAACTAGAAAATCAATTTTGCCTGTTTCTAAATCAATTTAGCCTGTGATTAAGAACAGAAACCAAAAGAAAAGAACCGAGGATTACACCAAGGAAAGGAAATTTGCAGTTTTTGAATCCATGGGTCAAAGTTTTGGCTTGAACTAAGGTGTTCACTCCATATTAACTGTTGAAAGCAGAGTTTTTTCTTCTTAATATGGGTAACCTTCAAAGCCTTGACGGTATTTGCTCTACAATAGAAATAGTGGAGTAGATTAAGGGCCTGTCAGTCTTCGCTGTGTTTGGGGGTGGTGCTGTCTCCTTTTTTTTGAGCTCCCTCTGACGCAGACAACACCCTTTGGTGCTTTTGATGTAGCTTCTCGGTCTGAATTGCTCATCTCCAGCTCGTTCCAGGGCTCTCCTGGTGGGAGGTGAAGCTGGCAATCTCGAAGGTGACCTGGAGTGTTTTTACTCATTAGTTCAGACCCAAGACACAAGTCACCTGGAGATGCTAAAAATAGATTGTCAGTGAGATTCACCAAAGCTAAGATAGTGAAGGGTTTTGATATGGCACTTACAGTAAAACAGAGAGAAATTCTTGTGGGCTTTGAACCCGGACTCTCAGTTTCTGTTTCACACAAGGAGTGCAGCAATTGTCCCCCCCCAAAGAACAGAAGGCTGCCCTATAATCCTCTCCTCATGGAAGCTGCGTTCGTTTCATCGAAGTTTGTGATTTTAATGGCTGCTTCTATTTCCCCCAGGTGTTCGACATTGGCTCAGAGGAGCATGACATCATTCTCCAGAGGGTCAGAGAATCCAAGGTGGGAGACATTTTCTTCTGTTTTTTTTGCTTTTGCTTTTGTCAAACGTTTTTCAACTGTGTTGAAAACTGCGTATCTCCCAGATATCTCTTTTCCACCTGACTGGTGCCTCAGGCTCCCCACAGAAAGGTTTGATCGTGACGTGCGGACTGATGGAGGGAACCTACATGTACAGGAGAGTGTGCTTCTTTACACAAGGGGTGGTGGGATGTTGGAACAAGCCTTGTTACATCCCCTGGCTGGCTTCTTTTTAGAAAACGCTAGATGAGAGGTTCTGATCCATTAGACATTAACTAACGAACTGTAGATGGGCCGAACAGCTCCTCTCCTTTGTTACCTGTCTTATTTTCTTCTTAAGTAACAGAGAATCTGTTTTATTTAGTGTGTGAGGGGTCTGAAAAGGTCAATGTCTTACATACAAGGAAACATCAGAGATCATTGCTGCTACAATCAAGACAGAGTAGTTGTTGTGCTACTTACATTCCTCAGGAATGCAATCATAATTCAGCACCTTTAATATAATCTGTCTTCAAGACACGAAGAATTAAAAACCAATCTGGACTTTGGACTTGGATGTCGGAACATTCTGAATCACACTAACCACTGTGGGCAAAGGTCATCCTTCACACTGAGAACTTTGATAAATATTTGCTTCTGTTTTCCTTGCTGTTTGTTGAGATTGGTTGTGACGTTTACCTGATCAATTAAGGTGGATGATGGCTTGATGTGATTGTATTTTCTTTCACTTGTATGACAGGACCTGTCCGGCTTGTGCGTGCCCCACTAAAAAAGCCTCCAATCTGTTATCAGGGCGTCTTTTAAAATCAAAAGAAAAGATCTGACATCTCAGTGCCTTTAAATGTTCCACATAAGACCTTTGATCCTCATCCAAAACTCCTGTGGTTCTCTGCAGAAGCAACAAATAAAATTCAGAGCTGAAACTTAGCTCTGAGAAAGCCGCACGAGACAGGTCTTCCTTCACTGTCAAAAGTTCCAGACGTAGCTTTGTTTTAATTTAGAATTACAAATAAAGTTCACCTGATATATTTGTTTCTTTTAAAAAATCAGATATTAAAAGGGAAAATGCACTTTCCCCTGATCTTCAGTAATTGATGATTGTTTTCAGCAAAAGGAAAAAAATAACCCACAACCTCTTAGAGCATATTGTTCAATAGTTTCATGTTTCCTTGCCTGAATAGATTCTTTCCTCGGTCAGAATGAAATATACCAATAGAAAATGTTGAGAAATGCTTTAAAATCCCTTCTATACTCTCCAGCAACACTTACGTTGTGTGTACTCCTTTTCATTCCAGCGAGCCAGTTACGCACTGAAAGTTTCTGTGATGAAAGGCAAAAATCTTCTGGCTAAAGATGCCAATGGTGAGTCAGGTGCTCTTCTTACTTCTGCGCTATGGACACGCTGACTGGAAGTTTTTCTTTCACTGCTGTAAGAACATCAGAGTTTTCACAGGTTAAAGACAAGCTCAAGGCTCCTGTGTGGCTCCACCAGTTTTTCAGAGACCTTGACAGTTCACGCTTGGTCTGTGTTATTTGCCAGCTGTGTCTACGACTCCGCAAGCGACAGCGTGCAGTTTGCAGAGCGCTGCTGGGGTGGTGTTGGCTTGAGATGAGTTCAGTATCCTCAGCTGGCAAAGCTTCACTACCCCTGTAGTGTTCTGGGCACCTCTGAGCCCACGGTTTTGCCAGTGAGAGCTGCAGGACCCCTCCAGCTGAGGGCACTGAGGGACTCGCAGCTCACTTGTAGCAGAAAACTGCAATTAAGTATTTTTTATTTCAAATTGTGTAACATTTGAAAATAAAGTAAAGCAATCGTAATTTAAGAAGAGGCATATGTTTTGCACATGTAGAACACAGAGCCCTGTAGAAATCTGCTTCCTCCTAGTTTCTTTTATCACTCCACCGTTTTGTGAGTGGTCTAGCCCTCATGTATATTCAGGCTCTACAAAAAGCCTTGCAGTAGTCTTGAATTTTAAAGGTTTTGAGGTCAGTACAATCCGATCATGGATGCTGTTCACTGTCTGCTATTACAGTTTGAATCTCACAGTGTGAACGATGTATGACAGGTTTTGTATATTGACATGTGATTATTAATATTTGCTATCAGGATGCAAATTGGCAGCATTCCAAGACCTGGACTTAGGCTATACTTTTATCTGATCTTCCTTGAGCAGAAGCTTGGTTATACAGGTACAGTAATTAACTCCAGCATTAAGGTTAATAATGAGGTTATGTTCTCAGAATGGAAACCTGTTACCTTGTCATGTTATTTGCACCAATGTCTCATTTAGGAATGTCTTGGATTGACCTCAGCTACAGGTAAAACAATGGGACACCTTGCTGCAATCGAGTTTCAGAAGTTGCAAGTATTGATTTCACCTTAAGAAGAAACAGTTTTTTTTTAATTGATACCCTCCTGCATTCTAGATTGGAAAAGATCACCCGATTCTTGCCTAAATCTGAGATCCCTGCCTTTGCTTGCAGGCTACAGCGATCCTTACTGCATGCTTGGGATCCTCCTGGGTCAGAGTCCCAAGGAGCCAGAAGAGAAGAAAGAGAGGAAGTTCAGCTTTCGCAAGAAGAAGGACAAGATTGAGAAACGCTCCAGCGTCAGGGAGGTCCTCCCTGCCAAGTACATCCAGGTCACAGAGGTCAAACCGCAAACTCTCAACCCTGTGTGGAATGAGCATTTCGTTTTGTAAGTAGTTACAGTAATTTAATTCATTCTAACTGTGTGCCAAACAAATGTAAATTAAGCAACCTCTGCTCCTTCCCTTTTTAAATTCACAACCTTTGAAGTTGAGTAATTTGTAATTTGTAATTATTTGCATACTATTTTGTACTTCCTTTTAAAGACATAAAAAGGTATATTCAAAACAGTAAGATGAGATTACATTATGTCATGTAGAGCTTCAATAAATAACCTCTTTAATGGATTTTGCAGTGAGATTGATGACATCTACAGTGACCTGCTCCATCTGGACATATGGTAAGACACTGGACTTTCCTTCAGTTTGAGATTCAGTTGGATTAAATGATTTGTCATTGCTGCACCCATGCCAAAGCAGAGCAGTTTCTGAGGCAAAACCTCATTCTGTGTGAGTCATATTGGCCATTCCATTTGCTTTGATAAAAAAGCCAAGATTGTGTGCCCAGAAAGATTAAAACAAGTTTTGAAACAAATGTCAAGTGCAACTGCTATTCAAAAAATATACTTTTGTTACATTAGCCCACACATTTACAAGCACAAATGTGAATAACCAATAACCTGCCCTGCTGTTGTCTTCCTAGGGATCATGATGATGATGTCTCAGTGGCAGAAGCCTGCAAAAAGCTCAATGAAGTCAGTGGTTTTAAAGGCATGGGCAGGTGGGTGTGGTTATGGGACAGGTGGGTGTGACTGTAGGGCACGTGGGTGTGGTTTCAGTGCAGATTTGTGTGGTTGTGGGACAGGTAGGTGTGGCTATAGGGTAGTGTGATTTGTTTGTGGGATAGGTAGGTGTGACTGTGGGGCAGATCAGATCAGATTGATCTGGCCATATATAATTTTTTGTATTAGGAATTTGTCTTTTTGCATACCCCAGCTCTCCGTGAGACACACAGACAGGGAGAGAAGCTTGGTGTCAGAGCGCAGGGTCAGCCATTTATATGGCACCCCTGGAGCAGTTTTGGTTATCTGCCTTGCTCTGGGGCCCAACAGAGTAGGATTCCTCTGCCGGCTGTGGGACATGAACCAGCAACCTTCCAGCCACAGGCCACCGCCCCCCCCCTTTTATAAGATCAGATGGGTGTGGCTATAGGGCAGCTGGGTGTGGTTGTAAGACAGAGAGATATGACTGTGGGACAGGTGGGTGTAGCACCAGGACACATAATTGTAACTATAGGACAGGTTCATGCAACACCAGAAAAAACACCAGACTCCCATCTCCTTTAGTCAAAGAACAAAACTGATTTGAAATTCAATGCCCTTTGTATCAGGTTACAATAACAAGAATTCTATATTCCTTCTAGTTCTTATTGTTTCTGTTCTATTATAGAGTCACAAAAGCAATGTGGCTGGTATAGTGGTAGGTCTTTAACTTAGGCATTATAGTTACATTATTGAAGAATTCTGCCCAACCTAAAGCATTTTTTAAAATCGTTACATTGCCGCGCAGGTATTTCAAGCAGATTGCCAAATCTGTGAGGACCAATGGCACAGCAGGGTCTGTAGAGGAAAATGTGGATGACTTCCTTGGCTGCCTGAATATTCCCATCGGTGTAAGTACAGAGAAAGGGGATGAAAACCATTATTAACCAAAGACGTTATTTTTTCAGTGCAGAAATGCTGTCCATTGAAAGCCGTTAACTGTGCACAAGTAGGATGAAGTATTGGTGAACCTTGTTAAAAACTAAAAACTGAATAGTAGTAGTCCCTTTTCACTGTTCACTAATAATGAAAGGTTTTTTTCTTGGTTATCAAAATCTTGTAATCCCATGCCATACAGGTAGATGTATCCAATGGCACGTCATTATTCTTAGTCCCTATTTCATTGCAATGGTAAAGTGCAAAAACAGTAAAATCAAGGTGAAAGCACGGTAAAAAAAGAGGTGCCTTAAAGTGCAGTACAAACCTCTGGAAAGTGGCAGATGAAGTAGATGTCTGGCACAAGTATGGTGAAACTGAGGGACACCGCTTTCTGAAATGACCGTGCCAGACTCCTAGAAGGAGTCTGAAACTATGCAGTGAGTGGTAATTTGCGGGTTCGAGCACACGTGATCTGACGCAGTCTTGTTTCGCCTGCCTCTGAAGGAGATCCCTGTGGATGGTTTGGACAAGTGGTTCAAGCTAGAGCCCCGATCCAGCACGTCCAAGGTGCAGGGGGAGTGTCACCTGGTCCTCAAGCTGGTCACCACACAGGTACACCCCCTCTCTCACAGCACCAGGGGCGCAGCTGAGGGGACGGCAGGGGGTGGGGGGTGGGGGTTGAAGTGCTTTGATCAGTGAGATTGATCAGGTTTCTTTGATCAGTTTGTTCAGATCATTGAGAATCTAGAGAAAAACCTTCTCTGTCTGGAAAAACAAATCTTTATTCAACCGGAATCACAGTTCTGACATTGCTCTGTTGAACTAAAATCCTTTTTCTTTCACAATCCAGGCTTACAGCAGCTAGTATACAGTTATCAAAATCATAGATGCAGAAATTTGTTTAAGATCAGTGGAGAGCTGCACTTTGGATTTTTCTTTTGAATTGTTTCGATGCTATTTGTTGGTCTCTCTCCCTCAGAGGGACACGGTCTTGAGTAAGAAAGACTCGTATGCAAAAGTTCATGAGAAGCTCCTCCGTCAGATCCTGGAGTATGAACACGCTCAGGTGAAGGTAAATTGGCTGATTTCATAGCTGGATTTTGTATTCCCCTCACTGTGGACTAGAGGATTTTATTGCTATTTATACATGTACATTAAAATTCGTTTTCATGCCAATCTCTCAGGATGCACACAGTACAGCAGATGACACAGTACAACAGACAACACCACACAATGTAGACAGTACAGTACAAAATGATAGATAATAAATAGTGACAACCAGTAATAAAAAATATGTTATAGTACTGAGGCACTACTTTATTAGCTGTTGAGGATCCGTACTGTCGTAAGGCACAAGCTGTTCTGAAGCCTAGTGGTCCGAGTTTAACTACACTTACTGTAGTGCGCTACTGCTTGCCAGAGAGAACAGTTTGTGGGCAGGATGCTGGATTGGCCTTACCAACTGACTGTTGGTAAATCACATCCTATAGTCCTCTCTGCCGTTGCCACAGCCCTTTGCAGTGCATCTTTGCCATGGGCAGCTGCTGTGGGTTAAGAAAAGGAAGAAGGTTACAAAGGAGAGGAGATCATTCGGCCACTCTAACCCATTTGGTAGTTAGTAGTTAATTGACCCAAGGAACTCATCCTGCTGTTTCTTGTAATACGCCAGGGTGTCAGTTTCAACAATATGGCTGGGTAGCTTGTTTCACACTCCCACAGCCCTGTGGGTAAAGATTTTCCTCCTGTTCTCTGTTTAAAATGCACTTCCACTTTGTTTAGTGCCCACTGTTTAATGTTTCAGTGAATCTTGACAAGTTGCAATCTCCTATTATAAGGAGTTGGAGGAGAGGGTGCCTTTCTCGTAAATTTCAATATACTGGTGTCTTGGATTGTAATGATCCTGTTTCACTTTTAGAGCCTTTGTATTAGAGGTATAAGAAGCAGTAGGTTTTAGTCTTCCTGTTCTGTGATCATCTGTGATCCTGCAGCAACCTCACTGAGAGGCGCATCTCCTCCAGGTGTTGCTAACTGTCCTGCAAGGAGATGGATGCATGTCAGAAGACAGATGACCACCAGGTGGGCGTGTCGGAGATGGGGTTACACAGCTCTTTCAACTCCCCTTGTAGTATAGGGGCTGTAGCTGTAGACCGATCTGACAAAACACCTGATGAATTCAAATTGAAATAAACTACAGACAGGGTGATTTAAAGCTCGGATAGCATTTACAGTATAATGTGAGCAATATAATCTTAGGAGCAATGATTGTCTTGAATACAAAAGAAAAGATAGTAATGAGTCCAAGTTTGAAGGGGATCTTTGCCTTTCCTTCTAGACAGAATCCTACAACTGGAATGGGAAGCTGAGTCAGCCAGCCTGGACTGTGGTATCCCATCATGCCGTGCAGACTGACTTGTCACCACTGCAGAGGGCCATAATGTAAGTTTCTAGTGACAGTCTAATAAAAGCAATATTCCATATTATTATTATTTTTGATCTGTACAGCATTCTTTGGTTTTTCTTCATTTTGCTATTGATGTTGGTGTTTCCTGTTCCACTAATCAATTCGAAGAGAAAAAGTGTTTGACCATTTTAAATAAGGCACACAGTAGGCATGTACTGTATACACAAATTCCCAAATCCAAAGTAAAACCATCTTCATTTGGCTTAAAAGATTTTCTACCATGCAGAGTTTATCAAAAGTCCTAAGACAATTGTTACTAATATCACAAACTCCAAAAGAAACTTATAGAGATTGATGACAGAGACTGTTTAGCATTCACAGGACACATTTACAGAAACTATTTTTAGGAATGAACTAGTGCAGACTTAGCATGATGGGAAATGGTTTCTAAGTGTCTTTCCTAGTGTTTTAAAGCTTGTCATAGCTTTGTTTTGTCTGACTCTTGATTTCTAAAACCAAATCCATTTATATGTGCATAACTGAAACAGGAATATAATATGAACTTTCTGTTCCTCTCACATTTACATTTAAAGCCATTGAATAGGCTTATTCATTCAAATCTTTGTGGTGTCATGAAGATACACTTTGTTGCAACAGCACTCTGGACCCTTAGAAAGAGAGATATGTAAATATGCCCCTTTATTATCCCAACTGACTATTATAACATAATATTTGAAGATTGAGGAGTGTAATGTGATATTATTTTTCCTGAATTCCCTGTCAGAAATCTAATATTAATCTGATCAGGACGGACATTGCCTGCCCTGTAGGACACTTTTCAGATTAATATGGAGCACCATGTACTTTTCAGCAAGTACAGGTATCCAGTAAATTACTATCACCATCCCCTGCAGTTCTCCTTCACATGATATCTCTAGATCTCACAGCTGAAATAACACTTTGTTGTCTTTTCATGAGAGATATATGTTTGCACTAGGTCAGCTTGTTCTGGGTTTATTTTAATTTCTGATTTGTGGCCAATGCTCTGTTTCTCTTATTCAAGGCTTAAAACGGCACCTGATCTTTCAGGTTTTTTTGCCTCAGAAAAGCATTGAATCTTGTTTTGGAGGTAAAGCAATTGTTCGCTGTTGTGACGACTGCAAAGATTCAGAGGGAGCGGTGAACGAGGAAAGCTAGGACTGGAGTCATTTGAATCAGTACCGGACAGTTTTTTTTGGTGGGATTGCTGGTTTGACCCTGGGTCACATCCTTCCCTGACCACTCCTGACTCCTCCTCCAGGGTATCTTCCTCTGTTGGCAACAGTGACATGTGGGCAATGATCTTCCTCCTTGAGAGACCCTCAGTTCCAGTTCAGTGTGGCAATCACACCCTGTCAGCGCTGTCGGAAGAGATCACACTGTCGGAAGAGATCACACACGGTTCTCCCCTCACTCCCTGCTGGTACTGGTGGAGCGGGGGGCTGACAGATTGAGTGTGAAATGAAGATTAATTGGTGATTTCATGGTTAAAGAAATACTGTGAGAGCCAGGCACACATGGGACCTCCCATGCCAATAGATTCATTGTGCCACTGTTCTGGAAGAGGGAGTTGCTAACATTTCTACTGCTTATTGGTGACGCTGGCACCTGTAACCCTGTACTGCAGGTTTTCTGTGTGTGTGAGCCACATGCACACCGCTGCAGAGCTCTGCCGGTCCCTGTGTTGAGCCAGTTTCGTGTTGTCTCCTCTCCTGCAGATGGTGGCAGTGCTACAGCAAACATCACCAGGCCCACACCATGGACTACTCCTTCCTGCTGGAGCTCCTGAGGCAGGTCGAGGAGGCCTGGGATGCTGCTTCTCTGCAGACGGAGCTGGTAGGCCCAGGTGTCCCTCACCTCCTTGGTGAAGTTATGCAGGGTCTTTGGATATTTCACTGGATATTCGCATTTGATTTCCTTGGCTCAGATTCAAGATGTGCTGTAGAGCAGAGGTTCTCAGTTCAGGCACTTTCACTGCTGAGGCTAATTAAAGGGAGATGGGATCGTTCAAATTTTTTAAATTGCTTCTGCTCTGATTGTCAAAAAATGTAATGCACAGAACCCTGTTCAGTCTGTCCTTAACTTGTTAGCTTGTTGTTCACCCTTATCTGTCCAGGCATGAAGTAATAGGTCAGAGATTACAGTCTGCAGACAAACAGGATTTAGACAATTAATTATTTATGCTTTCTATGAGCTCAATGCTTGCATTTCAGATACCTAGATGAATAATGTTCTCATACTTGATCAATTCCTAAGTACATCTGCTGATAACACACAAACAGGGGTCTTATCAAAATATTAGATCAGTTAAGCATTTTAATCAGCATAGTCAAGAGCTTAGTTAGGGAAAAAAATACTCTGGAGGAAACCAGTGCTGTGATGTTCCTGTGAGTTCGTGGACACATAGTCATAACTGATAAATAATGTAGCATAAATCCAGATCACAACAGATAAAACCAGCTATGCATCTTAATGATACCAATTGCTTTTGTTTCATGTCCCTTTCATTTGTTGCTTAAGAACACAGAAAGGTTAAAAAAGAACATAAGAATTTAATAAGGGACTACAAATGAGAAAAAGCCTTTCAACCCATCTGACCTGTTTGGTGGTTAGTAGTTAATTGATCTGAGGACCTCATTCAGCTGTGTCTAGAAAGAAGCCAGAGTATCAGTTTCAACAGCATGACTGGGTACCTTGTTCCATGCTGAGGCTTTAATAAAATTTAAAAAAATCAATCCTCCTAGGCAAAGTCTTCTCGACAGGTCGTAGTCCTATTCAACTGGATTATTCACTAAAAAAATGAGTCACAGTAGGGTATTTTTTTTCTATATGAGCTGTGAATGATAAAATCTTCCCTAAAGCACTTATCTACAGTCGTGAAAAGTGTCTGCTGTGTCTTCTGGGGTCTGTAGGACCCAAATGATTATATAAAGTTTATTTCTTCTATACAGTCTAGCAGCCTGTTGGCTGAGCAGCCAGGGACATATTACAGTATACAGCACTTCATTTTCTGAGAGCTATACATTTTTTCAGTTCTATTGAGTTTTACTGTGGAGATTTCTTTTAGCAGTGTTGTTCTAAAAACAGTGTTGCACTAAAAGATCCAGGATCCAGGCTTGGTTGTGATCTGTTCTACTCAAGACTTGGACTAGCAATAAGGTTACATGTTCTGCTATCTGCAGTTGGCAGAATTGCTGTCTGAGCTGTCCCTGCAGGATGTTTCACATCTGGCTGCTATGTTTTGTTGGGAACAGGAGCAGAGCCTGGCAGACAGTTTCAGCCTCTTCACAGAGTACTGCCTCTCGCTGCTGAAGAACCTGCGGCAAGTGTTTCCCACCTCCAGCCCCACTGCCATCACGCGCTGTGAGTTTTTGCTCAGGTAAATATGACCCTCCATCCAGGCGTGTGTCACTGCCGTGCAGAGATGTGCTGATCTCTAAAGCTGGAGCTCTCAGTCCTGCAAAACTTATAGATCTAGTTCATCGCTTCCTGATGCCCTTGGAAAGAGAAGAACATTAGAGAGGTCACAAATGCAAAGCAGCCCATCAGCCAGTCGGCCCAGTCAGAGAACCTCATCCAACTGTTTCTTAAAAGAAGCCAGTGTATCGCCTTCATCTGCATGGCAGGTTTAGGTCTGCGCTGCAGTTGCACGGCCCCCAAGACCATTACAGACTCATGCCCTCCCCGACATACAAAGGGTCCCTACTATATTAAACCTGTAAAAAATTGAATAAAATAGTGTCCAAAGATGAAACCCAGACTGAACCGAGATCAGTTTGTGCCAAGGCTGAAGTTAGGATTGATTAATTAATTTAGGTAATTGATTGCATTGATTAATCACTTCTCTACCAGCAACCCCACTGCATTGCAGATCAGGATGCCTTGTTCAAACTTTTAGGCTCACAGCTGGCATTCACACTCTCCTGAGTCTTCCCAGAACCACATTAAAGAGTACAAGAATCTCCCTGCTCCAGTCTACTTTTGAGTATCTGGTGCAGAGACATTCACTTGTTCCCCTGTAACCTCATATCTGAAAGCCCATGTTTCAGGGTAAAAAAAGAGTGTTGCTAAGCAGCACTCAACACAGTAGACACCAGTGTGAGATGACCCCTCCGAAACCTGCTCACTAGACGAGCAAGAAAACCGACACTAAGCTGCTTCTTTACAGACGATGAGATAATGTGGTTCTTGTTCTCTTTTGCGAGATCTGAAACAAATCTTTTTACGTGTTCAACAGTGCATCGAGTTCAAGTTTGATACTTTATTACCATAACAACTAGTTGTGTGGAATTTGGTGTGGTGAGCTCACACAAGTAAAAGCATACAATAGAGATATACAACAGAAAGCCAATTACAGATGCATCCACCCAACACATTGATAAACCATCCTAAACACACACCAGCAGTAAATAAATAACATTGGGGCCTGGTAGAGTAACAATGAGCCGTGCAAAAAAGTCAAAGTTAAAGTGCAGAGTTTATGCATTTCACAGCCTCCGGATAGGTGCTGTTACTGAACCTAGTAGACCTTGTATTAATAGACCTGTGCGGCCTAGCAGAGGGGAGAGACGTACACTGAGGTTGGGCAGGGTGGGAAGGGTCGGCGAGGATTGTAAGTGATGAGGTGTTGAGAGGAGTGTTTTGTCTGCTCTTCTGTTGCAGGTGTCTGGGACAGATTCATAGCATGGAGGCTTTCAAGAAAATGTGTCCATTCCATAATGAACTCTATGTGGAAATCGCTACCGTCATAAAGGTACAACATTGTCAGATTTGATTTGCCAAGACTAAAGCTTGCTAAAGGGGTCATTTTTAAAATTGTCGTAGGGTTCACATTATTGCTACAATTACTTCTGTCGGGGACTACTCTTTGTACCGTCATATGGTTTTTGTGTTATCTTATGATTTAACCTCACATTGTCAAGAATGTGTTGTTTCCATCTTACTACTGCCAGATTACTCCAGTTATTTGTACAGAGATGGGAATTGTATTTATGTTGCAAAATACTGATTCCTAACCCTAATCAAACCTTTGGGCTCTCGTTTCTGCAGAAGAGCACATTGGAATGGTACGAGGGGATCATTTCCACAATCAAACCAGAGGAGGGTGTACGTACTGGTTCATGTCTTCGTCTGCTTATTAAACAATTCCGTCTCGCTGCAGATTTCTTTTACATTTTCTACAAATTAGTATTGGCAACATCCAGGTCGAGCAAACTCCCCACCCTAGTGCTAGTGAAGGATGAATGAAGACATTGTTGTGGATCCTACAATAGCCAATCAGATTGCTGCTGCACTGTGAGCCCTATAGCACTTACAGCAGGTTTGGCATCAGATGGAGAACAGATGCAGTGCCCACCCATGGTGCAGCGGGCTCACATATATCCCACAAGCCCCAATGGTGTCTGTATTACCATCACGGAATCCCATCCAACCCTAGTATCATGCATGTAGTTGTGCAACACTACCTGGACAATTCTGGTCGCAATCTGCATGTGACATAGCCCAGAACTGAAGCAATGATCTTGGGACAGGAGTGCTCAGCCTGCGCTTCAGTCTGGGACTTTGAGATAGCTGAGAGATAATCTGCCTGCTGACTGTTACACTGCAACAATTAAAAATAGACAAGTAAAAGCCCCCCTGTTCCTCAATCCGATGTCTGTGCTAATTTAAATGGTACATTTTTAGGAATTGAAAATATGGCATTATCCATTTTTCCCAGACACTTGAAGAGCAGTTGAGGCGCCTGGTGTTGGTGGTGGATGCAGTCACCAGCGACGTGCAGAAGAGCCAGAACGTCTACAACAAGCTCTTCAGCAGGTATCTGTCTCCCGCCTGCAGCCACTCAGTGCGTCCTGCCATCAGCAACACAGGACAAGTCGAAAGGAGTAAGAAGCCTTCAGTGCTCTGCTTCGCAGGAGGTGTTCAGCATCGCCACTCAAGAGGACATTAGAAATAACTCATGGGAACTAGTTGGGATGTTATTACATTGGCAATCTCTCTCTTTCCCCTCCTTGCAGTGCTGTGAAGGTGGATTTCTTCAGTATCTCCTATCGACAGCTGGAAAAACTGGTAAGGAAATGTCTGAAGTCAGAACAAAGACATAACCGTGTAAAAGTGCACTAGGTATGACATTGTAAAATCTTGTTTCAATAACAAGAATCAAAACTGATAGAGGATATTAATTATGCAAATGAATGTATTAATTTAATACACAAGTGTTCACTTAAAACTGTAAACAAAAAAGATATAACAATTTCCCGGGACCAGGGTTGAAAACAACTGTGTTTTAGTGCACTGAAACTGATTTGTCTCGCCCTTTAAAGATCACTAAACTCATTTACTTTGTGAAAGGCAATATGAAACCAAGCGTCACTAGACAGCAGTATTCAAGATGAAAATACTTGGAAGTGCTGTTCTCACTGACCATAATATTAGAAGGCCTCGTTACATAATATATTGGGCAAAAACTGCTCGAGTCGGTAGCAGCGTGTATTTATATTTATATCCCTTCTTCTACTGGGAGTGCATTCAGTTCCAGCTGGGATGAGGATGATGTTGTGTGGGACCGAGCTGTATGTTCTAGCGTTTAGAAATACTCATGTTCCTTAAGCCAACTATGCGTTGCCTGCTACTGAGAGTCTGTTCATTTGAGGTTCTGGTCTTCAGTGTATTTATCAAGAGCTTACTATGAAGAGTGTGCAAGGTGACCCTGCTGGGATACACTGTCTGCCCTTCAGGTTGCTGACGATGTGAGCACTGCTATGGAGAAGGTGTGTGGTACTCTAGAGCAGGAGGGCACCAGACTGACCCAGCCCATGGGCGAGACGCTGTTTGAGCTGTACATCTCCCTGAAGATCCTCAAACAGTACTGCGAGTTCCTCCCCCTCAAGTAAGTGTTGAACAGATTAACTCCGTAACTCTTTTTTTCAATCATTGATGTTTGCTATTTTCTTTCAAAATACTGTATAAGAAATGGTTGTACGAGTTGCTTTTGTCCCACTCTTCCAGAACTCAGCTCTTTGAAGTCAATTCTCAGTGTCGAATCTGTTTTCATCTCAATAAAGATCAAACCAGTGTCCATTCCTTAACGGCATAGATTCTAAATGTTAGGATATGTGCACAGCATCACTAATGTACCGTATGCTTGAGATTTAACCTTGAAGACCTTAGCTAGGGAAGAGTGGGTTATATTTGTTCTTTGACAATGAAGACCTGAGTGTTTTTTTTTTCTTGTTGGTGTTTCAGGGACACCAAAGCTCTGGCTCTGTCTGGATTTCACGAATGGTTTAAGACGTCCATTCACAAATGGCTGCAGATAGTCCATGAGAAGTCATGTGATAGAATCCGCAAAGCAGTGGAGGTGGACCAGGTGGGTCCACGTGGGCAAGATCTGAGTTGATGATCATGTCAGGTTCTGAGTCTCCCATTGTGGTCTTAATCAGAGTGAACAAACCGCTTCAGTGAAAGCATTTTTAATCTGAGAAAACTTGCTCTAGATATGAACATAAAACAGCTCTGAAGTCTGAGCAGCCCTTAGTTTAAGCTACCCCTTTCATCATTTAGACTGGCATTTCCTAATTTAAAAGCAAACTTTCCCCCAGTAGGGGAAAAGACTTTTAATTGTAGAAAACTGTCAATGAGGCTTTGGAAGTGAGCCCAGGAGAAGCGGGGAGTGTTTCACTCAGTCTTTCCCTGTGAGTGTGTAATCTGTGTTGTGTTTGGAGCAGCTGGTTCCTGTTCATACGTTATCGAAGCACAGCACTTCTGCAGTGGACGTCACTTCCTGTTTCAATCAAGTGAGGGAATTCTGGGTACAGCTGGCCTGGCCGGACTCGGCAGGAGCCTTTATTTTCGTCACCCGATTGACAGACGTGAGTATGCTTGGGTTTCTTCGTGGATAAAAATTCATGTCAGGATTGAGGACGTGTCATCTTTCGCACATTGACATGTTTACATTCCAGCCTTGCACCCGGGCTAGTATTACTGAAATTCCTAAACAGGTAATTCCTAAAGAATGGCTAAATTATACTATGCTAATGTATGGTAAGCCGACTATAACATTGTTATGGACTTTTGTGATGACTGAGGGAACAGGATCCACACACTCTCTGGCAGAGAGCAGGCATTGCCTCAGGAGATATCAGTACTGTACATGTACTGTGTGGTCTGTCTCTCACTTTACTTTCTTGCCCTGACACCATTGAATCTCAAGGTTCTGTCAAGAGCTATTTTCTCCCAGCTGTTGCTATTAATATTTATGGGAAAAACAGACCACCGGTAGGTCCTGGAGAAACCAACAGACCTTAAATCTCTCTCATTATTTTATTTAAATGTGCTGAACACATTTTATTCCTCATTACCTACATTGCCATTAGGATATCCACGGAGTTCCCATTATGAGTCAATTAATTTTTGGGTAAGAGTCTATCCATGGGGTCCCCATTAGTCGGAGTTCCATGAGGTTCACACATGGGGATCCTACCAGTCAGAGTCAGAGATCCACTGGGTACTGCTGTTTAGTGTACTTAGTGTGTCAGCTTTCTATCGATAATCAATTCCATAAAGGACAGCATTTTAGGAGAGTGCTAACCATAAAGAGGCATCATTAAGAAGCTTTGGTAGGCCACTTTAAAACATCTTAAGTTGGTTTAATACCTGGAAAGGGTTCAGTTGGTTCAGTTATCAAAGTAAGACCTCAGACAGAACAAAGACTAGAAGATGTGCACTCCAGAATACAAAAAAAGTCAGAAAATGTCATGATCCACAGAGAAATGTAATTTCTCATGTACAAATGAGCCAGGACTGGGAATGGAGGAGGTCATTTTTTGTTCTTTGCAAAGAAAAACTGGATCCATTCTTTGGCTGCAGGATGTTTGCAGTGCCGCGATCTGCTATTCAGATCTGATCAAGCGCAAAATCGAGAGGAGCCAGATGCTCCAGGACAACAAGAACTTAACGAACCAGGTAACTGCAGGGTCTCCATGTTCACAGAGCTGTACAGCACTGAGAGGCATAAATGAAACTGAGATACATGCCAGGCAAAGACATACAAAATAACACATTTTGTTTTTCTGATAAGCCAGGTGTTTGAAAGCAATTGGTGAGTTCTCTAGCTCATTACCAAATGTATATATGCTAACATCAATATAGAAAGGAGTAACTGAACAAACTACTGTGTAATACTACAGAAACCAAGGCAGTATAATCAGTACTTTTGTAAATGTTAGTTGGAAACATATCCATGAATGGTTATGTAGTACTGAGTCAGAATAGTTAGTGCTTTGACTTCATTTGCCTTTCCATGGAGGGGAATGTGCCAGCAATCGCCACACTGTTCAGCACTGTCTCTTAGGAGCCTCTGACTAACTCTCTACAATTGTCGCCTTCAGCTCTGTATTGCGCTGAACAACATTGAGCACGTGCGCAAGTTCTTAAGCAACCTACCCAAGGACCTGGACTGGAAGTCCCTAGAGGTGGCCATGGAGGAGTCGTGTGGGGCGGATGGCAAGGAGCAGGTGCAGAAAGCCCTGAACGCTCAGCTTTTCAACATCGACATTGACCTGCAGCGCGAAGCCAAGCGCATGATCGCACTCCTCACAGACAAGGTGGGTGGAGGAGCAGACCTGACTGGGGGGGCTCCTCACAAAGGAACCTGCTGCTGTTCAGCTGCAGGCTGTGATGGTTCTAAACACTCTCAGGGCTCTTTCTTAACATAAAACAGTTTACATTCATCTGTTGGAGTAGCATATTGATTGAAAGATTTCTTTCCTTGAAGGACACCTTATGCATTGTCTCCAAGAAGTTCATGTTCCACATGTTAAAACATGTTCTTCCTGTGGTGGCATGGGTTTTCACCAGGTGCCCCGGTATCCTTCCACCTTCCAATGACATGCAGTTTAGGCTGTCTCTCTCCAAAATCGACCCCACGTGCATGTGTCTCAAAAGGATTTCCTTCCCTACTAGAGTGTAGTCCCACCTTGAGCCCTGTAATTCTGGAATAGGTTCCAGTTTGCTGCAATCCCATTCCAGGACAGGTGACTTTCTGATAATCCATGGATAGTAATTAAAATTATTGATGGGAGTCACCAAGAATGTGACTTAAAAATCACAGCTTAAGAGTGAATAAATTGTGCCGTTCATTTTTATAAATCAAATGCATTATCATGTTAATGACTGATAGGATACTCTCCCTGTTTCTGTCGTTGGCTGCAGATGGTTTTAGATATGAAGAAATACATCCAGCACATCAGTCTATCCCCGGACTCTATCCACAATGATGATGTGAGTGTTCACTCCCCTTTCCTGCCCCCATTTTGTGTTTGACCATAACGGGAAAAAGAACACTGAAGACACAGGAGAACAGGTGTTTGACAAGTAGCGGTTCAAAAACCACAAGACAGCATTTCAGTCGTGTGTTTTATTTTGACAGAAACACAATACAGCACTTGGCTGGATTGTCAGATGCAGATGCAGTCTAATGCACCATATGTTTAACCTCAGCCTTATTCCTCAATATGTGTGTGACGATCCTGAAGGTACACACAACTTGTTTCTTCTAGGCTGTGTCCCCTCTGATGAAATACCTGGATGACACTTTGGTTATCTTGAGCGAGTCCTTAGTGAAAGAAAACCTGTCCAGGTAAATAATTTATCCCCTTAATTTCAGTTAGCTTAAGAATTATGTCAGTTGAGAACTAATGCAATAATATCATTTACAGTGATAACATGGAGTCCTGTCTATTCAATTGGATGAATCAATATTGCATCCCAATTTCACTGTCTGTTGGACATTGTGATGGTCACTGGTGCCTTTAAATAACAAATCCTTTGTTGCAAATAACACATTTGCTAGTGCTTCTCCAGTTGCATCCTGGAGTGGTATTCACTCAACCACACCAACAGACCAGGTTGAAAAGCAAGAAATTGCTTCATTGGTTGAATTAAGAAGCAAACATATCAGATATTGCCAGTGCATTTTATCCAGAATACTGGGATTAACACCCCTAGTCCTTCTAGAGTACCCTGAGATCTTTAATGACCAAGTACTCAGGGCCTTGGGCCAATGGCTCACGAAGGACTGCACTTCCTACAGTGTTCTAGGGCATTGGTTAGGAAAGTTGTTCCAGGGGGAGGAGTGCACCAACCACACCAGCCTATTTTTCCTGAGAAGTCTCCGGTCCCAGTACTGGCCAGACACAGCCTTCCTTTGTGTCCGAGGTCTGAAGTGATAACTCTGCAGCTGTCTACAGTACATTCAAATTGTATAATATTGTGGTGCACGACTTTCATGATCAAACTGTTTGAAAGTCCAGATACCTGTATAAGCACTCTAGGTATTGAAAGGTTTTAGGTTTATGTGTTTCTTTCCACAAATGCTACAATGGCAGAATGACAAACTTGAAATGTGACATGTGTACTGTACCCTCCTATTTTGTGTTTTTTCAACATTGATTTCCATCTAATTTTCTTCTTTTCATATTCCATCACATTTACTTCTGTATTTTGAGTAGTCTACATTTTAAAGCCATGTGAGTGTTTTCTGTGTAAATGGCCGTACTAATGCCAGTGAAATTCAGTCTCGGAGAGCAGGGCCGCTGGTCCCCTCGTGCGCAGTGGGGCAGTTCGCTCCCTGGTGGTATATTCCTGTCAACCCTGTTCACCTTCCTGTCTGGCAGGGTGCTGCAGGGCCTGTGGCAGCTGCTGCTCAGGCTGATCTTCGACACAGTGGCTGAAAACCGAGGCGTGTCTGTGGAGTTCTACGGGAGGTTCCACTACACGGTCGAGGTAGGTTGCGCGCTGGCCGCAGCTGCACCCTTCCCTGCTCCGAGAGCGCAGTTTCAGCTCTCCCATCATACAAGCTGCCAAGCTGATCTTGACTAACACGCGCCTTCCCGTCCACAGCTGTCATTGTGTTAAACCAGCAAGACGAAGCCTGCCGAGATACTGTTGTGAACAAGAAGCTGGCAAAGTGCTGGAATGGCTTTGTGAAACTCCCCTTGGGGTTTTCCTTTATTGTCCTTTCCATGAATGGCGCTTTGTGTCAGCTGAGAGACAGGCAAATTGTTTCTCTTCGCCACTGGACATTTAAAGCTTTACAATTCTCTTCCTGTCTTCCAAATTGTGTTGATCACAATTGGTTGCCGCACTTCAGCTCTCTGCGGTCTGAACTGCGGAACTGACCAAATCAAACCTTCATCACGGCCCTGACAGTAATTTGCTGGAGCAATTAGTGGGGCACAGTCTGTAATGTTGATGTGTTAATACCAATATGCAAAGGACAAAAAAAAAACTTCCAACAAAATCACAGCTTGCAGCCTCTAAGTGGATAAGCGCAGTGGGCATTAGCTGTTAGGGCTCGATGTGTTACAGGAAGTGGCTATAGGGCATTGTAGCGTCCTTATTTAGATAATCCTGCTGGGCTGGTTACCTGCTGAGTTTATGAATGTGCACAGGCCTGACCTTCCAAGATTGAGTGCCTGTGAGAAATGTAACCTGAGTATCATCATTGGATTGAAAACCACTGGATTTCTTCTGAAGTGGATTGTGAAGATCAAATACTAAATTGTCTAAATGGCAAGCTAAAGCAAATCTGTAAGATTAAGTTAGTTCAGGTGGGTGGCTGCATCAGCATGCTTAGGCTGCAAGGGAACAAGTGATAGGTTTATTCCATGCTGAAAAGAGAAGAAAGAAAATGCAACCTTTTTGGCTGTGGAGCCTCCCACACTTGAAGAAGGCTCCACCGCCAAAACGTTGTGTTTTCTTTCTTCTCTTTTCAGCATGGAATAAACGTATTACTTGTTCCTTTGGTTTCTCTACGATTAAGCCAAGTTCTACTGAGCTTTAAGAATTTACAGTAATACGTGTAATAATGTACAGTGTCCTTCACCTGTCAATGAAACACTGAAACATTGTGCTTCTCCCAGGTTCTGGTTGAGTTTTTCCATGCTGAGGGTGAGGGCTTGGCACTGGACAATCTCAGGAATGAGCAATACAAAGTAAGCATTTACAAAACCTGGAAAACTGCTGTGAAGGGCTAAGAGGAAACAATGAGTTATAATCTGCACTACACTGGATATCCTTATTTTTCCAGACAAAAAAAATGTAATTGCTAAAAAGCCTCAGTCAGGAATATGACTTTTATTCAGGAAACAAAATTATACACCAGTTATGGATAATTCAGGAATGGTTATTTGGAATTCAAGAGCCTACCTAACACTTGGTGTACATCAGCCAATGTACACAAACAGCACTTGCACCGAATTAGTTACGTTTTGTATGCCCTGCTCTTCTTTGAATTCCGTTTTTTATATACATAAATTGTGGTTCTGCAGGACAAGCCATGACTGCTTCACAACAAAAAAACATAACATATGGTGCAGTCCGTAAGTATTTGGACAGTGACACATTTTTTGTTGTTTTGGCTCCGTACTCCAGCACATCGGATTTGAAATAAAGCAATGACTATGAGGTTAAATTGCAGAATGTCAGCTTTAATTCAAGGGTATTTACGTCTATATTGGGTGAACCATATAGGAATCACAGCCCTTTTTATACATAGTTCCCCCATTTCAGGGAACCAAAAGTAATTGGACACATTAATATAGTCGTAAATAAAATTGTCTAATTAGTACTTGGTTGCAGTTTCTTTGCAATCGATAACTGCCTGAAGTCTGTGACTCATAGACATCACCTGGTGATGCTCTTCCAGGCCTGTAATTCAGCCATTTTCAGTTCCTGCTTGTTTCGGGGGCTTTTTGCTTTCTGTCTTCTCTTCAGTAAGTAAAATGCGTGCTCAGTGGGATTCAGGTTGGTTGATTGACTTGGCCAGTCAAGAACATTCCACTTTTCGGCCCTGTTTGGGGTCATTGTCCTGTTGCAAGGTGAAACGCCGTCCAGTGAGTTTTGAGGCATTTGGTTGGATCTGAGCAGATAAGATGCTTCTGTACACGTCAGAATTCATCCTGCTGCTGTCCGCAATCACATCATCAATAAAGACAAGTGAGCCAGTTCCACTCTCAGCCATACATGCCCAGGCCATGACACCACCTTCACCATGTTTCACAGATGAGGTGGTATGCTTTGGATCATGAGCAGTTCCATTTTCTCTCCATACTTTCCTCTTTCCATCACTCTGATACAGGTAAATCTTTGTCTTATCTGTTCATAAGACTTTGTCCCAGAACTCTACAGGCTTTTTTCTGTACTTTTAAGCAAACTGTAACCTAGCTTTTCTGTTCTTGAGGCTTACCAGTGGTTTGCATTTTGTGGTGAACCCTCTGAGGTTATGCTGGTGTATTGGTCTCTTTCTGGCAGTCTTTGACACATCTTCCTGCTGTATATGCCTACATCCTGGAGTGTTCTTGATCTGTTCAAGTCAAAAAGTATTCTTCGGTCAACCACTACTGTGGTCTTCCATGGTCTATTAGGTCGTTCGCCATTGCTAAGCTCACCAGTGTGTTCTTGCTTCTTAAAAATGTACCAAACAGTTGATTTTGACACACCTAATGTTTTAGCTATGTCTCTGATTGATTTATTCTGATTTTTCAGCCTCATGTTGGCATGCTTTAATGGCATTAACACTTCTTTGGTCCTTATGTTGAGAGATAACAGCAACAGACTCCAGATGCAAATGCCACATCTAGAATCAACTCTAGACCCTTGTTAGCTCTCTTGTGCATGAACTAATGATACAACAACACACAGCTGGCCAAGAAACAGCTGAGCAGCCAACTGTCCAATTACTTTAGGTCTCCTAAAATGGGAGGACTATGTATAAAAATCATACATGGGGAAAAATTCGATGCCACGGTAAAGGCCGAGGGGGGGAATTTGGCCCGGACACCAAGATAACTCCCTACTCTTATCGAGAAATGCCCGGGGATCTTTAATGACCACTGAGAGTCATATTCCTATATGGTTCACCCGATATAGACGTAAATATCCTCGAATTAAAGCTGACATTCTGCACTTTAACCACATAGCCATTGTTTCATTTCAAATCCAAAGTGTTGGAGTACAGAGCCAAAACAACAAAAATTGTCAGTGTCAAAATACTTACGGACTGCACTGTAAGTGCATGAATCATCTACATAGTGCGACCTTATCTATTTTGCTAAATGTAATCCAAACCGTAACTTTTTGGGTAGAGATTTATTTGTATCTAATGTGCAGGGACTCCCCGTCTACATGCTCAGAAATAACACTGAGAACAGATGGCTGTATGAATGTAGAAAAAGCATGGCTGTCCCATTAATTTAGACATTTTGTGTTTGAGCAGAGCAGACATCTCTAAGTGTCATTGTATTCTAGGAGTTTTCAAAGATTGAAGGTGGGAGTGAGGGATCCCAGTGACCTGACTGGTTTCACCTTCTTCTGTGCTTCATTTATAACAACACTCTTTCAAAAATACACAATGAAGGACACTCATGTGTCTCTGCAGGCCCTGGAGGAGGAACTCAGACTGAACAAGTGTTCATCCAGCGAGCTGATTGAACAGTACTTCTTGGAGAAAATTGCACATCAGGTACCATTACTTCACAGTGGAGGTGGGGTTGAACAAAATCACACCCTTTCTGTCATGACTTATAGTTTGTGAAAACAGTAGGAAGAAGCCAGCAGAGATATTTCCATGATCAAGAGGTTTGGCAAGTTGTGCGACAGCTTTTTGAAACTTCCCTCTCCTCTTCAGCACCACATTGTATTGGGATAATAATACAATTCTATTTTTCAACAACTGCTTTATTATTTTAAGTTTGCCGTTTTTATTAACTGCAACAGACTCCACCTTTGGTAGGTGTAAAGGATTTTATCACACAAAAAATATATAAAAAATATATGAATATTCATTATTACAATAATTATACTGTTAATAATATGAAATAAATGAATCTTTCAGATAAATAAATGAAAAAAATATTATGTGGTGCTTAAGATGTATGGCCTTGTACAAGGTGGATGTATTTTCCCTTTAAATTAATGGGAAAAAGTGAACACATACATTTTCAAAAATACATTTTTTTCTTCCTGGTGCGCCGATTTAAGTTTCGTACATAAAAGGATTTTCAAATTCTGATTTAATAATGATCTTAGATACACCTTTGATGTATGATACTTAGATCTTTTCAACTCTTCTCATGGAAAAACTGCAAAGATATGATAGCACCCATCCCAGAAGTCTTTTTTTGACTATCTTTATGTTTATAAGACTGTTTATAAGGCTGGGGAACTGTGTCTTTTTTCTGTTTTCCAGAGAATGCTAAAGCACAGTAAATTTGGCCGGATCAGTGTTAAGTGCTACTACGAGGCCTCTGAACAGAGGCTGACAGTTGAAATCCTGCATGCTGCAGACCTAATTGCCTTGGATGCCAATGGTAAGCAGGTGAAAGACAAAAAGCCACTACTGCACCATTCTTTACAGAGGAAAAAGGCAACCAGGGCCTGACTGCATTCAGCAGCTTTAGTATTGACATTAAACTGGACACTTTTTATCTTACCTATGTTATCTATGTGATGACAGCTTTTCTACCAAGTGAACATCCAGTGCTGTGAAAAATTACTGTAAGTACACCCCATGGAAAGGTGTATGTTTTTTTTAACATATTTGCACGTATGGATATTTGATCTTCATTTCAACAATATTGATAGATAAAGGTGATCTAATTTAACAAATAACAAAAAAAAGTCAGAAATGCAATTGTCTGCTTTGGAAAAAATAAGTACACACCCTTGCTTTAGCAGCTGGTGTTGCCCCCTTTAGCAGAAATCACTTCTTGCAGGCATTTCTTGTAATTGTTTATCAGTCTCCTACATCGCCTTGGAGACCTTTTTGCCCACTCCATACAGAACTCCTTCAGCTGTGTGATGTTTTTGACAGATGGCCTCACATTCTCCTCAAGTACTCTCTGGTACAATGTGGAATTCCTGGTTGACTCTATGATGGCATGCTGGCCAGGCCGTGAGGCCGAAAAGCAGCCCCAAACCATAATGCCTTCATCACCATGCTTTAAAGTTGGTATGAGGTTCTATTGTTCAAAGGCAGTTTTTGGTTTTCACCAGACATGATGTCTTGCATTGTGGCCAAACAGCTCTACCTTTGTCTCATCCATCCAGAGCACATTGTTCCAATAGTCCTGATCTTCACCTAGGTGTTGTCTGGCAAACTTCAGTCGTGCATCTATATTCTTTTTTGAGAACGGAGACTTCTTCCTTCCTTGTGCGTTCTCTTTCGGATGGTTGCCTCATGCACTTTGACATTGAGTGAGGCAAGACTTGCCTGTAAATCCCTTGATGTTATCCTGGGGTTTTTGGAGACTTCCTGCAGCATCTTTTGGTCAGCTCTTGGGCTGAATTTGCTGAAACGACCTGGCCTGGATAGGTTGCCACTAGTTTGAAATTTCTCCATTTGTAGATGATTTTTGGGACAATGGAGTGATGGACTACAAATTGCTTGGAAATGGCTTTAAAACCCTTCCCAGACTCTTAGGCATCAACAATCTTTCTTCTGAGGGCCTCAGAGAGCTCTTTTGATCTTGGCATGATGTAGCCACCCACACACCTCAATTGCTAAGACCAAACCAAACCACAGTTTTCTGATGTTTATACTGTCTAAGGCAGTGCCCTCCACGTTACTCTCTAATGATGTTCTAATCATTTGCACCTGTTTTGGTGCACCATATTCTAATTTTTGGCATTTGATCCAATGATAAAGGTAGGGGTGTACTACTTTTTCTGTACAAGGAAATTGAATTTTGTTTATTTAAATAGTACAAATGAGTGCAAAATGGGATTTTTCAATGTCATTTTTTAAAATTCGATCACCTTTATCTATCAGTATTGTTGAAATGACGATCAAATATGCTTTTATCCAAAAATGTAAAAAAAGACAATCCTTTTCATGTACTTACTTTTTCACACCACTGTATATATGTTCTATTTTAAAATCTTAATGTATAATATATCTGTAATTTAATATATGTATATTATACCCTGAGATGCATTAACTCCATTAACAAACAAAAGCATCTGTTGGTATTTTTAAAGCAGCTGCAAATCCCTTAATTTAGTCAGTCACAGCGCCAGATACACGTCTTTTATATAGCCTTCAAAAGAAGTGGGGAGAAAATTATAATTCAGGGCATTTTTATTCCTCCCTGCCATGTTATTATTCAAAAGGTGCAAATACCTCATTTCAAATTGCAAACATATCATGTGTTTTGGCACAAACCCTTTACAGTGAAAGGTCAGTGTGTTTTGCAAGTGGCAAGAACACACATGTGGAAAATGTTTCATAGCATAAATAATATCACCAAAAGAACTTGGAGGTACCGATGGGAATATTCATGTCTTGGAAGCAAAATGGATTAAAGACCTATTTATAACAAGAAAAAAAAGGAACTTTGATCCTATTTTGCAAATTCACAAGCTGCAGATTTTACTCCCCCACATATGGGAACCCACCCAGTGGGCTCTCCTGAAAGCATCACACTCGCCATGGCTAGGGTGATCTCCTAAGTGCTTGTTAGATTGTACGACCTGTGCTTGAGGTATAGACTAGGACTCCCTGCTGACATGCCTACAGAAGCCAAGCAAACAAAACGGTCTTAATGCACTGTCTTCAGTGCAGCACTTCTCTTCCTGAGAGCAGCTCTCTTTGGAGACAGCCTTACCAAGAAAGCCTTATTTTCCTTCGTCTTTTAGCCACCTACACAGTGCAGCTTTCTGCTGTGCGGGCCTTTTGAAACACTTGCCAGAGTTTCACTTTTTTTAATGCTGTCCGCTGCACGGTTTCATTTCAACAGAGATGATTAAGGATTTTGCTGTTGGTCGTGCCTTGTCCTGTCTATCTGGAACCCTGAGGTTTGTGTGGGGAAAATCAGGCATCACTTCCTGAACTGAGTTACAGCTGAGTCTGCACTATAAGGGGTCACCTTATAATATGGGTAACGCTGTATTTCAATAAAGAAAACCTTCTGCATTATGCTAAGCACAGTATCTTAAAAACAGGTGCATACTGACTGACTGACACTGGGCAAGCATATTATGGTGTTGAATGAGTGAAACAACTTCTGTGTCTCAGCTGAAACTAAAACAGCCTGTTGTGTGAGAACAAGCACCACAAGCACAGCCTTTCCTGAACCTCAGCTTAAACAGCCTTACTTTCTGCTTGCTCCCCAGGTCTAAGCGACCCATTTGTCATCGTGGAACTGTGTCCCCATCATTTGTTCCCCACAACAAAAAGTCAACGGACTCAAGTCAAAGCAAAGACCCTTCACCCTGTCTTTGATGAGCTGTTCCACTTGTAAGGAGACCAATCTGTTCCTGGCCCGTTTTTTTTCCCATATGTAACTCTTTAAACAGATCTCTAGGTCTATATTTCGTAAAGAAGAAGGTACTGAGGAATAAATATATACTATGATTTTATTTCATGCCCTCCAGAAACGGGAATGTAGAATGGTTTCTTATTTTAATATTAAGAAGAATGACATTGCAAAGGTAACCTGTTAAAGTAAGCCTGGCTATTGTACACCAATGATGGGAACAAATTATCAGTTTGTACTCCTTCATGTGAATAAAATTATACTGAATTCTTGTATCATTAAGCTGATTTTAGCATGATTTGAAGGTGCAATGCAAATGAGTCAGTATTTTAGTAGCCAGAACCCCTCAAGTGCTAAATTCTGGAGATGTTGCTCTGAAGCTGAGGCGTTGATTCCAGGGTTGGGCTGCTTTGTGCGAATCAGCGCTCGAGGTTGCTGGACCCTCCTTCTGTCCGGGGCTGATGGGTATCTGTGTCTCCCCAGTCATGTTGCTCCAGAGCAGTACAAGAAGAGGTGTGCCTGCGTTACCTTCACCGTCATGGACCACGACTGGCTGTCCACCAATGACTTTGCTGGGGAAGCCATTGCTCCCCTCAGTGACTTCTGTGGACCAGACAAATCAGGAGGAGGCAAGAACATACCACCCCTGATTCTTCAGCTGGCTCGGCCCAAACCCAGTGGTAAGAATTAATCCTTTTTCCCCCCCCATGGGCTAACTGCCTGCTCCCTGGCACTGTAAACAGGTGACCTGCCTCCCCCAGGCCAAAGGGAGCTTCCATGCTTCCATCCAGTGCGACAGCTGTCATGATGTAAGATGAGACAGCTCCAGGACCCCTGTGGTAAGGGGGCAGGCCTTGCAGCAAAGGGGGCTTGACGAATGCTGGCAGTGGTGGTTCAGCATTCGAGGGTCTTAGAGACTGCTCTGACAGCTCTGACAACACGCTTTGCAGAAGCAAGGAAGCTGCTAACTGAAGAGGAGTAGTGTTTGACTTCACTTGTCAATGGTAATTCTTCCAAGTCAATGAAGAGTCCAAAGTGACTTAAGATGTCAAGTGTCAATATTAGAGTCTGCTATTGTACTGCATTGCAATATATATACTGCAATACTGTATATTTTAAATTGTTTCAGAATATCTTCCATCACATTATCCACAAGTGTCATTTTTTTCATTCCCACCACAGATAAACCAATCCTGAAGATGCTGGAGGCTCGAACAGGGGACAGAGAAGCCCAGGAGTTTGTAAAAAAGCTAAAAGAGATTGAAAAGTCTATGGCTGAAGAAGAGTAACTATTTTCAGAAATAAGTTTAAACCATTAAAAGGTAACACTTTATAATAACTAAGCCTCACTGGAAAGTCAATCAGACATTTATATTTCCTCTGAGCTCAAAGGTGTTCTGGTGCCAAATATGAGGTTATCAGATGACAATTTCTAGTATCCTCCAGTTTATGTTAAAAAGCCTCATTATAAAGTGTAACCTATTACAATTCTCCTGGTTGTTTTTTTCTGTTTTCCATGTTATTTGGAAAAAGTACTTTGGTGTTTTAAAGTTATTGATAAATGCAGCAATGAACATTTTAGTCTTCAACAGACTTTTCAGTGTCACACAGCTGGTTTTCCTTGCAGTCTAATCAGAACTTCATCTGCTAATTCCAAGCAACGAATCGTGCTCTTGCGTGTTTTGACATTCTTGTAATGACCAGGGAAGCAGGAGAGAAGAGACGAGACAATGTTGGAGAACAGCCTGCTGAGAAGAAGTGTTTTATGTAATATAAAAGATAAGGCTGTAAATAGCTGTCATTTAAAACATATTTGTACCCTGTAAAAGCAATTTGCTTCAAAGGTTGGTTTTCTTGTGTGCTAATGTAATGCAGTTTCTATTTTAATGCTGTCTTTACAGACTCTACCTGACTGTGATGGTCCTTTTAAGATAAATCTGTATTAGTTTGATGTAAATGTGGCACACAGAGATACTAAATATTTGTCCTTGTAAGGTACTGACCGTATGTTTTTGTAACTGTTGCACTCAAAAGCATAATTTATTTAAAATGGCCTTTTGCGTGTCCTTGACTCGAGGATGTTATTTGATGGGTTTGTTTTAAAGCATTACATTTCCACTGGCGATCAAAGCTGCCCTCAATGTCAGCTCTCGAGCAGTATTCCTCTTAAAGCTTGGAGGTTAGCTTGTCCTCCAATCAATGGGTCATCAGAGTGCAGGTGCTTTGGTTTATCACACACTACTTGAGGCCACAAGGACCGAAAAACCAGTGAGGCACTGAAAAAACTCAAGGCATGACAAGAACCAATGATACCAAGCCAATATTCTCAGAGGTCTGTTTGGTTTCCGCCTCAATGATTTCAGTTAGATACTAACAATTTATCAGTAGATAAATTATTTATTAACAGCGTCATATCAATATAATTTTAACCCCATTTCCACTGTTCTACTTTCCAACAAAAAGAAAAACATTTTCCTGTGTAAACTGGATTAACGAGAGCATTAGATGATTTTAATTATACGCAAGTTCTGGCACAGGTACTGCAGTTTGGTGCACTTTGCACCGAGTGAATCATGATTCATGCTGCGTTCAAGGTCTGTGCACTTAGAGTGACACACAGTACAACACAGACACATCTAATTAACACGCAGTGTCACCACAGCCTCATACCCGGTAAGAGTGAGACAGCAGTGCCTTGTTTTTCATTTAAATGGAACTTATTAACTGTAGTTCGGGAGTCAATCCCACACAGCTGTTCCTAACCACAACCATTACAGAAATAAGCACTATCTAGCGATCACAAACACCTCCTTCGCCATTTGTCTCAAGCATCTCTCCTTTGTCCCATCTCCACCTTGCAGCTACATCTTGGTTCACTCCTCTCTGAAGGGGTTCAAGCTTCCTCATTAAAACCAAACCTCTCTGCAAATTAATCCAAGCATTCGCAAAGCTTTTAAGTCTTGGATGTTGTTGTTCCTAGGGAAATTTAAGCTCCATCAACTATATTGCTCTAATTATCAGCTCAGCTACAACCTTTTTTTCCCCAAGGTCTTTTCAAACCAAGGGTTTTATAAGACACACAAAGGCCTCTGGAACAGGCAACCCAGTCATGCTGTTAAAGATGATACCCTAATTTCTTAACCCTCCCCCTAACCTCAGGAATGAAGTCCTCCAATCAATTAGCTACTAGCACCCACACAAACTAGATTGACCAACCAGCCCCCTTTTGTTTGTAACCACATTTTTATTCAACGTACATAAGCAATAAACGGAGGAGTTGAAAAACACCAAAACAAAAGTCAGACTCCACCTGATAAAAGATCTTTGTATTCCACCTGAAATGTTTGATCTCTAGCAACCTTTTCGCAAACCCTGGAAGCTCTTTGTCAGGAAATATTTTTCCTGACATGTCTGTGTCTTTGACTCATCTCTAAACAGTTTTTGTTCTCTTCATACTTACCAGGATTACTTCAAGATTTATTCCTGAAGGTCCGAAATAACAGTTTTGAGTATATTTGAATTTCTGAATGAATACAGACAAAAATAAGGGGGACTGTCTAACTAGAATGATAAGAAAAAAAAGGTATCAGAGATTCCTGACAACAAGCAAAAATGCTTTTCTTGACTGTCTTAAGCTGCACAAGATTTGATACAGAAAACTTGCCTTTTTCCATCGCAAAACATTCTAAATTGCAAATTAGACACGAACACAACAGAGTCTTTACTGCTGAATAACGCGTGGTCAGTTCCTGATCCTTTTCTTTGCTCCCTTCCATATGACGTCAGCACTAGGAGTGGCGCAAGACTTGCCTTCCTCTTCTCCATCCTCTTGCTCACTCTGCTCTTCGGCCTGATCCTCTTCCACCTGAGGGCCGGAGTCCTCCTCACTCTCGCTCTCATCACTGTCGCTCTCCTCTTCCTCCTGCGCGGCCCTGAGTGGTCACACAACAGCATGATCACATCTAGACCCCTGGGTGCTAGGTATAGTTCCTCTGAGGGCCACAGAGGCCCCAAAAGTTTTTTTTTAATTTGGAAACAGCCTTAAGGCTAAAAAGGGTAGGCTAAAGGTAGGGTTTCCAAATTCAATTAAAAAAAAACCTCTTATTCTAAATGTCACCTGTTCACCAAGGTCTCCTTTCTGCTTGTGTGATGGACTATAATTAATCTGCAATTTGTGGCTGGTGGGTGACTAAAGTTCTCATTTAACTGCATCTTCCAGTTACTAGGGTCTAAATTACTTAATTACACTCTTCCGTGAGCTCTTAATTTAAAATGTAACTGAAAGAGTCTGTTTTCAACATTTACAAATTTAAAGAAGTTTAAACCCTGTATCTAATGTAACAGGTAACCAAATCAATAATAAGATCTGAAAGCAATTTTAAAAAGGCTCTAATTAAACGATTACGTCGAATAAACAGCAGTGCTCAGCTCGCACAAGAAAACAGGAGACAGCATGTACCCTGGAGTAAATGATTATGCACAATTGTAATCTAATTTATGAGGAAAAAAAACAATTTTCCTAATGGTAAATAACATATTCCCTAGGTACATAAAAGAAATTAAATCAAAGTTCTCCGACTTTTTAAGTCACGTAGTACTAAAATGTCGTCTGAATCATGCAGAATTCTAAAAACTGCTTGATGCTGTTACTTGGTTACTGAATTAATACAATTACTACTGTTCATTAAGCCTATCTGAAGCTTAATTATTAGCATTTAAGGAGCGAGCACAGGGACCTGTATGCTTTATCCACTAATAAGCATACAAACAGGAAGTCCCACAACAGAAAGTAATTGACTGCAATTACCATGCCTCTCCTTTGATCAAGTGGGCCGAAAATGGGTGGCACTGTGACATTTCTAAAAACAGATTTCTAAGAGATCTTCGCTCACGGTCCTGATTAGCCTTCTGGCTTAGCGGTTCAGCAGAGCTTTTATTGAATTAAACAGGTGGCCACAGTTCTCTGTTTGTTAGCTCATGAGGATTTCAAGCTTCCTCGGAAAACCTGCAGGGTTGAGGCGGAGAGCAGCACTTCAAAAACGAGGCAGCGCGTGGTGCTGATCTCTGAAAAACGAGAGGTTTCACTCACCATCTCGGTCTGTTGGGGTTTGAACACTCTCTTCCCGAGTCTACGTCAAAGGGATCTAACAAAGGAACAACAGAGGCGTGTGGGACTGGTGCAGATGTGACTCGACTTGTTCCTCCACCCCAGTACCCATCTAGATAAATCACTGATCTGTCCATTTACGAACTGCTTCATCCAATATAGGGCTGGGGAGCCGGAGCTGGAGTCTTTCCTGGCAATCTACGGGCTCAAAGCGGGATACAACTTGGACGGGAACCAAGTCCATATCAGGCTAGATACATACAGTACACACATGCACCAATTAACCCCTGTGCCACCCCTGATAAGATCATTTTAAAAAGAGTATGGGGTTCCTGCTGTTCAGCTCAGTTTATTTGTCATATGCACAAGAGCAACGAAATGCTTTTTTGCATGTATGCCCCAATACAAAGACATTAAGAAAACAGCAAAACATAAACACAGAACAGCAGCAGCCACAGCAACAAAATGAAATACATACAACTTACATAGAAGTCAGCACAAGCAGTGGGCAAACAAATAAATTGGTGCGAGTCAGAGGTAGAGGCAGAATTCAATACTCTGACAGCTTGCAGGAAGAAACTGCCGGAGGACCCTCGGCCTGTCCACAGTACCTATGTCGTCCTCCTGCGGCTTGGCAGCCAGGAACTCTTTCTCCACCTCCAGCAGCTCCTCCTCCGAGCGGCAGGCGGCGTAGCGCTCCAGCAAGGCTTCGTTCAGGTCCAGGAACACCTTCCCCCACTTAAACTTCCTCAGCAGGATGACGGCCAGGTCCCTGAACCCTGTGAATCAGGCACAGCCCCTCCATCAGCAGCCGCTTAAGAACTCCGGCTCGACGTCTAGCGAACACGGAAACAACCGCGCAGGGCCAGCTCCCCCCAAACCCCGCTCCGTCAAGGTGAACCCACGCATCTTTGTCTCCCACCGACATCCCCATTTTAGAAAATCGTCAATGTAAAACTAAAAAACATACAATGTTTTGTGGCTTTTTAAACCTCAACAGAGAAAAAAACAAACACTGCGAACTGACATCACAGAACCTGGCTTTGAAACAGGACAATGTCTCAGCAAGGTGAGCATAAGGCAGGTAAAATAGACTTAAAATAGAAAAAGGATTCTAGGAAAGGGAAAGAAAATCAATGTTTTTGGACCACAGTGATAAACACCTGAAAATGAAAGATTTTTCAATGTGTTTATCGAGAGGTGGTGTGAAGAGCCTCACTTACCAACGATACAGAAGGTGGCAGCAAAGGCCTCGACGCAGGACAGCTTACAAGGCCGGCCGTAGTTCACCGGATTGGCGGCCACCAGGTAGGGCAGGAGCCGGGGGTGGCTTCCCCTCATCTTGCTGAAAGGTGTCTCCTCCAGCTTGGCCCAGGAGCAGTCGATCACTGCCAGGCCGCTCTGGGCCACGATCTCCCTACAGCCGCGCAAAAACCGCAGCGCATTAGGACACCTGGACAGCCATGAAAGGGCAGCTCACTGAAGGGCTGGCGCCCCCAGGTGGAAAGAAAGAGGAGGTGCGTGTGAAACTGGAAAAAACAGGTCCTCACTTACAGGTGTCTGGAACAAACTACTCGGCCAGACAAGCCACATGACATCCAAACAAGGAAGACAGGCTGAAGAGCCTCTACTTGCTTTTCATCTCTCTTGTGTTCTAGGTCAGCAGTGGGCATCTCTATTTCAGGAGAGCCACCATTGTTTTTTTCATTTCACTTTGGATCTTAAAAATATTTCATTTAAACAATTCTTTGTCTATTCATTTGGATCACCCCAGATCTTAATTTGTTACTAATCGAAGATGAACCTATACAACCGCCAGGACTCTGGCATCTGAGGATTAGAGTTGCCTATAACTGCTCTAATCTGTCCCACACGGTCCTTAGCAATGAAATTCTGTGCTGGCATCCCTCTTGCATGAAAACCCTTCACTCTGACAGAAATCATTTCACTTTTTTTAAAACAGCTGCTGCCAGTGAATGTTGGTGGCAATATTGTTCCAAATAATAACAGATATGCAAGGCATTAGTCTGTGGCTTAGACAGATGCTCCTGACTGAGTCTGATCCTGCATCAGGGAGCATTATTAAGCTCATGCATAATCATAACCCATCTCTGCCTTACACACAAACATTGTTTTTTTCCCCTAGCTAGTACAGCTTGCTGTCAGTTTAAAATTGATTTTGTAACAAGACAACTTCTGGAGGGCTGCCGCTGTTATTAAAATCCTGCTTCTCTAGACAATGAAAAGCCAGCTTGTAAATACCGAGGCCATACATAACAGTGCCACAATAATCTTGATACCGCAAATAAATGACACTGGATATCAAGATTAAGCTAAAACTACTAACGCAAGCGGCCCTCACAAGATCTTATGTGCCATAACGGCTTTAGTATACAGTGGTGTGAAAAAGTGTTTGCCCCCTTCCTGATTTCTTATTTTTTTGCATGTTTGTCACACTGAAATGTTTCAGATCATCAAACAAATTAAAATATTAGATGAAGATAAAAACAAGTAAATACAAAATGCAGTTTTTAAATGAAGGTTTTTATTATTAAGGGGAAAAAAAACCCAACCCTACATGGCCCTGTGTGAAAAAGTGATTGCCCCCCCTGTTAAAACATAAATCAACTGTGGTTTATCACATCTTTGGAAAGCTGAGTTCAATTTCTCTAGCCACACCCAGGCCTGATTACTGCCACACCTGTTCTCAATCAAGAAATCACTTAAATAGGACCTGCCTGACAAAGTGAAGTAGACCAAAAGATCCTCAAAAGCTAGACTTCATGCTGCGATCCAAAGAAATTCAGGAACAAATGAGAAACAGAGTAATTGAGATTTATCAGTCTGGAAAAGGTTATAAAGCCATTTCTAAAGCTTTGGGACTCCAGCGAACCACAGTGAGAGCCATTATCCACAAATGGCGAAAACATGGACAGTGGTGAACCTTCCCAGGAGTGGCTGGCCGACCAAAATTACCCCAAGAGTGCAGCGACGACTCATCCAAGAGGTCACAAAAAGCCCACAACAACATCCAAAGAACTGCAGGCTTCACTTGCCTCAGTTAAGGTCAGTGTTCATGACTCCACCATAAGAAAGAGACTGGGCAAAAATGGCCTGCATGGCAGAGTTCCAAGACGAAAACCACTGCTGAGCAAAAAGAACATAAAGGCTCGTCTCAGTTTTGCCAGAAAACATCTTGATGATCCCCAAGACTTTTGGGAAAATACTCTGTGAACTGACGAGACAAAAGTTGAACTTTTTGGAAGGTGTGTGTCCCATTACATCTGGCATAAAAGTAATACAGCATTTCAGAAAAGGAACATCATACCAACAGTAAAATATGGTGGTGGTAGTGTGATGGTCTGGGGCTGTTTTGCTGCTTCAGGACCTGGAAGACCTGCTGTGGTAAATGGAACCATGAATTCTGCTGTCTACCAAAAAATCCTGAAGGAGAATGTCCGGCCATCTGTTCGTGACCTTTAGCTGAAGCGCACTTGGGTTCTGCAGCAGGACAATGATCCAAAACACACCAGCAAGTCCACCTCTGAATGGTTTAAGACAGTGGTTCTCAAACTTTTTGGACCAAGTACCACCCCTAATCCAACCAAAGCATCCAAGTACCACCTACAAGTCATCATCTCATAGGAACCCCAGAAATTCTCAATGACTAACATGAGCGCGCGTGCACACACACTCACACATACATATAATAAATATTATAATAATAAACTTTATTTGATATAGCGCCTTTAAAGGTGGCTTCTCAAAGTGTTTTACAGAAAAAAAAAAACATTAACAACAACTAATAAAAAAGCACCATTTCAGTGAGAGGGGTGAGCCTGTTTAGTTGAGCAAAGCAGATGTGAATTAATTTTTCGAGCCTTGATACAATTCACAACAGAGTCTAACAGATATTAAATCGTCAGGCATTTTCTTGACGGCAAATGTCTCGCGGTGGATGTTGTAATGCGTACATTAATTTCTGGAGCAACCTCTCTAATTCGTGCAACTACACCGTTATGTCGGCTTGTCATTGCTCTAGCACCGTCTGTACAAACTCAGACGCATTTTATCCAGTCGAGGCCATTCTCTTCGATAAATTCATTCAGAAGCTGAAATACGTGCTCTCCTGTAGTTCCTGTTGGTAGCGGTTTACAGAACAGAAAGTCTTCATGGGACATACCCTCAAACTCGTACCTAACGTAACCGAGCAAATTGGCCAAATCGACTACAGACTCATCTAATTGCAGTGAAAAACATCTGCTCTATCAGTGTACTTTTGATATAATCCTTCATTTCAATAATTCTATGAATGACTGTCTTTCAGGGGGAGGGGGGCAGCAGGTCGAGCTGTTTAGTAGCTTTTTCTCTACACATAATACGTGTCAGCTCTTTTGCCAACGGTAAATAAGGTTCTTCAAAAATAGTGTAGCTTACCTGCTTTAGCAATCCACAAGCTTGCATTTTTCCGCGTTTCCGTTATTTCTGTATTTATTTAAAGTTTTTATTTCATGCGCATGGAAGCGAAACAAAGAGACGCTCGGTGTATTTTTCTCAAATTAGAACAGTTCTTAAATATTTTTCTGTTATCACGCTTTCGTGTGCTCACAAGATTACCTGTGTTCATAGCACGTATTTCTATGCATTCCTGTGTTTACAACGTTGGCATTGTTCCAAAATCACGCACATTCTCCTTTCTCCCTATTTGCTGGAGATACAGTAGCTTTTTTTAAATACAATTGGTCACTTGCGTCCGTAACACGCATTCCTATAGAGTGGTATAGAATTACAGAGTATCTCTTGTGTCCACTGAAGTATTAGCGCGCACTGTATCGTAGTACGTAGGCTGCGTATTCCACACGTATTAAAATACAAAATATGAAAACCCGTCCTGATTTTTCAGCGCACACGACAAGGTTCCAGGGTCATTTGGCGTACCACCAGGCGGCACTCCACGTACCACTGCCGGTACGCATACCACAGTTTGAGAACCACTGGTTTAAGAAAAACAAAATGAAGACTTTGGAGTGGCCTAGTCAAAGTCCTGACCTGAATCTGATTGAGATGTTGTGCCATGACCTTAAAAAAGCGGTTAAGGCACGAAAACCCTCCAATGTGGCTGAATTGCAACAATTGTGCAAAGATGAGTGGGCCAAAATTCCTCCACAGCACTGTAAAAGACTCATTGCCAGTTATCGCAAACGCTTGATTGCAGTTGTTGCTGCTAAGGGTGGCCCAACCAGTTATTAGGTTTAGGGGGCAATCACTTTTTCACACAGGGCCATGTAGGTTTGGGTTTTTTTTTACCTTAATAATAAAAACCTTCATTTAAAAACTGCATTTTGTGTTTACTTGTGTTATCTTTGTCTAATATTTCAATTTGTTTGATGATCTGAAACATTTCAGTGTGACAAACATGCAAAAAAATAAGAAATCAGGAAGGGGGCAAACACTTTTTCACACCACTGTATATCTTTATGAAATAATCTTGGGGAAAAAAAACACATAGACCTGTGCATCGCCTTCAGATTTCCTAGCTGATGATCTTCAGATGGACAGACAACAGAAGCACAAACGAATGGAGCCAACAGTTAAGATGGCTGTCCTAGTGAATATCCTAATCCTGCACGTCAAACATTCAGAACCCCACACACACACACACATTTCAATTTGACACTCTGTGACCCTTCACGAAATTCCAAGATGTTCTGGGATTCGTTTTTTTTCCCAACCAACTGACTGATCCAGACTTGCCTGTAGGGCCGCGCCCGTTCCTGGGCCCCTCGGGGACTCACCTGTCCTGTGGGGAGACATACTTGGTGCCCATGGGGCTGAGGATGAGCCCGTTGAACCTCTGGTTGAGCCGCAGGTGGCGCACGAGGCCCTTGCGCACCAGCTTCCGCCCGGTGCAGCGCTTGGGGTCACAGTGGCCCAGGTCCCACATGGCCAGGGGGCAGGGCAGCTTGACCCCGGACTCGCCCCCTTCCTCGGCGCCGTTTCCCTGGACGCTCGCTGCAAGACAGGAGTCCGTTGAGTCCCAGTGCAGAGCAGTTTGATCCGTTTCGGGTATAATGCGTTGCAGGCTCTCATACAAACTGAACCAATAATGGAGGCAAAATGCAAACACTGCCTGCTACCAGTTAAACTCCTTATTGTTAAGCGCCTTGGGGCAACCTTGTTGGGAAAGGCACTATATAAAAATAAACTGAATTGAACTGAATATTTAAGGAAACCTATAGGCATGCAGAAACCTTAAATTAAAGGTTGCTCACAAGCATGTAAAAATCCAGTATTTATCATTAGATTCGGCACACACAGTTTGCTCACCTGGCATAACAGATTGCTAGGAATTAAGAATACAAATAAGAATGCTAGGAATAAAAAAAACCTTTTTATTCAGGATCAAACAGAACATGGGCAAACTCCCACAGCGTGCTCAGTCGCCATATGTGGCCCATAGAGCAAACAGGTTAGAAAAAAAATAAAACAACAGGTTACTGAGGCTGGCGCTGCGCCCACTTCATTTTTTACTATCAATATCTTGTTTTCGCCAATGTAATTAGAACAGTTTACATAAACAGCAACTCAAATAATAAGCTGTTCTCAAAACACACACAGAGTCATTAATTCAGACATGAAAAAGTAGTTGATCATAAAAAGACTTTGCTTTCAGCATCTCAGGGAGACAAAATGAGCATGTTTTCATGAGCAGTAGGGATCACAGAAAGCCACCACAGCTGGCAGATAATTCTGTCAAGAACGTGCTCAAGGAAAAATTACAGGAATAATGACTGAACTGTTTACAAGGGTCTTTTTCAAAGTAAACCTGCATGAACTCTTCATTTGATGGATACTTGGAAATGCAGGCATTTTACTGTACAACCAATTAGGGTCCTATAGTCACCATATAGATATAAAGTACAAGATAATTAAGAAATTACAAAAAGGAAGTATGATGTCAAAAGTAAAAAATCAAATTTAGAAAACGTTTAGTTGTTCTTAGGTTATGAGGTTTAACAGGCTCTATCTTGAAAACAACACTGTCCAATGTCTTGTTTCTGTAGTAGATCGTTATCGCCCTCTGCTGTTGCTACAGCACACTGAAGCTACAGGGTCCTGAAACACTACAAAATAGTCTAATGATCTCAAACCTCTGCAAAGACACCTAAAGTTAAATTAAAACGCCTTTGCCCTTGTTTTAAATAAACAAATGAGTGCGTACACGATTGCGCGGTTTGATCTGATCCTGAGAGACCGTGCTCAAAAGCCTGCAGCGTGGACCGTCAGGGAGAAATAAGGTAACCATCTTTCCATTCCAGCACGTTTTCACAACTATCTCAATTAATCCTTAATTGCTTAATGACGACCAGCAGCTGGGTCAATGAAGACATTAAGAGTGATTGGTTTCTGCAGTGACTCAGACTGGGAGGACTCAGACTTGGCTCCTCTCTAGAGATTTGAAGTCACCGGAGCCCCCCTCTCAGAGTGGCTCAGCTAGTACCGGCGTTTCCACACCCTGCTGCTCTCTCTGGGCTCTTTCACTGGTCAACTGTGGCAGGGATATCCCATGAGGCCGTGCACGTAGCGGGTTGCTGAAGCATGCATGCATCCTGGGATTGCCCACAGGAACAGCGGCCTCCAGAACTCAGCGGGATGCCTGCGGGAGTGCAGGGCTGCACGCAAGAGGGCGCTGGATTCTTCCAGACAGCACTGAACTCTCGCACGAGGCACAGCCTCAGATCGCTCCAAGCAGCCCACGCTCTGGAAGAAACTACATGGCACCTGAGCTTTTTTTCTTAACAGCCAACCTTGCAAAGCTTCGTGCATCTCTTCGGTGAAGGCCTCCAGTGATTTCCCCTTCTGCCGGTGCTGGGTGTCCCTGCCTCGGCCGGGGGGGCGATCCGGTTTACCATGGTGTTGCTTCTTCCTCCCCATCCCTGTGCCTGGAAGTTCACGCTCGATGCTACACAGAGGGAGAAGACATTGACTAAGAGGCAGCACTCTCGACGAACTGGAGGCTGCTGCACACTAAACCACCTAATTCAGGTTAGGTTTCCAAGTAAACTAGACCATTTTAAAATTTCACTTTTCCTCTGTGGACATGCATTCCAATACTGATTTTAGGAAAGGAGTTTTTCTCAGAGGCCAAAGACGTACTGATAGGTTAATTGGCTTCTGGGTAAACTGGCTCTGGTGTCAGTGTGATCCCCCACAACCGTGTATTGGATAAAGTGGTTAGAAAATGGATGGATGTATTGTGCTTTAAAAAAACTAATAAATACCACTGCACAGTACAACTTGCAGTTACACCACAAGGCATTCCAGGCTCTTTCTAACAGGAACAATGACAAAAGCCATTAGATCTCCAGCTCAGGAACAAGTTCAATTGAGAGCTGATATCAGGTTTTAAAATAGACGGAACTGTTGCACCAATTCTTAAATTGAACCGGCATCCTTAACATAAGGAGGACCCGGACTCAGTTCTGAGTACATGGCAACTCCCACGTTGGTGGGCGATGCTTTCACTGCCCTAATTCAAACCAGCTCACTATATGAAAGAGCTTGCAGAAAAATACCCTGCATTTAAAAAAGCTCATTCGTGTTTTCTTGAAACCGCGCTTCCCATTTTTATAATTCTACACTAAAAGTTTTTTTTTACTTAGAAGCACTGATGAATGTTCGCCCCACTGCTGAGGATAGTATTAGTAAGACAAACATTAATACGCAGTTTAACACTGGGAACTTACACGTGCTTCATGAGTTGAACAAAAGTATTGACATTTTAAGACTAACTGACAATTTAATCTAGGACAACAATTGTGTGTACGAGCCAATCTCGGAAGGGGCGTTATCGTCCATTATTCTACTTTACCAACAATACGCACTGCACAGCAACGTAGTATTTATTGAATGACACTGAAGGTATCATTTAATGTAAATACGTCTATACCTTTGAATATTTTCTAACCTTAAATTTAAATTTGGGAGGTTTTGGAAACCTATCACATAAATTGTTAAAATCACACTCATTTTTTTCAACGACGCAGTTATCCTGATTTATTCAAACTACAATACAATTACAGTTCCAATATTTATCACAGACTAAGATAAATTCAATCTTGCCATAACAAGTTTCTCGCGCACTAGTTAGACCAAATTGAAACACTTTTAAATATAACTTATGCAAACTCAAATCGTTTCCTATTTATAATGGTTTAATACATTGCCTATCAGTCGGTGAAACACAGCATGTGAGAGAGGACTTCTGCTTATTTTGCGACTCACCGAGCACCACGTTAGGACACAACAGCAGCCATTTCCTGCTCCAGTTTCGTGTTTAACGTAACCGCCCGCATTCGCCGCAGTCCTACGGTTAGGCGATCTGTTTCCTCAGCAGGCCTTTCAAACTTTCACACCATTACACCCATCTCAACATCATGTAAAGTGTACAATCAAAAGAGTGGACTTCGAGGACTGTTAAATTAGTAAAGAAAGGCCCCATTAAGACCGTGAAATTAATGTAATGTGACAAGCGATCCCGTTAAACGTATAACCAGCGCAAAAAAAACACCATTAAAAGACAACAGGGCTGCCATTATATATTTTTTCAAATGCATTTATTCTCTCTCGTTTCAGTACAATACGGTTGTTCCTTTAACAGTTCTAAAAAGTGTTTTTGCTCGTGACGTTTACACTTGAAACACAAAATTTATTTTCATCGTCGGCTTCCTGCCTGTCAGACCGTCACGTGTGATTCGCAGTGCCACTTCCTGGTGTCTCTGCACCAAGCGACCGAAATTTGTTTCAAAAACCTTTTAAAATGTATAACACGGTAGTGTTGAGCGTGAGCATTTTTCCTGCAGGGCACCTTTATTTGAGCTTGTTCTCTCTGACGTGGGTTAGTTTACAAAGTAAGTTTTTTTTATCCCAATTATCTCAGTTATAACTGCAGTGACTCGTTTTATGCCATTACGTAGAAATTTACAGCAATTTTGCAAGTCGCGGGTTAATCAGTTTTTTTTTTTTATTCTGCGCGTTCTAGTACCGTTATCGTCAGCTGGAAAGATGAAGATTGTAGAAGAACCAAATACGTTTGGGTAAGTACAGTATGAGCATCTAAAGCCATCAGTCTCTGTATAATTAGCTTGTAGTTTGCATTTCGTGCACAAAACATCTTTTCCATATTTGCAAAATGTGCAGTAGTGAGGCGAACAAAATAATAGTAAATAATGAAAGTACAAAATGAAAAGCCAAAATAGAAAAATAAGATGAAGCCTACTGCTAATACAACTTAACATGCAGCTGCTGTCTGCTGCGCAATTCGAGTTACTGATCAGTTTAAACTCCGTAGAAGGTGTGTTTAGCGTGTGTTTTTTATATTAAAGGCTGAACAATCCTATGCTGGCACAAGCCAACAGACTGCAGCCCAGGGTGCCTCCATCTGGTGTTTCAGGTAAGAGTGTTGTTGCTGAGCCCTGCTGGTAAAGATTTTCTTTATCTTGTTCTGTTGCTTATTCAGTGTATGTATTTTGGCCACTTCTTTCTGCTTAGAGATAGAGATGTGCATAACCTGCTGACACGATGGTTAGTATTCCAAGGCCTTGTGTTTGATATTAGCAGAGGGCCCCCATTCACTCCAGGAGCCTGGCATAAATTATTGCTCCTTAGTGGCATCACTGCAGTCCTGGCACTCTTGCCAGGATACGAGTACCAGCAGAAAAGAAGCCATAGGCTGTCCTACCTTGTCTATATTTCTGTACGGCTTTAAAAACAAAATAACTCACTGTGGTGCACACAGATTGCACTGTATCAATATAATTTAAGGAGTCACAAATGAAAACTGAAAATGTTTCGCAGTTTCAAAAGAAAATTTGCAATAATTACATGGGAGTGTCAAGCAGCAAAGAACAAAAATTAATAAGGGTCAACATCCTGCGTTTGAATTGGAAACCATGCAGTTTTTAAAGCAAACTGCACTTGGACAATCTTCGTTGGCGCTTCCATGTGGATTGGGATCTCCTCTATTGATTACATCAAAGATGTCTCCTCTACCATCCTCATTTTTCCACGATCTGCAGGGGTGCATGAAAATCACAATTTGGCCTTCCCACTCTGCATGAATGAGCACCTCTGCTCCACAAAGAGGCTGGGAAATTCATCAGTCGGGCTCAGCCAAACGAAGAACTTGACGTTTTAATGCTGTGCTGTGCTGTTTTCTTAAAGGGCCAGCTCATCTCCACAGACTGGCGGGGAAGTGTTTCAGCTTCATAGAGTCGATGTAAGTATTCCATCAGACGGGCACAAACACGAACACCGACATGTGCCCATGTGTGAATGAGGATTAAAATGTTTTGCCGAAATATAGCCAAAACAACTGGCCTGACCAGGGCAAACAGCTTGAACAGGCTATAATGTGTATCCGCAAGGTTTTGAAATGTTGCATGGCTGAGGTATGTACAAACGTACTGGGCTGTAGGGTTGAACTGCTTGTTTCACCAGTTATAAGGAACGGCAGGACAGAGCCCTGAGCCTAGGAAGGTAATGGAGGTCTGCCTGTCGTGTTCCTCAGAGCTGCTCCACATTGTCCACCACTGCAAGAATGTACTCCTTTGATAAGTGAGTTGCTAATATTTTGGCCACCAGTGGTAAGGCATAAAACACATTTTTAGAGCCCAACTTAATGATTGTTTATGCTTCCTATGCACGATTTCAATTTGGTTTTCATGAAACTGTGGAAATTACCCTTAAACGGGTTCACAGAAGCTGGAGGGCCACTGCAGGAAGTGTACCTGTGCACCTTGCATTCCTGCGACAAACGAACAGGTTGTGTGTCCTGACAGGTACAAGTACGAGTTCTGCCCGTTTCACAACATCACCCAGCACGAGCAGTCCTTCCGGTGGAACGCCTACAGTGGGATCCTGGGGTGAGTTCCCTCTCTCGCTCCCCTGAGCACCCCTGGGAGAGGGGTGTCTGGCTTCCTCCTTCAGCAGAGCTCTGGTGTCTCTGTGTTTCTAACACCAACAGGATCTGGCACGAGTGGGAGATTGCGAACAACACCTTCGTCGCCATGTGGATGAGGGAAGGAGACTCCTGTGGGAACAAAAACAGGCAAACAAAGGTAGGAGCTCACACAGCGTTTCGGGTCTTGGCGTCGCAGGAGGCATGTTGGCAGGCCGCAGCCACACTGCACTGACAGGATGAGGCACTGAGAGGAGGCACGTTTGAGCAGTTGATTCTGGTCACCCACAACTCAATGCTCTTCAGGCCCAGAAAGACCTCTGACCTTCCCAACCCATAGCATTTACTCAGATCTGACCTCTGTTTTTTTTTTACTTATGTTTTTTATTAACACACAAAGGTAACCAGAAAAAAAAGATTTGCCAGTCATCTTAAATACCTACCTTAGGTATTACAAATATAAATGAGTATAAAGTCTGCTATGAACTGAACTCTGTTTATGACCACACTGCCTGCTGCAGTTTACATTATTCAGTGATTGGCACCCTGAAGTCCAGAAAATATTTCGAGATTTTTGTACAGAATCCCAATGTGGGCTGGGATTGTGGAAGGAAACAGAGCTGCCAAATGTTTTTATTTGCCTGCCTTACAGAATCCAGTTTCACACAACCGCTCAGCTCGTCGGTGTCTTTTCCTTTCTCATCCTGCAGGTCGTGCTCTCCTGTGGGAACAGCAGTAGGCTGGCCCAAGTGTCGGAGCCCACTACCTGCGTCTACGCCTTGACGTTTGAGACCCCTCTAGTCTGCCACCCGCACTCTCTCCTGGGTAAGGGAGCAGGTGGCCTGCTTTTGAAAAGAAAAGCTTGCAGAATAACTCATTGTGAACATTTTCGGGGGCATTGTCAAAAGGGTATTAAAGTGTTCAAATATTCCCTTTAATCTGAATAAATCTGCATGTAGCAACCCAGTTTTGTATGATTCTCCATGTAGCACACACTCGGGTAGGCTTCTTTGTTCGATGTTCGTACAGCAAGCAGATGCCTTTTTCAACTTCAATTAAAGCTGTTTAATTGGCGCAAAAGATGGAAGAGAGCTGGATAACCGCGGGATTATCTGGTTTTTGCAGTTTACCCGACCCTTCCCGAAGAGCTGCAGAGAGAATGGGATGAGGTTGAGCAAGCCCGATACGACCAGCTGATCACCGAGCAGGTGGGCAGAATTCACTGCTGTGTCATCTGTCACAGTGGCTAATGTCATCCCCTAATTCCCATTTTCATTCAAAGTCACTTACACACAGCACTCCAGGTAGGTGCACAGAAACAAATATTTTACCCTGACCAAATCATCCAGGCATTTTACATTCAGACACCCACGGTGTACTTCATTATCTTTTGAAGATAAAACTTACCTGCCCTGTAAAATACAGGAAGCAGCTGTGTGGAGGACTGGTTAGGGCTCAAAGCTGGAAGGCTGGGGGTTCAGATCCCAGATGAAGTCTGCTGTTACACTCTTGAGTGAGATATTTCACTCAGATTGCACCAATGAGATACCCATCTGTATAAATGGGTTCAGGTGTAAGTCACATTGAATAAAAGCTTCCTCCTCCTTTCTACTACTCATGCCTCAGTAATTGGCAATGCTGGCTCATAGCTCGTGGGCTCTGGGTTCAATTCCTGGGGATAACTGTGCGGATCACTGTATGTTCTCCATGTGTGCATGTGAGTTTCCTCAGCGTGCTCTGGTTTCCTCCCACAGTCCGAACACATACAATACTGGTAGGTTTATTGGCTTCTAGGTAAATTAGCCCTGGTGTGTGTGTCTGGCTGCTCTGTGCCCCTAAATTGGATAAAGCAGTTAAAAAATGGATGGATGATTGTGATAGAAAACAAAGTCTGGATTCTCTTACATTCATCAAGTCCCTTTCTGAAGAGTTTATAGAGTCAACCGGGTGACTCCTGTGTCATACTCTGTGGTGCTTTTCTTCCTGTCCAAAGGGATACAACAAGCAGCTGAAGGCGATCTTTGAAGAAGCTGGATATTTCAAAACTGCAAAGCCCAAGGAGAAGAAGGAAGTTGGCGACCATCCCTCCAAAACGTTCGACTCTCTGGAGCAATGCAGTGAGGTTTGTGATTCCAGGGGAAAGAAAACAGACTTTCAGCTCAAATTCCTTCCCCCATAAAAGTGTCTGCAATCATCCCCTGTACGTAACTTACCTTTTTTTCTATGAGAGTATTTGTTCTGCAGATTGTTCACTTTCCCATTTTTTTAGTTTTAATATGTGTGTGCAGCTTGGGTCACTGCTACACCCTTTGCTGTGCATTGGATGTTCTGATCAAACATAAAATCCCCGTTTTTTGTCAGGTTCGATGTGTCAGTACTGTCACACTCCATCTCCACCATTAACAAGACTCAGTGTCTAGAATCCAGCTATTCTAGTGGTCAGTTGGGTGTCGACCACTAACAGGAAGACACATAACAGGTTCTCTGCTGAATTGAGGCTGGGAATCTCTGATTTCTACGAGTTTCAGACTAAGAATATGTGGAAGTATCTGGAGTTGTGCAAATAAGCATTCACACTCCATCCTTCAGAAAAATCAGTTTAGCAGAAAGAACAAGTGTTGCACTAACAATGGAAAGAGGCCGTTGTCAAATAAGTTCAAGTAGGTAGCTGTGTCAGCATACACAGGCCACAAAGGAACAGGTAAAGGTTTATACCATGCTGAAAGATAAAGTAAAGAGACACAATGTTTTGGCTGTGGAGCCTTCTTCAGGTGTACAGTGATTGTCAAATAAGTGCAGTATGTGAATGTGCATTGCACTTAGTGAAGTGTGGAATCACCCTCCACCTCCTACAGTGTTACAGTGCCATGTTACTCTTGTGACCCCAGTATAATAATGGACTGGTACAGGTCCTATTCTTAATTATGTTTTCAAGAAACACTATGCACACAGATAAAGAAACAATGAAGCGTTTAGATTAGGGAAAATAAGTGCACACGTGTATGATAGCCGTCTTAACCCCTAGCCCGACTTCTGGGACTGCTTCTCATCACTGCCAGTGGTTTTCAGCCCAGGCCCTGTGTGCTGGGTAGGCTCTGCTACAGCACAGTGAGTCCACACTTTGTGGTTCCACAGCAGCTCAGCTGTAACCCAGACATTTCCTAGCCCATGAGCTGGCATTAGCCCTCATCCCTAAATAATGTGACAGAACAGTTCCACAGCACTTGTGCCATTTCAGTAGAGTAGCAATTAATTTGCATACTATCAGGCTGCCTAGTGTACATGTGGCATCTTTAAGTCTGTGAAGCACAGTTTCAGTCTTGGGGCTAGGGACCTAGGAAACTAGCGAAACATCAAGGGCTAGAGTTTGGTGCCTTTGTATTTTTGAAAATACCAAGTGAAGTTCGCAGAGGTGCCTGGTTGCCTTCACTGCAGGCTAAGGCCAGCTATCTGTTTCCTGTGTAGGATTTCTACAAACAGAGAGCGGAGCTACAGAGACTGCAGGCCCTGCTGTCCCAGAATGGGATCACTTACAGCAAGCAGCCAGGTAAAGCTCTCCGCTCTGTGTCATAGGGATCAGCTCCTTTTCTGTCACTTGTTAAATGACAGAAAAGGAGCTGATCCTTCTCAGAGTCCGGCCAGATTTTCCCCACTCGTGGTTGTGTCCTCTGTTGTTGGTCAGTTTTTTGTCTCTGTCCTTCCTCAGAGAACTCTGACAGCCCTCAGGCCACGCCCCGCTCTGCGACTCCCAGAGAGGAGCATCTCCGTGGCGACACCGGGCAGCTTGGCGATCTCCTCTGAGCACACCTCGAGTCACACGCCAAAGGAAAATGGGGACAGAGGAAGTGAGAGAGGGGCAAAACGAGAGACGTGGGGTCCCTCAGGATTGGTTTTGCCTTCGTAATTATTGCTCAAAGGTTGAGAAACTGGTGTCAATCAGGATGTTTGTTCACAACAAGGGTAAATGAGAGACCAGTTGACAGCTGTGTCCTTGAAGGCAGCTTTTGGGAGAATTACTGCCAGGCGTGAAACGGGCTGTGGCCCCCAGGAGCACAGTCTAGAGAACAGAACTGGAAATCCAAACCAACCCCACCCCCTTGAGTTCACATTCAGTTATACCTTCTTATTTGTATAAAATCTTTGAGTTGTTTATTTAAGTGCTGTATATTTTTGTTAATAAATGGATAAAAGGAAAGTTCTCACCAATTTCCCTGGTTGAAACTATTAAAATTAAGAAACCACATTAAATGTAATGGGGAACTGCAATACTTTTTTCATATTTCGGGGTTAGAATCAGCATTGATGAGTGCATTTCAAACCACAATTAAAGTAAAATTTACACAGTAACTTTGTAAAACCCCCAGTTCACATCGCAAAATAGAAGAAATTTCCAGGTATACGCAGCGCCATGTTTTGTGATTCAGAACAAAGCAACAAAACCTCCAGTGACCCATTTCGGCCCTATTACACTGTAAGCAAGCAGGCTTGTGAATATATCTCTTTTAATCCAATAAAAATATTGCTCTCGATTTCAAGACTGTTTTGCAGACAAATACTACGTATTAACTCCGCATATAGATCACGCTGGAACACATCTGCTGCACAGCCTGTACTCATTCGCTCGTACATCGCATTACAGTAGTCATCACAGTGACTAGTGAGCAGGAAGGGCCAAATCACGTCACAATTCGCAGGAACTTGAATGCGAGTTTGTGACAACATGATGACTTACAGTGCTTTCATGATCTTGTGCTTAATTTGAAATTTGTCATTTTTATTTCTGTAACATCAATGAATTTATTTTGTTACAGACATTTAATAACCAGTTTGAGAAATTGTGACTGCAGTTCCCCTTTAAAGGGGAAACCAGTGTAAGTTTTAACTCAATTTACAGTCTAAAATGATCCCTTTATTTTAAACAACTGAGACAATTCTTGAATTTTGAGAACACTGCTTTGTCAAATGAGACAGCATGACTTTTTCTTTTTTTTCCAAGTGGAAATTGGTATCTATACAGTACGTACACTGAGAAAGCAACTGATGTCCCAGGATAAAGATCAAGAGAATACTAATGTTACAGGCTGCTCCCCTGATTCTGGCAACACAAGCAACAGATTATCACACTAGAGGACTGGCTTCCACAGTAATACAGCAATAAAACATTTGTGTAAGAGCGCTACAGCTGCACTGAGGTGATTTTTTGAAGATCTGAACTCACTAGCAAACATTCTAGTTCTGTATACATTTTTTCAGTTATTTTGGAGAGCTTCAAGTACATGTGACTTGTTACTAAGTATGTTGCACCAATTGGTAATACCCATGAGACAGCAAGACAAACAGTTTCAAATGTGTATTGGAGCCAACACTAGTGAGAAAGGTAGGTTGGAAACATTACACATGTAATACATGTAGTGCCTATTACACATGTAATTGGAATAGAGCTGGTTACTGACCAAAATACTTTTCAACAGCACAAGGTCCACAGGCATCCTGTAAAAGCACATGACGGAGTCCTTTGTCACATGATTTGAAAGCTTGCATTGGAGAGGGACAATTAAAAGTCCCGCGGGAAGTACTAGAATTTTAATACTCGGTTATTCCGAGGAGCCATGCAATAACCACGTTCGACCAAGATAGCACATTTCATTGATCTGCTGTGACCTTCAGCTATGGCTCAGCTCTTGGTCTGCTGTGGTTTGGAAAACACCACACTCTTCTCCTCTCCAGCGCTCTGTACCTCCTCTAACAGTGCTTCCAGGCACTGGATCTCTGTGGCCAGTGAGGCCACCTTCTCCTTCAGCTCTCTGTTTGTGTCCTCCAGCTGGAGCAGCTCGACTTCCAGTGCCGCCCTCTGTGCTCTCTTCTTCTCCCGGTACCTCGTGGCTGCGTTTTTGTTCTGCTCCTTCTTCCTGTGCTTTCGGTTGACAGTGCACTTGGAGCCCGGGGAGGAAGAGGAGGGCACCGCGGCCTTCTCCACCAGCGAGCCGTTTTGGCTCATGATGCAGAGTGGGATGTTGGCGGGAGGCTCCGGGAGCTCTTGCCAAGGCACAGCTCCAGGGATGGTCACCAATTTAGCATCATCGCACTCCGAATCCATCCCATTATCCTCACTGCCAGAGGGAGCAACTAAACCATCCAGCAGCAACACGGATTCATAGGGAAGTTCCAGAACTTCTGTCGGCTGGCCTGCAGAGAACCAGCTGGCATGGGAAGAGGCCACCGTGGCAGGCTGTGTGGCAAAGTGTGGGGATAGAGGAGGTGTACAGGGCGCCACTTGATCGCTTGAGACCGATGGGCCCTGGAGCCGCCCTCCTCCTTTAGGCTGAACATGAGTTGCAGCTGAACTCTGTGTAGTGGATGTGACATCAGCCTGGAATTTCAAAGTCTTCTCAACCACGTGTAGCAGATCTTTTGAGGTCACTGGGGCATCCTCGATCAGACTGTCCAAGAGATGTACATCCATCTTCTCTCCCATCCATTCCATCTCGGAAATGCCTGCAAAAGAGAAAAGTCCTTATGTGGTTTGTCAAGAGTCTTATTCAAAAACAAAAGAGGAGATATTTCTTTTAACAATGCTTCCAAACAATTAATTATGAACATATCACAAACACTTTCCTCATCATCAAATACAGTTGCAAGAAAAAGTTTGTGAGCCCTTTGGAATTACCTGGACTTCTGCATTAATTACTCATACAAATGTGGTCTGATCTTACAGTAAGTCACAATAACAGACAAAAAATCTGCTTAAACTAATAACACACAAACAATTGTACTTCTTCTTGTCAATACTGAACACATTGTTTAAACATTCACAGTCTAGGTTGGAAAAAGTATGTTAACTTCTAGCTAGTGACGTCTCCAAAAGCTAATTGGAGTTAGGCGTTTCAATCAATGAGATGAGATTGGCGTTGTGGGCTGGAGGTGCCCTGCACTATAAAAAAGACACACAAAGGTTGGTTACTGACAGAGTCTGCTCTTCTCAAGAAAGAGCTGTTCATGTGAACCATGCAGAAGAAGAACTGTAGTGATGCATAAAGCTGGCAAAGGTTACAAAAGCATTTATAAAGGCCTGGGTGTTCATCAATCCACAGTAAGCTGTTGGTACTCTCCCTAGGAGTGGCTGTCCTGCAAAGATCAGGGCAAGAGTGCAGCGTGCAATGCTGAAGGAGGTGAAAAAGAACCCTAGGGTAACAGCAAAGGACCTGCAGGAATCTCTTGAACTTGCCAAAGTCTCCGTTCATGTGCCCACTATAAGAAAAACACTGAACACGAATGGTGTTAATGGAAGGACACCACAGAGGAAACCACTGCTCTCCAAAAACAACATTGCTGCACGTCTCAAGTTTGCAAGCGACCACCTGGATGTTCCATAATGCTTCTGGGAGAATTAGAGGGAACAATGGATTCAAAATTGTATCAAGAAATTTTACAGGAGAATGTCAAGGTAGCAGTCTGTCACCTGAAGCTTGAAAAAGGTTGAGTGATGCAACAAGACAATGACCCGAAGCAAAGGAGTAAATCAACAACAGAATGGCTTAAACAGAAGAAGATTCGTGTTCTGGAATGGCCAAGTCAGAGTCCAGACCTCAACCCAATTGAGATGCTGTGGCACGACCTGAAGAGAGCTGTTCACGCAAGGAATCCCAGAATTCCTAGGAATCCCTGAAATGTCAATGAACTAAAACAGTTTTGTAAGGAGGACTGGTCTAAAATTCCTCCTAACCGTTGTGCAAGTCTCATCAACAGCTACAGGAAACATTTGGTGGAGGTTACTGATGCTAAAGGAGGTTCTACCAGTTACTAAATACAAGGGTTCACATACTTTTTCCAGCCTGGACTGTGACTGTTTAAACGATGTGTTCAGTACTGTGTAATGGAAAGTTACTGAGAAAAAGTGTTTTATCCTAAAAATGTTGTTTACGGACAGAGCTGTGCTGCAGAAGCAGCTGGATACTCAGAACAAAGTGTGATAGCACCCAACTCGTCAAGGGCACAGGATGTTTTAATAATGTTTATCTCTGCTGCTTGAAGAAGGGAGTATGAGAAACTATTTGAATAACTGCTATTCTTTGCTTAAAGCAAAAACCTATAAGGAATGGAAAATTACTGTTTTGCCTGTCCTTGAAGTGTTGCATCAGCTTAAAAAAAAGATATAAAACAAGGGCTCTCCCAGCTTGCTTTTGAATCAGCTTTTACTTCTCTGTACAAATGGGTGATGGTTTTTTCCCATATTGCAATATGAATAAAGACCTTACTAAGTAATCGAGAATACTTTCTGTGGCTCCTTTATTCTAACCGTAAAAGTTTCCACGACAACTGACAAGAAGTACAATTGTTTGTGTGTTATTAGTTTAAGCAGATTGTGTTTATCTATTATTGTGACTTATTTGAAGATCAGACCCCATTTTTATGAGTAATTGATGCAGAAATCCAGGTAATGCCAAAGGGTTCACAAACTTTTTCTTTATCTGTTTTACACAAAGAGACTAAAGGCAATCTAAAAGTGATGGATGAGCTTTACTTTGCCTCCCTGCCTGCCCTTCCGAGGCAGTACCACTACTAATGTGCATGGAAGCAAACATGGAGGGCAGAGACATAACACAGGGAGCTACACGAAGGTTTGATCCAAGGATTGTTCCTATTGCGATTAAGGAATAGAGGGCAGGTACAAACCTGCACACTCAACTCTTTTCTAGTCGTGTTTGTGGGGGAGAGACTATCCGTTAGAATGGTCTTGAGTCCCGACTCTCAAGTTGCAATCAGTGTGGTTAATGAACTTAAGACAGACCGGGACCTCAGCTTTCTGCCGCACGAGTGACACCTGGAATCTTACAGCTGCCAATGAGCTTGCACTGATGCGAGCGCAAGTCTCACTTCTCCTCCAATCAGCGCTAACTATCCTGCATGGCGCTGTGGAGCTCGCGGCACGTCAAACGACGAGTGATCGTCCCTGGTGGCTGCGTCAGAGGAGACACGCTTGTAGGTGTTGTCGTGGGTATAAAAAGTGTTAAAAAAAAACACCCAACTGATCGGATAATGTTTTTAAAAAAAGATTTTAAGCTTTAGCTGGTTTAATTAAATAAATGCGGAACTAAACAGAAATCCTAAACCCTTCAGCGCTCAAGGAACAGCTGAAACAGCAAAGATATTACTAGAAAGAGATGGGCAAGGACCAGGTGGTGCAATGAAATAAGTGAAATGACTGTCTCTGCCCTTGCTGCTACAGCGACCTGCATGGTGCTCAGCCTTTGCATAAACTGTAAAGACAAGGGACCTACTTTGGGTGTCAGAACAGAGCACGAAGCCGCCGCTTCCTCCCAGTTGCCTCTCCTCCTTCAGCTCGGCGCACACGGGCAGGTCAGGCTCAGCGGTCAGTGAAGCAAGTTCGGGATACAGGCTCCCCAGCTGCAGCAACTCGCTCCAATCCATCCCCAGCACTCAGGGCGGTCGTCTCCGGGGCTTGCAGGGGTCTTTTCTCTGGCAGGGGCTGTGTTACCGAACAAGCAGCGGTTCCATCTTGAAGCCTGCAGAGGATAGGGGAATGGGGGGGTAATTAAGATCACTATGAGAAATAGCAACCTAATTAATGAGCCGGAACAGTAGCCAAGCGTTCTTCAAGAGCCTCAGCTGTTTTGCGTATTATTTCATTGGTTTCAAGCAGCTGAGAGCTTGTTAATGGCCAAAATCTGGCAAGGGCAGAGTGCTGAACCTGCATTGCAATGTGCTGTGCAATCACCAGCCTGCTCATTCCCCAGCCCCCCCACCACATACTCAGTCTGTCTTTAGCCTGTACTATAAGCAGACAACACAAAGCACCATGCAGTTAGAAAGGCGAGCAAATTCTTCCACTTTTAGAGTGCAGAAGAAGCTCAAAACATTGCAAAGATATACATTAATCACTGCCTTTTTTAAAAAAAGAGAAATGCATCAAGCAAAATGTGAACTTCTATGTACCACAAACACGGAACGCAACATTAAAATTGGTACGCAAACTTTTCTCAGCTGTTTAGCTCCTTAGCGGTGCCCAAGTATACTCACTCCATGTTTGGCTGTGTGCTGGGCTGCGGGAGTCAGCAGGCGCTGGAGAGTCTAAATTGAGGAGTCCATGGCAGGGTGCAGCCTCTGAGCCCAACCCAAAGACACTGACAGCTCACAGCCGCTGTGCATAGGCAGTTCTGCAGGGGGGGGAGGAGGGAGGTGGCAGCCAGGGAACCAATGGCATGGCGGCAGCCCTTAGATCCGCCCAATCAGAGCAGAGGCTATAACTGCAGCAAGGGAGGGGTCAGAGACAAGGGATAATCCCACTTCCTCTGCCCCCACCCACCACATACTTGGCTTCACACCCATTCCTTCTTCACTAGGGGGAATTACAGAGCCCACGTGCAACAGACAGCATTTTCTCTGATGTTCCTCCTGCTGCTTTCCAACTTCTACAGACTACAGATTGCAGTGCATGACAGCTTAATGATGCAACGTCTAGTAATGCCTTCAGGCTTTCAGTGTAAATGGATTCCGTTTCAGAGACTGTGCTGACATGACCCTCAACCCAAACGATAAAGGAAATGATGCAGAAGCGCATCTCAAACTGAGAACAGGACACACCGGTGATGTGGGGAGAATAGCACAAATTACCTCTGTTAAAGCAGACGTTCTGACTTCTTTTAAGAAACAGACTGGGTGGGCTCAGCTGTAATTGTGTTCCTATATTCTTATGTAAGCTATAAAAATCCCTAAAAGATCTTTTAATAGAGGCATTATAAACACCATTAATTGATATTACTGCACAAAAGAGAAACTGTACTATCTCCTTAAATATATCTTTATGAGGAGTTAACACTCAAAGGAAGGAAAGCTTTGCTTTAAATTCATAACTTATTTTTTCATAGGTCAAGTTATTGTAAGACACTTTTCTACTGCTTTCAAAGCAGTCCAATCAAAATCAATTAAGGTGCACAGAGGTCGTATTCAACTCTAGTACATGGTTATTTACCAGTAATGGGACTTAATTAATTGTATCACAATGCACAATGTTTATTAATAGGATTCATTTAATTGAAGTAAGGTGATAACCGTAATTAAGCTTTTAAAACTGATGTTTTTTCAGAGAGGAAGGATGTGGATAACACTTCAACAGTAATTTATATAATAAAGATAAATAGGTATATTCTAATTGTTGAAATGTTGAATTTGGAAAAAGAGGTGAACCATATAGTTTATTTTCCTTAATTTTATTGTTTTTTACCTTTGTACTCATTAGACAAAAATGGGAGATTTTCATTATTATAAGAACTGTTTTCCAAATCTCTACTTAAATCTATTCTAGGACATGAAATAATATATTAAGGATAAACCTCATGCTACGTGTGAGATTGTGAAAAAAAGACACACCACAATGGTTAAGATCAAAAATTATTTTAATTCCGATAATGATAATAAAAATAATTCCATGAATTCTGTAAACCATTGCATAAATGCTATAGTGTAAAAATTTTAACAAGTGTTAACAATTTTAAACAATACACTACAAGTAAATGATTATGCATTATAAATAATACCTTCTACTCTTTAAGAAAAAAAGCCATTCGGGTCTTCAATCTCTTCTAGACACTCAGCTACACCATTAAAGACTTTCATAAATTAAACATGAAAATTCCCATAATATGCAATTAAGGTCTTATGTTGACAACACATACACAAAATTAATATACTGACAGTAATATTTCTAGGAATATTTCAACACTAGTTAGGATATGAGCTATTCTATATATCAATACATAATAAAATAAGGAATATGTTTTTAATCTCTACAATAAATTCTACCCCAGTTGGATTCTAAGCAATTAAACCTATTAAATGCAGCTTAAAGTCTGTAAGAACTTAACACCTTTCTTTTTTCTACAGTTATTACTGTAAAACCCTGAGAAAATAAACTTTTTCAATTTTTCCATCTCTTTACCGTTAGGTTGATAAATATGCAAACTCAAAAACTGCATTCACAATAAATTCTTAATTCATACTTTAGAGATTTTGTATAGTATAGCCATTTCACAAAACTAATGCTACATCTTAATGCAAACATATTCCACCTTCTCTTAAAGTGGCTTTTATCCAAATTTGTGAATGATACATTCAAGGATTGGGTTAAAATGATTTTAAAAAGTTCAGCGACAATGTGTATTTTTAGGGATCAGTGGTTCCGATAATTGTGAAGTTAGAACATTTTTCCGAACCCTTTAAAAATTAAAAACAAATACAAAATTGCTCTTTACAGTTAACACTTTGATACAATTTCTATTTGAAAATTCTTGGATATTCAGTTCAATCTAAACAATTTTATGTTGCATTCCATACATGATTGCATAAAAGTCCTCAAAATTTCACCAGCATAATAATACAAAAAATATATGAATGCAAAAGATTATCCTCGCCCAACCCTTAATAAAATCTTTCCATTACGGTTCACTGACAAGCTGATCTCTTCAAGAGCTTTTCTTCAGTATCAATTGTCTGGTCTAGTTTATGGATCAACTGAAATTCTATCAATTTTGAAATATGTGAAAATAAAAAATACCTTAACTAATTAAGTGCAATTCTAAAACCTACAAACAATCTTAAGGCCGATGAAGAGGCAGGGAGAGGGACATTGTAAGAGGCATTGGAACCGATTTATTCACAAAAACAGCTCGTTTTGAGTTTTTGTTAAGGGAAAGCACCGAGTGGAGTAAAGCAGGCACAGATCATACTGTAAAACCAACAATAAAAAGAACAATTAATCAATCATCACTCAGCTCAGTCCCTTTTTCCCTCTCTTCTGGCATTTCAGTTCTCACAAACCGCATGTGGATATGTGGATTCCATCTAGTCTTCTAGCTCAGTTTGTCTCGACTGCCTTTGTATCCTAATCCAAGGAAAACAGGAATGGAATGAGCTCAAGTTTTGAAACCAAGCGGAAGCTCAGAAATGGGACAAAAGGAAAAATTGAATCCCTCTGAGATTTATGCCTCTAGACACGGCAACACAAAACTGGCAGTTTAGTTTTTTTTTTACATTTTGGAGATGCGGAGATCTGTTAAGCAAATTCATAGATCAAAGGTTTATCTACGCTTTTTCAGAAATCGTCTGAAAAAATAAAACAGCAGACTCTGGAGCCGAGATGATCTGGATTGACGATCCCTGATCTAGCATTAACTATTTACTGCCTTATAGCCTTGGAACAATTACCAGCCCTTCAACCTTGAAGGTTTAAAGGTTTAATAGCCAGACTCAGTGCTATTGTACCCCTTAAGACTACACTGAGTGCTAGGGACACCAGTCATCTCAGATGGGGAACATCCCATTTTGTTTCGAAGGCCATTGAAGGCTGAGATTTCGTCTCAGATTCCTACTACAAGCTACGCACAGTGCAGTCTTCAAGGCCAACCAGCCGGTGCAGACAGGATCCCGCAGAGGAGAATGAGGCATTACGAAGGCAGCCGCAGAGACAGCAGCCCTTACGAAGGAGAGCACAGTTGGCACATTTTCACAAGGACAACCTCAGCAGGGCAGTGCCAGTGTTGCAATTCCATTGCAAATCCAGCACCTTTATTGCAACCACAACCAATTACCAAGCGGGGCGAGACCTACATGCCGCTACTTGCAAGGGGACACAGAAAGGGGCATGAGCTGGACAGCAGACAAGCTCCGAAAAAACCACGGGCAGAATAAGGAAGCTGAAATGGATCAACCATAAAGGCACCTTACGAGTGCAAGTTGAGATGCAAGATCCAGATGTTAGGAGCTCAAGCCTACAGGTCACCTGACTATGTCTTTAACTAAAACACCCGGTGGCCCTGTGTCTATGTGTGAAAATACTGAATAAATACACAAGATACGCTAAAAGGGTTGGGAATCATAGATTATCAAGGACAGGAAGAAATGAAAAACACAAGTGAGCAAAAGCACCAAAGAAGTCCTTTACAAGTCCTATACACACACTGATGGGTACATGAGTGACAAACAGCTTTTTTAACTTTTCTTGGTGTAATAGACAGACCATGATCCCATGACACCCCATCCTAAAGAGTGCTCCTCGCTCAGGGGCTGATTCCAATTAAGTCATTAGCAGTCCAGGGTGGAATGATAAACCTATATCTGGTTCGGAGGATGGTAGAAACCTGTTAATCTATAGGTCTTCTTAAATCCTTAACACCTTGTCACCTGTAAGAGTGTAACGCTGGTACGTTATTAAAATTCACAATGCCCAATGAATTTTGTTATTCCCAATATGAAACACCTAATTGTGTTGTACTCGTCTTGGCTCACTGCTACAAGCCCGTGAGGAAGTGTGGACATTCTGCTGCCCCACCTTCGTGTCACTCGTCATCCCCACGACAAACACAGCAGAGCCCTAAGCCAACTGCACCCAAGTGGCCGCAGGGGGGCGCTGAGTCACCGAGACTATGCCCACCCCATCATTAGCACTCATTCTGCTGGACTCTACCCTTGGGGAGACCTGGTCACCATCGGCTAGTGATGCGACCACGGCTTGAACCCGTGATCATAGAGCTCAACTGTGCTCATATCAGAGCCTTTACTAGGATGTCCACTCTGAAACAAGTGATATACCTACAAGAAAACTATGTACTTTTATCAGCCTTGGTACTAAAGAGGCTACTAAACTGGGGCCGATAGGGGGTACTGACAAGCTAAACCAATAGCACTGCTGAATTTAGCACAGGGTAAGAACACCACTGCTCCAAAAAGCATTCACTTGCGTGTCTTGTTCTAACAGGTTTGGGTCTGCTGTCTCTTTAAATAGAACCTTCTAACCCAGGTGTGTAGTGAATGAACAGTTACTTCTTTGTATTCTTCACTTGCAAATATGCAAAAGGGCATATTTCAAAGATAAAGGACATTAGTTCATGTGGGGCTGCTTGGGCTGTATTGGTGTAATCTGTGCGAGTTAAGGAATGCAAGAGTGTGCTGTCACTCGTGATCAAGTCAGTGCAACACCTGTTCCAGACTGAAAGTGGGATGAAAAGGACGTTTACACATAACTTCAGCTACAAAACACAAGGGCTCAAGTGAAAACTGAAAATACTGTTTCCCTTGGAGACTGGAGTTGTGGCTTGGTTACCTTTCATCAACAGCTATGGCGAGAATGCTCTTCTCTTATTATGCAACTGCTGCACCAAGGTGAAATCTAAACACGACCAAAACCGGCAAAGGTCAGTTCCTTTGAGCCAAACAACGGGTTTTGTGGGAAGCAGGACAGAAGGCTCGGGCTGTGCGAGCAAGGCTGAGACTGCATCTGTGTAGGCTTCCTCTGGTAACGATCATGACTCACTGCCTCAACCCCGACGGACCTCATCTCTCTGGGCGTTTCTACACACGTCTGCGGCGCAACTGACAGGCGAAAGGTTGGTGGTTCGAGCCCACAAAGTGAAGCTGAAGGTTTTTTTTAAATGCATCTGCAAATTGGTCTTATTTTAGGCTAGAACAAATACAAATTGCTAAGCATTATGTGATCATCTAGCCACTTCTGGGTTTAAAATACAAAGTAAACTAAATTTCAATTGTTTTAACTGAACAGTGATAATTCTGTTAAAAATAAATGATGTTAGATAATCCAGTTAAACTTTAACTGAATAATGATAATAAACCAGGCAAATGAAAACTAAAGAAAGCACCTTACACTCCATATATAGTTCCTCCTGACAGCAGAATAGTAGTGCACAACCATACATATGCGATATTGATTACGAAGCTTACAAATAAGTGACAGTTCAGCACAAAAAACTGTACTAATTCTTAATGAAGTACTGATCCATATGGCCACTTTGGAATATTAACACAAATACCATTCGTTTTTCTAACATTCCTTCACTATGAACTACTGCCAGTTCAAACAGTTATGATTTATTTAAAAAAAAAACTTGTGCATTCCTTATATCTACCACAAGACGTCATCCTGAATTGAATGATACAGTTTACATTTTACATTTCTGTTTTACAGGATCTGATAAATACACAAGTTAAATTTGAACAAAGTTTGGTCATTTCTCAAAAATCTGGTTTCTAGCTGTTTTCTTGCTTAGAATGTTAAAAATTAAAATAAAATTACAAAAAGAACAATTCTAGAACAGGAAAGGTCTTTGGCAAAAAAACCTACAAAACGTGGTCTAAAGAGTCCATTAATATCATCAGCAAAGGCAGATAGAATAGTTTTCTCCCTCCCCCTCATTAACATTAAACAGGAGGGCTCCCTGTAATACTGCTACTTTTTGACATTTCTTACACGTTTTGAGAGCAACACTGTGAATGAAATACAGGCGACAGCACTTTGGTATGTTAAAAAATGACTGTGTATTAGTCAACAAATACTATGCATTAGTCATGTTAATTTAAGTCACCTGTTGAGAAACATCTGAAACTTCAAGAAGAGAGAATTTGGAGAAGATGTTAATACTGAAACTTTAAATTATATAAGACCCAGAAGAGGGATTAAGGGGTCTCATCTGATGCAAGGAATATATGACCCTATTGTGGGCTGTAAGCACAGTCTTTCCCCAAAAACTAGCAATCCATATTGGAAGGGGGCTTTCTGTGCTTAAAAGCATTCACTAGTCCACACCTTGCAATACTGAACCCTGTAAGGCTGGCCTAGTGCAAGCTTTTTGTTTAAACTGTTTTAACATAGTTCACAACGAGTCTTACTTTTGGTACATCTGAAGATTTCAGGTGTATAAGTTGCTGTATTTGCAGATTTGAAAAAGCATGGAAAGTTCCTAAAATAACATGTGAAATCAGATTAAGAAATGCATCTAACACTTACTGCATTTCACACACACACTGTAAACACCACTATTCCTCCACTAATGTATGACTTATGTTTTTGTGTGTATTTTACTGATGTTTTTTACTGTGCAATGAAACGGACCCCTATCCAGAGAATTAGCTGGCCAATGCAATTCTGTCTGGCATGCAAATGAACATGTCTGCCATTTTGTTTCTTATACATCAATATACTTCTCAGGGTTGTGAGTGAAACTATTTCCTTTCTGCTGAACATAATCTTTGCTGTAAATATTAAAGGACCAAGCTATACAGAATAAAGAAATATGAACACAAATACCTTGTTTGTGAACACAGTAGTAGGTCATTTAAATTAGTTTAAACCTAAGCACATTACACGGTCGTATTTGACAACACAGACTGAACAGAATACACATTGATTTCCCCTGTAAAGACAGTACAGAATTCTTTTTCCCCCCCATATCAAAAAAAGAACAGTGCCAGTTGTTTTTACATGAACATGGAAAGATATTTTTTCCTGAATTGCATACTCCTAACCACGTAAAATTAAAGATGGTCAACAATTTGAATCGATACTATAGCTACACCAAATAAAAGCACTAAAAAAAGCACCATTGCTCATCAGACCAGAGAACTGGGGACAGGAGCTGTGAGCTTGTTGTCAGGCCTCAAGCACTGACATTAGCAATATTCTCACATGGACCAGTCTGGAATTAGAAAGGAGGATTTCAAAGAGCTCAGTAGATCAGCCTACATTACTCATCCCCCCCTCCCACAATGATATTTCTAATCAAAATTTGCACAAGCCTTTTAATCACCTGTAGCCATTTGTTTTACTACAATCTTGAATTGCTCACAAATGCTGAGATTTTCTGAGGCAAGGCACTTAAGAGAGCAAGTGGCCAAGTATCAGGTCTGTTCATAACAGTTTCAAGAGGCTAGGAGTCATACAAAACCAATTCTCTATGAAACAAACAGTTGCAAATTACCACAGGACCGTTTGGTTATGGTACTGTAACTGTTAGAAGTTGGTTCCTCCAACATCAAAACATATTAAAAAACACAAAAAATTAAAATGGCAATTGATTTCCTAAATGCTTTAGCATATGTGCCTTTATGATATTACTATAACTGCTGGTTATGCTTGTAAGCATTAAAAGTTTGCACTTAATTTCTGTTTTGATTCAAAAATGTAAAAATCCTAAGCAAGTTCAACAATACTAATATTAATATTTATTAAGTACTATTTTTAGAATATGAAATTTTTAACAATATATTTACTATACCAGGATTTAACAGTAAGAAATTGAATATGAAATATTCTATTATGTTTCACAGTACACAAACAAAAAAGCTTCATATAATAGTATATTTAGAAAAAAAATGAAAAAATCCTACAAAGCAGCTTAAAGCAATTTTCTAAAGTAACCTTAAACAAATCCCCAGGTCAACAAAGTGCTTTTACAAGAAATGAGTCTCTTCACATGTCTAGTAGCAGTAATAGTGTTTGACTGATACTTTTCTTAATTCTTAAACATTCTTAATTCTGCAAACATTAAGAGCCTTAAAGAGGGCTGTGAGGTTGGGATAATACGAATTGAAATATTTAAAAATTAACTGCAGGGAAAAATATGAATACGTCTTGAAATTTTAAGTTTGTTGACAAAGAAAGAATCTTGGCAGGTCTCCTGAAAAAAACAGTCAGAAAGTACCAGTCAAACACCATTAATAATTTCTAATATAACTATTAATTCAAACACTATAAGAAATACTGAAAAACACAAAATGCTGTATTTAAACTGTTAGCATATTATTAGTTCTTCAAAGGGCTAGATCCAGGAATTGTACCTTGGAGATTTCCACATCACCACTTCAGTATTTTTGTCTTACAGTAAGGACATTCTGTTTTGCTCGGTGCGCAGTTCTCACAAAGCACATAGTGTTGACAAGGCTGTAACACGACGCTGCGATCCAGCTTTTGGCACACTATACATTTCTTTGACTGAAGCTGATATATTACCTGTGTGATGAAAAAAGAACAGTTAGTATCCTTCATGCAACAGGCACCAGTACACACCTTTCAAGCAGAACAACACTTCACATTAAAGGGGAACTGCAGCGCGATTTTTATATTTCGGAGTTAGAACGAATCAGCACTGATGAGTACATTTCAAACCACAATAAAATTAGCTTGCAAAGTTACACATTAACTTGCAAAACCTCCCATTTACATGACAAAAAAAGACTAAACGTCCAGGTATACGCGGGGCCATAATCTGCGATTCAGAACGATGCAAACAAACTTCACAAAAACCGGTGAGGTGGAGCGGCCCTGTTTGATTGTAAACAAGCAGGCTTGTGAACACATCTCTTAATCCATAGAAATATTGCTCTCAACTTTGAGACCGTTTTGCCAACAACTACTACTTACTTGTTAATTCTGCATGCAGATCACGTTGGAAATTTTCTGCGGTCAAATGTCTGCTGCATAACCTGTACTTATTCGCTCGTACATCCCATTACATCAGTCATTATGGTGACTACTGAGCAGGAAGGGCCGCTTCATGTCGCAATTCGTGGGAACTCTCCCTCTCGCCCGTGGAAAGACCAGGGGTTTGCGACAACATGGAGACTTAACAGTACTTTCACAAAGTGTGCTTCATTCGAAATTCATAAGATTTCTCTATACAGTCAGTGAATTTGTTTTGTTACTGAAATTTAATAACCGGTCTGAGAAAGTGGGACTGCAGCTTCCCTTTAATGCACTGTTTTCCAGGTAACTGTTTAGGGCTTGATTGGGAAGTAGAGTCTTTGGCTCTTAACTTTGACGAGTCTTTCCTGATCACTAAAACCTCTTTTCCTCTCATTTGCACGTGGCCTGTTTGCTGAACATTGTAGTATGCCAAGAGGCAAGCTTGATTACAGCACTGAAATGAGTGCAAAAATCTGAACTTAAAAGTCAAGTTTAAGGTTACAAGGCAGACAAATTCAGAACTCAGGTGGTGGATCATGGAGCACAGAACAGTATGGGTATGTGGCCCAACAGGCTACAGCAGGAGAGTTACAGGATGGAACTATGAAAGTAAATATGTGCAGCAAATCAATTTGGGAATAATCATAAAAATCTACAGGTTGAAGAAATTGTTTCAGACCATTTGTTGCATACTTGCATGTTTCAAGTAAAGCTTTCGGGAAGGTTAAGAGAAATGTCACCAGTTAAACCCCCCAGCTCTACCACTGACTCACTATTGTGGGCCTGTTGTTGGTGACTCTGCCACGAGTCTCAGTACGTCACTCTGGACAAAAATGAGATGCACAGCTGCAACAGGGACAAAGTAAAAGGAAGAGGTCCAGATCTGGAGAAGCCTTTGAATAAACAAATTCAGATCTGGACAGATCCCACACTGCTCCTACACTTATTTGCAATAACATAACATTGTGCACTGTTCCTGCTGAGTGAACTTGCGCCGATTGATGAGTAGGCCCTTATCTAGCACAGATCTAGTGTGATGAAAAAGTTCAATGTCTCTCTTTGAGAGCTTATTTACATCTACGAGACACTGAAGGATCAGGACTTGAAATGGATAGGGGATTTCCTCGCGCTTACCCCGTCGATGAGCTCCAGATCGGCCCGCAGCTGGCTCTGAATGGAGTGAAGCTTTGGTAAAGGCAGCTGGTCGATGTCCCCGCAGCTGCGCAGGAGGGGTACGCTGGGAGAGGGGCACACGGCGGTGAAGTCCTCCTGCAGTTGCTTAAGTCTGCGCTCCGCATCGTCTCTCTTCTGGAAGGCCAGCTGCCGCTCGGCCTCAGCCGCCTTCGCCTGGTCCTTCGCTTCCTGGGCCTCCTTCTGCCAGGCGTCGCAAGCCTACAAACAGGCAGGCACAGTCCGCAGAGTCAGCACAGTCACACACACCCGGCACACTCGCACACAACTGGCACAGTCGGCGCACACACTCGCACACGCCTGGCCCAGTCGGCATACTCGCACACGCCCGGCACACGCCCGGCACAGTAGCATTACTGATATTTCTACCACAGAATATAAAAAAATAAATAACCTTGAAAAACAATTTTCAAAATACATTTCTTTAAATTGACAGTTAACTCTCAGTTTAATAGACTAAAAAGAGGGGAAGAGGTGTAAACGTCTGTTAAAACACAAATTACGTATTTCAACAAAAAAAAACAGTATTACAGGAGAAAAAAATATATTTACTATGTATATATGCTTTTTGGATCTTTTGACTTATTTTAACAATTGTAATCAACAACAAAAATTGTGCCTGTACCTTTATCATAAATATACAAGCTCTTTATTTACTGTGTGATAAATATACTGCATAAATGTCACTAAAGCATAAAAAACATGCATCGTAAACAACAAAAGAGTAAAAAAGGGGTAGGTCAATTATTTCAGCACTTCATTGTTACTGCAAGGAAAGCCCAGCATTTCTCCTTTAGCAGATTTTGTCCATTACGTCCCAAGTCTTTTAAAGAAAAGTCAATTTCCCAGAGGGTTTACTGTATACAAGAAACAAATGTAAAGGCGTGAGATGGATTTGGTGTAGATTAACCAGTGTCTTTCTTCACTCCTCCAGCTCGGCAGTGGTTGGACACTACATCTGCTAGGACAGGCCAGACTTTGGCCGTACAGTAATCAAACATTATCAAGCCACACTCTCATTTGCTGGGAGCTTGCGCACAGTTACGCATTGCTTCTCGTCTTTAGAACAAACCGAAGCCCAGCTCCAGTCAGAGAGCGGGCTCTTGGTGCTCCGGCTTGGCCTGTGTAAGTGTCACGCCTAAGGTGTTTCGCTCTTATAGTGGCGGAATTGGGGTAATTTAAATAACGGGCAGGACAATGAGCACCATGCTGAATCTGTTGTAAACTAGTGCTTGCTGTACAGATATTGTATTACAGGACGAACCTGTTTAACCTGCTGCCAAGAATCTTCCCACTGCTTGATCTTCCTCTTGGCGTCGTCCAGCTCTCTCCGTAACCGGGCGAGGTCGGCCCCGCTGGAGGCGGTTGCCGAGGCGATGGTGCTGAACCCCGGCGACGGGCTGGGAGAGAAGCTCCCGCTGACGAAGTCCCAGATGCTGCCAGCGCCTCCGTTTAAACCTGCAGAGGCAGAACACATGACAACTATTTTCTAATTCTCCAGAGACGTTGTTTGTTTAGAAGCAACTGGTCAACAACTGGTTAACGGCACTAAAGCAATTTAAAATATATTCTTATATATTCACTATCCAGAACAACAGCTTTGGTGCGTTAAAGACTGCAGTTTAATCACAGTATAGAAGACCCAGGTGTTTATCTTGGGTTTCCCCCCTACAAAGGCTTAAAATAAATCTGTGAAACCATGCAATTAACTGATTACTAATCAAGTTATTACTCTAAATGTAGAAAGTTACTATCTGTAGTCAGACAAAGAAAGCAAGCAGGTGTTAAAGTACCAAGCCTATTTACAGCTATTTTCTTGTTTAGTCTTTTCTTACCCAGGGAATTCTGGGAGGAGGCCGAAGTTCCCAGAAGGCTGTGCTCTGCCTTGGCTGGCTGGGCCTGGGGCTGACTCTGCTGGGGTGCCATTGCCGAGGACAGGACGGACTGAGAGAGGGACTGAGACAACGAGCTCAGCGGAGAGGCAGAGAGCGAGGAGGAAGAATGCAGCGAGGAAGAGCGAGCAAGGGAGCCAGGAATATTGACAGGGGCTGAGCCTCCTAACAACCTCTGACCTGTATGGGTGAAAATTAACGAAAGAAAAATACACCAACTCAAACCCTTTTTTGGTCATTTGTAATGTTCCTATTGGAAAGCTGAACATCAAAGCAAGGGAAACGCACGAAAGGTAGTTTTGTAGACTCCGGCTAATGATACTGATCAAATCTAACAATTACAAAGTCTGAATTTTTGTCACCCCATGAAAAAGTTTAAAATCTTAATGTTTAAAGTGTTCTACCAGCCACTTTACACATCCTTACAAATTATTATTTACTGATTTATATAGTGTGGGGTTCTCTTTATCAGCATCACAGCTCTCCTTCCATGGGGACAGTCATATAAAAAACATTTATACAAAGTTAAATGCTATGCTAAATGCCATCTTATAGATATTTGTTTATTGAGCAATTGTCAGATGCTAGGGTTTACACAACGTAAGAGTTACCATGTTTCTTATTTAAGAACTGGCAATATTTTTGGAAAAACTCTTTACCAGCCAGGCCCGAACCACTACTGGAGCAACGCAGACTTCAAGATCGCGCACAGGTCTGACCAAGCACGTACTCCCATTGCAACAACAGCTGGGCTAGGGCACTGGACGACTCTCGTTCACCACCGCTGCGTCACAGGCGACTGGAAACCCATAGGGGTCAGCATCGAGTGACAAATCAAGCAGCTGTGCCAGAATGATTAGGGTAACCCGGTAAACTCAAACCAGCACCCTAGACCACCCCTAGACTCTACAGCCCGGGGCCTAAATTGAAAGACCCCACCAATCTTTTTCAGCTCACTCACACCAGTCTGCTTACTTGTTAAGCCAAGATCACTATTCTCTTCTTCTTCCAGTTCCTTATCAAGAGTGACGTTAATGTCGCCAAAGTTCAGGTCAAGTGCAGAACCTGCAAAGTAAAACCATCAAGTATCAGCAAAGGTTTACTGTAGTCAAAAGTACAGTTTTTACAAATAAGATTTTATTTAAAAATATAAATATGTTATACTACAGAGAAACTTGGTGAGAAGGAGCAATATTCTTTAAAGTCTGTGTATGTATACACTTATTAAATTGAGGCTCACTCTTACTATGAAAAATACTCGTACAGCCAGGATTCGGAGTCTCTGATGAAGGAAAAGTTAGATGAAAACTTTTTAAGATTTAAACAACTTTAGCAAAACTCAAATTTTCTTTCCACTTTTCACAGTTTGCAAAATAAGCAAAGAATTGAGAAAAATTACCTGTTACTGTGCTCTCAAATCATTACAAATTACAGAAAGCTTTTTAAAAAACAAACACAAAAATAGACTTTAAAAGCACAAGTTAAATTCATTAAGTTGCTTATAAAAGGCCTCAAACCAGGCCTAAAACCAGAGGAAAAAGACACTGTCTCAGGACCTACACAACAACTAAACGTGTATTTCACTGTGATTTTTAACTTGCAAACAGTAGCAAGCGCAGTTCCATATGTTCCGTTAAAACGGCAGAATTCCAATTCACACTGGACAGATCTCCCCAAAGAAATCAACGCAGAGCAGAGCTTATTAATTCCAAAAGAATGACGCAGAGCAGAGGGCATCGCTATAGCAACTAGAGCTGTGTGAGTAGTCGGGTGCCTGGCTATGTGCAAAGAGGAAATACTGAAACTGCCCAGGCTTGGGAGCACACAGAGCTACGGATCTCTTTGCCAAGATGTGTGCTTCTTTTCAAAGGTCACACTTTGCACAACAGCCCTCTTGTACTGAACACTTAATAAAAACTGAACTTGGAATGCCAAGACCTTGCATGGGTTAAATAATCACAGTTAAAACAGAAAAACACCCTCAGATCCCATTATGAGGTCCTTCGCCCCATGTTGCTGATCCAGATGTCACTAACGCAACTAACAGAGTAGTAACACTGGTGACTCAGCATCTGCAACATAACCCTGTACTTTGTTCTCCGCTGCCTCCTGTTCTCCGAAATTAGAGATCCAGTACTTCACTTCTCCCAACCCATTCCTAAGGGCTACCCTGCAGTGTCACTGATCCACTGGCTCCGGCACAGACAGAGAGCACTTCTTGTTAATTCATGACATTCGGTATTAGAAGTGAGTGCAGCACTGTGCATCGAGCACATGCACACAGCATCACTGTACAGAATCATTTCCAATCGCAGTACTTATGGAATACTGCATTTTAACAAGGCTGACAACAGCTAGATTTTCAAGAAAACATACAAATGCAGCAGCAAAGCACAAAACTCTCAGGTATCCCAACATAAATTCTGAACATACTCGCGTACACATCTTAGAAATTGCACATTTTAAAACAATCTCTATTCTGTAAACACTCAATGTGTCTGTTGACTAAGCACTTCTGTACCGCAACCTTTTTTTACTCTATTTGTGAATCCCCAGTAAAATCACCCTACCTCACTGCCAGAAAGCTATGGAGTTGTAAAAGGGAGAAAGTATCCGCCCATCTAAGTGCTGACTCACTGTCTGCAGCAGTGAGCTCTGTCTCTCTCTCTCCCTCCCTCCCTCCCCCTCTCTCTCCAAACACCCCTCCAGACACAGACCCCTTGCACATGCACCGGCTAATCACAAACCCCAGTCATGTGACCACAGCTGCCTAGCAGCACCAAAGAGTCAGGTATGCACTCAGACACGCTCCCTGCCCTAATGCACTGTTGCTATTTTTAGAATTGCACCCCCCCCTATACACACACCCCGTCCATTGTTATTGCAATGAAAACTCCCTCCCGATTTTCAAGTTCCTCTCTAGCTGCCGCAAATTTCCAGACATGTAGGAATCTCCCCCAGCTTGACAGAAACAACTGAATTCTGCACCTCTCGAAAAAATAAAAAAATCATAAGCCAAACAAAGACAAGACCACCGATTAGGAAAAATTGCTAAATTAAATGTTGGATAACATGGGTGATTCTGAATTACAAGAAGCTACATGTGGATGGTATCTGGTTGTTTGTGTAGATTTTTGTCCCCATTACAACAGTGTGGGTAAACAATCAAAACATTGCAGGACTTGAAACTGGTCTCTCTTTTGGCGTTCAGCCCTTCTGTTTTTAAAAACCCCATTAGATTATATCCTAACAATTCCCTCAATGTTCGAGAAGACCCTCCATCCACCAACCTGCCTAGAGAAACTAGAGATGGCGCCTTTCAAAGATCCAAAACTCCACACGTGCTTGACTACAGCTAAGAGGGAATGCAGGCCATGGATAATTTTCTCATCTTATGTGCATGATTCAGCACAGGATACAGCATCTGAGCAGCTCACACGTGGTTAAGCAGCTGGACAGATGGACAGAGGGACAGACGGTAAGAGAGGGACAGACAGACAGTATAGACAGACAACTCAGAGTATCACTTACAGCAAGATAAACCAATGATCTGCTGGTCATAAAAGAGAGGTACTTTTCAACCCATCCTCACACTGGCCTGCAGCAGAAGCGTGTGAATTCAGGTTACTGTTATTAAAAGAGCAACTATTGCCCATACCGATCACCGATTCCACTGTGTTGCTGCCAGGGTAGAAGGGGGTTGCTTTCGCGTTCATTGTGGACAGAGTGGTTGGGGACGAGCTGTCGGAGCCGATGCTGGAGGCCAGGCTTGACGTTATACTGGATGTTATACTGGACGCCAGCGGGTTGACCGCTGAAAAAACACTAATGAGGTTCTGCGAACAGGAAAAGGGCAACGGTTAGTCTCACCTGGTGATCAGGACATAAAAGCCTCCAAATTTTATTTTCCTGCTTTCACAGCGGCGCCCTTCTTGGGATTTGAACTACTGCTGCCTCTCTCACAAGCTGTGCAAACTCTGCTGCTTTTAATATCTAACTAATTATAAATATGATAACTGATATTTGATGATATTAAAGATATAACTGGTGATACAACTGAGGCCATACTGAAGACATCCTCTTTTAAAAGCTCTAAAACTAAGGAGGTCTAGCAGTATTTGCTTCACATCTGCATTTGAAAAGAACTGAATTGGTTGTGTTCATATGCAGCCCTCTAGTGTGGCCTAATGAGAACTACACAGCTTCAACACCAGGCTAAGCATAGCCATCCAGTAACTAGAATTACATTTCCCAGTTTGAACTGAAGACTATCACGATTTTCCTATACATCTCCATTGAATTCCTTTGAGCTTTTCTTCCCCACCCTCATACATTTTCTGAAGCTGCTCATTTAATCCACTGCCAGATCCAAATACAAAATTGCGCCATTAACAAAATGAAGTGCACCTGCTTCTCTTGGTCCACTGGTTTTTGAATACCATCCACTGGGTGGCTCTTCAGATTTTTCGCCTAGAAAACAGTAACCAAAGTTGTGAAGGCAAACTGTGCAGTGAATGTTAGGAAATTATATCCTGAGTGATTCATAAGCTACAATAAATATGAATCTGAACCCCACACCTGCATTCAGAATACTGAAAAAGGGCAACCTGAGATGACCTTTCCAAGTCATGACACAACTCACACAGCAATCATCAACCCAAACTGAAATTAAATGTATTCAGCTCTAAAGTGCCATTTGGCATGATCAAAGTTACACCTGAAGAAGTATTCTGCATTCCTCATTCCCCTGTGTGCCAGATGAGACTTTGGAGGATGAGGAAGACGACGTGATTTCATGAGACACATGCCAACAAACCAAAACAGCACAACAGACATGAACGACTCAGGCCTGCAATTAGCCAGCAAACACAGGAACGATAACGACCTGCACCGTTGAGGCAATAACTGCATCTTTTTAATAGGTGACCTACTCTTCCAATCCCAGCCTTTTTAAGGTTAATAGGCAAACTAACGCTGTGGATTCTGGTTGAAAAGGTTAGCGATGACTCTTAATAGCAAACAGGGGATCTGCAAAGATGGGCAACGTTTCAACATCTTTTAAACAAGTTTTGTTTTTTTACTTGTGCAATGTCTCTGAGCTAAACACTAGACACACTCTAGTGGAGTAAGTTGCAGCTGAAAACGTTTGGACAGACAGTAGATTGGTCTCCTAGATATCACTGTACCGGCGCTTCTCAGTGATGGAGAAAAACAATAAGGAGTACTGCAGCCCAGTCCAACTCAAAGGCACCCAGGTGGCTGAGTGATGCTCCAGCTGGGTGGACTGAAGGTGGCTGGGGCACCTCTTGGTAGGGAACAGCCAATAACTTAGAGTTTGAAGACATTTCAGCGAGAGATGCACCACTCCTCCAGGTGCTGCTCTCCCTGCTGCGAGTCCGGGGGGGGGGGCGTGTCGGACGAGCGTGCGTGCACACAGTGTCGGGGGTGTGCAGGCGAGCTGTGCCGGTTAACGAGTGGCGATTCTAAAACGGTTAGGCGGAAAATAGAAAATTCCCGTTAAAGAGTGAAAAAGAACAGTGAAGCTTAAAGAGCTGGGCTTTGGGAGGGCAGGTCAAATACGTGATTTCTAGATTTCTATTTATAACCAAAACTGACAAACGAGAACCAAACAACTTAAAAAAGACAGACAAATCAACACTACCATGTGCTTTGAGATGTACACTCGGTTCATCGGTTTCATTTCGCATAAATCCAATCACAAACGTCACAGCGACTTGCAGAGGTTAAAATTGAAAAACTAGCCGAAGAAGGATACACACGCATTCAGAATCCTGTGCATTAGATTCACCGGAACACCTCCTAAAACATATGAGAGCAAAGCCACCTCTCTAGTAAAAGCCAGTGGGCTCCCTTTCAGTAGAGCTGGATGAAATGATCTGATAATGCAGGCCAGGTGTGGTAGGGACAGAAAGGCGGGTCTGGGGATCCGGAGTGCCTCTCCCAATAAAAGTGAGGGGCAGAGCCCGACAGTCTGGACATCACCAGCTGGGTGGAACATTACGCCATCAGTCCAGTGTGACTAAGAGGTGTGGCAAAAGGCAGAGTGCCGGGGGCAAGCTCCAGTCTTCAAGAGTGAGCTTGTATCGCCTGGCGGGTGACAGCGCCATCAGTGATGGATGCATCACTCCCCCTGTGCCAGACTGACTCTCCTGTAAGGCCCTGTGCAGCTGTGGCATGTCCCAGGAGAGCCGGCCAAGTCAGCCTTCTGGGTCCATGAGCTTATTTGCGTCTGGACTGAAGCCGTCGTGCTGCGATAGGCTACAGAAGTGTTTTCGGCTGAGCAAAAACTGTCTGCACCAAATGTGTTTGTTAATGAGAGTTAGGGGAAAGTTTGTACCTCCATCAAGTGCGAAGGAATATTTAAATCGAAAACTGTTCTTTGGGCAATTATAACAAAAAAAAAATGAATTGTGAAGGAACACCTTCTTTTTGGTCTAAAAAAGAAAATGAAATACTAATAATCGTCTCTAAAGGGATTGTTCCAACCTGCTCTTAAAAGAAAAACCACCTGAATAATCGTTTCATACAGCTCTACCCAACTGTCCTGAACATAAAATAACATTTCAGCTGTACTCTGCCTCAGAGCTGACGCTGTTACCCAGAACCCTTTCGAAGTTCTTACTACAGAGACTAGGGAGTAAGGAGCCTATTTCCGCCCTTCACTTGAGGAGGCAACAGCCTAGGAGAGGGAAAACCAGAAAAGAGCTGCTCGTGGGAAAAAAACCCTAATTTATACTGACAGCACTGGGCACTGGGTCTTCCAGTCAGGAGAGGGAAAAGAAAAATGAATCTTTATATACCTGATCCTCACGTTCAAACCCCGGAGCTTTGGGATAGTTAGACGTTGGAGACGAAACATTGGACGTGGTGGATTCTGAACATAAGCTACCGTTAGTAAAGCTTTTAGGCCTGCTGATGGGTCCGATTGGGGACAATGAACTGTTGCTTCCTGAGCTTGAGGTTACTGTTGGACTACTAGAGCATGAAACCTGAGGGAGAAAATGACAGAGGGAACTTAAACAGGCTTCAGAGCCAGCAAAACATGCTTGCTACTCTGCGCTTTTAGGCATTCGAAAACTGTAAAATGGACAGCAGCTCATGCGACCTGGAGTGAAGTGAATTACATATTTAGAATACGTGGACTGGCAAATGTACAGAAATCAGAACATATTTTCAACCTCAGCCTCTACGTCTTGACTGCACGAGTCTACAAGCCACTATAGGGAAAAACAAACCTTCTCAGAGGAGGTTCACACGGGACCATCTTGCGATGAAATGAATAATACAGAACAGGTAATAACACAAAAATATACAAATTACAGAAACTGCAACCAGACTTAAAAAAAAGGGATAAGAATGATTCATTACAAATCTGTGTCATTACTACCAGCAAAATTATCCTTTCTTACAAAAGAAATTTCACAGGTGTATTGGATGAAAGGGAAAATTCAGACTTGGAAAACGCTTTATCTCGGCCATTTTAAAATCCATAATGAATTAGATAAATTATTCTCTGCTATGCCGGAAAAGCAGAGGTGTGAACAGTACAAAAGCCCTTAAACCTCATGGAGAGACTGTAATATCTGGCTTTATAAAGTTAAAGTGCCGGTAATCATACTAACATACACAGGAAATGTTTCTTTGAACTTGGACGTTACAAGAATCTGGGAGCTCATGCTGTATTCACTGGCCTTTTTTTCCCCCCACAAACAACGTTATGAAAACGGAGCACAGCTGTTGGCGAAACCACATACATTCCCTGTTTGACCACTGCTGTTGGCCGCGCTGCCGGCGGAGTTGGCGCCGCTCCCCCAGTCGGGGCCCGGACACTCGGAGAACGGCTGGGACCCCGCTTTCGCCTGGGACCCCGGGTGCATCACAGTGAGCAGCGTGTTCATCGCCTCCTCGGCGGAAGGGATTCCTGCAACACAGCGCGGCACGGGGAGGCGGTCAGAGCTCTCTCTCGAGCCTGCGCCGCCAGGAGGAGAACAGAGCGGAACGGGAGCCGCTATCGAAAGCGAGATAATCTCGGCGGCAGACAAGCCTTATGGAAGGAAGTGCATGAAGGTGACAAACATCCGGCCCGTTCTTGTGGGCTTGGTTAGCTAACCGGTCTGGGGATCTCAATCAGGAGTTTCGTATCTAATGGAAACACTTCAACATCGAGGCTGGGCACCAGCCTGTGTATACTCCCTATTCTACTGTAGGTCAGAAACTTACTCTTACTGAGGAGCACCCTCTGCGTCATTAGGATTGTATCCGGAGAAGCCACCTTCAGAACAGCTGGGAAAGCACTGACCAAAAGCCTAGAGATGGTGACCATTAGGAGCAGGTGGTCCAGGCGGCACAAGAAAGGGATCCAATTCCAAGGCTCCCAATTGGATCCCAGGGTAAAATGGGCAATGTGGATCATATTCCCATTTTCCCGTACTTGTGATTATTCACCTCTATAATTGTTATCTCTAGCCTGGTGATTTTATGTCAAATTAGATCTTACAATGTGGCCAGTAAATTCAGAAGAGCTTTTTAACAGAACTGTGTGAATGAACACCAACCCAGAAGTGCAATTTAACAACTGCAATGCCTGTGCACACTACCATCGCAACTGCTTGCAAACAATCCCTACAGCAGATAAAAAGTCCAAACTCTTGGATTCACTTAGTGATTCACAGCAATGTGACTGCAAGTCAGCTATGAATCTCCAGTGAAACAAGGACTGCCTGACAAGGTTTGTCATTTACCACATATGTATTATTATCAAGTGTAACTGATATAAATCCTTCTGTGCCTCACTAAGTATTTAACTATATTTTACTGCTATGTCAGGGTGATAACTAAAATCCAAATAAGCAACCAGGTAGGACAAGCAAGAAATCACAAAAACCAGGGATTGATAATATCTGTAAAGATTTCCCTTCTGGGCAACTGGGCCATTTCAGGTTTCTACACTAACTTTACTGATTAAGTGAATGATGAAACATTTTAGCTACAAACCTGCCTAAAACAGTAACTGAGCATTTGGTTTCTATGTACAAACGTATAGCTCGTAAAGTGTAAAACAGGTCAAATGGTAGTGCAAGATCAAACCTACTCCTACTTGCATGCAGGTATCTGGCCCTGTAACCCCAGCAGATGGTTAAATGCCTTACTTTCCACATGGGCAAATGCACAGAACGGTCCTCGAGGGCAATATCCTGTCTGGCGCATATCATTGCATTTTGTGGATTTGTAAATCTAAAAAAAAAGAAACAAGATATGACATGTTAAGGTTTCAATACAGTCTTAACATAAACCACTGCTCTATGAAAATTGCATGTTAGAATGAGCATCTCGGACAGATTGTGCTGCTGTGCCTGCAGGAGACTTGCAATATCGTAGGGGGGCACTCTTGCATATAAAGACATGAATACAGGAGTTAATCAGAGGGGAATCCTGCTCCCAACCTGCTCATATTCCAGCCCAGGACTGGAGCAGCAATATCTGGACCACAGGGCTCAACCTGCACAATGAACGTTAACTGGCAGCTCCCAAGTCAGTGCACACCAGGTTTTTAGGACATAAGTGAATATCCCCTATTACACCAAGCTTAATAATAATAATAATAATAATAATAATAATAATAATAATAACAACAACTTTCTGGACACTCCACTCAAAGTGCTTTACAGGTAATGGGGACTCCCCTCCACCACCACCAGTGTGCAGCCCACCTGGATGATGCGACAGCAGCCATAGTGCGCCAGTACACTCCCCACACACCGGCTGTCAGTGTGGAGGAGACCAGAGTGATGAAGCCAGTTCAGAGATGGGGATTATTAGGAGGCTATGATTGGTAAAGGCCAGGGGGAAATTTGGCCAAGATGCCAAGGTAACACCCCTACTCTTCAAGAAGAACCCTGGGATTTTTAACGACCATAGAGAGTTTTTCAATTTTATGCTTCATCCTAAAGACAGCTCCTTTTTTACAGTATACTGTACCTGTCACTATACTGGGGCATTAGGACCCACACATAGTGGGCCAGTAGGGGGCACTCACCCTGTGGTCTAACACCTCTCCCTGCAGCAATCTTAGCTTTCCCAGGAGGTCTCCTATCCAGGTACTGGCCAGGCTGACCTTGCTGAGCTTCAGTGGGTGGCCAGTTGTGAGCCTGCTCGCTCCTATTCGTGTACGGGTGGAGGCTTTAAGCAGCTTACCTCTGGGTGGAACTGCTGCTCTGTGCGTGAATGGCAATACTGACAGCTGTCGCCACTGTCGCACTTCGAAGGTTCACCCCACTCGTCTCCATGCTTCACGTTGGGACAGGGAGTGGACCTGCAATCAAGTCCCCAGAAATGAGTTCTGATGCCTCGAAAATACACAACACCCACTGTCAATCACCATGCAGGAGGCCTTGTTGACCCCCTGTGTGAGCTCTATACTGACAATACTGACATTTTACACGTCTAGCCTAATCCGATCACTCTGAAACCAAGGCATGCTAGGATGAAGTCAAGAATGCACAAGCAATGTAGCCACAGTAACAAAATAGTAGACCACAGAGCCATTGTATCGTATTTTTTAGAAAATGTTCTGAGAAACTATGAGAGAAAAACACAGCTGGTTACTTTCAGATCCTTACCACAGCTTGACGGCTGCAGCAGACAGATCTTAAGCAGTAAGTGTGGAGCAGGGCTCATAGTTCTGGACTCGTAACTGTGGGTTTGATTCCCAGAGAAGTCACTGCTGCTGTAACCCTTGAGCAAGTACCATTATATATGAACTGCCCCAGTAAACTTCCCAGCTGTATAAATGGGTGCAAATGTAAGTCACTTTGGGCAAAGGTATTGCCCAAATAAATAATTACTTTTTTTTTTAAACAAGCAGTTTAGTTTATAAAAAAGCACATTAGACAAAACAGTCCCACACAAAAGCTCTCTAATCTTATTATTGTCTTTAATCAGCATTGTTAAAAAATAACTCTGATTCTGAAGGTGTGAACACCACCCGCATGGTTGGCCAACCAGATTAAACCAGCATGGCTGTACGTCAAAAGTAAACATCGCGATAACGCTGTAAAAAAGCAAGCTGGCTCCACGTTTCCGACCTGTACTTGAATTTCCTCGGATTTCGTCGGCGGTCCCGGCTGTTGTGGTAATGTGGACAGGCGTACCCTTGTCTGCAGAGACGGGGGGGCTTGGTGCACTGGTCTGTCTTGTAGTTAGCAAGAACAAAGTTGGTATCTGTGGAAAATAAACACCTTGCCCAGTCAAGAGCAGCTTTCAGCACATAGTGGAGTGACAACCCATCTTTGGGTTTTACATACTCCAAAAAAAATAAAAGGAAAGATATGTCAGGAACTTAAAATCATGGTTTTCCAACATCCAGCTGCCCTTTTCCTTGCATGACTAACCAGACCGATGTAAAAATGTACACTGTAGTGCTGACTATCAGCTTGATATAAAGTCCAGGACAGAAACATTAAACTATTTGTACACTGCCTGAAAAGGGCTCTAATATATTTAGTGTGTCCACTAGATGGCAGTGTCTCCATGACATGAAAAGCAAAAGAAACAAATGCACAACTAAATTCACACCTGATGAATGTAATGCTGTTGGATAATGAAGTACTGAAATTTTCCTTTGTTGCTGTCACAGGCAGGAAGAATTGGTGTAAAATAACCATTGTATTCCTATTTGCTTAGATGCCTCTTGTGTGTTTGGAACATACAACACAGAGAAGGGAATATATTTCTGGCAAGGGAGTTTGATTTCACAATTATCTGCTGCATTGGGAGTCTGCTTGTGTTGCTTGTGTGTCCTCAGCATGTTCTCATGGAATTCTGATCGCAGGAGATCCAAAAACTGGATAAAGTGCTAAAAGCTTACAATAGATACCATGACTGTGAACCTGCTGCCATTCGGCCAACTGAAGAAAAACCACGAAGGTGCTTAAAAATACAGACATTAAAAGACAAAGTCAAACTACAATAAAACACAAAGCAGACTTAAAATTCCAGTCTGGCAAAGTAAAAATAAAATGTATATAAGAAAACTGGTCAATAAAAAACACCGTGCTAGCAGTTGACTGATCTTGTCAACAAACCGATTGGCAGTGAGGCTGCAGTCTCTTACCCTGCCACCTGGGGTCCTCGGTGAGCGTCTTTTCGATCATGGCCTGGCTCGCCAGGACTCCAGGCTGGAGATCAGGGATGCCCTCCCCCGCCCCCAGCTGCCCATTCTGAAGCGCCTCCTGTGCCTGGATTTCTCTGGAAGAGGATCCGAAACCGCTCCATTAATAACGACTGTGATTTCTCAATGAAGGTACAAGGTCTCAAGCACACGGTAAGCATTCATACACCGTAGTCCTTTTGTTGCTAAGCAACAGCAGCCTATCCCTCAGTCACTTTCCTTCACTGTAGAGGTGGGAACAGGCTTGCTGTTCTGCTGTTCCACTGTGTTTCTTGAACGACATCTTTACTACTATGGAATGCCATGCTCTCTTTTCTTTTGGTTTCATTTGCAACTGTCACAAAATGCAAGTTTATATCATTTGTCTAGGTCTAGGTCACCCTATGAAAAACTACAGTGAAAAGAATGCCATGTTTCGTTTCGCAACCATAGTAGAGCTTATTTGCTTTCTGAGACTTCTTAATACAGCAAAGTGAAGCTCGGTGCTTTGACACCAAAAAAAAAAACATTTCACGAATGTGCCTGGAAGTCACTGGCTATACAACTGAATCAGTGTTCCTTCGCAGCGATGTCCATTAGAAGTAAAAACAGGCCCAACAGTATGAGCCCATTCACACAGATATGGAGTGCAGGGTGAGGCTCCCCGGACCTCTGGTGTCTCTGAACGTGCTGCTGGGTCCCACACAAACACGACCGCCGTCACAGCAGCCTCGGCTGGGTGCGGCCCTGCTGAGAGCAGGGTGCAGGACTGGACAGGACTTCTCACATCCGAGTCAAGACCCACTCACTCACAGAGGCCTGGGGCCAACTGTCCGGAGCCCTTGATGGTGGACTCAACAAGTTAGTTGATCAAGAGAACATGACACATAGGGCCTGCTCTCACCTAGCGCACTGCTGGATTTATGGAAATATTACATAGAAGACAGTCCCATACCATGACCTGCGGTGAAGCATGAATTTCCACAAATAAATCTCCTGTTTTTTTAACCGAAATTTCCCTTTAAGATTTATTGTGACAAGATACTAGACAGATTGGGTACTAGAAATGTGGTATCTAAAGCAAAATAAATCTCAGAAAAGAGAGCATAATCCATGAATGAAATCTTGACTAGGACCACTGGGCAAATAGTAGCCACATAACAGGACTTTCAACTCTCAGACTTCTAAGAAGTTCAACCCATGTTTGTTTGTTTTTCCCCAGCGGGGAAGAGCTGTGTATCAAATGCAAACAGAAGGACAGCGTGTGGGCTTTCAGAAGAACGACAAACATCCTAAGAATGAGAGCCGCACTGAAGCCTTTGCTGTAATGCAGCTGTTGATCTTCCAGGAAGAATGGTTTAAATGTGCATGGTTTAAACAGGGCTCCGCTCCTGTTGTTTCCCATCTCTTTACCATCATGAAAATGATCCTGGAATACGCCGTGTAAGGTCACGATAAGAACAATTTTCAAGGAGAGCTTTTCTTAAATCAGGCTCTGAGAGCCTCCACATCCTGCAAGACAGCAGGACAGGACCCCCTTTCGTCCTGTTCATTTCTTGGTGCTTGTGTCGGACAGCTCTCGTGTCGGAGGCAGCAGTGGCCATTTGAAGACAATGCCTTTCCCCCCCCTCTCCTGTATGCCCGTGTGGGTACTGGCAGCAGTCCTGGCAGATCGAGGTCAGAGATAAAATGGCCAACCTTTGTTCACGGAGCACAGGGGCACAAACTGGTCGGACCTGACAGAGAGGCAGGCAGCTCGCGTTGTCAGCTAAAATAAAAAGATCGAAACTCCCAGAAGTATGTTTATCTTCCGCTCTAACAGAGAGCCAGAAACCTGTTTTTTGTAACAACACTTCTGTTGTCAATCGACATTAAAGTGTATTAAGAAGAGATTCCTTCTCGTCCACAGTATTATTTTAACTCATTTCCTGATTTTAATCAAATTGGAATATTATAGTGCTATTCAGAAAGCATACACAAATCTATACTGCGCAAGTTTTTGATTGGAGACAAATATTTGTGTAAATATCAAAGTGCAATATTGCATTTTTAATAACTTCAACAATATTCCAAAGAGTCGGTTCTTAAATAGGTCCACTGATGCTGAGCACAGAGGAAACCGATGACCTCATTTGCCCTTACGCTCAGAGAAGCTGCACTCGGAACAAGAGCCGTGGAATTCCCCTGCTGCTAAACCAACAGGAATGGACACCGTTCAGAGAAACTCGCTAGTCCATGAGGTCATTTCCTCTTTCTACTCCAGCTGTCACTACCCAGAAACTGATCGGGCAGGAGCTGCTGAAGTTCAAGTCTGTCCGGGACTAATAAAGACCTTACGATTTCCAAGAACGATGGTCTTGAAATCAGAGCAGCGTTCACTTGACAACTCGATCTCTGAGGCAGGCTGCATTTTCTTCACGCTTACGCTTGGATACAGATACTAAATAAAACTGCTAAGGCTTGTTCAGTTTTCAAAGACACAGAACTCACTAGACCTGAATAGAATGCCCAACCTGTTTAGCTTCAAAAGACTTAAAAGCAGGAGACACGTGCAGATGTAATTCTCGTCTTTTTGGTTCGGAACGCAAACTGTAGATGAACAAAAACAAATGGCAAAGGCCCACTGCAAACCCTGCAGACTGTGGGATTAACCTGCACTGCGCCCCTGGGCTCCTGGTTCCTAACAGGAAGCACCGGGTGAGTGTGGTCTGCTGTAGGGGAGCAGAAAGCCCGAATGAAGAGCTGAAGTCTGAGTTTAACAAAGCACAATGATGCTGCTTCAGCACATAGGCAGAAGAAGGGTGATGCAAGGGCCAAATCATCCCACCTTGAGACCACTTCCATCTCCTTCAAATAGCTCTTTACCATAGACTGCAATAGTGGTTGCAAGTTTGACCCTCAGGTGAGCCAGGTGCATTGCCCGAATTGCTCCAGTTAATACCTAGCTGTAAAAACGGGTGCAAACGAAAATTGCTTTGGCTAAAGGCAGCAAAAATCAGTAAAGAGTAGTAGCTACATAAGGAGGGGCTATTATATAAGCACTGTCTTACAATTTGGATTTGCGTGAGAAAACACAACTCCAGGAAACTCTTCTTTGAAGAGGTGACAGCTCTCCTGCAACAGGCAGACAGCTAAATCCTCCTCTTTACATTCCATTACGATCACTATGTGAAACCAGGTCAATCACGGGACTACGAGGTTAACAAAACTTTGATTGGCAGAGGGAATTTTTTCAAACAATTACTCATCTGAGATATCTATTTGGTGATATCTCATAAATCTGTGCGCATTCAGAACAAACCTGCTCCTGGGAGTGAAATAATTTACAAGAAACCGTCCCCCTGTGGGGAATGCCATCTCATCAAGGCCCATCCATTCCCACCCTCATTACTCAGCAGGCACGGCAGGGTCTGCAGGCTAAGCAATGAGCCCTTAACACGCGTGTCTACATGGAAGACAGATATGTTTTTTTAATTTTGAATTCGTCATGCAAAATACCCTGGTGATAAAAGTTCCCAATGGAAACAAGCCACAGGGCATGCAGTCGCCTCCGATTTCCTCTGGGAGGTAGCGAAGGAATAACTGCTGCATATCTTAATTGAGAAACCGGGACAGATTAACAGACCTTTTCCTCCAATGGCTATGTGCCTGCACATACATTCATGCAAATCGAAACCATATAAGCGATTTGCAACTCAATTATTTTTATGGCGCTAATGATCCCGCTCACAGGACGCATGCGATCGAGGAGGGACAGGGGTGCGATAAAACAGTGGCGCAACATTATAACACTTCATGTATGTTTTTCGCCGTCTAAACAAAGATCGATAAAAAATTAAATGAGTGCTTCATTTAAGATTGAGAGAGATAATCATAATTATTGCTTACACTTATATAGCACTTTTCTGGACACTCCACTCAAAGCTCTTACAGGTAATGGGGACCCCCCTCCACCACCACCAGTGTGCAGCCCCACCTGGATGATGCGACGGCAGCCATAGTGCACCAGTACACTCCCCACACACCAGCTACCAGTGGGGAGGAGAGCAGAGTGATGAAGCCAATTCATAGATGGGAATTATTAGGAGGCCATGATTGGTAAGGGCCAATGGGAAATTTGGCCAGGACACCGGGGTTACACCCCTACTCTTTTCGAGAAACACCCTGGGATTTTTAATGACCACAGAGAGTCAGGATCTCGGTTTTACGTCTCATCTGAAGGATATATTCCATCGAAATATATCTAAACGGACCCTGGCGGACGGGTTTGAGCCCAGGGCCCTCGGGGACGTACCTGATGTCGTACACCGGCGGCCGCAGGTCGTGGGGGCCGTGGGCGAAGGCGCAGTGGAGGCCGTTCTTCGCGCAGTGTCCCCGGGCGTCCGTCTCGTGGATGCACGTGCCCGTCTTGTAGTAGCGCAGGTGGTACTTCCGCTCCGTGTCGCCCGTAGTGCGGTGCAGGTAAGGGCAGCTGTGGGCGGGGAAGAAACGGGGCTGAAGCGCATCTTCTGCACGAGGTACGGAGGCAAGTCCAGCTTTCCTCCAGCCGTGACTAAAACGCTCTTCCACGCACGCTTCTACAGCGGCTAAAGAGCCAGAGCGCTCTCACCCTGTCCCGAGTGGAATACAGAGCCATCAGGCTATTCAAATGGTGTTCGGGAGCAAACAAGCAAAATCCATGACCAGCCCAGTAACCCTGGATGGCACAGGCAGGCGAACTGAAAACAGGCACAGAGAAGGTTCAAGCCTTCGCCGAACCTCAGCTTTCACCACACTTAGCCCCCCTCGCGCCCCTCTCTGCACGCAATATCCTCTCGCAGCAAGTCCCTACAACCTTTGTTCATGTGCAGAGAACTCTAAGAAAGCACCTGCATTGCTCAGGTTAAAAAAAACAAAAACAACCTACAGTAAATGCCTGAAGCCCATTTCAGTCAGGTAACCTTAAAAAATATCTACAGAACCTAATGAAAGCTTACAAGGAGGACCAGAAGTGCTGTTATATTTTGACTACAGCCACTCAGTGCACAACTCCAGACACATTAGGTAGCCTAACGATCAACCAATAACCTTTGCCCTACTAAGCTTGGATTGAAAACGAGTCTCTCAACGTCTCCGCAACCCAGCGATTTTTCCCACACGTGAAAGTGAGTTTTCATATTTGCGGTACGGGCCTGCAAGGACCCAGCAGATCTGTATGCAAAATCTGTGAGCACATTCTAAGTCTTCTTACTCCGCCGGTACAAGTTTGAGAAGAACAAGCTCAAACACCCAGGAACTGGATTAGTGCAGATAAATTGAGTCCAAGACAAGGCTCATAAAGTACAGAGCTCCTCTATTTTTTGGAAAGAAGCTAGGACTGACCCATGGGTAACAGAATAAGAAGGAGGAGAGAACTGAACCACACAAACAAAAACTCAACCATTTTCCCCTTTTGACTCACTTTTTGAACTTCTTTTTTGCATTTTTCATTTTACACCCACCCAATTTGGGATCATCAGCTACTTCATCGGGGCTCATCTCACTGGTGACCACACAGGATCGACCCGCTCCTCCAACTCTAACAGCGATCAGGGCGACACGCCCATTGACAAGCGCTGCGCCTCTTGAGCCTGTCGTGGCCCAGAAAGCACCCGCAGTGAGGTTTTTGCCAGGGAGCCAGGGGAGGCCGACAGACTAATCCCAGATCTCTGCCAGCTGTGCAACCCCAGTCGCAGCCAGTGACTCGCAACATCTGGGCCAGTTTTACCATCCTTGAATATCTTGTCTGCGGCTACCTGGTCCTGAAAAAATTATGATGACGCTAGTAAAGAAGTTATAATTCCTTACATGCGTATAGCACTTCTTCATCCCAAAAGATCCCAAAACAGTTCATTCCCCAGACGTGCAGCCCCCACCTTGGTAAGGCACAGGAGCCCTTCAGCACCAGCAGCCCCACTGCTCAGCTGATCAGCTGGAAAAAGTGAGAAATTACTTCAACTGAATTAAGGAGGACCTTCAGCGAAGCCAGAGTGGAGTTTTGTCAGGACAATTTAACAACACTACTTTTACAAACAGGGTCATGGGATCTTAAATGACCAAGGAAGTAGGGACCTCAGTAACTTCTTGAGTGTTACTTAGGCCAGTCGCATTACTGGAAATTCTGGTTCAGAGGAAAGAGCATCACCAACTGGTATTTTCCTTAGGAGCTGCCCATCACCGTTCAATAAGGGCCCAACATTACCTTGTTTCTAAAGCTTTCTTCTAATCTTCTGACATGACCCAGTCGTAAGGTTAGGAAAAGGACATCAACTTGCCTGTTAAATTACTACAGTCCTTCAATCTACCAGCTGAGCTATTAAGCCTTTCTGGGAGCTGTTAAGTGAAGGTCTGCATAGTCAAATGCAGTGGCTTTTGACCCTGCATCCGTTTAAGTGTATTAAGTCACAAGGTCCCCGTGTGAAAGGAAACAGTGGCTGATTTTCCTCTTTGCCACACTAAGCGCCTGCAGCTTTTCACATAGTTTGGGCTTGGAGCTCTGCCAACAGCATCTTATTTCCTGGCTCATCAGAATGCAAGATGAAAAAAACGCCACCACTAGCGATCGAGTAATTCCTGCTTCACTAACGCACTCCAAGAGCAGTGATCTTCAAGCACTTGCAGGGCATGGGAGGCAGAACACAGTAAAAACTCTTGGAGAGACAGATCGGACAGCTGGCGTAGCTGAACGACCTCCAGTGCCTACGCCAACACCTCGTGCTGGATCTTTTGAAACGTGAATGCATTTGCTCGGACAGATGTGAAAAAGACATGATACTCAAACTGTTGCCTTTGTGCATTACCAATACAATCTGGAGAGTAACCATCTGGAAAAACCCAAAGTGGAACACACCGCTGTGCATCTGGAGTCCGTTTCTGTGGATAGCACACATGCTATCAGCTTGTTGCTCCTGATTTGTAGGGTCAGCGAGAAAAACCCACTGCTGACAGGCTGTTTTCTATCATGCCATGTTCACAGCACTGCAAGGCTTAAGAACATGAATACAAGTGACAGCCACATATTGTCCCTCTCACTCACAGGGGCCGACACACTAAAAACAGCATCCCTACTACTCAGCTCTGCCCCTGTGAACCAAAATTCACTTCAGCTCTGTTGTTTCTGAAGCTGTCAACCCAGGGGCATCGCTGTAGGTCTTCTCTACTGATCCAAGAGCTTTAGCTCAAACACCAAGATTCTCAGTCAAAGCTCCTACTGAGCTCCTACACTCGCAGGAGTGTCGGGAAAGCATCTTCGTTTAAGACAACCTCTCTTCGAACAGCTTGTGAAGCTGTGTCCAGCACAGAGCTAAGACAAGCCTGAGCCCACGGACATTAGAAAAATGGCTTGCTATTGTCTGAGCTTAGAAGCTACTTATTTGAGCCCCCATTTTCATTCCTTCTGTAATTTGTGAGTCAGGTATGATTTAAGATGACAGCTACGATCCACAGGCCAGCCAGCACAGCATGGACTGTATCCTCTGAAATGTGCCCTTGTCAGGCCACCTGCCTCCTACTTCCACTCCCCCTCCACGATTGGTGCCTCCTACAGTGCCAGTCAAAAGGCTGGGGCATCGGTCCAAGAAGACATGGAGCTCTGAGCAAGAAGGCTGCAAGCCTGCTGGCAAGCCACAAGGGGGTGCCACTGAGCAGCAATCCAACCAGCTATACGGATAATCCCATGCACAGTTCAGGCTCGGACCAGCAACCTCTGGACTGACTTTAAAACCCAATCTGCACTCAGGAGTAGACCTTAACTGGTTTAAATACTGGGATTGCCTAACAGAGTAGGCTTTAAACATCTATCCATTTCCTAGCCTTGACTGCATGGTATATTGTTTTTAAAGAGACCGAATGTTTCCTTTTGGGTTGGGGTGACAATATTGCCTATTTTTGGTTTATTTCAGGGGGCGGAAACCTCAACGTTTCACCTCAATGCAAACTACAAAATGAGTCTCAATCACCTGTTTGTTTTCAAATGTAAAAAAACAACAACTATGAATGATGTCAGACGCGCTGCAAAACTGAGGGACCTCTCACAACGCAGGCTTTGTACTCCATTGCTCATGGAGGAGAGGCAGAAGTATGTGGGTTAAAAAAACAACAAAATCACAAAACATAAATGGCAGCTTTAGGGACTGATGCTGAGAGCACTGGGTGACTGATAAACTGCACAGAAGCCACAGCAGCTCATTCTCACAGAAACGGTAGCCATGGCAACGCTGCTGAGGACATCAAGGCAAGCTGTCATAATGAGTGGGGGAGAGAGACATCTTATTTTTCAGTGATCTAGGACTCGAAGATATTTCAATATTCTTCGGCTTCATCCAGACTTCACCCATGTTTAACAGGGTAAGAAAACCTCACTCACCCCATGCACTGATAGCGTAGACTCTTGAGGAGCAGAGAAGGAAAACTAATGACTTCTGGACTGGATTCTCTGTACAGGCTTCACCCTAAAAAGCAAGAGCTGAGACACGGCTTTAGGTCTGGTCTTTGGAAATTACCAGGTGCCAGGTGTGCCGGTGCCCATGACACAGATCCAGAAGGAATCTGGGAGCTACACTGACCAAACCGGTCAATGTAATTTGGATTTCTGCTGTTCTCGGGCACACCTGCAATTCTTTGCTGGCACTGCACAAGAGAATCCTTCGAAATTTTAAACAATGAGCTAGAGGGATAGCTAGGGTAAGGGAATAACAGAGGAGCTGAAGATGGAAAGAGATAATGCTGTAAACACTGAAATAGAGCAACCTAAATTCTGCAACACCTACAAAGAGCTTTTTCAACCGCAGCTTTGGAGCAGCGAATTGAATCAGCTGTCATACCACCTCAGTGCTGCCCAGGATATTTGAACTTTTATGGTCAATTTCCCTGTGATACGAACTACAAATTTAATGTTGGGGGGTCTTCACTGATGAGTACGTTTTTATGGCCCTCTAGCCTAATCCACTTAAAATCAATCGCCCTAAACTGTATTTTTAAAAACCTAACAGTGAGAAAGTGCTGCTTGAACAAAAGAAAAATAACTTTTAGAAAGCATTTAGACTCCTAAATGTGCACAGCTAGATTGAGATTCCTCCCACATACTGTACGTACTATATGCTGGGGCACACTGCAGGTCAGAGCTCAACAAAGAAAAGGCCAATTCAGTTGGGGTTTTATTTCCTGGCTTTCCATATGCAAAGTTTAAAAATCAAACAAGAAATACTGCCAATAGCCAAGCCAAGAAACCCAAACTATAGTAAAAATCACAAGCTGAGAGGACGATCATTTAAATGATCATGTGACTGGAAAATAATTTCTTCCCGTGATCTACAGCTCACAGTTGTACTGCAGCACAGCAGCTCTTAGAGAGATGTCTGCTGCACCCCTTTGCTGCCATGAACGCTGCTCCAGCAGTGGAGTGCCCTGTCAGAGCAGTCTCGCCATTCATTTCCAAACTTACAATTCTGGCTATATTCATACCCCCCCGTCATATGGAACATAAATCTCTTGAAAGAGCTCCAGCCAAGTCTTTCAACACCAGCCCCAGCGCCCAGAGGAGGAATCGCACTGTGTTGCTGCTCAATCCGAGTGCTGCCTGATAAGCAAAACTAGCAGTGTCCGATTCCTCACCCAGAGCTAACACAGCCCCCTTTCTCATGGCTGGCTCTTTATATGCGTTCAAATACATGCCAATCATTCCAGCTCTCAGGAAGCGCCTTTTTTTTCCAAGAAGATATTAAAAGATGAACTAAAGCTGCACCGAATAGGTAAGAATATTTACCCAGCCCTGGTGGTGCTTTGCCACTCAGGGTATCCCAGACATGGGCTCCTGACGTGACCCAGGGAAGCACCCAGCAATGCCTGGACTGTAACCTGCACCCTTAATAAGTGCCTTTCCCCATCAGTACCGCTTGAACCTTGAAGGTGTCCCAAGGACTGACTGTGATATTTAAGGCCTGTTCCAAGATATTCTGAGTTTAAGAGGGAAAAAAAGCACTGAGGTGAAACAGCACGTTAAAACAAGATTAATTATTTTGGAGACACAATATCCAACTTTCAAGCATTCATGCTGCTGCTGTTGCCGTTTCCTGGGTTTTGTTACTGAAGGACACTATTTCCTCAGAGGTGCTTGATCGCCACACCAAACCAAACAAAAACAGCTTATAAAACTGACTTGGCTCCAACACTGTGACGCTCCTGCAAAAGCAACTTGTAGCAGAAAAAAAGCTGCAAATTACCCTATCCCTTAAAAATGTGACTACAAATTAACAGAACTGTGAAAGAATGACAAGTTCATGTTTGACAAATGCACAGAGATTGGTTTATCTCAATTAAGCAGTCAGGAGAGGTTACAAAGTTCAACTACTTGAAGGATGACACTGCATAGGAAAAGCCTGAACCGAGACCAGCATTTTTACAGGCTGGAATAATTCGGAGATAAAGGCAGAGCCACATATAGACAAAACAGACAAAAAAAACTGACTTCCTTCACTGGCAAATTGATTTTAGGAAAAGCTATTTTCTAAACATACAGAGCACTCTCAAAACGTAAAAAAGGACAGTGCGATATGATTCACTTGAGTTTCACTTTCACTAAAATAAAATAATCTTATACTGCAGCAGCATCAGATTCAGTCAATGAAGCCAAGAGAAACAATGTAGGGAGGAAACTGCTGAGACCTGCAAACATCCTCTGCTAGACCTGGGTATTTCCCTGAAAACCGTGCAACACTAGTTACAGCACCATGACAGAATACTACAAGGTAAGCAAGTATTATTGATTTTTTTGCAAAAACGTCACCACGTTTGTTTTACAAATTGCACCGAGCAGCCAAGTTCAGTTTGATTGAAACCCTGCATTTACAGTCCTGCAATCACCTTCCAGACAGCTGGCAAAAGCAACAGTAACTGTCATGTCTGAGGCAAGCATAGATTACCTATTACAAGCCTTCGAATAAAGACCAGTGCAGAAGGATTGGGCCTCCCAGCACAAACAGGATCAGACAGAGGAAAACCAACGTTCAGAAACATGCAGCTAAACCCGAAGATGAGCCCTCAGCACAGTCAGCCAGGAGCAAGTGAGGGCGTCTACTGCATGTAGGAAGAATTATGCCTTGAAGTCCTACACTGAAATCTGTATTAATTTACATAAGATACTATTTTGAGTCACAGAAACAAATTCCATTCTGCAAATTGCAGAACGCTGATTGCATTCTAAACTTGCCGTCAACCAGCTGGTCGAACTCAGCTGGAAGGACTGTTTGCCTGAATTAAATACGAAATTCTGTTACTGTCAAACTCACACCACTCCTTTCCCCCACAAGGGCCACAGCACAGCCTGCTTTCCAGGGCCTACCAGCCTCTATAATAATAATCTTTATTTATGTAGCACGTTTAAATGTCTTCTCAAAGCCCTTTACAGGACGACAACACTATAAAAAAATTAAAAACATAAAAATACAACATTTGCACAATGAGAGGAGACAGAAGACGGTGGTACTGAATACAGTAGGAGCTGATGGGTAAGGAACAGAACCAGTTGAGTGAAGGCTCTTCTAAAGAAGAGGTGCCAATAAGACTACCTGAAATTCAGTGCAAATAAAAAGGCTGGATTTCAACATCCATCCAATTTCGAACCTTTTCTACCTGTCCAGGGCAATGGGGGAGCTGGAGCCTACCGTAGCAAGCAATGAATGCAAGGTGGGGAACGCTCTGGGCAGGACACCAGTCCATCACGCAGGTGCAGGACACAGACACGCATACACTCACATCAAGGCCAGTTTTGCTTTTTCCAGAAGCCAATTAACCTACCAGTACATCTTCGGACTGAAGGAAGAAACCAGAGCATCTGGAGGAACATACAAACTCCACAGAGGTGATCATCCCAGGTGGAGGAACGAACCCGAGCTCCAGCCCTGCTAACCCCCTCACCACTGTGTTGCCCCCCATTTCATCTGCAAAAGCAGACCCTCAGTGGCTCCCTTAGTGGAAGCACAAACAAAAGGACCCATCTCTTCCAAAAGCACCCGGCTGGGATGTCTTGACCCAGGCTTTGAACTTGATCCTACTTTTTCAGAACCTGCGTCTTACTAAAAATGAACGTTCACAAAACAAAAAGAAGAGCGGTAGTCTGTCAGTTTAGCTACACAAAGCACTTGCATTCAAAATCTGATGTGCCTGGGGGGGAGGGGGGTTGGGGGGAAGCTTAATGATTTGGAAGTGGGTGTTGTTGCCTCAGAGCTCCCAAGTCCTTGGGTTCGATTCAGCCCTGGGATACCCTCTGTGTGGAGACTGCATGTTCTCCCCAAGTTTACATGGATTGACTGGGTCCCCAACAGAACGTGGGCACAAATGGCCCGCCCACGTGCTCTTTTTTGCACCCACAATCTGCCAGGTGGGGGATCCATGATGCTACATTATCTAAAGAAAACATTACAGGCGAGCTGGGGTCTAGGGGAAGAGACATAGCTGTGTCGTTGAAATACACACATTCACCTGTACCCCAGAACTTCTCCAGCACTTTTTTAAAAATACATCTGCTCATCTGGCCTAAAAACTATTATCTTATTTCTAAAACCCAGTGCAAATCCACAGGCTATATGGAGCAATACAAGGAACCAGAAAATGCTTACCAAGGTCAGCTGACACCCCACCCGGAGTGGGGGAAAAAAATGAACTCTAACAAGAGAAATACTGATTTACACTTCAAAGACTGAAAAGCACAAAATTGTTAATTGAAGCAAAACCAACAGAATTCTTGGGCGTTGCAACATGTAGGTGCCATTTCGTTACTTACACAGGCCTTAGCCCCGTTCATCACTCCCGTCATCAGCTGCATAGAGAGCCGTCAACAAAAACCAGAGTGCAAACCCACAATATTAATAAGAAATCAAAGGAAAGAAAATGAGCACACTGTGGCCTGCAGCACAGAAAGAGAGATTCCTAGTTAAAGCGATTTAGAACAATCACATTTTTGCCCTCCAAGCAGCGGGGAGACACTCGTTCTCCCCCCTTAGACAAGCTGCTCGAGTCTCGGCAGTGCGGACCCTCTTTGCACCCGCTCCCCACTTACTGATCTTCTCGGGACAAGTGTCCCTGGATCGCAGCAAGGACACGGCGCAGTTAAGATCTCTGCCTCTGGCTGATTTTCCTATAGAGCACCGATACATGGCGAACCACATAACCCACAGCGAACACAACAAGCGCGCAGCAAACAAAACACGGCCGCCGCACTGCAGAATTGCAGATTGTGTATTTTGAACCGGCGGCAACCACGCTGTGCTCATTTCCTTGTCTGGTGCGCTTTCTACCTTTATTCCATCACTGTTGAGCCTAGGAGCCCTTCACTGACAGCGTGGCCAAGGAGCCCCGAGTGTGAGAGAAAACACATGCTCTTGCACCTGCACCTTCTGTTTCCAAAGGGAGAGGCACTCACTATCCCGACAAGACCAATCTGCTCAAGATGGAAGGGTCACAGAAACATTCCTCAGCGACTAGGCTCCTCTTCACGTCAAGAACCCGAGAGAGCGACGCAGCCCGAGAGCAGCTTGATTCACGCCTGACGCTCTGCTAACGGATCTACGTGACCAAACCAGGAGGCACTGAAGAATAAATGTCATGACGGTCTCAGAACAAATAAAATAAAAGGCATCAGAAAAGCTGTGTGTAATAGTGAGTGTACATTTCACGCAGAAATGATTGGTTACAACAAACGATCTTTCATGGAGAAAGGGAATATGGTTGCCTTTTATTATATATTTTAGCAGGTAAGTCAACCGAAACCTAATTTACATTTACAAGACGACTTGTGCAGATCTGTGCTGCACCTCGCTCAAGGCTCAAAGAGCGGCAGCGTCCCGCGTGAGCTCTCAACCCACAAGCCCCCCCAATGTGGACCCAATGTGGGCTGATAGAGATTTACCTTCAGCTCAAGTGGCTGGGTCCCTGTTGGATGACGCCGGAAGCCTGGGTTCGAGTCTCCGACGGTGGGGGGGCCGACCTGAGGCAGCAGCAGAGGCGAGGGCGCATACCCACTTGAACCCGAGAGCGCTACAATATTCTGCTGGTGAAAATCAACTTCACACACTACAAAACAGGCCTAAAACTCCGACGTTGCAAAAGCGCTTTATCAGCTACCAGCAGCTCCAAACTTCACTGACCTTGATACGGAAAAAAAAAGATCTATTTTTAGGTAGATGCAGATGCACAGCTAATCTATTCATTTATTCAACCTTTTGAAGTCTCTTAATGCACTGAAAACTTCTGAAGCAGCTGCACCCTCTTTAAGAAGCACAGTAAAAAAAAAAGGCATGAAGAATTAAAATGGTTGTAAAAAAAAAACATTTTGCGCTGAGGCCCAGTGAGTATGAGAGAAGTTGGTCTCATTTCAGCAATTGAGAGGAACCAAAAACAAAATAAAACACAGCAGAAATAGCTAATTAGCACCAAATATAGGGGTTCCCCGCTTTAGAGCCACTCTGCTCATGTCTCGTTACTATCACTCACAAGCAGATGCACAGCAGCTGCCTGAGCCGAGGCTAAATTAACCTGACAGGCTCAATTTACAATCAACTTCCGTTGTATCCCTGTTGTATCAGATCCCATGTAAGATACAGTGTGGTTTCTTGGGAGCTGTTAAAGCTCTGTTAGCAGAAAAAGTAAATGGAGCCTACCCCTGGGGCAGTACGGTGGCGCAGTGTTTGGCACTGCTAGGCCCTGGGTTTGAGTGCTATCAGCGTAGAGCTTATATTTTCTCCCCATGATCGCATGATTGCAACCTGACATTTCAGGTTTATCGGTTTCTGTTAAAAAGGGATCCTGGTGTGCGCATTTGCGTCTGTATGCCCTGCGAGGGACTGGCGTCCTGTCCAGGGTGTACCCTGCCTTGCACCCACTGCTTGCTGGGATAGACTCTGGGTCCCCCACAACCCTGGCTTGGATAAAAGCAATTGGGGGGAAATGGATGGATGGATCTTGTTCCTGTTCCTGTTAACTCTGAAATGGTATTTGTTTAGAAATGTGAAATGCCAGGGGGAAAACAAATCAAAGCAGTCAGATCCTGATCCTGTTTCATTGATGTATAAGCTGCAGGCTCTACAAGGTCAATCAGAAACATTTAAAATTGTTTTAATACTCATTAAAAATAGTATAAAGATCATGACATTTTTAGACTCTTATCTTAAAAGCCACCATTCCATTGCCTCAATACCTTGAAACATCTGTTCATCACTTGGAGGAAGACCTTGAGTTACCATGCGTGTAGGATGTGCCACTACACATTTACAAACTGTAAAGCTGCAAAGCAATTTCAGAAAGACTTCGGTACAATTCAAGACTGGGCAAATGCATGGCAAGGACTCAATGAAGACTAAAACCTACTCACAAAAAATACATTAAAAAAGGACAATGTGAAAATTGTTAAATTATAATCAATTCAAGCTTTGTTAAAACGGTGAAGTGCACTACTAGGACCTTATTCTGAAAAGTATACACAATTGTGACATTGCTTGACTTAAATTAAATGGAAAAAATAAGAAGTGGATTTAAAACCGGAGAAAGGGAGTCATTTTTTCCCCACACAAAAGCCATGCTGTTGAAGCCGGAAACTAAACTTTCTTTTAGGAAAGGCTGGATGAGATCCCTAATGATAACCAAATGATCTAGACAGGCGCACTCTCCTCACTTTGCAACCTTTCTAAGTGTGAAAGACCAAAGTCATGTCTAATGCAGCTGTATATACATATTACTACTTACAGGCAAACGATTGACTAACCCCTTTCTAATGCCTGTGAGAGAGCATGTTCCGAGCCCGGTCTGGTGCCGAGGAGGATGGCCAAGTGCTGTGCAGTGCCAGCGGGCCCAGTGGACTTCCGAAAGCTTTGCCAGTGTTCCTCTATGCAGCACAAGTCCTGCTCTGTCTCCGCTGCCAGCAGGTGCTTGCTTAGTCCTACCACAGAAGCGCTTGAAGCGACTCCGTGAGCACCATCAGCCATTCACACATCAAAGCCTCTCGCCCAGGCTTATCAACGCCTCTTTTATCCCCGGCCTTGGCCATTATACGGGGGCTGCAGACCGCACAGTAGCGACACAAGGGTTTAATCGAGTAGATGCAGACTCCCTGGGCGTCAATATAGCGAGTCTGATTGCGGGCTGGGTCAATAAGATGGCAGAGGAGGGAGCTCAAAAATGCAACAACCATTATGTCAAGAGGGAACGCAGCTTTTCGGTGCCTGTATTAAAATGCCAAATAAACCCATCTGCGATTTGTCACAGATTGTGCACTAATCCAAAATTGAGGCTCTTTTTAAGAGAAGAGTAAATAAAACAGCGCTGACTACAGAGAAGCAGCATTTCAAAATACGGGGTTTGAGTCTGGGAAAAAGAACTAACTGGCATGTGAGGCCAATGTTATCTTGGGTCAGCGGGTCATTTCAGTAATATTTAGAAAGCCTTTAGTTAAAAACAAAATCTCAGCCGTCTGCCTCTCTCTCTCACCCCGTTTGCCAAATGACTCCAACTGAACATTTTATTTTTATTGCATAACACCCAGTGCTGAACTTGACACAGAGCATGCAGAAATACACTTGTGTACTGCCATTAAAACACTGTTTTTGTACCACTTAAACAGCAGGTAAAATTGCTGGGCTCTAGGTAAAGGCATCATCAGGCACTGAAAGATTACTTAGAGCTCTAGCGAACTGTGTCCGAGCAGAGCAATAACAAATAACTAACCCTGCTCAACACAATCTTCTTTCCTGCGATGATAAACGTGTTATTGAGCTTGACCACTGAGTACTGCCCGAACACACCCGTGAGTCTGATGTACAGGCTGCGGGCTCTTTCACAAGCCAACAGCGGGTGAGAAGGACACACATCTGGATCTCATACCCCTTGCCCAGGGACAGCCAGGGCTTTTATACATTTGTCTCAATTAGCACCCGATCGAGATCAAAGAACACAAGTGGTCTGACATTATGCAAAATAATTTGCTTAATGAGGTAAGTGAGGTAATTAGCCAGCACGTCCCTCAAGCACAGTCCTCTCTGCAGGTGTGCGGGGCTGAAATACACTCTCAGCCAGTTCCAACAGCTTGCAGCAGGACCGCGATCTCAGAATTGTCCTGCCCAGGGAAAGGCTGATGGCCGCAGAGACTCGCTCCTGCCGCAGCCCGGAAGTCTCGTGCACTTTAACTCCAAGACGTGGCTTGAAAGGGGGTTCCTAAGATTTTGTCCAGTATGAGTAGAATGGGGAGCTTTGCCCACCTCAGTTACACAGACTCCACAGATAAACATAACTTGCCTCTGTACCAGTAAAATTTAAAAACCCTTTCCCTCATATTGGGGAATTTTACATTCAGAAAGAGGTGGCAAAGACGGGAATGAATTGTTTTCTTGTCTGTTCCTGAGCATGCTTAGCACAAGAGTCCCACAGTTCACGAAACTCAAGACAGGATCATAAATAACACTGGGAGTGGGAATTCCATTTGTTTCCCCCGTAACTGATTTTCCTGTTAATCGTGTAAAAGAAGCGTCCCCTGTGAGCACACAATTATATCATGCTACTTCGAGTCAAGCTAGAGACTAATTCTATGCATCTCCTCCGAGGAAGAAAGAGTCATGGATTAAAATTTTCTAAACCGCATGGTCTCCTTGCCCAAGGAGAACTGGCGGCTACGTCCGACGCCCAGATCGCTGTTCCTGCAGTACCTCCCCGACCACACAACCAACAGCCCTTTAATCAGCAGGAACTTCATTTTCAAAGCAGCTCTGCGGGAATCGCAGGCAGAGACCAATCATGACAGGATTAGTAGCAGTTCCAGAACACAGAACCACAGTGTCCCCTGAAGCAGAGTTCCCCTGGGCACCTGTAGTTTTACAACACTGGTTTTCCTCAAGAGCCCTCACACACCAAGACCTGGGCGTCACAGGAGCCCACAAGCCACTACTGTAACTTCTTCTGGGCCGCTGTGAAAGGACAGGCATAGGAGGCAAGAGTCTGATGGCTTTTACAAAGCACTCCGGCTTCTCACTGCTGGAGGCGAGAGCCGTTGGGGACAGAATTATGGCCTGATGTTAACCGTGCACTTTGTTTCTGCATTATCGATTGTGTTGAGAAACCGGGCTGAAGCGGTTGGGTTGTATGGCTATTGTACTTGTGATTCAGTTCAAAAGCTCAGGAGAAAAAAATAATTAAGTGTTCAGCACCTCTCTGCTTCAGTGACTTTATGCCACCCCATGGTGCATAAAGTATTTATATGTGTATATTAGTAATACTGTTTAGGAGCTGTTGAAAACATCCTGACAAAAAGAACCAAAATTGACAACAGCGCGACATCTTGAGCGGAGCCCACATCGAGTTGGGGGGAAAAAAGGAAATGAAACCATCTCCAATTCTTGCTGCGCTCTGTAGGACAGGCTCCTCAGAGGAACAGCCTTGAGAGACCATCAGTACAGGATTCAGACAAGATGGGGGATTCAAATCAGTCATCCAGCTGGCTGGCTATCATTCCAATTAACCAATTATCCCATTAATTACACATGATTAACAATCTTTCTTTAATCTTGGACTGCTCACTAGGATCAGGCTTAGAGACCACCTAATTTAATACGATTGAACACAACATACTGTGAGACGTTCATTTACTTTGTTCTTAGTTTTAGGTGACCTGTATAAAACTGAAATGTCATATCTGATTTAATGTACCTGTATAGTCTGAAATCATACAATCCTTTATTATTCCACATGCAGGCTCTTCAAATAGCTCAGGTAACCAAAATTACTCTGACGAATTACACAACTAATATAGGATTCTATAGCAAAGACTTCTGCAATAAATATTCCAGCAATTTTTGCTCTTGTTCTGTCTTAATTTTTTTATAGAACATTTGATTAAAAATATTCACTTCTGAAATAATGTAAATTCCTCATTAGTAAGTCATTAAAATGGGACATCACTGGAAGGGGTGAATGCTATTGGAAGGCACATATATTAAACATACAGTGCAAGAAACATCAAAGCAGCACCGAGGAAGATTATATACAGGAACAAAAAGATATGATAACATGGCTCCATGAATTACTGCAATTTATTCTTATAAGGAAATTGGATTGAGGGTTTCCCTCTTCTTCAAGACTGCTAACATGAGTCATTTCCAGCTGAAGTGAACCCAAAACCCAGTCCCCAATCTAGATACAACAGGAGTGCTGATGTTCCCAGTCCTGGATCTGTGGATCCACATACCTGCTGGACTTCATTGCAGCTGAGCTCTTTATTTGACATGATCTCTGACTTAAACCAACAAGCTGCATAAAAGTCGGCATCCAACTTGTTTAGGAACAGAAAATCAAAGAGGTCAAAGAAGTCACATTAGGTTCAAGAAGTCATATAACGGGTCAATTATTTGAGTAGCTGGGTGGAAAAACAAATCCATAAACAGGATTGGGAACCTCTAGTTTAGCCAAATTGCTGATTTCAGTCGTGTCCAAGTCGTGATGCACAGACAGGCGTATTGTTGCGTACTTTTTAACCCTTTCATGATGTCGTTGGCACTCACAATGCCATTGTTGCTTGTGGGGAAAGCAATTGATTAGTGGCATCGCTGGAGACTTTATGCACACAAACAACCAGTGTATAAGTGAGCTTTCACAGAGGAGGCCCGAAGAATCTACCTTTCCACTGTTACCACTCACTACTTTGAAGGACTGAAATGTTTAGAATAGGCAGAAACCAAAAACAAAGCCCTCCTAACGACTGCTCACTTTCTAAGTGCCAGATATCCCCTCCACCCTTTAATAAAGCAGAGTCAATATTGCTCCATTTAGGAATGTCCATGAAATTGTTGCATTATAGTCCAGCACATCATTGCCGATGCCACTGCTCACACCTGACAACTTCCCTTAATTGCAAAAAGAGCAGGATAACTTTCAGCTCTTCAGTACAGCCATATTCTCTTATCCAATATTACTGCTTGATTCTGCTTTTTTATTTATCAGTAGAGATCACTTCACATTTTTAGTACACCAAATGAACATCAAAGCTCATGTAAACTGAAGAACAAATGAGACGCCAGGACGACAAAGGAAACAAGCAGAAGTTGTACATATTTTGTGGTATGGAGATATTCGTTTTTCAATGAAAATAACAAATCCACTGTAATAAAACAATTTACAGCGTCTTTCATCAAATGTTCGACAACATATGTAATCCATTGCTACAGAGGTACTAAATAAACTTCACCTGGCAGGAGATAAGCCAGTTCAAGTGGAAACTACTGTTCTTACGTTAACCTTGTTTTATTTTGTAGCCAAAGGCTAAAATTAACGTGCACTCCACTGCCACGGAGTTTGTAAAGGTAAGTAGGCTTTACTGCATAAAACGACAAACTAAATCCAACGTTTTCATGTCAGCATGTGACCAATAGCAGCCGTGGGTGTTATCTTTAATTACACAAGGCAAAGGAATGGTAAACACTTCCCCTGTTAGCTCATAACGAAGCAGTATCAAGACCCGAGAAAGAAAGGGGGTGTGTCTGTCTGCCAGCCTTGGTCTGTAAAGATGAAGGACGGCTCAAATTAAATTAAAAAAATGTTTTTTTTTCCTGGAGGGGGGTTAAAATTCTCGTTTCTACGAGAATTGTAGACGGTTTTGGATTCACAAGGCTCGCGTTTCACGGCAAAATCTCCGCAGTAACACACAAAGCGGACATAACTTCCGCATCCGACAGCCCCAGCAGCCCGAGTGTTCAAACCCCGACGCAGCTCGCGAGCATGGCAGAGGGGTGCGCGCGCTCCGCAGCAGAACAATGGCCACGGCTGCGAGCCAAGCTGCACGCGCGTTTAACACCTAGTCCGCTCTCAGGGTAGGAAACAAACAGATCCTCTTTTTGTAAGGGCTGCCCTCTTCCAAACACTCTAAACCTTGCATACAGATGCATTTTCTACTCCTCTGCTTGCACCTCTCGTGCGGATGCGCTGAAGACGGGGGTGTGTGTTACCACGATTGTCTGAGAGGAGCTGGAAGACGGTGCTGTGAGCTACTGAATTTCTCCTGGTGCAGACACTATCTCAATCCACGCCATATCGATTCTTTCTCCAAAACGCGAGCAATAGAAGGCGCCTATCGCCGAAATACACCATTTGAAAATAAAGTGGATCTGAGGCAGAAAATCGCTACAAAAAATCCCCACGACTGTGTGCATATATTACCCAAAATACGTAAATGATCTCTTTTAACACATCCGGTGTATTCTCGGAAACCTTACTCATATTAAGACGTTACAATCAGCATTACAAGACACCACGTAGACTGGAAAGCACCACACAGCACACATGTAAAACTCCGCTATTGTGCATTTCCTAGTTAGAAACAAAAGCACTGACAAACACCGCCTATTCCAGTCGAACAATAAAAACATCAAATATCAACATCCATCAATCATAATGCCTATTATTAACAGAGAAAGGGGCGCACATTGAAGTGCATCCGTTAATTTAATTAGCCGATAACTTACTCGTCTCCGTCCGGGCAGATGCCTGTAGTTTCGTCGTATTTTGTACAATAAACATCGGGGCTGTAGTTAAAAGTCCCATCCCGTCTCCTGATAGGTCTCCTCCGCCGCTGGTTTAGGAAATGCCAGTGGAAACAAGTGAACGGTCTATGCTGGGTGCACTTGTGTTGTAAGAAAAGAGGGCATTGCTCCGTCCTGAACTCCTTTAAATAGCTGCAAAGTATTGGAAACCACCGTTAAAAACATGATCTTTTTAAAAAAGGCAAAAATGATCTTTGATGATATTTCTAGTCTTTAAACTTCCACAGGTTATTATGCTTAGAACGCGACCGACCGTAAAAAGCATGCATATGCTTTCGTATCATTTCGGAAAAACCCTCATTTTTAAAATACCCAATTCCCTTCACGACTGCAACGTTACTCTCGTGTTTCGGCTGTAAAAAGACACGCTTCGTGATTCTGAACTAACGGTACAATCGCAAGAGGACCGGGGAACACGTAAATACTGAAAAATTCCGCTTAACCAAATCCAAAATTTACTGTCGCTCATTGTTGCAAGAAATGTTACTCCATGCTGCCCAAAACTCCACTGCCTGCGCTCACGATACATTACTATTTCGATAGGACTTACGCCAGATTTGGTCCGTAAGAGCAGTTCTAGCTATTGGTACGTACGTCGAGAAAGACACGTAGGGACTTCAGCAAATCAGGCCGAGATGGAAGAAGGAAAAATAAAAAAGTAAAAATGCAACTTAGCTGCCGATTCTGCAAACAAACTGGCGCAGGTTAGCGTTTGATGGGTGCTACAGGGTGCTCCGCTATTACAGGCCAGCTGCTTTCTCTAGTTTAGCTCGCTGCGCTTTGTTCAAATGTGTCTTTTTTATTTACTTACGTGTATTCGGGAAGAATTTACAAAAGGAAAAAAGCACCATTTTTAAACCCACTCCGGGTGCCCGAATCTACGAGGCTGTGGGTTTGCTGCGACCACTGGCACCCCGGCGTAGAATTTTTTTTTTAATGCAATTTTCCGCGCTTTCAATTTTTGGCTTTTACTTACGTGTAGTGGGTTGGTTTCTCGGTTTGAGGAGAAGCGCTCGCCGCCGTTTTCGAAACCGACGGCATTTTCAGTCAAAACAATGCAAGGCGCCTGCGCGGCGGCACGCTCCACTCCTCGTATTCTCGTGCACAGCAATGGAGCAGCATGGGCCACTGGCGGGATAAACAAACTGCTGCAGCTGGGCGGCGAGCGGGCTGCTGAGCCGACCCTTCGCTCGGGCGACAGGGCAAGACCGCACTTTCATCGGGTCCTTATTTCAGCGGTGATAAGCCGTGGCCGCGGCTGATTCTTCTAAAAAGATCTGAAACGTAACGCTAAAAAAAAAATTGATGTTTCTCCCCACCACCACTCCCTGCATTCTTTCACAAGAGGCGGTTTGTTGAGCGGTGTGTGCAGGAGGGTTTTAGAAGTAGGTGACGGGTTCGTGAAGCGTAGCTGTTTTAAAAAGTTCAGAGACAAGTGAAGTGGGTCCTTTGGGTTGAACAGCATGAAAATGCAAGTATTTATTACATTCGTGAGGGTTTTTATTATTATTATTGTTGTTAGTCACCAGTTTCTTTATCAATTGAAATTGAGTGATCAATTTCGATGCAATGAATGAAGTACTTGGGTATTTGAGAACTGTAATTTGTAATTATTGTATTAATGTATTAAAAGAGGGAAATCACACTCCCAGTGTGGAAAATCAGTGCTGCAACCTAGTGGATCTTTTCTATCAAAGCTTATAGTTTTCATATACAGTTGGTGCAGTTGGGTTTAATACATTGCATTATGTAGCATGACTTCCAACAGGGGATCCTAGTTCTGGTCCTGGATGCCCAGACAGCTGCTGTTGTTCGTTCGCACCAGACTCTTTAACTTGCAGAACACTTACAGTAGCTGAGCTCACAAGCACCTTATTTTGCAAGAAAAAAAATTCTACTCAAAAGTCGGGAATTTGTAAGTTATCTCTGCAACACAGCAGTCAAAAGTTGGCCTCCAACACATCTGAGAGATGAAAACAATGAAATAGTACAAATGAATCCCGTTATTAAATCAATGAAGGTTGTAGTTTTTGTGGCCCTCCAGTAAGTCAATCACAGCTGCAGTTGTGAAGATCTGGTTTATAGTGATTATTAGTGATGAAGGGTTTGATTGTACTTTATAACCTGAGGGTCTTCATGCAGAGTTCTTGACACAAGAGTCCTCTTCAGGCCAGAAGAGGTGGACAAGTGGTGAAACATATGGCTACACCCCTCTGATGTGCATGAGGGTAACTGGCTGATTCTGTGGTGCCCAGTGAGCGAGTGTGGGGCTGGGGACCTGGTTCACCGGCACCGTGCTGTCCAGACTGTGTGTGTCTCTGGGACCAGCCCAGCAATGTCGAAACCAAGAGGGGCCGAAGGACGTCCTCTTGTTTTGAAGTTTTCTTCAGTTCTCAAGCAGCTCTGCTTTTCTTCAGCACTGGCTACCGTTAGGAGGACTCGGAGCCTTGCACAGAACATTTCGCACAGGGCTCCAAACAGATTCTGCTTTGTTGTTTTTAAGAAAGATACCACTGGACTTTCAGATATTTCTAGAACAATTCAGGAAGTTTGAGCGGGGAGCTCTGTGTCAACGGGTGCTGGCTGCAAAGGAAAATGTAGCGATTAAGTCCATGCTAAAAAAAATAAAAAGACGAAATAACATTTCTGCTATGGAGTCATCTTCATGTGTATGAAGAAGGCACAACAGCTGAAATATGTTTTGTTTTTGTACGTTTCAGCGTAGGCTTAAACTGTACTTGTTCTTTTATGAAATGAATATCTTATTTTTCCACAATACCTAAGAAAATAGTAGTATCTTAATTTTCTTAAAGAAGAGTACTAGTACATTCTGAGAATAACAAAATTGTAATTTGTAATTGTAATGTGAATGTTGTTCACATTCGGCAAACTTTTTGCATTTTTTAAAACATTTAAATGTTTGCAAAACTAAACTGTTATGTCTCTAGTGGTATGTATTTCAATGTCTGAGACTGAGTAAAGGTTTTGGAGTATGTCCTTATTACTCTTTCGTTATGACTTTATGCACTTCTCTTTACTGCCGTTTCTAAATTAGTTTATGATGGAGTAAGAAATCATCTTGAAAACTGAAAGTGTCACGTACGCCACCATGTGGTCAAATCTAAAAAAACACTATGAAGCTGGATAGTGAGAACATTTGTTCTCTGGATCAGGGCTGTCCAATCCTGGCCTTGGAGAGCCAGGGTGCCTGCAGGGTTTCCTGGTCATTTTGAGGAGCAGCACCAGAGGAGATGGGAGAAGCTGTTTGATTGGTCAGGAGCTGGGGCAGCTTGTTAAGAGACGCACTGACCTCCGGGACTGGGGTTGGACACCCCACATCTAGAATCAGATCCCATGTGAACAGGCTGAAATAGTTCTCCTTTTCCAATGTTCTCGCACGGTTTTCCCTAATTATTGTGACTGAGCAAGAAATCTTTGCTTTTGTGAATGCAGTAGGAATTATGTCTTAACATAATAGACTCCTGTGACAAACGGCCATTTGGTGAGCCAGTTCACCGCTTGGTCAGGCATTGGCTCAGCTTTCACTTTCCAGATGAGAAGTTGCACTGCTCTAAACAGAAACTGAAAAAAAAAATAACCCCCAGACTTGAAATACAGTACACTAAAGAAGCGGCACACATTCTCCAACATTTTTGTTTTTAAATGTATGCAGGACATCTTTGTTTTGGAGGACTTCGTTGTTTAATTTCACCCACCTCTGCTACTCTGTATCTGTCTGCAGGCTTTAGTATCAGCAAAAGCCACTGCAGGGGTATCCAGCTCCAGTCCAGTAGGGCAGTATCAATCTATATCATAGACCACCCCAAGTTTAGTTTGCTCAACTAAGTATAAGCTTTCCTGTCCTTCAGGGCTGGAGAGTATTCAGAATATTGTTCCAAATGGTGTTGAAATACTTTACTTTAACTTATCACATGCTTACTTGATAACATAAAGTCAATAATGGGATGGTTATAAAAAGCTACAATACTACCTAGCAAGATTACAAATCCTGCTGGATCAGGGCTCTGCATGTCCATTGTTAGACACCTCTGAAGTAAAAGGTTTGTGATGCAGCAGGAGCACAGTCACATTCCACTGCAAGCATCCAAGACTTTCCTGACAGGGGGCGTTAGGGAGCTGTTGTTAGGCCTGCAGCTTCTGTTGTGGGACTGCTGCAGTGCTGCTTTATGAATCACATACTTGTAATACAATAGAACTGAAAACCGATATGGCTGCTGGTCATATCACCCTTGAACTCACAACTGGCAATCTACTGAAGCTCAGCAGGTGTGAGCCTGGCCAGTACCTGAATGGGAGACCTCCTGGGGAAAACTAAGGCTGCTGCTAGAAGAGGTGTTAGTGGGGCCAGCAGGGGGCGCTCACCCTGCGGTCTATTTGGATCCTAATGCCCCAGTATAGTGACAGGGACACTATACTGTAATCAGGTGCCATTCTTCAGATGAGGTGTAAAACAGAGGTCCTACTCTGCTCTCCTCCCCACTGATAGCTGATGTGTGGTGAGCTTTCTGGCGCACTATGGCTGCCGTCGCATCATCCAGGTGGGGCTGCACATTGCTGGTGGTGGAGGGGAGTCCCCATTACCTGTAAGGCGCTTTGAGTGGAGTGTCCAGAAATCGCTATACAAGCAATTATTGTTATTATTTTTTTCTTGCATGAACACCAATCAGGTCTCAGCTGAAACATGAACAGGTGAGTGATCTTGCACCAGTCCAATGATATGGCCAAGGTGGTATGCAACGGCATTAACTCAGCTGGGCACTTGTGCTTTTATACACCTGGGTATAAACCAGGACAGCACAAAGCAAAACTCCAGCACACGCCTTCTTGGTGTTTATTAGGGGCATACAGTAATGCAAGTACTCTAAATAAAAGAATCTGTAATACCCCATGCCCAGTGACACGCCAAAGCCAGGTTTATCATGAGAAAAGCAAGATGTTTCCTTTTTGATTGAATTTAGGACACCATTCTAATGTTATTGGTGTATGACAAGATGTGGGGAGGGGCAATTATGGAATTGTGGAAGTGGAAAAAGAAGAAAACAGTTTGTACCATTCAGTAAAAAAGTGGTATTTATGAGCACGTTTTTCATATTCATCACGTACTGTTCCTTTTCTTCCTTACTTGGGAACCAGTGCAGTGATGTAAAAATCAAGTGGCACTGAAGAAGAAGCAATGACAGTAGATAATAATTTTTACACTGCTCTGCACACAGTGACAGGCTTTTAATTTGGGACACTGTTCCATGATACTGACAAGCCAGATAATTGCAAAATGCAATTTACTAATCCAGCTGACAAGTGTTAAGTCAATTAAAGGAAAGTCATTTAAGCCTGTGCACCATGCTTTTTCACAGTGGGCCAGATAAATAATAGCTCCTTTTGTGTAATTTCGTAGCACAATATCTAATTCAATTTTTTATTATACCTAACGAACAACAGCGGATTCACTAGGGGCTACTACTTTTTGTTCCAGCACACATACATTTGCATAGGGCATTTACATTTCCCTCATTGGAAGGAAAAAAAGAATAGTGAGCCTGGAACACTTTTAATTGTACTTTCCATTATTTCCCACATTCAAATGGACTAGCTAAATTGTTTAACCCTTATAAAATACATAAAGGTCCATCTCTAAAAATGTTTTTGCATGTTGCAATCTGAATAAAATGTCTTGTGTTACTTTTAAGATGACAAAGGTCCCCCTTGTATGAACTGAACCCTCTTTAGAATAAAAAAGAAAAGCTGAGATCGGTTTTAATAGGATTTTTGATAATATGAGCCATAACCAGACAGAGGGAAAGTGCTATAATTAGAGGCATACACCAGGGGTCTATATTAGGACTACTGCCTTTCTTAATTTATATCCTCCATCCATCAAAAGTACAGAGTGTTACATGCAGGTTGAAAAAAACACAAATTATAAATAAAGGAACGAATATTCTTTATTCTGACCTTCTTAAGAATCAACAGTGATGCACAAACCAGAGACCACAGGAGGAAACAATATACAGTAACATTGCATTTTAAACTGAGAACAGAAGGCACTTTTTCACACAAAGGGTTGTTGAAGTTTAGAATAACCTAGCCTGCCGATACCCTGTCTGTTGTCTGAGAAATGTCTGAATGAGATCTTCGGATCATTTGTCTCCTAACACACCAATGAGTTAGATGGACTAAATGACCTTTTCTTTTTTGCACTTATGTTCTGATAGATAAAATGTCTTCTGTTTCTTGGGGGAAAAAATGTTTGACCTTGTCATCCAATACTAAATACAGTAAGTGCTTCATTGTAATTGTAAGCTTGTGAAAACACATTCTACAGTTTCTACTGTGTTTTGGTATAAAAATAGCTAGTACAGAACTCCTTCAAGATGCTAGAGTGTTTTTTTTTTCCATTTTCAGTGTAGCATCTTATTTTTTAAATGGATGGACTCAGGATTTCCATCTTCTATCTATCCATTATGAGAAAGCTGCACATTGCGCCCCAGAGCCTGTCATGAAAATACAGGGCACAAAGGAGTGTACTCCACATGAAAGGCCAGTCCATCATAGGACACTCACACTAGCCACTGTGTCTTTGGAATGTAGGGGAAACTGGAGCACTTGGTGGCAACTCAGTCACTCAGGGGGCAGCCTGGTCAGTACCTAGATGGGAGACCTCGTGGGAAAAACTAAGGTTGCTGCTGGAAGAGGTGTTAGTGGGGCCAGCAGGGGGCGCTCACCCTGAGGTCCACGTGGGTCCTAATGCCCCAGTGTAGTGACAGGGACACTATATTGTAAAAAGACGCTGTCCTTCGGATGAGACGTAAAACCGAGGTCCTGACTCTCTGTGGTCATTAAAACTCCCAGTGTTTTTTTCGTAAAGAGTAGGAGTGTAACCCAGGTATCCTGGCCAAAATTTCCCATTGGCCTTTACCAATCATGGCCCCCTAATAATCCCCTTCTATTAACTGGCTTCATTACTCTGTACTCCTCCCCACTAATAGCTGATGTGTGGGGAACTTTCTGGTGCACTATGGCTGCTGTCGCATCATCCAGGTGGGGCTGCACACTGGTGGTGTTAGTGGGATTCCTCATTACCTGTAAAGCGCTTTGAGTTAAGTGTCCAGAAAAGCACAATATAAGTGTAAGCAATTATTATAATTATTAACTCGCGTGAACATGGAGTGAACATGCAAACTCCACGCAGTGTCTTGTGACACTGCTACCAAAGCACACATAGAATTCAATGCTGCAAAACACATTAAACCTGCAAAAGTGATTAAATTTAATTATATGCACGGAGGCATAAAATAACTGACAAAATGTTACATTTAAAGATTAATAAACTATCTTTAATGTTATCAACAAAGACAATTCCAGTGCAAAACAAAGAATTCCAATGCGTTTTCCTTCCATAAAAGGTAAAACATATGTTTAATTACAGTTTGCAGAGCTTAATGAGCTGCGTTAGCACATATTTATCAGAGTGTAAGGCTGTGGTCGAGGGCGGTCGAGTACTTTCTGTTTTGTGTGGAGTTGAAGCGGGTAATAACAAGCTGTTAGCCTGGCTGAACTTGAAGAAGATGGCGAGACTGCGCCCATGGCTTCTCAGGAGTACAAAAGCAGAATCTGTGGCTGACACCCAGGACGTGTTCCTGCAGAAACACGTTCTCCGAGTTTAATTACGAAGCTCACACACTTGACTGGTAAAATTGCTGTTGCGTATGTCTTGACTTTCCACAGGTCGTAAATGTAAAATGAAGATGGTTAAAAATTCGGAATATCACACTTTTGTATATTTCTTTGAAAGCGTATAACTAAGAAGCACAGGAGAAAACAAAGCATGGAGGAATGACCTACATCAGCCTGCTTTTTGGGCAAAATCACGAGCTTTTCGGTCACCGTATTCCGTTTTAGGCCACGGAAGTTTACTTAGGTGTAGTATTTCAAGGAGTTTTGTAATTGCAACGTAGTGTTTTTACCATACCACTAGTGAATTGTCACATATACGGATGGCAGATATTACAAAATCCATTTCTGCATGTTGTGAGACAGAGAACATACTTAGATTTTTTTAAACCTCATGCTGTACTGGATCAAGCCAATTCGGTGATTTTTCTACAGTTTCCATTGTGAACGACCTTCATGCCCTAAAATGTATCAGTGATTACGGTCGTGGTTTTTTTTACAGGCTGAAAAAAAGCCTGAAAAAGCCCGCCGGAGGTCCATGCTCGTCTGCTCCTCCGCACACTACAGCCAACACAGTACAGCAACAATAACATTGACATCTGAGGCGCATTAGGGGGCGGGGATTTCCCCTGCTCCCCCAATACGTACGTCTTCTTCTCGACCAATCAGAAAGCAAATCCGCCGCGCTGGGGGCGTGGTCTGCGCACTGCGTCACGGGGGAATAAATTCAAGCCCGGCCTCTCCAGGTTTTACGTAGCGCAGTGTGGAAATTGGCCGCTAGGAAAGAAGAGGCGTTTGTGATCGCTCGAGTAAGTGCTTATTTTTTTTAATGCGTTTTTAAAACTTTATTAGACATGAGAGTCATTTATTTCTTCATGTGAGGCGCATACGTGGGCTGGTGAACAATTCTGAGCCTTCTTTTCCTTGCCGATTGCTATGGGAATACGGCGCTGGCGGTCTTTCTCCCCATCTCCGGACTTCTGGCCGTCTTGAAGTACTGAAAATAGAAACTGCGCCGCATATATCCGAGGCTTTTTTTCTCTTCGGCGTTTCTGGCGCTTTTGCGAGACTACCAAATCGCGTTTTACAAGGTAAATGGGTCGAGTGCCGGGGACCGCGGAGATGCCCCTCTCCCGGAGAGGGGCGCGATTCGCCCCCCGCCGGGCTCCCTCGCCTTCCCCGGTGCCTCGTGCGGGCGGCTGAGCGGCGCGAGACAAAGCGGCGGCGAGCGGCTCTTCCGAGGCGCCATGTTACAGCGGGCGGAGGGGACGTGTCTCCTGCGCGTCGCGTAATGGTGGAAAGAGAGGCAAAAAAAAATAAAAAGAGAGATCCCGTTTTGTTTTGGGGGGCTCCGTCTTTTCGCCCCTGTTGTAGTAATTTGACGGAGTTACTGCCGAGTTTAAGGTTTTAAGGGTGTCGAGTTTTTCTGTAATAGTGGGGGTGGGGGAGTTACATCAGATAAGAGAATTTGGAAAGCGCTCCCGCCTTCCGATGCTGAAATGCGGATGAGTGACTGAGCTGTGCCCTTAAGGTAGTTCTCAAATCTCAATTTATGAACCGCAGTCTTATCTTGCACTACATCTAGCCGACTACTTATTAGTATTTTTGATATCGACATTTAGTTTTTGCCGGTCTCATACGTTTGTTTTCGTAATGTTCCTGTTTTAAGTTGCTCTGACGCCGAATGAGATCCTTTGTCTTTTAGTGTCGAAAACAATTTTCATTAAGCAACGAAGCCGGGCAATTTATTCTTAATTCAGGCCCGCTTAATCAGAAAAATACTTTTGGCTGCTCGGAGTAACGGCAGCGCGGGCTGTCGTGACGCGAATATGGCCGCAGACCTTCCTGTGGGGTCTGCTGCTGCTGGTCGCTGGTGAAGCCGCCATTTTGTGCTCTGGGCTCCGGTGTTGATTTTGCTGCTCGGTGGATAACAGCTCGTTCTCGTTCCGGAGCTGCTGCTGTCGTGTGCCGCCAGAGCGCCCCACGGCCGCCATTGGGCTGCCCTGCGTCAGTCACAGCGTGGGCGGGACGTGAGGTGCAGGCAGGAGCAGAGGGGGTCTTCTTAAAATCGGCACCTATCGGGATTAGACTCCCTGCTTCGAAGCCATTTTTTTGCTAGGACGAGATGCTTGTGCTTCAGTCTCTTCCCTTCTTGTTGTTCCGATTGTAGTTTTGGGACACGGAGACTTGAGTCGCAATGGCACGTACCAAGCAGACTGCCCGTAAATCCACTGGTGGAAAGGCGCCCAGGAAGCAGCTGGCCACCAAAGCTGCCAGGAAGAGTGCGCCCTCTACTGGTGGTGTGAAGAAGCCTCACAGATACAGGTGAGCTTTTGCAGTCCCCTTCCCCTTTTCAGGATTCCTTTACTTCTTTGCACAAGTTCTTGGTTTTTTTAATGCTTTAATTTAATGTGGTCTTGTGTTGAGGTTTCATAGTTTTATGTTGATTTGAAAAATTTCCGGTCAAGTCCACTCTTTTCCCTGTGTGTATTGCTGCAGCTGCATGATGTTTTTTTTCTCCTTTTAAAAAAAGGCCTGGAACTGTTGCCCTGAGAGAGATCCGTAGGTACCAGAAGTCCACAGAGTTGCTGATCCGCAAACTCCCTTTCCAGCGCCTGGTGAGAGAAATTGCACAGGACTTCAAGACCGACCTGCGTTTCCAGAGTGCTGCCATTGGTGCTCTCCAGGTATGTCTCTTTTATTGGTATAAACAGTTCACCAAACTACGTGCTATGATTAAGAGCTGAAAGACCAGGTTATTAGAGGTATAGTATAGCACTATGTTCAGATTTTCTTGATTTTAACAGGTGAAAGATTTTGGCTGAAAAAGCAGTGGTTTAACCTGTATGCATGTTGTGGTTAAGTCTGTTGCTTTGCATTGCACAACCAACAACTGTTTACTGCTCCCTATCCTCAGACATGGATCATTTTCACTGTCCACAGTCGGAGCATTACTGATCCAGGAGCAGTGGCTACATCTGTTAAATATCTAGAAGTCTTTCAGTAGATACAATCATACTTAGAATTTGGTGTGCCAGTAGGACCTTGGTTTCTGTTGCCCCTGTTTAGGGAGAATTTCAGTTTCTTGAAATGGGTACATTTTCCTGAGGTTGCCAGTGTCAGGATGTGTATGCTGGGAAACGGTGTCAAGTGCTCAATAAGAACTTGTATACGGAGCATGGGAATAGTTTTAATCATTGTTTTCTTTCCATTTCCTCGTAGGAGGCCAGTGAGGCTTATTTGGTTGGCCTGTTTGAGGACACCAACCTGTGTGCCATTCATGCCAAGAGAGTCACCATCATGCCCAAGGACATCCAGCTGGCTCGGCGAATCCGGGGCGAGCGCGCCTAAGCACCAGCTCTCGAACTTTATCCGGACTTTTTTTTTGGGGAAGAGAAATTTTTTGAAATCTTTTATTGAACTGCAAATGCCTTCATGTGGAGGTTGAAGTTTATTTTGTATTTTTGTTAGTATTGATAGAAAACAGAAAAAAAAACAGGCTAGTGGTTTACAGTGCAAAAGTAGCAAGCGTTTTGTAAAACATTCCTTCAAAACTCCCTCTCAGGTTTTTAAAATAAACAGTCAATTTGTATCTGAAATTGTTATACCTCTGGCTCATTGTGCTGTAGATTGTAGTTTGCATGCTTCAGATGGGATAAATTATTAGTAGACTTGTTATCTTTTTTTTCTTTACCTTTCTCTTTTTTGCATTGTGATTATTGGGTTGTAAATAAACTTTCCACTACCTCACCTTGCTTTGTGTCTTGTTTCCAAGAAATTGAGTACTGTATTTCAGTCTTGGTGTATAAACAGATGCAATATAGTCCAGAATATTTACTCTTAATTTGAGATCCAACTGTATTGAGTAATTCTAGTCTTCATTTTCCAGGCACTAGAGGAGAAAATTTCTAATATCTTGAGGCATTAAAAGTCAAATCCTTACTATAGAACGTTTTTATGCTTAGTTGCTCACTGATGCCACCATATGCTAGGTGCTTTCAAAAACGGATTGTAATTTCTGAAAGGTGCCGTCTACCTGCCCATGGGTGAATCAAAAATGGTTTATTTCCCAAATTGGTAATCACGTAATTGTCTTTCAGAAATGATTCATTTTTGGAAGTATAAGGCTCAAGCAGTACAACACAACAGTATAACAGATTGACAACATATATGGGCGTTGCATATCTGTTGCTCAGTATTCATTTTTTAGAATAACGATATATTTTAAGTTTGAGATGTTTTATACATTAAGATAAACGCGTCAATTTGGCGTTGGATTTTAAAACGCCGCAAGTCGTCATTTACCCGGAAGTCAGGTGCCAGTGAGGCGCTGATCCGCAAGACGTCCTGGCGCAGCGCCGAGACGTGACGTCATCAGAGCAGCAGTCTGTCAAGTTTTACCGAGTTAAAAACTCGCTTCGCGATACAAGCGAGATGCGTTTTGAGACAGTAACAATACAATTGGCGTATCGCCGTGAATCAAATCGTTCACAATAATTTGCTCGACAGAAGCTAGTGATTTCAGTGTGGGCGATGTCTTTCTAGTTTGTTCACGGGGCAGTAATGATTCGAAGCGTAATTTTCTACAGAAAAGAAAGGCAAGGTCCGCTGTTATTGAACGTGTGCTCCGTAAAATACAGAAGAACTGAAAATAATAAAACTAAAAAGTGAAAGAATAACTATTAATGTTTTCAGAAAATGTCAGATTCCTCTTTCAGATTATAAGGACTTTTGCCTTTCTTTACATTTGCCGCGAAGCCATTTTTCAGAGCTGGAACAGAATGATAAAAGTACTGGAAATTTGTACAGAACAGGTGTATTTTCGGGACCTACACGGCAAACAAGCGGCAATATCGATTCAGCAAAGGTTCCTCTCGCCGTTTTGACATAAATTGCCGTTTCAGGCAACATCCAAAATCTCCTCAGTCTCAGATTTCGTGGCCAGGTTGCAACTCTAATAATTTAAATCTTTAGGTTATTGTAGCAGCGGACATATACAGTGATGTAAAAAAAGGCCTTCATTTAGTCCAAACCTCATAAAAAAGTCCTAACAGTACATAAATCTAACCTCATATGACAGATAACACACACACACAGTTTATTTTGTCATTATTTACTTTTGAAAATCAGCCGACATTCAGTAGCATTGTGTGAAAAAGTGCACCCTGTGATTCAGTGATGCGTGGAACCCCTTTTAGCAGCAATAATTTGAAATAAACTTTTCCTATAAGAGTTGATCAGTCTCTGACATCGCCTGGGAGATCTCCTGGCCTACTCCTTGTTGCAAACCGCTTCAGCTTGGTGATGTTAGAGGGGATTGGTTTAAGGTCAGCTCTCTCTGGGTCCTGCCACAAAATCTCAATGGGATTTAGGTCTGCGCTTTGACTCGACCATTCCAAAATCTAGGTTTTTTTTCTTTTTCAGCCTTTCAGTTGTACATTTTCTGGTGTGTTCTGGAACATCGTCCTGTTCTGTGATCCACTTTCGGCTAAGACAGTGCTGTAGCTGTAGCTGTTAGACTCACATTTTCCTCTAGAATGTGGACTTGATGGTTGTCAGGCTTCCAGGTCCTGCACCTGTGGCTTAAATCATCACCCCTCCACCATGCTTGACGGTTGGTCTGAGGTTCTTGTGGTGATACACAGTGTTTGGTTTTCACCTAACATGTTATATGCAGGAAGGCCACACAACTCTGCTTTGGTTTCATCTGTCCAGAGACATTGTTCCAGAAGTCTTTGGTTCATTCAGGTGCTGTTTTGCAAACCTACACTATGCAGAAATATTCTTTTTGAAGAGAAGGGGTTTTCTCCTGGCTACTCTTCCGCTAAAGAATTGTTCATTTTTGTCCCTAATGTTAGAATAATGAATTCTAATGCGTAACTTATTGACAGAGGCCTGTAGATCTCTGGCTGTAGTTTTAGGGTTCTTTGCAGTCTGTAGGTGCATCATAGTCTGATCTTGGGATGAATTTGCTGGGACACCCACTCCTGGGTAGATCTTGAACTTTTTCTATTTGTAAATTCTTTCTCACTGTAGAATGATGGACTTCATATTGTTTAGAAATGGATTTATAACCCTTCCCAGACTGATGAGCAGCAATGACTCTTTCTCTGAGACCATCACAGATATCTTTTGACCTAGGTGTGATGTATTACCACAAACCTGAATGCTCCAGACAGAACTGACAAAGCTTCTTATTTTATATACAGGTGGAAGCACTTCCCTCATGATCACTTCTTTAGCACCACCTGATTGTGATTACCATCTCAACTCATACTGAAAGCATTAAGGGTGGAGTAACTTTTTCACACAAGACTTCTGAATGTTGGCCGATTTTTTCGTTTAATGTCTTAATATGTAAACCCCTTAGAATTGTACCAGGGTGTATTCTCTTTTTCACATCACTGTAAGTAAGCACAGCAATATTTAACCGTATAAACAGCAGGAACAGCTAACTGAACACGAACTTTGAACACTGTACTCTCAGCCTAAGCTTCTGTTTTGCCTATTTGCTAATTAAATCAGCTGGAGTCCAACCTACGATCCCTCTAATGCCAGGACCCATCTTTTACAAACTGTACAATCTAGTTTTTACAATGCAAGCATGGGAAATGCTGTTCAATTCCCCACCAGAAATGACTTTCGAGAATTTGCACTGGATCTTGAGCTGTGCGGGTACCAGATGTAATATTTTTAATGTGGTCTAAAGCTAGTGGCTGGCAGTACTGTAGAGAGGTGAAAGTAACAGGAAATTGGCTGTAGAAGGTGGCGACAGGGAAGGTATTATATGGGATTACACAGACTTTTTGTCCGTTTATAACTAGAATGGGTAGCCGAGTGTATTCGCCCAAGTTTAAAGTTTGACACGCATCTTTATACCATAGATAACTGGACAAAAAAGCTAGCCACAGTCAAACATAAGCTTCTAATTGCACTATTCCGGTAGTTTTGCTCCGCCAGCATGAGAAAAAGTGCAACAGCTATGCCTCGCATGTCCAGACAGCTACCCTCTTTTCACTTTTAGGATTGGCACTGTGCCTCTTGTACGAATGACGTCTCATTTCAGGCAGCATCAAAAGGAACCTGTTACCACTTAAACACTTATATTTCTAACAATATTTGGTATACCCCCCATCCCCACAAGTGTCCTGTCACAACAAGCTTACAATCCTGATTGACGCTTGACATGAATTTGGCCAGGGCTTTCTAACTTCTGTGAAGCAGTATCTTACATTCTTCCGCAAAGATATTTTTAAAACCAACATTACAACAGAGACCCCTGCATGAAACATTTCTCAGGGTCGCCCTCTTGTGGACAAAACCGGAAGGAAACAAAGCATAAATGATACCAGAGGCAGAAAGCAGAGCAGGCACTGAGCACAATCTTGGCAGAATGAAAAGAGAAGAAAGGTTACAAAAGATAAGATCAGATCACTTTATTGGCCATATACAATTTCTTTCATTAGGAATTTGTCTTTTCACCTACCCCAGCTTGCTCTCCATGAGACACACAGACAGGTAGAGAAGCTTGGGGTCAGAGCACAGGGTCAGCCATTTATACGGCGCCCCTGGAGCAGCTGGGGTGAAGGGCCTTGCTCAGGGGCCCAACAGAGTAGGATTCCTCTGCTGGCCACGGGATTTGAACCGGCAACCTTCCAGCCACAAGGGCATTCAGAGCAGCAAGCAGCTGTGGAGGGTTTCTGCAGCCACTATGGCATGATTATGGGTTCATTAGTGTATTCCCTTCCTCCACAGGGACTTCTCCCTGGAGAGCAGTGGGAACATCACAGCTTAGCTACGCAGATTGCATCTTTCTGGTGCAGTGTTTCTGCATCAGCAGGGAATTGCCACAGTCGGTGCCCTGTATGATTTCCACAAAGGCCGGGAGCTTGGCAGCACACCTGATCACCACTGGTCACCCCTGAGCACGGTCCTGACCCAAAAGGACAAGGCCACTGGCACTGCTCGGGGCTGTTCGCCCAGCCTGGACACTGGCATCTGCATCCTTCTTGCTCCATCTCAACTCAGGCCAGGTGCCAGAACATGATGCAGAGTTCCGACTCCGATCCCCACGAGGCCTCTGGATGGGCAAGTCTGAGATAAGATTAGCCATGTACAATTTCGTGCATTAGGAATTTGTCTTTTCGCATACCCCTGCTTGCTCTCCATGAGACACACAGACAGGGAGAGAGAAGCTTGGGGTCAGAGCGCAGGGTCAGCCATTTATATGGCAGTTGGGGGTTAGGGGCCTAGCTCAGGGGCCCAACGAAGTAGGATTACTTTGCCGGAGTGAGTGCTCCCACGTTGCTCAGCCAGTAGTTGCCCTGCATAAGCCCAGGTCTCAGCTGCTGCAGGTTTGAGTCAGGGCTACCTTAACAGCTGGCAGTGACCAGAACGGATCTGCTGAACATAAATGGTATAGGTCACCCAAAACAACCTATTTCTAGCTAAGCATGGGTAACTATTTGGTTTCTAAGATGGTTTTGTGGGGGGGTGGATTAAAAATCCAAGACTAAGTCTCTTTTAACCCAACTTTAGGTCAGGGAAGGGCAAATCCAATTCTCAAAGACATGGGGACCTTCTGATTTTCTTTCCACTGCCAATTTTACTTTCTTCTTTTAAAAATATGGCCTCACCACTTGAATAAGAAACCAAATCAGATTTTTAAGTCTCCATCGGTTGTCAATTTAAAACTCCGTGAAGGCTCGAGGCCAATGAGGACCGGAGCTAACCACACCTACTGTAGATGAGGACAGAGGTGTGGCATTTTGAATTGGGGTCCAAGTTTAGTAGAGTAACAAAGTTAGATCTGGCGAGAGTAAAGAATCCTTCTTTAGATTTACATTGCACATTATTGAAATACACAAAGGTGGGGGGCAGCTACAGCATTCTCTTATCTTTCATCAAGGTTTCCATCAGAGAGATGTACAAAGACCCTCATTAATCACACAGACTGAAACAAGTGGTGAGAACGGGAGGGAACACGGACAGACTAAAAAACACGGAGGATAACGCCTTAACGCCTACGAATTTGGCCGGCCATTTTCTTTGCCGGCCTCTTCAGGAGCATCAGTCTCTGGCTGCGGCAGCAATCCGGGAAGGTACTCGTAAAGGTTCTTTTCCAGCTGGCGGTCTATCTCGGTTTCCTCCCGAAAGAAGCACCACACCAGTAAGGAGATCCCTAGCAGGCTGAGGGGAAGGACTTTCCACAGGGGCTTCTGGTGCTCACTGCCCAGGGACTTGTCCACCGTCCACGTGCGATGGCTGGCCTTGCTGGTGGAGAACTTGATGGGCTGGTCACCGTCAGCCGGCGGGGATGTCCTGCTCTTCGGCGGCGTTGTGCACAGGGCTTTCAGCGAGTCGTATCTATGGAGAATCAGAAACCTGCGACAATTTCCAGTTTTACACCAAAGGGCTTTTGTTTTTTCAGCGCAGAGGTCAAATCTGTATCCCTCTTGACATTTTGTATCTCCTTCATCCATACGCACTGCAGCCAGTGAAATGAGAACTTATGTAATATAAACATCTCCATCAATCCTTATTTTTCCCTCCACATACTTAAGGTGAACACAGCATTATCCCGCTGTGGATGATAACGGTTTTGTTGAATTTATTGGTCAGAAGACCCACAGAAACCCAAGTTCCAGAAGGGGGAACAATTATGCAGGGATACTGTACTGGCTACTAACTCGGCATTATCGTAACTAAAACCACCTTTATGCCATCATTAGTTAAATCGGTCAAAATTAAAGACGTAAAAAAGACTCGGGATCGATAAAAAAAAATCTCTCGTATTGACATAAGGAGACGAATAAAGTATTTTGTATTTTGAATTGAGTAGAACTGCTTATATGGAATAAAACGACAGGTTTTCTCGGTAATTTATATCCAAGACCGATTAAACCGCTTGATTTCGCCACACCTGTAGATTCTATTCTACAACCTTTGATCCCGTTGAAGGAACAGCTGCACGTCCGTTTTCAGCGTCTAAATCTAACGAGAATTTCCCTGATTGAAAGAAGCCCCTGACCACAGACTGTACCTGAACACTTCGCGATCCATCACACTACTGGGCGTTTTGTCGCTGCTGTTTTGTATAAATTGTAATGTACCGAATCATGATGTTTTGGCAAATCGCTTTATAGTTATGCAACTTTATTCCATACAATTAAGTAACGGTTTTTTTTAAATCGAGTGTTTTATAAACCAATTCTAGAGATAATAATAGTAATAATCACCGTGCGACATCTAGCTAGATTTAGTCTTCGTTCTCTTCAAGGTCACGGTAAACGTAACGACTATTAACGACCACAACTCGCTCGTGTTAAACTCACGATATGGGGACAAGAGATTTCTGCATTGGCATATCTTGAAACAGTTTAACCTTTGCTATTGTTAGGAAAGATGCCATAGTGTCGTGTTTTCCCCGAAATCTCCACTTCTAGAAACATTCAGGACATGCACTCACTCTACAATTTAAAAATAGGCACTTACCTTGCACACCTGTGTGGATTACAAATAAACACCCCCCGATACAGGCACTTTATTCTCACATTACAAAACAGAGTCCGTCCTAGTCCCGACATCTTCAACTCACGCTTTAGGTAATGCTACATGCCAGTGCAACTGCGTGTACACTCCGTAAAGCAACTAGACCGTGATAAATTCGTTCCTCTGTCACGAACGAGGGATTATCTCGAAATATCTGCAGGATACTTTAAACGTACAAGGATAGTGTTGTAGCAGCTAAAATCTACTACAATAAAAATAGCACGAGTAAAAATGCATTTGCATTTTGTTCGTTGGTTGTTATAGGGTATTTATTCGAGAAGTTTATCTAGTCAAATTAAAAATAATCCCAGTGATTCAGCTTCAAGAACCAAGGCCGGGCCGGTTTGATAAAAAAAAAAAACTGCACCCTCTCCTCAGATTTGAGTGCTCTCCCTTTTCATTTCTTTTTTGTGTAAAACGATGCAAAAACGGCCTCATATTTATCTTTCCTAGACAGGAATAGGCAATAGGCTGTCACTGACAACACGTGCACGGTACTCCAGCAGGTTGCCACATGCGACCCCAACCCCCAGCCACAGCCACACTGAAAATGGGCTGGCCTTTGTGAGATTGACAACCATATAGCCAATCGAAACGGGACATTAGTGAGCCAGAACCAATCACAGTGAAGGGGCGGTGCGTAGCACCATGCTTTCTATGGCGCGCGTGAAGCAAGAACTTGCTCGTGTTGTACACAAACTGGAGGAGTACCGTGACTGGTGTGAGTAGTGCAAATGCGTAATTAAATTTTAGCCTAAGTCTAATTCTGTGGTGTAAAGCTTTTATGTATGAACATATCGGAAGTTATGCAAGTCATTGATGCTGTGGTTGTGGACATTTAATGTTACAAAATTCTGCTTTTGAAATGAAACTTATTTAAAACGCAATTTTAATCATTAACCTCACACGCGTTGTTGCTTGTAATTTTCCTGGACTGCGTGTTTGCTGCTTAAATGTTAGCAAAAAGCTAACTATGGGCAAAAGTTTGTTGATATTTCTATGAATTGAGTTCTTTGAATGTGGCAACTATGTATGCGTGTTTGGGTTTGTATTATGACTAGTTTTCTAGCTTTTAATTTTCTAATGTAAAAGCCCCTTTACATCTTTGGAAAACAAAGTACTAATATGCTGGCAAGGCCTTACGAATTAATTATTCTTGGTAACGGAAAAAATAACGAACACTCCTTTCCACGAAGTAACCTGCTACTTCTTACCCAAAGTGACTTACATTTGTAACGTTATACAGGAGGGTATTTTACAGAAGCAATCTGATTGATGTACCTTGTTCAAGGGTACAACACCAGGATTTGAAACCACATTTTTAAGGCATCTGTAAAGAGCTGTAAAGAGCCCTAACAACTACCATACACTGCTACTAATGATATTTTTATATAGCGTTATTGTCCATCCAAAAGGATTGACATTTGTCTTTGGCAACACCATACAGAACCATATATATAAAAAAACTCTTGACATAAAATATATACACGTTTAAAACACACTACTGTATAGTCCTGGTCATTCAGCAATACGTTTGCTGTTTTCCAAAAGTAGAAAACAACAAGACACATGTATGGATCTGTTTCTCTGTCAGTTCTAATCGACCTTCACCACTTTTTATTATGTTGGGCTGGAAAGCTAATGAAAAATACTGAATGATGGCACAGCACATATGTGTGAAGCACATTTGTATGGAGTCTGATAATGCTTTAATGAGATGTCTTCATAGACTTCCTGATTTAATTAGCCACTAGGGGGACATAAGGGGTATATTATGTTTTATTATTATTTTCTTAAATTTGGAGCCTTGAGAACCTGACTGGAGAGAGAGAATTCTGTTCATTTTCATTTCAGCATGAATTCAGAAGACGTTATAATGCAAGGAGTACCTTTCCTTTTCTGGCTCATCTGGCCATTCTCTTGGTCTTTGAGTAGGATAATTGGAACTGTTGCGACTGTGGCTGGACTTCAAGATCATATTGATAGCTTTGATGTAATTTGGAGAATTTAATTACATTGATAGTTATGAGCACAATATTATTAATTACTAAGAATTGCTTACACTTATATAGCGCTTTTCTGAACACTCCACTCAAAGCACTTTACAGGTAATGGGGACTCCCCTCCACCACCACCAGTGTGCACCCCCACCTGGATGATGCGACGGCAGCCATAGTGCACCAGTACACTCCCCACACACCAGCTCTCAGTGGGCAGGAGAGCAGAGTAATGAAGCCAGTTCATAGATGGGGATTATTAGGAGGCCAATGGAAAATTTGGCCAGGATGCCAGGGTTACACCCCTACTCTTTTCAAGAAACGCCCTGGGATTTTTAATGACCACAGAGAGTCAGGACCTCAGTTTTACGTCTCATCCAAAGGATGGCGCCTGTTTTTTTTTTACAGTATAGTGTCCCCATCACTATAGTGTCCCCATCACCATCACTGGGGCCTTAGGACCCACACACACTGCAGGGTGAGCACCCCCTGCTGGCCCCACTAACACCTCTTCCAGCAGCAACCTTAGTTTTTCCCAGGAGGTCTCCCATCCAGGTACTGGCCAGGCTCACACCTGCTGAGCTTCAGTGGGCTGCCAGCTGGGAGTTGCAGAGTGACATGGCTGCTGGCTATATAATATAATAGGCAGATATTAACTGCAATATCTGTCTACAAAAAGTAAATATAACACCCGATCACTATTAAAGCTATACCCATCCAGGAATAATATAAAAATAACGTTCTACTTTCAAGGGAAAGCTGGCACTAATCTGGGCTTTAGTGAGAGGAACAAGTTTCAGAATTCCAGTTGCTGTAAAGTGAATGGTACATGTGGGTGGTATTTGTGTTTTGGGTAGTTTAATCAATACTATTAAGTTCTTAGGTTTTTGTTTTGCGCAATATGAACTACAAACTGTATGATCAACATTGGATTGTAAAGAAACTTGATGGTGGAACTGATGTGGTAGTCAAATACTAAATGGTTCTGAAAAAATGTCAACATTAGATGTCTAATTTTAAGATCCTCCTAACTCTAACCAAGCATTTGCTTAGATGTAAATCTCACTATGTTAGGGTTTGCAATAGTATTAGGCTTGCAATTACTGTGATAATTTAACATTAATTGTGTCCAGGTGATGCTTTGTATTTTAGATTTAGAATTGTATCTTTAAAATTTTTTGATGTAGAAGCTTGCTGTCCCTGGCGTTATGGCAAAGAACAAAAAGTCTGACATGGAGTCTGAGCGCAAGAAGAAAAAGAGCAGGAAAGAGAAAACTGATGAAGCAGTGGAGAGGATAGACCTTGTGGGAGCAGAGGACACTACAGCAAAGAGGAGGAGGACCAAAACTGGGCGTGGTGATGAGGTGGGTGTGATATTGATATGGGTGTGGTGTTGCGGTGGGTGTGGCAGTGATGTGGGCGTGGCAGTGAATGTGGGTGGAGTGCTGGGGTGGGCGTGGCAGTGAATGTGGGTGGAGTGCTGGGGTGGGCGTGGCAGTGAATGTGGGTGGGGTGCTGGGGTGGGCGTGGCAGTGATGTGGGTGTGGTGTTGTGGGTTGGTGTGGTAGAGATGTGGGTGGGGTGCTGGGGTGGGCGTGGCAGTGAAACTTGGTACAGGCTTGCAGATGCTCCTGGTAGCAGCACCTGAATGTTCATTGCTTCTTTTTTAATCATGGTATCAGCGGATGACTAAATTGTTGTCTAATTGACTGCCAGCTTTCTCTTACCGTGTTCGCCCCTTTACTAAGCCTGGTGCCGATTTCACTTAGAAATGCTTAGTAGGCTGTTAGACCTGGCCATGGCCGGAGGAATGCACCTGACTTTTCCAGAGCCGTCATTGGAAATAAGAATAAGGCTTTCCATCGGAGTCCTAACTGCTGACTCCTACTGCGTCTTTAAAGCACAGGACAGATGTGCCACGGTGTTGTCTTTCTCAGGAATGTCCGCTGTCCGTTGGTACAGCTGTTGAGTCCCAGCCTGAGCAGCTGAGGGGGAAGAAACCCAAAAAGCGCCAAGCCGAGGAGAAGCCTGACTCCGTGGAGGTGACGCAGTCTGGGAAAAAGGAGAAGAAACGAAAGAAAATCGGACGGGAGCAGGTAGGCCAGGCAACACAAACCTGATCAAATGGTTGATGGCTGGACTCTTTAGGTCATGGGTGGTAATTTACAGCTGCCTGCCGGTGCCACCTGTACGTGTGGAGTTTGCATGTGTTCCCTCTGTTCAAATGCTTTTCCACAAGTGGGTGGCTGGGCTCCTCGGCTCATTACGTGCCCCAGAGTGGGAGAGGCGCTCTGGTGTTGGGGCCTCTGTCCCCTCCAGCTGTTCTGGCTATGGGGCAGCACGGATGGACAGGTTGTGCTGTGGGCCGGAAGGAGATGGAAACTGACCTGTGTGTGCTCAGGAGTGTATCTGTGCTAGTACAAAGCACACGGCCCATTGATTTATGTTTTGGTGAAAAAGATGACCACTGACCACTGAATGCCCTGTTCTGAAAGTTATGGTTCTGAACCAGGTTCTGAAAGCTATTACAGTAATGTTTTGGGATTATTTCAGTTGGGCATCTTTCTACACAAATGCTCCATTTGGATTTTGACATGAGATGTCATTGAAAAATGTGAAATGTTCTAAGCATTGTTGCAGCTGATGGGATATTAGCTTATAGTATTTTCTTTACAGGAAAATCGAAAATCTCAATTTTTGAAGTTTGCATGTAGTTCAGTGTACAAAGTGTCCAAGTAGCAGTCGTGACGTGCAAGCTTTACACACTAGGTGGTGCTGTATGCTTAAGGTAAAGGCAGAGGAACAGGACAGGAACCTTGCAGCTCAAGATGTGGGTCATATTCATCCTCACATCAGGACATTCACAGGATTCGGGCCCGGTTTTTAAATCTTGGATATGACATAACAGTCAATCTGTTACTGATACTAATAATATCGGTGTCATATATGTAATCAAGCAGCAAATCATTACGTGCTAGCATTTAATCATTATTTATAAAGTGGGTTAAACTAAAAAGAAAATAATTTTACAGATCTGCTTGCTACGTTTCAGTGGGCTCTGGCATGCTGTGTACGGAGTGAAAGTGAGGGTGTTGTGGTCGCGGTTGCGTTGAAGAGAAACTGCGCCCAACTTGCAGATAACCTGGGCCCCCTTTTTGAGCAGTAAGAGAGAGAGATAAGATCACCTTATTAGCCATATACAATTTCTTGCATTAGGAATTCGTCTTTTCTCATACCCCAGCTTGCTCTCCATGAGACACACAGACAGGGAGAGAAGCTTGGGGTCAGAGCGCAGGGTCAGCCATTTATACAGCACCCCTGGAGCAGCTGGGGTTAAGGGCCTTGCTCAGGGGCCCAATGGAGTAGGATTCCTCTGCCGGCCGCGGGATTTGAACCGGCAACCTTCCAACCACAGGCGCAGATCCTTAGCCACAGAGGCACCACACCGCCCCAGTAGTAGGGAATCGAACCATGTTGACAGCATTGTATGGCTTCTGTATATACTAACAGATATTGCTTGTCAGAGCTTGGTTTAATTTACAAGTGGACGTTCTGTAGCAGCAATAGTTGCTAGACTGAAACCCACCCTGAGGATCACTGTCACACTCCTAGCTTTTCAAGTTCAAGTATATTGTCATTATACTCATATACAGGTATATGGTATAAGGAAATGCTATTTAGCTAGCTCTCAGACGATAAGTAGTACAAAAAAACATTACAATTGTATAAGAAAAGAAAGACAGAGACAACAGGCAGTGTGCAAAAACAACAACAACAGGTAACAGGTAATGTGCAAAACAACATCAGATGTGCAAAAACATACATCAACAGAATGAAATAAAGAATAGAAAATGATGGGGAGTGAGCTTCTTGACATGTGAGGTAGAGGTAGATTTCAATGTGTGTTTGAGTTTTTGGTAAGAGAGAAGGCACTGTGAGGTTCAGATCGTAGGTGAGAGAGGCTGGGAGTTGAATAGTTTGATAGTGCGGGGGTAAAAACTGTCTCTGAGTCTGGTAGTCCGGGCCCGGATGCTCCGGTACCGTTTTCCAGATGGTAGAGGGTCATACAGTCTGTTGCTGGGGTGTGTGGGGTCTTTGATGATGCTTAGAGCTTTCCTCAAGCACCGTCTGTCATAAATGTCCTGTATAGATGGGAGGGCAACCCCAGTGATGGACTGGGCAGTTTTCACCACCCGCTGTAGGGCTTTGTGGTCAGCAATACTGCAGTTGCCACACCTCACTGTGAAGCGGCCTGTCAGTGTGCTTTCTGTAGCGCTTCTGTAAAACTTAGTGAGGATCTGGGGACATATCTTAGTCTTCTTCAACCGTCTTGGGAAGGGTTTTCTCAGAAACCCTGAACATGTGGAACTTAACAATGGTGGTAAGCCCCTGGCAATCAGAATCCTGCGTCCCCACAAGCTGCTATATCTTTAACAGCATCGCCAGGCTGTTGGGAAGTTTGATTTTTGCCAACCTCAGACAGCGTTCCTATGATTGAAGTGCGTCTACTCGAGAAAGCACTCAGAACCTTTGGGTATTTCAGAGCACAAACAGATGAGACAAAGTTACAGACTGCTGTTAGCAGAAAACCTTAGTTTTGGCTGCTTGGAGCTTGCTGGCAGATACATTTTACATTTACATTTCATTGACACCCAGCTGCTGTGTGCTCTGCATATTTTTGAAGAATGCCAGCCACATTCGTGCTGGGTGTGCACAGCAGATTAACGGCAATTTGTGATGCAAATTCAGTGTGGAAGACACTCCTGGAAAAAAAAAAGAAACTACCCTCTACAAATGGGATAGGTGAGGTTACATGAAATAAAAGAAAATCTGAAGTAGGTCTTGGAAGATTGGCAGTGAAGTTGAAAGTAGGCTGTTTTTTCAAGTGGCACAGCAGGAAGTGAGGGATTTGTCAGTGTACACAGTCAGCAGGTGCCTCTGAGTTTTTCTGCCGGCACTGTTTTACGTGTTAACTAACAGAAGGAAAAGATAAATATAGATTTTTGATGACACATTCCTCGATGCAGAAAATATGACTTATTTTCACAGCTCGCTCTGATCATGAGGTGGGATTTTAGTTATTTCTGCTGGTTGTCAAGGACCTAACGAAATCTATGGGGCGTTGATTTTTTAAAAAAAGGCACACCTCATGCTTTATTTTGCTTTGTTTAGATCTTTTTATTTTTGCTCTAAGCGATAATTTTTCTACTGCAGTTCCAGCTACCGGGTGTGATCTCTGGAATAAAAAAATAGTTTATGGCTTTATTTCAGCATTAAAATTTTACATACTGTACAGTGAAATTATATTGGACTCAGAATCCGTATGAAGGGGGACACATTTCCCCTATTGTTGTGAAATTTATCAGGGCTCAAGTCTGAACACGGGTGGAACAGTGTCTTTTCAGCTTTATGAACTAGAATCTGCTTCATGTTATCAGTAATCCACCATCGGTGCACTAGTTTTATTACTAGACAGTGTTGTAGGTAGGAAATGAAAGATTTTCATAAGTCTTTCGGGATACATGAAGCATGTTCATCGATGTTAAACACTGAATAGACGTGTGATGGTCCCTCTGGTGTGTATGTGGCCAGGGTGCCTTTTATTCTGAGCTCCTTGTTTTGGATTTTGTCGTTCCAGATATTTAGACAGCTGGCCTTTTCACATGTGTGACTGTGGTCTTCTTATTGACCCATTGACAGAAAAAGTTTTTATGTTGTTGTCATGAGAGATTTGAAGTCTGTTATGGGAGGCGATAAAGTGTTCGTTTTCCTTTTGGGATTGTGTATCCTAGAAGTGGTGTCTTGCCGGTTCTATGGATCTGCCTGGTGTTCCGTGGGGATCGGAGGGGGGGAACATGGGGTCAAGGTGATGCTACATTTACTGTCATCGGGATGTTTTCCAAATTCAGCAATTAACTGGAATTGCATGGGCTAGGTTGCGAAGGAAGGAAATTATTTTTGATGACATATGAAAATACTGTATTTATGCACAAATTGTGTATTATGCCTAAAACAAAACTCCGTTACCATTCTCTGGTAAAAGCTGGTACCAGACTGTTTGCTTGTAGGCAAGAACATAAAAGTGACATTAAATTCCCATTAAAATGCATGCAAATGTCTTTGATTTGTTACACATGCTCGTAACTTTTCATGAGCAAATTAGGTACTTTTCTGATGTGTTTGAGTAGTTTAGAACCATAAATCAAGTACTATACATAAAATACATAGCATTAACCAACACTTCTTTTTATATGCAAGCTGCTACAGTATGTTTAAGTGTATTAGGAAGCACTTATTTGGTGACATTTGCATAGTTTCTATAGTACACATGAACAAATCAATAATCATTATTAAATAAACATTCTTTATTATGTTAGTTATTAAATCTTATAGAGTCAAAGACGGAGCAAAACCCATAACTGAAAAGTAGGTATGTGCATCAAGGTGTCTGGTGATCAGCTAGCAATACTGCGCATTCATAGTGCACATGATCAAAATAAACATTTTGTTGTGTAAAATGTTAAAATTCATGAATCAATATTATTTTAACAATTATGCATTTACAATGTTATTCACCACCATAATTAGACTAATATCCTTATAACGTCTGAGAAGATATTGAGAGCCAAGCACATGCACAATTAAAAACGGAAGAATGAGCTACACCTGAAGCTCGTGTCAGCAAAGGATGTTAACTCCTTCAACAGAAATAGGTATGCATGTATGTCCCTCATTTTAGCCAGTACTTCTAAGTGCTCATTTAATGAGAGGTGAGCGTGCATACAATAAAGTTGAACCTTTCCTGCTTCGCTACTATACCAGGTAATTGTGGTAACTGTGTAGATGTAGGACTGAATTTTCCTGGAACAGCTTAATCAGCACTTCCTGCTGAAGCAGTTCCGTAGAGTATTGCTCCAGACACTGCTGGTGTCAGCTGTGTGAAACGCTAATGAAATGCATGAACTACAGTATGAAATCAGCAGGAACACGGTCATAGTCCAGAAAAGGATTAAAAGACAAGTACAAGTACAGGATCAACAATGGGTAAACTAACAAAGAATATTAACAAAGTAGTCTATATTAAGATGTTATGTAAATAATATATTCTTATAAATAGTGCTGAGTATGGCAATAAAGGTTTCTAATAATGCATAATGGTTCTGAAAATGCTCTACAGAGTACAGGCAGGTCTTGCAGTTGCTGTGAGAGCAATGCCCTGGGCCAGAGATCTCCATGTGCACTTGGTGAATGAGAGCTGGGGCCTCTGTCATGCCCTGCTGTGCCGGAGAAGACAGGTGGATTGTGTTCAGCCTACGAAGATCAGACAGGCAACCAGAGCTTGTATCTGGAGGCTAGCCTCTGCAGCAAGAGCTGTATGTTTTTTTTTTTACTGGGCCGGGTGCCCATATGACTCAGCTTCAATCTTGAGTGCGTTTCCAGGTGAGTTTCCAGACGGCGTGAGGAGAGTGCTTAACCTGATGTGACTGCGACATTGTGCTCGAGATCTGAATGTTTTAACCCCCCACATACCCAGACCAGCAGGCGCCCCTCGTCACTGCAGCTCTTCGTCTGTGTAATCTCTCTCCTTTTTTTCTTTAGGGATTTCAATTTACAAATGCAATCATAAATTGGATGCATTATTTAACACCTGTCCTCCTCAATATGCATTTTCTTGGGGTTATGTATGCTCTCTGCCCCCTCTTTTTAATTACACACAATGCAGCTGGCTCATTAATACTGTATCAGTCTGCTGTTTACCCCATCTTTTAAAACGGCACATTTTAACTGGGAAGCCTAGGAAAGTCTTCAGCCAAGACACTGTAAGAAAATGTTTTAATTCCCTGTGTGCGAGTTTTCTTATTTGCATTTGCGTCACAGGAACTTTTTGCAAAAGTAAATTCCTGAATAAGACAGTGGATTTAGAACTTTATTCCATTTGCCAGCGGTGATAATGTCCCTCTTGCGCTCTGATTTTTTTTTTTAACCCACCCCTCTCCCCCATATAAAAAGTCAATGGTAGTTAAGTACCTCTCTGTGAAACTGTTCTCTGTGAGCGTTTGAAATTCGGACCTCCAGGCTGTAGATATGTGGGTGGAGACAGTGATGATACTGGATGAGATGCATCAGTATGTGTAATTGTTCCCATTGACCTGAGGGGCTGGGAGTTTGCATGGAAGGAAGACCCTCACCCCTTCAGGAACGTGCAGTTTGGAAGGGGAGCCCCACTGCATTTTAATGTGCTTATACCTGTATATTGTGATATTTCACTGGAAAGCATTGGGGGAAACTAGTGCATTACACTACCTTCACACGAAGTTTTGTTTTTGTCATTGCAATATCCGTTACATCATTGCAAATAAAAAGTATGTGATGTTTTGGTGCATAGCATCCATACTTAAGATGTTTTTTTTTTACGAATGATTAATTAAATTCCAATTCAGTAGATTAAAAAAGGTAAGATAACATCACTTTATTAGCCATATACAATTTCTTGCGTTAGGAATTTGTGTTTTCGCATATCCCAGCTTGCTCTCCATGAGACACACAGGCACACAGACGGGGAGAGAGAAGCTTGGGGTCAGAGCGCAGGGTCAGCCATTTATACGGCACCCCTGGAGCAGCTGGGGTTAAGGCCCTTCTCAGGGGCCCAACAGAGTAGGATTCCTCTGCCGGTCGCGGGATTTGAACTGGCAACCTTCCAACCACGGGTGCAGGTCCTTAGCCAAAGTGCCATCGCTCCGCCTGGCACTGTAATTATTCAGTTCAAAATACTTTATTCATCCACAGTAGGGCAATTTATTATTGCACTTTCCCCAAACACAGGCATTACCGTGTGCTTTTTATAATAGATAGATAATACTTTATTAATCCCGTAGGGAAATTGGTTATTAAAAGATTTGGAACTTCAGGTCAGGTGTTAACATCTGAGATCTTACACTTCCCTCATTTCTTGCTCTTTTCTGTGTGTGGCGGAGGGGGAAGATCGCTTTGAGAGAGACCAGACCGTAAGTACTAGATGCTCACAGTAAGACAGAGCTGACCAGACTCCCCCTTTCATTGTGTTTATGCCTAAATCGTGCGTCAGTGATGGACAGTAAAATTGAAATCTGCATAGCTTCCATACAGAAACAAACCTGTTGTAGTAATAATAACTCGTCTTTCTCTGCAATCTCCAAGCACCCCGTTCAGAATTAATATTAATTAGCACAAAGCTATTTTTGCCACAGCTTCTACCTAATTATCGAGAAAGAGATGAGATTATACTTAAGTGCCTTCCAGGCTGTTTTCTGTTAGGTAAGATGTAATTAAATTGGAATTGTTTGTAAACCAGTGCCATATACGAGGTAGAAAACGGCTGCAGTGTTAAAGAGGCGCTATCCTGTTTAAGGCTTACAGTGTGTTTTGATCAGTTTTAGTCACCTCTGAAAGCAAGGCTTGGGCAATTCTGCATAAAACTGTTTTTGCTTTTAATTAACAACACAATTTTAATTTCTGACAATAAGGTAGCTCTTGAAACATAAGAAAAGTGATGAACCAGAGGAGGCAACAAGGAAGGAATTGCACTTCTAGTTTTGATTGTATTTGGTAAACGTGTGTATTTATAAAAAATGGTATGAAACTCTTTTTCTTAAGCTTTCTACTGTCTCATTCAGCTCTGACTTGGCAATTACCTTACTGTATGAAATCCTAGTAGCCAGTGGAGTCAGAACTCTCACTAGTCCCTCACCAAGAGGAGCTTTAGCCAAACTTTTTGCAGTTTGTCTCCTCATTTTTGAGTCTGCAGAGTGGTTTTGCTGGCTTTCTGATCCACTCATGTAGTGCTGTCTTGTCAGCAGTGATCTTTAGAGCAAGATTCTGTCAATACAGTGAACTCTGCAAAACCGACTTGAAGAAACTCTGTAGACTGACGAGCTTTTATGAGGTTATTTTTTGGTTAAGATTGTGAAAATTTATTTTTTTGTGTGGAAGATTCTGAACAAAAAAAACTAATTCAGGACAGCACAGAGAAAAATCTTAATTGAGTATACGTGTCCTGTTTTATGGGTGTACTTCACTTAACCTCTGTCCTGTCTTGACCACACAAGCTGCTTTCTCAAAAAGCAGCAGAAATGAGTTTACCAGACAGTCAGCCCCCTCCGCTCATGAAGAAAGCAAAGCGCTGCCTGTTTCTCATGTTCCCCAGAGAAGAAAGCCTGAAAATGGCTTCTTCATTTGTTTCTTGCCTCCCCGGACCTGCACTGTGCTTTCAACAGTCTCAGAAAGTCACAGAGTAAATAAATACAGCTCAGCGTAAAAGACACATTTTTGTTCCTCTCTTACTGCTGGGAGCCCCAGTTGTGGACATAGTCCCTGTGTGCCTGGTCAGGGCCAGCGTGCCTTCTCAGAGACTTGCCTTCCTGTGGTATTTCTGCTGGGGTAACACTGTGAGCTGTCAGGGTTTTCCTGTCTTGTTGAGTCTGTATCTGACTATTCCCTCTAAATGAGGGGTCTGCAGCCTTCGTCCTGCAGAGCATTGGGGTCTTCTGGGTTTGTATGAATCTGAGCTCCTTCTAACCTAAGTGAGCCAGGTGTTATTGCGAGATTAACGTGATCTTTAGCAAGTGATTGGAAACTCTTTAAAAACCTGAAGTATTGTAGTTCTTCTGGACCTGGGCTGGGGATGTCTGATCTGCACTCTTCATCCGTCATTCTGGCCACCTAGTTTGCTTACTTTTCCGTATCCACCTCTCTAGTGTTATGGGTCCACTGACGTGATAGTTTCTGTGAGATTAATGAATGAAATGAAGTTGTTTTAGTAGCTGTGTGCACTGGGAGCCAGTGAAGTGGTGGTAGCGGAATGAGGACATGGCGTGCTAATGAAGCACAGGATGAGATGGTAAGCGAAGGCATTCCTCAGCGCGTTTAAAATTGCTGCTTTATTGTCGCTCTGAAAAATCTACTTTAATTTGTATAGAAATCTCATTAGCAGTACCCTTACAGTTCCACTATTTATTATGAAAAAGAAGTTTATTTAAGTTTTACATTTTTTTAGAAATATGGAATTTGACGATCTTATATCCCAAGCCGATTTTAAATCCCCTCTGGTTATTCCATGACTCTGCACAACACTCAGTCCCGCACTCAGTCTGGGAGGTGTGGACTCCCGGACACGCTCACCTGTCGCTTGACGCGTTGTAAATCCCTCAGTGCCCTGGGGGAGAGGCCCATATCTCGCTGGCATTGGTGTCCGCATACAGCTCCCTGGGAAGTCCCAGGAGGCGATGTGTGCCAGAAGGCTGAGAGAGCCCCTACAGAGCCATCCCTTCACCACCCTAGCGGGGCCAAGCCAACTGTGTGCCACTCCTTGGAAAGTCCCGGCCACACTCAGCTTGTGACTGAAGGCGAAGAGGTGGATGAAGAGAATCCTTCCCCAGGGTGGCTCTGCCCGCTGACACTGAGCAGTGGGCATGTCTTAGGCCTGGGCCAGTGATTGGAAGTAATATGGGAGAAGCACCTAGCGGGCAGGAAAGATTCCCAACAGCCCCGATTCAGTTGCGTCAAGCGCAGTCTGAAGTATAGGAGCAGAATGTTGTTCCGAAGAATGCTGTGAGACAAAGCATGGCACCGGCAGCGCCTTCAAGAGTGCTTTCCCACATATGGAATTAACCGAGCTATGTCTCCTGTGGGAATAACTATGTAAAGACTGAAAACAAAACAGAGTGAGAGATCGAGAGACCTTGTTACTGTATGCCACAATGAGTTTGACATTTTCACCGATCCCGTCGAAAATTATTTGAACAATGCTAGGAGCTCATTTCCCAGGATGGGATGTCACAGCTGGAAAAACAGTTTATCCTTTTCCGATGCTTTTCCCAGACCGCAGAGTCCTGTGTCCCACTGTTCCATACACAGACTCTGCACAGCGCTCTGGCCGCAAGGACTCGGTCATAAAAGAGCCGTCTGGCTGGAATTTGCGTTTTAATCCACTAATTGAGGTCAGCCAGGCTGTCGATGCTCAGGCCTGTTGGTTTTTTTTCTCAGGGGTGCAGATTTAAGCAGGTGTGAGCAAGCAGGTAACCAAGTAGCTCAGCTTGGGATAGACATGCTGTTTGATGGGCTCCTATAATTGAGTGCACCAAAATATTAAAGTAAGATTTTTAACCCAGCAGATTTTTTTGCCCATCAGATTCTTATTGTTCTGCCTGATCTCATTATTATCCGGGTTTCTTAGGCTTAAGTGAAGTGAAATGTTATTAATTAAAATTGCAGTCTTGAACAGCTGAGATTCCGCTGCAGGGACCGTGGTGGTGGTGGGAGGCGCAATGTGTCTGTGGGCTTTAGATCTTGGTGTGAAAGACTGTTTGCATCCTCCCCCCTCTTCCTGTGAGTCAGTTGTTTCTCAGGAGCTGCGTTTGCTGGAATGGTTTGTAGGAAAAGCAAACTGTTGTGTTGGGTCAAATGGGAGACATGCAGAGGTAGGATTTTGCCAGCTACCTCTGGAAAACCTTGAACCCCTGTGGCTCAAAGTCCAGGGGGTTTTCTCGGTCTCTTTTAAGTCGTGCAGAAGAGTTCTGCTCTAGTTTAGCCTTACAGGGCTTGGAGGAAGAATGGTAAAACTTTAAATACTGGCACAAACCACTCCATTTCCTGTCCTGTGACATGTTTGCATCAGATAGCTTTAACTCAACCATTCTAACCCTTCTCCACAGGCACCAGGCTGTTTATAATTCAGAGCAGCTCTGAGGAGACCCCTATTTTAAAGGAGTTAGTCCCCCATCAGCAATAGAAAAGTATTTTAGAACAATGCATGTTCACAACCCTGCAATATACATTATAACAGTCATGTACACCATGGTAATTGGTCCCATTTGTGGATGGGAATCTGCATGTTCGTTGGTGCTGTGGGGCTGGCAAGCCGGTCACGTTGAGGGATCTTGCCTTGAGTTTTTATACGGGTGCGGATTTGTTTGCCTGAACAGTGGTACTGAGAGAGGGAGAGGAAAGTGCTTTTGTTTGCCGTGGAATATGAGGGCATCTTTTCTTAATTGACCCTGTCCTTTTCAATTCGAAATTCATCACGGCAGGTGTCGCGGGACCTCAGCAACTCAGCCAGCAGGCTTCTTTGTGTAAAGAAGGGCCTTTTGTTTTCTGAGTGTGTTGATCTGTCTTCTTCTGCGGTTTGCTTTTGATTACTAGATCATTAACGCATTGTGACCGGGCTCAAGCTGTATCTGTGCACTCTCCAAATATGCACTTCAAATGTATTTTTGGAAAACTGTTTAAAGATGCATGCGACGTCTTTGGCTTAATGACGATTCTGTTTTCTTTGCAAACTGAATTTTGCTGAGACATTAGGCAGATAACAAAGGACCACTGTTTGTTTTGCCATATTTCTCTGAACATGAAACAGATAAGATTGTAGAAGGGTATCCGGAACTATATTTTTCAGAAGCTTTCACACACAGTGCTGGTTACTCTGTCACGTAAAATTAGGTTAAGTCTCTTTTAAATATCTTGATTTTGTGCTATTTGTCTTCCTTTTCTGTAAGAATCTGCAGGTGCCTATTGATCTGACAAATATTGACCACTTTAATTGTGCCGATTATTTGTGTCAGTTTATGGGAACAAGGTAACTTGTCTCCAAGGCTAGGAATCTCAGAGCTTTGTACTTCAAATGTTTTTTATTAGATGTACGTACAGCATTTAGCAATAAAGAACACAGCTGTGCAAAAGGCAAATGGAGCTGCTCAGATGTCCATTTAAGCACATGTTTTGAAACCACAGATTTTGCTATGGTTTTGTGAAGGAGTTCACGGGAGTTGACAGTTGTTCTGTAGATCTGTTCAACTCCTGCTGGCAGCAGACGAGAGAGGTGAGCAGGACTTCTCATAGTAGTGACTTCCTCTCACCAAATGGATTTATTTTAATGGCATTAACTATCCGTTAACTGCACATCCAAATCGGGATCTGAGCTTTCCCTCATGTGCCAGTCTCTGAACACGAACCCTGAGGTGCTCCGTTAATGATTGGAGACTCAAGGTTTTCTTTGTGTCCTGTGTTCTGTGCACGTGCTCCTATATTCTTGTAGCGTGGGTGTATGGTCAAGCCATTAAGCAGCTGACTTTTCTTTTTCCACAGCAGTGTTAATAGGACGCTGTCTTCAAAGAGAAGTGTACTGTCACATTTCAACTGATCTGTTAGGCCTGTGCTCTGGTCGTGCGTCTGTGGAAGTGTGTACTGTCTGGGCACCTGGGAATTGTCGGGTTCGGAAATGCACTGGCTGACACCCATGTGGAATAGAAGCGCAGTGCACCAGGCGTTCCGCTTCTCACGCACTTCCAACACATCAAATGTACGATGGCACAAGATGAGAGAGGCCTTTAATAACTGCTGGAAAGCAGGAGGGGAGGGTGTCAAGAGTCATCCATCTTCTCCTGCTGCACGTTTCAGCGCCGAACAACACTGTCCCTTATTCACGTTTACTAGTTTTTACAAGGGTGTGCCGAAAGGATTAATAAATGCGGGGGCCTGTGGTTTCAAGCTGTGCTTAAATACACTTTTACCTTGTTTTATTTCTGTCTGCATGTTTTATCACGATTGTGACGTGCTGCATTGCGCTCGACAGTAGCCATGTCACCCTGCATTTCACATCTGGCAACCCACTGAAGCTCAGCAGCTGTGAGCCCGGTCAGTACCTGGATGGGAGACCTCCTGGGGAAAAACTAAGGTTGCTGCTGGAAGAGGTGTTAGTGGGGCCATCAGCGGGTCCCCTCCCTGCAGTCTGTGGGGGTCCTAATGCCCCAGTATAGTGACGGGGACACTATTATGTAAAAAGGTGTCGTCCTTCAGATGAGATGTAAAACCGAGGTCCTGGTGTTCCGTGTTCATTAAAAATCCCAGGGCGTTTCTCGAAAAGAGTAGGGGTGTTACCCCTGCGTCCTGGCCAAATTTCCCATTGGCCTTTACCAATCATTGCCTCCTAATAATCCCCATCTATGAACTGGCTTCTTCACTCTGTTCTCCTCCCCACTGAGAGCTGGTGTGTGGGGAGCGTTCTGGCGCACTATGGCTGCTGTTGCATCATCCAGGTGGGGCTGCACACTGGTGGTGGTGGTGGAGGGGATCCCCATTACCTGTAAAGCACTCTCAGTGGGGTGTCCAGAAAAGTGCTATATAAGTGTAAGCTATTATTATTATTATTATAATGGTTCACTCACAGCACGCTAATCTGAGGGGCCCTTTTGTGTGTGCTTCAGTCAGGGGGGCTGGTAGCCAGCAATGTGAGTGTGGCTGCAGCTCTGCACTGATAGAGGACTGGCGCAGGTATCCCACCTCTGTTCTTTCAGGCTGGAGGAGACTAGTGCGGCAGTTCTGTGCTTGTTTCCATCCTGCCTCCCTGATCACATTGAAATGTGCCTTAATGACTCAGTAGTCTTTCTTCCTGTTGTTGTTGGCGGCCAACAGGAGCGTGAATATTGCCTCTTCACACTGTTTCTGTCGGAGAGGGAACAGTTGGGTCGTTTGCAAGGCATGCCAGCTTCATTGCAAACAACAGACTCTGGATTACAAAATCCAGGGTAGCTCAGTCCCTGCCTTCTTCGTATGCAAACAGACATATTCCATTTTCAAACCTTTATTAAAACGCTAGTTAAACCACATGATTGACATTAGTTTATTTGGTCTAGGCTAAGTCCGAGCCAGTAGGGATTCCTATGGCAGATGAAAGGATTTGTAGTGTTAAAGGTCTTTTAGAGCTTCAGCTATTTATTTTAGCTATTTAAAGCATATTGTTATTTTTATTGTTCTCAAGGGCTAAATTTCCAAAGGAAAAGAAATTAGAGATGACGCAGGCATGTAAATAACTTTAGGAAATGTCAGTAGCATCCTACAGTGTTTCACAGAATTTACGACTGAGCCTGTTTTTTTTATGAAGGCGATTTTGAAAAAGGCCAGCCAAATAATTACACGTTTAGGAATTTGCTGATAAGATCTCGATGCTCAGATTTCCGCTTCGGCTGATGTGTTTGTATGCAGGTCGGAGTCTGATGTTCAGTTTTCCAGAACTGGGTAATTTCTGTGTAGTTTTTTTTTTAATACCCCCCACGATAGTCTGTGAGCTGTTATTAAAGGTATGCTGTCCCAATAGTAGTAATAATGAAACCCTGCCTGATCTCGATGGTTCCCAACAAGTTGGCTCGAGTCCATCCCAGCTCAAGAATGATCAGACACTAACATGTCAATACCTTGGGAGTCCAAGCACAGCCAAATGATGGCACAGTTCAGGTTTCAAGCGGTGACTTCTGAACTGTAGGCAACAGTCCACAATCCACGATTAGGCTTCAGCCATTGTTGTCTAGACTCTCAGGCACAACCTACACTCTGAGCCAATGATTGAGCCCATGAAGATTGCTGTGCAAGCCAGGTCTCAAAGTAATGTAAACCAATGGCTGTCTTTCACACAAGCAAATGGAGTCAACTGAGCAAGTGATGACACAAGAAGACCAACTTTTGTTTGCTCTTTAACACGGTCTCTTTGAAACGAACGCTTGCACATGAAATTTGGTTTATGCTAACTAATTGCAAACAAGTATTTGGCGAAGCTGTGTAGCCATTTCTGTCCTTTGAAAGGGCTCTGTTTTATTTTGCTGATCTTGAGATGAATTTAAAGGGTTTTTATGCTGTTGGGTATAATATTAAACACTTTCACATGCGCTTCACAAATGACTTAATGTGTGCATTTTTTTTTTAAAACTGTCATATTGGATCAAATCATGAGGGCATCCTGACAAATGAAGGTGTTTAATATGAACTTGTACTTTATTGCCATATGTAACTGGTACAATGGAATTCTTACTTACAGAAACTCTCTCTATTGTTAAAACAAGTGTAAAAACACAAAGTGCAGACAGTGCGTCAAGACAATATACAAACAGTAGACAGTGTACAAGTAAACAGTTTGAATGTAAACAATGCAGACATGTAAACAATGACTGGAGATGTGCAATAAATAAGAAATCATAATGAGGTAGATGGTGAAGGTGTGGTCCGAGGGGCATGGCTAAATGTGTACCTTTTAAATCTGCATTGCAGCTCATTCAAGGCTTGATCCACTTTTCTGTTTAAGACTGAGGATGAAAACTGACCGGCTCGCCCTTGACATCTCATTTTGATTTTCTAATTCAGACAGCGGCACAGTGACACTGATGTGCCGTCTTCATGACGTGACGCACACTGATTTGCTCCATTTGTTGTAATAGAGGGTCTCCAAACCCAGAGGTGCTCTTTTCCGCTTCAGCGCGGCTGGAGGGAACACGGCGAGCGTGACTCGTCTGAAATCCTGACTTGTTTGCATTAGAGCTGGCGGTGTCTGCAGAAAAAAACACTCCAACATTCTCCAAATGTGCAAGATGGAAATAGGTGACCTTTGACACGGCAACAGCTAAAAAGGTTTGGGCGGGCTTCAGCCGGATTCAAAGGAAATGTTGCTGTAATTACAGTGCATTGGTTGGGGGCAAGAGTATCATCTCTGATGCACTGCATGTGGTCCTAGAGCAGTTTCTCTTGTGTTTGATGATGTCCTGCATAAGCTGTGCTAGTAGACCCTCCCCATCCATGGTATTTATGTTTGTTGTTCAGAAGCTGTTTTTATTTTTTCATTGCCTCCTGGGAAGTCATTTTAGGGGCAGCGTACAACAGTGAATGTGTGAGGCAGTTGTTTCACGCTGTTGATATAATGTCTTTCGCCTTTTCTATTTCATTTTTTGTTTCTATTGTTTCACGTCCTTTGTGCCCTTCGATTCAGGTTTTCCCAGTTTCGCATGGAGCGAAGGGAATTCAAGTTGTATTCTTTTGGGAGAAGTGCAAGCCCTGGCTCTTGAAGAAAAGTGTATATTATTTCTAAATTAATCTGGCTTCTGGGACCCCTTGAGAAGGACGGACCTTGCTCAAGATCAGTTACAGATAAGGGGTCCCATTCTGAGTCCTGAAAGAGCAGAGTGGCACTTTTCAGTGTCGATTCACTGGCTGTCAGATTTGTGGCTCCTTTCTCCTCAACAGCTCTACTGCCAAAATACATTGTCTTAATGGCCTGGGACTGGAAAGGAAATAATACTTCTGTCTTGAGTTTGAAGGTGGACAAGGTATTTTACCTTAAGTGAAACATTTAAAGAAATTCTTAATAAATTCTCAATTTCCCTCACGGGATCAATAAAGTATCTATCTACATCCATACCAGGATTGTAAAGTACTCACTCCAACCTCTTAACTTCTTTCTTTTCAGAGGTTTAGGGGTTCATTTTTCTGGCATTTTCTGTATGTATTTCACCTTTGGGCGTAGTACAGTGTAAGTGTCCCCAAGGCGGAGTATAAACTGGAATGGTCTCCATTGGTTAGAGTTTAAGATCTTAGCAGTGGCCATCAGGCTTCTTAGCTGTAATCTCTACCAGAGGCTTTTTATATCATTAACTAACTGATAGCACTGTGGCTGTCAAAGGACCTAAATGTGACAGCTGTTTGCTGTCCTTGTAGTTTTATTTTATTTTTTGCACTCTGGGAATTTGCATCATATAAAAGGTGATCAGTGATAACAAGTGGAGATTTTATTGAGATCTGAAGGGTGAGATGTATATAAATACAGATCTTTAATTAAGCTGTTAGTGTTGAAGGCTGCAGCTGAACCTCCCCCCAGGACAGGTGGATTTCCCCTTAGTGAGGGGATGACATGTTCTGTTTGGGGGGTGTGGGGACAGGCGTCACCTGAGTTCAGGGATTGTGACTTTACTGTTAACAGTTCTCTAGCTTTTCACCTCCTTGCTTGTGTGAGTCCCTGTTTTGTAACAGTGCTGTTTTGTAGATAAGTGCTATTTATATAAAGTAACATAGAAATACGGAGAGAGTGGCATGGTGGTGCAGTAGGTAGAATTCCTGCCTTTCAGTGTTGTTGCCCTGCTTTCAATTCCTGGGGTTCTATCTGTGTGGAGTTTGTATGGTCTCCCCTTGTTCACGTGGGTTTCTTCCAGACGCTCTAGTCTCCTCCCACAGTACAAAGACATACTGGTAGATTAGTTGGCTTCTGTGAAAGCTGGCCCTGGTGTGAGTGTGTGTGAGCTTGTGTTTGTGTCCGTGTGTGTGCTGTGATGGACTGGCGTCCTGCCTTGTGCCCATTGCTTGCTGGGATAGACTCTGGATCCCCCACAGCCCTGCATTGAAGCAGTTAGAGGAGTGCTATCCATTAGCTCCAATAATAATGTACTTGCACATTTGTATATTCAAACTAAAGAAGTGCATAACAAAAGATTCTGTTGAAATGAACATCACTCTTCTATTCCAATGTTATTATGAAGCAGGACATTAAAGATGGTGTCTGATTTGCTTAGCACCTTAGGTGTTGCACAACAAACTTGCGAAACCAAAACTGTTTTGGCATCATCCCAGTGCTACATCAGCATCTCTCCAGTACCGATGCTGAAAAGTGGTCAAAAGTCCGATTTCTGTTTGTTTTACTGCATCGCTACTTATTTTCTCTCTTCACGCCTCATTCCCTGGGAATCAGGCTTATGGGTGCTTGTTTCATCTGCCTGTAAAAAATTCTACCCTTGCTTCTTGGGACTTCCTGGACAGCTAGTCAGTTTTACATGTGTCCTAAAGCATCTCGTTACCTTTTCTGATGGCTTGGCTCATTTTTAAGGATTTATAAAGATAAAAGATATCTTATACAAGATCTTGTTCTTGATGCAGAGACTAAAAAAGTGCTCAAGACTCTCTGCTTTTCTGGCGTTCTGCTTTAGAGCAACAGCATGAGTGTTCCAATGAAGTAAGCAAATAAACTTAAAATGGCTGAGGATTAAAACAATTAAACTCAGAAGATAAATGACACCTATTTCAGTTCCTTAAAAGTGCTCTGTAATGGCAGAGTCTTGGAGTCCAGCTAACTAGATATACTGTAATGCTGTGACAACATACAGTAATAGAAGAGTCCCAGCTTAGTACAGAAAGTAGAAAGTCTGTGGCAAATGAAATTGTTTCCCTTCCCACATGTTTTCTCCTCTTCCCTTTGACAGCAGGAGCTGCTGCCGTGGTTCTGATCCGAATCGAGGCTCGGACAAACCTGTTCCTGGGTAACAGGGGAATCTATGCTTAACTTGTTCCTGTTCCTGTTGTCTGTGGAGTATTGCTGTGCTGGCAATATCATGAGCAAAGACTTTGATGAATAAGTGCTGTAGTTTTAGCAGACAACAGTTACTAACCTTATGAACTAAAGAGATTGATCCTTGTATAAATACAGGCAGCCAGGGCTGATTTCTGCAGGCCTTTCCGTTTCTGGGTTGAGTCACTCCTGAGTCGATCCCTGCTGCTCACACTTGTGAGAGTCGTCCCAGGGACACCTTCACAGACGGAGACAAAAAGGGCCAGCGTCCCACTGTCCAGCAGCAGGGCTGTGCCTGACATGGCGTTCCGTCTCTCCCCCACTGTGTTCGATCCCGTCTCCTTCGTGAGAGAAGGAAGGCTTCTATGGAACAGACCAGGAGCCAGCAAGCTCTGTGCAAGGTGTCATTGAGAAGAAAAGCCCCCATGGCCCTTGTTTTCAGTGTTCAGTGTTCTTTTCATCCCCACTTGAGTACAGGGAGTTCAACCCGGTTCAGAGCTTTGCCCTTTTTTAGAAGATCGCAGTATAATACTGTGATCTGAGCTCTTCTGTGTAAAGGTGACTCTTCCATCAGCAGTGCTTGTTTAGTTTATGGGTGCAATTTGCTGCCTCTTTCTCTGTTGGATGTGGTTGTAAATAGCACAAGGATTTTAATACTTTAATGGCTTTGTTTTTCATTTAGGAAAAGACATTTCAGACTGTAATGAAACTGAAGTGCACGTAGTTTCCCCACAGTGTGCTAGCAAATATGGCCGTGTTTTTGTCTTGTGATCTGTTGATACATCAATGCCAAAGCCAGAATCATTCCTGTGTAACATTCCTGCCTGACAGCTGCTTTGTTTTAGTGCCTTTTTCACTCGCTATGAAAATTTGATGGTTGGCAAATGTTGTCTGTTTTAACATTGTTTTATCCTACTGTTAGGAGATGTCTTGGGTGGATCTGGCAGTCATCATTGCAACTTTCAGTGCCTGTTTTTATGTGGTTATGTCATATGAGGATCTGTGTAACTGAACCACTGAATTGTCAAGTCGGTCAATACAGAAAAACGCAGTAGCAAAATTGAGAGTCCACTTTTTGCTTCAGCTTTTAAGATCTTTCCATCTTTAGAAATTTCCTTTTGCCTTTCAACTTCCTCCAAAACATAGCTTTAAATTTTGTACAATTTACAAATAGAAAACCATGGTTGAAACACTAGCTGAACTATGTACAGTCATCTTTGTCTAGAGTGCATCTTCTGGGGTTTTGGAGGTTGCTAGGCGACATCCCGGTGGAGGCACCATGCTGGAGCATAGCTGACTGTGTTTCTGGGCTGGCGTTCACACAAGCCAGCAGACCAACCGGCGCGGGACTGAAATGGAAAATAGTGTTTTCTGAGAACGTAGCCAATAGGTGTATGTGCTGAGTTGTGAACATCCCTGCCCTGCCCCTCTTTTCCGTTGTTAAAATGGAGAAAAGCACATTAGAACAATCTTAAGTCCGAAGCAGTGCTTTGATCCTTAAGTATCTTGTATCATTCGCTTACTCTTTGTAATCAAAGTTGTGCATGGTTTTGTTGTCCTGTGTCAGAAGATCTTTCTCTGAGCAGGGAGTTTTTCTGCTCTGTTCCATTTATTTACTTAATAGCTGTGTGCAACTGAGTTTAGGTCTGTTATCCGAGTTCTACTACTACTGTGTTAGGCCGTTTTTTATTCTTTGCAGTTCAGTCGGCTTTGCCTTGTCAGCATGAGATATGGTGTAAAATCCTGCCAGGTTACCTTCAGGCTTGGCCACAGTGCTGCTTGAGTGAGGAGCTTTTCAAAGGATGCCCTTTGCTATGGAAACTCTTCCCCATCTCATTAGGCCATAGCACACAAAAACAGCTTGTGTGCAGTGTGTCACCTGAAAACCTTGATTCATTTCACTTAAGTGCTGAATCAGCCTGAAGGAATGGTGTGAGCATTTGTTATGCCCCAGCACAGTGCGATTTCAACAACTTAATGTGCTGAAGAAACAACAGCCGAAGGGGACTATTGTAAGGTTTTTCCTTTTTAGTGGAAGATCTGTGCTGCATTAAGAGTGGTAAAAAAAAATAAACCAGAGGTCCTTGTTTTATCTGGGATCAATCTGACCAGTTCATAGTAAAAGGAATTAGCCAATTAGGTGGGAGAGTGATCTGTACATAGTGCCTCTATGGTTTCAGCCTTTATCAATGAAACAAAATAAAAAATGGGCTTACAGCTTGCTGTTCACTCTGGTGTTCTAGTTTAGCCCATCACTACAGAGGGTACTGCTTACCTCTGATTTACCTTTAAGGTGAATATCGTGCCAATATCAGAAAAACAAAGCCTGTGGCTTTCTGTGACCCGTTCTGTACCACTTACACTGAGGTATGTACTGTAAGTATGAGAATATATCTCGCACTGAAGGGTGCAGCCATCTGAACTTGAGAATTTTCCTTGGAAAGTCCTGTAGCTCTAGATGCTGTGTGAGATATTGAAGAGAGCACCCACAGTGTTTTGAACCAAGTAAATGTCCCACAGGTTAGGAGTCCCTCCCCTGAAACAACTCAAACACCAAGAAGCTAGGAAGCAGTTACTGCAGCAAACACCATTACTGAGCTTTTTTTCTAATGGACTTGTAGGTCATAACTCCTGTAGAAAACAGATCTGTTTGCACAATTTCTTACAAAATACATTGCTTTATTATTCTGAAAATTACCCTGCTTTTCATAGATCCTAGTGTGAGGGTGTTAAGAGAGAATACTCCGGGTTCTCCAGAGTCGTCGCCTTTGACATTTAAGTATACACCAGAAGATAGAAGTAATTGCATTATATTGCTCTTTTTCACGCAGTGGAGAATAACAGCCTAGCAACACTTTGCAGTTCAGCAATAGACCGTAAAGGCATCACAATGGTTTGTAATGAGAAAAGGATTAGTGGACTCAATCCTTTTCCTTTGTTCCCTGACCAGACGCACTCTGCACACATTGTCTCTAGAGTTTGTGAAATAAACTGTGTTAATACAAACCGATTCTGTTTTTATACTGCTGTGCGAAAGTCTTAAAAATTTAGAATTAATCTGCTCTTCACATTACGTTTTTCTGCCTTTAAGCAGAAACCCAATTCTGTTTTGATCTTGTAGGGAAATGGTAGCCATTTACCCCCATCATGATAAATCAGCATTTTGTAGCACAAAACGTAGTTTAACTTTGCATGTTTAGGTATGTTGGGTGGCTAATATCAGAATCTTTATCATGGATACTCTAAGAGTGGAATACTAACAGGGCTAATTGGGCTTTATTTTTTTAAATTTGAACAGATGTGGTATCGCACAAAATGGAGGCTCAGTAATGAGATCCCAAAACATCTCATTCTTCTTGAACGTATATGTATTTTTTTAGGTAAGACCATGCTTAGTCCGTTTGGAAAGCAAGGCTGTTTACTGATACAAAAAAAACTTACAATGCTTACAATGAAATAAAGCATTTCAGCATTTCTAGTTCAGTCCTTGTAGGATACTTTTACATATGACCTGAGATGTGACACTTGTCTAAGGAGGAGCAAATGAAATTAACGAGAAAGAGTGTCTGACAGTGAATCAGTCGTATTTTATTGCTAAATGTGATGGATTAGCTACCACACATTTCATAGTAGGTATTCATTCATGCATAGTTTGATGATAATGTTTTTGAAGTTTCTTATCCACTTGAGTTAAAGATTGCTAAATGACAAACTCAGGTTTTTCCAAATTAAGCTGTATTAGTGACTGTGAAATGTATTATAATAGAAAACATTGTTGGAGACTTTGAGTAAATTGCTGATGCTTATAACATATAATATTGCAACTACTGATTTTGTCTAAGATGTAAGACTTTCGCACAGCAGTGTATATGTATTGAAAAGAATAGCAGAGAAACAAGTAGTACCGGTGAAACACGTTTGCTTAAAAACAATTCCTTTTTCCGTATTGTTTTGTAATAAGCCACAAGAAAATTAAGGTTTAGGTGCAACTTCAACAAAACAAGTCAGCATCTAAAACAGTTTTCTTTTTGTACAGTAATGTTCTTCATCAGAAACAGTAGTGTTTAATAAATTCTTTAGTCAGAAAATCATAACACATGATATTTGTTTTTTTCCCTTAACCTGAATAAGCTGCTTGTTCAGCCCCAGAGTGTCTTTTTTTAAATTACTTTAAATAACAAAAAGAAAATACAGTGCTTCCTCTCGCCTGCTTTTTTTGGTTTTATGGCGTGTTCTCCCAAGGCCCTTGTCCTTTCTCAGTTCTTCCTCTTTCTGTTGTTTCTAGCAGTTATGAGAAGCTTATTTTCGGAAGTCATTGGGGTACATTAAGGATATCTCAATCCAAACTTCCTGCACTTTTCCAAGAGGGTTGTCCGTGCCTAGACTTGACGTGTTTGACCCCAGTGCCTCAGGTCATCTGCGCCACTCCAGCCTAAAAGCCTCCCAGGATCCTTTGAGGAGCTGCTGGTGTTAAACTTCAGACACTTCACTCCTGACGGGGATCTGTAAGTCCAAGGTGTGATGACAGAAGCGATACAGCACGGACCAGCTGGCCTTCTGCTTGATGAACAACCTCAGCTTGTCCCTGAAAGTCTCTCCCAGGAAGCTGTAAATGATGGGGTTTAGGCAGCTGTTGGAGAAGGCCGCCAGGTTCACAATATGGCCCGTCAGCGGGTAGTCGTGCCTCAGCGTCTTGCCACTGCGCTGTGCAGGGTCTTCTGTGCCTTGGAGGAGCTGGATGCTGATGAAGACATTCTCGGGAAGCCAGCAGATGAAGAACACCAGGACTACCACCACAATCATGCGCAGGGCCTTCTGCCGCCTGGGCCAGAGGCCCCGGTGTTTCTGGGCCCTCATGAGGATGCGGACAATCAGCGAGTAGCAGAGGCCAATGATTGAGAAAGGAACCAGGAACCCTATGGTCACCTCTAGCCACTGGATCTCAAGGACATTGGCAAAACAGAAGTGGACCTCGCCGGTGTGCTGAGTCTGCACGATGGTGAAGGGGAGCAGGGTGGCCAGGATGGAGGCCATCCAGATGAGACTGCAGCTTAGCTTAGCGTGCTGCATTGTCCGCAGGGGGCTGCTGCTCATGGCGCTGGCCAGAGCCACGTACCTGTCGAAGCTCATCCAGGTCAGGAAGAAGATGCTGCTGTACATGTTGATCTGAAGGAAGAGGGACATGAAGGTGCAGAGGATGGCGATGTCGTAGTACTTCTCATTAAGGTTGAAGACCTCGATCAGGGAGTCCGCCACCAGGATGAGGTCGGCCACCGCCAGGTTGACAAAGTAGAGGTCAGGGATAGTCATCTTGTCCCGATGGTTAAGGTTGACAACCAAGATGAGGATGTTCCCGATGAAGCCGATGGGGAAGAGGAAAATGGTGTACAAACAGGAGAGGAAGAGGCTGATGATGTAGAACTGGTAGGTATCATGGGTCTCCTCAGGCAAGTCCTGGAAATCAGTTTTATTGCAGTCGTACGAAGTGTTCAGCTTCAGTGCTGTGCAGTTCCCATAAATGTGAAACAGTGTGGTCGCCTGCACTTCCATACTGCTTGTTACGTTTTTGGCTTTGGCTGCCCCGAATTACAGGTCACATGGCTTCTGATTGCAGCTACATCTTTCACACTTTTAAATCCCCTAGTGCACCACTTATGCCTATGACAAGGGTCTTGCCCGACGCAGAGTTTGCATTCTGGCATCAGACACTGCTCTGCCCCAGACAAGAGCTGACTGAATCCATTCTGACCAATAGTTTATCTCATAACAAAGGGACAGAAAGGGCTGGTGAAAAACTCCATTTTTTTTTATTCCACTCTTTGTAACTGTAAGTGAGTCAGATTGGTGCGATCCATTGCTTGTGACTTGGAGCTGCGGTTTTTATTTTATTTTCAGTTTTCCAGATGTTTTCTCTCCCAGTCCATTTGAATGTTAATTCACCGCTGTGCTGCTTTTGACGGCAGTGCTGTGACACCTGAGCTGGGGAGAAAAGGAAAAAAAAGTTATTACATTAAAAAAAAGATTAGGTGTACAGTGTCTGGTTTAAATTGCTTTGGCATTGTGGTCTTGGCCAGCTCTTACCACTCTTGTTTTTCAAACACTTCCTCTTTCTAGCCCCCTGGCTGTTATCTAAACCTCAAAGCTGGATCTGCAGCTACAGTAGCTATTCCAACCATCCAGAAGGCTTGCTGGCTTCGTGTCTCGTGGTCTATCGCACCACAGCAGATTTCAAGCATCCACCTGGAGTGGAAGCAGGGGGCAAAGTTGCGACCCCTCAAGTTTTGGAATTATCACAAAAATAATCCACTTTTTCACCGAACATCTTATTTTAAAACCATTGATAATATTCCAACTTATAGATTTTTCTTTACCTGGGGAATCTGGAGAGATAGGTCTGAGAATATGACTGGCCTCACTGAAGAGGTGAGAGTTAGCTGGAGTTTGTGAAAACAGTTCATGCATTATCTGCTGTCTTAAGTTGGTCAGTAAGACTTAGGAAGACCTGATGTATTTGCTGCTATATGCCGTTGTCTTTCGTGGTAATGCTCGTGCTGAGCAATTTTTATTTCCTTTAGCTACTTCGATTTACCTTTTGAATTTGCTAACCAGCTTAACCAGAGACACCGGGAGTCTCAAACTCCCAGCTGCCCAAACCTGGAGCTTCCTGATGATCAATTTTAAATGCCACTAGAGTCCAACCTTCCACTTTTGCCTACTGTTCATTGTCTCTGTCAGACATAACCTTGTCATCAGGACTAATACTTGTAGCATTTTGGCCTTTAGAATAGCCTGTCATGTGGTTACATTAGCTAAACTTCACAATTAATACTGATGCCGACATGTAAATTAAGACCCGCAGTCAACTCCAACTTTAAAAACCCCTTTTTCAAAGGGACTCGTGTGCCCTAAGCGGTCTGATTAGATGCACCTGGTGTGTTAAGTGGCACTAAAGAAGGTTAAAATGCAAACCAGAATGTTAAACACATGCATTGAAGAGCAAGCTCAAAATCCTCTCCTGATCCTTTTGCACACCCTCTCACACTGGTCTAAGCGTGGTGATTATTAATCAGGCGCTGAAGTGATTTGAAACTTGTTAAAATGCAAGCTGACTTGTTAATTAGCTAAATGCGAATGGGCCGTCAGCACTGGGCGATGCGACGCGAGACAGCCTATATAAAGCCTGGCAGCGCAGGCTCTCTGTGCTTCAGCTGGGGCATGCAGCAGCAAGCCCAGCACTCCAGCTTCCAGACGTTAAAATGCTTTAGTGGCGCTTGAATGTCCTGTTTTGTTTGATGCAGATTTTGCTTCTGCTGTTGTATATTTTGTTGAAAATCTTATACATCTGTGCTCCTATAAATGAATTGGTATCAATTTCTGTCTGTAGAAAGTCATGAAAGGATGTCTTTCTTGTGCAGCAGAAATTTGAGAGTTGGTTGTAATGATTTAAATTTTGTCCGTTTAGTCTTGGCTTTAAGTATGCATACATTACCTCACCTCAAGTGTTAGAGTAAATGTTGGGTATTTATCAGCATTTCCTGTTCCTTTTGGTAATTCATTTTATATGGCACATAAAAATAGCACCCTGCACATAGCTGAACCAGCTCAGCTATAAATAGGTAGCATACAGGTAAAAGACCATAATACTCGGTGACTTGCATAGTGTTGCACTGTCTACAATTTGTGGATTTCAGGAGGAAAACAGCTGAGCGCTTTATTGCAAAAAACAAAAGAAAAACATTGCATTGCTGTAGAGGTTAAATCTTTGCATTTATATAATCGAAAGAGTACCCTGTGGGTTATAAGAAAACGAAATAAAATAAATATACACAAAAATCTAATGAGATCTAATTAAGCATAACGCTTTGATATTTATTTAGAAGGTTTTAAAATGGTGGGTTTTTAAGAATCGGCACTCATTAATTCATTAATTCAAATGCATACAAAGTGTATAGACCCTCAGTATGAGAATGGGCTTTCTAATTGGGCACACTGATTCAGAACTTCCTAGGTAATGAAAGTGTTAGTAGTAACCAGTCGTTATGAGCAGGAAATGTTTCAAAACATAATGAGTGACTGGTTTGTTTCTACTTTAACGTGCATTGATTGCCACAAGCTGAGAAACTTTTTTTAATATATTGGAGCTTTGCATTAATTAAAAATGTAATCACTTTGAGCACACAGAACTTTGAGCAGACAGGCTCCCTTCCCCTAGCCTTTTAATTTTCCACAGAAAACTGGCGTTGCATTATTTATGATTCCCAGCTGATCTGGCTTCTCCACGATGAAGATCAGTCTGCGGCCAACGCTGCAAATGCATTTTAATCCTGGGGTAATATTAGAAGCCTTAATCTAAAAAAAAAAACTTCCTTGGTGCAATAACCCTTTCTGTTAATAATTGTACTGTAATGAAGTTGGTGCTCCAGCACTGCATTAGGTCTACCAGTCCTGTGGAACACAAGCATGAGGCGTTCTGCCTGCCGACATCAAAGTGAATGGGAGAAGGCCGATTGCGCTCTCGGTAATTACTGTGACCTTTCATGGCTGGGGTGAGAGCTTGCTGGATTTGCAGACCATCTCAACGTACGGGAAGGAACCGAAGAGCTCCCAGCAGACGTCCAAAATCCAAAAGATTTGCTTTGGAAACTGACGGAGATGAATGGCAGAAGTGCAGAAGAAAGGCACGAGCAAGACAATTCGTTTGTGTTTTGACCAGTCTGTCACTGGGGCTCATTGTGCAGGAGTCCTCTGCAGTAACATCGGAGTGCTTTCAGTGTGGGATGCTGTGACCCTGAATAAACGAGGTGTAGGTACTTGCAGACTTCCAGAAACTCTGCTCTCCTCACAACAATTATTAGATATCTTGCTCAACAATACATGGCTTAATTTCCAATTACTATGTATTGGATGTGTGCTGTAATGAATATCTTTTGGTAATATGAAAGATGTACATTTCTTGCTTTGGGGTATCATTCTTAAGAACTAGTAGTTTAATCAGCTTGAAAAATTGAAACAGCTTAACGACAATGGAACAAGTAAAGGTTTATTCTGTGCTGAAAAGAAAACGGACACAGCTTGTGGAACCTTGTTCAGGTGTGATGAAGAAGACACCTGAAGAAGGCTCCACAGCCAAAATTGTATCTCCTTTCTTTTCCTTCCAGCATGGAATAAACCTTTACCTGTTCCTTTGCAGCTACCTACTTGAACAGCTTGATGGCTCTCAGTGCTCATAGTGTCACTCCTAGTTGTGTCCAAGATTTCTGAAGACTTTTCACAACAGAGTATCTATATGTAGGTTTGTGTGTGTCAGTGTTTCTGACCATTCAATCAGTTGATGTAAAACCTTCAGGCTAGTAATCCAGACTGACGTCTTTTTAATTTCTGATGAATCACAATAAACTTGCACAAATTCCCAAACCTAATAAACATTAAGAAAAACCTAATTCCAATAACTGCTTTAATAATATATAATTGTTTTTGCACCTCTACTCTGCGCCTCTTGGCAGTGGCTCTGCTCAGTGGGCACCCGTGCTGATGGGCTTGTGCCGGCAGACGTGGCACCTCTGATGGTGGCCATTTGCTGGTAGAAACCCAGCACTGTGTGACCCAGACTGCAAGAGAGCACCCAAAGGGGCCTCTTCAGAGAACAACCAACTTCCCCTGATCTGGAAGCTTTATAATGAATCAAACAAGATAATGAAGCAACCTGACATGAGGCAAAATATTTGAGAATGAGAATAGTTGTTTTTTTTCCCCTCGCGGCCCCTTTTTTTCCATGAAAAAGTTTGGTAGTGCTATTATCTTTCTGGTCGGCAGAGAGATATTGTTGCTGCACTTTGGGGTGACAGTGGGAAAAGGTAGCTCGGCATGCTGAAGCAAGAAAGAAAAAAAGAAGGAAATGTACTTGTGCAGTGTGACTGTTGGATGAGTTTACATAAAGAAGGTAGAATATCCATTTTAAAATAAACTGGTCTCTTGCTGTTTTTTTCAGACTGGATATTAGTTTTCATATTCCTGTACCCTGCCATTTGCTTTCCTGGATTGAACCTCAAGAAATCTGTTTTGTGACTCGGCTAAATGAACATGCAAAGACACTGTAAACGTGCTTTGGCATATTCTCATCAACACTTGCTCTGTTTATCGTGAGGACCGTTCACAAGTAAGGTGTATTTTCAAGCCTGAATGTTTAATTTTCGTACGTCCTGCTTTTGCTGAGACCATTGTCTTAGCGACCTTAGTAAACCATATTACGCTCATCTGCAAAGGATCTGATCATCAGTTGTTGTGAGAAGGTGTCTGCTGAGCCTCATCAGTCATGCAGTAAAAGAAAGCTTTCCTGTGTACTGGAGAATGAAGCGCTAAGATGACATGCAGGTCCACGTTAAAAGCTACAGAACTCAAGTCTAAATTTCCCAGACGCTTATAAGAGATGCAATGGAGTTTCTGACAGAGGGAGGCTGTGGAGCTTCAGCCGAGAAATGACAAGATTCCTTAAAAAAAGTAAGTGTATACTACCAAAGCACACAAGCACGCACATAACTGAGCAATATCTTGCCCTAGTCCTAAAGCCAGAGTCAGGCCATCTCGCGGCTGTGTGTGGCGAGACCCCGGTCTCTGGGAAGAGTGAGCCTGTAGCCTGCGCTGCTCAGCCCAGGTGCCTGTAGAGCTCAGTGGCTGCTGGTACCAGAGGACTTGAATTATGCATGGTCTCGCTTTCTATGACCAACTAAATTCGTGGTACAGAATTTCCCACTGGGATGTTTTCTTTTGTTCGAACCAGCCAGACACTTCTTGTCCCAGTTTTTGTTTTAAATCCCTTTGTCGATTTATGCCACGGCGTCCTCAGATTTCTTTCCAAGGTTCTTTAAACATGAGCCTTTGTCAGCAAGAGACCCAGTTATTTTCGGAGAACCGCATGTGCGATACTCCTTTCCTTTCAGCTAGACTGGCGGCTGCTCTTTATTTTAAATTCAGCACCGTGCTACTTGGAGGATCGCCTTCCCAAGGTAACAGTACGCCTGCAAGCTTAAGCAAAGCCAAGATCGGACCACTTTAGGCAAAGCGATTGTATTGCTGAAGTTTCTGGGCTGATGCTGACAATGATGCTTTCTTTGTTTTACATTAGAGAAAAAAGACATCTGCAAGATTCAAACGCGATCTTGGCCGAGTGAAAGAATGGACTTACTTTTCTGGTGAAGGCTTGTTGCTCATTCTGTCTGCTTCTCCGGGGCAGAAGAAACTGCTGAGCCGCGAAGTAGTCCCCATCTCCGCGCTCGCCAGCGCTGTGGAGCACTTTGAGCTGCTGAGGTAGTGCAGTCGCCTGCTCCTCTGAACGCCACCTGCTGTTCAGCCCAGCCGAGGAGAGAGAGAGAGCCGTCCATAAGCAGCAAATCACAAAATGTGCTTGCTCCCGGTGCTAGCCTCCCCTCCCCACCGCCTCCTCCACCTCCCTCAGTCACCGTGGAAACTTCCCCACAGCTGAGCCGTGCCAGGACTCTGTCTAAGCACTGCTCTGTCCAGGGGTCGCCCTCCACAGTCAAACTTTCAATGAATGTCCCAGATTTCGCTTGGCATCAGGGGCTGTACAGACTGGGGGACGCTTTGTGGTTTGTTTCCTAGCCGTTTGTGCCTTGAAACCCCTGAGCTCTTCGTTGTTAAGAACTCATTTCCCTAGGATTAAAGCAGTGCTCTGCCAAGACTGTGGAAAAGGCTCCTGGAACAAACGTGAAGCACAGTTTCTTTTTTAACTTTTTATTTAACAATGAAAAGATTTACAAATACAACATATACAAAGTAAAATAATGAACTGCTTTCACCGTTATTATTTTTTTAATATATTATTAATTCTTTTCATTATGAGAGCATAGATCGAAGGTTACATCTAGAAATATAATCAGCAAAGACACGACAAGTAACCAACAATCTAGATGAAAGACTGCTTCATGCTCTTTCACAGTGAAGCACAGTTTCTCAAAGCCTTTCAGGACTGTCAGTGCTTGCAGATTTCTAATTTCTACATGCAGCAGGCATAAAGCACTTTTCCATTATTGGTAATACTGCAGAAAATGGAAAAAAAAAAAGATTAGATATTACATTGTGGTAAAGCTAGTAACTTTTTTTTTGTTAACAAAAGTCATTCAATTTTTAGAATGTCTTCAGCTCTGTTATGCTTCTAAACTTTTCATGTTTCCATGTTCTGACTGAGGGAATTTTGTTCTGTTTTTAGAAAATAGTTTTCAAGTAGTGCTGTGTTATGTTTGAGCTAGGTGCCTCCCACCGGTTATAAAATTTCCTGAATGCATTTTATGAAAAGAATTGTGCTCTTCCTAATGCTTCATGGGTGAAACTGGACGTGTGATATAACCAGGACTGTCTTGACTGGCAGAGAAGAGCAGTAAATGGAAACGCTGCAGGCTGCTCCTTGCCTTGACTTTCCTGTGTAGGAGGGTGTTCAAAGGACCCGCCTGACTCCTGCATTGTTCGCAGAACAATGAGAGGAGGCCATTTGGTTAATAAGCTCTAGCTGTGCTTCTGTAGAGCCAGCACTGTTTCTGTTGTTTTGCGTGATGTGTTTTCAGGTATTTTGCCCCCACCTGTCTCTGTGGATCAATGACATTTCCGCAAAGAAGGAAAGCGAGCTGCTAATTTTCAGGCTCACTGCAGCGTCACACCGGAGGCTCGTTCGTTTGCAGTACAGCCCACGTCTCAGGGGCAAAGGCATCTTCCTTTTGAGACGAGCGTACGCCTCCCGTCTGCTGACGGAGCCTAGCTGGTCCAGGGGCTTGAGCTATCATGCGCTCACACAGCAGCACCGCGTTCTCTGTGGGGTCCTTCATAATTAACCTCTTTATTTTTCACCCCAGGGGAAGAATACATTTGTCAGTTCACACTGTGCTAAACAGTCCCTGCTAAATGTCCCTTCTCCTTTCTAAGCGGCCTGTACTCCTGGAAGTATTCCACATGAGAATTTCACTAGTGCTGTCAACTTCAATGTGGTCTATCAGGTATCGTTTTCCTAGCTAGCAGCTATATCACCCTGAACTCACAGCTGACCACCCACTGAAACCCAGCAGGTATGAGCCTGGTCAGTATCTGGATGGGAGACCTCCAGGGAAAAACTAAGGTTATTGCTGGAAGAGGTGTTACTGGGACCAGTCGGGGGAGCTCACCCTGCAGTATGTGTGGTTCCTAATTCTCCAGTATAGTGACGGGGACGAAAAGGTGGTGTTCTTTGTGAATCTGAGGTGCTGACTCTCTGTGGTAATTAAAAATCCCAGGGTGTTTCCTGAGAAGAATAGGGGTGTTACTTAATTTCCCAAATTGGTTTTTACCAATCATGGTCTCCTAATAATCCCCATCTCTGAACTGGCTTCATCACTCTGTTCTCCTACTCACTGATAGCTGCTGTGTGGTGAGTGTACTGGTGCACTATGGCTGCCCCTACCTTACTGTAAAAGGCATCCATCCTTTGGATGAGATGTAAAGCTGAGGTCCTGACTCTCAGTGGTTATTAAAAACACCAGGGTGTTTCTTGAGAAGAGTACGGGTGTTACCCTGGTGTCCTGGCCAAATTTCCTATTGGCCTTTACCAATCATGGCCTCCTAAAAATCCCCATGTCTGATTTGGCTTCATCAATCTGTTCTCCTCCCAACCGATAGCTGGTGTGTGGCGCCTTTGGCTGCCATCGCATCTACCAGTAGGGGCTACACATTGGTTGTGATGGAAGGGAGTCCCCATTATTTTTAAAGTTCTTTGAGTGGAGTATCCAGAAAAGTGCTAAATAAGTGTAAGGAGTATTTGGCATATTTACCATTAAGTGACTTCTTGGGGAAGCGAAACTGCACGGGTGTCTGGTGCAGACAAGGACAGCCAAATACATCTTTCAGATGTGAAGCAGGGCTTTGCTATAATTTGATCACAGTGGCTATGTAAGAAATGGTATCAGACTAGAGTTAAGTTAAAACTAATTTTCGCAAGCATTGCTCGATAGTCGTCTTCTTAATGCTATTAGGCGTTTCCTTTGCAATTTGTCTGTATACTGTGCATGTTAAGATACAGTATGCATAAATATACCATGCTACTGTATCTGCATCTATCTATGCCTTGTCCAAGTGATCAGATGGCAAATGAGCTCTGCGGGATGGATTGCTCATATTTCCAGAAGGTGTGATTAATGAGTGCTTGCCCACGTTCCATTAAGAGATTTGTGAATAGTGCAGTGCCTGTAGTTCGGTGCATACTGTAGGAGAACAGGCTGTCCTGATTGGCCTGGCTGTGATGCTCAGACTGTTCGTTTTCTGCTGGCTCACAGGACGCTCTGCTGCGAGCTGTTTTTGAAGGCTATGCCAAGGAAGCAAGGCCGGAGCTCTTCATTTGACATAAGCTATAGGCCAAAGAAGCAATGAGCCTTTGCCATGCCTGGGGAAGCAGGAAATAAAAGGCAGGTTTTAGACAATAAAACTAGTTTATGTACTGTATACCATAAACATGGAGCCAGATTTAAATAAAAAAACAGCGATTTGTGAGCTGTAAATCACGAATTAGCAAAATCCCACTTTAACTCAAGATGGTAGTTGCACTGTTTTTTTCAGAAATGGTTAGGAAATCTTTATGGGGGGGATGGGGGTGCTAAAATCATTTAGTGGAAGCTCCTTTGTATCTCCTCCACTAATGGCATGTAATCTAGAGTCCTGCTCTGTGATTTTTATAATTGTTGTTATCTATTTGCATACAGTGAGTCATAAAATACAATGAGTCATTAAAAAACATCCTTTTTTTGGAGGTGGGTACAGGCTTTTGAATTCCAACAGGAATAATGTTTGCTTCTGTCCACGGTGATTATTATGTGGTGAAGTGGAGGGCTGTGATGAGTCTCGAAACCATGTGTGTGTCTATAATTTCTAAAATTAACGAGGCCCCAGGGGACGCCGGCTCTAGGTTTCAGAGATCCCAGTGGAGGGAGAGAGGATGGGCAGCTCTCTGCAAGCAGCTCCTGTCCCTTCTACCTTTCTGCCCCAGTGGGTCCTGCAGCCCGGAGCTGGAACAGCCATGGGTGTGCTGTGGCGCACAGGAAACACAGGGTTTGTCAGGAAGGCTGCATGCTTTGAGTGCACCCCCACTTTCCAGAGGCGGGGCTGCTGGGGCTCCTCCCCCCTTCAGTCTCCCCATTAGGGGTCTCCCTTACAGGGCGCAGAATGTGTTTTTGTGTTTAGAGATCGCTTGAATTATTCCCATAATGGGCCAAGATGAAGGTGCGCCACTCTGTCGGCTCCAGGCTGCTGCACGGTCTCCAGGCCCATCTGCTTTAGATCACAGATGATACATTACACTAAAACAAGCCAGCGGTCACATCCGAGACCTGGCTAGGAGTCTGCAGCAATCTCATCACTGACAGTCACTCAAGCTCCTCGATTGTCATTTCATGTGTTGGCATTTAGGAAGGCGGTTCTTTACTTAGTTGATATTGATTTCCAATCAATTTAATTTTGATTAAAATTGATTGGAAATTGATTAGTTGTGCTCGAGCACCCATTTCAAACATGTTTATACCGGATTCCCCCCTGCCCCCATCACACCTTTTCCTGGACACTGCTGAGTGTCAGTATTTTTAAGTCCTCTTTCCTGGGGAACTTTAAGCAAAGCCTTCTGAATTCAAAATTTGCCATATCTGATGTCCAGTGTGTACCTTTTACTGTTGGTGCTTGTTCAAAGAACTTAGTTTATCAGACAAGAACTACCTTTTATAAATCTATGCTATTTCCATAGACATTATCCATGTCTAGTTCAGTGATCATGATCCTCTAGTTCAGTGGTTCTCAAACTGTGGTACGCCTACCGGCAGTGGTACGTGGAGTGCCGCCAGGTGGTATGCCAAATGACCCTGGAACTGTGTCATGTGCGCTGAAAAATCAGGACGGGTTTTCATATTTTGTATTTTAATACGTGTCGTATACGCAGCCTACGTACTGCGATACAGTGCACGCTAATGCTTCAGTGGACACAAGAGATACTCTGTAATTCTATACCACTCTATAGGAATGCGTGCTACGGATGCAAGTGACCAATTGTATTTAAAAAAAGCTTCTGTATCTCCAGCAAATAGGGAGGAAGGAGAATGTGTGTGATTTTGGAACAATCCCAACGTTGTAAACACAGGAATGCATAGAAATACGTGCTACGAACGCAGGTAATGTTGTGAGCACACGAAAGCGTGATAACGGAAAAATATTTAAGAACTATTCTAATTTGAGAAAAATACACCGAGCGTCTCTGTGTTTCGCTCCCATGCGCATGAAATAAAAACTTTAAATAAATACGGAAATGCGGAAAAATGTAAGCTTGCGGATTGCTAAAGCAGGTAAGCTAGACTATTTTTGAAGAACCTTATTTACCGTTGGCAAAAGAGCTGACACATATTAAGTGTAGAGAAAAAGCTGCTAAACAGCTCAACCTGCTGCCCCCCTCCCCCTGAAAGACACAGTCATTCATAGAATTATTGAAATGAAGGATTATATCAAAAGTACACCGATAGAGCAGATGTTTTTCACTGCAATTAGATGAGTCTGTAGTCGATTTGGCCAATTTGCTCGTTTACGTTAGATACGAGTTTGAGGGCATGTCCCATGAAGACTTTCTGTTCTGTAAACCGCTACCAACAGGAACTACAGGAGAGCACATATTTCAGCTTCTGAATGAATTTATCGAAGAGAATGGCATCGACTGGATAAAATGCGTCTGAGTTTGTACAGACGGTGCTAGAGCAATGACAAGCCGACATAACGGTGTAGTTGCACGAATTAGAGAGGTTGCTCCAGAAATTAATGTACGCATTACAACATCCACCGCGAGACATTTGCCGTCAAGAAAATGCTTAACAATTTAATATCTGTTAGACTCTGTTGTGAAGTGCATCAAGGCTCGAAAAATTAATTCACATCTGCTTTGCTCAACTAAACAGGCTCACCCCTCTCACTGAAATGGTGCTTTTTTATTAGTTGTTGTTAATGTTTTTTTTTTCTGTAAAACACTTTGAGAAGCCACCTTTAAAGGCGCTATATCAAATAAAGTTTATTATTATAATATTTATTATATGTATGTGTGAGTGTGTGTGCACGCGCGCTCATGTTGGTCATTGAGAATTTCTGGGGTTCCTATGAGATGATGACTTGTAGGTGGTACTTGGATACTTTGGTTGGATTAGGGGTGGTACTTGGTCCAAAAAGTTTGAGAACCACTGCTCTAGTTCTTTACTTTACCCTGCATGGAGCAGAAGTCAGACTTATTGGCCAGTCAATTACATGGTTCAGTTTCTCACCCTTTTTATGGACTGCAACTGCACCAGCTGCTCTCCAGTCCTTGGGTGCAACTGCTGTCTTCAGGGGCTGCTGGAAGAGTTGCATCAATGGCTTCTGAATAATGTCATTTTTTTAGTATAATTGGAAAGACAGCATCAGGCCCTGGGGTTTATTAATCTTGAGTACTTCCAGTACCTGAAACTCTTCACCGGTATAGAACTTTGTCATTCCTGTGCATGAGGCATGTTGTTGGTTTCTTCCTTGGTGAACACCTACAGTAAGTGAACTGCTTGTTTAGTATATTAACCAATTCCCTTTCATTGTCACAAAGTCTACCATTCCTGTCCTGGGTATATTTTACTTAATCCTTGATTTAATCTTTTGCTGCTGCAGGATAGAAAGTTTTTATAATTTGGTTTAGCCTCCATTTCAATATTTCTTTCAATTTTGTCTCTTGGCCTTTCCACTATCTGTTTTTATCTGCGCTTCATTTCCTGAAACTGGCATCGAGAGAGACTTTGCCACAGTCATTTCCATTAATATTCTGAAAAAAATCCTTTGAAACAGTTACTAAACAGCATCAAGATGCCTTGCTTTTCGTTCACCTGCGTTAGCTCTAAAACTTAGCCAGAGTCTGCTGCATTCTGGGGTAGGTAAGTTAGTACTCTATTCAAGTGATAGTGGCTTATAAGGCCAGGGCTTGTTCTGGTTTCGATGGCATTATGGGGAGTGACCACACCTGACTCCGCCCCTACATTGGACACTGGTCCACCTCAGGAAATACCCCTCCTTGATGCTGGTCTCCACTTATACACCTGGGTGGACTGGAGCAACTGGGAAAAAGCACCTCCTTGCACAAGGTACTACAGCAGTGTCTACAGTGGGGACTCAGGCTTACAACCTGGCAGTCATGAGTCCAGAGACTTAACCACTATGCTACACTGCCCATAAAATTGTAGGCTGCATTCTAGAATGATGATGAAATTACGTTAATTTCTCTCCGAAAACTACTACAGCTCATACTCACACTAAACTCTTTGCAGAATATCTCTGAGCAGCTTGCAGCTTTGAGCAGTGAGCGTGAGCTCAGCACAAGGAATACTTCCTTTTCAAATGCCTCACTGCCTGGTTTCATTCTGTGATCTTGTCTAATTGCGTAGTGATGACACGTGTTCACAAGATGTTACAGACTGATCCTGAGAAATGTTTTTTTTTCCCCAGACAAGATTTAGCTACTGTCTTTTGTACAGGAAAAACAGGACGATTATAAATATCTGGCTTTTGTTGAGGAGGTTACAATTTTGTATTAATTCAGTCTTTAAAAAAGATATGGAGGGGCAATTTGTTTTGCTTAAGATGTTAAAAGGCATACTTGCAACAAGGGATATTTGTTCTGGTTTGTTTTTCCATTTCCTGAAAAAAAAATTCAGACTGACTCAATTTCAGTGTCAATTATGCTGTGAGTGCATTGTCGTTGTTTATGAATTAACATTAACAGAACAACCAAGCACAACCTGACCAATCATCAATCCACAGGGTTCGGCTTTCCAAAAAAACACTGATCCCAGCTGCTTCCCAGTGGCTCAGTCACTGAGGCCGTCTTGCTGATGGTTCCCATACAGACACCGTTCCTGTACCAGTCTCTAAACGCTTGGACAAGACTGAGCATCCCTCTCCCACTCTCCCACATTGGAGCTCATAGTTCACTTCCGGGGGGTGTGTCCTGTTACCCGATTCAAGCAGCAGTACTGAGCAGTTCTAGTACTCAGACTGCTGGTCGCGACTCTCCAGCAGTTACCATTGTGTGTCCAGGTAAATCGTCAGCTAATAAAAACTTAGTTTCATGCAATATGAGCAGTTCAGAATTACTTAATGTGAAGTTGTTTTTAAAAGTAAATAAAACCATCAGTACATGCTGTTGCCACTTTTTTTCATATTTGTTTTTTAACTTTAAGGACTAAAAAAAACAGCAATTTAATCTCATTTTCTTGCATCCTTCTGAATCAATCATTTAAACTGTTATAGCCTAATTATTTTTTTAAGCAAATGCTCTTGGAGCAGTATGTTGGCTTGTTGACTGACTGGTTAACAAGACCATTTGTAGCACTGTGGCCTGGGTGCTTGGGGAGTTTATATGAAGAGTTGTCTTGTCTCTGCATGTTAGAAGGCTGGCTGTAGATGGGTAATGGGCAATATAGACGTATTCCTAATAAAAAGAAGCATGCATCCATGGACTCAGTGGAAGACATTTTTTGTAATGTTCCATCTGAAGGGTAAAATGGCACATCTCTGTTACCTACTGTACATGTCTGCTGGGCTCCACGCCTGTCTTGTGCTGATTAAACCTACCATTGTCCTCATCCCACACCAGAGAGAGATCTTCCGGGACGCCACAGTGGCTGGACACTGCGAAAGAGGGAGGGAAGGGCAAATGCAGCCGAGTCAGTCTGCATTGTTTCTGCTCGCAAGACATTTCTAAATGTTCTGTTCACTGAGATAAAAAAAACTTTTCTGGGTGTTTTTTTCTAGTGATCTGCATTGCTTCATAGCTATTTTAAATTTTATTCTGACATTGAGGTTCACATTTTTACTGCTTTGCTTCAGCAAAATAGATGATATTTTGTTGCTTTTCATCCCTAAACCATCTATAAATGGCCTCAAGGGAGCTACATTCACATTTTACTTTTACTGTACTTAGCATAACAATATTAATGACATTCTCCGAGTCCACCAGGCCTACTCTTTGGGGAGGTACTCTTTGTATTTTGGCTTCCTACTGAAAAGTATTCAGAGCAACTTCAGGCTCCTTAGCAGAAGGGAGTGTTGTTGTAGCTGCTGGTGTTGTTCTTGGCTCAGTCCTGACCGCTTGCTGCCATCAAACCATCATCTGTGTTCGTTCATCAGTTACTGAAGCTAAATGTTTTATGTACAGGGCTTGAAGTGGGAGGACATTTTAATTATACTTTCTGCTTTACATTCGCACTCTTGTATAAAAAAACAACTTGAAGAGTCTGCATTTGTCATTGTTCGCTATCACCTTTAATATGGACCCTTGGTAATATAGTATCTGGCTCCATTTCCTGCTCAGTGTTTGCTCGTTGTTTCTCTAGCTGCTTTGCTGACACTGGGTTTGAGAATGCTGAATCCTGTCAGTCCGTGAGCCCTGGAAACTGATGCCAGAAGCACTTTTTTTCTACGGGGTATACTAACACTGTGCAAATAAACAGGTCCTTCCAGCATACAGTGAACTGGGCATATACTGTCTCTACTCTTTACATTATTAATGAGCTCCGTGCATTCACCAGGCAGGTAGGAAGAGAGTGAAAGAGAGGCATGGGCTTGAGTGGTCTGGGCCTCAGGTGTGGTCACTCACTGGCTTGGCGCCAGTCTGGGCCTCAGGTGTGGTCACTCACTGGCCTGGCGCAGGTCTGGGTCTCAGGTGTGGTCACTCACTGGCCTGGCGCAGGTCTGGGTCTCAGGTTTGGTCACTCACAGGCCTGGCGCCGGTCTGGGTCTTTGGTGTCATCACTCACTGGCCTGGTGCCGGTCTGGGTCTCGGGTATGGTCACTCTCTGGCCTGGCGCCGGTCTGGGTCTCAGGTGTGGTCACTCACTGGCCTGGCGCCGGTCTGGGTCTCGGGTATGGTCACTCTCTGGCCTGGCGCCGGTCTGGGTCTCAGGTGTGGTCACTCACTGGCCTGGCGCCGGTCTGGGTCTCAGGTACGGTCACTCACTGGCCCGGCGCAGGTGTGAGACAATGGTCTTTCAGGCACTCTAGTCTCAAAAGGTGGTTGTAACCCTGCTGTAAACTCATAAAAAGTCAATCCAACCACTGTGGTTTTTTTTTACATGTTTGTTCCATCTAGATCTAGTTGCCATCAGCTTACTTCAGGAGTGCACTTAGTGCTGTAATTACAAAACACTTACCAAACCGCTGAGTTGGCACGGTTGCCTCTCAAAACGGAAAACAAGCTGGCTGTGCTCTCGATCTCTCAGCTTACACTATCAAGGCTTTACTCATGCAAAGGTCTGCGCTCTGCAGTATCCTCTCACAGTGGTGCTGAGGACCTTTAGTTATCTACTGTATCTGGGTTTTTTATGTTGAAAACGTGAAGCAGTGACTTCCCTTTTTTGGAACTGAATAGGGACAATATTATGTCACATTTTATAAATAAATATGGTTTTGATTCTGGCCCTCGATGGGTTTTAAATACATACCGATGCTGGTTATCTTTTGTGTGCGAAACTGCAGTGAATCAGAATTGCAATGCTGAAGTTAATTGACAGCAACACCTTTATTATACAAGCACCATTCGTAACCCAGCATCTCTGAGCTCTCTACAGAAGAACAAAAAGAAAAACAACAGCTTCTTTATATTGGAGCTACTCTAGTAAACTTACAAGAAAAGGCCAAATATAGTAATGTCTTTTGAAGCCTGATTTAAAGCAGGTCAGTGAAAACAGAATTTCTTGTTGCCTATGAATGTAATGAGGACATGGAAGAGATAGCATTTTATCTCGTATGTAATCTTCATGTTCTGTGTTCCTGTATTTGTTTGAGGTTTGCATGGGTTCCATCAGACTGTTTCATAATGCCTCAATGTTCAGGCTGTGTTTTCATTAATGCAGTACTGCACGAGTGCAGTTGAGAAGAAACAGAGCTCTGTCCATTCAGTCCTCTGCTTGCTTATTAGGTGATTCTTTTCTACCTTGACAGCTCTAATAGGTGACTAATGATGTTCAGACATGGGTGGAAATCACGAGCTATCGAAACCTCCCATCAGAAATAGACTTTGTGTTCTGCAGTGGTCCAGTTAATGGCATCCCACACACCTGAATAAGGGCTGGCGTAAAACCTGGCAGTTCTGTCAGGGTTGATACTAATTAATAACCTCACCCAGGCTCGTGTGAGCAGATATAAAGGTCTTAATGAGCTGCAGAACAGCTACCTTAATTGCCGAAGAACTCAGCAGGAATGAAACCCAGAAGATTCAGGGCTGAGAACTACCAGGGGAAGCCAGTTTAGATATGGCCTCTGAAGTTCAGGATGATGCTTGTTAGACAAATAAGGAGAGAGGTTGATGGGGAGGAGGGCGGCAAAGCAGATCCATTCTCATCAGAAAGGCCAACGATGAGCAGCCGGTTCATAACCGTTGAAAAGGCTTTCCCGCCGGAACCTCAGGGCAGACGTCTGCGGGAGCACTCAACCGCCAGCTTCACAGGCCTGCTTGGCTCATCCCTGTTTTTCCCAGGCACCACATATTCCTACGGCAACATGGAAAACAAACAAAGCAGCAGAAGAAAACGGGGCCAGCAGCTCCATCTGCAAACGCAGTGACATCTACCATGAGAAAACAACACGCTGGCTATCCGCTTTTGCAGAGCTTTTCTTCATGAGACGGGTATCAGGCACATTTCTGTGTAAATAAAGAAACAAAATGTGTTTTAGAACCGGAATTCCTCCTTCAAGTTGCTGTGATCAAGTCACCCGTCTTCAGTGTTTGTGTAACCCTTCAGGTCTTGTGTATCAGAAGTTAGAATCAAATCAGTTAGCCTCAGCTTCAAAGGTTATCACTTCACCTTTTAGAATTTAGGGAGTTTCTCTGGGGGGAAAGGAGATTATTCTGCTAAACATTCGGGCGGGATCTGCAGTTTGTCTGGTCTCCTCTAGCACTGGTGTGCTGTATGTACACAGCTGACATGGATCAGACAAGGAATTCCTGGCACAATAAGGATGGCGCATGGCAAGACCATGGAAACCTGTGGGAATTCATGCTCGAGAGGCGCTGAACGAGATGTGCAGCCAGCTGGTTTCTTTGGTTATGTTCTTGCGGGTTTCGAGGCTCCAGACGTTTTGTTTGTTCTTAGTCGACGCGTGCTCGGTGGACCTGGAAGTTGGCCGCACGAATCCGTTTGCTTCCCAAGGGGCACTGGGAGCCGGGAGGAGTGGGCGGTGAGGGCGCTGTGGAAGGAACGGTGTCACCACCCACTGCTCGGGGCCCTCGCTGGCGTACCTGCCAGAGGAAACGATCCCCAGACTCGGCAAAGAAAGAGAAAATCCTCTTAAAATTGATTTGTAGTCGGGTCCGTTACTGGTATTTACGACACTCTCTGCATGGCACTGTGATTTTCACTGAATTACTACACCTAATCAAGTTGAATACTTAAAAAAAACTGGATGTTGCCAGGTTGCGATTAACTGAAACAGTTTTTTCATACAAATCCTTTTCCAGATTGTGTGCTCTGCCTTCTCTGTGTAGCAGCAGTTTCCTTCTGTTTAGATGTCAGGTGCCCCCTTTTAGGTAATTGAGTGAGTGTGTGTCTTTTTGCCCATCATTGCAGCATTCATTTATATAGACTCGCAGTTGCTGCACACTGACTGTCAGGGAATGTCAGGGAGAGAAAACAAGGTGTGGTTTACCTTGAAAAGGCAGGCTCCTTGGACACCTTATAGCTTCGAGAGGACATCTGTTGAGTTACTGGAAAGCAGGCTGTTGTATACAGCAAGGAAGACTTTTTCATTGGATGTGTGCGTTTTAAGTTTCGGAACAAGTCATTAAATTAAGCTAGCAGCTATGAGACTGTGTCTGTGAAACAGTGATGAAATGAGAAGCACATGATGTCTGAAAAAAGGAGTTTTTGCCTGGCTTGGATGCTCCAGTAGTCCTCAGTGCTTCTGGGTCTTTACTGTATTTTTTCCAGATTTGTTTTAGCTTGGCAAAGTTTAGTTGCCCAAAAGCCTCTGCAGTGATTTTAGGAAGTGATGGGCTTGAAGTGCTTTTGTTTGGGGTTAATTTTTGTGATTTCTTAAGCTTGGAGAGAAAGTCTTCACCATCAATGTTGTCGGATTCTCCCCCCAGTGTGCTGGCCAAATCCATCCACTGCTTTTCATGCACATCAAAGAGAAACCTGAAATTATCTCTGTTCATTTGCTTTTGTTCGAATTATGAGATGAGCAATATGAGAACCTGATCAACAGACTGGAAATTATTCTATTTCAGATATTTTTCTGGCTGACAAACATGGCTGTTAAATATATAATGAAGGCTGGATCTAGAAGATCAATCTAGACAAAACCTTCAAGACAGGCTAAAGAAACACCTGTGTCACCTAAATGTTTTACCTCTGTGCTTACAGTACTTACAGTAAGTAGTTTATTGCCTCGATTGTACAGACGTTCTAGGTCAAGTGCATATGCTAAATGGCTAAGAATCTGGTTTTGGAGGTCAGTGTTTGTGAATGGACTCCTCAGTGGTAATTCATGAACTTCCTGTGAGCAGATGCTCAAAAGAATAGAACCACTGCCAAGTGGTTCAGCCTGTCTTCAGCTTTTCCATTTCCCAAGATCTGTGCGCGTAAGAATTGGCTGAAAAGTAAAATTGCCATTAGCAGAGGATCTAAGCCCCATTTCTTATTCTCCATTCTGTCTGTGGTATATTAAATATGTTAATGTCTGGTTAGGTTTGTTTTGTTGAATTATGACAAATTATGTGTGCATCTCTATAGTGAATGAGTACAAGGAAAGTGAGGTTCTCTCTTTTTTTTTTATTAAGCTGGTTCAGCCTCTGAAGCAGTTGTGTCCCACCACTTTGAATAGAATTCTTGCATCATATTTTTTCTAAAACAACGAGGGCTCCATTCTTTGTATTGCACAGGTTGGCTCTGAATCTACGCGCGTATTCAGCATTGCCATGGCAACCTATAGACAAATTTGCTGGAGGAGCAGAACTTGGCCGCATCACCTCTGACTCAGGATGGTTTATTAATGAGCAAACCAGTTGTCTCCACTAATACTTAATACCCAAGCGTCTGTGTCACTGAGTCTGTACCTGTTCAGTCTTGAGTAGTCTCCCATTACAGGACTGATATGATGGTTATTATCACGTCATCACTATATTAATACTTATTAATGTATTTATCTCTAAAATGGTCAAAGATATATGCAGTCTCTGATCTAAAGTTATTACCACCTGATTAACCTCTTCTTTTGTTGTGCTGTTTTTTTATTTGCTTGTTTTTGGCATTGATTCACACAGGATTTCATGTAAAATGTTAAATATATTGTCATATTTTATTAAAAAAAATACAGTAAGTATTGTGGATGGCATGGCCATGCTAGGAGTTTTACCAAGCACTAAATTCCCAAGTGCAAGCGCTGAAGTGCTGTGGGAGGCCAGCGTTGTGCAGTTGGTGCTCCTGTGGTGATCCTGGCCAGTTTCTGACGAAATGCAAATTTCCTTGGCCGCTCAGACAGGGAGTCAAATGAGGAGCTCCTGCTCTCAAAGCACAGAAATTGCCCCCCGTGTTCCTGCTCGGCTCTGATTTGATCAGACAGTCACCTGGTCCGGATTGGTGTCCTCTCTCTTTCAACCCCTCTTTTCTCAACTGCGAGATGCTTCCTGGATCCACAGACGCACTGAAGCCAGAGCCGTGCTCCTACTACGAAAAACCAGTTCCTGGTTCCTAACCCACCACAGAGACGCTGTCACAACGGAGGACTTTTCATTCATTATTTTAGCTCTTGTGTCCTAAATAGTCAGGAAGACCTGACATTTCTAGAAATTCTTGGTGTATTGTGAGACTTGTGCGACTGAAATGAACTTTCGACTTTGCAGGAAAGAATTTCAAATGGGATGTTTGCCCCTCTGAGAACGAACAGAAACACAAGCTTTCTTAGTTTTAATACTGAATGTGAGCATCAAAATTAAAATGGACTTTTAATTATTGGTTACCTTGTGATTAATTTCCCTTATTTACATTGACTTTCTGATCATGCACTTCTGCAGCTGTTGAAAACGGATGTCCAGAGTTGCTCTATGCTTTTTGTTCAAATCCAATGACATTAGGCTGCGCTGGAATTGCTCTGGAGAGGTGAAAGGTCAAGCAGTTGGGCGCCATTGCTGTGCTGCACTGCAGTGAACTCGTTGGGTTATTGGAATGGATAGTCCCCAATAACTTGCCCTCTATTTCAAAGCATGGATGAATGGAGCAGTCGAGTCTGCATTCAGTCTAGAATAGTTTGTAATATTATTTCTCCTGTTGTGCAAAGTCAAAAAGAAAAGGGGGTGGGTTATGAGGATTAGCTCATTTACTTGCACATCAGCCTTTTAATTTCTTTTTAGAAGATCTCATCGTACACGCTCCAGTACACTTGAAGTTAACTTTACATACGTGCCTGTCTCCTGAGTGATGCTTGAAGAAATTATCTGAGCTCTGGTCTCCTGAAATGCAGAACTTTTTTTATTTTTAATTGCAGGCTCTCCTGTTTCTGGTTTTGTTGAACTGCTGTTTTATTTCAGTTTAGAACATCTGCTTTCCCAATGCAAAATATTAATAATAATAATAATAATAATAATAAAGCTACAGTGTTATTCAGACCAAGGCTAGTGATTCTGGATTGCTTGTAACTGTGAGATACATGTGAGTTAAACTACTGAACCTGAATGCTGTTGCCGACAGTGCTGTTTTGTAAAACTGTCGTTTTTTTTCTGGCTCTAGGTGGAAGGCCACTTAATTTTAAAAAGGTGTTTTAAAAAAAAAAACAATTTTTTTCTTTGTTCTTTGATACCCTGCATTGCAGATTGGAAGCAAAAAGTTTTTTCTTGCTGCAGTTTTTAATGTGAGCCTTTATCATGTCTCAGAAGACTAGATTGAAAAATGTCATTCATTCTGCTGAACAGTTTGATGTGGCCATGGAGGAAGCAAACAGAGCTGTTGGTTTTTGCTTCTAAAGCCTTGCATCTGCCTCTGAATGTGCCTTTACGCAACGGGCGAGGTTCTTCTCTTAGTTAACAGTCCTGTTTGTTAATGATCATTCATGCTGGGATGGAGAAGAGGCTCTTGCAGTATCTCAGCTCTCCTGGTTGTCTGAATTCAGCGATATTGGGTCATCTTTTCCTATTTCAATGTGGGGCTCCATGATGTTCCGGTTGGCCTCCCGTCTGCTGATGCTCTGGCAGCAGTGCTGGAGGTGCCTCACCACGTCCCTCCGGGCATCCTGGCACGGCTGGCAGAGGAAGACGAGGAGCACCAGCTCGAGGCAGCAGGCGGAGAAGAGCACAAGCTCTGCACTGTGTGTCAGGGCCTGCTTCCAGAGTGAACCCTCACCTGTGTCCGATTTCAGGCCACTTCTGTGGACCAGGATAGAATTGTAGACCAGTCTGCTGCAGAAAGCAATAAGGCCTACTGCCAGGATCCCTGAACATGCCTTAAGCCTGGAAGGGAAGCTCACTTTGTCTCTTATCCACACGACACAGCAGGTGATGAGGAGGCCCATCAGAAGGAGATAGGGAAGCAGAAATCCAAGGCTGAATTTGGCTATGTCATACTGGGGCAAGGCTTCAGGCGGATCCAGTTGGCAGGCGATGTTCTGATGGATCCCCTCGTGTGTCCCCAGAAGCCCCGTTATCAGCACGGAGCAGAGGAAGGCGGCGAGAGCTGACAGAGCCACGCACACGGCAGGATGGCCCACGGCCTTCCTCACCAGAGCTACTCTGGCGCGACTCTCCTCCCACTTCAGAAAACACCCCACGAGAACATGAAGAAACTGGGCGTTCAAATAGGCAAAGTTGAAGAAGAAGGAAAACACGGCACAGCTCGGGTTAGTGATCTTCGAGTAGGGCAGCAGAATGGTGGGGATGGAGTAAAGAATGATGAAAGAGTCTGAAATGGAAAGGGCACCAACAAGGATGTCCAGTTTTCTGAAGGTGCATCCAGTTCTGTAGGACTTAAGGTAGCTGTAGAGAATGAAACCGCTGGCTATCAGGCCTACTAGAGCAAGGGACAAGTAACACCAGTCCAAAGCTGCAATGTCTTTCCCCAGACTGCGGCCCTCTGTTGTTGTGCTGGTCTCCAGGAGGGTGGTGGTTGTTGCAGTGCTGGTTTCCTCCAGTGCTGCAGTGCTGGTCCTTGTGCTAGACTCAGCGCTGTCTTGGCTGGGGAGCTCTGTTGTAGTTGTACTTGTTTCATAGGATGACCCTGTTGAGCTTGACTGGAGGGGGAAAGAAAACAAAGATGCTGAGTGAGAGGGAAAGAACAGTAAGGGGAAATGCTGCAGGATAAAACATCTCTCTCGGTTTTTCATGATTGCAACAAGGGTGCCACCTAATGTTGGAACCTGCTGATGTCTTCAGTAACAGGGTATGGGCAAGGATGTGCATTGTTTTGCTAGTTCTGGTGTATACTGCTTGTTGTAATGGTACTGTTTGACAATGGTGCCCCTTATTCAACCAAGATGAAATAACGAGGCTTGATCTAAGATCTTTTTCTCAAACATCAGAAGCCATAGAACGCTGAGCATTCCAGAGGAACTGGAATTGTCTGCATCAGGTCGCCCCAAGCGGTGCCATACATTTCTGACCCATTAATAAAAATCGGACCCCTGCGTGACGATTTGTGCCAGCTCTTGGTGTTGTGCCCACACGTTATCCGTGCCACTCAGTCTGGTCCGACACTGGCTTCTTTAAAAGTCCACTCGCACAGAGGAAAGTGATTAAAAGGAATGGGCAGATAAGAGCAGAAGGCTGGAATGCAATCACTCTGAGCTTTCTTAGGCACATGGTCTTGCATTCTCATCTGTTTCTGTTTCATTACTAACAGTTGTGGCTTTGATTAGGTTTTTAAAATTGTACGCTCTTGCACAAGCAAAACTTACATTATGGCCTTTAGATCTCTTGATACATAAGAAACCGTTTAATCATTTAAAATTAGGCTTTCATAGCTCTTTGAGGGATATTACATAATAGCTGTAGTTTTTACCAAACCAATCTGTCTGGCTAATTGTACCTTTTTAAGTCTTATCATGTGGAAAAATGTCAGTTTTCAGGAGGTACAGCAGCCAGATCTCAAATATTTCCACCAATAACTCTTTACTGGTCCCTTTCAGTAAAGCTGTAGAAGAAAAACATTTGGAAGCATTTAGGTACCCTCATTTAACATTCAGAGATGGTAACTGAGTTCCCTGTTGGGTCACAAAGATACCTTGTAGGTCAGGAAGTGAATATTTAATTCATAGTTTCTTTACTAGGTTTACTGAACATTCATTTGCCTTAGCATTGAAGTGATAGTGATGATACACTGACAAGATGTGGAATATTCAGCCCACCATCTGAATAGTCAGTCCTGTAATTTACCAAACCACTTTATATCATACGGTGTCGTGAGAATCCGGAGTCTATCCGGCAAGCAATGAGCGCGAGGCAGGGTACACCCTGGACAGGACGCCAGTCCATTGCAGGGCAAGTGCAACCCAATCACACATGGGGACAATTTGGAGGCCACGGTAAAGGCAGGGGGGGGAAATTTGGCACAGACACCAGGATAACTCCCTACTCTTCTCGAGAAATGCCCGGGGAACTTTAATGACCACTGAGAGTCAGGACCTCTAAAGTCTCATCTGAAAGATGGCGCCCAGGTACTGACCAGGCTCAACCCTGCTTAGCTTCAGTGGATAGCCAGTTGAGAGCTGCAGGGTGATGTAGCTGCTGGCCCATCTGAATAGTCTCACCTTAAAAATATTTTATTTAGTGAAGAACTCCCCTATTCAGTGGAACCTGTTAAAATGCATTCTGTTGTCTTGTTTTAGCAATTGAGAAAACTTTCTTTTGACTGAAATGTAGGCAATCTGTTGCTCATGTGACGTAGGGTAGCATCCAGCCAGGACTTTCTTTTCTGTATGGGCTGATATTGATCAAGCTCTTAGCTTATAATCATAATTGCAGCAGCAGCAGTATTATGTTGTGTTATGGCCTAATTTGTGTTTTTAAAGAGAGAAATATGGAAAGTCTTTTTGTGCCTCTTTTGTTAAAGGTTAAAAACTGCTGCTTACACAGACGCTGGTGGTCTTTTAACTGAAGGCATATTCACTAGACACCTCTTCACCCAGCTTAATATACGATGGTTTCATTGTGAGCACTTCCTCACTGTCCGGCTCAACTTTCTGAATTTTGGCCCTTTCCAGGTTCCTAACTACTGATAGATAGAAGTACTGTATAGACATCCTCCATCTCCAGCAGTTCTGAACTGTCAGAACAAAGAATCTTGCAAAGAATCTCGTTCCAGAACAGAATTTGCTGCAATGTTCCACTCTCTTATTTAAGTGAGCCTATTTAAAGGCCCTAAAACTGTTCTTTAAAAACATACATTTTAATATTGTTTTTTCACACTTTGTCTCTGGTTTGTCTGGCATCTTTGTATACTTCTGTTAGCTCTCTTAGCATATCGGAAATAATTAATGCTCTTATACTAATGTGAACGACACACACGAGTGGATCTTACCCTGTCTTCAGGCATTGATTTTATTTCTTAGTCGTTTATATATAGCTCCAGATGACGCCGGATATGTGTGCTAACAAGGAAATCATACAGCGGCTGGTGCTCGGCAGCCATTTAAAGAGAGAGGCACATCCTGCCTGGCACAGTAGGTGTTACCCTGGCAGAGCCCACTGGGTGGGAGAGCAGGCTCCTGCCCACATGTAGGAGGCCCTACAGGATGTGATCCAGCCTGGTATAAAATTAACTGCCAGGTCATGGGCGCTTGGGTAAAAAGCAAGAGGAGTTTAAAATTTCTGAAATAAAGCATGCACTTAAAAATCTGTATGTGCACCATTTCACTGCATCTCGAGATACTGATTTTTGTATTATTAGCGGTGAACACGACCCATATATCATAGAGAACCTTTTCTGTCATCTTTTACAGCTGTTTGCACATCTTTCATGATTTCTGTCTTGGACTGAACATGAGTGCATGTTACAGGGACAGAGTTTCCAAGCATACTGTGTTGTCTCTCTCACTTCACGCCATTGGTACCCGGTTCAAAACTGTGCACAGCGTTTGTATTTGCGTTTTTATTGCTTTCATTTTTTTAAAGAAAAAACATTAAAATGGCAGTGTGTATTCCTTTCAGACATTCTGTTCCTGTCAAGCTGAAAGTTTGGAAGTCAGTTTTAGGGTCTCTTGTAACTGCTGTAACTCTGAATGTGCCTGCACCTTTAAAATGCCTCTTTTTTTGTCATAAAAGAAGTCAATATTTTATAGAAAAAAAATAAAGCTGTTACTTACCATCTTTTTGTTTTTTATTGACCTTGGTGCGGTTGAAAACTGCGTGCAGGAGAGTTCAGGAGATTTCTTTCACTTCCTCTGAGAGGCGTCTGTCACAGACGCAGCAGAGATGCGTATTATAAGGTACTGCCTCAGGAATTGGGCTGGTCATGTTTCAAAATTCAACCCCCTGCCGGTGTGCTGGCTTTTTGCGGGCTGCTGTAAGGCATGCAACTTTTTTTGTGTCAGTGCAGCAGGGGTCTTTTGTAATGAAATTGAAAACATGAAAGTTTTCTCCTTTCCAGTTTCACTGGCTCTGAGTTGTGCTGGGCTGACGTGTTTTATCTACATGTATATAGGTTGTGTGCAGTACTGAATTTTTTTCTGATCATTGAGGTACAAAGCTGGAGGTGTCATGATTAAAAATCCCATTTCACGATCAAACCATAAAAAGTAGCAAAATGTTCATTTTTTGTCTGAATTATGAGAAGGATGGAGTGTTTGTCACTGGGTCTGAACTTACCGGGGTTGATCCGAGATCAGGGGCAGACCTGGTGCGTAGAGTAAGAGTATCTTGTTCAAGTCTGGAGATGGAGAGTGGGAGAGGAAGGCTAGCCAAGCAGGAAGCAGGTTGTGCAGTGAGAGCTGATGTTCACATACTGCATTATCCTCTCCATAGCACCTGCGTGCAATTGGTGTACCTGCAGGGCAGTATGCTGTTAGTGGATATAGCAGCATGGGGTGTTGCTCTGCAGTTTTACTCGAGAGTCGTAAATGTACTGTATAAAGTTGCTAAATCATATGAAGCACAGTCAACACCCATTTTAAGCATATGACCTTGGTTTATTATCTGTGCATTTCCCCATTTATTGTGGGGAAAGTCCCACATTGCTGATTGAACAGACAGAATTCCCTCTTTGGCAGATCCTGTCTGTTGAATCTGAAGTGGATCAAAGTGACGTCTGTGCTAAAGCAGGGTTTTACTGTACTGGTGCAGTGAAGTCAGGAGGGGTAAGCTCAGGCCCTGGAGGGCAGCGGTTGAATAACTGAATTAAACATACGATTCTCTGTCTTCGGGGTCTGGTGCTGTGAAAAGCCCGCTGCTACTGCCCCTCTTGAGGGGAAGAAATAGAAATCAGGCAGGGCTGCTGGTTTTCAGTGGTTGTTTTTGTTCACGTGTATATGGTCAATATGTTTTCTAGATAAAATCACTGAAATCTGTTTATCACAAATCAGGTGAGTTATCCTTCAATTGGAAACGCAGTAGATGGCATGCCTTGGTCACCCATCCTAGGACTAGCTTGTACCCTGTTTTTAACTGTAACAGTTCCTCCTCTTTGCTGTCCATCTTGCTGCTCTGTGGACGTTGTTCTGAGAGACAGACCTCCACCCTATTAGAAGCTCTAAAATAAGACCGGCTTCTCTCTCAGGCACTTTCTAGGGCTTGGTAGCCCTTAGAAAACACAGCTTGTTTTATTCCCCATGACCTCTGTCGCTGTGGCGCAGCTGTCCAGCAGTGCTAATGGCTTTGCCGTGGCTTGTTAGTCAGCTGTCACATGTTGATAGTGCGGTCACCTGGCCATTGGGGTCACACGCATTTCAGATTGGTCAGAGCGCCTCATGGCTCTGCCACTGAACACCAGGTTCAAAACCTGCACCGCTTGCTACATTGACATCATTGCTCAGGGATCGCATTTTTCTGTCCGATTTAAGTGGTCATAAAAGAAGAATTAGCCAGATCTCACGTTCCCACAAGATGGGGGTCTCAAGGTTTGTGGGTGACATGGTTTAAGTAGTGTGTGAGTGCAGCGAGGGCGTTCTGTACAGAGGCCACGGCGCACATGTTCAAGGCAGAGGGTGCTTTGCTGAGGGCTCTAATTTTAGACTCGCTAGTGCAGGCGGAAGCTACAGAGGAAAGGTGATGTGTGTGCTGTCTTGTGGAGTGAGGCTCTGTGCATATTTCAGAGGGCTCCTTTTTGTATCACTACCATCGTGTTTAGAAAGAAGAAAGAACAGGGCACTGGGAGGTTAAGATAAAATGAGTGGATCCAGCAGAAATCACCCTGACCCGCAAAGCAGCATTAAGCTCTACACTACATTTAGGGACCACTAGTTGTCAAATGAAATGTTTTTGTGGAAAAACCAAAATGTCCTTTTTGGTTTCAATCAACTGATACAGCTTTCAGTCTGGATCCTGGCACTATTTGCCACTGGTCTGGAGGCCCTTTAAAGACTTTTGTCATCTACAGACTTTATGATCTGCTACCATCTGGAAAACGGTACCGGAGCATTCGGGCCCAGACTACCAGACTCAGAGACAGTTTTTACCCCCGCACTATCAAACTATTCAACTCTCAGCCTCTCTCACCTACGATCTGAACCTCACAGTGCCTTCTCTCTTACCAAAAACTCAAACACACATTAAAAAAATCTACCTCTACCATACATGTCAAAAGCTCACTCCCCATAATTTCTATCCCTTTATTTCATTCTGTTGATGCATATTTTTGCACATAACCTGTTACCTTTTTGTTGTTTTTGCACATCGTCTGTTGTTGTTTTTGCACATCGTCTGTTGTCTCTGTCTTTCTTTTGTTATACAATTGTACTACTATTTTTTTCTTGTACTACTTATGTCCGAGAGCTAGCTAAATAGCATTTGGTTATACCATATACCTGTATATGAGTATAATGACAATAAACTTGAACTTGAACCTATTTGAGATTATCAACAGAAATGACTGTTACCCCTGGTTTCTCTTTCTTTATGTTCTTCTGTTTTTACCCATGTGGTCGACTGCTTAAGTGTTAAGTCTTAAGACTAATTAAGCTAAATTAGGGATAAATTAGTGTCAGGATTTTTTGACAATTCACATTTTAAAAAAAGTTGTTCCTCATGTTTTTTCTGTATGAAATTCAAATCCAGGAAGAGGGAATACAACTGGAAATTTAGCTGGAGAATGTAACCTGAAAGCCAATCTTGAGCTATACAGCTTGTAGAGAATTTTCCAGACGTGGAATGGGGGAAAAACTGCAACGTTAATTAACATTCAACACTTTCAGTGATTTTAGAGTATTGTAGCAGATGAAACTGTGATGCAGGCCGCCCTGATGCCTCCTGCGTTTAGCCTCGATGATGTATTTAACATGACAAAGAGGAGACGAGTGGAACATGATGGGGAATCTTCAGATCTGCGGTGCCTGGCAGGTGTGCGTGGGGCGCAGGCTGTGTGCAGGAGGTTAGCTGTGCTCATCCCGCACAGGAAGAGAGAGTGGTCGTGTCATCTTTACCAGTTCACGGTCAGGCCTCGCTCCCTGCAGCGCTCACGGACAGCTCCACTGCCCCTGCAGCGAGCATGAGCCCTGCTCTTTCAGCAGAGCCAAGCTGGAGCTGCTGCTCGGCTGACACAGAGCGCACAGGAAGGAAGTCAGGCCTGCATGTCGACTCGCCAGATGACTAGTTAGTTGATTTCCTGAACTTTCTAAACGTGCATTATTTCCTTTTTAATATCTGCACAACTTGCATTGATGCTTCCCAATCTCTGACTTTAGTATAATAATATATAAAAGTATCAAAGGAGCAAGTAATTGGTTTATTACTTGAAAAGAGAAGAAGGAAAACACAACATTTTGGCTGTGGGGCCTTCTTCAGGTGTCCTGCATATTAAAGTATCATCATAATTTTTAACAACTCTAACTGGCTCCTAGAGTGCAGTATTGTGACATCGTTACTGTAGACATCTGTATCTCTGCTGACCTTTGTGGTTATAGCATTGCTGTCGCTTGTGGTTGTTGTATGTCAGTATTTTTTTCTTGCACTTTGGTTGATAGGAAGGCAGTCCAGTGATGTGATGGTTAGCGCTGGGCTGGGGTACCTTCAGTGTGGAGTTTCCATGTTCTTCCTGCATCTGTCTGACGTTTCTTCCCACTTTCCAAAGCCATGCCATTCAGGTTACTTGGTCTAAGTTGTCCTTCTGTGCTTACCCTCCAGCGTGCCTCCTGGGATACGCTCCATTCTGCTGTGATCCCTGCCAGGAATGAGCTTTATTAACATTTAAATTAATGTTATAACTTTGTTTTGCTGATTATATGGGCTGCCATATTGTAGTGCAGAATGTTTTCTCTTGGAATATCAAGCGCCATTTTCCCATTTGAATCTTTCTTTTCAAAATGAATTTGTAATTAACAGGAGAAATTGTAGGCCTCAGCCTTACTGTACATGATTTTCTATCACTTTTTGTTATATTAAATATGTCCAGTTGAGGAAAGAATTCCAACAGTTAAGTAGAAAGAGCTCTTCAGCTGTTGCAGTGCCCTTTCTCTGCAAGACTGTCGAATCCTCTTCTGGTTAACAGCACTTCTTCCTTTTGGCCACTAGGTGGAGCCGTAAGACAGTTAAAATGGGCTGTGGTTTGTACAGCATCCAAACGGCTTCAAAATCACGTCTCAATGGTCTGTCTCTTTTAGGCACCTTTCATTTCCTGCTCCCAACACTGCTTTGACCTTCTATTTTAGCTTTATGCTTTTATACAGTTTTCAAAAAGGGGCGGATACTTCAGTATCCACAAACAGCCCTCAGCAGTGGAACCACAAGCTGAGAGACTTCAGGCCTGGACCAGTTTCGTCTCCTCCACACCCTCCTGCTCCAGGTGTAGCTGTACACCCTACCATTCTTTCCCTCCACTGAACTGTACTCATGCCGCCAGACCATACGTGTTAATTGCTGTTGACCTGTTCTGTAGTGTTTCAAGTGGAAGATAAAGACATGATGTAGTATTGAAATAGTTATTTTATAAGGTCGGTTTTTGTAGCTACTTATTTATATGTTGTATTAAAAAATTAAAGCATTAAATGTGAATTTCTTTTTCAGCCTTGAAAACTAACGCACATTCCCAAGCCTGCTTCGAGATCTGTCAATCTGCTGAACTCAGTGTACACACCTAGAAGCAGTCATGGCAAAAGAAAGAGTTCAGTTGACAAAGCGTGGCGCATCAGAGCGGTTCGGTGTATGACTGGCTCCTGTAGGCGCTTGTGCTCACAGTCGCAGCACGTGAGGGGGATTAGCCCCTGAGGGGGGGCAGGAAGGTGTCTAGCTGGCAGCACTAATGAGATTACGGCATATCCCAAATCCACTTGGGGGGTCAGAGGTCACGGCCTCAATCAATTGAGGCTAGTATTGGAAGGCAGAGATGAGGATGGACCTCCAGACTGACTGACATTTTACACTCTTCCACACTCACACAGGGCTGCACACACAGAGGAGTGACCCCTTCCACACTCACACAGGGCTGCACACACAGAGGAGTGACCCCTTTCACACTCACACAGAGGAGTGACCCCTTTCACACACACACAGAGGAGTGACCCCTTCCACACACACACAGAGGAGTGACCCCTTTCACACTCACAGAGGAGTGACCCCTTTCACACTCACACAGAGGAGTGACCCCTTTCACACTCACACAGAGGAGGGACCCCTTTCACACTCACACAGAGGAGTGACCCCTTTCACACACACACAGAGGAGTGACCCCTTCCACACACACACAGAGGAGTGACCCCTTTCACACTCACAGAGGAGTGACCCCTTTCACACTCACACAGAGGAGGGACCCCTTCCACACTCACACAGAGGAGTGACCCCTTTCACACTCACAGAGGAGTGACCCCTTTCACACTCACACAGAGGAGTGACCCCTTTCACACTCACACAGAGGAGTGACCCCTTTCACACTCACACAGAGGAGTGACCCCTTTCACACTCACACAGAGGAGTGACCCCTTCCACACTCACACAGAGGAGTGACCCCTTCCACACTCACACAGAGGAGTGACCCCTTCCACACTCACACAGAGGAGTGACCCCTTCCACACTCACACAGAGGAGTGACCCCTTCCACACTCACACAGAGGAGTGACCCCTTTCACACTCACACAGAGGAGTGACCCCTTTCACACTCACACAGAGGAGTGACCCCTTCCACACTCACACAGAGGAGTGACCCCTTCCACACTCACACAGAGGAGTGACCCCTTCCACACTCACACAGAGGAGTGACCCCTTCCACACTCACACAGAGGAGTGACCCCTTCCACACTCACACAGAGGAGTGACCCCTTCCACACCTCCATGGGGTTGTACACACAGAAGAGTGACTAACTTTGTTAGTTTCTATCTCTTTTTTTACCTAGTTGTGATTTTTTACACATATGCTGTAAAATGTGTGTATAAAACGTTACACACTTGGCATGGTGTCGCAGTGATTAGCATTTTCTGGACCTGGGGTGCTGTCTGCATGGAGTTTGTTATAATATTTATTATAATAATTCTATACGCTTATATAGCGCTTTTCTGGACACTCTTCTCAAAGCGCTTTACAGGTGGGGACTCCCCTCCACCACCACCAGTGTGCAGCCCCACCTGGATGATGCGACGGCAGCCATAGTGCGCCAGTACACTCCCCACACACCAGCTCTCAGTGGGGAGGAGAGCAGAGTGATGAAGCCAGTTCACAGATGGGGATTATTAGGAGGCCATGATTGGTAAAGGCTAATAAGAAATTTGGCCAGGATGCCGGTGTAACACCACCACTCGTTTTGATTTTTAATCCAATGTTTTTTTAATCAGGATTTGTAATGACCACAGAGAGTCAGGACCCCGGTTTTATGTCTCATCTGAAGGATGGCGCCTTTTTTACAGTACAGTGTCCCATCACTATAGTGGGGCATTAGGACCTACACAGACTGCACGGTGAGCACCCCCTACTGGTCCCACTAGCATCTCTTCCAGCAGCAACCTTAGTTTTCCCAGAAGTTCTCTTATCCAGGTACTGACCAGGCTCACACCTGCTGAGCTTCAGGTTGAGTTGCAGGGTGATATGGCTAGTTGGCTTCTGGGAAAATTAGCCCTGGACTGGTTGACTGGTTGTGTGTGTCTGTGTCCTGCTTTGGTGCTTTGCTTTGGTGTCCTGTCCAGGGTATCCTGCCTTGCGCCCATTGCTTGCCGACATACTCCACCACGAGCCTGTGTTGAATAAAGTGGTTAGAATATGGATGAATGATGAAACTTTGTTCCATGTTCTTGTGATATACAGTAATTATTCAAATTGGAATTATTTGTTTCAAGATCCATCAGTCGCAGAAAGTTTGAGGTGCTTTCCGAGGAAGTAATGTTAAGAACTTAGTATTGCTGCCTTAGAAAGAGCTCAAAGAAGAGTGACCAGAAAATTCCAGGTCTAAATGGAGTGTCATCCCCTGGCAGGTTAAATGAGTAAAATCTTCTCAGCCTTTAGCTGAGGAGATTATGAGGGAACTTGATACAAGTAGCCAGGATCCTGCAAGATCCCGACAGCCTCAGTCTGGTGCATTGCTTCACACTCAGCAGTAAAAGAAGACCTCAAGGGCACATCTGATTATCCCAGGAAATTATATTTAGGGTTGAGAGTAATGGCCACTCTTTGAGCAAAGAGTGGTGGGTGTCTGAAACCAGCTCTCCAGCCATGTTATTGAAGCGTAATTAGAAGTGTCCACGAACCAGTCTAACTCAACCGCATATTTCTTAACGCGATCTTGAGCAACGCTTTGATATCGTTATTCTTTATCTAATTCCCCTTGAATGACCTTATTTGTATGGATAGAACTTTGGGTTGTTAATTAATAACCCACTCTAACTCGTTTTTCTAAATATGTAATTATCACCTTTGTGACACACAGCAGAGATTGATTGCGTCTTCTCAAGCTCCTCAAAGTAATCTCCTTTCCTCTTGGGAGAGACATTAACTGAATCTTCAAGTCTTTCTAGAAAGGCTACAAAAGAGAAGGGACAATGATCGTATCAATAAATAACGAACTTAATAAAATTGACCAGAGTGCGGTCTGCTTTCTCTGAATATGTGACTCTTCTCCCCAGAAGCTTTGTAGGGAATCTGGGTTGGAGTTCTTTAGGCTGAACTGTGCCTTCAGTTTTTGTCTCCTTTTCTCAATACCAGGAAACAGGCTCTTTGAAAACGTGAGGTGATATAACGCTGGATCAGGGCTTTCTGTGTGACTCAGAACACTGGTCCCGCAGGTCGTGACCTGCCAGTCGGACCCGTTTCTTGAGCTCAGTGTTTTTCACACTCTCTTCCTCTCGGCAGCGTGCTCGCTTCACCCCTGACTTTCAGGCTGTTAGATGGACGTTTTGTTTGTGCTTCAATCCAGCTCAGACCCAGCAATAAAACCAAAATCTCTTTAAACACAACTGAGCCAGTGGTTACATAATCTTGCTCTGCAGAGGAGCTACTGTATTACAGTTATTCCAGGGTGGCTGCCAGATTATTTTATAACATGCCCCTCAGAATAATCACTGAGATTATCTAGAGCCATGTTTCTCAATCCCCAGTCTACAGACCCACAGCAGTCCCTGGTGCAGTGCCGACCGGTCCCTGCTTTAAGTAACATTACTGATTAAATTCTAATCTACCTACCGGCTCTTTTTAGCGTAAATGTTCGTCAAAGGAGGAGAACTGGAGAGAGTTGGTCCCTGGTGGAAATAAACTTGAGAAATGTATTGATCTTGATCTTGGTTGTAAACTCTGCGATATTTCACAAAAGCACACCTGATTTAAACTCCATTGGTAAACGTTTTCCGTGTGTCTCTGTGAGTAGTGCTGGGACGTTTTGCCTGCACAAATCCAGTGTGCAGTGTTCAGTGCCGTTTATCTCTGCCAAAATAAGTTTTAATGAGCTATTAAATCCTTCCTTGACATTCTGGGTCTGATCTGATATGTTGGTTAGCACAACAGATGTTGTTGTAGGGGCGGGTGGGACAAGGTTCCTGTGGTTTTCTGGAGATGCTTTGGAAGCTTTCGCAGAATCAACAAATTGAAGCGATTGTCGCAGAGATTGGAGAACAACAGATGAAGTGTTACAGCTTCCTTTCATCTGAGTGCCAATAATTGCTGCGCTGGTTAACCGCACCAGAGGCAGAGCAGGCGGGAGGTGGGGTTAGCTGAACGTGGGGGACTGCTCGGTACTGCTGGGGTCCATTCCGTGTCTGTTGACGCGGGCCCCCAGTTCCCAGCGCTGGTAAAATAAACGCTGCTGGCGTGTGGAAGGTGGCTTGAGTTCGGCTGATCCTGGGTTCCCTTTTTAGGCAGGAGGGCCGCTTTGTGTTACTGGTCGCAGTTTGAAAGCCAGCGCTCATCCATTAGCTGGCGATGATAACGGAGACCAGGAGAGACGTGATATTCTAGCTGTTGTCAAACAACTAGGACTAGTGAAGGACACAGCGTAGAGTCACTGACAACTGTCCAGCTTTGGCTAAAAGAAAAAGCTAAAACGGGGGATGAGTGAATTAAAGTCACTGACCTTGGCTTTAACCTGAAGAAACAGTGTGCTTGACCAAGCCTTTCTTGTTTGTTTTATCTGGAAAATAATTGTAAAACAGCCTGCTTGAAAAAAAAAGGAACGATCTCATTGTGTAACGAAAGAGCTCAGCATGTAAACCCAGAAGAAATGGATGATGAAAGCCTGGCGTCTTAATGACTAAACTTGTGTCGGCGAATACAGTGCTTACACAGTCCTATCTCAGCACACTGAGTACACTTGTCTGTTGTACTCCTGCCCAGACAAAGTGCCTGCCTTAAGCCAGTCTTGTGGTTTTCCCAAGCGTAGATGAGTTTTTGATTGTGAGAATATGCAGTGTACAGCTGTTTTAAAAAAGGGACTACTGAATCTTCTTAATGGTTCCCATATCTTCACCTAGGGTTGGTTTAATTAAGAAAAATGTTATTGTTGTCTCGCTGCACAGGCAGACTTTGATCTGCAGGGTCTAGGTGGCTTGAGGCCCTGTAATGGACAGTGCCGGTATTGTGAGCTCAGAGCTGTGCTCCTGCGCGTCTGCGCTGCGGGTGCCCGGAGTCTGCCAGAGACTGCCCTCCCCGCCATCAGCCAGCTGCTCCTGGACGCCAAGGCAGCAGTGGAGATCTTTCCTGGTGTGGCGGCATAGAGCCAGCGCAGCGAGATTGTAACGAGTTAACTTGCTCTTTTTCATGGTCTACAAATGCACCCTGTAGTTCTTACATTACAGGAGATACTACGATGGCTTCATGTTAGGCTTTACGGGTTTCATATTGTAAAGAGACAAAATAAGTTCAAGTAGAAAACCACATTTGTGTGGTGTATATTATGAAGAAAAATGATAAATGCTCTGTGGGTTATTGTAAACCAATTTATAGCTGAGTTGTATACATAGCAACTTTTTATTTTCTTGTCATGTCATATGATCTTTAACATCTAACGTCTACAGCGGCATTCACACTCTGCACAGCTGTACAGACTGTAGCCTCGGGCACCAGAGAGCTTGCTTATTGACAGTCTCGTCGAAGTCGGAGCTACTGCTCTTTGTTATGGAAGTGAGATAGACACTGTGCATCCATTAGGCAGTTGTGGAATTGCGGCAGCATTTGATTATGAAATGTTTAGTTTTTTTTTTAAGAGGAGGCTCTCCTCAAAGCTGCTTAAAAGGTGCAATGCTCTGGTGTCTTGTCCTGACCTGGCTTAAATTTTATCCCTTCTACAATAATTACAAATCCAGATTGAGGCTGTTTCAAACTGAGAGGTAGCAAACCACAACTCCACAGGAACATGTGTAATATTAATAACGTTGTGTATTAAAATTATATGTAAGCGCATGCATTTAAACAGTACGATATGTACATAGTACTATTTTTTTCTGTATATGTGTGTGAAGTGGATGACAACCTCTCCTTCATTAATATTTAGAGGAAGTTACTAAGAGCAAGTTGACGTTGATCCAGTGGCGTGTGGACTTCTCTGGAAATGATTCATGTTGTGTCCGGAGACAAACTCCACAGCGTCTCTTTCGACGTGTGAGGAATTCCGAGAATGCTGTCCTCACTCTGTATCCGAAACGAGCCACAGGAAGGGTGGCCCGGCGGCGGCAGGCCTCTCCGCTCAGCTGCCGAGAGAGAGATAACCCCGCAGAGTCCCATCTCTGAGAAAGGTGCTTTCCCAAAGCTGGGCGAGTCGCTGAGGCCTCCTCCAGCTCTTGCAGCAGCCACCAGGGGAGACTACACCCAAAACACGGACGATATGCATCAATCCCCACCATTACACCGCTTTAACCCCACGTTTTGATGTCTGGAGCCGCCTGTCGTGAGAAACTAGCAACTTATTGCACAGTTGCAAAGGTAACGCACAATTAATCTCCAGACACAGTTCAGTTTGCACATCTGCGCTTAACTGATCTCAAAGAGCCAAGTCCTGGAAAGAAATGGGGAGTTTTAACTCAGCAATGAGAGGTCACGAGAGGCAGTTGACTGTATTGTTAAACAAAGGTTTCCTAAGTTAAAAAGGCCTACCTCTTGCGTGAAAGCAAGGCTGGTTTTGCCTTTGAAATAGTTGTGACCATCACAGCCATGTTGTTGAAACAAGTTTCCTGAATACTTGGGCTTCCCTGTTTGTAATCTTCCACCTCTTAACCATAATTCTGCATGAGCAGTAAATGTACTTAAGTGCATATTATAATATAACTTGTGTACCATATACAGTTATCTGCTATGAAGTAACAGGTCCAGTTACACTCAAATCATTATTAATGATTTAGCATTAGAGGCTTAAATACAGTAATATTAATCCTAATTAAATCACTTCTTAACACATAACATGCATCATGTATATATACATAGTATTGTATATAAAGGATTCAAACCACCGTCTTACGTATTTTGATCCTGACTGACACTTGTGACATGAAGTTTCCATTTTTTTAGTTACCATATGTCTTTTTTTAATTCTTTGTTTGGTATTAAACCTGAACACACAAACTTAAATTAATTATTTTTTGAAAACCTATAGTGGAACGTGTTTGCACTCTTGTGGTAAAAGATCGGTGAAAATCAATAATTCTTCCAATCAATAACTGTTCTAATACTCGGGAATCCAAAATGGCTCTTCAGGCCAGGCAGTCCACTAAGCACAGATTGGGTCTGTATCCTGTAAAAGCCATGAGAAAGTCATGCCTCTTGAGCTGTGTTTAAACCCAGATCCATCAGAAGTAAAAAGGAAAAATCTGAAAACGGGGCTGCACCCCTTTCTAAAGATATAATTACAGAATTATATGCATGCAAACAAGATAACAGTGCAGGCATATTCCACACACTGCTGAGCGTGAATGTCTCACTGTGACATTTCTACAGTCAGATGTGGTCATTAACCTGGTTTTGCTCTCTGTTGTGGTACAATGGAATTCCAAGACAGACCAGAATGCGACTGAGTAAGAAACACGCATCTTGGACACTCACAAGAACTGGAGAAAAACAAGCAAAAGCCAATGTGTTAAATATTCACACTGTTAGTTTATTGGTTTAACAGTCTTGAACTCATTAGAGGCAAGTGTTGTAGATAATCAACTAAAGTATCTAAATATATCTCTGTGAGAAAATAATACTGTATTTTGTACTGGTCTCTGTTTGTTAAGCCTCTAGGGTACAATATATACAGATACTTCATCATTTTATATATACAAATAGCTTTTACAAATTATAGTCATTTGTACATTAAAAAGGTCACACATTTGCACTTTCACATCATGAAAATTAAATAATTCTACACTCTGCTTACATAAGTGGGTTTAAAAAACTCTTACAGTACTTTTTAATATATATATATATTTTGGTAGACTGTATATTCTATAGGCTCTTCTATTCATGGAGGAGTCCTGTGCGCCGTGCCCGTGATGACCGAAAGAGGTCGTGACAATATGAGGGCTCAGGTTTTCAGTGGGCGTCTTTGTTCCAGGAAGGCAAGAATCCAAGGGACAGTCTCAGGGAGGTTTCACACGAGACGTAGGTGGTGCAAAGTACAATAACTAGCAACTCTTCCAAAGCAATACTTTTAAACTGAATGTTTTCTGAATGTGTGGTACAGACGTAAGCTGTCACACTCCACAAATAGTTTTTTTTTCCCCCCCATGAAATCATTCATTTATAGCAACTACAGCTTTATCATCAGTTTGTCCATCTACCACATGAAAGTGGCAGACGAGAAGAAGTGTTTTACTACGTTATTACTTCATGAGATCCCAATCGATAATCAGGTAGCACGCTAGGTTTATTTTTCTTGCCCTGAGATGCCGGCCTAATTCAGCAGTCACACAGTACTGGCACAGCTCTGGCTTTCTACTCAAAGTGTCAGGAATTACTCACGGGACTTTGATCTCGCAAGAAGCAAAGATTAACCGGGCAGGGTGTCTCCTTCCAGCTGTTTGTGGGTCAACACCAACTCTCAAATATTTTTCTCTTGGTCCTATTCTTCTGCAACACTTTAATAAAGTTTATCCACAGGCACCGTCCTGTCAGGTTACTAGATAAACCCATGCTTGAATAGTGTTTGAGTAGATCAGAGAAACATCTCCCAGCAGGGAATGATTCTTCATTTATTTAGGCTGTATCGACATAGTGTTATCTGAAATACTTCAAGACTCAAGACACATGGGTCTATATATTAACCATCCTGATTGCTGTTTTAAGTAGAAGTGTTGAACATTTTTCCTTTTTTCTCTACAATTCTGTAATTCATTATTTACTCAATAAGCACCGCTGGAGACAGAGAGCCTTTTCTAGAAATGTTATTTCACTGAGCCGTGAATAATATGAGATGCTTACTTTGCGGAGCACATTTTTTCCTGAAGGTGGCCAGATGTTGGGCACGTAGATGTGTAACCACTTACACGTCTCCTGTGCATCTAAGCAACAAATATACACCATTAACACCCTAAATTCTGTTCTCCCACAAAGACGGCCACTTTCCCAGAAATCCCAGAATGCTGTACAGCCACAATTAGTTGCTATAGCTTATGAGTCTTTGTTTGGGGTTTACCTGGAAGTCTGAGAGATTCTTTACGTAATGCCCCAGGGTGAATATGAGGTACGGGTATTGTGTGTGTGTTATACATGAAGTGTATTGTTTTTTAAGACTTGAGTGGACTTGGAATTGGATGTTGCAAACCAGGGGAAAGGGGGAAGAGGGGAATCTGTAATTATTAACATGGTTTGAACAAAGTGGCTTGCACGCTCAAAAAAAAAAAAAAAAAGCACTTAGTGGTTTCCTCGTAGTAGCCAGCTCTGCAAGAAATGCAAACAAATTCCCGTAGCATCCCGGCGCACTCGTTGCGCTCCAGTCCACGAAACCGGCGCAGGTGGGCCGGGACTCCTCCGTGATCGGCGTCCGTTTTACTTCCTTTCCGATTTTCCCCGGGGGCGTCTGCTGCTCTGGCCTGCCGCTCTTCGGTGAGCGACTCCAGATCCGAGGGGAGTGTGGCGGCGGCGGTGGCGGCGGCGTGGCCTCTCCTAGGCGACGACCTGCTGCACCGCCGAGCGCTCGTGCGAGCACCCCGGCCTCCCGCAGCGCAGCTTCGCCAGCAGCCGCTGCAGTTTGTGCGGGAAGTTCTTGTTCATGTGCCGGTACGTCAGCGGCATGGCGAAGCTGCTGGAAAAGGCCAGCAGTTCGGCCAGACACCTGACAAAATAATACACCGTTATCTGAGGTCTGCTGAGGTACCTCCCCTGCGCCCCGGACAGCGTGTGGACCAGCAGTGTCATGTAGTAGGGGGTCCACAGTGCAAACTGCACGCAGACTGAGGTCAGGAGGAGCCTGTGGATAGAAGGGTCCAGCCTCCCGGAGTCCTGGTCCAGCGGCGTGGACTCTTTCCGAATCCGCAGTATCAGCACCAAGGCGTAGAGGACCGCTATCGCGGGCACGACGTAGCCGATGAACATCATGATGGCGTCTGCTGCCTCCTTGTTCTGCATCTTGGAGCACTCGATGATTTTGGTGGACACGTGGTTGCACACGTAGAACAGGAGGGAGGAGAAGCTGGTGAGCACCGCCCCGCCCCAGATGAACCCGCACACATGCTTGGTGTTGTAGACGCTTGACATGTACGTCCTCGGCAGGGCGCGCTCGATGTAGTAGTCCAGGCTCAGCAGGGTGGTGGAGTACATGATTACCAAAGAGGAGATGTTGAACAGTATGAGCAAAGTGATGTAGATCTCGTTGTTGTAGTCCCAGATGGGCCACCTGGTGTAGCTAGGTCCCAGCAGCTCGATGGGGGCCACGATGTTGAGGACGAGCCCGGCAATGGCCATGTTGACAAAGTAGACATCAGGCATGGTCATGGAGACCTTGTTGTAGAGGTTGACCACCACCAGCAGAGCATTGTAGCACAGCCCCACGGGGAAGCACACAATGAGGTAGATGAGGGAGAAGACGGACAGGACGAGCCCGAAGTCCTGGCAGAGCTGGTGGTCCACACTGTGATCTGTCTCATTGTAAAACATACAGCTCCACATAGCGATCTTCCTGCAGGGCTTCACTTCCGATCACTGGTTCAACTGAAAAGACAGAGAAGACAAGACCTTGTTATTCTCTGGCACTGGATGTAACATACCAATCTTCCCTTGCCTATCCATCTTGACTGGCAATTCACCTTGACTAGAACTAGACTCCGTCGGGTGTTAATAATCTAATACGAAATATCAGTAGAAATCGTGACATAACTAAACTGGAGATTTACAGTACAGTGATTTTCTTTTCCCACTTTCAGTTTTCTTTGCTTTGTGTCATATGGTTTCCTTCTCAGTGCTGTCAGCTAATTTTTCTTAAAGAAGGTTTCCATATTGAAGTTGGATATGCAACAGACCCGTGTATTAAAAAGCCCCCTTTAGCTTTGTTTCAGTAACAATGCCTATCCTCTCTGTTGCCTGGAGCGGTGTGGTGCTTTCTGAAGAGCACTTGTCTCCCTCCTTTTAATGAGCTGCCTGTTTTCTTTGGCAAGAGTGTGCAGGATTCTCTTATGTACGGTCAATCTTAGCTGGCAAGAACCAGCCCCCCTTTCCTTTCTTCCTGACTCAGGGAGCCGGGCTTGGGAGTTCAGCCTTTCAGCTCGCAATTTATAGCGAGGAAATAAAAACCTCAAAGCCCAGGTCCTGCTGGGAGTCAAGGAGGAATGACAACATTGTAGGGGTTCATGCCGAGGTCACAGAAGGCTGTGTGATAACCCTTCCCTTCTCTAACTCATCCCCTTTGTTTTTTGTGCAAACGGGAGGTGATTGTAGCCAAGTGTTGGATATGTGCTGAGCTTGTTAAGGCTGGATCCTACAGTATCTGTGGCTCATCAGAGGAGGCAGAAATTCTCAGATTCAGTTACATATATTAACTACACAGTATATAACATTATACTGTAAGTACAAGTTGATTTTTACCATTAGATGGTAACTGAACCTATATTAAACAGGTATTGATTGTAAACGGTAAGAGAGGACCTTGGCTGCTGGCATTCTCCATGTTCACTTTAGCACTGACCTGGCAGATATGGGAAAAGTAGCCTGGTTCCAGACTTTAACTGGAGAGGTTTCCTCTAGGAGGAAACACGCCTCCACTCAATTTACCCAATCACATGTCTGTTTTGTTCAGACCCGTCCAACCCTACCATAACTGCCCAATAGTGACTGCGTATGATGATGACTGACTCCATCAGTTCATGGCAGAACAAGGTTAGGAAAATACCTATCTTGAGAGTCATCATAACAGTAACAAAAAATGAAATTACATTATATCTTCCCGTTTGCCTTGTTGATTGATCAGATATAAAGGGAGGCTAAATGTTTTCTTTGCAGCTGTGGCAAATATGAGTTTCTGATTTTGTTAAAAATCCTCCTTTTCTTAAAGGCTAAATAGACAAAGTTCGATTCAGACTTTAATTCCAAATCTATCTGAGTTCTCCAAAAGAATGCCACTGATCTGTCAAGTATTTGTTCAAAAACAGCATTGTTGAAATACCACCAGTGGTTTTTAATCAGTTGATCAGTTTGCTTGTGGCTCAGTTTGCAGAATAGCAGGTGTTTTTTCTGTGCTTTAAGAGCTGAAAAAACAGAAAAGTCAGAACAATATTTCAAATCTGCTGAGTTTTATACAATGTGTAATGTGCAAATTGCACTTGTTCACAGTAAAGGAGAAACACACACCTACAGGGTGTCTAGGTTTCCAGTCTGTGTCCACACTCTGTATGGTCTTAATATTGTTTTAGTCTTTGCTGTTCAGCATTGTTTTCCACTCCCAAGCCTTTTCATTTTATTTATTTATCATGCTTGCTGAATTGTTTTTCTTTGCACTTAAATGTCACATCAACTTTATATGCATTGTATGTCACCGTGAGTCAGGGCATCTGCTAAGCAAATAATTAGTTTGTATCTCCAGTCTTTTTTCCTTTTCTCGTGTGGTGGGAAACCTTTCATTACACAACAGCTGCTTCCCTTCATCCCTCCCTGCTCCGATTAATTGAATTGCGTAAAGAGCTGCCTGGCAGTGGTCAGCAACAGGACACAGCCAGCAACTGGATCACGCCTCTGTTCTGTTTCGTGACCTGCTACTGTGGAGCCTTTCTGGCACTGCATGGCTCGGGCTCGACCGCAGACTCGCAGACGCACACAGCACTTGGCTGAGGGCTGCCTTCATCCCAGAGTCTGTGTTATTTGGAAGGCAAGGCAAAGGGATTTGGGACTGGGGGAACAGCGAAAAGGGGGGGAGGTGGGGGTAGTATTGCAATTTCAGAACCTCCCTCGCTCTTGGTCCCCGAGACAGGTGCAGGGCCTGGTTGCTGAAAAGACGTGTTCAGGTGACTAATTCTCTGGGTGCATTTGAATAGAGCCCAGGCGGAGATGAAGGAATGTGACAGGCAGCAGGAGGAGCTCAATAGATAGGGCAAGACAGCAGGGAATTTTTTTCCTGGGATATTCTTTGTCTGGAAAGAGGACCACACCTTTCTTTTTCAGGCTTGGTCGTTTGACACTCCCCTATCAACCTGCTCTCCCCAAACCTGACTCCAGGAAATCTCAAGTCTAGACTTCTCATGGTAGCAAAGTGGATTTTGTAAATATCCTGGCTTCAAAAGTACATGAAGAAAAAACTGGCCATGCCTCTCAAAACCCTTTTTTAAAGTTTGTTAGAAAGCTTAGTTAAATACTGTGAATCTAGCCTCAAAGAGCCTGTGCTCCAGAAATAAGCACTACTGCAAAGTAAAGGCAACCTTGCTTTCTTGTTTTCAGAGTTTCTTCTGCCTAAAAAAGCATTTTGAGTTTCAGCATACTGTGAAATCAGTGTTAATACAGTGACCCATCTGCAGGTTGTCTGTACTGCACATCTTGCTTATCTGCATCGGTGGAGAGGTACAAAGCTGTCGCTGTTTCAGCTTTCTGGACTCCTTTAGATTTGCATTTGTAAGCTTTCCTCTTTATTTAAAAACTGCAACTCCCACCATTCCCAGTGAAGAACAGTCCCAACCACATATCAGCTTCTGGCTTCCAAGATAGATGTGCCTTGGACTCGCCTCGCGTGGGCAGTAATCACTTAAGGATACTGCCGTTCCTATCATTTCTGCACCTGAACTGGGCCAGGGTTTTCTTTGTCTCTTTCAGAGTAGCCGTTTCACTTCCCGTGTAATCACAATTTCTCTGGACAGCCACAGCTTGTAGGAAGTTGTGGTGGCACAGAAACGCACAATTTGTGATACTCAGATGATCAGAGTTAAGATTTATTTTATGAGCATCACAACTGCCTTCCTGTGAAGGCTGTTGACAGGAATAGGTTTAAGAAATAAGCAAGGAGAAGCCTGCACAAAATTGGTACGTACAGCTCAAGAGACTCAGTGTTAAGCAAAAACACGGGCAAATTTGGCTTTCAAAGGCTGATGGACGTGCCACTTGAAAGACTGCACGTCAGGCATATCATTGGTCTCCATTACTGTTCCATACAGTCAATAAACACTCTCGTACTGTGTTTTTAAACTGTGATGTTAATTAGCCTAACTGACAACTCATCCCATTTGAAACTTGAGAACTCTCCTGAAGTCTCTCTTGAGATAAAGGATGTTGCACACAGCTTCTTAACAATTGGCTTAAGATACAAAGCCCAGGGGGAAAGTAAGCATGTAGAGTATTCCAGGCACTCTGTATTGATGGTGCATTATACAACCAAGCTTAGCACTGTTGGGCTTTTTTCTCCTGGACTGTTTCACAGGGACATTCCTCTGTAGTGTGCATAGGCCTTCTGGGAGAGCTGTGAATGCACTCCAAGAAAGTGTCTCATATTGTAAGCAGAGAAACCAACACTTGTTGCAGATTCCAGCAGAACCAACTTTTGAGCAAGAGTCTTCGCAGACTCGGTGCACAACACTGCTCAACCTGATGTTCCACTATAACATTTACAGAGGACACAATTGGAAGCTAAAGGAATTTAAAAGCGAGATCAGGCAACACTCTCTGACAAAGGAGTCTGGAACAAACTGATGAGCCACGTTGTCGAAGACGATGTCCTGATTTCTTTACCAGAAGCAGCTGGATGAGTTCCTCAGATCAACTAACTGCTTGTGATCAAACAAGCTAGATGGATACCTTCCACTTGTTTGCACACTTTTACATTCTTAGAGCTAAAAACACAGCAGTCCACAAGGCACGTGCTTGACATTTACCTGCGATTGCAAAAAATGAGTTTGCTAGTTGTGTTCTCGTATCTCAGTAATCCCACTAGTGTGCTTCACGTGTGCCTTTCTGGGCTGTCCTGCAAAACCACTGGGGATTATAAAATTAGAACAACATCCTTCTGATCTCATGTATTCACACACTCATCCGTCTGCCCATGAAAGGAGAATTGCACAGGCAGGCCTGGATTTACCAACAGCTAAATAAGTCCTTTTGTGGCAGCCCCAATTCGCCATCAAAAGTCAAAATTAAATGAGAACAGCAGTGTTTGTTTTTTCTAAATTCAGAGTTTGTGGGAACCTGGATTCTCAATGCAGTTTTGTATGGCGGTATAATTAGGGAGAATAAAAGCCTTTCTTCTTTGAGACAGTTCAGGAGAAAAAAACACTCACAGGTAAGCAGTCGTCACATTAGATCATACCTGTTTTTGGAAAAAAAAGACTATACTTTAGTTCGCTTTCTTTACAAACCACATCTTCCAAAACAGCCCTCATTTGTAGCCAGCTCTCATTAAAGAGAGTAGAAAAGCAGCTTTATTTTTTCAGTAATAACTGCTGTCTCTCAAAGTGATTACCTCTGCTATTAGAACCCAAAACATGCCTGATAATTTATTTAGGCAGTCTCTGTGGTTCTTAGAACACTATATTTAGTTTTGCTATGAATGTTTGTTGTAGTTTATAATCGCTGTTATTATTTTTAGTCCAGACAAAAGAGTTTATAGTCTGAAATTCTCCAAATGTCTGCATAAACAGCGAGACAGGAAATTTACTTTGCAGCTGCATGAATTTAGGAGCCAGGCTGCATTGTGAATGAGACTGCACACAGGTATGACCTAACTCTTCCTTGAGAAATCAGAAATTTAAAAACCATTAACTTTAAGCCTCATCTTTTTAAAATTAGTACCGAATGTGTCTTCTAATAAAATGTACAGTATTATCTGATGTGGTACATTACTGATTACCAACACTATATCGTTAATAAACCCGGTTTTCTTTATTGTGGCTGTATACAGTGGCCTCTTGGGTGAAAGAGCATCCCTTCTAAAGCGTCACCTTATAACACAAAAGATTACTAAGATGCCCAAAGAAAGCCACTCAGATCCTCAAGGCTCCTCCGCTAACCTGTGCAAAGTAGTGTTTCTGAACAGCTAACAGGCCAGTCAAATCAATACTAGAGATCCTGCTGTGAGTACATTGCATTAGCCTCTGTTCTACAAAACATTGTTTTTCTTCATCATGTACCCAGCTACAGCGACCTTAATAAATGAAATAAAGAATACATTTCTTAAAGAAACCTGCTCCCACAGGTCACACTACTGGTGACATTTGGCAGCTGGATTTGTGCTCATCTAGCAAAGACTAAGGTGATCAGCTACGATGCTATTCCTCTCTACAGCCTGAACTCTGTAAATATAGCAAGTGTTTCTAATGCACACATTTCAGTGTGATTCTCAGGAACACAAATATTGCAAAATAACAGAAATGACACCAGACAACCATAGTGATTTAACGGAAGCTCTCCGAAATCAGATGCAGCTGAGATACCACTTAGTATGTGTTGTTATTTTTCTTTCAAAAAGTCCTTCAAAGCCTTAGTTTATTGCTTAACTACATTTCAGGTGAAACTGTCTTAGCTGTGCTGTGCTTCCTTTCTCTGGTCGATCAAACTGCACATGAGGAAAGCTGATCACACGTGACAGTAGCATTTGGGCTCCCATTAGTTGAAGAGAGTGCTACGTGTGAATCAGAAATTACAAGCACTCCTCTTCATGAAACTCCCCCACCCATTCCTGCCCAGCACAAACACTTCTTCTTTGGAGTTTACACCTGGCTTTTCAGTCACAGCAACCAAAACAGGAGAATGATCTCAATTCATTGTAACTACCCTGGAGGCATTAACATTAACTTCATGCAGCACTGCACACTTTACAAGCAAAACTGGAAGAGATCCTTCACCTGTGCCAATGAGAACGTTGGGCATTCCCAAAGCAGGCCATGTAAAACCATCACGCTTCAGTGAACATTCGTTTAAATTGTTAGGGAAGATGGCTTCCCCCTGACTTCGGGGAGCCTTCTTGAAGGGGTAAAATATTCTGGCTGCTACTAACATTTTAAAGACTGCGTAATATGCATTTTTTTCCAAAAAAAAAAAGTCATAAAGGCCAAATACCATCAACAATCAAGTTTTACATTTGTCTGAACCTGCTTAACCAAATTAGTGTCAACCATTTTCTAGTTAAAGCTTGATCTTGTTGATTTAAGAATTATTTTCTTTTTTTGGGGGGTTTTCATAAAATTCTGGCCTCCAGCCTCTCACAGAAGAGGAGGCACAACAGTCACTGTGAGTAACATACTGATCGGCACGGCATATTTTATCTGAAGAACAACAGAAGTCATTTTGCCTTGCAAAACTGGTATTGAGTTCAGCCAATTTCATGAATCCTCTTTTTCGATGCTTACAAAGTGGACCTTTTTGGATGGCAGAGCACAGCTGATTGAGAGATCCTCCTCCCACTCCTAGCACAACGAGGCAAGACTCCTGGCAGTTCACATACCACAGGGCAGCGAACAAAGGCTCTCTGAAGAATGTAGAAGTGGCGTTAGGAATTTGGGCAGTGTATTAGGAAGCGTTTCAAGCTAAGCTGCTGTAATAATGAAATTTTGCACAAACAGGTCTTCCTGGTGTGTACTCGCTTGTTTAGTCAATGCTGCAAAAAAAAGCCTCTGTAACGACTGTACCAACCTTGAATAATTGTTCTAGGCAAGCTAAAACCTCAGCTTATACAAGCTTTTGACCTCCGTTGCTGACAAAGAGGAAACTATCTCAATAAGATCCTTATGCAACACGACTTTATAATTTAGAAGTGTTTTTAGTTCTGAGGCTTTTGTGTTACATTGCAATTTGATGTTTGTAAACCTTTTACAGCTTCTGTTGGCGAAAACGTCCTCTGAGCTCCCCTTCTCATAAAAGTGCGCCGTTCTTGACAGCAGCAATTAACTGTTTGGGTACAAACTTACAGGGTCTGATACGGTGCTGCTTGTCTCTTAATGACCATGTTAGGCTTGTTCTGTTACTTTGTTCCTCAAGTCTTGTTTGCCTTATCAGTTCTTTCTACAGTAGCTGGAATTTGGCAGGACTATCCAGCTATTGTCTTTTGTTTCGTTCCATGAGACCAAGAACACTGACACAACTCCTTGTTTCAGTTCTGTTCCCTCATCCTCCTGAATATTGCCTCTGTATGAGCTTTTAATAATGCTGAGAAAACAACCGACCTTCTCCTAGGCATTGTTCTGTTGTTGGGTGCCAAATGTCTGGCTCAAACCACTTGAGTGAGCTGATCAAAGCCAAGACTGTGCTGGCTGCTTACTAGGAAATGTGGATAATACACTGCTTCTGTAATTCGGTATCCCCTTTCTGTCTTTGCCACGCTTTGATATGAATCCCTGTGCAAGCATTTTGCTTGGAGAGCATGTCATACACTTCGGTTTCATATCACATTACATTAATTCATAGCTGCACATTAAAAGAAGCTGTACATTGGCTCTTCTTCTCTATACACAGTAAGGAGAGAAAAGCAATCTCACGGTCTTTGTGTGCTAGATCCTGTGGAGTTCACTACAACTTTGTCTCCAGGGTTGAATACAGAACAAAAACTGTAGTCTGGTCATTTTTATTCTGTGTCAAATTTCACACCAGTATAGCGCATTACAGTTGTCCGGTTCGCTACACAGTGACTACCAAAAGTATTCACCCAACTACGACTTTCATATTTTATTGTTACAATTTGAAATCGTAAAGTTTTAATTGGTATTTTTTGCCATTAATTGACACAACACACTCCATAATGTCAAAGTGAAAAAATTTGGTAGATCCCCCACCCCCCCCATGAGTCAGTATTTGGTAGAGGCATAGAGGCACCTTTGGCAAAAATTATAGCCTTGAGTCTTTTCGGCTCTCTTCATCTCTATTAGCTTATTAAAATTGCAAAATCTCTCAAGCTCCCTCAGGTTGAATGGGGACCATTAGTGATGAGCAATTTTCAACTTCTGCCACAGATTCTTGGTTGGATTGAGGTCCGGGTTTTGACTGAGCCACTCCAGAACTTTGCCTTTTTTGTTTTTAGGCCAGTCTAGTGTGGCTCTGGTTGTATGTTTCGGGTCCTTGTCCTGCTGGAAGATAAAGCAGGCTTTCCTCCAGGATTTCTTTGTACTTTGCTGCACCCGTTTCGCCTTCTTTCTTCACATGTCTTCCAGGCCCTGATGCAGCGAAGACTCCCCATAGTATGCCACTGCCACCACCATGCTTCACAGCAGGGATGGTGTTCTTAGGGTGATGTTCACCGTTATTCTTGAACCAAACATACACTGTAGCGCTTAGTATAGAGGCTTAAAAGGACAATTTTGGTTCCATCAGACCTTAGGCTCATCTTCCATCTTGGTCACAGTCTTGCATGCCTTTTGGCAAACTGTAGTCGAGGCGGATGTGAGTTTTTTCCAACACTGGCTTTCATCTTGCCACTCTCCCGTGAAGCCCAGATTTGTGAACCGCCAAGGTTAATGTTGTCGTACGCACAGCATCTCCCATCTCGGCCGTGGAAGACTAATTTCTTTAGCGTTGTCATTGGCCTCTTCGTGGCCTCTTGTCACTGGTGCCTTCCTCTCCCAGATACTGAGTTTTTGAGGGTGTCCTGTTCTGCACATATTCACAGTCATGTCATGTTTTCTCCATGTGTTTGTAATACTTTATTGCACTTTGAAGAGTGTTCAATGTGTTGTAAGTGTTCTTATACTCTTCCCCTGATTGGGTATAACCCAATAACCCTATCCTGGATTTGTTTTGGCTGTTCCTTTATGTCTTCATAAAGCTGTACTAATCAACTGTGGGTCTTCCCAGATATACAGTAGGTGTATTTAACCTGAACTGATATGAAGATCCTTAATTGCACACAGGTGGACTCATTCAATTAATTATGGAACTTCTAAAGACCATATGTTGCACCAGAACCTGTTTAGGTGCATCATGGCAAAAAGGATGAATACTTGTGCAATCAGATTTTTTCTGTTTTATATTTATAGTTAATTTAGGAGGATCGGAGGAATTTTGTTTTCACTTGGACATTATATGCATCGATCAATGGCAAAACATCCCAATTCAATACATTGATTCCATATTGTAACACAAAAAAATGTGATGTGTGTCACGGGGTGAATACTTTTAAAAGCCATTGTAGATGGGAAATGAACACTTACCCTGGACAGAGAGAAACAAACTTCTCCTTAAGGTGAAGCATGTTAGGAATACTGGTCCAAATTTCATCTCCTTTCAATTTCCTAACGGGCCTCCATTGAAACATTCCAACCCCTTTATACCCATATTTTGCAACTACTTTGAAATTCTGAACGGGTTTTGCTGTGATTTAATATGAAACTTGAGTCTGCAGCCTGCTTCAGTTATTCCTGGATAGGAGGTGGGACTTGAACTGTAGCTACTACATTACTCTTTAATTAAAATCACTTTGAAAAGGCTGGGCGCGAAAAGCCAGAGGCCTCTATCTGTAACAGAGATCTGAGGCTCCTCAGTCAGGAGGCACTCTCCTACAACAAACTCGTTTCTTTCACCATAGCAGTGATGGGCCAGCTGATCACCTAGAAGCACACTACAAACCTCCCAGTGAACTGAGTTAGCTGCGATATTGTGAGGTTACAGGTCTTTCTGGTTTCCAATCCACACAGTCCCTGGGCCGTCACTCTAAAGAGCTTTCTGTCAGGGTTAACGTCTGCCTCTTAACTAGTAGGAAGCCACAGGTACAGATGTCCATCATAAGATTTGATACAATTCTGCTGTGCATGGCTGCCCCTGATACTTTTCAGTTTATGTACTGCTTTCTGATTATTCTTATGTACACGCTTTGGGGGTATTATTATAATATTCACTTATACTCACTTGTCGATCAGTCTGTTTTGTGTGTACACGGGCACTTTAGAACAAATAAATCAAATCCTTTATGAACAAAGCCTCGCTGTTCGCTATTCAGTTACAAAACTAAATCTGCATCATCGCTGTCTCATAGGATGTTACGGGACTGTATCTCAAGTCACCACAGCTCTCTTCCTGCAAGGCATGGAGTAAGTTTTTTAACGCGGATCGCGTATCTCGAACACTATAGACCACACAGCACTAAGCGCATTCGACTACGAAAACAGGGAAACGATTTTTCGCGTTGAACTACCTGGTAACGTAAGACTTCCCGTTAATTTCGGTGATTTGTCTTTCACAAGAGGAAAAAATGTATTATAAGCTCGGTCGCCGCGTTCTTCAAAACGGCTCTCATTACAGCAAGGAGTATCAGACTCACGGTGCCATTGTGCTGGTGCTCCGCTTCAAAGCGGCAGCGTGTTAATAATCCATCGCTGTATCGGTGACAGGATCAAACACACTTTACTGGCGCAGCCCGTTTATTAACCACGGAGTACAGACACTCGATACCGCTGGATGAGAACATGATCAACACGGTCAAAATAACACGAGAAAAAAGAGCCGTCTTGATCCGCTTGTGAGTTGACGTGCTGCAGTTTTAGTACTGAAAGACGATTTAAAAAATGCTCGTTTGCCGAAACGAAAAGACGTCCTTTCGTAGTCTATCGATTTGACGTGTTGGAATTGTATCCCTTTTCAAAAACTAGTAGTTTTGTAAACTCACGATCATTCCTGGTCATTTCCTGTGTTGTCAGTATTGCATCTGTCAAGAGTACTGCCGCTTGAGCCGAAAATAAGCATTAGTTGGATTTCTTCAAAGTTTCATTCACATTGCGACCTTCCTTCAGAGTCCTGAAGTGAATATCGGAGCCTTTATGAAAAGCTTTTGGAGATTCCTCTGGATTAAAAAGTTGTATGTTGTAAGTGCAATGCATCATTGATATTTTATATAATGATACCTTGCACTTTTTACATCAAATCACAAAGATTTGTGTGCTTCAGTCCTCACCTTGATTCTACCAATTAAACTCCCCCCAAAACAATCATGTATACTAACAAGAAATACAGTTCGTATACCTCTAAAAGTCAACGTATATCGCATGATGCACATCGCTGTTTATGGGCATCTTTTTTCTGTTTGGGGTATTCATTTATAACGCGCTTTCTCTTACTTGAAACTAGTTTAGGCCAGCACCATGTTCTCAAAACTGAATACAGTTTCGCTCCGAAATAATTTCGCTCGCTCCTGACATCTGCTGCTCTCCAGCTTCGGGAGTCCCGTGGAACAATCTCGATTTCAGTTTAAAAACAACTCACCTGGTCAGCAAAACTGCGACTCCTCGGGACGACCAAGGGAGGCATTGGACTTCCATATAATCCCGAACACATGTCCCTCCGGGTTTTCTTTTTCTGGAGTTCTCGCTGTGGGGAAAACAACCTGTTCTGCGCCTCTGCGTCCCTCCCCTCCAGTACATGCAGAGAAAAGTTGCGGGGAGAGACAACAATGTGGGCCGCCTCTCCGCTGTTTGTGCGAGCTCTCTACCCCGCCCCCCTGAGCCAGACCCTCAGTGCTTCGCGTAAATGCGCACGCCAGCTGCTCGGAGCGCTCCCGAGTGGCCCCGGCCCCCAGTGCGAGTGTGTGTGTGCGCCACACGTCCCCTCCGCCCCCTCCCGCTCCCTCAATCAGCGAGCCCGCAGGGGCCCCGGGCCTCTCTCATTGGGCGAGCCCAGGAAGAAGGGGGTGGCGACGGGGAGTTCCAGCCAGCAAGCGAAAAAAAAAAAAGTACCCTAACAAAATCCTGGTACTAAGTGTCTTTGACAGCGGGGTTAGGGGTTAGTAATCCCGAAGCCTCCATCAATCCTCGGGATCCTGACGCTCACGCTGACAGGAAAGTGCGGCTTCGCTGTGCCGCAGGTGTCTTGACAGTTTTCCGTTTTCTCCCCTTCCGAGACCGGGCGGTATGTTATTGTAACGCATACTTACATGATGTTTTTTTTTATGTATACCCCCTCCTTAACTCCGGACAATCCTTCAAAAGCGGCTTCTTAAGAAGGCTGAAGGGCTTCACCCCGTAATATGATATAAATCACGCCTGCTGAGTCATCTCTTTTGCGGGTTGCTGGTGGTTGTAGGGGGTGATTTTCCGTTTCAAAGCAGAAAGCGCTCTCGATGAATACAGCTCTTGTTTACGCTGTAAATTAAAATTCCTTATGATGCCGCTGCTCGGCCCGTTTGAGTTTTGGAAGTGCTGTTAGATGATACTGTGACCGAGCCCTCACGGGGGACCGGCGTTTCCCTTGCACGTAATGTACAGCTGTGTGGTATTAGGAATCCCTTTTCCAGTAATTTTAAAAATTACTGTAATGTTCGTGCACACAATAACGGGACTTTCCCTTAAACATGCAGGAAGTTAAGCAATATGTATTGTACAGTCCTGTTCACGTTTATCACTACATAGCCCGGGGTCAGGTACTTTAATAAACCCATATAAACGAGCGCACAATGTGATCTATTTTATCAAAATTGGAAGCCAGCATTTTCCTAAATGAATTTAAAATACATTTTTGTTTATATTTCAGTTTTGTGGAGCTTAATTGTTCCTTTCTATATCTAGAAAAGTAGAAAATATCTGCTGTCTATATCTAAAAAAGCAATGGGCTGTTTTTTCTAGGAAAAGAAGAAAAACATGCTCTTTAAATTGCCATGGACTGAATCCCGAAGAGAAGAATTTCAAAATTGTGAATGAAACAGATGCTGCCCCCTACTGAAAACATTGCTAAACGTGGAGCACACCAGTGTTGGCTGTAAAAGGACCTTCAGTACATACTGTATACAGAATGATTTCCAGTTTTATTTTTCTGGCTTAAAATGATTTGCTTTTGCAGAATGATTTCCAGTTGAATTGTTCTGGTGCGCACCCATTGTGTGGAACAAAGTAGCATTAAGAAATGTTTTTATGTGCTGAATGTATTTTATTTGGTTTGCATTTACCTTGCAGACTCTACAGAGATACCCCAGAAATCTAAACTACAGTATGAGCAATGTTGGTGTGCTTCACGCAGAAGCTTTTACGAGATGCAATTGTGTCAGCTTATCTTTCCTGTCAGTTTTGCATTGTTGTTCATGTTTCCGAATGGGCTCCTGATAGATCTGCCACAAGCCCGAGGTAGTCTGGGTGAAAGTGGAAGTTGTTTTGGCAGAGGTCTGTCAGACAAGCAGACAGCCTGACCTGGCCTTTTTAACACAGGAGAGGTTAAGGGGCCGACGAGCCAAAATAATTCCTGCCCTGGTCTTCGTAATGTCAGGAGGTTTGGAAAACGTGTCTCGTCTTCTTGAAGTTATCAAAACAAACAGCAGGTGCTGAATGAAGGGAATTTACATTTTGCTAAGAAGATTAAGGATTACAGAATATCCAACTGTAAACACTTGACTGATTATGACCTACTTATTACAATCCAGTCTCTCCATTGGTTCTGTAATGCAGACTGTTATAAACACAATTGCTGGTATAGGAAGTCTCCATACCTGATCAATAGAAATAAAGCTGAAATATTTTAAAAACATGAGCTGGTCATTTTTATCTTAAGTCCCACAGTTTGAGATTCTTCAGTCACCATGCATCTTTTTCTGACTCAGATCCAACATTTTCTTAGGTTTGATTACCTACATCATATTTAGGGGAAAAATGGAGATAGATTGTAAGGGAACTATTTTATTAAATCTTTTAAAGGGTTTGTTCTTTACCTAATTAGAATCTGCTCAGTTTCCAGGGTGTCTAAATAAACTCTTCTTTAACTGGTACAGTTAATTTTAGATTAATTTATATGTTTAATTTGGTGATGTGTGCTATTTTCTACCCCACTGCAATCGGTTCTTGATTTTAATTTAGCTTCAAAATTAGCAGCGTTACATATACAATCAGATCTGATTTTTTGTTTTGTTTTCGGCCTGTGAAAAAAGTTTTTGAAATTCAAAATCCAGTTTCTGCCATGGTACCAGTTACGAGAACATAGCCCCTGTGGTCTGTAATTTAATGGAAAGTTTTTAAAAATAATATTTTAGAAAGATGCATGAGAATAATAAGGTGCAGGCATACAGTAGACCTGGAATTTTGTTTCTAAATTCTATACACTTGAATGTGTTTATTCATGGTGTTTAAATCTTTTCTTGTTTTATGATCCATAAACAACAGTGTTTGGCAAAAAGACCTAATGTAGGTATTACTGGGAAACATTTTGTACATTTATGGATGGCATTCATAAATGTTTTTTTTTCTAGAACCTTTCTTACTGTTGTATAATAATAATTGCTTCCACTTATATAGTGCTTTTCTGGACACTCCACTCAAAGCGCTTTACAGGTAATAGGGACTCCCCTCCACCACCAAAATCAGCTGACAAAGCAGAAAAGAAGGTTTTCACATGCAGGACTGCTGAGAGACCCTATCACCACAGTTGTTTTTGCATAGTGTAAAATATGTATGGTTTTCTAAAAGCCAGTTCACGATTCTCATCTTTGTTTCAGTAAAGTATTTTTCACAGTACCCAAGATCACCTCTCACCTAAAGAAAATTAATTTAGTCATGTTTTTCTAAAGTAAACCTGCTATGTCATATAATGGCTTTGACAGGATGAGTTCTATTAAGACAAATAAACCTTATTCTAAGAGCCTTATTGTTGGGTTGTGTGGGAATTGTCGTCAAGTCTCAAGACATAACTTTCTGCAGAAAATACACTTTTCTACGTAGAAAAAGTGTCTTTTCCATTGATTTTAATGTAGGAGGCTTTAAAAACATGCAGTTTAATTTCCTGCTGTGCTGCTTGACAGTGACCTAAGTGACAGGACAACAAATGCTAATAGCTGTCTACTGACAGCACAAAGCCTGTGCTGTCTTTACCTAGCGTCTGGGCGTCTCTGTGTTGTTTCAGCATGAAAGCTGAGTATAGACACATTCCCAAAGATGATGAACAGCGTATGACCAGGCAATATGGACAGGATGCATGTTGGGGTGGGGGGGATTGTCGTGATGCCTGTCTAGCTTCTGTTTACTGTCTGCTCTGATTCTGGAGTAAGCTGATCAAAGCTGACCTCTCTGTACAGTAAAATGCAGAAGGAATTTTCTTTTTTTCAAAATTGTGCATTGTACCAGATCAGGGGTATCCAATCCAGAGCCCTGAGAAGTCACAGGCTCTGCCTAATATTTAAAGTCCAGCCTATAAATTATCAGTTTGTAAAGATTAGAAACACATGTGAGTTTTGGTCAATTTAATACAGCTAATTGTTTCAATTAAAAGAGGAATTTACAGCTATGATTTATTCTAGAGAACCTAACTAAGCTAACTCTCCAGTGGAAACAAAACACATTGCTCTTAGTATTAGAAATTGCAGGTATAAGGGTGACCCATCAAACCTTCTGGATTGTGGCTTTCCAGGCAGAGCTACGCCGTAGCCGGAGATTGGAGGGGCAGCGCCTCTTCAGGATGCACTGGGGAGGATGAGGCTACCCATTGATTTCTCTCCGTAAACAGGATACACTCGCTTAATGACTTAGTGATCTTCATCTGCCCTTTGAGAGATCTCTCGGCGTTTGTTTAGTAATGAGTCCCTTGGGGCACTGTTCTGTGATCTCACAATGGATATCCAAACGTGCCGAAGGACACAATTGTCCTTTATTAAATGGCTTAGTGCAGGACCTGCCCTCTGGTTTCGGCTTCTCCCAGCTCACAGTTTCACAGTGAGAGCTCCACTTTCCTCAACAGTACTCATTTAGCTGTTGCACTTTGTGGTAAAATAAAACATCAGAGACCAGGAGTGATGCCACAGGTTTTGCTATCACAAAATGATTTTCCAAGCCTGACTTTATTTATAAAAAGCCCTTTCCAGCCCAAGTACTTTGTATGTAGTGATAAAAAAAAACAATAAAAAGTAAATGAATAAACTTAAAAAATACAGGATAGAATGTAGGGCAATCATAGGTCCTGGTAAAAAGGTGAATTTTGGGTTTAAATATGAAGAGAGTCAAAGGAAGGGAAAACAAGGGAGCAGGGACAGAAAATGTCCGGTCACGTGCTTATCATTTACGGTCACAGTTATCGATTATTGAACCCTAGAAAGGTAAAAGCCAAACTGTCTAATAAAAAGTGCACTGCCAGTACACGACTTCAAGAATTGGTAAAATGATACTGGTTCAGCTGCAGCAAGTCAAATAATAGACTTATTCTCAGTTGCGCACAAAGTTGAAGACAAACTGATAGGCAGGAACAAACATTACTCAGACAGAACACTCCTGCTTTCCAAGCTCAACAGAGGAAAATATTGCCCAGGTTTAAACATCAATCAGACAGTTCAGTATATTGATTAATCTGTGCATTGCTTCAGCCTTAATGGTAATCACGGAGCTTGGCACACAGGGTTTGTATAATAGGTACAAATACCAGCTTAGTGTTGATCCTCCTCAAAACATGAATAGGCTGTTTTGTGGTGAATTACCGCACGTAATTACTGGGTACAGAGGCTGTGTAAGTGTGGTTTCAGAAGAAAGCAGAAAGGGAGTCCAGAAGATGGTCATTTTCAATAAACTGCACAGTCATAATTTAAAACACTCAGTTGTACAATTTTCCATTTCAATATTTGTTGCTTGTTCAAGAGTTGTGCAATCTCCCATGTCAATCAGAGGTACATTACAGGGGTAATATGTGAAAAATGATACAGGTACATTTTTCTGCCAGTGCCAAACGAAGCATTTTTCTTTAACATCTTTTAGTCTGACAGCATCCCTTGACTTTGAAATCTTCTCCGTGTACAGTTCAGTAGGCGTTCAGTTTCACAAAGTGTTGCATAACAGGTGCTATATAACACAGAGACACTGGTTTCTGTCATGTTTATCAAGTTTCATAAACAAGGAGAATGTCGGGCATATCATTTTTTAAAAGTTCTTTCTGGAGTTAATCTTTAGGAAATCTGCACCTGGCTCTCTAATAGTTCAATAGCAGGTAAAGCTAAATTGGTCTATTTGCATGGTTGCTGGCTGTCCCTGGTTTTGTAGTGCTGGCAGCTGATGATTTGAATGGGGAAAGATGCAAATTGAAGATGTAGAGGTCACAGAGAAGCTGGAAAGCAGTCTTCTACCTGAGTTGTATCTGGTTGTGACTTCGCAATGCATGATGGATTTGTGTTATAGTTGTCATCATTTTTGCTCTCAGTTCAGCTAAGAGAACCCTTTTCAAGGCAGTGTTTCTCACCTTGCTCATGCATGGCTCTGATGATAAAATAAGATGACTTTATTAGCCATAGCTAATTTCTTTCATTAGGAATTTCTTTTTGCATACCCCAGCTTGCTCCCCATGAGGCACACAGACAGCTTGGGGTCAGAGTGCAGGGTCAGCCATTTACACGGCACCCCTGGAGCAGTTGGGGTTAAGGGCCTTGCTCAGGGGCCCAATGGAGTAGGATTCCTCTGCCGGTCATGGGATTTGAACCGGCAACCTTCCAGCCACAGGTGCAGATCCTTAGCCACAGTGCCACCACTCCGATTAAAGAGCAGACTTCACGCCTCAGGGCAGGGGACAGTCACATCTGGTTTCCTTTTTTATTTGGCCTACAAAAGAATTGCTTTCCCAGCACCTGCAGGGGTGCTGTCTGATGATGTTCTGACCTGTTGGAACCTATGGTATAAAAAGCAGTTAAAGGATAATCATTGTTTTATGAGAACATGTTCTGCTTTGAGCAGGAATTCCTGTGATTCATGAGGTGCTGTTTGTTATGATGGAAGGGAAGCTGGTAAGCCTAATGTGAAAAAAGTAAATGATGTCAGGAAATGGACATTCCGAATTGGTGATCTCGAGCCAGCTATGCTGTTTAAGGTCAAACTTAAGACTGATGGAGAGATCTCTGGAGTTGGAGAAAAATAGAGAGAAGTATGGAGAAATGGAGAGGAAGAGGAAGATTTTCTCTTACTCTTACTCTCTTGTTGGTCGCTAAAGAACATTTGCAGCCACAAAATCCAAATGGGACAACTTTGCAGAGGAAATGTGGAAAACTCTTTTGGGAGTTAAAATGTTTCAAACTATGTTATGTTGCCATAGCTTGATTATAGGAAAACCGCAGTTCATCAGACAGAAGTTCTTTTACGACATTTTTGCAATGAAAGCAATACTTCAAAAAGACTCTGTATGTGGTTATACAAAGTAGAGTTTCTATTTTTGTGCCTCTACCGTGTCCAGGGAATTACTTCCTTACTTAGGAAGAGCAGGAATTGTTCTTTTTCATGTTGCAGTAGCTTGTTTTAGGCATCAAGCCTGTGTACATCCGTGGCAATCACTCAGAAGTGAAGAAAAAAGTTAGTTTCATTATTGAGTGTTTACGTCTCCTGGTGATGACTGCTCTAATTTTTAAGCAGCTGTATTTATTTCTCAGTTAAATTCACTCGTAAGAAACAGCTCAAGTGAGTTTCTGCATCTTCCAAAAAGTGAGCTAGCTGAATTGCAAATACCTCTTTCAGGGAAAGATAAGTCAGACGTTTTTAAAAAATGACTAAACCTCCTTTCTTAGGAGAAAAAGGTTTTGTCTACTCCCGTATCTTTACAAGATGACTGAGCTTAAATGCAGTTATTTCAAGTCTTCGTGCTTGTCGTCAGTTCTGGGTGCTGGAAAGGGAGTGTAAACATGGGGGTGTTGTGGGCCTCTTTGATGGGGGCGCATTGAAGCCCGTTGCTCTGGAAGAATCTTTCCTTCCGTCCTGAGTATGTCGTTGTGCGGCGATGCGTAAAGAGGCTCAACTGGAAGTCAAACCCAGTTGCTGTGGTAATCAGGCAGTGCAGCCTTGAGCTGTGAAATATGATGCCAGTGGTCATGAAGGAGTTTTCCATAACAGTTTGGTCCTCCCTTCTGAAATAATTCAGTCTTTTTGCATCGTTCCAATACAGAATTTTGGTGCTCTTCAGTTAAGTTAGAATAAGGTAGTGAAAATAATCCTCTATTCCACCCCACAGTAATTTAGGTTTTCTCAATGTGACATGAGACACAGAGCCTAAACTCCTAGACATGTTTGGCCAAAATTGTTGAGTTTGAGGGGGTGCATTTGGAGAGCTTCCACTCAGCACTGGAAGCACCTGCATTTTGACAGCAAGATGGTTTGGAGTTTGAGGCACCAGTGCTTAACTCTGTGTACTTTTCTAAATATGTTACAGGAAGCAGCAGGTAACTGACAGTTCAGAAGAGTTTCCTCCTGGAAATGTGGTGTGCCAGGCAAGTGCATCGTGTAACATCATGTAAGCACAGCCAAGAGTGTGAGCATGCCGCACTTGATACAGTGAACGCGAAGAAGGAAAAGGTTTCTCATGAGCGCTTAGGAACATGAGAGCTGAAGGTATTTCCTGTCAAGAATGATCAGAGACAAGCATGCTCTTTGATGCTCTCCGCTGGACTCGCCAGTCTGTGAGGGATAGGGATGACATGCACAGCTTGCAGCCCGTGTGTTTTCTTGTCACGAAGCATGAGAGCCCAAGGGCAGCATAGAGCAAGTACTTTGCTGCTTCTTCATGATCTGCAGTGCCCCTGCTCTGTGTGACATTCAGCCTAATTTTCTACAGATGCAGAGGACACGTTCTTGGTTATACACCGATTTAGTGCAGGACACTCTGATTCTCTGATTCCCAACAGGACAAGAGACAGGTGCAGTTTAATCAAAGGTAGGGTCAGGCCCTCCTTACCCTTCTGAAGCATGAGTGTCAAGTTGTAGATGAACTTTAGTGTTCAGTAACAGGACAAGTAATTCGACATCGCATGATTATTGATTGTGGAATTCAGTTCATACCTATTTATAATGCCTGCAGTCTCATACCCTCTCTTGAAATATTCTCTTAGTTAGGGGTCAACACTACAGCTGAAATTAAGCACAAAACATGTGGCTTGTTCAGCCCTGATAGAGGAGATGTCTTTGAGGTCAGGTGTTTATTATAGCGCAGTATGGAAACCTTGAAAGTTGTGCATTTGTATCAGAGAAAAAATAAATAAATAGAATGTAATGATAATTTAAGGTGCAGAAGATTTATTGCAAATAGATGACTCGTGTGAAAGCAATTTAACTAAGACAGCAGTTTAATAATAGCTTGGTACCTTAGATGAGGCCTCCTGTTGTGTTCACTAATGAGGGCATAATATTATGGCAATATAACAGGATTCTAAGCTAATGCTGGTATGATATTTAAACAGTGTATTTCTGGCAAGTGGTTAAATGCATTGCAGCATTGTCTGTATTGAGCATTTTGTCATATTCCATCAAGGCTATCGCTTGTATTACATGGGTTCACTGTCCCTTTAAAGAAGTGAAGCATCTTCATTATTACATAATGTTTCATCAGCTATGTCGCAACAGAGGTGCAGAACAAGTTCGCTTAATTTCTCTCCTCTTTGGCAGATGTTATATTAATGACCCCAATGTCACCATTCATGTTCAGGAAGTGAATTCTGTTTGCATAACCATATGCCATGAATGTACTGAATTTTTTTTTATAGAAACCTTTAGCAATTTAGTGATCTTGTCCAGTAAAGCTCTTCCAAATTTGCACAGGAAGCTGCATTGTCAGCAACAGTGGAGGTCCTACAAATCTTTAACATTGTTTTAAATAAAGTCATGTCCAGATTTCCTTTAAACAGAACACTTTATTCTTGGCAGTTAGTTTTGACGTGACCAGACCATTTCCTGGGAAAACAAAATGTCCCGTTTTCTTTGTTTTGTTTTTGTTTGTTTTGTTCCTCTCCTTGGTGGTGCGCTGGTGCGGGGCTGCCTGGAAGAATTCAATGTTGTGATGCTCTGAAAACAATAGTCCTGAGTCACCTCCTATGGTGGCTGTGGAGTTCCCACACTGCGTAAGCTGTCACCGCTGCAGCTCCCAAGAGACAGAGTGACCCTGGCCTTCGGGGTTTCCTCTTGTCCTCGGACGTCGGTGCATCAACTCATTTCTCGGAGAGCAGCCGTCGGAGCGGAAGGCCGCGTTGGAGCCAGGGAGGCATCGGGCTCGGATTAAGACAAAGCCGTGGAAGAGTGTTGTGCAAGACCGGCGCGGTCGTGTTCTGCCGTTGAGAGATTTGCCGATAGCTTGGGGACTCGGACACTTTTTGCTGTCACGTTCTCCCGTTCAGTTTGCGCGCAGAGTGACATCTCCGATGTCGGCTTTTGACACACTTTGTGCTGCTGCCAAGGCATTTTAGTATTCTAGTTGTCGTTGGGTTTTTTTTTTCCCCTGGAGTCCCTTCGTTGGGAAGTGGGTCGGCAACCTGGATTACATGTGGGAGCCGATGCGTCTCGCCAGTGACGTGGGACCGGCCTCAACCCGACCCCGATTCCGGGATGGACCGAGATCCGGGAACAGAAGAGCCAGCCTCGTCCCGAGGGAAAAACACGAGGCCCGCGCTGGCTCACACAGGGGCTGGGGAAATCCCACCTGGCAGAGCGAGGATCAGGCGATCGGGTTTAAAGCCTCATTGGAAGGCTGAGCAGGACCGATGCACCTTTGCCTGCTTGCACTTCCAGAAAGTAATTGAGACCCCTGCTCGAATGCCACGGTAAAGCCTCACGAGTCATCCTACTTGGCAGGAAGGATGTTTCTTTGCAGTGAATGTGTCTTTAGGACAAATTATTGAGGAGGTTTCTGGCATGTAAAACCACACAGCGATCCAAGGGTTGAAGTGTTTTTGGCACATGGAGCGATCCTCAGTATAGCTGCCAGTCCCTGAATCCCTGCACTTGTGCGCCTTTCTCAGCCAGGCAGGTGCAGGCGGATGGGATGGTAGGAGTTTCAGTCAAAGCACAGGTGGATTCTAAAGAAGGAACCTCAAAAAATTAATTCCACAGTCTATTATTTTTTCATAACAGGTTATCTTTAGTTCCACACTCTCAATTACTGATTTTCTTTGAGAGTCCTAATTGACAGGCACCTTTTCATGCTGAAGTATTAGTCTAGTTTTGTGCCCTGTATTTTTACATTTGGATTTGCTGATGAATTTTTGCTTCACAGCCTCTGTGTTTGGAATTGTCAGCTGTTCCTCAATTCATCTGACAGCTGTGACCCCATGGCCACACTGAGAGGATGTGGGCGACACGTCCTCCTGCCACAACCAGTCACCACCTGACACTCGTTAGGCCTCCATAGTTCCTCACCGGAGACTTAGCATCCATTGGAGGAGCAGCATGTCATCCTCTCTTCACTCTAAGGTCCCAGGAGTCAAGGAGAAAGCTGGGCAGATCTTGTCTGACCCGAGCTCTTCCAGCCCTTGCTAGTGGTGCGTCAGTTTTCGGGCAGCATGGTCGTATTTGGCTAATGACAGGCCCGAGCTGGTGCCATGTGAACTCTAGAACGTATTTTGATTAATACAGCTTCTGCTTTAGCGCTACTCTCTGGAAGGCATTGAAAGGTGCATTTAATATTGGGAACAGGAGGCACTTCTTTAGACAAAGGGCTGTGGGGAATATACTATCCAGCCATGTCATTGAAGCTGATCTTCCCCCTGTCTTCTTTCAAGAAACAGCTGGATGAGATCTTTGGATTGGCTGAGTGGCCTCCTCTCATTTGTAACTTTACTTTCTTATGTTCTAATTCAGTTAAAGTGGACTCCTCTTAATGCAGTAAAGAATCCAGTTTGCATGAGAGAGTATGAACCAATTTTGGTTTACAGGTGTCTTTATATTTTTACTTAATTTCTATATTGTTAGGTCTCCTCCGTGCAGACAGTTGTACAGTATACACACATGTGCATTGTTTAATGTGCATCCAGCCATAATAATAATCTGTCCGCGGCATCACATTGAACAGATGACAGCAGCATTGCCACCACACTGCAGCTCTCAGCAAGTGCCCAGGCCGCGGTCACTTGTGGTTACATCACTCATTACTCGGTTCTGTTTTGAGCCTTTCCCAGAGCTCGGTAAAAGGAGAAATCCTGGAATAATCGTCTTTTGAGCAGTCGCCTCACTTGACTCACACAGCTGATGCTCTTAAGGAGCTTAAGCGATGTGAATTAAAGGCCTGGATTGACATTCCTTGCTTTTTGATTGGAAATAAGGCTGCCCTACAGATGTCATGTGTTTTATGTAATGCCACAGTGCAGAGCTTTCATAGTCACAGTGTGCAGAGTACTTTCACAGTCAGCTGACCTGCTGAGACAGCTACATGGGGAAGCGTGCACTATGGAGCAGTGAAAATTGGGTTCCCATAAAGCCCGGGAATATAAGGACTGACTGTGCACACCTTTCCACTTGAGTTTTTATATAGTGGGAATGCATCGCGCAAGACTCAGGATCCCCCTTTTGATGCATGTGTCATATTCCATGCAAGTGCGTTCCCAGTGATCCCACTTCTATGGATCCCAGAATCAGGGTGACCCCTTGTTATTATAACACTGTCTGAAGGGAAGCACCCTGTTCATCTTGCTAACCAGTTCTTCAAAATCATAATCCCATTTCATAAAGAAAAGCACCAGGCCCGGAAAAGGCCTTGTGCATCTGGGATACGATTGTGGGATTAGTGACAAATGAGGGGAGCTGTGCTCCACCCAGTATCCAGTTGCCCAGTGTGCACATATGGAGCAGCTGTATTTGTTCCGCAACCCATCTGCATCACGGATCGCATTGCACTGAGCTCTGATCAAGCTTGTACCACAAGTCGCAATTACAATTTTGTGTGTCGTGGTTTATTCAGTGACTGGATTGAATTAATTTTCCTTCAGGACATATTTAGACCTCTGATGGAGGCCTATTTAAACTTGATGAAAACTGCATTTTGCCATGCTTTTAAACTCTTGAGAGAACACCAGAGCCGTGCTCCCCTGTGATCTGGCATGTTTCATTATGTGTTGAAGACTTTATGAGCTGCATTTTGAAAAAAGAAAAATGCAATCCAGTAATTTTGTTAGCGGCAGCCTGTGGATTCTCCATCACGGGAGTTCTGCTGAATTCTGTCCGTGTAGCACTTCCAATCTCGAGGAAAGTGTTAAAGTATAGCAACAAAGTCATGCAGTTGGAAATGGAATCAAAATGCAAGTGCAAAAGGCTTGAAAGCTGTTTTCAAGAAAGTTTATTTTCCTTCAAATTGCATTATTGAAAATGAACAGAACATATCTGTTAATGAGAACAGATTCAATGTACATCCACAGGAAACCTTCCAGAACATAAATAATAGTTTTAAGAAGGGGGTTAATTTTGAAAAAAGCACTAAGTAACAGTTTAGTGAATGGGGCCCATTCTTCTCACAGATGGACATGTTTCAGATAGTCTGAAATCTGTTGATTTAAGACACCTGAGGCACCCCTGCACAGACAGCCCTCTAGTCCATAAGGAGGACGTTAGGCCGACTGGATTAATGCAAACTGAACTGTAGCTCTTAGCAGTCATACTGTGGCTGAGGACCCTTCTCTTCCAGGCGAATTACAGCATGTTCTAGAGATCAGAGACCATGTAGCTGCCTGTGTAAATATCCTTCACAACCAAACCTGTTTGGTTTGTGGAGATAATCCAAAGCAAATATTGAGGAGGGGAGCCAGGAACACTCGCAAATAGTTACCATATGTGAGGCACGCTTAGATGCATAGAAAGATCTTGGGTAGAAGGGGTGATAAATGAAGAGCACTGTATTAGCAGTAGTATTTGCAGGACCTCTGGTCAAACCTTGATTGGGGAACTGCAACAAAAGCATGCAAATATTTGCATTCATTCCTGTTTCCTGGAAAACAAGTCCTTCCTCAAAGAACAAGTCCAAATGGCTTTTTCGCAATTGAAGTCTTAAAATTCCAGTTTTTCTGTGTCGGTTTTTTTTAACTGAAGTAGATTAATGGTGTTATAATGGAACACTGCTTTGATAGGCCAGTCGGGTCCAGTGGTTTTGTTCAAAGGGATTATTTCTGGCTTCCACTGTTAAGCGTTTCAGCATTCTTTTAAATTATGATTTCTTACATTCGTGGAAACATGGTTTAGAAGTATACAACATTATATCAAATGTATTCGGAGGAACAAATAAGCAGAATCTTATATTCATGCTTTATGAATTCAGACATTTGTAATGGAAAAGCGGACCATGTACTTTTAGCAATTCATTTTCAGCAAATGCTTTTCAAACTGGGCTGTATCCAAGTCACAAAAGACCTTCGACCTTTCCTCTCTGTAAAATCAGGAGAACTAGTGACATTGGGGCACATGATTATTGGAATTTCCTTTCTGGTGTCGGAATGTTTCGGACTTTTTAACACCCACACATTCATCCTACTTCTGTTCACTTCGGTGCAGGGCCCGCCATGCATGCCAGCCCAGCAACATCTGCACCAGGCCGAGGCGCTACAGATAATTAAGCTAAACACTCTTTCATTTGTGGATAAAATACAGTAGAAATGTAATTGCTCAGGCCAGTTGTTACCAATTGCAACACAGCCTGTACCAATTAAATAAGTATAGTTAATAGCTTTTCTACAGCACTTTTCATCCGAAGGTTTACCAAATCTCTTTATATGTGGCAACCCCATTAGGGACTGACCAGGTGGAGGAGTGAGAAATTACTTCACCAGTTGAATCAAGAGGGAATTTTTGGGAGGCCAGATTGTACAGCTGCAGAGTCTTTAAACAACTAGTCAGGGCCTCAGTTTCTCTTGTGAACTGAAGGACAGCACCTTCTACAGCACAGTGCCTCCCTTCACCAATAGATACCTGTTTTCCTTAAGAGGTCTTCCATCCCAGGACAGTATTAACATACTCTGCTAGTGTTATTGTAGTTTTTTCAAAGATATATCAGGTTTTTGGGTATTGGTTTGTGTCTCTTCCCAATGTGTTATTTCAATGTGACTTCTTGGGCACTTTTTCCCTGCATTCCCAATTCCAAAATCTCAAGTCAGGAAGTGCTTGGAACCATTCAGAGAAGCTACACTCCAGCTACACAGCATTTCCATGGTTTTTGCGTTGAGGCTGCATGTTTGAATTGCAAATCATCCAGACAGCCCATCATCCAAATGCAGATTATTCAGAGTTAAGTAATGCCATCTTCAGAAAGCCTACGAAGAAGGTACCCAAGAAATACAATTGTTTATTTTTTCCTTGTCATCAGTCCAATCTAAAGAAAATAAATTAATTTACTTTTCTGACCCAAAGCCAACGTTCATAGGCGCAGAAAAGATTCCCTTCACTCTTTCAGCACTCATCTTGATTACTTAGTGGTGCTGAGACAGCAGCATCGTTAGGCACTGTGTTTTCACTCCACTTCAGTAACACTGGCTGGTGTGTCTTTGTGAAAGTGTAGCATCCCCTGCGAGATCTACATGTCAGTTGCCATTATTTGTGGTTTTTCACTGCACTTTTAGTATTCATGCTACCACATCACTTTTTTTCTTGGTCTGATCAGGGAGAAGCCTCGACTAGCAAGCTACAGTGTGGACAAGACCCACCACAGGAAGATTTCTTGTTTTGTTTTAGTGCTTCTGATGAAAGGGTTGTATTACTGTATCCATATTAACAGCAGAGGATAATGTTGTTTGGAAGTTTGACAGCTGGTAGTTTAATTATTTGTAGAATTTAAATAATATACAACAAAGATGGTGTAAATAAAAAAAAATAACTGCTGTCGTTGGCACTTTTTATTATAAACAAGATGGTAATTTATACCTGGTTCATTTACTACGGCCCTGTCTTAATAGGGCCCAAAGCATAGTTAAATAAATGATCCTATTTCAGTTGTTTTGTCGCTACCAAATTCACTTTTTGAGCTGCATTATTACTTAGGTGTGTAAGAACATTTGAACTTTTTGGTGTGAAAAATCCATGACAAGCTGGTCGTACCCATCCCGACTGAACAGACGTGTCACGGCAGGGGTCTCGGGGGGAGCAGCACGAGACAGACCCTTGTCTCAACCCTTCTGTGTTGGAAACTGGTTCACTACCTCAGCTCCTAGACAGGCTGCCCCAGGAGGAGAAGGGGGGGGGGGGCATCGGTCTGCAGGTACATCAGGACACATCATGTCCTACCCCAGCTGTCTCTGCAGCCCCAAGCACCTTTTTCAGTGCCGGTGGATAGGATTTTGGCCAGTGGGTGGGCAACCTGCTTGTCTCGACAGAGGAGAACGAGGGGGGCTTGTGCCGCGCGTGTGGTTCTGTTCCACAGCACTAGAGACGGCGACAGGTCTTCTGGCTCGGACACCGTGAGGGGGGAAGTCAGACAGCCCCAGCAGGACCTTACAAGTGTGATTCTCGGGTTTCATTCCTCCAGGGGCTGTGTGGCTCCTGAGCGCTGCGCCCGCTCTGATGGAATACTTTGTCTGCAATGCTGTGAGGGTATCGGCTATGGGGGCTGAAGACGAGTGTCAGGCAGCAGCCAGCATTGCCTGTGTTTCATCATTCAGAATGATGGACTTCCCTCCTCCCACAGTTCCTGTAACACTTCCAGCAGTTGCAACACTCCAGTTACCGTTAAACCCTGGCAGCACAGTGGGGTTTTGAATAACCTTCTGAGTTTCGATTTGCTTCGAGAGACGGGAGTATGTTTGGGATCGGTGAATTCATTTTGCAGCAAGCCCCAGGTTGGCAAAGTGCCATTACTCCCAGGTGATAAATCTTCTCACAATTTTTTTTTAATACCACTCATTTGCTTTTAAGTATCTGCTTTAGTTTTTGGTTTATAGCAGTTGAAATTTAGCGCTTGAATTACTCTCATCAGTAGAGCTGCCAGACTCGCTGTAGACGCAGATACTGCTGTTGATTTATAAGATGCAGGGAGAGTAATTCGGTTTTACTGACCGTGCAGTGAAGGCTCTGACCGGTGTGTTTCTTGTGGTGCAGTGGTTGAGAAAGCAAGGCTGCTATGAGTTTATATACAGGGGCAGTAAAGCTGCTGAGCCCTGTCTGCCATCTGACCTCACCACTTTGCTAGTTGGTATTACTTGGTTAGTTAGACTGCCTGCAGTACATCCACATCAGATAGTAAATTAAGTACAAATCAAGAACTACTGGCCAGATACAGAAGCTGACTTTTGCGGCCTTTGCGGTCATTTTTCTGTCCTGAGAACAGAATGTTCTCACATCTGTCACAGTATTGTACTCCTCGTGGTGTGCTCTCGCCTTAATTACTTTGTGGCCTGTGAAATGCACATATGTTCCAGCTACCAACACCGTACGGATCAATTGGAAACGGGCATTTAGCAGAGAAACCAGCCGTATGCATGAAAGCGCAAGGTGGCATTTACAGTAGCAGAGAGAAAAACTCTTAGTTTCCGAAACGTGTCCACTAGAGCAGAAGTCTTCCCTGGTGAGTTCTCGGTGGGAAACGGTTGAACCCAGGCACCCTGGTGGTGTCACGCAGAAAGCGTAGAAGTTCTCTGGGCTCTCTCCAGCCTGCGACTGAGAGCACCTTTTCATTGGAGCCTCTCCATGTCCGCTTCTTCCTCTTTTCACCTCCGGATAGCCCTTTTCTGCAGACTTCATCGCTTCCGAGAAGCCTGGGGCCATGCGTTCGTGTGGAGTGTGTCAGCCCTCCCTGCCAGGCTAGGCTAGGTGACACTCGGAAAATCCAGAACTCTAGAGCAAAACCTGCAGGAAAACATGGAAACAGTGCCGTCTGTAGCGTATTCAGCTGCTTTATTTTTTTTTGTCCTGACTGTGGTTTCTCTTTAAGCCTTTTTTTTTTTGGAGGGGAAGGGAACACAGATTTAAAATGGGAAAAAAACAAACTGTTCTCTTTAGAATGGGTCCCTTCTCTCTTCCTGGGGCTGTCCGGTGGAGTGTTCCGTATTGATTGGGATTCCTCCAGGCAGGCTGGCTCGCACGAGAAAACAGTGTTGTAATGTGTTCTTGCCTGTCTTTCATTAAGAGCTCCGTGCAGCGCAGTCACACTGCTCCAGACCCCTGGCAAAGTGCCTGCTGCCTGCAGTGCTTTCGTTGGAGACTCCAAGTGTGGCTGTCTGTGAGTTGTTGTTCGTGTGATTGTGTTTGTGAGGTCTGTGTCTTTGTGCAACATTGTCAGAAATGTCTTCAAATGTATGTATTTAAGAAGTGGCTTTTCAAGTTGAAATACAACAGGCAGCTTAAACTGAACTGCACAGGATGGCGCTCTGGCTGTTTTTTGATGGTTTTGAAAACCAAACACACAACCCCTTGAGAGAAATAAGCTTGCCACATGCCTTGGTGGTTTTTTTTTTTAGTTTAGTTTTCTTAAACAAAAACAAAAACTGAAATGAAAATGTTGCAGAGAGTAACTTGCAGTCTTATCTTTGAAAGTTTACACAAGAAAATATTTACCATCTGTGTATTTTCATTCCTGTTCCAAAAATAGACTCAGGTTGGGTCAATGTTTCTTGCGTGTGACAAAAAGCAAAACATAATTGGAGCTTTGTTCCTGATCTAAAAAGGTGGGTAAAGTGACTTTAGCTGTTAAATCCATCCATCCAGGCTTCTATCCTCTGCTCTCCAGGGCCTGATAAATACCACACATTGCTATATTGCTCTTTTTACCTCATTTCTGCTCACTGAAGTTGGCCATACCTTTTATTTTCCAAGTAAGTGATTAAGTACTGTCGCCAGGGAACGTACTGGAAATCTGGAACAATACAGCTGTTAAAATGAATGGTGACAGAAGTATCCTTAAACTAAGAAAACAGACCGATCTGGAAAGCTTGGTGGCTCCTGGCCTGACTGTTAGCTGTCCATTTAGTTTCCCGTTCCTGTTTGAGTTGATTGAGCACAAGTCTGCCTCGCATTCAGCTGGATTCATTTGAAAGGCAAGTAGACTGTAGGGCATTTCTCTGAGCCCTGGAATCAGCTTCTTCAGAGTAGAAATATGAAACGTTGTAATGACCAAAACGTTACACAGCATTCTAAATAAGATCTTTCTAGTGAACTTTACAATTTTAATATATATTTAATTTAATATGAAATAATCATTCGTTGATTTGAGTTTGATATATTTTGCTCTCACTTCACACAGTCGCTCAAGCGTATTTAAGCTGTTGGTTGTGAGGAGACTTAGTTGTTTAAGAGAGACAATACTGGGATTGGAACACCTCATGATCCCCCAACAGCAACTGTTTCTGTATGTTGAAATATGACACATTCATTCTGTCTGTGGTTCTCCATTGTGTATTGAGGACCGTTTTTAATATTACAATTATTTTAAACAAAGTTGCAAGTCACCCATTCTACCATTCAAAGACACCGATAGTGCAAGAGTTGTGGATTTAGCCAGAAGCTATATCACCCTGCAACTCACTGAAGCTCAGCAGGTGTGAGCCTGGTCAGTACCTGGATGAGAGACCTCCTGGGAAAAACTAAGGCTGCTGCTGGAAGAGGTGCTAGTGGGACCAGCAGGGGGCGCTCACCCTGCGGTCTGTGTGGGTTCCAATTCCCTAGTATAGTGACGGGGACGAGAAGGTGTTGTCCTTTGTAAATCTGAGGTGCTGACTCTCTGTGGTAATTAAAAATCCCAGGGGGTTTCCAAATTGGTCTTTACCAATCGTGGTCTCCTAATAATCCCCATCTTTGAACTGGCTTCATCACTCTGTTCTCCTCCCCACGGATAGCTGGTGTGTGGTGAGCGTACTGGTGCACTATGGCTGCCGTCGCATCATCCAGGTGGGGCTGCACACTGGTGGTGGCGGAGGGGACACATTACCTGTAAAGACCTTGGAGTGGAGTGGAGTGTCCAGAAAAGAAGTATATAAGTGTAAGGAATTGTTAATCATTATTATTTTACACTGGATACATACATGTGCTTTAAAAAAGTTCCCATTTGTTATTGGTGATCCACTGACTAGTGTTTGGCCCGGAACTGGGTACCCCTGACACAGATGGCATGTGAGCCGGCGTGAATAACCGGGAAGGTAAGCGTGCAGGTCTTGCTCAAGGGCACGGTACAGGCTGCTGAAAGAGTGAGCAAACTGGAGAGAGGCTGTGTGGTGGACTTGCATTCAGACCTTGGACCTCTCTGGAAGTGGTTGAGGAGGCTTAGGTTAAAGCCATTTACTTATTTCTAAAATGAAGTAATGCTACTGACAACAGTTAACTCCCTTCTGTCAGATTGGTAAGTCTACTCTATTTGGGTTTGCTCCCTGAGTAGTTGACCGAACATGGCGCGAGGTGTCTCCTGTTCGCGTATGACTTACACGATCTCCTCCACACCTCACAGCCTCCCTGCCACTTTCTGAGGCCTTCATGCCTTGCTAATGCGGTAAGCAGGAATTTTAATAACACTGACAACGATACATAAACTGCCAGAGCAAGACACACATGCTCTGTTGATCAAACTCTTCTAAAAGGGGCTCCTTAACTGCTGCTCTTGCTTCAGTAGGCAAATTGCTTATCCAGCTTGTTAAGCATAGTTGTGGCTGCATCCCGTGAATGCAAAATGGACAAGACAACAGCAGTGTTTATTTGTCGATTGTTGGGATGGGGGGTATATTCTTGGTTTGGATGAAAAACTTTTTGTGTGCAGAAGAAAGGCTTTATTGTGTAAACAAGCACTCAATCCACAAATGAAAGCCTTTGTTTTTTTGCTGACTTGCGCTTTTATGCACGCTGTGCATTCTTCATACTCTGAGGCCCAGCAAGGCTCCGGCCTGAGCTGTCTGAGCGAAGGTGGAGTTGATGCAGGAAGTGCACGAGAGCCATTTGCAGTTCAGGGTTTTGGAGCAGGCCTGTGGAATTAAGAAAGACTGCCGTTTAAACTCTGCAGAAATGAATGAAGTTTGTACATTAGGCTGGAACCTCAAATTAAGGAGGAGGAAGAGTAGAGACTTTTAAGTCACTTCTTCACCTGGCCCCTGGCTGCTCAGAGCTGCCCTGAGAGAAACTCCTGCTCCTTTTCAGCAGCCCCTGACGGTTTCACAATGCTGATTTCAAGAATTAGGAGTCTCAACCTGGGCTTTGTTTGTTTGAAAGCACTGCTTTGTTTCTGGATACAAGCACACAAAAGGAGGAAATATGACCCCTGTTCTTTTAGAGACCCTCTACCCCCACTGTAGATTCAAACCGCATGTAAACAAGATGTGTGCACAGACCAGGGGCTGCCTTGGCTCCACTGCCTGGCCAGAATTTGCCTGAAGAGTGATGTCTGCTCAAGATGTGTTACTGAAACCTCCCACCTTGTTTTGGGTCTGAAACGCACAGCAGTGCTGCCAAGAGAGGCCTGACCTCGTGAGGGATTTAATGTTTATGCCCTTTTGAAGACAGCTGAGTAAGAGGAGTAAGTCTGCGCTCGCCCAGTTCTTGTCTGCTGCCTTCGAGATGTCCCTGCAGGTGAATTTACACCGGTATTTCACATCAGGATCTAGTCTTCCAGAGCTACCCTTGCTGGGTCAACTCAGAGTCATCCTGCAGTTTGCGCAGATCTCATCCCAAGTGTTTAGTGTGAGCAGTTTGTGCAGAAGCCACCCCAAGTGCTTGGCATGCATTTACCCATTTTCAAACAGGATGGGATGCTACCGACACACTTGATCCCAGTTAGAAGCAGCAGTGTAAATGCTCCTTTTCCGTTTGTGGAAATCGGCTGAATTTCAATTTCTGTCCCCCAAAAACAGGCAGTGTTGTCGCTGTGTATCCACTTTTTTCACACAGAGCTGGGAATGGGGGAGTTGAGAGAAGTAGTTCTGTTTTTTAGATTTGTTTTGAGGCCATTTTCTAACTACATGGTTTTATCCCATGAAGGAAACTTCATTTGTTGCCCTTACTGGTATGCTCGGCTGTGGCCTAATTTTAAGATCCAGCTCAAGAGCAAATACACGCACTGTATATATAGCGCCCGAGCATAACTGAACACGTCTTACATGAATAAGGAGACGTGGGGAAGCACCAGGTAAATTCGATCACACCCCATGTTGCCTTCAGGGCAAAGTACACATGAACCTGAAACCAGAAAAAAAAAAACCGCTTAAAATAAAAACGTCTTTGGAGAAATTCCTGAAAATGACTAATGCTAATGTTTTCTTTCACTGGTAAACAAACAACTCTGAAGATAACGGTACCTTCGCCTTGTGTCAGGTAGTACCAGACCAGGGTGACTGCCCACTTGTTGGGTGGAGCAAGTGTTAAATAAACCTACAAGTGATATTGTTTACAAACTCGCTTTACAAACATTGCCTTTCTTACACAGAACTGATTAATGAATAACCTTGTATCAAATCCAGGTTGCTAGTACAAGTCCAAAACTGTAATTAGTGGAGTAGCTTACATCTGTTTTTCATGCGTCTGTAGGGATTTATTTTGTTCGTTCTGTGGTTTACCTTCAAGGGTTATTATACATTACCAGAGTTACCAGGGGTTATTATACATTATTTTGTACTACTCATTGTAGTTGAGAAGGGCTATTGTTGTTTTCAGGGACGTGATCCAAGCATAACAAATTTACAGAAAGATGGTCCCTGCTGTGTCCCTGCTGGCCGAGTTCCTTTTCAGCGAGTCTAGCCCCTGCCCCCTGTTAGATTCAGTTTTTATTTCGGATTATTCTGAAGAGGACGATTCCTTTTTTTTTTGGCTCCACCAACACAGGCTGGTGTGTGCGTCTTATCCAGTTTCGGTGCTCTGTAATCTTAAGATGAAAGACAAGAACGGAAAAAAAGAACTTGCCCTGAAGTGGAAGAGCAGGAGGGAGGGGAGGGGAGGGGGGGGGGCTCTCAAAACAGCTCCCGCGCCCCTTTCCCCTTCCCCCACGCCTCCCTGCTGCAGCCTTGTGATCTGAGGGGGCCCCTTCATCAGATAACACCAACACTGGGAGTCAATGTTCTGTCTCGGGCCCGGCCACCAAACAGCAAGCAAGGGGCCTTGCCGATCTTCACAGGAACACAGGGACTCGGAGATCAGTCGCCCCCGGCCCCCCGCCCCCCCGCTCCCCCCCATCACACTCTGTGCTGCTGAATCGGCTCTTTCACGGCATAAAGAGCACCACGGGGTGGGGGGGGTGGTGGCTGGCTGGGAATGAAGTATAAAGACGGTGGTTTGAAGCAGGCGGCGTGCGCTCCCTTAGGTTTGAAAACTCCACCTTTCTGGAAAAGGTGCTTCTAGAAGCGGTTTTAAAAAAAGAGGGAAGTTCAGTTCTCCTGACACGAACCCTCCGCCTTGTCACCCTCCCGCGGGAGCCGGGACAGGGAGCCGGGGTGTGCCGTGGAAGCGAGCCGCGTCCAGCACAGCAGGTGTTGCCATGAGCTGCGCCGCCCCCCCCCTCGCTGGGCTGACGTGAGAGTGACTGACCGTCCTGCAGGCACACAGCCCCTGATATGAACTCTGTAAAGCCCACACACCCCAGTTCTCGAAAGTCACGTGAGAGCTACTGGTTTTGCTGGAGAGGGGGGAGTAGGCTGGAAAATGGTGATAATGGTGAAGCTCCGGGCAAGGCCTGTGGTCATTCTGTGCTTTGGCTCTTGAGCCGCACGATTGGGCTTTTCAAGTTTCTTAGCTAAAGTCTGAGAACGTTTCCATCTTCTGTCTAGAGTAGATTAATAATTTACTAAGTACAGAGATCTGTTAAACGTTTTAAAATGCTTCTCTGCTGGGATTTCAGTTTTACTCCCGTGTCACTACACTTTTAATTCCATCCGTCAGTGTTCATTAACTAGAACACATATTTGCCTCCATGCCTTATAGTATAGTATTATAGGACATCATTTTGGGGAAAACAAAACGTAGGCTCAATGGGCTGCATAATATTTGCAAAGGTTTTTATATACAAATAAGGACACTCCTGCTCTGATAAAATTGCAGTGTGAAGAAGGTCATGGGCAGCATTGCAGAAAACCAAGTTTCGCTCTTTAACCAAACAGGTGGCCAGAAAACCTTCTGAAGCTGAAGCTGATGCACTGGGTTCTTCGGTTTGCTGGGCCTCTGACATCGCTGTTGTGACACAGCTATGTCGTGGAGCAATAAGACTCGCTGTGCTTACAGGTGGAGCCGTGTGGAACATGTTTTTATGGACAATCACGTGTGAAAGCAGCCATGTCCCTCCACGCATTCAAGCTGTCATCAAAAGACGCAACGGTGCCATTCAGCTGAATTAGCACCCTCTGGTGTCTGATACATGGCTGTAAATCTGTTCCTCGTGATCTATAAAGTAGTTTCCCAAATGGCATTGCTCGTCAGTGCACAGTTCCCCCATTGCTGCTGTTTGAGTGAAGGATCTGTCTTGAGATCTTCATCGGCCCGGCTGATGTGAATCTGTTTCACTGTAATTTTTTTTAAGCTTTGAAACATTACCCTTTCTTCCAAAGTTCTGTGGCAAATTGAAGTTAATTTGCAGGAACCTGATCAGTTCTTACTGGCACAACCCATTGTACCTGCTTCTAAGATCCTGAAGGCAGCGTACCGTATAAAAAAACCCCCATGAAAACAGAACCGTATGCAGGATTCCTTGCAGTAAAAGATCTTTAAATATTTCCACCCCATGTAGTAATAATAATAATAAATGCTTTTCTGGACACTCCTCTCAAAGCGCTTTATAAGTAATGGGGACTCCCCTCCACCACCACCAATGTGCAGCCCCACAAGGATGATGTGATGGCAGCCATAGTGCGCCAGTACGCTCACCACACATCAGCTATTAGTGGGGAGGAGAATAGAGTAATGAAGCCAATTCATAGATGGGGATTATTAGGAGACCATGATTGGTAAGGACCAATGGGAAATTTGGCCAGGACGCCAGGGTTACACCCCTACTCTTTTTGAGAAACACCCTGGGATTTTTAATTAACACCAGGACCTCGGTTTTACGTCTCATACGAAAGATGGCGCCTTTTTACAGTACAGTATCCCTTTCACTATACTGGGGCATTAGGCAGACCATAGGGTGAGCCCCCCATGCTGGCCTCACTAACACCTCTTCCAGCAGCAACCTTAATTTTTCCCAGGAGGTCTCCCATCCAGGTACTGACCAGGCTCACACCTGCTGAGCTTCATGTGGAGGTTAGATATCCTGGTGTAAAAATGCTTGTGTGTGTTTGCACGTACTGTACTGCAGACATGCAGTGAGCTGTGGTTATTAACAGTTTCATCTTTGAGATTTCCAGTAAGATGTCAACAGAAATTACATGAACATGTGTTCTAAGTAATGGTTAGTTCGGGGGAAAAATGTGATGCCCGTAGTATCCGGTTTGACAGGGTATTTCTAAAAAAATGCAAAACCTAAAAGTCTGTACGTTTTATGAAACAGGATTGAACAGGTCTAAATTTCATTGGGTAGCAAAAATAGAAAAATGATTAACTGGATAAAAAAATTCCTGTGAAGTCATTCAATTCATAGTAATCTTCTTGCTAGTTGTAAAATCTCTTTGGCTTCCCAGAAATTCTGCCCGCAGCAGATCATCACTGAGTCATTGCTGTGCAATAGTAAAAAATAGAAAATGTGTTCCAGCGCCGCTGGCGTACCGTCAGTGAAGACACGGCACTCGGGGGACAGGCGTGTTCCAGCACCGCTTGCGTACCGTCAACAAAGACACGGCACTCTGGGGACTGGCGTGTTCCAGCGCCGCTGGCGTACCGTCAACAAAGACACGGCACTCGGGGGACAGGTGTGAAGAGTGTACTGACAGTGAGCTGGACTGATATTCAGAAGTCCCTGAGAACTGGCACTTCAAGGCGGACTGTTGAGATTCTGCACTCTTGACGGGCAGTGTGTGTGGTAACAGTGTTATCAGCACATGATGCCAGAAGAGCAGAAACGAGCATGTGGGCAGCTGGGGAAAGGGGGAGGAGGAGGAATGTACTCAGAGCTGCAGAGAATGTACGGAACGAAAGGGAATGAAGAAATCCAGAGAGGGTCATGTGGGGGTCATCTGCTGCACTGGCACTGAGGCAGCATCCTAGAGTAGCTACGCAGGATCATTTTGACTTCTCTCAGGCAAGGACGTTTGTCTTGTTCTCCAGGACTGGATGCAAGTCAAGGCAATCGATATAGACACAAGTGTTAAAATAAGATCCCATTTATCTTATTTAAGCAGACTTTCTGGGCGGGCTTACCAGTGAGAGGCCAGGATCTTCTTTAAAGGAGTCCAGGCCAATATGCTGGTATTTGAGTTTGATGGTCCAGGACAGAGCAGGAAAATGAAGAAAGTGGGGAGTGGGGAATTTTGCCAACACGCAAGCTGCTAGGCAACAAGTAGAGGATAATACCATGCTGAAAAGATAGAAAAAATACAGTGTTTTGGCTGTGGACCCTCTTCAGGTGTGGTCCAGTCAGAGGCCCAGCTAAAAGCTGGCAAACGAGAAATAAAAAAAATAAAGAAAGGGAAATTATTTCAAATCAGTTTATTCATTTCCTTGGCAGCATTTATGAAATATATGCTATAGCTATATTGAGCTAACATTAACAGACAATCTTTTCTTCAACGTCCTTGAAAAGGAAAGGTTCCAGATGAAAAGAGGTCATTTGTCTGTTCTGGCCTGTTTAGTTTTTAGTACCTATTAGACCAGTTGATCACAGTAGATAACCTGGCTCAGAGTGAGAGTGCAAAGCAACAAATACGGGCTACTTCAATGCTGAGTAGGAGAGAGAGAAAAAGTCTTCTTCAAGGTGCCTTCAGAGCAACGAAACGTTTATTTTTTCTGCTTTTCAGAGTGGAAGCGGCCAGCACACACTGACTCAGCTTCGCGCTCAGAGGAAGGATATTCTTATCAATCATCGGAGTTTTGGAAGATTTTTTTTCAGGGGTGAGGGGAAAAGTACAACGTCCTGCGGACAGGCCGCTTTGCCAGTCACTTGCTTGACGATATCCGCAGCTGAGCTCTCGAGTGCCAGGCGGTTCCCCCTCCTGCAGTAGCGCAGTGCTCTGTGTTGCCCCTCTCCGCGGGCCCCCTGCCACAGCAGTCCAAGTTTCCTTTGTTACGGGGCCAGCTCCGTGTGTGGAACGGTTTCTGTAGGAGTGAAGCCATACTTTACCTCCTGTCCCTGGAAAACAGCCTGTTTAATCTTTGCATTACTTGTTGTGCCAGATAAGTTTCTGAATACAGTCTAAATCCCTTAGAATCTATGCGAGTAAGTTTTCATAGCACATATACTGTACCTGTTTTGGAGGGATTTTGACTTTCAGTACATGAAAAGTTTTTTTTTCTGTTTTTCGTTGTGGGTGGTTTGGGGCTTTTGTTCGTGCTTTAACTCCTGAGGAACGTAAGACGAGGTTGCCAATGTGTGGGGGGCCAAATCCAACTAGCAGCCAAGGATCTCATCCAGACTTTGCTCAAAGGTTCCCGGGAATTCGTTTCAACAACGTGGCAAGGCAGCTTGTTCCCAATATCCACCGCCGTTTGTGTAAAGAAGTGCCTCCCATTCCCAGCCCTAAACACACTTCTCTCACTCACTTGGTCCAAGGCATATGACTGATAAAATAAAACGTAAAATGTCTGTACAGGTTAAAAAGCAGTTTTATGGCTAGCCTAACATTCAAGATCAGTTTTTTAAATGATCAAGTTTAAAATTTGCTGAAAAATATCAAATGTGTCCGGCTGAGCCCACAGTTAGATCATTATGGGAATTGGTTCTAACTCAGTCAGAGCCTTTACAATGCATCCACCTGTCCTGTCTTGTTTGCTGTCCTGTCAGTCAGGTGTTTTAAGACAGACAAATGTTATTTTCTTGCCCAGGTAAATACACTGTCTCAGAGGCTCAGCCCTGTGGGTCAGAGATTACTGATCTGAGCCTGGTCTGCCTCCGTGTCCAGCTGTGACCAGGCTTGTTTGGCATGTTCGAGCCAGCAGCAGTATCCTTGGTAACGGTGACGCTCTGGGACGTCCGGGGCACGTTTGAGGTCACAATACCGTAAGCAGAAAGCCGGGGTCACTCTTCCACAGTCCGTCACCCAGCGCTCGCAGCCCACCGTCATTCCTCACATGCTTGTGCAGAGGCTGAAGCTACGAGCCACGTTGAGCTTTTGGTAATTTCATATCTGGAAATATAAAATTATTATATTATAAAATATAAAAGTAACAAGTTTTTCCACGTTTTTTTTTAAATCCCCTTTATTTGAAGCCCTACCTTTAAATGTGAGGATATGATTTATTTCCCATTGCCAACTGTCAGCTTTTTTTTTATTTGACTGGGGAAGGATGCTGTACCACATTATCACTGAGTTGTTGAAGACCCCCCCCCAAAAAGAAATTGTTTTTGCGTGTACTCGATTAGAATCGGCTCCTAGTCCAGCTGCAAGGAGAAGGCATTTACAAGAGAGTAGCTGTGTTCTTCTTTGAGGATTGGAGCCTCTTTGGGGTAGTGGTCAGGATTGCTCCTCGCAGCGCTGGGGCTCTGGGTGCAGTTCCAGTCCTGGGGTGCTATCTGCATGGAGTTTGTACGTTCCCCCTGTGTTTGTGTGTTTTTCCTCCCGAGCGCTCCGCTTTCCTTCTGCAGTCTAAAGACATGCTGGATGGGTAATCGTCTTCTGGGAAAATGGGTCCTGGTGTCAGTCTGTGCCCTGTGATGGACGGGCGTCCCATCCTGGATGTATCCTGCCTTGTGCCTGTTGCTTGTTGGGATGGTTAGAAGGTGGATGATTCCCTTTTGGTTTTGAGACCAAACACCCCTGTTGCTTAGACAAGCTGTGTGTCCTCGGTGCCAGCTAAGCCTTATGAACTGGTGCCTGTCTCTCCGGCGGCAGTGAGATCGGACCGCTCAGGGTCCGGGAGGAACGGGGGACAGTGGGAACCTCAGACTCACTGGGTGGGATTCTTGGCTTGGCCTGCGGTGGCCCTTAAAAGAAACCAGACAAATATGGTCTCAACAGAACTCGGCTACATCGGAGCCTGAGGAGGAGACTGGATGTGCACCGAATAGCAGCCTGGAAACCCACAGGCTGCTGTGGTGGGCTGACACTGCCAAAAGAGGAGGGGGTGTCCTGGCAAGGGGGACAGAATTTGAGGGGAAACCAAAATTAGAGGCACTTATACAGCACCAAAGGCTTCGTTGTGATGTATTTTAAAATCTGCCATAACCCAGTGTCCTAGAATAGGCCGCAAATATTCCATATTAATTAAGGGACGCTGTTTTTAGATTTCAGCATGTTTGCAGAGCTAAGTGTATGTTTACATTCCCGTTATATTGTAAGAATTCAGGTTCATAAACTGTGTGTGCATTTAAGTGTGGTTTTTAAAAGCTAGCATCATCACACCTTCGTCAGATATCCTATACCTAGTGTTTAGATCATGGATTGAATAGGACAAACTACATACTGAAGGCTTTAAACCAGTTTCAGAAAGTACACATATGTCTGCAGCTTCTTTGCAGGTTGTTAAATGTAGACAGGAAACAAAAAGATTAACTTTGTAATTCAATTATGTTAAAATTTGTGATTAAGGCACAGTTCAATTTCCATTGTAGGTTAAACAAAATGTTAAACAGAGGTGTTAATTAATTCCTCTCCTCTCTCTTAAAAGGCTGGTTGATGGTGTTGGGTATTCAGTTTCATCTGAGCTTAATTTTTGAAGCTAAAATTCGAAATGGGTTCCAAGATGGCACAAATTGTCCTTAAGTAGGGGTTGGTGATACAAAACCAAAAGCAAGTAAAGGCCTTGAAGAGTTTCCACTTACCACGAATCAGACAGCAAAATGGGAAACACATGGAGTTCGATTGGATCTTGGGATGCAAGAAGCTTTTCTGTTCTTGATGAGATCGCATCAGATAGCAGAGAGTGAACTTGAGCAATAAACCTACAGCCCAGAGGAAATGAAGAGTTTAAATTGACTCATCAATGGAAAGCCATTAAAAAAAGGCCTGGAAAATACTAGATTTGTTGGTGTCTGGGACAAACCACACCATTAAAGGTGATGCCCTACTCTCAAGCCTTCAGTAAACAGCTGGAATTGATACTTGGATGAGCTAAGCAAGATTCAAGTGAGAAAGATGGGCCTCTCTCATGCCGCATGGCCAACAGGAGAAATCTGTGTCAAAATTTATAGGCTGTTTTCTTCTGCTCTTCTGCAGCCGAGAAAAACACACACAAAGCAGGGCAGAGTGGAGGAATTCATGCCCTGATTTTGATCAAGGAGGCCTTTGTTTGCCAAAGTTATCTGTTTACTGTTAGAATTTATTTACAATGGGTCGGGCTCTTCACTTGGTTGGATGGTTGGGACTTTCTCTTGCAAAGCTAATCGGATCGCAAAGGAAGGGTTTATGATCAAAACCCCTCATCTTCCCTAATTAATGACCCTCCCCCTCCCTGATCTGCATGAGGACCACCCAGCTTTGACACACTCCCAGGGAAGTTTGGCAGAAAGGGCTAAAGACATTCTGGGCACTCAGAGCGCTTTCCAGACGTTATGAGTAAAATAGGAAAAATAAAGTGCAGAATGAAAAGAAGGTGGAAAATGCATTCAGAGGAGGTCATATCTGTGTGTTTAGCATGAATACCACTGAATTATCATATTTTTTGTTTGTTTTTTGGTTTGAACTGAATAACGTGCACTTATTTGACCATGTATGTTTGTGGTTGCTGTAGAGGACCGAGTTAATGCGATGGTGTGGTTTATTAGGTGGGGTTCTTGGTTCAGATCGTAATGGTGCAGGCAGCATGACTGTAAGCTGTCGGGGCACTCTGCTCTCACGCAGGGCCAGGCTGGTTTCAGAGGTCCTCGCTTTCTTTGCAAGGGAAGCACCCAGTTATACATTGGTTCAAGTGGAAATCCTGGCCCACTCAGTTGCACTTGAGTATGCCTTGAGGAGATACAATTATCATAGCCTGTCCAAACTGCAAGAGTAATGACCCTGGTTATCTGCCTGGCTCCTCACTCATTAACAATGCTGTCAGTTCTCCAAAGACTTTTTCATCAGTCTCTCCCTGACAAGGAGCAGCCCTACTTTGCTGCAAGATGTTGTTTTCTCAATTTGCAGATGTGATGATTACCCACAAGCTGGTGCTCTTTTCTGTATTGATGCGTGTGAACTGGTGCCAGTCTCTGTCAGCACTGGCGGTTCAGTTTCAGAGCTCTGTTGCTTCTTGTTGAGTTTTAACTTTATGGTTACTGTTATTTCTCTAGAGTCTTTCAAGCGATTCATAGAGTGCAAATGGAAGCAGGAGAGAAGAATCATGAGGACTGCTCTTCTCTGGAATAATTACACAAGAGCAATGTTTTCATAACATTGTGTACATACACAATTGTACACAGTATTCTAAAGGAGATCTTAATAGAGCATTGCACAATTAAATCCTAAACTATTCTAGAATTTTGCTTTTTTTATTGCTCCCCTCCATTGTCTAGATTAAGATGTAAAGAATAATAATTGCTTACACTTATATAGTGCTTTTCTGGACACTCCACTCAAAGCTCTTTACAGGTAATGCGGACTCCCCTCCACCACCAGTGTGCAGCCCCACCTGGATGATGCGACGGCAGCCATAGTGCACCAGAACGCTCCCCACACATCAGCAATCAGTGGGGAGGAGAGCAGAGTAATGAAGCCAGTTCATAGATGGGGATTATTAGGAGGCCATGATTGGTAAGGGCCAATGAGAAATTTGGCCAGGATGCTGGGGTTACACCCCTACTCTTTTCAAGAAACGCCCTGGGATTTTTAATGACCACAGAGAGTCAGGACCTCGGTTTTACATCTCATCCGAAGGATGGCGCCTGTTTACAGTATAGTGTCCCCGTCACTATACTGGGGCATTAGGACCCACATGGACCGCAGGATGAGCACCCCCTGCTGGCCCCACTAACACCTCTTCCAGTAGCAACCTTAGATTTTTTAGAAGTTACTCACAGTCCAGAACACACAAAGAACAAACCAGAACAGAACAGTACACAAAAAGTTGTATTGCACAATATATTTATATTTATATTTATAAATGTATTGCACACGTCTCATATATTGAGAGTGGCATATATTGCACCAAAACGGTTGGAAAGTGGAAAAAGAAAAAGAATCCTGCTATTTTGGTATTATCTGCAAACTTGACTGCTTTAACTACAACAGATTATAGATTGTTGGTATAATAAGGTTTTAAGAAAAACATAAGCCTCTTAAATCTTTGGAATGTCCTAAGAGAGACACCTGATGTAGTCAAGTAATTGTCTCCCCAGTCTGAGCATTTTCTCTCATTCTTTTACGTAAAACTGCACTAAAAAAGCAGGACGTTGTCTGAGACAATGAAACATCTCTTTCATCTCCTAGTGTTAACACAGCCCTGGTCTTAAGCAAATCTTTGCTTAGTGAAGTGTTCAGGTTTGTAAACAAAACTACAGGTTAGCTTCAGGTGTCCTGGCACTTCCTGGCTTCCTGTTTGTTTGAATCTGTGAGGAATGGGAAGCATAACAACACTTTTGTCTGCTGTGTGATTCGCCTGTTGCTGGTATTCAGCTGTATTTGCTTACCAGTGGAGGTGTTAGGAGTGACATCACTTCCTTTCACTGTGCCAGAGGCCAGCCGCCACACCCCCTTCGGCGGATTAACACTGATCCCAGGGAGTGGGGCTGATCCCTAGTTAAAACAAACAGACTTCAACTGGACAAGCAAGCTTCACCAAGCAGCAGTGAGCTGACCTCGGTTGTAATTCATTTCCTTAGAAGGCGCCTTTATCGAAAGAATTCCTGCACTGTACAAAATGAACGCAGTGAAGAGAGGTGTACATGGATATGCTGTAGAATCGATGGGTACAGTCCAAGGGGGCAGGCAGGGGGAGGAGGGACAGCCAGGTGGCCAGCAGCAGGTGTCGGAGAGGGTGCCAGGCTGGGAGGAGAGCAGCAGGGCGAGGGACACCCTGGTAGAGGCAGTGGTGGAGAAGGATGAGGCTCCTCAGTGGGCTGAGAGCAGGGAGTGGAGCCAGGGGCCACCTGTGTGAGCAGCAAGACAGAGAGCAGTAATCAAGCTTCTGGGCGAGATGGGGAGGGTGGGGTGTCAATGGCGATGCACTCAAGCCAGTTAGGAGATGTTGCAATGATCCAGCCTAGAGAGAACAAGGACTTTGACAGACTGAGTGCGGCACAATGTTAAAGGGTGAATGAAATACTCTAGATGCTCTTTTGAGGTGGTTTGAGCCTGCCAGGCCCGAGATGTGTTGACCATATGAAAAGGAGGGACCCATTTTGTGTCATTGTCTTGCTTTTTTTTTCCCCAAGACTAAACTCAGTCCTAATCTCTTGTAGAGTGATCCCTTCCTATGATGTGGATTTCTGTTTAAATACAGGAGGCTGAACAGGATGGAGGAGAGGACGAGGAGGAGGAGGAGGGGGGAGACTTAAGCCCAGAGGAGAGGAGGCAGCTGGAAAGAAAAGTGAAGAAAGAGATGAAGAAGGAGGAGAAGAGGAGACTGAAGGCAGCCGGGGTGACGCTGGAGAAGCCCGAGCCCTCTAAAGCGACTGCTGCCGAGCTGGCTCTGGACTACCTCACCTGGTAAGATGCCCTGCAGCCCAGGAGAGGGCGAGAGTGCACTTATCCTGCAGGTTCACAATCACCTGGGCCTGAACATTCTTCTCTACAGTGCAGTTTGCTCTTCATTTTCTTAAATGACTTGAGGTGCAAAAATGGGAAAACAGCAAAATATTTCCTTTGACAAGAAGGCAAAAAAAAATATTTATACATCATTTAAAGAGAAAGAGAATAGCTGGAATTAACAATACTGGAGCCAAAGTCTTCAAGGAAGCAACAAAGCTTTGAATATTCTCCGTCTCGATTCAAACCGAAAAATGGCGGCTTGATGAGTTTGCGATGTCTTTCATTTAAGCGCAACAATAATTCAAAACACATTTTGAAAGCGAACCAGTCCATTTCTGCTGAATAGAGAAAAGCTGTATACACTGTCGTAAGAGAATCCAGACCGGGAGGTTTTCGAGATTGGAAAACCGTTGTCTGATTTTTTTATTACCCCACACTTTTGGGACAACGCTTGTTACTCCGAGAAGTATCTCACTTTGCACTATTTCCTCTGTTGTTACAGGTGAAAATGTTTACACTTTCTTTCGTTACAAGTTGAGCACTGTTAGCTTAACAGTACTTCCCAATTGGCAGTCATGCACGTCACCATCATTTAACGTTTGTTGAAAGTAGCCACACCGATCCATAATGCCTATCGAAAGAGAGCAAAACATTGCCTGGTCTCGATCCAGACATCCTTAAAAACCAGAACTGCATTGAAGTTCAGGAGAAGATGTTTTTCATTCTGCTGAAGTGTGACATAGATCTCTAACACAATTAACTTGGAGCAAGCAAGTCATAAAGCATCTTCCCCCTGGAGCCCGAAAAGTATATAGCCGGGTCTAGTTTTTATGTATTTGGCTAGAGCCTGCAGTCAGTTGTAATTCTCTTGCCAAGAATGTGCAGAGAAATGAAATTTAAACTCGGCTGGCCCAAGGAAACATGCCCAGGCTTCCAAGAACGGTTAATGTTTAGTTGGGATGTTTGCGGTGCTGGCTTTGCTTTCACTCAACGCTGTTTCAGAAAAATAAAGCGATTAATTCTCAGAAGCAGCGATGGAAAGTTGCTGTCTTCAGATCACACTTCTGTCTTTCTTTGAGCACCCATAAAAACCTGAACCTCACAGGAGGGCTTGTGGAAAGGGACATCTGTAAACAAGCCCTCATAATCGCAACTCTATTAAAATCTTCAAACAAATGACCTGCTTCTGTCTTTGGGAGTAAAACAAAGAAATAAATTGGATTTATTTTGTGAGGTTTGAGCCAGCTCCTATATCTAGAGATGCCTCCTGATAAGACTCACATTTCTGTCTGTGCTAAATCTGATCAGGACCTTGTACTGAGTCAATTAGTTGGATGCATCAAAACTTTCTGTAATTCAATCTACAGGGGATGCAACCTAGCATCTTCTGACTTCAGTGACCCCAGTCAGCACTAATGTTATTGACAGGTCTGAGAGACCTGCTGATGTGGGTCTATAACCTTGGTTATTAGTCTCTTTATGGATCTGCCAGGGACAGCAGTGTGGAGTAGGGGTTAGGGCTCAATACTTCCAAACCAAAGGTTTGTGAGTTCAAATCCTGGGTGGGACTGTGCTGTTGTACCCTAGAGTGAGGCTTTTTGCTCACACTGCTCCAGTAAAAGCCCTGCTGTACAAACAGTTCTCTAGCCAGCTCATTCTTGTGAACACTTGCTCTTAATTTTCTTATCTGGTTACATAAAGACTTAAAATGAAATGGGTCCACCAAAAAGGTTAATGTTCACAGTGTTAAAAAGAGCCTTTGTTCAGCTTTGTGTTGCAGTTTTACACCTTTCTGAGTTCTGACGCTGTGGTATTATTGCTTTCATCACGCCAGCACTGTAAGGTCTGTAAGGCTTGATTCTGGTGCTGAGGGAAGGGAGCGATGTGTTGAGACACCTGCTGCTTGTGTTCTGAGCAGGGAATGTCAAGGGCGCCTTTGTGACAGAACTCCACTGGTCCACTGGTCGCCAGTGAGTTTTCGATTTGATAACATTTCTCTGATGTTATCACTCACTTGCACAGCACCCCTATTGCAGATTTCATTGGACCCTGTTTTCTGTCAGACTGTCTGTGTGCTTTTGTCAAAGCCAGTTTCCAGTTTGAGGCAGCACTCTCAGCTTAACAAGGCATGTTATGTATATGCACCCATACTCTGGAAATCACTACCCAAGCTCTTTGGAGACTCGGGGACTTTTATTCTCATTTAAAAATGCATGACTATTACTATTAAAGTTGTTTCTTCTGTGTAGTTAAATTTTAATAACTTGCATTTTAATAAGTTACTGACTTCTTGTAGTCACTGATGTCTGCTTATTTTACTGCTGTTCAATGCCTAGAGTTGTCTAGCTATGAAAGGAACAGTAAATGAAATAAAGGAGGTGTTGTTCATGGCACGTGTGAATGACAAAAGGTTCAAGGATATGTTCAGATCTGCTGACCAGCTTGGGGGAGTTGGATACATGAATGGTCAGTCGAGTTGTGCCTTTATTGAACTACAGTGGTGCATTGTGAAAAGTTTTGATGTCTTTTTTTGTTACCTCCTCCCACCTCCCAGTTTGGAACGTGAATCTCGACAGAGGCTACATACATGATCACGAGGAAGTTCAAGGACTGAGAGTCTGATGACTACAGGTCAAAGAGTTCCTGAGGTCACAGATAGACCCAAAGGTTCCATTCCAGACTCATCACTGTGGTCCGCTGCAGGTGTAAAAAAAGAACCACATTTCCACTTGCAGTGGGCAATGTGTAAATAAGAAATGATTTCTGCTTAGCAAAGCTTTAAAATATTAAAGGGGAACTGCAGGGCTATTTTTATATTTAAGGGTTAGAAAAAATCAGCACTGTGCATTTCAAACCACAATTAAAGTAAAATGTACACAGTCACGTGTAAAACCTCCAATTTACATCACAAAATAGACACAGTTTCCAGGTGTGCACAGCGCCATGTTCTGCGATTCAGAACGAGGCAACAAAACTTCTAGTCTTGTGAATACATCACTTTTAATCCCTTAAAGATATTACTTTCAATTTTGAGCCGGTTTTGATTCGTGGCAACTCGAATGTGGGCTTGCGACAACATGGTGACTTACAGTACCTGCACAAAGTTCACGATTTTGTGCTTCATTTCGAAATTCGTAAAATGTTTCTATGAACATCAATGAGTTTATTTTGTTACAGAGATTTAATAACAGAGAAATTGGGACTGCAGGTGCCCCTTTAAGTATATACTTGTTGCACTGCTTCCCTACAAGTCTATTGGGAACATAGTGAGCCCCGGTTCTTGTGGTGTGATGAAATGTTGTCCAGCTAATCCTGACACTGGCTGGAGATGATGGGAGTATATTCATGAAGAGCAGTAGGGTGAGCATCAGGGGTGCATTCCTGTGTCCCTTAAGCACCCTGTTCGCATCAGGCTGGGTCTGGAAAAGGACAGCAGCTGTGCAGTGTCGGGATGACCCAGCGCACACAGGCCCAGTCAGCCCTGATGTTGCCAATTAACGCACATCTGGAACGATTTGTGCACTCTGCTGCGCTCAATTTTTAGTGAGCGTTCAGCAAACAAACATTTGAGATTCTGATTAGAACCATAAGGTAATGTCACTGAAAGATCGTTTAAAAGACTGGGCTTTTAGGGAAGATTTTGGTGTATGTTTTTTTTTATTCCTCATTTTACTTCGCGGTATTAGATCTGTAATTTTGCCTTTATATTTTAGTAAATTTGGGAATTCAGCCTGAATTCCTGTTACCGGTCCTGTGCAGAGGAATGGAAAATAGCCAAGCTGTAGTCTTCTGCAGTGCCTTCTCAGTGCTGAAGAAGATATATGGTCTGGCCTGCAGGAGTTTTAAGCATGTGTCTTGTAGTGTTTCTAGCTGCATTGTTTTACTCCTTTTTAACTACAAATCCATATTGTTAAGAAAACCTTCTCTAACTTTTCACAGGAACATGCCTTTCACAGCTGTGATTGAATGATCTGTGCTTTATAACAGAGCAAGGTTTATTTAACTTACTGTGGCCTGCTTTTTTTATCTGATACAAACAGTCGTTATTGAATTCTTGTTTTCCTTATTCCAGTAGTTCCCAGTAATTAATTCCACAATTTCACTTTCGTGGGAATTAAAAAAATCTGCTAGCCCCTGGCAAGGATCCTTCTGCGTAGATTTTATCTGGGCCACATGGCACACACACTGTATTGGGGTTGGACGGTTCCTGCCTGTCTGTTGGAGGGAGGATTTGTTAATAAACGATTTTCTGCTTCGCTTTCTGAAACTGAACTCTGGCGATCGTAAACACTTTATGTCCTACTCTAACCACAAACTCAAGTAAGCCAGTTAGTGTTGCAGGAAATGAAATATGCACCAAAATGAAGACTGCCACACTTCCCTGTACTAGACACACACTTTTTTCTTTGTTTATCCTCAAATCTTTTATTTTAATCTAAAGGCTTATTAAATCCAGGCTTATTATGTCCCTTAGAGCCCCCAAATTGGAGGTAGTAAGGGGGTCGTGGTGCAGGGGTCAGGGGTCAGAATGTCTATGCCTTCTTAGGATACATGCACTTGGTGTAATCATCCCATTTATTCTTTATAAGAATTTAAGGACGTGAGAGACATTCGAATGAGCCATTCAGCTCATCTAAGTGATTAAAGTAGATAATTGATTGGAGATGTTCATCCTGCTCTTTATTGAAAGAAGCCATAATATCATCCAACAAAGTGGCGATTCAGCTTGATTCAGGGCCCAAAAACTCTTTGTGTAGAAAATCCTTTCCTGTGCTCAGTGTTTAGTGCATTTCCATGCAGATTCCACTTGTATCCATTGGTTCATGTTTCATTGTTGATTCTGAAAAAGGTCATCATGTTGACTTTGTCAGTGGATTTGAGGCCTTGAATCAGATCTCCTCATGGTCTTCTCTGTTCAAGACAAAAAAGGTTAAGGCCTACGACTGTAGTGCTGCTAGTTACATTGCAGCTTATTTATGATTAAAAAACAGAATGTCATTCAAGTTGGTCAAAAACACAGGAGGTCTTGTAACCTCCCCGATATTAGTAGTAGTAGTAGTAGTAAATAATAATAATAATAGTCTCGCAAAGTGTCTAAGGAAGGGCGATAATTCTATAACAGCAGCAGAAAAGGTAGATTTAGTCTCGGGTATAGTGAGCAACTGAATGGAGCCTACAGGAGGGAGTGTAAACATGGAGGAATTCAGAGATGAATGATGGAGTCAGATTATTTAGAGCCTTAAAAGTCAGTAAAAAATCTTATATGTGACTTTATAGGTATTCAGTGTGAAGAAATGAGTGTAGTAGTGATGTGCTGCCAAAGTCCGTGGTGAGTTAGAAGTCTAGCTGCAGAGTGTTGGGCATATTGCCGTTTAATGAGAAGAGCTTTTTCAGCTGACATTTGCGATCCACCAGTAAAAGTTCTGTTTTTTCACTATTTAACTTTGAGGAATTTAAAATTCACTAGAACTTGATGTCAGACACACAAGTGATAAGTGACAGAAGTGGGAAATTGGAGGGAAAAAGACATTGTAAAGAAATCTCATAACAGAGAAACTGAAGGCCGTGTTTGAGAGCAATCTAACCGAGAAGAAGTAATGGGCCCCAAGACTGAACCCTGTGGCACACCATGATGGATTGGAGGATTTATGAGGACCAAAGACAAAATGCTACCTGCCTATCAGAATGGGTTGATCTTTACGCTAAGATACCTTCATTCGTGGAGAAAAGCCTGTGGGGTTTTCAGGAGAGTTTGCTTGGGTCGAAGGAGTAGTTGACATCTGTGAAGGACTTCTGTAAGTGAACACCAGGGAACCTACTGCTGGACTCCAGCCTCTTGGGCAAGCCTGATCAGTTAGCTAATGACAGCTCAGACCAGACACCCTGATTTCTGGACTGTGACACTTGAGCTGCACTCAAAAAAAAAAGCTTTTACTCGCTGGCTGAAAAAGCAGGGTTACTAAAATGTATTCGGTATACTGTAGTTTATTTGGTATAGTTGTCTTCCCTTTAGGATTAAATCACGAAGGCAGCAGGTTAGGTGGCAACCAGCAAGTTGGAAGAGTGATGGAGCTGCAGTTTGGAGCTGAGCCGCCAGCCAGCACACAAATTCTCCCAAACCAACCACGCTGTGCAGGGGTAGCAGGGAAAGGCTTAAACCACGCCACGTGGGGCTCATGTTTGCTAAAGCTCAAGTAAGACTTGAGTAAGAAGTAATTACACATGCATTTGGTTCACAACCCACTGAAGCTAAGCAGGTGTGATCCTGGTCAGTACCTGGATAGGAGACCTCCTGGGAAAAACTAAGGTTGCTGCTGGAAGAGGTGTTAGTGGGGCCAGCAGGTGGTGCTCATCCTGTGGTCCATGTGGGTCCTAATGCCCCAGTATAGTGATGGGGACACTATACTGTAAACAGGCGCTGTCCTTCGGATGAGACGTAAAACCGAGGTCCTGACTCTCTGTGGTCATTAAAAATCCCAGGGCGTTTCCGGAAAAGAGTAGGGGTGTAACCCCGGCGTCCTGGCCAAATTTCCCATTGGCTCTTACCAATCATGGCCTCCTAATAATCGCCATCTATGAATTGGCTTCATTACTTTGTTCTCCTCCCCACTGATAGCTGATGTGTGAGGAGCGTTCTGGCGCACTATGGCTGCCGTCACATCATCCAGGTGGGGCTGCACACTGGTGGTGGTGGAGGGGAGTCCCCATTACCTGTAAGAGCTTTGAGTGGAGTGTCCAGAAAAGCGCTATATAAGTGTAAGCAATTATTATTATTATTATTATTATTATTATTATTATTATAACCATTCTTGAACTGTAAGTCATATTATAGTAAGATATTAGCAGTTGGCCAGGAGACTGAATTGCCACCACTTATAACTATTCTTACCATGCGAGTTGGAGTAGAGCAGCTTCCCTCTGTTTTCTCTAGAACAGCATGGTATTCCCAATACTGTTTTTTCCCTAATTCTCACTGCTCGCGTTTTTACTTCATAACCAGGCTCAGAGAGATGGGAAGAAGCTGATCACAGGCTGCAGTGTCTGTTTTCGCCGGCGAAGGAGTATTGTACATCCAGACTGGACAGTTGGCTGGCTTTTTTTAATCTTGATGCTGATGTTTATAAATGAGGCACGGGGCCTGTTAAGTTAAGGACATGTGTTTCGTGTTGAAATCTAGCTCAGAAACTTTAAATGAAGTTCAGGAGAGTTAACATAACACGTTTACAGCTGCTGTGCCTTGTCGTGAGAGATCTGCGTATGCTCTCCCTGAAGTCTCTGGAGCCCCTGTCCTGGTGAGAGAGGACCTGTCCGGCTGATCTGGGTCCCTGTCGCAGGGGGGGAAACGCCTGTCTCTCTGACATCAGAATATGGGCTGAGGTTTCTTCCGAGAACCGAGGAGAAAACAATTTCATCCACTTTGTGTTCTGTGAGAAACTTTCTCCACGTGTCCGGAGTCAGACTGCTGGTCTTTGAGGAATTCCGTAGCTCATACACTGTCCGTAACTTTCCAGTGGGAAGAATTTCAGAAAGCATTCCCACATTTCTCAAAAATAGAATAACCATGAAGCAGGAATGGCAAATGGGAAGAGAGTAGAATTTGGCAACCTGTTGTTTTTCTTCATGAAACAATGACAAGCCCACCCTAAATTCTTAGATTTGTTTACCAGCCCAGATTCTCTGATCATGACAACCACTTTTGGGAGTTGTCATCACTATTACGTTATCTATTGATGTAAATCATTTTGTTTGATTCTTAAAACACTGTAGGATTTTCACTTGAACTCTTGAGGAAATAAAGTAATTTCCTGAATGGGAATATATATTGTGTTGTAGTTTATCCATGATGAGTTAATACTAATGTTCTGTGGTCTTCATATCATAAACGTTTCCTGGCTAGGAACACAGACATAATTCCAATATTGTATCTGTACTTATGTCTCTCTTTTTTCTCAGTACTTTTTCTTTCTTTAAGCATTATTCAGTTGCCATGTCAGCCTGAATACATTCATGTTCAAGGGCTGTAGATCTTTCTAGTTGTTGCTTAACTGATTAAAGCAGTAAGTTACCGTCATTTAAATCCATGTTGCTTTGCATATCGGCAGGGATCCTTCTAGTTTTTATATGATGGGGTTTTTAGGGAAAATTGCAAACAGTAATGAATATATATTTTTGATGGATGATGGATTCTGAGAGTCTTACATCAGACCTGTTTGACCCCAGTTTCTGATGGTCAAGTATGAAAACAAATGTGGCTCTAATATTAATTTTCTTCTAACTCACAAGTTGTGTAAATGCAAATTGCCCATGTAATATGTCTTTTCAGGATAGTGTGAGAGAAGTATTTATGTATTGTGAGCCATGTGACGGCTGTCATGGAGAAAAATTTATTAGACATAACACCATAAACCAGTCTCAGTTTCGCCAGTGTGCAGTGAGACGGGTCATTTATTAGTAGGGTTTATTAAAGGTGCATCTGTGTAACTAATCAATCTGAAAGCAGATATGGCCAGCAGCCATATCAACCTATAACTCACTGAAGATCAGCAAGTGTGAGCCTGGTTAGTACCTGGATGGGAAAAACTAAGGTTGCTGCTGGAAGAGGTGTTAGTGGGGCCAACAGGGGGCACTCACCCTGCGGCATGTCCCAGTATAGTGACAGGGACACTATACTGTAAAACAGGCGCCGTCCTTCAGATGAGACGTAAAACTGAGGTCCTGATTAAAAATCCCAGGGCGTTTCTCAAAAAGAGTAGGGGTGTAACCCCGGCATCCTGGCCAAATTTCCTATTGGCCCTTACCAATCATGGCCTCCTAATAATCCCCATCTCTGAACTGGCTTCATCACTCTGTTCTCCTCCCCACTGACAGCTGGTGTGTGGGGAGTGTCCTGGCACCCTATGGCTGTCGTCACATCATCCAGGTGGGGCTGCACACTGGTGGTGGGTGAGGAGAGTCCCCATTACCTGTAAAGCACTTTGACTGTCCAGAAAAGTAGTAAGTGTAAGCAATTCTTCTTCTTATTATTATTATTAACACCTTTCTGTAATATTGTTCAAAGCTTTAGAAATTTCCCTTGCAGAGGGCCAGTGGGAGAACAGTACAGTCCTGTTTATCTTATACTCCTCAGAAAGAGCACACTCACAAGCGTTGAGTGTGAAGGCAGCTCAGTGACCTGTTCTTGATAGAGAAGCCGATGAGCTTGGGGGGGTTGTGGAATCTGGTATATCACATTAGGGCATAATTATATTTCCTTCTTCCCAGGCCCCTGTGTGTTCAAAGTTTTTCAAAGCCTGTAAAATTGTATCTATCCATCTGTCTATAAGTATAGATGTATACGTATCCGTCTATGTATATATTCATTCGCTGTTCTTTGTAACATATCTCAATTAGCATCCATAATGCAGTAATGTCATAATTAAAGACTCAATTCTAGTAATAAGTCTGGTTTTAAATCAAATCTAGTCTTGGTAAGTACCTGAAAAAGACATAAAAAACCTGTTATTCTCTCCCTTCTCAATAGTCAGAGGAAACTAAAAGATAGTGGGGCAGTATCATGTGAGCAAGTCAAGAGATTGTCAGGTTGCTCACGGTAACATAGTTCTCAGATTCTGTCAGACGACCCTGTTGCTGCTACAGAATTGTCATGCAGCTCCCGGTAAGACTAGCAAGTTCTGTTTCCTGACCCTTTATTGACCTGGGAGATTGTTCCCATGGAGACCAGCAGAGTTCCTTGGATTTGACTATAGCGGGACATAGAAAAAGCCTTTGGGGTCACTTTCCGGACAGATTAATAACAGAATACGGCTTCTCGCTAAAACCGTTCCTTACAGTCTGCCCGGGCTGCAGCCCGGTGAGCCGCGAGCAAGGGTGCGAGGCGAGGAGAACAGAGTCCTAGAGGCAGGCTCCTCGCTGTCCGAAACGAATGCTTTGTACTGTTCAAAAAGCTCGGGAACACCGACTTTTGCGGGAAGCTTACAGTTAACTGGAAATATTACAGATCAGTAAAACCATGTGTTTAATAATAGTCACATAACAGCTGCATTCCTCATCTTTGTAGTTAGAAATAAAAACCTATCCTTATTAGTTATCCTTATGCGAGTACACTTTAGAATTAAAACTGAGCATTTCCCCTGAAATAAAATGAATTCCCTTGTAATATTCTTCGAGAATATTTCAGGATTAAACATAAATGATATTTCGATAATATTAAAGCCAGAGCTGACTGCCAGAAAATAAATGGGCAGACACTCAAAATATTAGTCTTCTGATTATATTTGACAATATTTAAAACTTTGTTAAATACTTAAATGCATGTCTTTTTCTTGTTTAACTACACTGCAATAACCTGTTTACAATTATAGACATCACAGTTTATTAACTTGTGTACAATACACAAGTAGCTCTGTTCTACATAATCTTGCAAGGCCACAGTAATCTGTTGTTTCAGCCCTTAAAAACAACTACATGAATCTGTTAAAGAAAGTGGGTGATGTAAGCCTTTCAGGAGGTTTTCACTTTTCAGAATATTTGACCCTCCTTTTACTTCTTTTCTGGAGCATCAAACTAGGGACCTGTTACTGCCTTCTAGACTCTACAAGTCACTTTGGACTTTGGAAAGCATCTGCTGAATAGATTTGTTTTTTATTGCGTTGTTGAAGAAACAGTTCCTAAAGGGCTTTCTATTGCAGGTCTAAAGTCTTCCCTGTGGCTGCTGTAGGATTGGGTTGCTTTTCTCTGCCAGAGGTTTCTGAACAGGGAACCAGGCGAACCAGAGGGGAGGTCTAGCTGTAAAAACAGGGAGAGGTCCAATTTTGCACCAGCGTTTTACATTTAAAGAGTAAAAATCAGCCTCCTCTCACTGGATGATAATCTGCCTTTGGTGTGTTTTTACATCATTTTAAACTCTTTACTTGAAACATGGTTCTTCCATTGTGAAAACGTACTGTAGGTAGTCCCAAAAACAAAGCAGACAGCTGACTGTAGTCAGTAGGACCTGAGGGATCATGTCTAGGGGGTCTTTTAAATATTATGACCAGTGTTAAGAGGAAGCACGTGGCCTATATGAGCATGAAAAGAAGTGATTGGCATGGTTTACTTAATTCTTCGAGCAGCTTTGAAAATCTAATAAAGTTCATGTGATCTTTCTGTCTTCTTTCCGTAGCAACAACTGTGTTAGAAATAGCCACTCTAACTACTGTACTGCGTCGCAGCATTTGAAGTTCTTGTGTTCTGCCTGTTATTGCTGATGGTTCTGATTTTGTGATGAAAGGAGAGGTCTCTACATTGTTTTGTCCTTGGACCAGTAGCATTATCTTCTCCTGATATTATTATTTGTAACACACCACCAAAAAAACATTCGCTTAAGTCATGCACAGATGGATAAGAAAACTGCTGAGCTGATTGCATTGCTTAAGGACAGCTTTTATAAAGTTCAGCACATACAGTGCCTCTTTTTAAAGAGCCAGATCTCATTGTGGTATTGCTGGCATTATTTCTATCAGTATTGCCTGCCTGTGATGCCTGTTTCCATAGAGATGGGGTGATTGGGGTTTTAATAAATTTTACTTTAAGCACAAACTGACTCAAGAGGCTGCCTCCTAACTTTGTGAATTAAGTCTTGTTCAGATTCACTCCTCTCCTCAAAAACGCCTGTCTGAGTCAAACAATACAGGCTCTTGTCTGGGGGCTGAGCCCGAGTCCATTTGGAGCTGTCCATGACTGGGATTCTGTAGGTGGTGACTGCACTCGGTTGTGCAGTCTCCAAGTTTTAATCATCCTTGGAGTTTACAGAAGAAGCATAAGAGCGCCCCCTAGGGCTTAGAGGACACCTCCGTGGTTACGCTCATATTGGTGGGTGGCTGGGTGATTGGTGTGGCTGGTGGTTATAACCGATCCTGGACCAGTCTGAGACATTGTGGGGACTCGTAGCTCAGACAATGATTAGGGGGTGTTCTCAGTGGAAAGTGCGTGTGAAAGGCAAAGAGGTCAATTTCAGCCGATAAATAATCTGAGCAATAAAAAAAGACATCGTTTGGTAGCTTTAAAGTTCACGTATTTGAAAAAAACATTTCAGAGCAGGACGGCTGACAAGGTTGCAAGTGAGATGAGACTGTTTGGCTCATCTGGCTCGTTTCATTTCTAGCCAACGCTTGTCCTGCGCATATGCTTTCAGAAAGAGCAGGGTGTCAGCTTGAACTAGGTTCTCACAGCCCGTTTTGTTGCCCATAGTTTCCCCATGGTTTCCTCTTGTGTCACATGATTCAAGCTGTTCTGTTCTTCTTGAAGTTCATCATTGGGATGACTTTGAGTACCAATCCCAGTCCCTTTAAATGATTTTCTCTTCAAAATTAAACTGATTCGGTTCTTCCAAGTTAATTGGAAGGTGTCGGTGCAGGACATTCCTTTAGACCTGGGATTAAACCCGCAGGTCTTCTGTGCACTGATTCCAGAGCGCCGATGCCCGTTTTGTAACGTGGTGTCCGGAACGGTACACTAGTATTCCCAAATGGTGTCTTAACCAACCCGGCTGCTTTCACAAGAGAAAGCCGTTGGTCTGTGCTGGGTTGCCTCAGCAGGCTTCACAAAAACAAAGAAAACAGCAGCGAACAAAAGAAAGCAGTGATTCAGCACTTCTGGCAGCCCTGGGTGAGGACGGAGACAGGGGGCTGACTGAGCTGTGGCACGGCACTGGGTACTAACAGCAGTGGAGTCTCCTGGCAGTGCGACAGAAAGGCTCGAGCTGCATTCTTCAGGGAGGGGGAGTTTTTAATATCAGCTGGGCTGTCAGGACAGAGAGCTCCGAGGCCAGAGGGAGAATGCTGTGTAAGCCCCTCTCCCCTGGCCTGGAAACCAAGCAAGTGCCTCACAGAATGAAGATTTCCTGAAGCCTTGCGGTGTCGCAGTGCGCAGTGCCCCCCCTGCAGACAGGAGATAAAATAGCTTCCAGGACGAGGCTGGCTCCCTGTCAGGTGCGAAAAGGACTTTTTGTCCGTGTCCCAGTGAGCGATTTCATTTGCAGCCAATACATTACAGACTGGCCACTGTTTAATCTCGACTGTTTTCCCAAATTTAACAGCAGGGGATTCATCTTCCAGACAAGACTTTGGAGTGATGTGACTGTTAAAGGTCTTTAACTTTCTGAGGGTTTTTGTCTTGTGTGTGGCGGCATTAAGTTAGTTTTTCTTTGGCTTTTGCTCCAAAGTTTCGCTATTTTATCTAGTTTTGTAGGTTAAGGTGTCTCCTGCCATTGCACTGTGATTTCTCTCTCCTTTCAGCACCAAAGTATTGATTTATCTCCCTCTTGTCGATCATGGTTTTGAATTCTACAGCTATTTTTATCAGTGGTCTGATAGAATAATTTCCAAGAAACTCTGATTATCGTATGAGTGTATGGCCACTGTATGTCCACATAGGAGCCCTTATTCCTCCTTATTAAGGAGGAATCTTCAAGTCAACATTTAAGACTTATTGGAAATTTTTCTACATTACCTTTTTCACAAGCAACGGTTATACAGTGTGAAATGGCTTCACTTTTTTGCCAATTGGTTAAAAAATCAGATTCTTTGTTTTAAAAAAAGCTGCACGCTGCATTGGACAGATTGTGTTCTGCATGCTGGGCTGCCCAGTGGTTGATTCCTGTGCTGTTTGATTGCAGCTGGTCTCAGAACCGCGCACAGTGGAGGTTTCAGAAGACGAGACAGACCTGGCTTCTGCAGCACATGTACGACAGCGACAAGGTAAGCAAAGCTGAGATTCTATGCCAAAATCAAATTCTTTGCATTCTGAAAATAAAAAAGAAATTGTGCTTCTTGGAAACATCTGCTCCAAGGAAAGCCTTCTGATGTTACTGTTTGGCTAAGACAGCTTACCATATCCAGTTGCAGGGTTTGCAGTGCAGATTGACATAGCAGGTTTATGGCACGTGTCCCATTTTTTCTAATCTTCAGATGCCTGTGTTCTGAATAACAGATCTGTCTGCGGAATAGTCTTCTGCTAGTAGAGATAAGAGATTTAAAGATCACAGGCTGTAAAATATTCCTGGCTTTGCCAGCTGTTGTGCAGAAGCCATTCCTGATCCATGAGTGTCTGTTCCTGGGAAGCATGTGAGCTCAGTTTCTGCTCCAAAGCTCAGAGAGTCAGTCACATCAGTGCTGTCCAGAGAGAGATGGGGATGAGACAGGGAGAATCCTGTCCAGATTGTCAAAGCACTTAAAACGTCAGAGTTTAGATATTTGCAAAGTGCTAATGAATAATGCATTAGAAATGTCTTAATTCTGGACTTTTTAAAAAAATGATCAAGCACTTAAGTAGTTTCCGCATGTGTCTTGTGGTTCGTATTTCACTCTTCATTCTGTAGTTCACTTTGTTGACTTTGTCTAAGCCCTTGAGGGAATTTGAGTACTTTTATCGCTTGTTCTGGCATTATTGGTTATGTTCCTCACAAATGACAGATGGTGCCAAATTACCTACACAGAATCTATGATTCAGTACAGCTGATTACATAGTGCAGACTATCAGCCACAGCTGTGCCTGTGTATGTTTATCTGCCTGAAGCTTTGCTATAACTGTTCCTCAAACCACATCTCTGCTCTTTGCTCCTTATAATACTGGCAATAAGACAATTATGATAAAGGCCTGCTCTGCTTTTGAAAAACAAACCTTATCAGTATAGACTGACTCAGATACAATTAAAAGTATGGCCCACAACCAATTGCAAATTAAAAAAACTAGTACTTAATTATACCTTGATGAAATTCAGTCTCTTTTGGTCATTTACAGAGAAAACAATAAGGGAATTTAGAACAAGTAGTTAAACACAGTAAAGGTTTTAAAGTCAACCCAATGCACTACTTCAAAAGCTCTTGTGAGAAAAGGAACACAGGTGGAAACTGAGAAGATATGCAAGAGACCCTTCTTTACACAAAGAGTTGTGGGGGTCTGAAGCAAGCTACCCAGCTGTATTCTTGAAGTCAATTGTTGAAGTGGGGGGGCTTCAAGTAATGGCTGGATGAGATCTTTGGATCAGTAGGTTACAGCTGTCAAATTAGGGTTGACCAGATGCTCGCTTCTCATTTGAAACCTCCATGTTCTTTAAAAAGCTTCAGCAAAACCAAAGGTGACTTGAGATTGCGAAGTGGCAGGTGAGGGCGAGGTGGGTATATAGTCCAGGCGCCTGTGGGCTCTGGCGATGTAGATGGGCGTGGGGGCGTGAATCCCGGGTGTCTGACTGTGCCTGTGTGATGTCTGTGTGGAGGTCCCGGAAGAGAGCTTCGCCATCCTCCTGCAGTACCTGGAGGGGCTGCGCGGCAGTGCGCGGGACACCACGGTGACGCGGGCCGAGGCGCTGGTCAACGAGCGGGACGGGACAGAGAGCGGGGACAAGGAGCGGACGCGGAGGGCCAGGGAGGTCATCCAGCTGCTGTCCTGAGCCGGAGTCCCGGGCTTCCGGACTCAGAGGAAGGGGAAGGGGATGGGGAGGTGGGGGGGGATTTTTATTACAGAGTTTTTAAATTTCAACTCTCACGGTAAGTCAGAGTCATAGTCGGACGGTTTTAAACAGAATCGTGGGCAGATCAGTCCACTACAGAGTAACAACAGAGGACTGTTTATGAGAAGTGCTTTTTGCTCATTTTTTGCATCTCGATTCGACTGCACATGGGGAAATCATCATACACGCATATCGTTGCATATAAGGACGATTTGTGCATGAGACATCGCTGTGTTCAATTTCTTTCTCCTGCTCAAAGCAGATACAGTATGGTGGTAGGCTGGGGGGTTTATATGCCTCCATGTGTTTGTGAAGAAATGTTCCTGCCCTGCAGGGGCTGCTGCCTGACAGAGTCACGAAATGAGCCAGTTTGGCACCATCCAGACCCATCCGGCTCCTCCGTCCGGATTAAAGATGTGAAACATTAGTAATGACTTCAACAGCCAGAGATTAGGCTCCCTCAACCTTACTTTACTTTCCTGGTTTGAATTAAAAAGTGTTTAATGCCTTGCCAAATGACAGAAGAGACTGCGCTTTCTGTCTGGTCTCCATTGTCAAAAGATGCAAATGCAACCAAACTCGACATCTGTTCCCTAAGCTAGAGGCTTCTTCATGTTTTAAGAATCACGTGTAAGAACAATCCCCTAAGTAAAGGAGTACGCCTTCTCGTTTTTCATTAAGATTGGCAGGCCTGAACAATGTTCAGCGAATTTTGAAAACAGGAGTCTTTGCATGTCCTTTTTGTTTCAAAGGGGGGTTCTGTTACAAAGTTTAAAGCAAGCTTTGAAAAACGATACATTTATTATATAGAAAATGGGAAAAAAAACAACTGGAATTTGAAACCTCTCATTGTCTCTTCTGTTTTGTGTTTTGGATACAAACAGTCACCTTCCGTAGGGTACTTTTTCTTTTAAGGGTGTTCTGAGCAGATTTTCACCATACTTCCAATATTAATAAGATATGCGCTATCAAGGAAGATTATACATTCTTGTGTGCATTTTCACCCTGTGAATTGTGTTTTGGAACAAATGATCAACATTCAAATACAGTTTGAGTCAGACTCAGAGGCTGGAGACTCAGGTCAGGGACAAATCCTTTGTAAGAGTTTTGAATTATTCTAAAACAACATATCCATATTGTGAGAAAACACAGGAATAGAATAAAAGTTTTTAACCTGATATTGTGAAGACATAAACTGTAAGATCTCTTGGAAAAAATAAAAAAAATGATTGTCACCAAGTTCTTTTTCAGATCATCAAATTCTTTCATGATTATCTTGAGAGCTTCTCATAAGGCTCAATGATGATGGTGTATTTAAACCTGAGAAATCCAAATGGTTTCTTATTGCAGTCCAGTGAGTGCGGCACCCAGTTTTGTAGCACTGTAGAGGAGCAGAGCTTTAAAGAGGGAGAGACAGATGACCTTGCACCTCGAGTGGGTTATGTCCAAGTTTCCGCTTGTTTCTGTCTTTTTACAGCCTGGACGTCTGCCTCCCATTCCACTGTTAGACTTGTCCTCCAGGTCATGAATGCAGATCAGCACAGTTGCTCATTGCTTGTGAAACACACACGCTTTGCACTTCCTATTAAAGCAGGTCACATTAGTGTATTGTACAGTAGATACAGGGATCAGGCACTGGCTGATGGAAACTGCTGAATGGGGCTGAGGTTCCATATATTAACTCAGTCTTCTGTTTGAACATGCTGAACTATAGTTGCGTTTTAACACCAAACGTGTAGTACCTTAAAGTCTCTTAAGGATAGCATGTACCTTTTAGACTCTTAACAGATGTTGTTTTAGGGTTAAGAGAATGTTTGAATGATGTTAGTTGTCTGTTCTTTCTATAATTTAGATAGAATTATCCTCAGATGTTCACACCAATTTGTCAAATCCCAGTGTCATGTGTGTTGTGTTTTAGTGGTAGTATTTTAACATCAACTATGAGCAAGTAGTTCCTTGTTTTAGACACAAAGAAAAACTGTAATACTGTATACTGTTTGTAAGAACCACCACAGCAAATTGTAGCACAGTTGGCCAGTTCTGTTTATTAGAATTTTATTTCAGGAGCTAATTTGCTCAAAGGAAATGTTTTTTATTTGAAGTAAAAAACTGTTTAGCAGAACAATACACCAATACATGGGTTGATCTAATAAAAAACCTATTGCAAAATAGCTGAGGGCACTGTAGCTGAGCTGCATCTGCACAAAAGTCCCTGTCAGCTCTCGAGTCCTTCACAGTGGCTCCCATCACCTTCACCTGCCTGCAGTCTACCTGCAGTCCTGCTCTGAGCTTTCCACTGACACGTCTCGTTAAGAAGTGATACGAATCCTCATTGCCTGTAATGTCACTTGCTCAAGTTGTTGGCAAGGATTCTGCATGTTGTTTTATTGGGGTGTGTAGTGTTTATGAAGGAGCTGTGCCTTTTTTAGCCTCATTCAAGCAGCTTTATTTTTAAAATGTCCTGTTTGCATTGTGTCTGTGTTGTTGCTTCATAGCCAGTTCCGTTGGCTGACTTAACACATAACAAGGCTGGACCCGTGTGTGTCGTGTCCTAAGCTTTTCAGCACCTGCAGAGGCAGATGTGTGCGCTCAGCGTCCACGAGCCTGCGACTGTTTTATTTACATTTTTCCCTTAAAGGCTTAAGGCTCGGGTTTTGTGAAACGAGATACACACACGCAAGCCTTTGGGCACTAAATAAGATTTTATTCTTGGATCTCTTTAAAAATGGAGCTTTTTTTCTGCCACAACCACATACTAAACTTGCCCCAGGAATGGCTGAATGCGGGTGATTGAGGTTAGGGCAAAACATTTGGGTACAAGGGGAGTTTCTTGCTCAGCAGGAATACAATTAAACAAGAATGTTACATATTCCGTCTTGTATGTACTGTACACAAGACACAGAGAGATACTGTACAAGTTTTCAAACCATTGTTAATTGTTTTATCTATTTCTTTCTTGGGTGAGTACAAGCTTGTGTTTCACATAAATAAAATGTTATATACAAACTCAAAACATTTCCTAGGAATATGAGCATATGTTGCTTTATGGTGTTGTAGCCTGCTATGTTTTGTGCTCAAAGAAAAAATCATGGCTGGGCTTAGACTTTAAACAAGCAAATCGTTAAAGATGTTTTTATTTCTTGTCTGCTTTTGCTTTGTAACAGTTTTAATTTACCTTGTGTGGGAAACATGTTAAAGTAGCGAACTTGGCCTTTAATCTGAAATGAGTCTGTATTAAATACATACGTATTTGTATACATATAAACGTATTAATCTGAATTGAGTCTGCTGCACAAACAGCTGGGGGTGCAGCTCTGAAAGCGGTGTTGCTGGTACTGTAAGTGCACAGCAGCCTTGTCTTTCTGGAAGCAGTGAACATCCTCTGGAAGGGCAGGAGAAGATGATCTGGGGAGTTTTCTGTTCGTTTCCCTTCAAGGACCACCTAGAGATTCGTCAGACAGGCCTCGGGCTGGTATCAACAGCTATTAAAGGGTGATGTCAACGTTGTTTGTGTTGTTTTTTTTGTGTTCAGTCAAGGCTGCAGCCCCATCCCTCCCCAGTCTGAGCAAACAAACGGGGGGGTTTGTGCAGCTGTGCAGCCAAGTGATGGATCTCAGGGTGCTGCAGGGAGGGGGCCCCTGCATCCTCTCACCAGCTCCAGAGGAGGGACCTGACAGCTATGAGCCAGGCTGTGAGGACCCCCCCCTTCTTTACAGACACAAGATACGCCCGCACACAGCCGCAAATTAGAACAGTAATTAGCTTGTCACTCATTCAGTGCCTTGGTAGTATCATTCCTCAGGAGGAATATCCTATCCAGGCAGATTAAAGGAGCTGAATCTTGTGCCATCAAGCATTCAGAATCCTCAGGTATTGGTAAATTCACCCTAGGGTTCACACTTAGGAAAGTGTAGAGGAGATGCATTTGGACTAAAAATAGGGGGTACGTCTTTAGACAATGGGTCACCTAGTATTTCTGGACCAAACTACACAGCCAAGACATTGAAAGTGAACTTGGAATCCTTTAAGAAAAGAGATGTGTGTGATTTTAGTATCTATACCCAAGGAGCAAGATGACCTGAAAGACCTTTCAATTCCAAACCTTTGTATTCTCGGGATCTGGGCATTGGAGAGGCCATTTATGGGTCATGTCAGGCTTATGATTAACACAGCTGTAACCACTTTGTACCAGATAGACAGTGACTCAAATCTGATCATTGTGTACCCAGTCTCCAGGTAGGACTGGGCAATCTACAGTTAAGACTGTTCAATTGGACTTCAATAATGTATAAAGAAAAGAAAGGTAAGTAAGTGCTTTGTCATTGCTAAAGAGTGCTGGTATAGTCTATGAATCATCAGCACACACTGAAATATTTCTCTTATTTACTGGATACAATCGTTTTTATTTAAGTTTACATAGAAGAAAGAATATGTACTAATATGATGATTTTTTTTATTTTTTTTTAGCATTGTAAACTTCCCCCACCTTTCAATCTGTTAAGCCAACATTAAATCCCTGGTAACTTTTGTAGCCTTGAATTATGCCCTGGTAGCAGGACTGGTCTTTTGGTACAGTGAAGCTTCATTGAGCTTCGAGACTGGGAGGTGTCTGAGAGACAGAGTTTGAATCCCATGAAGGAGACAGCTGGACGAAACACAATGCGTAATGCGTAATGCGTAGTGTGTGTGTGTGTATCTGCGCATCTCTTTGCTCCAGATCCATCCGTGAAAAACGTTGCAACAAACACAATGTGGGCCTTGTTTGAGAGGAGGTTTCAGTTCATAGTGAGCTACTGGAAAGCGCAGGAAGAGTGGTGGAGCAGCACTGATAAACCGCGTCGATATTGCTCCGTAAGGTTGAGAGAGCAGGGAATTTTACCAAAGGCAAGAGAAACGGATGAAACCAAAACCACACAAGTGGCTAATCCTGTAAAGGTTTCAACAAGTGCGGTTGGATTAGGATGCGAAATCCTTCCCACTCGGGCTTTGTTGAATAAACAACTTGTGTTTTTTTAAACCGAACACAAAGAACTGGGAGGTTTTCCTCCTCAGACTTGACATGGTTTGTGGATATATACTGTGCAGAAGCAGGAGCTGGCATCACTGTACTTGTGCACACCTGTACAGTAAGCCATACTGGAATCATACTGCCCCATTCAGACTGTTTATATGCAGTCAGTTCAGGACCAGGTCGGTCTATTTTTCAGTTTCAGTACAGTGTGCTGTGATTTGCAACCTTCCTGAAAAGCATAAAGTCCAAACTGAGTTGAGCAACCTTTTAGAAAGCTGTTTAAGAAAAAATAGAAAAAAATGTTTAATTATTCTATACTATTTGACCTGGACCCTTGTGTCTTATAGAGCAGAATATTTCACTTTAGATGTCTGAATAGTGTAACGTACTCCTTATTATAGTCTTATGATGTATGTTTGGAACAGGGTTTAATAGCATATTCACATGTTAAATATGATCGAAATGACTGTGAAATCTGTATTACAGGTTATTTATATTTACTTTTAGAATCCCAAATTTTCACCCTCTTTAAATTTTAACCCTCCTGGTTTTGAAACCGTCTGGTGTTAATCAGCTCAGCTTTGCTGCTCAAACTTGTGCAGAGTTTGAGCCGACTTGGTAGTGCTGGTCACTAAAAATAATACTTCCTTACAGGTATATTGCGCTTTTCTGGACACTCCACTCAAAGCGCTGTACAGGTAATGGTTACTCCCCTCCACCACCACCAGTGGATGCAGTTGCAGCCCCACCTGGATGATGCAACAGCAGCCATAGTGCACCAGAACGCTCAACCCATATCAACTATGAGCGGGGAGGAGAACAGAGTTATGAAGCCAATTCATAGATGGGGATTATTTGGAGGCCATGATTGGTAAGAGCCAATGGGAAATTTGAGTCAGGACCTTGGCTTTACATCTCACTAAAGGACGGTATAGTGTCCCCATCACTATACTCGGGCATTAGGATCCACACAGAGGCTGAGCGCCCCCTACTGGTCCAACTAACACCACTTGCAGCAGCAACCCAGGGGGTCTCCCGTCCAGGTATTGGCCAAGCTCACACCGGCTGGGCTTCAGTGGGTCACAGGGTGATGATAAACAGTAGCTGCTGCCAATGAGTTTATTTTTTTTTTTACATGATTTTACTGTTTTTTATGAAAGAATACTTTGTGGTGGTTTCAAAAAGATGTACTTAATCTAAGAGATGGCATGTGCCAGGCATGCTGAGGCCTAAAGAGAAGAAATCAGGCGAATCGATTGGGTTCGTTAAAGAACCTAGAGCTCAGCTGGTACACGAAGCAATAAGATACTCTGCGCCTCCAGGAAATGAATTTGAGACGCCTGATTTAGAGGCTGCTGTGTGCACAAAAGAGCTCTTATTGTATCCGGAGGCCTGACTGGACTGCAGGCCTGTCATTAACCTTCTTTTGTTTTGAGGGCTTTAGTTGCCATGGTAGCCAGTCAACCTTTGAGCGGGGAAACAGTGAGGGGACCTCTCCAGCAGTGTCCACAGCACTGGACTGTTGAGCCACTTGTTTGCTTAAGCAGCAGGAAGCAGTAGGAGCCCTGTCAGGCTCGGGTTGCCTTGTTGGCAATGACCATTTACAGTGTTGCCGAAGAGGCCGCTTTGAGACGCACCCGAAAAGAAAACAAAATCTACAATATTAAGAAATGTTATAAGAGCCGATACACACAACTGTAATCATCGTCCAACACTGGTGAAGCAGGAGAGAGATTTAAAGGGGAATTAAAACACTTTTTTATATTTTGGGGTTAGACAGAATCGGCATCAATGAGTGCATTTCAAACCACTATAAAAGTAAAATGTACACAGTAACATGTAATTTACATCGCGAAATAGACAACCTTTCCAGATATGCTCAGCGCCATGTTCTGCGATTATGATTGAGACAAAACTTCTGGTGATGTGCTGCGGCCATCTGACACTGTAAATAAGCAGGTTTGTGAATACATCTCTTTTAATCCAAAAGAAATATTGCTGTCAATTTTGAGACGGTTTTGCTAACAATTACTACTCGTTAACTCTGCATGCAGATCACGATGGAACATTTTTGTAGTGAAATGTCTGCTGCAGAACCTGTATACGCTTGTACTTCACAGTACATTAGTCATTACAGTGACTAGTGAGCAGGAAGGGCTGCTTCACGTCACAGATTGTGGGAATTCAAATGTGAGTTTGCAGCAAAATGGCAACATACAGTACTTTCAAAAAGTTAACAATTTTGTGCTTAATTTGAAATTCGTAATTTTTTTCTATAATGTCAATGAATTTATTTTGTTACCAGTCTGAGAATTTGGGACTGCAATTCCCCTTTAATCCAGCTGAGGAGTGTGCCTGAACTGTGCTGCGTGAGTCCAAATTCAAATTCAAAAATCGTATTAGCATAACCATAACCATGAATCACAGTATTGGCAATGCATTTATAATTAGCAAGACATTTATAACAAAAACAATATTATTTGAGACTCATTCTTTGTTTCTCAGCTTGTGTATTGGAATGCCAAATCTATAGAGGTTCCTCCCACCGTATGATTGGACAGTGTGCTGGTTCTGGCAGGTCTAGGAACTCTGGGATTCGATTCATTATGTTAGGGAAGAATGTTTTGTCTACTCTCTGAGTATTTATTGCTGCTTAGCAGGAAGAGCAGCTTTGTACTTCTCTCTGCTGGCAGTGGGACCACAGCCTTTCCTCTCTGGGCAGCCAGGTTTGCCTGTTTACCCAGTTTCTCTGTCCAGGCTGTAGTCATCTCCCTACTCAATATGCAGTCTTTCATTTTGGATACCATGGAGTATAGCTCATCTTAAAACGTTGAACTGCTGAGAAGTATCCGGAACACAAATACAGTAGCTAGCGTTCAACAAGGCCCTCTAGTGGTCATTCAGGAGTAGTGTCAGCTGCACTATCTCCGTCGTTAAATTGGAAAGAGCTGCATTACGTTATACTGTAGATGTGTCTAGCCCGCTCAACACCACTTGACATTGTTCCAATCGCTGGGTGCGTCTTCCCTAAGATCCTGTTTTGAATTCTCTCTCTTGATTTGATGGAGCATTAGGTTTTTGTGTGAATTTACCTTGAGCTTCGTAACGCCTTCTGTTGACCAGTTGCAGGGGATTGATGGCACACAGGATACTGGGGAATACAGTTTACATCTCTCTCGATCAGAGCAGAGGGTGCATGCAGCTGAAGCCCATGTCAAACCCTGTAAAACAGGAGCTGTCGTAATTCTGCGTTCCCCGATTACTTCTGAGTAACTCACAGCCCCAGTAATCCTCTCTGCTTGCCTAATATATTTAAGGAACAAGTAATAGGTTTATTCCTTCATCCTTGGAGCCTTCTTCGGCCGAAACGTTGTTTTCTTTCTTCTCTTTTCAGCATGGAATTAACCTATGACTTGTTCCTTTGCAGCCTACGCATGCTGACGCAGCTACCCACCTGAACTAATATATTTAACGTCTGATGGATCTTGCAGCAAAATTTGATGGAACGGTTATAGCCGAACTTCTGCCAGCAGAAATATTATATATAAAGAAAAAGGGATTAAACCGGTCATATAAAGACCAAACGAAAAGAAAACGACAATCCTTTCAGATGATCATAGCTGTTAAGCAACGTGTTGCAAATTAGAGTGATGTTAGTGACCATGAGATCTCTTGAACACAGCAATGCCGCTGTCAGCTACGGAAAGGCGAGGCAAAGATTCCTGATTAAGTAGGTAGCCGCGCCAGCAGGCGTAAGCTGCAAAGGAACAAGCAAAGGTTTATTCCATGCTGAAAAGAGAAGAAAAGAAACACGTCGTTTCGGATGTGGAGCCTTCTTCGGGTTCACATCCGAAGAAGGAGTCCAGATTTGTGAGTATATAACAAAAAGGGACACAAACCCACTGAGTGGAGGTTAATTAGTTATGGTATTTGAAGCATGTACTTTTGAAAAGGCGATAAATAATACTTCTGTATACTTTAAAATTGAAAGCAAAGTGGTTTATAAAGTGGATTTGTGACAACACACTGCGTGTATATAAGGCAACACGAAGCCGTAAATAGTCCAGTACAAATTGATCAGCATTTTCCGTTTAATTGGAGTGAAATGAAGAGTTTGAATTTCGGTCTTGCGGAACTAAATGTCAGCGGACCTGACCTGCGCTATTGACTTTACCCGGAGGAAATTAAAAGAGGGCGTACTGCTGTTTCAGACACGTGATTGAGTCATTTGTATTGTGCTGTTGGACTGCAGTAGTGGTGTACCCTTACTAGTGACAGAAATGATATTAAACAAAGCAGTTTGTTGTTGAGTACTATTCCGAAAAGTGAATACAGAAGGTTGGTAACTCTTATTTTGCTGCTTGGTCATATTTGGCATTGGTTTTAAAGTTTGTACTGATCTGAAAAGATGTCTAAATCTTAATCTCAGACGTGTTAATTTTCCTCTAATGTGGGTAAGATTTGTGTATACAAATTGAACGTCTTAATAATCAGTGTGATTACCGGTATTCTTAAAGTAATGCAATATTTATTTCGATCTAAACTCTGGAATACCCTTAACACTTATTAATAACATCCCGCCGTTTCAACTCCCTCCCTCCTATGTTCAGGAAAGCAAGGAATGCGATTCCGGATTGTGTAGGATTCCGTGATGGAAGAGGTAATATTAAAGTTTTGTTTCGTAATTGTTATCGTAATTGTTATCTTCGTCTACCCGTTTGAGATGTGGTTGTGGGCATATATATGGTACTATTTTAGTGTAATCCACTCTGAGCTGTTTGAAAGAGGGGCTTAAAGGGTCATTTTGAAACAACATGCAGGGCAGCTTTCTCAAAGGTTTCCATATGGTGATCTACCAGCAGCGATCTGAAAGGTTTTCAGAAACGGAAAATCCTCGGCTTCTCTTCTTGACTACTTCTCTGAGGGACAAATAGAGAAGGTTTGGAAGACGCAGGACACCCCAACTAACTCCTGATAAGAGCTGTAGAATTCAGAACAAATGTCTACTGTAAAAGGACAGATAACTAGTTCTCAAAGGAACAAGTAATGGGTTTATTCCAGGCTGAAAAGGGAAGAAAGAAAACACAGTTATTACCCTCACACCTGAAGAAGGCTCTGAAACGTTGTGTTCTTTTCTTTTCAGCATGAAATAAACCTATTGTTCCTCCGTAGCCTACGCCCGCTGGGGCAGCTACGCACCTGAACTAGGATGACTAGTTTTGTTTGGGTTTATTTGAAATGGAACGTGACCAGAGTGTGTTGGGGACAGGCCAGAGGGGTTGAGCAGCATCAGTAAGCCGGGAGAGAAACCTGCTCATGGTGTCGATTCCTGTTCAGGCTCCCTGGGGCACCTTCCAGGATGAACTTGACTGGTGTATCCAGAAGCTGGAGACGGGCTTACTGACAGGCCCCAGCCCTGAGCAAGGTGAGCCACACCACAGCACTGGCACCCTGGTTTCCCACACAGCGTCCAAGCTAACAAACATTTCGCAGTACGGTGTTGAAGCACTTGGTCCAGGCAATATATTCTTACCTCAGTCGTCCAGTTTTGTTGCAGTGGCAGATGAAGAAGCTGTTCACAAGGGAACACTGCTCAGTTAGTGCCGTTGACATAAAGCAGATGTGTATCAAAGTGTTCCCTCCTGATGGCCGTTAAGATCTGCTTGTGGTGGGATTTTAAATGGTTTGTCAGAAATTGTATAAAGAGTGAAATACTTGTTTATTACATTAAAAAATCAATTAAAGAGTTTGGGATGACACATGTTTAGTCTCCTACATGCACAGATTACATGTTAACCCTCTTTATAAATCAGTGAAGGACTATCCAGGAACATTGCCCTTACTTACTGTTTGCAGTACTGACATGGAAAAATACACAGAGAGTGTTAAGAAAAAGTGAAGCAAGTTTCTGACAGTGAAGCAGTAATCAAGCAATCACTTGCTGGCAACGAGGGATGACGTGTGGAACCTTGGTCTTGGAAAGAGATGATCCGTGTGGGTTGTGCGTGTTCGGAAGCTGTTCTGTCAGTGAGGGCCTCACCCCAGTCCTGTCTCTGCCTGACTGCAGCGCAGGACAAGAGGAGAGTGCTCAGTGTGCTGCAGTCACGGGGCTCCTCCTTTGTGCAGAAGAGGCGGGTGATGCAGAGCGTGTTTGGGGATTATCGCCAGAGAATGACTGAGGAGTACAAGACACAGGATGGCTCAGGTACCCCAGACCTCCTGTTGTAATAAGATCAATGCCTTAACAACTATGTTCAGTGTTGCTGTTCTTGGAAATGTGGTTCCCATTGTCATATCTATACAGGTACTGAATTTCATTGTTTCATAGTTAAGTTTTCAGTCTTTTAACTTCATACGCTTCCTTTGTATTAATAATCAATAGGATGCAATATTGCAATATAACTCACAACTGGCAACCCACTGAAGCTAAGCAGGTGTGTGCCTGGTCAGTACCTGGATGGGAGACCTCCTGGGAAAAACTAAGGTTGCTGCAGGAAGAGGTGTTAGTGGGGCCAGCAGGGGGCGCTCACCCTGTGGTCCACGTGGGTCCTAATGCCCCAGTATAGTGATGGGGACACTATACTGTAAACAGGTGCCATCCTTCGGATGAGACGTAAAACCGAGGTCCTGACTCTCTGTGGTCATTAAAAAACCCAGGGCGTTTCTCGAAAAGAGTAGGGGTGTAACCCCAGCGTCCTGGCCAAATTTCCCATTGGCCCTTACCAATCATGGCCTCCTAATAATCCCCATCTATGAATTGGCTTCATTACTTTCTGCTCTCCTCCCCACTAATAGCTGATGTGTGGTGAGCGTTCTGGCGCACTATGGCTGCCGTCGCATCATCCAGGTGGGGCTGCACATTGGTGGTGGTGGAGGGGATCCCCATTACCTGTAAAGCCCTTTGAGTGGAGTGTCCAGAAAAGCGCTATATAAGTGTAAGCAATTATTAATTATTATTGTGGTTAGTGTTGTTTCCAGATTTCTAAATTGTACTGTGAAGTTAAGCAGCTTTGAAAGCTAGACATGACCAGAAATACATCTGTTAAACAGTGAAAATGACAAACTACAGCGTTTACTACACTACGGCTGTGTGTGTTGCGGTATGGCTGGTGTGTCGAGGGATGAGGGAGTGTGATGCGTTTCTGTGTGTGTGTTGTGCAGGAGTTGTGCCCCAGGGGGTCGCTGTGCCGGTAGTGGGGGCTCTATACCACGGAAGCAGAGAGGGCAGCAACTTCACTCCCAGTGACACCTCCTTCACCTTCAACTTCTTCCCAGAGGGTGTGCCAGCAGAGGTGGCAGCCGAAACGCCCCCCCAGGCCCCTGGCGCGGACGTGGCATCGCTGGACCCCCACCTCCTGCAAGGGCAGAGCTCTGGGTTTGCCTTCAATTTCCCGGTCCCTGCCAGCGAGCCGGCGGAGACGGAACAGAGCACAGCGGAGCAGGGGCCGGACCCTGGAGAGGGGAACTCTGGGAATGCGCAGCAGAAAGACCAGGACCCTGAAGCCCCACCTTCCCAATCCAAGAAAAAGAAGAAGGCCAGCAGGAAGAAACCGCATGCAGAGAAGAGCAAGAGCCAGCAGAAACAGCCACCTGCATCGCAGGAGGCAGAACCCAGAAACACAGGGGAGCTGGCGGCTCTGGTGAGTCGAGTGCCCTTCTGCAGCAGGCTGGGGTGAAGGGTGTTGAAAATATGCTTTGTGTTTCAAGTTACACTTTTTCATTTTTTTTAGGAACAGACACATGGCACAAAAATACTTTTGGTGAACCTCACTCCAGCAAAATAGTTCACCCATGATTAAAAGATAGCAACCCCAGCTTTTCCAGTGGTACAATATGACCTTGAAATATAATTGTGTGTGTCAGTTTAGGTCTGCAGTTACTCCCATTTTTTATGTTTGCTCTGGAATGTGTGTCATAACTTGAATCTGAGGGAAACACTGTTTGTTGAGGTTTTGCTGATCACGAAACATCTCATCTGTCCAGCCCTAACAAAAGTTATTCATCTAACCCAGCTGTAGTTTGGAAATCCGCAGATAATTCAGTTAGAGTCCCAGTTAATCTGTTAAAATATTTTGTGTTGATCACAATTATCAAAGGCATCTCTCGTGTGAGTTTCCAATCCCATCAAGGCGCCAAGCTGTTGTTTATCGGGCTGTGTGAGTTGCGTAAGGCCTTAATATACAGAATGGCCATTATGGTTCTGAAAAATTCTGTGTGTTCGTGTTCCAGTCCCCAGAGCAGCAGCTGGCCAGGGAGCTGGACTGGTGTGTGGAGCAGCTGGAGCTCGGCTTGAGGACGCAGAAGTCCACTCCCAAACAAGGTGAGCCAGCAGGACACTGGAGTCATGGAGCCTGCCTGCCTGCCTGCTGCAGTTTTTGAGAACATGTTTTGAACTCGCAGATGCCAGCTCTTTAGGATCAGTATGACAATAGCAGACTTGCCTTGTCAGGGCTGACGAGTGCTGAGCCTGTCAGCTCTAAAACTGGGCCTTGGTCCCCACCCTGATCTGCATCTCCCAATCATTTGGGTAGTACTTGTGCAGTTTTAACTGAAGACTGCAAGCAGATGGTTACTGAGAGTACAATATCAGCTGCAGTTCACCTGGTCGCTAGTGGAGTTTTAAGTAAATAGTTGTGCTGGTTTAGTTTTAAGAAGTGAAACAACTGTAAACAACTTCCCTTGCTCATAAGCGAGAGTATCAGTGTCCCTCTTGAGAATTAAAACAAGAGGGTTACAGTTTTTCTGTTATGGTTTGAACTCTTGTGTGAGTATGCGAACTGCAAAGGAACATGTAGATGGTAATACTACATTGAAAAAGAGCCCCTTTTTTTTTTGCTTTTGCAGACTAGAATTGATGTCTGCTTGTGTTGTCCACCCACAATTGCAGTTCCTCACTCAAACCACAACCAGGTTTAACCAGAAACTCTAGAAAGTCTCAGCAGAGACAACAGAACCTGTTTTGTGGATGTTTAATTGTGTCTGGGTCTCCACTGCTGGCAGTGGAGGAGGCCAACCGTGCGCTGAAGACCCTGCGCAGCGACAAGGCCCCGCTGGTCAAGAAGAGACAGGTGATGAGGGCCATGCTGGGGGACTACAGAAAGAAGATGGAGGATGAGAAGGCCAAGCAGGTGAAGCTCATGCAAACAGGTGAGTGATCTATAGGAAAACATTAAAAGGATTGTTGCTGGCCACTGTCTCTTTATCAGCAGCCTTATCAGCTGTGATGAACTGCATTAAAAAAATCTTAAATTAAACCCTCTGTATATACTGTATGGTTCTGAAAAAGTCCATTTAAAAAGTAGCCTTCATTGATTAACAGATAAGACAAACTTCTGTGTGAAAATCTTTCTTAGAAGAAACGGTTGTCCAATTGTTGCATTTAAATGATTATTTTCTCATCAGTGTCTGTGTGTGTGTAATAGGTGTCGTTTTGTGGATGAAAAAAATATTGGTAATACAGAAATTATCTCTGCTCACCTTCAGACAGTTTGAACAGTACTGTAACAACCTGAATGTTTCCATAATTTTGGATATAAGAGCAACTAGAATGATTAGTGGTACATGAGTATGTCTTTCATCTGTGGTTTATGTGTTCTAAACTTCATCCCTAGAATAATTCCAGTGCATTTACAATTTCCAATAGAAACTGCATGTCTGCGGCCAGTTTCTATGGAGCCCTGCCATTCTCCACATCTTATCCTTTCCCGTTAGCTCTGAAGTCGGCCCGTGTCACTGCGGTCTCCGCGCCCCCTAAGAAAGCAGTGTTTCAGCGGAGAGCAGAGCCCCAGACACAGGCGGGACCCCAGGAGCCAGGCCCACAGAGCAAGGAAGACCAGAGGTTTGTCTTCACACCAGCCCAGGAGGAGTTTCACTTCAACTTCTTCTAAACTGACAGGAGTTCTGTCAGACAGTTTTGTGTAAAAAGAAAATATGGTAAGGAAGAGTGAAGTGCAAGAGTTTTCTCTCTTACTAGAGAAGATGTTAATGACTCAAATTGGGGGGCATTGGGTAATCGGTGCTAGAAGTTCTAGGTAAAAGTGAATTTTATCATTTCAGACTTCTTGAGATGAAACTTTTGTAATAACATGACAAGGAAAGTCACCTTGTAAGGCTCTTCTAAGTAAATAGTCTTTTTGTATGCATCTGTATGGTTTAGTAAAATAAAAAAAAAACGATTTTACAGCCTTTACAATTTATCATTGCTACACCGTTGCAGATTAGCAAAACTTGAGTCTGGGTTAAATGGTTAAAAAATGCACATAATGCTTTCAAAAATGACAATAACAGTAAAATTCAGGGGTAATAAGTGAAATTTAATATATGATCAATAACACATTTTACATTTTTATTATAATAAATAGCAATTTAGAAATATATAAATAAATATTTATAGAACGGTAAACCCATGCTACAAAGGTTTTTGGTAGGAAATTCAGAAAACATTTTGTTCTGCCCTGAAAGAGCTGCCATCTCTTTCATTCAGAAATGACTAGTGTAGTGCAATCCAGAGAAAAGGGGTCTTATAGGTTTCTGGCATTAGTCACCATGCTCAACACCAAGTCAAGCATTTAAAAAAGGTCGGGGTGGGGGGTTAGGGTGGTGTAGCCTTTAGTGAAGTTACTGGCCTTGTTCTTCCAGCAACAAGTGGCACATTCTTCCTGGGGCCACTTCAGTGCTTACATACTTTGACAGCTTTTTTTGGAGAATTTATCCAATGTTATTCTCAGAGTCATATACCTTGTGTAGCATGGGCTTACTATACCTCTGAATGTATGGCTTTAGTTCTTGGTTGTGCTGCGGATGCAGGCCTACAGCCCGTTGTGTGGAAGCTGGTGCAGTGTTCAGCTCTGTGCGGTGTCTTGTGGCACAATACTGTGCAGGCTGTCGGGGGACAGGGAATCGAAGAGGCAGCACAGTAGCTTTGCAGCCTGCAAAAACAAGCACGCATCAAGAAAGCACCAGTCGCATTGCTCGTCTTAAAAGTGAGCTCTTTCAAGTTAAAAGGTAAATAAGATGGACTGTGTAGCAGCGTTGTCTTCTGTGCCGTGTTGCTACAGGACAGAGCTTGTGTGAGTGCAGTCGGGGGGGAGGGGGCTTGAGTCAGTCACGATCGCTTTACAACAGCAGCCTCAGGGCCTTTCCAGGCTCCCACGAGCTTGCAGCACCGAGTGGTCGAGCTATTTAACAACTGGGGATTCCAGATCATATAGAACATGGAAAAGTAATTTGTGGGGGAAAAAAAAATTCTTGCTGGGCTTTTCCATATTGTGGAGCTGGGAGGTGTCCCTCTGTTGGTTTCCAGGCTGTGTTTATCTGCCACACGTTGCTCTGCTGGAACCTTTCATGACCCTTTCATCTACTTGAAAATTGGTGACTATACAATACTAATGAAGAACAGCAGTTGAGAGAAAATGTTTAAAAGCTAAATACAAAGAGAGATTTTGATAGTTTTTTTTTTTTAACTTGCCTGCTTTTCATTGTAAGGATAAAGAATTGCCCTCCGCACATCCATCAGCTCGGGCTTCTCCAGACAAATACTGAAACAAAATATACTTTAAGATAGAAACAGGTCTTACATACATAACATGGCCTTTAACCCTCAGACTGAAAATTACACATTACATGATTACAGTTTTCCTCAACCACAAACTGTGGATATAGAACAATCAACAGGATTAGGTAGTCTGCCTTATTATTCTCAGTTACAAAATAAATCATACCCAGGATCAGGCTCTGAAGGTAAAAATGCTGAAATATGAAAAAGGAGTTTAAATAACAGCAAATGTAGTACGTACCAGTTCTGTACAGCCAGTTGATGGAAACAGATGAGACAATGCATGTCAAAGCAGAAGTGATGCGTGTTATAATGAGGTCTCTACCAACACATTAGATTACAGTTCCTATCTATTCCTCAAAACTGGTGCTTAATATTTAACAGAAACGCTAAGATATAAAAGCACATGGAAATGTACATTTATGTACTTGAATTCAACTTTTTCTGTTGAGAAGTAATTTATGGTAAAGCACACCAGATGTTACCTGTCTAGGATGGACTCGAAGCAGGTGACAGCATTGTCTCCCTGAAGTGCAAGGATCAGACAGGGGACATTGGCCAGCATGGCACTCTGAAAAGAACACAGGCGTAAGATCAAGACTCATCTGATCTTTCACGGCTGTTCTGATACTGGAAGGAGTTCCTGAATTTTTGTAATGACAAAAAATTGCAATGCTCTATATGAGGGCTATGCAACTTGTAGATTTTTCATTTTCTTTCACAGCAGAATTTCACTACCACCAGCTGCTTTATTTAATTTGGAACAGGATCTGTGTACCAGAGTGCTGGTTGTATTAAAGCACTGGAAGTATTGCGTGACCCTGTTGTCTGCCTTAGATTTGCACTTCCTAAACCTAGTTAGTTAAATTTGTTCATCCCAGATATAAAAGAGAAGGACACAGATGGCTAACATTGCTGGACACTGATGTGCACTCACCACCGAGGTGCTCTCCTGGGGTGACTTCAGTGCTTCTTCAATGAGCCTGCTCTGCTCGGTGTCCAGCACACAGAGTCTCCCGGCCACCAGGTGGCAGGCTCTCTTCAGCAGCTGCTCCACCAGCTCGAGATCGAGGGCTCGTCGGCGGGACTGCAGGAGCTTGGCTGGGATGAGCAGGCAGGTGGTCTGGCAGAGAGCGCTGCGCACAGAGGGCTCTGACACGCGCACACACACACAAAGAAACAGTACTAGGAGGGAACAGCAGCAGGTTCCTGCTTGAACTGCTGCCATAACACTGGGTATTTAGACAAGCACAGTGAAAATTGCAAGGTACAGCTATGATATTCTCTTAACATACAAATTTGACAATGGGAAACATGTAACATTTAGTTGTAAAACGAATGTTGGTTAGCTTTACAGTAGATTTAGTTAATGAAGTTTGCCTAAAGTCTGGTCCTGATAAAGGCAGATGCGTTTGGCTAGATACAAGAAGAACAAACCACAGTGCTGGGTAAAGTCCTGAAAACGAGCTAGATTGTCTTACCTCCCTTCAGTCCTGTGGTTGTGATCAGGGGTATGGTGTCAGTGTTTCTTGTGTGCAGGGCAATCCTGTAACTTTTTATTCGTTCTGTGCTGACAGTGAGGTCAGAGGTCACACATGGTATCTGAGAAAAGATACATTTTGTGATTAAAATCTTTCAAATTGTTCATTTTTGAAGCCAAGATCTATTACTGAAGTCTTAGTCTCCGACTGTGACAAAGGGTGACCACGACATTCAAGCCAGTAGTAATTTTCTTTAACGTTGAAGCCATAAACCAGAACATTTGCCATTTTTACAATTTACTTTATTAACAAGGCATGGTAGGCATTAGGAACAAACTAGATATGGTCTGGCCAAAATGTGGGAGAACAAACACAAAACAGCTGCTTAAAACTTTTATGAACCTGCAAAGTGGCCAGTAATACAAACTTGTTTAACAATTCATGATGTGATCATCTGAGACAAAAATCTACAAAACTAAGGGTGTATAGTGAAAACCTCTGGCTAAAGTAAAGCCACACTTGTGTTTCTACAATCCAGTCTTGAATATATCTTCTATAGGGGTAAATGCCCTTTAGGGTTGTAAATTATGTGCAGCCACAATGTAACAAGGGAAGAGCAAAAACCATTTGTTATTTTGCCTCGGAGAAACGCACCTCTTCATGCTTCATTAATGTGCTTTCCGCACAGCACAGGCCCTCAGGAAAGAACATCTTCACATCTGCGATTGCCTGAAGGTATGACCTGGAGCCTGGAACACAGGAAAACTGTTCAAATGCTCGGAAAGCAAGGTAGCAATACAGAATTTGTTTGGCTTTGGTTCATTTCATTCAAAGCAACACAGCTAAAAAACCTCTCCACAATTTAGCAATTAAAATTGGTCCAAATGCAAAACTAATGGCACCTGTGTGCCTGGTCCTTGCATGCATGGCAGCCATTGTAGACACAAATGGTGGGCACAGGGTGTTGATGCAACACCCTGGGAGATGTGCTTTCATTGTCAAAAGAATGCACCAGATTTATCTGCATTCCACAGGGCAGTTTTCATGCTACAATAAGACTGCAGTTCTGCTCACCATAAACTCCATTGTGAACCAGGTCAGTGCCATAATGAGCTCTCCACAGAAACTGATCCTGGGCTCGAGCTACACAGGGGTCCTCTGGTCCCAGCAAGTCAAGCAACCTCTTCACTGCATTCTCCCTCTGGAGCCCCAGAGCCAGGGAGGGGCCTGAGGTGAGGTACTGCACATGGGCGTCCAGAGCATCAGGCTTCTGCTGAGACAGTGTCACATTGAGGATATTGCTATTGCAGTATATTCATTAAACTCCAAAGCTGTTTAAATAACATACTGACATTAGCCCATTGACCTAATTCTAGAAAAATCACTTAAAAACATTGTTTTAATTGAATAGATGAGTATTATTTAGTTGTTTCATTTCTGTGTCCCTGGGGAACCTCATATTACCAACACCAGCACAGTGCAGCTCTCTTCTGTGTCTGTAATGGCGTGCATGTAGATAAAAAGGTGTACAGCTTAATGCAGCAGTTCAATACCCTCAAGAATGTCTCCATGGTCTATCTGAATTTGTTCCAAATTTCATTCAAGGTGAACAGTTTAAGAGAATTATTTAAATTCTCCAGCCAACTACATAGGCACTCTGCATTAATGGTCACATTCGTGATCTGATACCGCCGCAGTAACAGACCATAATATCACAAGACAGTGAATCAACACAACGCTGTCCGAAGACCGTCGGGGTGCCAAACCTGTCGCTCCGCAGCAGGCGTCACAGCAGCAGCCCTCCCAGTGTCCAGCACCACCAGCTTGAGGCCAACCACAGAGAAGCCGCTCTGCCGCACTTTGCTGAGGATCTTGCTGAAGGGGCGGCACCAGACTCCAGGTTTGAACAGAGCCACGGTGAGGAGGGGCTCAGGGTCTACAGAACACCATTACTCAAAATCAGCTCCCGGTTCTGAAGTTTGATTAACCACGCATCTAGCTAATTACTCTACATACAGGGTTTAACAATTGTGCTGCAGCATCAAAATCTCTTTTATGTTACTGTGAGATCTGATTTCAGGTTTGGGTAGGATGTCTTTGACATATTATTTTACAAAAAAGGCCTTTGTAATTACTTACCCTCTACCATGCAACTGAAGACAGACTCTGGCCAGTTCCTCCACTGCTGCTTTCCTAGCATAAGAAAATTTAAAAACTTAAATTCAGTTAAATTATTCCATCAGAGTATCTGCTTGAAGTAAATCCTTGCTACAAAGAAAATAAGGTTCACATTTTTAAAATGTAAAATCACATATTTTTCATATACACACGGGATTTAGAATAGATGTGTGTTTTTCACATCCCTGCCAACACCTAGGAATCAGATCAAAATCAAATCAAAGTTTGTTTATCAAATGCACAACAATATGGCGCGCAGCAGTAGTTGCTGGCAATGAAATGTCTTTTCTGCGAGCTCACGAGAATCACAAAAAGCACAAAATTGAGGTTACGTTTTTTTAATTGAATAAAACTCAATATGAGTAGAGCTACTATGTGTCTATGTGCTATGTGTCCTTGGTGTATGCAATATATACAAGTAGTGCAGTTATGCTGAATACAATGAAAACTGTGTCCATGGTCATTACAGGTGATTTGCTGAAGGAGCTGCAGGTTGGCTATTTAGCAGTCTTATTGCCTGGAAGTAGAAGCTGTTCCGTAGTCTGTTGGACTTGGACCGAATGCTTCGGTACCATTTACCGTTTGTATACTGTATACAGCCAGTATACAGTATAGGAGGGAAAAAAGGGAATCCCATGATTACCTGGAACAGGGCTGCACTTTCTGGGAGGAGGCAGGAATCTTAGTAATGGACGGGCACTGTGATCTAGGTTAGAAGAATTTCAGGGTACAAAAGTCAAACATCTGTATGATGAAAACTATGATTCACATGGACATCAGTTCCAATAGACAAGAACGGTGGAAACTACACAGTTTTGTGCACGAGTGTGTTTCCCTACATGTAGTCCATCATGAGCCCAAACAATGGTCAAATAAAGCCTATGCTGTGCCCTCTGTCTACTGGAATGTTTTCTCTTGGTCCCAATGTCTATCCCAAGTCTATTCATTTCTTTGTTCTGAAATTCACCTTTTCCAAACAGTTATTTTATAAGCAACCTATAATATTTAGAATTAGCAGATACCAGAACTACCAAAGGAATCGTCATACCATCTCTTGACTCATATCTGAAAACCACTTCTAGCCCATTCTGCAAACCCGTTAGTGCACTACGGAGAGTTAAAGCAGAACCTGGGAGCAGCTCTTTGTCCGTGAAGAACAGGGCAGCCTGGCGGAAGGCCAGCTCAGGGGTGGGCGACATCACTCTGTCCAGGCTGCCAGCAGTGTCTTTTAGCAGCTGCCGGAGGACAGCGAAAGCATTGACCCTTCTCAGCGCACAAACCAAGGCTGGCACAGATGCCAGTGCTGCTAAGCTGTCCCTCCATCTCCGGTCCCCCACCTCAAAGGGGCTGACCTCCCGGGCCTGGAGTCGCGTCAGCTCTGGCAGCCACTTCGTCGCCAGCAGCTCAAATCCCCCCTCATTGGGACCTGCTGGAGACAGGCATGACACATGGTCTACAGTTTAAGTCATTCAAATGTACAACAAAGGGCAATGCCTGCCTTTAAGATTAGTTTAGAACCAAGCTCTGTACATACTTGGCTTATTCAAACAACTGTATAGTAAGAACTACACAATCAATGCAGCAGAGCCCAGAAGATACTAACATCAAAGGTGTCCAGCAAAGGGCGCATGCACACCATCACAGAGTCACACTGAGGTACACTGAGGGCCTCTCAGGTGTGCTGTGCTTGTCCATGGGAACATGGCAGCCAGTATACAGTATATATTTTTTCTAAAATTGGTCTGTTGTACAGAGTGTACAATATGCAGTAGTTTTAATAGGCCAAATGACATCGCAAGTATCTTGTATAAGTCCATGTGAAAAAAGAAAAGATGAATACCACAAACGTTGCTTCACAGACTAGTTATTTAACAGCATCGCCAGTTAAATTACTAAGCAGTACTTCTAAACCATTTTTGAATGGATGGCCCCTTATCAAGAAATCATTCTCCTGAAACAATGTTTTAATTAAACATTACAAATGTCAGTTTGATTATTGTATTTATATTATACAAGTTTATATATATTAGAAAAGCTGACAAAGGAGGCCATTCAGCCCATCTAGCTGACTTGGTTGCTAGTAGCTAATCGATTTCTTTCAGCTGTTTTTTGCAAAGAGCAAATGGTATCAGCTTCAACAACATGGCTGGGAATCCTAGAAGCTAACTACAGGTGAATGGATGTACCACAAAACACTGTGAGAGCAGATTTGTTGCTGTTCTAGACTGGAGGGTAAAGGCCACCCTTGTAGGTGGGGATCCCAGGATAGTCTCTGAAGTCTCACAGAATACTAGTTGAGAAAACCCGATTTAAAATTAAATGCCACAAAAAGATTGCCTTCACAATGTATGTAGACTGATAGCATTCAAAGTCTGTGAGTAAACCCTGAACAACATCTCGACTGCTGACTGAGGATGAGGGTACCTGCTGGGCTGCCTGCCTGGGAGGCTTCTCCTCTCAGAATCTTACGCAGAAACTCCAGTCCAGAACCTTCAATGTCGCTGCTGGTCAGGGTCAAAATCACCACCTGCTCCACTTCAGGGTTAGAAGGAAAGCTGCACACTGACAGCATGTCCAGGTAGATACTGCCACCTTCTGGCACCGACCACATAGAGCCGCCTGCAGACACAAGTCAGAGTCTTCTTAGAATTATATGAATTTGTGTGTCTGTCATTGATCATAAAGACTCAGAACGAGTTTTTAAAATGCATAAGGGACTGCAGTGAAGATGCCATAGGGAAATTAAAGTCTGTGAACTGATGAGACAAACATTACAGTATGTGAAGCGGCTGCTGGATTTACAATGGTTTGAACAACGTTTGCAGAGCCTTATCTTTGGTACTGGGAATAGTGGAAACTCTGACTTACCCAGGCTGTGCAACAGGCTGTCACTGTAGCGCACCGGGTGGAAGCAGAGGTCTGGATCTATGTTGACGTCGGGGGGGAGCCTGCTGCCAATGGTTGACAGCAAACCCTGCTCTGCAAACTCCTTCATCAACCCTGTAGGAAAAGGAAAAGTGTGGGAATGGCATCCTCTCCAGTGCAGCAGCTCATTCCATCCTAAGGAAGGTTTGATGCAGAGGTCAGTAACCTGCAAGAAGGCTGGAACAGTGTCGCCAGGCATGCTCCCTTCTCAGGAGAACAATCAGGCAGTGGGATGGCAAGTCAACCTGGAAATCCTCCTCTTTTTCATTCGAAACATCCAGGAAAGGTGGAGGAGAGCAAAACACCAACACCTACCGATTCCAAAGAAAGCGAGATCAGGTATGTTAGATTACAGGTTTAGATTATTTTCCAATATGTTTTAAGGACGTATAGAAGCTTAAATTCACAAGCATTTTAAAATGAATTGTTGAACGTTAATGACAAAATATTGCTGCGATATAGAAAACTGCTCTGTTCAGAAGCACATTTAGGTTTTAAAAGCAGCAGTTGTCAGCCATAAGGGTCCAAGAAACCAGTCAACTGTGACAAACGGCGTGAATTTTGTTTTCCACTCCTGCTGCACTACGTTAATACTGTAAATCTAGCAATTCCTCTTCAATTTAATAATACGCACCGTGGTTCCCTTGGGTTGTAAGGACTAATAGTTACCTGCGGTCCAGTCAGCCCCAAGGCCTGGGCTCGTCTGGGAGTGAGCTGCAGCCTCTGCAGGCCTCGAATGTTGTAGCCTCGCTTGACACACGCGGTGAGGACATCTCCATAGCAACAAGGAGGGATGGCTGGAGACACCAACAAGAAGACGTCCACTATGTGGGAAGCAGAGGACACTGCTTTAGCCAAAGCAAGCAATAGTATTGGGACACTGACTTCTGAATGCATCAAATAAAACATAGCCTTTCAGAGCACATGTAAGCTTAGTTATGATTGATTTTTAGTCCAAGCTATATCATTAGCTGACAACTGGATAATCAATCTCCACAGATTGGCATATAATTGTCGGTAACCTTTTATTATTGTGATGATCAAAATTTGCCATCTCTGGTCGAGGAATTCCCGACCTTTGGTTACTAAAATGGTAATGTCATATAGCACCTCTGTAGCACTTTCAAGCATGAAAAAAGAACAATGGCCTAATTTTGGGACTCCTAGGTTTGGATTTAATAATAATAATAATATTATTATTAATAATAATAATAATCTTTATTTTATATAGCGCCTTTAAAGGTGGCTTCTCAAAGCATTTTACAGGATGACAATAACAATTAATAAGAAGACTACAACAATAAATAAGAAGATTTCAAAAGATAAGACAATTACAATTACAACAATAGAACAATAACAATAGAGGAGACCGTGGAAGGTGGTACTAAGAAGAGCAGAGGGGTGAAGAATGGAACCAGTTCAGTAAAGGCTTTTCTGAAGAAGAAGGTTTTGAGTCTGGATTTGAAGGAGTTTAGAGAAGGTGACTTTCTGATATCCTTGGGCAAAGAGTTCCAGAGCTTGGGGGCATGGCAGGAGAAGGCCCTGTCGCCCATACAATGTAGACGGGCTTGGGGGACAGTAAGGAGGGCAGAATTTGAAGAGCGGAGGTTGCGAGGTGGGGAGTAGGGCGATAATAGTTCAGACAGGTATTGAGGTGCCAAGCCATGTAGAGCCTTATAGGTGAGCATGAGGATTTTAAAGTCTACGCGCAATTTGACCGGAAGCCAGTGCAAGGACTCCAGGATAGGCGTAATGTGAACACTTGCACTAGACCTGGTCAGGATTCTGGCTGCTGAATTTTGGACATACTGCAGTTTGTTCAGAGTAGATTTAGATACCCCAGCGAGTAGAGCATCACTTTTATTTGAGACAATATTTCTAGGTTATTGCAATGATTCTATGCCATACACTGAAAATAAAATGCAAAAGATTTTGTTTGGTAAGCAACATTACCTGTGATTGTAGAGCAGAGAGCAGCAGGAGGCCTGGCTAAGCCTGAGGAACTTGCCATTCCATCACCACATTTCTCTTCTTGGGCGAGGAAGGACGGAACGGTGGTGGACCTTTGTGGAACAAGCAGCACAATGTAAGTTCCACACTCTTTGAAGTCTTTGACAAGACTTTGAAGTTGACACTCCTAAAGCACAATCATGCATACCCCTTCTCTTCTTCTGTGGTGAAGAAAGGGCGGTAGTGGGAAGTGGAGCTGAATACCACAAAAGCCCAGATTTGGGAAGCCATAAATGAAAAAACGAACCAATATTTCAATTAAAAAAAAACAGTGAATAGCAAAAGCCCTGACATTTATTGTTTGGCAGTTATCCAATGTGGTCAATCAAGAGTCAAGATCAATTGTAGCCAACATTCTCTGATGCCATATCCGTGATGCAGTAGTATCTACTTTTTGATCAAACCGCAATGCATGATCTCTAATGACTTGCCACCCAATAAACAAAGTGCTTGCTCAGTAGGGAATTCTTTCCTTTGTGCCTAAAGTTGTGTTTCTTGTCAAAAGCCTGAAGTAACATGATCTCCAAGATGGCATCTGGCATTCCATGCAGCCACACTTTGACTGAAGACTCTTCAGAAAGCACGCTGTACTCACCCATACCCTGGAACAGTTGTGCTATTCTGTGGTCCCGCGTCAAATGTTCCACCCAGTGGGACTCTCCCCCCAAACCAAATGCACAGCCCCCATTGGATACGACTGGCCAGACGGGGAGTGTAGAACAGGGGCCTGTCCGAGCTGGAGCAGTGCGTGGCGTTGATCGAGTTGGGGTCGGTCAAGCTGGCTAGCCGCGGGTCTGAGGGGCCTGTTATATCCAGCCACACTGCAGCAGCTCTGGGCCCTCTGAAAGCCAGGGCAAGGACAGGCTTGGGGGCACAGCTCTGCTCATACCCTGAGGGCAGGCATCCTGAAGCAGAAACACAGAGTCGTGTCACTGGTCACCCATGGTGTCCTGAGGCAGAAAACGTACCTGAACGGGCAGAACCCTCTTACTGTAGAAGACTTTACTTTGCTGCCATCTAGTGAATAAAATAAAGGCTTTGCATTGAAATAAAGGATTTTATTTAGTCTATTTTTTTCTCTCCCATGGCTTCTTTTTTAAAATTTTCATATACTGTAGTAGAACATTGCATTTCCAATCACATTCTTTGTCATGTTCTTAATTTAGCCCTTATTTCCTCTGTTTAGTTTTAAACATTGTGCCATCTGAGAGACATACTCATTAAATTCCTCTGCCATTGCACCAAAACTCTTTATTGCTACATTACAATGCCTCTGATGCCTCTCTTCACCCATACCATATAACAAACAGTCTCATTCAGAATCCTGTACCTGTGCTGTTTTTCAGCAGACTATGTGTTGGGTAGAGCAGACGAAGTCCACAGACATCTAGGTTAGAGCTCAGGAGCAGCTGCAGAGTGTGGAGAATCACAAGAGGATCCTCAAAGAGGGTGCTGTAGCCCACAGCCATGGCCACCTGGAAACGACACATACTGTAGTAAATAGGGACGGTGGTATGAGAATAGTCAAGTATCTGTTTTCATACATTTTCCACAGGAGATATTTTACTATAGTTCTATATAACTGTTCTGCATGAGTTCATGTTTGAAATGAACTTAATGAGGATAATAAATCATATTAGCAAACAAAAACTATAAAGTGTTCAGTGGTTTAAAATAATTTAACTCTAAAGGATCTGTATTATCAGGAAAAAAGTGATGATTAAGTTGGAAGTAAAACCTCCACTTAGCCTTTCAATGACTTTAGAGCTGCAGCACAAAGATGGGCATGAGTAGTCTCATCTTTCTAGCGTACCTCAGTATTGGGGTGTTGACTGTCTGCTGTTTCTCCTGCACTCTCACAGATCTGTCCTTCTATTTCCACAGTCTGCCAGTAGAAGCCAGGAGTCGTCCCAAAGGCCTTCTCTAGTGCCTGAACAATATTCACCAAGTAAGAATAGATCTCTTTGACACTACACTCTGAGGTTTAACAGACACCATTGCCATAAAGTTTAAAGAGGGACAGTTCAGGACTTATACTACAACCAGTTACCGAAGAACTCTTGAAAATTAAGAGAATGTGCCTGCAAACAGGGTGCTCTTCTTTACAGAACATTATGGGTGTCTGGAACAAGTTAGTTACATTAAATTTCCCAAGATCATTTAGATAAAGGCTAGATGAAATCCTTAGATGAACAGCATCAAATAACTAAATGAACTGTATTTGCTGAATTATGGTTTGCAATTTTTCTGCTGTTCTAGATATAGCAGGTCTCTGTAAAACACCCAAAACAGTCTATCAGTAAATCAGAGTACACCTTTTTCTATTTTAATGACAGGAGAAAAATAAACTCTTCTAACTACAACTCTATTGGCCATACAGTCCTTTAAAATGTTTAGAAATATGCTTACACCCCAGGCTTTGAGCTGGAAAAAGCCAGCATCTCTTACCTTCCTCTCAGGGTTGACACAGATAAAGCTGTCGAGGCGAGCAGAGGGCACATTGATATGCAGGGGGTATGACTGCTTGGCAAGGAGAAAATTCAGGTCCTGTGCCCAGGGGACAACAGCGTGCAAAGAGGTCTGGGATAGGAACTTGCAGACCCGCTGGTAGAACACTGAACTGCTTCTCTCCCCCTCTCTCTTCTGAAAACACAAACAATAGCACTCTTACTGTAAAGGTAACAAGGCACAACCACATCTGTAAGAGGTCATACGTGATACTTGTTATTGGATGTATTTAAAATGTAGCTTCCTATCATTCAAAAAAGATAATTAGATACCTGCTAATAACACTTTAGTAGCATAACGTCAAACCATATGTTTGTATTGTTAATACAACCCTTTTTTTGACGCACGTAAACCTTTTCAGAAAACATACAGTATCAGCTTTTAAAAATTGCACAAACTGCACCACGTGAAAGGACGTATCCTCTCATCCTTTATAATAATCAGCAAGTCAACGACTATGAAAAAAGGAAGCCAGATAAAACAAAAATCTTCCGGGATAATTCTTTTCTGTCAAAATCTTTTCATTGTCCACTTTTCAAAAACATGAAATAGTTTTTCTCATAGGTGACATTAGCTTCTGCGACATCCCATCAAATGTACAGATACTGTACCTTAAATCAAATTATAGCAAAAAACGTTGTTGTGGAACATAGCAACAGGCCAAGCAGGCTTATGTGCTCTCCACTAAGTTAAGCAGAGCAATCAGAAATGGTTCTGAATGCCAGGTTAAGTAAGTCCCGTTAACAGTAGGGTTTAATCGTTTAAACCCCACTGGTTAAATGATTGGGACTTAAGATAAAGTTTCTGACTTCATGGGCACGTAACCCCAGCTGAGCAAAGAGGAGAGTCCTGACTCTGTGTCGCCTGCTGTGCTGCAGACTCTCTCCAGGCGAGGCAGCGCACACGTATAGCGCCAGGCCGTCCTCTCTCCACAGCTGCTGCAGCCCTGCCACCCAGAAAGGAGGGTGCAGCTCTTCTCCAGCACGGCCAAGCGGGCGCTGGCCCACCTGTAAAAGACAAGTGGAATCCAGTCTTCGTTTCCCACACGAGGATCCAGGGATTTTGAAATGCTCTTCCAGTCTGTTGCGTTTTAATGTCGACAATGACTAGACCACCATTTATTTTGCAGAAGTGGTCGTGAAAATCTAACTGGGTATTAACTGCTGTGTTTGTGACAGGGGTTCAAAGTTTTGGCTGGCTGGTGTTGAAGGAATACAAAATAATTTTTTAACAGACGAATTGTTCCGTTTAATTTTTCTTATGAATAACGTCGAGCCTGTTTAATTTAAGGGTTAAGGATTTTAATTACAATTAAGGCACACAAGTTAACAATGCTGCTTAAATGCTAGTGCGGGTATAGGTTTTAGAAACTGTTGCTCTCCATTATAGCATAATTCTAACGGTCAGTTCTTAGAAGATTCAATCTGAATACAAAATCAAGAAGCTGAGCATATCACAGGCTTCCATCAAAAAACATTGAAAAGTCTTGGAACAGGACTACCAATTTGAAAATATCCTCAACATGGGCTTTGTCAAGACATATTAGGATCAATAATAAATATGACCTGAGTGGCATGGTAGTGTGGCAGTTAATACTGCTGCCTCACAGCTCTTAAGGCCTGGGTTCAAATTCACACTGCAGGGCCTACTCATGTTCTCCTTGTGCTTCTGTGAATTTTCTCCCACTTCCTACAGACTTCCCGCCTAGATTAAATGGTATTTCTAACTCATGCCTGTGTCTATTTCCCTGTAACAGACTGATACCCAGCCAAGGATGTGATCCACCCTCATACCCTATACTTCTGAAATAGGCTTCTGGTCGCCACAGTTCTTACAAGGAATAAGCAGCTTTCTGATAATGAATGGAGGAATAATAATGACCCCTAATGTTTTTGATTTATTGGTAAAATACTCACCAAAGACAGAAACCATGCCACCAGAGAGTTGTACACATGGGATCCTGATAACGCCATGTCAAGAGTTTGGCCACCGGTCCGACCACTAACTGACACCTGCCCAAGACTGGCCAGGGACACAGTCAGCAGGAGGGTCTCTCTGTGTTCACTCTCCGCAGATAGAGTGCTGATAGAAGGCAAATATGAGGCCTCCTTTAAAAAGATAAAAACATAGTTTAGTTACAAAGACTTCTTTTAAATAGTGTCCTGTATTCTTCGACACATTACAAAGATGGACAATGTAGCAAGACCAATTCCTATGCTTAACAGAACTGAAAGGACATGAATCACTAGTCTTGAATAGCAAACGTTATGAGAGCCCTCACTACAAGAATTCAAACCTCCTGAAAGGTAGTGACCCAGAGATTACCTGACATTTTACACACAGGGTAGTGAGAGCTAGGAACAAGCTGGCTAGCCCTACCATTGAAACAAACGCCTTGGGATTCTTCACAAAAGAGCTAGTTGAACTCCTTGTATTAATTATTCAATTCAAGTCAAAATACTTTATTCATCCCAGGAGGGCACTTTAAGTCAATTAGTCAGCAACCCATTTTACTGCATGGTGACACTGGCATCCTCTTGCTTGCATGCTTCTTCTGTTCTTTACTAGGCACAATCTCTCTCTCGAATAATCCAGTATCTAGTTTATTTCATGAAAACGTTTTTAATCACAAAGAATAAAATGACCAGATCTACAGTACCACGGACCTTCAAGTGGTACCAAATTCTGGGCCTTGACCTGCTGCAGCGTCCCTTTGCCACCGACTGCACTGGTCTATTTAATTATCTAGAGCAATTCAGCAGGTCAATCTTGCTATGGCACCTTGAAACAAAGATATCTTTATCTAAACCTGAAAATGCTTTTAAACTAATATACATACAGTTAATCCAGTAATGAGATCGTTTATCTTAATTGAAAGTTTGAGTTGCAATATAACAAAGAGATTGTGCCTCATCTGCAGGAAGCAAGTTTAAACCTCTTGTGGCAGAAAACCCGAGATAAGACAATCACCACTTTAATTATATTTGCTTCTGGACCAGGAATTTCCACTCTGATGAGACTATCGAACAATTTCTACCCGATTACTAAGGACAGTTTCATGAGGACGTGATAGTCCTCCTTAATTTTGATAGATTCCTAGACAGACCCAGTCAAGAACTGCAGCTTCTCCACGTTCTAGACTCTGTGCATTGAGCATTGCTAGAAACAACAGCATAACTCACATTGTCATACAGTATGTTAGTACAGTGAGCAGCAGGCTGTCTGCCAGTTACTGATCGCTTTGGTTTGAGGGTTTCCAAGTGTTGGTGAAGCTTCTGTCGACGGATATTCTCTTTTTGTTGCTCCCTGCGCTCTGCGTCCTTAGAGGCTGCAGCACTGTGGAAAGCCAGTCAAACACACAACTGGAAATTGTTCGTCTACATGCAAAGCATTAAATCTGAAACCCATCTTAGTTCATCATCCCCACTGTCTAGGATGATGGTGGCAAATGCTGATGCATTCATGAGCACCAAACCTTAGCAGAAAACCTGATTCAGATCTAAAACAGGGACAAAAATTCACCTTACAATCAAAGCACAAGGCCAAAGCTACAGTGGATTGGCTTAAGAATAGAAAGTGTTTTTGAAGGACTTGAATCCTTTTGAGAATCTGTGAAAAGACCTTAAAAACTGCTGCCCATAAGCAAACCCCAAGTAACTTAAGCATGGAAGCAAATCCGCCAATTTGAAAGCTGACAATGACTCGTGGCTGCCCAATGACTTCATTATTGAATGAATACTTCAATCAACATATTTGATTTTTGCTCTTTAGTTCCATTGACATTTATTGTAACTTTTCTTACTCTTAGAAATCTTAAGTTTGAGCATTCAGGTTTTGAATAGAATATTAAGTTTTAAAAACATGAAAATGTTATTTTGGAATTTCACAAAATGGGACATCCTAGGGAGCGTCTGAACACTTGCAAGGGACTGTAGGGTTCATTGGGAGAAATCTTACCCATTACTATTAAGAGACCGAATAATAATACAGGAAAGTACCTCTTGTTGCCAGTGTGTGTCTCTGTCAGCTCTGGGCTGGCTCTCTCCATACTGAGCAGCCTTTCTTCTTGCGACCTGTTCTGCTCACTCTCTGGGCCAGACTGGGGGGGTTTTACAGCTACCCCCTGAGGCTGGGACTCTTCCTCACTCGTGCTCTGGGTTCCACAAGGCTCCTTTTTTCTCCTTGGTGCTCTGACCTGGAGATCTTTCATCCCGCCAGCGGTGTCCTGTCGTTTCCCACTGGCTTGTGCAAGACAAGCTTCACTCCTGTTTGTTTCACGTAGTTTTCTGAGCAGCAAACACTTTCCTGTGAGTTTACTGTGAAAAGAATATGGATTAAATAACTTTGGATTCCAAAAAACACAGGGAAATACAGGACTACATTTCAGAAACTGTTTACTCTTATAAAATGAGGCCCCAATATCTCTTGACTACCACCCCTCAGAATGTGTACTGTAGCCCTGTTCTGTCCTGTTCCTGTGGAGTTCATAAAGAAATTACGGAGAACGTGCAGGAGATATTCGAAACAGATACCCATTTTCTGTTGGCCTTGGCCTTGGGCTCTCCAGTGGCTTTGCAGAGAAGGGGTGTTTGGGAGGGTCAGGGTTGCGGAGGTCAATGTGGACTGTGGGAGAGTCCTTTCGTCTTTTCACCTGCAGCTCGGTCCAGTATTCACTTCTGACACACAAAGAACAGACCCTGTTCACTCTATATTATTACATTTTATTTATAGCTAACCAACAACACGCCAGCTATTATTTCGGCAGATTTTGTTCCATAATTAGTGACGATGATCAGACAGCAATGAATGAAATAATTTACAGTGGCTGTACAAACTTCATATCAGCCTCATGAATGGACACCCGCCATGGCACACAAATTTGCCATAAGCTGAACAGTAACATTAAAACAATAATTGCACTTAATATAAATGTTGTGTATAATGTAAGTCACTCTCAAAAAGGGTGTCTGATATGCACGTAAATTAATCACTTTTTAATTGTTCGATGGTATTTGACATTGATTTTTTTGCCCTCCTATAAAGCCTGCTGGACTGGGCCCTTCAGGATCAAGAGTGCACTATCCTGCTTGAGACATCCTAGATATAACTGGAAGCGTTTATCTCATGGCTATTTATTATAGAGACCACCCTTTCACCCCAGTCTCCTAAAGGCACATGTTTATTACCGGAGATCTGATGGACATTGAGAAGATGAATTCTTCAGCTTCACGGATAAGCGGTCTGCATTTTGCCTCACACACAGGGCGGTCAGCTTCTCCATCAGAGCCCCCTCTGCCTTCTCCACAGCACTGTCTGAGGGTACTGAAAAGTCAGCTCATTAAGTACTTTCCTTTTAGTACTGGACACACAAATTCACAAAGAGAGAGTAAAGAAGACATTTGAAAATGCACAGCATACTGAACATATTGAGTGTTGCATCACCTGCAAAGGAAAAAGTAAGGAAAAGGTTCTGGGTTTCTGCATGGAATTAACTTTTACTTGTTCCTATACTGAATGTAGGCTCATTGTCATTGACCCTCTGATTTCTACTCTAATTTGTGTTTATTTCAAATTCATTTATTCTCCTATCACTTTGTCATGCAATTGCATGAAGTAGTTAAATGTTTGTCTTAGCAGATCCTTATCTTACATCAAGTGTTAAAAAATTCACAGCTTTCCATCAAACTGTTTATAGAGGACATCTACTAAATGAAAATCTTTCCTGGAATGTGTTAAGCCCTTAAAATGTACCTGTTCCATCTGCGAAAGAACACTTCAGTGATTTAATCTCAATTTGTCAATACCTGTATTTGTTTCAAGAGTTGTCACATCTTCTGCAGATGAAGCCAGATGTCCATTCTGTTTCAGTGTCTGTAAAACTTCGTCTAGGTCCCACTGCTCAAATGACTAAAACCAACACAGGAAAGAAGAAACCGTCAATGTGTAGCTTCTGATTCAGTACATTTATGAAGTAGAGAATAAGCTCCTAAGATTTTAGTTCCATATCATCTACTTTTTGCACACCCGAAAATAAACATTTGGGGCATGTGAGATAATTATATTTTTTTCTTATGGTGATTTCTGTTATGTTAAAAATGGACAAATTGTACTACAATTTACTGTTGGTTAAGAAAATTAACCTATTCTAAGGGGGCAGTATTGTGCAGTTGTGTATCATATCTCCATACAGTATATACGAGCCATCATGGATGCAGAGGGTGATCTCATTCATTCAAAGCATGTTATTTTCCATTAGAGCGTGTGCCCACTAGTCCATTCCGGGTGTGCTCATGCTCCATGGTGTAATTTCACAACATCATTTTTTGAATAAGCCACCTGACATTATAAGTAGCCCGATTCGACAGCTGCCTAATAAATCTGCTGGATAACTCTTTTATAGCACAAAGTCAAATCAGACCACAGGTGTCACTCACCTCCAAGGATAAAACAGGAAATCCACTTGATGGTTCAACATTTGTTTTCCTGGAAGGCATATCCTGCACAGGACCATCTCCACTGTTCTGCACTGAACAGTCTTCTCCAGCACTGTTCACAGAGAGGTTAATCTCAGAAGCTGGAAAGCTCGGTATTGTGGCACAATTCCCAGAAATCCTGGGCCTCCTGGCTTGGCTGGTGCCTAATGTCTCACCCTCCTGAGCTCCAACAGAGACACAGGCAAGTGAAGGGGATTCTGCAAGTCTTAGGAACGCAGCAGATGTGTCAGCATTGGTTTGATGGTTTGTCGCTGGCTCCTCTTCCCTTGCTACAGCTGGTCTTGCACTCAGGCTGGAGTTGATCTGCACTGACACTGCTGTTGCTGCCACATTGTGAGCTTCAAAGGTTCCTGGCACCAGGTCATCAGATATCTTGCAGACAAGTTCATCTTGGGTGCTCTGAGGGGATGGATTGTCCTTGGTCCAGCACTCCCTAACAGGCGTCCTAACAGATTCTAAGAGCTCCTAGTGCAGTGACAAAACACAATAAAGGCCTGTTATTTTAATGGCCACAAGAAAACAGGAACACATCCTTTGCCTCTGGCTCTCCTACCAATTAAATGATGTTTTACTTCAAATCCAACAGTCTTACAAGTATCGATGCAAGCAAGATGTTATTACCACAAATACCACAATCTTATTCCCTTAATAATAGAGATGATAAGAAAAGGTTCAAATCATTCCTGCAGCCTTTTTCTCTATGCATACCTCCCGTGTTATACTATGTGAATTTTAGAACTTTACATCTGAAGCTCCTATGATTCCAGCTGCTGGGCCTTTTATTACTAATAAAATACTCGTATTTTCTTCTAAAGCCAATATGGACAAAGGTGTTCGTCAGATAGAGATAAATCTACAGAGATAGCTAAATAGACAGCCGTACATAGGCGTTAAAAATAAATAAAGGTACATTTTAAAAGAGGTGCGAATCAAAATAATTTCCTTCATGGCCTTCCTAAAATGAAGACGTTCTAATGATGGGTCATTCAAATTACCTCGACCTCCGCATCCCCCAGTGACAAACTGTCAGGATTCTCTGGCTGTCCAGGGAGGAGAGTGGCTGGTGTTCGGCGAAATATCGGCACGTCCTCCTCACAGTCTGACTGCAGCAAGATGAACAAGACCCAGAGGATTCGGTTTCAGAAGCTGGGTTTCTCGGAGCCGGTACCACACCAGCCCCAAGTACTACCACGCAGCCACCACGACCCGCTTTCCTAAAAACCAACCCGGTGAAGCCGATTCTCAGTTCATCACCCAACAGTCTCGGAGTGTTTTGAAGGAGCCATAATCAACACTTTTAGATTCATAATAATAATTGCTTACACTTATATAGCGCTTTTTCTGGACACTCCACTCAAAGCGCTTTACAGGTAATGGGGACTCCCCTCCACCACCACCAATGTGCAGCCCCACCTGGATGATGCGACGGCAGCCATAGTGCGCCAGAACGCTCACCACACATCAGCTATCAGTGGGGAGGAGAGCAGAGTAATGAAGCCAATTCACAGAGGGGGATTGTTAGGAGGCCATGATTGATAAAGGCCGATGGGGAAATTTGGCCAGGATGCCGGGGTTACACCCCTACTCTTTTCGAGAAACACCCTGGGATTTTTAATGACCACAGAGAGTCAGGACCTCGGTTTAACGTCTCATCCGAAGGACGGCGCCTGTTTACAGTATAGTGTCCCCGTCACTACACTGGGGCATTAGGACCCACATGAGCCACAAGGTGAGCGCCCCCTGCTGGCCCCACTAACGCCTCTTCCAGCAGCAACCTTAGTTTTTCCCAGGAGGTCTCCCTTCCAGGTACTGACCAGGCTCACACCTGCTTAGCTTCAGTGGGCTGCTAGCTGGGAGTTTCAGGGTGATATGGCTGCTGGTCATATTTGAACAACTAATGGTTTCTTCCACACTGAAATATAGAAAAGAGAAGCAACATTCCAGCTGTTGCATCTTCTCCACACTTGAAAACAAAAAGGCGAAAGATTTTAATTGTTGGGCCTTCTTCAAGTGTAAAGAAACCCCAACAACCAAGAGGTTCCGTTTCACCTTACTGTCAGATTAACCTTGATCTGTTCCTTTTGCAGCAGAAGCCTGTCTGCGCAAATCCCTACTCAAACTTTTAATTTGGGTACCTTTTTAGGTTTTGCCTTGTAAGCGAGAGACGGTCACAAGAACGTGTTTGCTGGAATCAGGCGTGATGCATTGAGTGGCAGATCTGAAGAGACAGATCCCCTAATGGAAAGGGCAGGGTGAACAAAATATTTTTCTCGAATTATACTTAAGGCTCTTTGTTTTCGATGTTGTAGTATTTGTTGTTGTTTTTTTATTGAAAAACAGTTCTTAAAATAAACACCATAAACAAATCACAAACAACCAAAATACACATTATCAATAATAACAACCGAAGTCATGTCAACCATGGTTACCTTTTCCTTTTAACCCTAATTAATGGTCAAAGAATCTTCAATAGACTCTGGTTTAGTTAAATTTCTTAATTGGCTTCTAGGTTTAGGGTGTTGTTTTATTAACCGGATTTATTGTAGGCCTTATACTTACGATTACACGCTCGAGTTGAAAAATTTGTGTGGGAGTCTCTTTCAAAGCCAGTGAAAGGACGTGGAGGGCTAATTCGACAAACAGCAGGATTGAAGGGCAAGTGAAATTTATTTAATTAGCGTCCCTAGCAAACTGCTTGAATGCTTGAGGCAAACAGCAGCTGAGGCGTTAAATAGGACGCTGCTCAATTTTACAGACTTTTAACGTTTTCATCTAAGATGCAGCTCGGCGAAAGGTAAAGTTAAAAGGGTGTCATGTGAAGATAAAAAAAAAACACCGAAAACGGGGATCCCTTTTATGTCATTCATTTTAAACGCACAATCAGAAGTAATGCTGCAATTGGAGACGTGCAGTTAACCGAAAACTGTGCCAGATCCAATCCGCTGTCTGAGAGTGCATTAATTGTACAAATCGTGAAACATTTCATTACTGATGAACCAAGGGCAATCTCTTAAGACCTCTGGTCGAAAACCGTATGCTTGGTCACAAGACTACATTTTACTGTAACTCTTGAACAGAGAGTTACCCACAGTAACTTCGTGTATTAGGTATACATTATACAATACTGCAGTGGTAAACCACTACAGGGGACAGCTACCTTCGGGTTTATACTGACCCATTGCTGAAAATAGAGAATACCGATACACAATACCCTTTACCAACTCCAAAGGGTCCTACTGAATAATAGCGTCTCACAACTTATCTACAAAACTGTTCATAACCGTAAATCGTGCTGCCCATGGTCTTACTCCGGAGGAGGTATCGGAGTCGAGGGAGGGGATGAAGTCCTTCACGCTGGCAAATATCGAGTCCCAGTCCGGCCGGGCACCGGGGCGCTCCGAGCTCATCTTCAGCAGCTGCCGAAGGAAATCAGTAAATCCTAAAACACTGATCACCACATTAACAACTGCTGCACACTACCCCCCCCCCAAAAAAAAGTTAAAGAAAAGGGTGCTAACCACGAACGTCATCCCCAAAACAAGTGCATACATTTTAACCGACAGCACGAAGTGCCCAGTGAGCAGCTCGAATGACGCAAATGCAGGCAGTTGAAACAATTTTAAAAAGGGTGCGAGATGTGTACCTTAGTTCTTCAACACGTTAAAAACAGACGCAATATCATGAGCTGTGTTTCGCCCAAGTGTCCGATAGCATTTCCGATGTTTTAACACGCAGAAAGTCTTCAACAGAAAACTTACAGCCGCAGTCACTTCTTGCAATTAACACACGCAGCTGCGCAGCTTCTCGGTTACCAAGGCAACACAAGGTGCGCCACTGCGCTTCCCAATCCAGGAAATGTATAGAAACCCAGTTTCTAGAGATAATGTATTACTCCTTCACTATAAAGATGCTAAATACCTATTGCTGGCTAAGCAGGCCAATGTCTTTCATTTAAGGAATGTCAATTTATTTTACTCCTTTCCTTTAAGACTCTTTATTAAACACCCTCAAACTAATTTACAGTTGTAGACACTGCAAGGTCCTTCAAGCAAAAAAAACTATCTTTCGTAGTTATTTTTCTAAATAAAAATCCTAGGTTATTATTATTATTTGTTTTTTATTATTGCTTTAAAAAAATCCAGAACTACATTGCGTATAAAAGACCTTGTGTCCGTTAATTTCAAGATATTACAGCAGGCTCTTGATGTCACAAAAAAAATACTTTGGATTGGATATGACGCAGGGTCATCGAGGGGGCCTCACGGGAAATGTAGTTTATTGCAGATTAGTTCCTCCCTGTAGTTCTTCAAAGTGAGAAAAGGGAATGACTACAGATCCCAGCTTTTAAGGAAAGCAATTTCCTGGAGCGAAGGTGCAAATATACGAGTGACTTTGTAACTTGGGTTTGTTTATTGAGGTGGCGAGTGGTTGATCGGCAAGCCCTGAAACGTCCATTACGTGGAGATCAGACAAAGACCACAGCAAGTTGAGTGATAAGGTATTTAATCTTTTTTTTTTTCTCGAGGCTACACGGAAGCATTTTCACGGATCAAATGCACTTGTGATGAAGTGTTTGACGGACAGCAAGAGGGTAGAGTTCGGTACATGGAATTAATCGATGAAACTTAGCCACTTGCTTCGAGACTCGACTTAGTTCGGGGTCCATTATTTCTTTTCCGATAACCAATCCAGGGTCGCGGGAACTCCGATCCCAGCCCGACACACAATGGGCAGGATTAGTACTGGACGGGATGCCTTTCCATCGTAGGGCACGCATACATAGTCTCTCTCGTACACATAGGCGGAAAATTTAGAGATCCCAGTTTACATACTGTAGACAGCTAATCTTAAGACTGCGAGAGGAAACCAGAATACGCGGAGAAAGTCCACACGAACAAGGGAGAGATCATGCTAGCTCCACACAGACGGCATTTAAGACCAGATTCAAACTCGGGACGTAACCATTGCGAAACAACCGCTATACACAGGCGCTGCATTCAACTTAAAATAGCTAGGGGACTAGACGGTCGCACAAAAATTGTATGTTTTTCTTAACCGAAATGTTAATTAGATGTTCACAAACAAAGCTGATGATTGAATTTGTGTGAAATCGCACCACAGATACACTGATAGCACAAAATAGCAGCAAGAAAAAACTTCAATCTAAATATTACGACCAGATAACCGAAGCTTCTTGCCAGTATTTTATTTGTAGCATCGGAATTGCTACAAATTGATATGAATTACTTCATATCATGTTACTTTTTGTCTGGCTTAGTGCGAATTAAGAGAGTGAAAAACTGTACGTTTTCCAATTGACTGGACCCCACTTAGCACACTGACTCTTCAACACTCTGTGACATTGTGGTCCACATGGAAGAGTGCCACCTTAGTGGTCCACCAACACCTCTTACCTCAGCATCCTGATTCTTCCTGGGTGCCTCCCATCCCTGTACTTACTAACCAGGTCCAGGCTTGCTTCAGAAAACAGACAGGTTCAGGCTGCTTTCTAACAAAAATCAGCAGAAAAGGAAAAGCAAAAATCAGCCAAACTCAGTGGCCAATATGGTGGTATACCAAGTGTCTTCTAGATGGTAATTGTGCTGGTTAATGAACACAGCCCGTGGGTGGACTAGGTGGGGGTTCTAGGGGGTACTGGGGGTAACGGCGAGGGAGAGCACCTGGTGAGGTGCAGCCTGACTGACGGGCCGATTTCCCCCATCAGGAGGATGTCGGAGCTGAGTGACGAGGCCAGCGAGACGGAGCAGCTGGGGGCCAGCCTGTCCGTGTGGCTGGGGGCGGCGCCGCTCGTGCACCCCGAAGAGCTGGACGTGTCGCTGGACCTGCACACGGCATGCTCCATCGGCCAGTACGACGTGGTGGCCGAGTCCATCAGCAGGTGGGAGTCGGGCCGGGGGGTTGCTGAAGCTTGCCCCAGAGGGGGTAGGACATCGGAGGATCTTTTGTTTTTTATGCTATTCTGCTATTCTGTCCCAGCCAGCAGACATCCACAGAAGAGCGCGTTTTAACCTGCCTTTGTAAAACTCGGAATCGAGGTCATTCAGTCAGACCAGTAGGGGTGAATTCCGCATTGATATGCACAGGCGTGAGGGAGAGAGACAACAGGTGCAGGAATATTCAGCACCAGAGGGGACAAAAGAAAGACCAGGTGAGAATGAGCCCTTCTGAATGAAGTGAAATCCGGAGGACGAGGTCTAGGAGAAGGGTGAAAAGCTCAAATCTGGAAATGAATGGAGAGGATGTAGAAAGGAAATTGGCTGATTATTGAGACTTGAAACTCCTGCGTTCTTCGTTTTTTTCAAGTGGTTTGTGATGGATGATGTGCTCCTAGTGTAAGGATAATCTTGGTTCCGGATGTCTTTCTGGAAGTACGAGTCCTGGAAATCCCTGCAAAAAGACACAAGGCAGGGTAGGATGTGCTCTCTCTCTCTCTGTCTGCCGGGAGAAGCAGAGACGGAGATGCGCTTTCTGCTCTCCAGAAAGAAATACAGTAGGATTAGACATCCTTCCGTTTCTACACCTGCTCGAATCAGAGCTGTCAATCCTACTGGGGAAGAGGGGGATAAAATAGACTTGAGCTGCAGTACATGATCGTCTGAGAAAAGGAGAGTGAGTCTCTGAAATAATAATAACAGTTCTGTAGTAAATGTCTTGCTAGGTCCTGCTTTGATAGCACTGTAATTCCTCAATCATACTGAGTTTGAAAGGTCAGTGTGAATTGAAGCAGGGAGCGGTAAATTGAATTGATAACAGTTCCTAACTCTTCCGTGGTCCCTCTTACCCCTCTCTGAGCTTTGTTTCCCTGTACTCTGTGTCTGCTGACGAATCTCCCCAACTGATTCTTTATTTCCGTTCACTTCACTTGCTTAAAACCTCGTAGATTAACGGGAAGCTCTGAGAATGAGCTCTGTTCAGCAGATTTCCTCTGCCGTTTTAAAACGCCTCCCCTGCATCTGGGACTGGCATCCCACGTAAGACACACTTCTTAAGATTTTAAGGATCGATGCCTCAGTGCTAATACTAATGCACAGAGAAGGATCGGCTGTGGAAAGGAACTTGCACAGAGCCTCTTGTGGTTAGAACTGCTGCCCCCTGGTGGTAAACACAGCTGGGGTGCCTTTTTGTGTGAAGTTTGTATGTTTTCTGCTTGTGCTCTTGTTTCCTTCCATCTTCCATTGACCTTATAGCTGTGGGTCCAAGTCTGGCGTCATCCTAAATTGCCTGTCTGTTAGGAGTAGAATGCAGTTCAGAACTGGTAGCGATGAGTTTCAAAGTCCGTCTGCGAGAGCGCAGGGAAACCCTTTCCATCTCGACTGGCCGACTGATCGTTTTTTTCTTCGCCGCTCAGGCGGGAGGTGGACCTGAACGGGAAGAATCGGGGCGGCTGGACGCCCCTGATGTACGCCGCCTACATCGGGCACGACAACATCGCTAACCTGCTGCTGGAGGCGGGGGTCAGGGTCAACGCTACCACGGCCAAGGGGCAGACGCCCCTCATGTTGGCGGCCAGCTGCGGCAACGAGAGCATCGCCTACTTCCTCCTGCAGGTCAGAGCCTGGGCTTTACTGGCAGGGACTATGATCACAGCAGCCCTTGCGGTCCTGTCGGACGGCACTGGTTCCACGCGCTCTTTTCTGCGCTTTCCCAGCCACTGCAAACGTGAAATTGGTCCTGCTGTGGCCTGAGATGCTTTCTGGTGAATTCAGGTTAAGGTTGCGACCCCACTGTCATCACCATCTCACCCTGTAGTCTCACCGCTTCTCTGCTCTGCTTCCTCTTTGCTGACTTTCCCTTTAGAGAGATGCAACTCATCATGGCAATACTTTTCAACAAACATCTCGGCTTCGGAGGTGTTTTGATGTAGAGTGCCATGTGGCCATGTCTTGCAGAATTGATGGTTGGACGGTTATTGACAGTGCTTCTGTGAATATCTCGACAAGAGACTGATGTACTTGAATTCCCCCTGTCCTGTGTTCTGAAAGCAAGGAGCAGAGTTAGAGCAGAAGGACAGGAGGGGGTGGACAGCCCTGTTCCACTGTACCAGCACTGGACACCAACAGATGGTCAAGTTCCTCCTGGACAACAACGCTAATGCCAATGTCAGGTGAGTCCCTTTATAGCATGGATACATGTAAGAACAAATGGTTACAAATGAGAGGGGGCAATTTGGCCCATCTTGCCCGTTTAACTGCTTCTTATTGATCAGTCACAGTTTGGCTAGGAGGTGCATCTCAATGATCTGTGTAATATTGTGATCATGCACCTATATTTCATTGTTGAGCTGAAGTCTGACCCTTGAGTTTATTCAAGACTAAAGAGATTTGGTTTCTTTAGCCAGCTGTCGGTACCCTGAGAAATATAGTCCAGGAATGACAGGTTTGAGTCATGGAAATGTAATTAGGCAGCTGTGACCAGGATTCTCCCAATGATGGTTCAAAAGTGATTTGAGTGGGCCAATGCATCATCTGCTTGCTTGCAGCTCAGACTCTTGACTTGAGGATCTGTGACCTTGTAGTATGGGCAAACTGCTGCTCCAGCTAGTGCCCACTCACCTATAGGTGCCACAGAGCTTGCAGGATGATCAATAACAGGTTGCTCTGACCAGCCTGCTGCACAGAGAAAAGCGTTGTCCTTGATTCACAGAGATTTGATCTGCTGCATAAGCCTCATTTTCTTCCTCTCACAGGGAACCCATATCTGGCTTCACTCCCTTAATGGAAGCCGCTGCATCCGGCCATGAAATCATTGTCCAGTACCTCCTAGAACATGTGAGCATTCAAGCTGGGAACCGGATGAGGCTGGTCTAGGGGCCATGTGCAGGCTGCTTGAGGTACCGGGAGGTTATTGAACCTGTGTCTGTGTCTCAGGGGGTGAAGGTGGATGAAAGGAATGCCAAGGGAGAAACGGCCCGGGCTCTTGCCATGCTGTACGGGCACACCAAAATCGCCAGCCTCATCGACATGCACCTGGTCGCCATGCGCCCCAAGCCAGGTACCATTGCAGCACCGATTCTGTACCTGCCAGGAAAACTATGGTGTTTTTCAGAGCTGCGATACAGCAGGGGACCTTAACCCAGGTCCCATACCATCAAACAAGGGAACCAAATCGGTTAACAAGAGGCTTCATCACATCTGAGGTGCAGGCGTCTTTCTTATGAATTGATGATTTTTATAGGAAGCTAAAAACAGAAAGATGAGACATTCTTCGGAACAGAACAGTGCCTTTTTTACACCGAGGGTTAACAGTAAGGGTATGTAGCACTCAGACTGGATCAAAGAATATTCCAACAGAACTGCTCCTCCTGCCAGTCCTCTGCAGATCCCTTCTGCTGCTTTTTTAAGACTGCGTGAACACGAATTTTACATCACGATGGTTGCAAGATGTGGTTCTAGAGGAGATCATGTCTGCTGGTGCTTGTTCATGTCTCATTCTTGTGAATTTCCAGGTTGCCATTCCTAGAGAGATAGGCTTTCAGGTTTTCTTGACTAGTGATGGGGAACCCTAAGTTGGCTTTAGTGAGCTTCACCTGTACTTACCAATGACTAGATGCTCTCAACAAGTGGTTCTCAACCCTGGTCTCAACACTTGAATTGGATAACCCAGCTAACACAGACCATCACAACATTTTCAAACACTGCTGGAAGGTGGTGGGTAGCTTATATTAGAAAGAAATGTTTTCTTCTAGCTGACGCTTTCATTAACGGACACGTTTATATGGCAGGTCAATTAACTGGAGGGGAAGTACTGTGCACAACAGTTAGGGCTCAGTGCTTATACTACTTATCGAGTAGTTGAGCTCATTATCGGTAAACCTGGTCTCCCTGATGTGAATTTATATAGAAAAGTGTGGAGATTATTGTGCATCACAGAGGATAAAGAGTACAATTGGATCAAAAGCGGGAAGATACAGGGGGTATTAAAGGATCAGAGTAAGAATTGTTGTTCTGAAAGAAACCTAGAATGGTACTAGGAATCAGATTAGGAGGATCATTGAATTTGACAGCTAGATCAGGCTTTTGGCTTCATGCAAACCCAGTGGCTGCTTTTAACAATCGATATTGAAGACATCAGCATTTGTTTTTCTCAGTCATACCTCAGGGATAGATTTGTCTGATGGTCACGCACCCAACAGCTGGAACACTGGTCTTCCTCAAACAGATGACGCTCTTTCTCTCTTTTGGCCCCAGGGCACTTCGAAGACCTCAGCTCGTCGGAAGACTCTGACAGCGCCCCCCGCAGGCCGCGCCCCAGCCGCAGCAAGGTCAAAGGGCCCAGCATCCACGATGGTCCCCAGGCCATCGCCAAGTTCCGAGTTCCAAGCAGACGCTGCGGTACTCTCCCTTCCTCAAAGGGTGCCCTCTGTGAACGCCCCGAGAGGCTTTTGAACTTACCTCAGACCAAGTCTACCTTTAAAAGTCATCAGGAAAAAAAACAAAAGATTTTAAAAGCTCATACCAGTTTAGCACTGGGAGTGCAGTTGTTAATCACGGCGTTGAAATGTGACAGGCTGGTGGTGAAAAATTCAGCCAACTCCAAATGGAGAGCAGCATTTTCAAAGGCTATGAGATATCAGGACCCAATGCCACTTGAACACAACAGGAAGCTGGCAGGTTTAGGTTACAGACGATAGGAGGCAGTAGAGCCTTTTCTTCTCGCACAAGAAAAACGCCAGACTTGAGCAGTAAAAGCTGCAGATCTTGGTTGTCAGGTATGTCAGGTGTTGATTTGGGAAGGGTTACACTCATCATTTCTTGAATTCAAGGCATGACCTATATAAATGTTGTTGACATAAAAAATAGGTTCTGATTGCTGATTCAAGCACCTTTCATGTAGCTCATTCTGAAGAAATTGCATTTAAAGAACTTGCTTACATCGAGCTCGGTGTGTGAATCTTCAGTCTGCAATCGAGGGTTCTCTGAAATGTGGAATTCCTTTTGAGGCGTAGAACATTGCAAAACATGCAAGGGTGGCTTGATGGATTTGTCTCACACTTGTGGCTGGCGGAGGCTGGTATGGGCTGCCCCCACGAGAAAGTGATTCCCTGTGTTTCCCAGAGCCCACTGTGGCACTGCCTGGGTACGTCACCTTCCACAACGAAGGGGAGCAGAGCGACGGCCTCCGCAACCGCGATGTCACCTCGCCCATCAACGAGCTGGACGTCCAGAGCAACAGCAGCAGAGGTGAGATCGCACTCTGGGCTGCCCCTTGCTTGAGTTTCTAGTTCCCCAGTAGTGTGGGAAGCTGCTCCTATTCTGGCAGGTCTGGGATTTCCGGGATTAGATTCATTATGTTAGGGAAGAATGTTTGTCTGTTCTCTGAGTATTTATTGCAAGGTAGCAGGAAGAACAGCTTGGTCAGTATTTATCTCTGCTGGCAATGGGAGCACAGCTTGTTCTCTCTGGGCAGCCTGGTCTACCCGTGTCCTGTTTCTGTGGTCACTGAGACAGTCCTCTTTGGATACCCAGGTCTACCTGTGTCCTGTTTCTGTGTCCAGGCTGTGGTCGCTGATACTGTCCTCTTGGACACCCAGGTCTAACTGTGTCCTGTTTCTGTGTCCAGGCTGTGGTCACTGAGCCTGTCCTCTCGGACACCCAGGTCTACCCTGTGTACTGTTTCTGTGTCCAGGCTGTGGTCGCTGATACTGTCCTCTCGGACGCCCAGGTCTAACTGTGTCCTGTTTCTGTGTCCAGGCTGTGGTCACTGAGCCTGTCCTCTCTGACACCCAGGTCTACCCTGTGTACTGTTTCTGTGTCCAGGCTGTGCTCACTGCATCAGATCATACCTGCAGTATGACCTAGATGTGCACCTTTTTTAAATTCCACTTGGCTCTCCGTTTGGGGTTCCCTGCTCCTGATTTAGGAAGTACACACATCACTGGATATAAACAATGTTTACGGATGGAATAAGAGTCAGAACGGAATGAAACGTCAGACATCTGACCAGATTTGGACATGATGCCCTTAACTTGCTTACTCTTCCCCCCCGCTATGCGTCATCAGGTATCGATCAGTGCAACAAGCGCGTTTTGCGAAAGGCGACTGGCGGTTGCTCTCGGGCCGGGCCCCGCGGTCTGAGACGCAGGTCTGTGTTGTCTCCGCAGAGGAGAGCCCGTTCTTCGACAACGACATGCCCACCATGCGGAGCAGCGGCAGCAGCAGCGAGGGGATCCCGGGCCTGCTTGGGCTCAGCCGGGACGGCTCCCTGGAGAGCAACGAGGTAGGCCAAGCGGGCCCTGCGACTACGCTTCCAGACTCGACTCTGGGCAAGGGGGTTCCATCGATCATTGACACAAAGCTCACGAAATGCGTTCGGTTTAGACTTGAGGAACCTCTGTTCCTTCTTGATCACGTTCTCCTGTGGTTGACTCAGCGGGTGTTTGAAACGTTGTCGATGGTCAGCAGGTGAAGCCAACTGCCTGCCCTCGAGACTGCAGGCCTCAGGTCCTTTACTCACATCCCCACCAGCACCAGGTTTCTTTAGGTGGGTGTTAGCAAAGCGATCTCTTGATAAAGCAAAGTGCGTCTACTGTTTTGTGACGACTGTGACCGTGGCTGCTGTGGTGGGTTTGTGCGAGGGAACAAGCAGAAGAGAATGCAATAGTTCTTCACTCTGGTTGGCTTGTCCCAGGAGGCCCTCTGCAGGGCCCGCGGTGCGGACGGCGGTATGGGATTGTGCCGTTGCTGTTCTGACCCAAACCTTCTCTTCTCTCAGGACTCCGATCGGGCCAAGAAGAGCTCCAGTCGCCGGCTCAGCAAGGGCCACGACAAAAACAAGAGCCGCAGCAGCAGCAGTGAGAGCCCGCGGCCCGCCGGCGCCGGGAACTGTGGGCCGGGCGTCCCGGCCAGCCAAGCTCCGGCCTACACGGGACCCAAGGCATGTGTCGTGTGTTCGGACAGCGGCTTCGACAGCGTGTACGCTCCGATGCCCGGGCTACGTCCAGGCTTCAATCTGATGGCCAGTCGTAGGTTACAAACTGAGCTGCCCGACTGGCAGGCTGGAGGCCCAAGTCACTTTAATGGACGTTGAAATCAAGGGCACTTACTTCATGCTTTTAAAGGTATTCAGATGATGCACAAGGTTCAGCCGTGGGCTTAGGATAACATACAGGGTGTTTTAAATACAGGTGGTTGAGAGACAAAACCAAGGAAGAAAATAGCATTTAAAACGCTGGGGCTCCTGTGTGGCTCGGCCAGTAAATGCCCTTGCTCTGAGTGTAGGCTTAGCTCTGTGGCCCAGATGTTGCTGGTATGAGCCTGAGTCACGTCGCTGGCCCGTTATGACTGGGATTGCCCAAGGGGTGCCGGCATTAATCACTGTGAAAGCCATACACAGGACCTTCCTAGAATGCAACAGTGACAGTCGTTCAGTTTTATTACCTTGTGCATCTTCATGAATTTATTCACAGAAATTAAACACTTTTTTGTTTTGTTATTGTTGTGATGCTTTGTTTTACGTCAATATGGATTTGCTTGTTATTGTAAGAATGCCAGGTACATAATTGGTTAGAACTAGGTTAGATGGTGGATTTTCTTTGTGAGTCACAGGAGGAAGGCGTGGTTCACCTGTGCAGTAGCCCGGGGGACAGCCGGTTTCAGGATGGGGGCAGGGCTCTCATCTTGTTCCATTTCTCGTTTGCATGGTTCCGTCTCAGGACCTGGCCGAGTTCCTGGAGCAGTTCGGCTTCTCCCGATACCTCCCCCTGCTGGAGGAGCAGGACATCGACCTGCGCATCTTCCTCACCCTCACTGAGAACGACCTGAAGGAAGTGGGCATCACGTGAGTGTGCTCCCACTGGCCCTCCCTCACCACACCCCACGGGGAGAGAGATCGGGCCCACCGCTGTGGACGATTGCCTCCCGGTTCAGGGTTGACATTCTCTCAGGCTCTTCTTCGTGCAGGAACCCCAATGCCAAAAACGTGCACCGACAGGCTTGTGAAATTAGAATGTCTACCTTTTCAATGTCAGCAGTTTGTCCAGTAGTCGGCGTTTGGTCAACCTAAAACGATTCTGCTGACACTGCTGAGCACTGGCAGTATTGATTCTCTGCCTGACTCGCTCCGCCTGACAATTGCTTTCCCAGGCTAATGAAATCATTGGTATGTGTCTTCAGGGAAACATCAGTGCTGGCATTTGTAGTCGTCTTGTCTGGAGACAAAAGAGGTGCACTGATGGACAAGAACACACTGAAAGGGGAAGGGTGTGACGCAGGCTGTAAGATAGTTACTGACAGACTTGGATATCACATGTTATGAGAACAGGGTGTCTTAATTAGATTCCTGCTTTAAACCGTCAAACAGGCTTATCTGTCAGACTCCACAAGTCCGCAGCTGGCCGTGCTCTCAGGGAGGGGGGCTGGGGGGAGGTCCTGGGCACTGGGATTGGCTGATAAACCCTCCTCCCTCCCAGGCTGTTTGGGCCCAAGAGGAAGATGACGTCGGCGATCGCGCGATGGCACAGCAGCGCCCCGCCCCCCAGCGATGCCCTGGAGCAGGCGTACGCCGACCAGCTGGAGGCCGAAATGCAGGAGATGGCCATCCAGCTGCACAAGGTGAGGGCGGGGCCGCAGCCCTCCCGCCCACGCAGTCGCGGCCACCGCGATGTGTAAAACACCCTCGTGGTGGCCTGATCGCGGAGCCGCAAGCAAAGAGAACCGAGGGCGGCTTATAGCTGTGCAGATTTTTAAAAAATCTCTTTGACCTTAAAATGTTCAAAAAGGCAATGCAGTCGTGACACTATTGTAGCTGCTGGGGCATGAGCCAGCAGCCATATCACCCTGCAACTCACAACTGGCAGCCCACTGAAGGTCAGCAGGTGTGAGCCTGGTCAGTACCTGGATGGGAGACCTCCTGGGAAAAACTAAGGTTGCTGCTGGAAGAGGTGTTACTGGGGCCAGCAGGGGGCGCTAACCCTGCGGCTCATGTGGGTCCTAATGCCCCAGTGTAGTGACGGGGACACTATACTGTAAACAGGCGCCGTCCTTCAGATGAGACGTAAAACCGAGGTCCTGACTCTCTGTGGTCATTAAAAATCCCAGGGCGTTTCTGGAAAAGAGTAGGGGTGTAACCCCGGCGTCCTGGCCAAAGTTCCCATCGGCCTTTATCAATCATGGCCTCCGTACAATCCCCCTCTATAAATTGGCTAAATTACTCTGCTCTGCGCTGATGTGTGGTGAGCGTTCTGGCGCACTATGGCTGCCGTCGCATCATCCAGGTGGGGCTGCACACTGGTGGTGGAGGGGAGTCCCCATTGCCTGTAAAGCGCTTTGAGTGGAGTGTCCAGGAAAGCGCTATATAAATGTAAGCAATTATTATTATTATTATGAGTTTAGCCTGGTTGAGAATGTAATTGTACACTGAGTGCTGCTTCCCGGTGGCCATGCAGGACCAGAAAATCTGTTTTTAGTTTCTTCTGTATTATGAATGCTCTTGGTTGGCTTGGTTCTACTTGGCTACTAGTTGCAGCAACTAAAGCTTGAGTGATGACTATGGCAGAAAACACTGTCTGTTTCTCTGTGCCCCCGGCAGAAGTGCGAGGAGCTGCAGCTGCTGCAGGGCCAGGTGTCCCAGGAGCGGGAGCTGCGCACTGTGATGGAGAGCTGCCTGATGGACGACAAGATGGCTTGGAGGAGAGTTCACAAGGAGCTGCTGGACACTCGCGAGCTGATCCAGGAGACCGGGAGAGCCCTGCAGAAAGTGCAGTGAGTCTCGGGATTCGCCGGATTTCCCATTAGGCACTGGAGGCACAGTGCCTAGGGCCTACGAAGGAGGGAAACGCTAGCGACTAACGAAAAACGAGCTGAAACAACACGCCTTCAATCGACTCTAGGTGCTCCAAATCAATAATCATACCCCCTACCTAGCGGCTGTTCTAGAAACCAGAAGGATCGAAGTGATGGTCCCTTGACTCGCTCCATCAATCACATGGTTTAGCATGAGAATAGTTTAAAGCGCATCGTGTCAATTGACGTCATTCAACTGGCCTTTACCCCTCGTTTTGCACATTTCGGAGTGAAATCCCGCCCTGGTGAGTCTGGGACCTGGTGCCGACCCAGCAGCAGGAGAGACGGGGTGCAGGACGGGGGAAGAATTTGGGGGTGGCTAAAACGGGGGCAAACCGGTGGGACTATCATCAATTCACCGCAGCAGAGCCAGCCCAGCCTTCCACCTGAGGGGTGTGAAGACAGATGTGCAAGACCAAGAAGAGATGTTTCGTGGGGGGGAGTTAAATCTAGAGAGGAAGAAGAGAGAAAAGGCCCAAGTGTGGCCCGTTGCTGTGAGCTGTTGAGTGACAGTTGTTGAACCCTGGTGTCTGGCAGGGCCGGCGAGGCGGAGCTCGTCTCCCGACTGCGGACGGACAGCGTCATCGGGCGCTGCCTGGAAGGCCGCGCGAGAGCGAGGGTGGAGACGGGAGGTAAAGGCAAGTGAACCTGCTCATCCTTGCACCACAGGACCCCACAAACCCCAGCTCCGTTCTGAACGCCACGAGCCAATCCGTAATACCTACTGCCAGGCAGCAGATTCACACAGCCTCATTTTTACTGGTACTGTGCACGGGAGATCCTCCGAACTAGAAACAGAAATACTGGAGTATGTTTCATTCGGGTGCTAGCTGCAGATGCTTGTTCGTCATGCCTGAAGCTTCTTGAGTCTGCTCAAGGAAAGGTGGCTATCGCATGTGTAGCCAGCAATTCCCAAAGTAGACTGGCCCAAAGGCAGATTGAGAACACTTATCGCACAATTCATTAGTACTCCACTCACAGCGAGCACACATTGCCCACGCAGGCTGCTGACACTGCGTGTTTTGCAGGCGGCGATGTATGCAAGGAGGGCCTGAAGTCTCTCAGCCTGTCGGAGCTCACTGCCAAACTGGAAGCCTATCACGATGAGATGGGTAAGAGTCTGAGAGGACTGCCGGAGAAGGTTCTGGAATAGGCGTTTTCGAAGGAGAGAAAACATTCCCTTCCACTGCTGTACCTTGCCAATGGGTGAACTGTTTCAAACCCAGGCAGGGGTGGAGAATAGCTGTGTTTAGGAGCCTGCAGCTGTCTCATTGCCTGTCTGTGCCATTTCTCCTTTCTAGGGAGAACAATGCGCATGATATCCGAAGGCCTGGAGAGACTGACTGAAACAGAGAAGGCCTGGGCACACTCCTAGCCTAGGCTGGTGAGTATCCAACCTGAACACTTCTCTCCTGGCTCAAGCCTGTTTCTTTCACAAAGCCCTTCAAGACACAAGAGAAGTTGACTTTTTCCTCTACCTAAGGAACACCCACCTCCCTCTCAGCTCTTCCTGAAAGTAAACTTGATACTGACCACCCTGTCTGTCTTCTGGCTGTTGTTTCAGTTGTGTTCATGATGGCCATTCCTGACGGAGGGTGACTGTGCCACCCTAGACAAGCTGGGACAGGGCGAGGGGTTCGCCAGCGATCAGACAAGCGGGCAGGAGGGCAGACGCCCCCAGATGCCTGTGCTCCTGACACGAATAGGCCGGGACACGAAAGAGGCCACGTCAGGCAGGAGGAGAGGGCAGCCGAACGAGCATCGGAGCGAATACGAATCTGTCTGAAGAAATCCCGTGAGGCAGTGTTCTTCGTTTTCAAATCGCAGAAACAGCCTTTTGCTACAAATGAAATCCATCAGAGCAGGAACCTGTGAGCACACTCATAAAGTTTCGGGTTCGAACAAGACCGAAGGCCACCGGATATAAGAAAATACAAGATTGTGGGGCCTCCCACCTGGCCCAACTGGGAAGGGCACTCGGCTGAGTGCGGGATGAGCTTGAAGGTTACGGGTTCGAGGCTGGGCCATGTCATTGGCCCACTGTGAACAGGATTCCCCAGGTGGCTCAGCTGAGCCCTGCTGGGGGTAGGATTATTTAGCGAGGGCTGTCTCGGCTCTCAGCTCAGGGGGGAGGTTGAGTGATCCCCCCCCCTGCTGAAAGATAAGCACACAACCGGCTCTTCCAAAGTCGGTGGGTTTCACAAAAAAAATGCAAAAATGACAATGCTAAAATTATTTTTTACTTTATTTTATTATTTTAAATTTAAACAATTTAGCAATTCATCGTTAAAAGTGCTGGACAATGGTCCATATTCTCCTTTGTGCTTAGGGAAATGGGATGTGGGACTTTTTTTAAATCTTGTTGGAACAAAAGAAACTGACTATTCTTACCAAATGATATCCCAGTCTTTCCACGATTCTCTCGCAGACCGAAACTACTTTTGTTGGGTGGAAGTGGATATTTCACCGCGAACACTTCTCTAGGTCACATTGTTCATGGCTCTGCTCTTGGTTATCAGGGAGTTGTGGGGTGGGTTCAAGGGCCAGTATTAAATTAACCTCACGAAGGGAATCCAGTGCTCGTGGGAAATTCTGGAGGGTCCAGAAGTCCACAGGGATACAGCAGCGACTGCTGCAGGTCTGCACTGATATACTCATCCTGAGAGAGGCCTCTGTGGACCAGAAACAGTTTAACCTGCAACCAAAAGACTTTTAAACACCTCTGCAGCAAGTAATAGGATCCCTTCACCTTTTTTTTTTTTACTCTGTTGCTTCATTTAAATCATTCAGTGCATGACCTGAAAATCTTCAAGCAGATACCTCAGTTCGCCTTAGATCTTACTCTTTCAGTCCGACGATTGTGATTGCTTTCCGTGTATTGGTTTTTCTGTACAAAAGCCAAATATCTGTTGTAGCTGATTAAAAACCAAACATTTCTACAATTTAGTGTTGCATTGGTTGTCTTTCATGCACATCAGCTTGAGTAGTGTCTCTTTAAACCCTGTATGTTGAGGTATCTCACTGTATTTTATTGTAAAATTGACAAAGGTGGCAATGCCTGAACCAAGCCTTAACTAACCAAGGGCTGGCTGACATGCTGCCTGCTAAAATAAAAAAACCCATAAGTTGTATAAACTCCCTAGCAGCACAATTATGTTAATTGATAAATGTATTTTTTTTTAATGAGTGCTCAACAAGGTCTGAGAAAGCAATCGCTACAGTATTAACTATAGACACCCTTTTCACTTCAGTCATTTTCAGCAATACCTTTCAGAAACACTTCAAAGGGAAAAATACATGCAAATCTAGTGGCTCCGGGCGTTTTAAGCAGAAAAAAACTGGGTCCTTTATTTCATGATATTGGCTTCTGCAGCCAGTTCCACTGGAGTTCTTAACCTGTTCAGGGACAGTAAGAACTGTCCAACTGTTCTCTCTGCTGTCCCTTTAACTGTTGAAACACTTTACTTTCCCATTTTTATCTATTCCCTCTGTAAATATTTACTTTATTCTAATTCCAGCTGTATCACATTGAACCCTCTAGTCTCTGGGCAACTTATTTAAATGGTAAAATAAGATTAAAACACAAAAGGCACTTTTACATTTTTAGGCAGCAATTGTAGAGCATGGAGAGCCAACCTCCTAGTTCAGTGTTTTCTTGTGGTAATAACAGAAATGGAAAAGGTATAGGTTCATATATTGTTCGTCCATATTGGTAGTCTATTTCTACCAATTATTCTGCACAAAATTGGTAGAAATAGACTTATACAGTAATGTCAATGCAGGTCACACATGGTTTTGAGCAACTAACACTGTTGCAAAGCTGATACATTGCAAAAGGTGTTCTATGCTCACAGATGTTTAAATAGCTACACAAAAGATTTACCATAGTATTAATGTGGCCATATTGAATCCTGCAGAATTGTGATAGAGCAGAAACCATTTTAAAGCATTCATGTTTTTTCTAGTCTTTCAATGAGAGAGGGGAAATGCACCTCCTTTTTAAGAATTGTGCTGCGGGAAACCACAATGGGCAGTAATCAGAAATCCAGATAACCAAGGCAGGCAAAATGAAATATCGGAGAGCTGGAAGGTGAGAAAGGATGTGTGAAATGCTTTTCTTCTTGTAATTATGCTGTAAAACATGACATATCTGTCAACCATTGCCCTACATGGGACAGATGCAACATTTGTTAAAAGGGAGATAATGACGCTCCTGTTTGCAGCTTATTTGCCTTCTCATTGCTAACCAGTGCCACTGGCAACACCAGCAGCAGAGTGAACCCTGAAGCGTAAACGTAAATGTTTTTTTTGTTTTTTAATGCTCTTGTTCTGTTGCTATTTCTTTTTAACCACCGCAAAGGATGTTTACAGAGTTTTGGCTCCAAAACCAACAGAACGGGCTTACTTCAGGGTTAATCTATAAATAGCTCGGTTCCAGCAATCTGTTGGAGCCAGGTTTTGGAGAGAAGGCAGGTCTTTATCTGCTTCTGCTTGTCTTGGCACCTGGGGTGACTAAGCACAAACAAAGAAGCTTGATTAGGGACGAGGGAACAGAGCAGGGCCGTCACACTGCATCTCTGCTCTTCTGAGCCCTGCGCATGGCCAGGCTGGGTCTCCTGCCTTCCTAATTTTAAAAAAAGATTCTTAGTTTACAATTCCCCCTGCAGAAAGGGATTAAGATCTAGCAGCAAAAGCCTGCCTGGTTGACTTACCCAGCCCTACCACGTCTGACTAAGCACCCCATAAATACTGTGGACCTGGATGATCATCAGCTATACAAGGCCCAACTGCCTGGAACTGTTTGTTTGTTTCTGCTGTTTCGTGCGCAGTTTGTATTCACTCTTTAGTCAAGGGTCTGCAACAGAGCCACAGGTTCTTCTTATTTTTGTTCCAGGTAAATTACTTAATTGAACCAATATGTTGCTTAACTGGGAGGTGTAATAACTTGCTTTCCCATAAAACCCTCACGACTAGAACTTCTGCTCTGCGGGATCAGGGTGGCAAAGCCCTGTGTCAAGCCATTCACTGTTTTAATATGGGTTTGTCTGCGTTTAATTACAAAGGAGACCCTGAACACCTTGATGAATCTTTAGGTTGGACCAAATTTCCCCCCACCCCTTATTCTCTCTGTTCACCCCTCTTAACAGTTTTGGAAGTGTTCACTGCTGACATCCCGCAGGTCAATGCCTGCGAAACTGGACGGGCTGCTGCAGGTGATGTTGTTGAAGACTTGGACGACCATGTGAGGCTCCTCTCCTTCAGCCAGGGTCTCCACCTGACGGGGGACAACTTGCGGTTTGCTCAAGCTGTAATCCCTAAGGTGTCTGGAGGTGCAGTCACAATTCCAGTTGTTTCCAGTTAGCCATAACTGCTCCAAGGTGGCGGGAATGTCCGAGGGGAAGCTGCTGAGGGCGTTGTCCTTGAGGTTAAGATACCGAAGCCTGGGCAGGAGCTGCAGGGTACCGTTCTGGAGGTGTTCTACCTTGTTGGAAGACAGATCCAGCCAGGAGAGCCGCTGTAGGGGTATGAAAATCTCTGCAGGGACTTGCTGTATTAGATTGCCAGCCAGCAGAAGGTAATCCAGGTTTTTTAAGCCATTGAGCATGTGAGAGGACAGAGACTCCAGCTTGTTAAACCGGAGATCCAGCTGCTGAAGTGCAGGGAGTTCCAGGAAGCTATGTCGCTCTATCAGGGAGATATTGTTGTACTGGAGAAAGAGTCGCTTGAGTCCCATCAGTCCAGACAGAGCCTGAGTTGAGATTCTGGTGAGGCAACCTTTATCCAAGTGGAGGCTGTGGAGCTTAGACAAGCCCTTGAAGACGTGATCCGGGAGGTTCTTGAAGCAGCTGCCTGACAGATTTATAACTGCCAGGTGGGGAAGGCCGAGGAAAGTGCCCATGCGAGCTTCCTGAATCTGGTTATGCTCCAGCTCCAAAACCTCCAGGTGATTCAGCCCCTCAAAAATCCGCTCCCCAAGGGCTTTGATTTTGTTGTAGCTCAGTCGCAGCTCCTCCAGGTACTGCAGGTCCCGGAAGCTGCGAGGACGCAGGTTGCTGATGGAGTTGTTGGATAGTCGGAGAACGTGGAGGCTATGTAGGCCCAGGAACGTCTCCTCATGGACACTAGACAGCCGGTTGTTGGTGAGATCTAGCCAGCGGAGGGACTTCATACCCATGAAAGCCCGGGGTGCCACAGTGTGAATCTGATTTTGGGCTAGATAGAGCTTCTGGAGCTTCTGCAGCTTCAAAAATACGTTCGCCTTGATCACCTTCAGGGAGTTGCCTGTGAGGTCTAATTCTTTGAGCTCAGTAAGGCCCTGAAAGAGCTGGGGCTGCAGGTATGCCAGCCTGTTGCCAGCCAGAATCAGCTCCCTCAGGCCCAGCAGGTCCTGGAAGCTGTTCTCTGGAAGCACCACCAAGGCGTTCCAGCCCAGATTGAGGAGCCAAACGCTGGCCAACCCAGAGAACAGTCCCTCCTCGATCCTCAGCAGCTGGTTGTTCTGCAGACTGAGGGAGGCCAGGTGTGGAACGCTCTGAAAGACCGCGGCAGGCAGGGAACGCAGCTGGTTGCGCTCCAGGTGCAGGTGGGCCAGGGACCGGAGCCCACGAAAGGCGTGGGGGTCAATGCTGGTCAGCTGACCGCTCTGCAGGTTGAGGAAGTCCAGCCCCGGCAGGCCTTTGATGGCGGAGGCTGGGAGGGAAGTGAAGAGGTTGCCGTCCAGCCACAGAGAGTGAGTGGAGGAGGGGATGTCGGACGGGACGTGCGTCAGGTTGCGAGAGCTGCAGTAGACATTGAGCTCGGAGCTGTAGTCATCGAGCAGGCAGGTGCAGCCCTTAGAACAGGGCATGGGCTGCTCAGAGGGCTTCTCTCCTATTTCTTGAGCCGGCTCCGTAGTCACAGCCAACACGCCCAGCACAGAGCCCACGATCAGCACAGAGGTGTACATTACCACTGAGGGAAGAGGGCAAAGACCAGTCTCACATTCCTTCCCTTTCCACACCATTTTGAAACATCCAATGAATATGTCCGATTTTCTATATACCATATGACATTTACTGTACGTTACCGTCCTCAAATTTTACTTGCAGTACAAATTATGTTAAGCTGGCTCTTGACAAAGCTGGTCTTATCAGTTAGGCAGTAGAAAAAGGGGCCGAGGAGAAGTATATTTCCAAGTCTATTTGGGATTAATGAAACATCATGCGGGTACATTGGAGTGTGGCCGTCCACCCGCAACCAGAATTTTTAGTCATTATATTGAAACCCGCTCTTGGAGCAGAATACACCAGCAAAGTAGCCACTGCGCTGGGTTGTCAGAGCACTGCCTACTACTGGTGTGGAGGGCTGCAGGTAAGAGAACAAGCGATCCCTTTTCAACATTACTCATTACACTCATGTTGAAAAGCACCAGAGAGTTTAACAATTATTGTAACAAGGTTGTCAGAATATTGACTGGCATACCTACATTGCAATATTGGGATTCTATAGACTGCTCGTAATGAGTTATCCAAGGGAACTTGTTTGAAAAAAAATCCACCTTACCTGCAGTTCCTGTAGTCTTGTCTAGACTCGGTCAGACAACCTCTTGCAGGACTGACAGTCTGTGTGTCTGTACACAGCCCGAGCTGTTCCTCTCTCCTATCCCTCTCCTGCCAAAGAAGTCAGACCCACAGATCAGTCCCAGTGAGCCAGTTAACCTTTTCATTCCTGCTGCATAAAAATCTAGTTCAGTTTCTGAATGTTTTCAGAAAATACATGATTACAGTGCATGATTTTATTTTTTTATTTTTTTAGCAGAATCTGGTATCTTTACTACATTGCAGAAAAAGTGCCTTTTTAAACTATAGCTGGAACTACTTTTTGCCAAATAGACCATGATGTTATTACCAGTGATTTCTTAAGTTAATTCTGAAGATCTAACTCAATAACAGGCCAAAACACATTTTGGTACAACATTTGGTATTGCCAGGAATGAAAATGTATGTCTTTTATTGTAAAATTATTTGCAAACATTTAAAAAAAATGACAACTAAACTTGCAGAAACTTCTGATTTACTCTTCTACAGTAGAGTAAATATATATAGGATTTGTTTACAACTGGCTGTTTCAGGGAGGCTGGAAGTATCGCTAAGGACACCAGTTATACTGGTTCCTCATTTTTCTCTCCCCTTCCCTCTGGTGAAAGTTATAGAAGCATAAAGGCACAAACTTCCAGATTCAGAGAGAGTTTAGGTTGTATGTTATTTAACTCAGTGTTGCTGCTGCTGTTCTGTGTTTATGTTGTTGGTGTTTCCTTAATATCTTTGTATTGGAGCACACATGCAAATAAGCATTTCATTACACTTGTGCATAAAACAATAAACTGAGCTGAGCTATACATGAAGCATGCATGCTGCATCCGTAATTAAATCCAGGTTTCAGTTCTTACAGACACATACCTTCTCATGTTGAGGGTGGGATAGTAGTTTCACTTTGGTCTAGGCTGTCATAATCCATGCTTACGTGCCCCTCTCCAGATTCATGCTGGAGACAACCGACAACGGGAACTGTAGTCCAGCGGAGCTCCAGAGGGAGAGCTGATGGAATTCTGGGAGGTGGTGGGGTTGCAGTGCATATCAGCTGAGCAATGCCTCTGAACTGACGATTCTCCTCACGTTCCAGGTAGTGATCAACTACAGGCATTCAGCACACTGTTACTGTACACATGACACAGTAGCCTCAAACCACCACTACCCTTTGAAGCCCATATTGCATGTAAACAAAACCATCTTTGATGTGTAAATCACAGTCAGCTCTTTTTGTGAATCAACACAAACTGATACACAAACCACTCAACTGGAGGTACGAATCAACTTCATTACAAGTAATCCGCACACCCTAGACCCTTTCAAATTGAATATGTTCATGGTCAAATGTGTTGTACAAGCTGTTCGCAGCTTTTGCATTTGCAAAGGAAAAAACTTTGCAACTAAGACTATATTTAAGAAAATAAATTACTGGATGCAAATTATGTTCTGTAATAAAAATCATACAGTCCTCCCATTCCTAAATGTGAAGTTCAATTTGTTTATTGGGTTTTCAGGGGAAACAGAATATTACGTGGTACCATACACAATAATGAACAAATGTGAACAATCATCAAGGTAACACAGACTTGGTACCTAAACAGAGTGTATAAATCCAACAATGAGAGAAAAACAGGGAGGAAGAGAAAGAAACAAGGAAAAGAGAGGTGTGAAAAAGAAAAACAAAGGTAAAGGAGAAAAAAAATGTAGTGAAAGGAAAGAAGAGGGAAGCCACAGTCTTCAACTTTAATATTTCTCGGTCGCATTGAAAGCTCAGGGAAACCCACATTTTTTTAAGGTGCAGAAAGTACGTTACATCCCTTACCCAGCGAGGGAGGTTTAAATACAGACTTTTCTACCTTTAAACACCTTGATTATAGCTAAGGGGTCTTCTCATTTACAATCAGAAATCAGTAACAGACTATTAGTCATTAGCTGCATATTTCATCTTAAATGTCTAACTATAGAATACACATCACAAAAAACCACAGCAAGTGAGCTCTTTGCAACTGATTTAGCACAAAGCAACAGGAACAGACTAACATGTACCTGATCAAACGTTTTTATCTTCTACTGAGTGTACCCAATAGCAGCATTTAAGAGAGGTTTTTGATTTTAGAGTACGTTTGACCAGGGTAATGATTTTGAAGAGACTGAGACCCTAGAAATCAGAGCCCTGCGATTTTGCAGCCCATTCCTAACCCCTACTGAGAAACTAGATGGATCTAGGAAGGTGAACCGATGACAACCCTGTGACATCTGGCTACTGGAAGCAAAGTTCTTTGAACTATGGGCTCTTTTTTTTTCCACGGAAAATCATGCACTTGGGACTCAGACAGTATTTACCTTTCAACCTGAAAGCTCAGATATAAAAAAAGAGATAAGAAAATAGGACAAGAAGAGACACAACTGAGCTAAGAATAGGAGTTCAACAGCAGGCCTTTAGCTAAAGGAAGATAATATGTCTCTTCCTGGGGGAAGGGGGCAAAAGACAAGATTATTTTCCAGATTCCTAGGGGGTGGGGGGTAGGTATCCTTTGCTCAGCTTTCACATTCCAGCAACTGAGTGCCCAGTCTGAAGAAAAGGAGATGGATCTGATCTGCAGTCTGCTTCTTTTTACATCCGGACACAAGTGAAAAAATGACTGGAATCAAGTGCATTTACAAAGTGCTCCAGCAATTGGTGCCTTTCTAAATATTAAAATCTGCTCAATTTCAATGACCCAAATATAGAGAAGAATGAAAACGCACTTTGACATTAGTTTGCTCATCGTTAAAAAGCAAAGATTAAGATTCTGCTTATCGACAAAAAACCCCAAAGAGAATCTATGCACCTGCTCCAATGTCTGCACATGAATGCAGAAGATTGGAAAATCCTATACTTTACTGGATAAACACAGACTTTCGTATACTGTTCCCATAGGCAAAAAAACGCAGGTTGCTATATAATTAGTCATTCAATGAGAAATACTCTGCTGTACACTGGAGTTGGATATTATCCAGTCCGGCTGCAAATTGATTCATACTGACAACAACAATCAGCAGTTGCAAATAAAAGGGTTTTGCAAATACTGGTGCCCCGAGAGTCAGTAAAGGCACTGCTACTTCCTGGTAAAAACGTATGCAGTATGGCAATTAATTTTAAATGCGTTTTCCTGCATTTAATCAAAGCATGAATGTTCTGATGGTAAGGTATGAAACATTCTTCTGGAACAGCAGAAAGCAAAATATTGATGCTGAACTACTGCAAATTTCCTTCTGAAATATGTTGACTATGCTAAATTTGTGTTGCATCAATAAAAAGTCTGACAACACAGCAATAAGTTAAGAGTTTAGAGTGCAGTAACCCCAAATTTATGCACAGTATTGTATATGTCACACAAATCTGTTTATTCTACAGGAGGCTTCAAAGTTCACGCTTCAAAAGAGTCATCAGATTGGCTTACAGAAAAGATGGGGCTATGTGCTATAAACTGTGAAACAGAAGCCAGGACAGCCCGGGTCACTCAGTCACACAGTGTACCAGGGAGCAGCAAGGTAAATAAGAGAGCTTCCTGGGATTGTCCAAACCTGAGTCCACTCCAGTTCCCAGTCCTTGAGAAGAGCTCGGCACCGGACTGTCAATGTGTTCTGGCTTTCCTGGGAATGGCACTGCCAGTTTGAGAAATAAGCTTGGACTTTGCATTGGCATGCTTGCCAAGTCCTAGTTAGATCCATCTGAACAAAGACAGGAGGGAACATGGTTTCAGCCTTTAATACAACTAATATTCAAATGGCATGGGCACAGCTCACGGGCAGCATAACAGCCTTTTGCTTTCTTTGCTCTGGATGCAGGTACTTGTTATTCACAAGGGTTTTAAGTCAAAAACCCATAATAAAACAACATTATAATGAAAGATTTTGAGTTTTAAATGGAATAATTTCAGGTTCAGTAATAAAGCAAAGATCTATGGTTAACATATCTATAAGAAAATCTTCCTACCACAAGAGTTCAAAACAGATATTGACAACTTAAAACACTGGCGAAGGTTACAGATAAGAGTGATTCAGCCCATCTTGCTTGCTTGGCTACTAACAGATTGATGTCCCTTTCATAAAGGATCCCTTCTGTCAGGCACTGGTTCCAGACTCCCACAATCGTTTGCATAAAGATATTTTTTGTCTTAAATGCCCTAAAACATGATTTCTGCCTGTGGTCCTGGGTCCCTGTGCTGTGACTGTTCTCGAAGGAGCACCATGCTGCCACTGCAGATGACGGATAAAAATCATGCTAACTAAATGATCCTCTTTCTGTGCCGTGTACGCTTGTACAGTATTACATAGTATTACATGTCCCCAATCTGTTTACAGAGTAAGTTTTGGTTTAATTGCATGCTGTACTATACCTTCCAAAAAATTGGACTTGATTTTTTTTTTTTGCACCAACAACACCACTGAGAGTTTAAATATGCATAAAGATACTTTCTACTTTGACCATTCCAGTTTTGTTTTTACAAAACACAGCATTCACTTGACAAGGCAAGGTGAGTACCTGGCACATTTGAGACCAATGACACACGGCACTACAAAGAAAAGACTTCTAAGAGCAGAACTTATTTTTTGCCCCACTGATAGGAAGCAAGAGCGTTAGAGAACTGCTGGAGAATTCAGGACACCAAACAGCAGTTTTTCCGATTCACTAGAGCCACAAACGTGTGAGGTAGCATTGCACAGGTGAAGATGATAAACTAGGTTTAAAATTAGACTGCATACTTTTCATGACTTTATACAGACAATTAAAAAACTGGAAAAAAGTCAAAAGCCCCTGTAGTGGCCTAATGCTTCAAGCATCATGTGTAAACAAATGAATCCAGAAACCATTTTTAGAGGCAGCAATTAGCCTGTCACCGTTTCTATATTATGGTATTTGACTTACAAATAAATATAAAACCAACCAAAAAATACACAAACAACATTTGCCAACAGAAAAAATAAATTATACTACAGAACTTGCTTTTTTGTCATTAAAAATAAGGTATAAGTGTGGCACTTCTGGTAGATGTCTGCATTAAATTGTGTTAAATCCTTAGATAAAAGAATTGCATAAACTTTTACAACACAGTTGCAAATTGGCTCCAAACCGCACTTAGATTATGTGGTCTTAATAATAAAAAAAAACACCTTAATTCCTTTTAAAGCAGAGTTGTCCTCCGGCCCTGATCCTGGAGAGAGATGTGTGAGGTTTTATTATTAACTTAACCGATCAGCTGTTTAATCAGCGGAAGTCAACTTGCTTTGCAGATGTCTGCTCATTGACCTTTTAATGCTACTCATAAAAACAGTCCAGCAGCTTATGTAGGTCTCTTTATGCTGTTAACAATGCAAGAGTTCAGGAAAAGGATTAAGTTAACTCAGTCAAGGCTTAATTGGACCAGTTTAATTCTCCTGTACAGAACAGATGGCTACAGGAGGGCTTGCTGGACTGCTGCCCTCAAGGAGCAGAGCTGGAGAGCCAAAGTCAAGTGTCCTGACTTATGCAAAGCCCAAACTCAACCCCCTTTTTACTGCGTTCCTTCTTGATTTTGTTTTAGTGTAAGGAAAAATAAAAACAGCTCTTCCGGCTTGTCCCATTTCCCGCAGGCTTTCTAGCAGGGCACATCCGATAAAGAAAATGTTCTTTTGAGATTTACAGTACGTGGATCTTAAAATCGTCTTGCCTGAACAGGAACACGGCCAGCGTCCTCCTTTTCCGCACCCAATATAGTTCTTCCCCAGAGGAGCCTGGCATGTTCCTTCAGGAGACGGGTCGGACATGAATGAGCCCCCCACCCCACCTCGTCAGGTGTATTCACACAGGTGCCCACAGCCAGCTGGGCAATGGGAGCTGCTTTTCAGCCAGTTCATGATGTGCTCCAAATGTCCTCCATGACTGCAGCCCTGGCACCACACAAACAGCCCCTTCACTACATGGTGGCACACGGCACAGATGCTGGCACACTGATGGCACCTGGGGAAACACAGCAAGGCGTGAGGACACTGGCGAAACCGGGGGAGATACTGACAGCATGCGAGTGTGTGTGGGCCAAGAGAGCATACAGGGTGGCAGAAGCAGTTCAGTCTCCCAGCTGCGGTGTGAATCCCCTCTCTTCTCCATGCTGCAGACTGTTTCTATTACCACAATGGCACCCACACAGGGGGACCACCTTTTAATAGATCCATTACTGCCTCTTAACAGTGCGATCTACCCTTCTCCGAGAAGGCTGAATGCTAAGGTGGGCGTATTGGTTTACCTGCCCGTAGATACAATCAGCTCCCCCCTATTCAATAATCATGTATCTGGAAACTTCAACCAGGAAAAAGGTCAAAGAAACGAATAAAACAATTTACGGGCGAAGTGTAAATTTGAACCCTGCACGCAGCAGTGTTTCTCTAACCTCCCACCCAGACACCTGGCTGCGCTTAAGTATAAGAACGTAGCGTTAAGGACAGTTATGATTAATGACTGTTTATTAACTTTCATGTTAGGTGTTCAAATTAAAAGTGAATTTATACTTAAGTGCCCAGGATTACTTTATTATGTTACCGAACCTTGGTCGGGGGATGATAAAGCATAATATTTTGCCCCTATATTTACATTATTACAGTGCATGACTAAATGTATTTTTTTTTACGTTCTCCTCTGGATACGAGGGAGAGCACTGTGTGCTGGGGCAGGGCAGGGTAGCTCACCTGTCGCAGATCCAGCCCTTGCTGCTCATGGGCCGTTTGCAGTTGCTGCAGTTGATGTGCAGTGTAGTGGAGGCCTGGTTCAGGCAGCTGATGGCGCTGCAGGTGCTGAGCTTGATCACCTCGTTGGCGACGTTCCACAGCTCGAAGCGCTGCAGCAGGTCGATGTAGGAGGCGTACCAGTGCTCCTGGTGGGGTGGAGGGAACAGAGCAGGCAGACAGATCTGTACACACCTTAACCCAACAGAAACTTTTCCTTCACAGGGAGCGATACTGACAGCACTACAGGCGTCAGAAATATAACCACACACTTCGAGAGGCATTCCCAAACTGGCATAGTGACAAACTAAAAGTAACACCGTTCGGCTATTAAAAGAAAATGAAATCACACAGAATCAGGCCATTGGAAAAAAGATGACTCTGCAGCTGTGTTCTGAATCTGAGGGTTTCAATAACCTACATCTGCAAAAATTCTGGAGATAATGTGACATTGCCTGTCCTGCACAAAATGAATCATTTCGTTTTAGCTTCTAAACTCTAAATTTACAAGTTTACTTCCCCTTTTATACATTAAAAAAAAAAACTAAATATCCTGCTTGGTCTGCTGTGAATAACACTTAAGTAATAACATGCAAAAATCTGTACATTAAGATCCCCCCTGAAAAGGGACAAACTGCTCCTATAACGAAAGCTTCATAGCAAAGCATCATTCTTAACAATGCTGTGCTGAATCTCCAAGTCATAAAAGTCCAGAGTTCAGTCTTGCGGGTCCAGTTCCTGGTGCCTTTAAAGACCCATTTGCCAAAGAAACAGCTCTTAGAACATAAGAGAGGCTAGATGGTCTGGATGTAACCTGTTTGGGGCTTAGTAGTTAATTTGATCCAAGGATCTCACCCAGCCATTTCCAGTGTATTACCTTCAATAACAAGGAGGTTAACTTGTTCCACAATCCCTCACGTCTTTGTGTAGCGAACTGCCTCCTGTTCTTGATCTTAAAATAAATCTGGTACTTGTTTCACTGTTCCGGGCGGAGCGGTGGCACTGCGGCTAAGGATCTGCGCCTGTGGCTGGAAGCTTGCTGGTTCAAATCCCGCGGCCGGCAGAGGAATCCTACTCTGCTGGCCTCCTGAGCAAGGCCCTTAACCCCAGCTGCTCCAGGGGCGCCGTATAAATGGCTCTGACCCCAAGCTTCTCTCTCCCTGTCTGTATCTCTCATGGAGAGCAAGCTGGGGTATGCGAAAAGACAAACTGTATATGGCCAATAAAGTGATCTAATGATTCTCATTTTTCTCATACTACTTTGCGGAGACGGATGATGGAATTCCAAGACAACCACAGCAATCCTTAAAAAAGCCCCCCAGCCTCCCCCGTGCCGCCTGCCTTGCCTGCGTGAGCTCGTCGATCTCCTTGCGGATGCGGTCGCCCAGGACGATGAGCACGGACACGGCCATCTGCACGTCGCCCTGCTCGGCGTAGTACTGCAGCATCTCGCGCACCACGGGGCTGAAGAAGCTCGGCAGCAGGTGGCCGGGGACGAGCGACTGGGAGACGGAGATGAGGGAGAAGGACTCGATCGGCGTCAGGCAGGCGCTCTCCGCCTCGTTCCCGCTCGCGTGCGGCGAGTCCGCCTTGTCCTGCAGGTGCTCCGGGGCCGAGGGGTGGTCCACGATCTCGTGCCGCAGCGGGAAGGCCTCCTGGGGCAGGACGTACTCCGGCTCCTCCGCTGGAGGGGGGGGCCGAGAGGTCGCAGAGAGGTCACAGACACCCGCACGCACCGTTCATAAGGAAAACGGAGAACCGCCTCGATCGGAAAAACAATGAATGGAGTAATCAATCTGAACTCAACGCACTTGTTAGGGATGACTTAAAAAGCTGATTCATACCGAAATTACTGCAGCATCTAGTAGAAAAAAATAATTAGGTATTGGTTGACATAGAAGACTAAAAGATTTCCCTGAAGTTTTGAATCAAAGCACAGCTTCTCTCGAGAAAGGCATCTAAAACGTACCGAAACGAAGAAAAAAACAACTGAAGCAAAAACCGGATCCAGACAGTAAGTCACTTATTTGGCGGGGGCTGCAGCATGCTGGAGAGCCTATCCTGGACAAAGACAGAGCAAGCTGGGACACGCTGGCTCTGACGGCCAACTCCCAGAAGTTACAGAAGTAATTGCTTGCATTTCTGTAGCGTTTCTCATCCAGAAGGATCTCTAGGCCCTTTGACATATAAGACGGGACCCCACTTCATCTGCCACTGAGGTGTCCAGCCACCTGGGTGACGCACAGTGTCTGTTCTGTGCCAGTGGCACCCCTACACAGCGGGCCAGCTGAAAAAGGGAGACTAGCCAGTCGAAACAAGCCAGCATGGTGGAGATGGAAGGGAAGTCAGAAATTAACCCAGGAGCCTGGAGCTGTGAGGCAGCAGTGCCAACAGCCATTGGTTGATTGATCACTGGAATCAATGATTCGGGCTTGCATTAAAGACTCACCGGCCTGATTGTCGTGCTCCATGGAGTACAGATCGTCATCGTCCAGCTCCGCGTCCCCGAACAGATAGTCGGTCGGGCCCTCGCTTCCCTCTGTCTCCTCGTTCTCTGCAGGGGAAAACACGGGCTGAATATTCAGGTTGGTTAACATGGAGGAGTTTAAATGGAATGGGGTGGGGTGTGCTGGGGGGGCTTCTGTACTGTCTCCTGCGTCGCAACATTTTCTCACAAAGCAGGAGACAGCACAGCATCCCCCTAGTATGTTTAATGTCAGTGTGAAAGCAACAGGGAAAGAGGTCATGAAACTCAAAGAAATCGAATCTAATTTTATAGGAGGGCTATTAAAAATGCAAGTACTCAAGAACTGGGGGTGGGAATTTCAAGAATACGGGGAATCTTGAAAAGTATGACTCATTACAAAGCTGCGATAACCATGGATTGGTGCGCTGTTCATCACGTGCTTGTGAATGAACTCCAGAATGACACCTGTTCTCAAATCGCTTGATTTAGCCCGTGCAGGAGAGAAGCATCTTTCGCCCACTGGAGAAAAAGGAGGCTAACGAAGCCTTGCATTGCGCGATAAAACTTAAATTAGTAACATTTGTAAGAACACGACATCTTGGTGATGCGAGCAGAATAAATAAATCAAATTTCCGTTTGAAAATGCCGACAGGCTCCGACAAAAACCCACTGAGGAGCGGCGCAGCCGGGCCCCTCAGTGGCTCACCTTCATTGTTATTGATCAGGGAGTTTCCCGACTCCATGTGGATGTTGTCCTGCCGGATGTCTCCCTTGCTGCGATCCAGCCTGCTTTCGCTCCCCAGGCCGCCTGCGATCTCCTTGATGTTGAAGCTGAGGAGAGGAGAGGACAGGAAGCACACTGCTGACGAGGGGCAGGGTCCTCTACAAGTTCAGAGAGGGACATCAAACTGCCAGCATAACAAAACACCAACAAGGTTGGGATTTAAGCACTTCGCATCCCACTGCGACGGGCCTAGAGCCCTGGGAACATGACCTGCTTTTTCAGGAACGTCCTCTTGGAACAGAGTTTCAGGAGACCTGGTTTAAAAGCCACTTTCCTGCATCCAAGCTACTGATCTGGAAACTCTGGATCGCACACTCCATTAAGGCCCAGGAACAGGAAACTTTTCGGTTACAGGTACACTCTGTGCTGTCAAATTCCTTGCATTCCAATAAAAAACCTCAGAAAAAACTGTAAACGCTTTGTAGCAAACTTAAAGGCTCTGTATATCAGAAACATTTTGTCTTTCTTGGGAGGCGCTGCATGATTTTAGTAAGACAGCAGACATGTGGTATCAAGCATTTATGTACAGTTGCAAGAAAAACGTTTGTGAACCCTTTGGAATTACCTGGATGTCTGCAGTAATTACTCATAAAAAATGTGGTCTGATCTTCAACTAAGTCACAATAAGAGACAAACAATCTGCTTAAACTAATAACAAACAAACAATTGTACTTCTTCTTGTCAATACTGAACACACTGAAACATTCACAGTCTAGGTTGGAAAAAGTATATGAACTTCTAGCTAGTGATGTCTCCAAAAGCTAATTGGAGTTAGGCGTTTTAATCAATGAGATGAGATTGGTGTTGTGGGCTGGAGGTGCCCTGCACTATAAAAAAGACACACAAAGGGGGGTTACTGACAGAGTCTGCTCTTCTCAAGAAAGAGCTGTTCATGTGAACCATGCAGAAGAAGAACTGTAGTGATGCATAAAGCTGGCAAAGGTTACAAAAGCATTTATAAAGGCCTGGGTGTTCATCAATCCACAGTAAGCTGTTGCTACTCTCCCTAGGAGTGGCCGTCCTACAAAGATCACAGCAAGAGTGCAGCGTGCAATGCTGAAGGAGGGGGAAAAGAACCCTAGGGTAACAGCAAAGGACCCGCAGGAATCTCTTGAACTTGCCAAAGTCTCCCTTCATGTGTCCACTATAAGAAAAACACTGAACACGAATGGTGTTAATGAAAGGAGGAAACCACTGCTCTCTAAAAAAAAGACATTGCTGCACGTCTCAAGTTTGCAAGAGACCACCTGGATGGTCCACAATGCTTAGGGACAATGTGCTGTAGAAGGATGAGACAAAAGTTGAACTCTTTCGCAGAAACGCGCAAAGCTATGTTTAGAGGGAAAAAAAGCACTGCACACCGACACCAAAACCTCATCCCAACCGTGAAGCATGGTGGAGAGAGCATCATGGTTTGGGGTTGCTTTGCTGCCTTAGGGCCTGGACAGCTTGCTATCATAGAGGGAACAATGATACAATTAAAAAAATTGTATCAAGAAATTTTACAGGAGAATGTCAGGGTGGCTGTCTGTCACCTGAAGCTTAATAGAAGTTGGGTGACGCAACAAGACAATGACCCGAAGCACAGGAGTAAATCAACAAGATTCGTGTTCTGGAATGGCCAAGTCAGAGTCCAGACCTCAACCCAATTGAGATGCTGTGGCACGACCTGAGGAGAGCTGTTCACGCAAGGAATCCCAGAATTCCCAGGAATCCCTGAAATATCAAGGAACTGAAACAGTTTTGTCAGGAGGACTGGTCTAAAATTCCTCCTAACCGAAGTCTCATCAACAGCTACAGGAAAAAGGTGGAGGTTACTGCTACTAAAGGAGGGTCTACCAGTTATAAAATAAAAGGGTTCACATACTTTTTCCAGCCTGGACTGTGAATGTTTAAACGATATGTTCAGTACTGACAAGAAGAAGTACAATTGTTTGTGTGTTATTAGTTTAAGCAGATTGTGTTTATTATTGTGACTTAGTTGAAGATCAGACCACATTTTTATGAGTAATTAATGCAGAAATCCAGGTAATGACAAAGGGTTCACAAACTTTTTCTTGCAACTGTATCAGCCACCAAAACGGATTTCTTCTGCAACATCACAAGGATACCCGACAGTCAACAAAACAAAAGGCGGAATTCACTTGACTTTCCGAAAAAATAAAAGAGGAGTTTAAGAACCTCAATCCAGGACAACAGAAATATGCTTTTTAGAGTCACATCTTCTGCATTTACTTTGATAGAGTATTCATTTAAATTAAAGCAACTGCTGTAGTAGTTTTAATGTATTCTGACTTGTGTGTGTCCTCTAAGCACAATAGTGAAATTAACATAAATAAAAGGCAAAGGAGCCTAAAGGGTGAATCAATTATGTACCGTATACCTTAACCTTCTTCAACACCCACAGCAGAATGAGGAATCAGCCGGCCCAGCCAATAAATAACCTTATCAGCTCTTTTAAAAGATACCGGGCTTGACTTCAGCTCTGGACTCCACTTTAGAAGGCCATCCTGTATTGTGTATTATTTATTTTACACTGAATCAAAGCCACTGTGCTTAATTTAAATATAGTTTTATTATATTTATTTTGTTGTTGTTCGTTTGAAACACAGTCCTCTGGCTTTCACTGATGCAAAGATTGTTCACACAGTCAGTAACAAATGCCAAAAAAGACTCCAGTATTTTTGTAGCTCTTCTGGTGTTCCACAGTAACCCTAATGGGGGACTTTTAATTGCCATAGACTATGGACCGTAATTACAGCACCTGAGACTCAAAAGATGTGTAAACTCTTGCCAGGTGGTATTTGTTTGACTGTGGTCAGAGCTTAACCCACTATCTTATCTATCAACACGTAATAAGAATAATCTCAAATAACATCATGCTTATTGTTGTCTCTGCCTTTGACACACAAAAACATAACCAAAGACTCTATTCTCCCAGTCCTACCTGTTCATTAATGGTAAGGCGCCCAGTTTGCTCATGTTATGATTCAGAGCTGAAGCAGTGGGGTTTCCTGGATCAGAAAACATAATCCTTAACATCGCCCACGTGGTAGAAACCTTAAAAAAAATAAAACTTGTTAAGTATGGTTTAACCTTAAAAAAAAAAACCCACCCTCCCCATCTTGCCCAAAAAGCTGCAGCTTGATTACTGCTCTCTGTCTCGCTGTTCACACAGGTGGCCCCTGGCTCCACTCCCTGCTCACAGCCCACTGAGGAGCCTCATCCTTCTCCACCACTGCCTCTACCAGGGTGTCCCTCGCCCTGCTGCTCTCCTCCCAGCCCAGCACCCTCTCCGACCCCTGCTGCTGGCCACCTGGCTGTCCCTCCTCCTCCATCTCCTGCTAGTCACTCTCTTGCATGCCTTGTACTGAAGCCTTAGGACCGCGATTCATCGCTGAATCGCTGAATCCCACCATCCACTCTAGGACCGTCTTGGGTCCTGCAAACTGATCTGGTTCTGCTAAGTGCCTCATGACTGCCCTTCCTCCAGCACCCACAGTTTATTAAGAAACTGAAGGACCCCACCATCAGTAAGTACCTGTGACCTGGTTATGAGCTATTTAGCTATACTAGTCTATTAGCAGCCAGAGACTTGCCGTGTAAGCAGGGTGTGGAGATATAGTAAACACAAGAAGCAAATACACTGTGAAAAGTAATCATTCACAGGATGGATGTAAGGACAACCAGAAGACCAGGATTGCAGTTCTCTGGAAATATAAAATAATAAGGAAAAGAAAAACAGGAAAAGCTGCAGAATTTCCCTCAACCAACCCGAAGCTCACCTGAGGTCGCTTCAGCTCCTTGGCCACCTTGGCGTTGTGGTCACACAGCTCCCCGAAGGGCTTCCCGCTCAGCAGGTAGAGCTTGGCCGTCTTCACGAACCAGTCCATGCAGCTGCTGTCCAGGTCCGTCTCGAAAACGGTCAGGGCGCTTGAGACGTGGGCGAACTGCTCGGTGAGGTCCGGCTTCTTGAAGAAGAAGATGGGGTAGCGGCGGTCGCCGCCGGCGAAGGGCTTGCGGTTCGAGTCGCCGCTGATCAGGCTCTCCTTGGCGGCGAAGGCCAGGTCGCCAAACAAGCCGAAACACAGGCCCTCCGGGTTGGCCTTGTTCACCGGCCGGCTGGCATCCTGGAACATGTGCTGGTAGAGGGTGCTGTCCTTGGAGCCCGAGAGCAGGAAGCAGGGGTCGTGGAGGTGGCGCCACACGATCCCCGTGGTGACGTCCTTGTGCTCCTCGAAGGTGGCGAAGGGGATGAAGGGCCGGCGCACGTCCCACACGTAGATGTTGTGATCCACCATCATGGAACAGGTGGCCAAGTGGTACTTGCGCTCGGGCCGCCACTTCACGCGCGCCACCGAAGCGATGGTCTGGACGCAGTAGATCTCCTTGGCCCGGTTTGTGGTCATGTCCCAGACCTTCACCATCTTGTCACGGCCCCCGGTCGCCAGCCAGCCCCTGCGGGAGTGTTAGATCAGTCGGAGACACGCGTGCGCATGAGATAGAGATGCCGATCTGCACAGTCTGCAAAACCCCACAGAAAACAGTAGCTCAAGTTAAACCAACAAATGGTAGGGTAGGAAAATCTCCCATGAGCCACGCAGCACACACCCACGCCACTGTGTCTGCCACACAGCAGCTGGAGTTGGTGCTTTGAGTCAAAGATGCAACTGCTGCAGAGGCGATATCTATGAATTGGCTTCATCACTCTGTTCTCCTCCTCACTGATAGCTGGTGTGTGGTGAGCGTACTGGCGCACTAAGGCTGCCGTCGCATCATCCAGGTGGGGCTGCACACTGGTGGTGGAGGAGATGCCCATTATCTGTAAAGAGCTTTGAGTGGAGTGTCCAGAAAAGTGCTATATAAGTGTAAACAATTATTATAATTATTATTATTATTAAATACCCAGGGCACTTCTCGAAAAGAGTAGGGGTGTTACCCCGAAGTCCTGGACAAATTTCCCCTTGGCCCTTACCAATCATGGCCTCCTAATAATCACCATCTATGAAATGGTTTCATTACCCTGTTCTCCTCCCCACTGATAGCTGATGAGTGAGGAGCGTTCTGGCGCACTATGGCTGCCGTCACATCATCCAGGTGGGGGCTGCACACTGCTGGTGGTGGAGGGGAGTCCCCATTACCTGTAAAGCGCTTTGAGTGGAGTGCCCAGAAAAGTGCTATATATAGTATGTGTAAGGAATTATCACTTTCATCATCATCATCATCTGTACTGACCTGTCTTCCGGGTGCCAGTCGCAGCAGAACACGGGCCCGGTGTGAGCGGTAAACATCCGCTCGTAGCGGTCAGGCCTTCGGATGTCCCACAGCTGGACGTTCCCATTTTCAAAAGATGCAGCGAAAGTGAAATAGTCCCGAATGCTGAACTGGACATCCCTCACGCTTTCCGACTGCCCTGAAGAAAACAAATAAACAAAAGCGAGAGATTAACCAAGCAATACTGCCTCAGACTGGTAGATGATAACATTCATTAATATACAGTATAGGCATCCCTTAGACTTCCTACAGTATATATTTGTTGCAACAGTATCTGACAGAGGATATTAACTAGAAGAGTAAGGAACATTTAATAAGAATCAAATTAAATATTTTCTGCCAATTCCACCAATTAAACAGGGTTAGATCAACATCAAATTGTCTTTAAAAAAACACTAAAATTGTTCAGCTTTAACAACTGTGAGAAACTGTCATTACATTTCAATTTATCTTGATGACATATAAGGTTATTTCACCATGTGCTCCCCGAGACCCTACATATTGGTCCCATGTGTGTAAAAAGAAACGGAGAGCTTAGGCGTGGCTTAGGGCGTGGGTTTTTAAGAATACTTGTATATAACTTGTAATACTAGGAGACACGAATGAAAGAAAATCTGGATACCCGACATGAAATGAACATAGAAAAAATTGAAAACCAGTATCAATTGTCCAAATCCCTACTCTATAGCAAACATAATCAAATTGAGAAGGCTTTTCCACCAAAGAAACACGAAGGCTGCCGAATGAGCGACGTGTTTCTTCTCCACGGACAAAGCTTTATTAAAGTGCTCGATGATGGCAGACTGTTTACTTGTACACTGTCTTCTGTTTGTTTGTATATTGTCTTGATGCACTGTCTGCACTTTGTGTTTTTACACTTGTCTTAACAATCGAGAGACTTTCTGTAAGTAAGAATTCCATTGTACCAGTACGTCTACCGGTTACATATGGTGTAAGATGACCAGGGGAAGGGTCATTCATAACAGGTATTTTCGGAATGACCTACTTAAAATACTAGATATGGACCTAAGCAAAATGGCTGCCAAAAAGAATCAGCTGACCCGTATATGTAAAGGGTCTACCCTGAGAAACACTGAGACACAGCTGAGCCGCATCAGGAACCGAAATATACATGCCCCGGAGGCAGTGAACAGGGCGGAAGCTGATAAGGTGAATGCGGTCTGGAGGAAGAGAGAGGAAAGAGGTGTATGTTAAAGATCGGACTAAAGAATAACGGACTACTGAAAGGAGAAAAGGTTTATGGGTTTTTGATTGCGGATAGTGGATAAGGATACATCGCGGATTGGCTTTATTACGGACTTCTGGAACTCGGATCGGATCAGGATTAAGGGAACGGATTACGGACTGGATTTGGAAGATAGTCGGAAGAAGAAATGCCACGAAACTCAGGAAAGAAAAGTGTGGTGTGAGTACTTCTCTCATCTACATAAACTTTCCCCCGGAGGCACCACAATGGCAATACAGTTCAAGTTCAAGTTCAGGGGTACCTGAGAAAGTGCTGACGGACTCCTTCTTGCGCAGGTCGAAACACTTCATGTAGCCATCCTGGGAGCCGCTGAGCAGCATGTAGACCTCGGTGGGGTGGAAGCAGACCTTGTTGACGGTGCGCTTGTGCTCGGTGAAGAGCTGGTCCTGCTTGTTCCGGGAGGGCCGGCCCAGGTTCCAGGTGACCACGGCCCCGTTGGTGGCGGCGGTGGCCAGCAGGTTCTCGTCCATCTGGTGCCACATGACGTCGGCGCAGCTGAAGTTGAGCGAGGGCTTGCGGCCGACGCGCAGGTTCAGCTTCTCCACGAACTGCTCCTCCTCCAGCGCGTAGATCTTGAAGATGTTGCGGCCGGCCACCACCACCTGCGCGGCGTCACGGCACACGCTGATGGCGTTGGCGGGGGCGTCCAGGTGGCAGAACATGGTGCGCCCGGTGATAGTGGTGCTGCCCAGAGCCGTGGTCACCCGCGCCATCTTCTCCATGGCCTGCAGAACGGATGACCCAAAGATAACTTCCATGTGTTGTGTCAGCAATGTTACAGACCCCATATCTGCCCGCTGCTTGGATTAAGAAGCACGAAAATGCTCATATATTTCAATCATGGTTCAGGTGTAAACTGTGCAATCATTAGGATTAGGGGTGGAAGGATCGATCGGCTATAGATTGGAATAGTCCGATTTCCATTCTAAATATGTGATCGGCAATCGGCAGATGTTCCTTTCATTTGGCGATCTACGACGCAAAACAGTTGAGCCAAAATTTCGCCACATGCCTTGGAATGAAAACACGTCATCCGTCTCTCAGTTTTTTTAAAATATCTGACTCTGATCAACCTAATGCTATGTGCAATGTTTGTAAACCTAACGTGTCTTGCAGGGGGGAGCAAAACAAAGAATTTTAACACACCTAACCTGACACAACACTTAAGAACACATCGCCCAACAGAGTACAGTGGGTATCAAGAAACTTGCAGAGCTAGCAAAGACAGATCTAGCCACACCGGCATTAAGACAACCGTCAGCGCAGGCGACACTTGAGAGATCCCAAAAGTACAGCAGCAATAGCCCAAAAAAAAAAAAAGGAATCATGACCAAAATAATGGCATTTATTGTGCTAGATATTAATAAACCTATTTCAGCTTGTACCATCTTTTGTGTCTTTGACTGGATAATAACACTCCCCCCCACCAAACGCTTTACCCTATTCTATCACCAAAACCTTTTTGTTTTGTTGTCCAGTACAAAATACTACTAAACAAAGGATTTAGGAGACACACTTGTAAGACAGAATACAGTAATGTGCATATGTGTGTGTATAATGTCATACATTTGCTGAAGGTACACAAAAGACATTATGGGCATTTTCAAACTAAAACATTTCCTCCAAACTTCAACCCTTCCATTGCTAAAACATTTAACTTCCTTCCTCATTTGGAAGTGCAGGCATATGTGTGTGTTTCATTCTCAATCTTTCAGTGCATTTACCAAGTTTCGACCATGCATGGTGGAGTTTGTCAATATAGAGCCGAAGTCTCCAAGCCTGGCCCTGGGGAGCCCCAGTCTAGCAGCATTTATAGGTCACCATCAGACTTTCTATTTCTAAAGACCTGGAGCAACTGCAACTATTATGAATTAAATGGGAGATTTGCTAAACAAAGTCATTTGAAGATCATAAGGAAGTAAAATCCCTGAAGAAGAGTTTCCTTAATTGACCAAATATACCGATTAGAACAAGTAACAGGTTTATTCCATGCTGAAAAAAAGAAGAAAGAAAACACAACGTTTCAGCCGTGGAGCCTTCTTCAGGTGTGTGAAGGCTCCACGGCCGAAACGTTGCGTTTTCTTTCTCTTTTCAGCAGGGAATAAACCTATTACTTGTTCTTTTGCAGCCGACATATGCTGACGCAGCCACCCACCTGAACAAATATACTGATTTACTCACAAATTTTCCAAAACTTTAAAAAGATGGTGCTCTCAGGTGGTCTATGACGAACTTGACATGGGTTAAAAGAAACTCTGACGTAGAGTGGCAACTTTTTGCTCTTTGAATCTTTGAGTAATACTTTGTTGAATTCGTCAGTAGATGGCATTACAGTTGTACAAACATGGGTTAACAACCCAATACGAAGGATGAGAAAAAATATGATCAGAAAGATCCTAGCCCATTGAAGAAGAATGATAAGGAAGCATGCGTTTTGGTTGCCATCTGTATAAACCTTGTCACACCTGACCTAATTCAGCACATTTCCATACTGGTCCAAAGTAGTTTTATAACCAACACAAGTACACCAGTGCGGATACACTATTTTCCTCATCTTATATGATCTGCACCAGTCATCAGTATATTAGTTTTTCCATTCTGATTGTTCACCTGAAGTGTGTCGCTTCCTAATGTTTTGTTTTTGCTTCCATCAAGAAAGTGAGTATGCTATTTATATAAGATAATAAACTGGCAAAAAGATGGAAAGACAATAGTTGCTCGTAATTAGCAATAGCAAGTTACTATTTTTTAAAAGAGTTACGGTGCTCTTATTTTAAGGGTAAAATAAATGCTGAAAGCAGAATACCTCTTGGTTACAGATTTTAATTTTAGCAACTTTACCAAATGTCATCTAACATTCACTACAGTACCTAAGAGTTCAAACTAATATAAAAATAAATGTTACACAAAAAATATATCTAACCAGCTAATTATTACATTTGTCCTCTTACATTCGAACATAACAAATTAAAGAAGTCAAAAACAAGCTGGTGTATCATTCCCTGTATGTCGAAAACATACCAAAGCAATTTTTCAGCTTTCCGACTGGATCATCAATATTGTCATCTGAACACGCGTCTCACACCTCGGGATGTCGGCCGCTGACCTAAACTCCTTTGCAAAGAAAAGTGTATAAGGTTTTGATTTATGACTCTAGATGGGTCAGAATAATTCCAAAGCACAAACTACAAAACAAGTAAAAACATAACTACAGCAGACCAGAGGAATACGATCCGGAAACACACCTTTCGCTCCGGCGTCGCTTAGTTTAATTGTTGCTGCGAAACGTCATCATGCTGCGTCTGAGCAGACGTTGTGCAAGCAGGGAGCACACACGGGTTTTTGAAAAGTGTGGTTATGCATCCGTTTCTGGGAAGCGCCAGGAGACCACATTGGAAATTGTCTACAGTGCTGCAGGTCTTCTCTTACAAAGGTGCACTTTGCACTCCCGTTATAATCAATTCACACAGAGGATCTGTTGACTAGTAGATCTTCATTTAATATTTCAGCATCGTATTATTTAGAATAATTATCGACTTATAAAGTTAAAAGTGTTTTTTATATTGATATCGCGGTGGGTGATAGGGGTCATCATTGAGAGGACCCTAGGAATCATCTAGGGGATTATATAAATTCCTTTTCACTATATGTAAGGGAACATGTGACCATTGTTGTGATCACTAATACAGTGCTTTTGTGCTTCAAAATATTCACGTTTAACTAATGTGCCACACATTCAATTGAATGTCCCCAGAGTCGCAAAGGAAGAAAGTTTTGAGAGATCCGACGACGTTTGCAAAGCCTTCTAAAAAGGTTTTCTAGTTTTATAACAAAGTCTAATCTGCCGACAAAAAAAAAATGGGTTTGCATCCGTTGATCTTTTAGGACACCTTTTTTTTCTGTCGAGAATGGAAGACATACGCTGTAGTGGTCCGGGTGGGAGATGGCCGAGTTGAGCGGTGCCGTGTGTGTGGGGGAAAGCTCTCCCCTGGATCTGGCTCCGGGAGCTGAGGTGTCCTCTCCTCCTCAGCCCTCGGCTCTCATGCCTCCCCGCGGGGGACTGTTTGACTGTGAGGACCCCACCGTCTGGAGAGCCGTCCTCGACCAGTACTGGGAAGTGGTTGGGCTGAAGTCCGCGGGGAAGAACCGAAAGCAGGGCAAACTGCTGCTCCTGGAAAAATGGCAAGTTGCTGTTTGAGCCTGTCGGTGAAGAAATGCTCAGACCGGACTGCTACGGCTGTGGATATACTTATGTGATACCAAGTAGTTAATCGTGAACATAAGTGCATCATCACTTATAGACAACATGAAAGTCTATCATCATCCCTTTAGTATTCTTTTAATATCATATCAATCAGTTATGTACTCCACAGTCTACTTCAGTTTTTGATATGTCACCATGAAGTAGCGAAGTTCCTTGCTTCTCATTATTAGCATGCTGCTGCTATGCTATTGTCTGTAACTTATCTGGCTCTGATGCCTGTTAGCTTTCTGTTATCCATGCAAGGACACAGTATTTATGGATAGTCAGCTGCACTGTACAGCAGAGATCAGGTTTTTAAACCTGATTAGTTTAATGTGATGGTTTCAGCAGCTCGCACATCACCTTACCATTTATGGGGTGAAACTGATGCCGTCACTGTTGCTGTGTGTGGGAGCAATGCAGCGAATTGGTGGAAACATCAAGGGGTGGGTGGACGTTTGGGCCTGTTTCATTAAAAAGGCAAATCCAGTGGAGGTGATTTCAGGGGTTCTTCCTCTGTGGTTGTATGCCTCCGCAGGTACCAGGAAGAGCTACCGGCAGCCATAGCGAGTCGACCGGAGCCCTTCCTTCAGCACCTGGAGCTGGTGAAACTGATGGAGTGGAAGCTGACGGTGAGTGTCCAGTCAGAGAGGGAGTCAGCATCGACAAAGAATTGGTGAAGGTTGTTAAAGTCTGCCCTCCAGTTTGCCTCAGGAATTCTCTTACCTCTTGATTGAACACAGCAGGTAAGTGGTTCAAGGGACCACGAGTGAATAAATGTTGTTGAAGAGTTCATCGGTTTTCTTTAGCCTGGGGATCGCTGCGATTTCTCTCTGCTATCTGACACCTGCTACGCCCACACAATATGCTTGATTCCCTTCCTGTAGGTTTTAGGTAGTGGCAGTGACTCATTAGAGACATCCTTTCCTTCTGCTTTTACGTTTTGACAGTCGTATAGCTAATGAAAGTAAAAAAAAAGTCCAACTAGCTTCATACCCTGCAATGTAGGGACAATGCTGACGGCTCGCTAGAATTTTGCTCTAAACTGCCAGAAACCAACCCCTGTAGGAGAAGATTCCCAGGGCTTGCTTTTGATCACCTGAGTGCCGGTCCACAGGTGGAGTCACCGAGTTAAAGCTGTAGGGCACGGGCTGTACCAAGAGAGCGGTTTCAAAGAAAAGTAGCGGCTGTTAATTAATGTGCACGAAATGAATCGCTGCAGAGTGGAAGGTGAAATCTGCTGGCCAGCTGTGAGCCACTGACATATCCTTTAAGAGACCATTCCCGTATTGGATTGGCGGTTCAGAAACGATGGATGGGGGTGGCCGTGTTCGCCAGTTTTCTGAATCCTGCAGCAGTACCGAGGAGATCTCTGTATCATGAAACTTAAGCGTCCGTCGACATCTTCATTCTTTATCATTGTTTTTCTCCCATCCAGTATTCGCTCACAACCACTTTAACCTTAAGGTTGTGGGAGCGATAGCCTAGCCCAGAAGGCACAGGGTGAAAGGATGAACTTCATCCTGTATGGGACACTAGTGGATTGCAGGGAGTACAGACACACAGGTGGACATACAGGATATTAACTGGCTCTTATGTTAAGTAAAATGAATTAAGGCTAATTGATTGAAATGTGTGCCAAGGGATGAGTGAGTTGGCATGATGCTGTCTCACAGCTCTTGGCACAGGGTTCAGTTCCAGACTGGGGCTCTTTGTGGAGTGTGCGTGGTCTTCCCTATGTTCATGTGACATTTCAGCGGGTGGTCTGATTTTCTCCCCCCCCCTTCCCCTGATGTGGCGGCTTGGTGAAGTGGAGACTCCAGATCATGCTTGTGTTGCCACATTGGCCGATTCTGGTTTTGCCCTCTGCCTGCAGAGAGGGAAGTTCCGGCCGAGGCTGCAGCAACTGGTGGCCACGAATCCCAGTGACGCAGTGGAGCGGTGCACCAGGAAAGCCTTTGGTCTTCTCCCAGACACGCGGGCGGCCATTGCTGAGCTCAGCTCGCTGAAGGCCGTGGGGCCGGCCACAGCCTCAGGTCAGCCCCCTCGTCGCAGGAGCCTGGTGCGAGCTACAGTCCGGCCAGTCAAGGCCGCTGCAATAAGCAGTGGAACGCAATAGGGCTGCACACACAGTAAATTGCGCCGCAGGGATGCGTGAGTTATTATCCCTCGGAGGCTTTTCAAATGGAACATTCTTTCTGTGTTCTCCCGGATTTCTCCCGGATCACCCAGATGGCATCTTGTACCTCCAGCAACCTTATTTACTGTATCTCTTGCAGTAAATGCCCAGTTTCTCACTACATTGGTGAAACAGGAAGGAGACTTGGAGACCGCTTCAGAGAACACGTCAGGGCTGTGAAGATTAAAGATCTCTCCAAGCCCATTGTTTCTCATTTCACCTTTGATGGCCACGGCCACTCTAATCTCTCCTTCTGTGTTCTCAAAGATGGTTTTCCAAACTCATACATCAGAAAGACTACCGAAACCAAACTTATCCTGCAGCTAGGATCACACCTTCCCTCTTAACGACAGACTACTATTCTACTAAATTTTCTCCATTCATTGTAAGTTTCATTTCACACCTCTCGACACCTATTCTGACTTCACACCTCTTGATTGGCCTCTCTGTCTGTCCCCTGCTGTCCCCTGTCCCCTGCTGTCCGCCTCTCACCCCTCCTCCCTCCCAGCCTTTGTTCTCTCACCTTTGCCTACTGCCTTGTCTCTCTCACACCTGAAGAAGGCTCCACGGCCGAAACGTTGTGTTTCCTCTCTTCTTTTTTTTCAGCATGGAATAAACCTATTACTTGTTCCTTTGCATTCTTTCTGTGGCCGAGCTGCCAACTTCCCAGTGTGTTAATTAGGAGGGAAATGGGCCAACAGTTGAGCAGGGCTGGTAGTTGAGTGTTTTTTTGATTGGCAACTGCAATTGCTTAAAACACAAACGTTTAAGTCTAAACGAGGTTCTAGTTATAGATCTAAGGACGTTCCGAGTGGGGAGCTGCGTCAGCATGCGCAGGCTGCAAAGGAACAAGTAAAGGTTTGTTCCATGCCGAAACGTAAAGAAAAGAAACACAACGTTTGGGCTGTGGAGCCTTTTTCAGGTGTCACACGTAGTGACATAGTGTTTCCTATCTTTACGTTTCAACATGGAATGAGCCTTTGCCTGTGCCTAAACTTGGATTACAAAGGAACAAGTAAAGGTTTATTTACTTGTTGAAAAGAGAAGAAAAGAAACAAAACGTTTTGGCTGTGGAGCCTTCTCTTTGCACAATGAAATTGTTGCTTTGCAGCCTACGCCTGCTGGCGCAGGTACCTGCCTAAACTGTTAAACGGGGATTAGCCTCCTTTGGGCCTTTAAATAGAGCAGAATGTCTCCTTGGCGTTATATCGATTCTTAAATGAAAGCTTCACCCTTTGTGCCAACTCTGATGCCCCCACCCGCCTCTCCTTCCCTACAGCGGTTCTGGCGGCCGGAGCTCCCGACCAGGCTGCCTTCATGGCCGACGAATCCGTGGAGAGCGTCCCTGGACTCACTCCCATCCAGTACACCGGGAAGCACTATGCCCTGTACCTGGCCAAGGTGTCGGAACGAGCTCGCGCGCTCAACAGAGGTAAGGTGGCACTTACCTGGTGGTGTAAGAGAAGGGGGAAGGAGAATTTCGCTCAGGCTGAGGAACTGGGATGAAGTCACAGGGTCGATGACCGCATTTCCAACTTTGTGACTTGTGAATTCCATTTTTTTTTAATTTAAAGAACAACAATTGTCTTTTATCATATGCTCACTCAATAATTTGGAGTCGTCAGTGTTGACCTGGGGTCAGGCTGGCTCACAGAGATGACACCTGTGCAGACAGGCTCCCTTGAGCCATTCGGCCCATTAGAAGTGCTGCAGGGTCACGCAGGAGGGTCGGTGCCGATTGGAGTAGAGGCACGCCCCTCACTGACATCACCGCTAGCCTCGGGGTTCACCGCTTCTCTAGGAACCTTCACCGAGACATCCCACCCCACCTTACCCCTGGCAGTGCTGAGCCACCTGTGTGGTGTTACTCAGAGAATCCTGGGCTTATTCAGCTAGCTAGTGACATGACCTGGGCTCGAAGCCACGATGTCTGTAGACAAAGCATGGAGTAAACGCCTTTACTTGTTGAGCAGATTCATCTTTTGGACGGGAACTGGTTAGGTGAAATTTGGAAACTGATGATTGGGTCAGAGACGACAGCTACCAGCACCCTTCCCCCTTGCACGCATCGCAATACCAACATCATGGCTATAAATGCAGGCCATGGACCCTCCTGCTGTCACGATCAGGCTGTCCTTCAGCTGAGCTGGACTGCGCCTGGGCAGATCTGCAACCTTGTCCTACTAGCAATCTGTCTGGTGTGTTCAGCCGAGAGAGCGTTTGCCTAAATCTCCTTGACATTGACTGCAGATACCTTGAGCTACAGCTTCAAGGTGCAGTCACGGGTGCGTGTTTAAGGTGTAATTATTTGTGGAAACCGAAGTCAAGGAGAGGACAAATAATATGGATGATAAAGATGAAGGTCCAGTGGGCTTACCTCAGGCCTGGATTGGATCTACTCACTGATCACAATACATCCTGTGCTTGATGGTGGCCAGAGACTTCTTACTTCTGTCCAAGAGAAACATAGCATCCAACCCTGGGTTTTGGAACTCTTGGTTGATGGGGAAATCTTGATTTTATCCGGGCCCAATAGTGACGCAAAGGATTTAACCTTAGTGGACATTCTGTGGGGTGAAGGTGAGAGTAAGTCAGTGTGTGAGGGGTCTCCATGCGGTGTCCTGTCTCTCTGCAGTGGACAGCAGACAGGACTGGACGCCTCACTCAGTGGAACTGTGTCTGTGGACCTGGGCTGTGGGCCAGAAGCTGCAGCCGTCACTAATGGAGGGGATCAGCACGGGAGAGAAGAGGCCAGCTGTGGAGTCTGAGCCCAGTGGCAGCTCAGTCAAGAGACGGAAAACCAAGCAGGACTCTGCTCCTTCCGAAGAAGCCTCTGTATAACACACCAGGGCTTCAGGATAGGGAGTGCTGACGTACAGAAAATGCAGATGTTTTGTGAATGACTTGTGTTTGCATGGAAGAAATTCACCAAGCATAAAAGACGTTTGTGCACCAAAAAGCCTCGACATTTCTTTTGCTTTCAAAAGTGTGGTGCAAGTGGTTCATTGATACTGCTGCAGTCCTACAGCAACAGCAATGCAATGGGCACAATTTACAAAACCACAATGAATAAACCTATATTGTTAGCCGACCGATGTGCATGTCTGCTACTTGAGGGGTACGTTCCCCTTTATTGTGGTGCTCCTGACACCAGCTCAATCTGTTAAGAGTAAGGCTTTCCCAAATAACCTCTGGCCCTGGCAGCTGGGCAATAGGATATTTTTGTACCAGTTGGCAGCAGAGACTTCTCACATTAGCGGGCCTGAAGAGGTTGTGGTGCATTTAAGTTGTGGCACCTGTCACAGGAGTGGAGCAGACAGGCCTCTGAGCAGTGGAGTTCAGCCCTCATGGCTCTTGAGTTCTGTCCATCCATTTTCTATCTGCTTTCTGCTATTCAAGGTTGAGGGGGGTCTCACCAAGCACAGGCACAAGGCGGGATACACCCTGGATGGGACACCAGTCCATCACAGAGCACACAGACACAGACAGAAACTCACACTCACACCAGGGCCAATGTAAAGAGGCGGCAAAGCAAAGGGGATAGTACAAAGTCACAGGCATGGAGGAAATGAGTCCACATGTGCCGACTTTATTGTAATGTTCCCAAATTAAAGCAAGTACAACGAACAGTACAAAAGAAAAAATATATATACAATATAAAATAGTTCAGTTTTGAACATTTAAAAAGTACAGTTACAGTCATGAAATCATAAGCATAGATTTGTTTTTAAATAGAAACTATTTACATAAATATATTTTTGTTTTCATTTGTCTTTTCTTAATTGACCCAGAGAAAAATAAAGTTTTTTTACAGCAGGAGGTGGGGGGGGTGGGGGGTGGGAGATCCTTCTGTTCTCCTCCCCCTCTTATCTTGGCAATAACTTGGATTGTGAAAACAAACCAACTTTGAAAAGCAGAGTGTGGATGATTTCTTGCCCGCCAAACAGGTCTGGCCTGTCTTCCAGAGCGAATCAATCTTTTCTTTCGATGTAATCTCACAGCAGTTAACCTTTGAAAAGCTTCAGCAAATAAGTCTTTGATAAGAGGTGGACAAGCATTTGGTTGCTTTAAACAGTCAATATTTATCTATTTATTTATTGACTTTTCTTGGCTATTTGTATTGCGTTGGACAGGGAGATGAGGAATTCAGTGACCTGCCTTCACCCTGGGCTGTGCTGAACTCTGTACCTGCATTCAGAAGGATTTGTTTTAATGAAGATGTTGACTTGTGGTGTTGGATTGAATTGCGCAGTTGCAATCAGGGAAACAGGCCAGACCTCCCTTGTGTAGTGGATTGATCTGCTTCAGTTTTACACACACTGCAGGTAATTCCAGCTGCTGCATTTTATAAGGATGCTACTATGTTTTCAGACAAGCCGTGTAAGATGTACGGTGTGACAATTGTGTCAAATAAGAACAACAGTTGCCCATCATGAAAATAACCTGTAGGAAGGTCCCGATTCTAAAGGGAGTTTCTATAAATACTTGAGCTGTTTTTGTATTTTCACAAGAGAAAGTCCTTATTCCATTCACAACCATTCCCCTGAAAATAATCTGTTTTTCACTGATAAACGGAATACTTGAACTACATTGTAGTGTTTCTTCAGTGGCTTGGTTATATTTTCAATGTCAGTTTATTTAACGAATATATTACAATTAAATATACGTTCCCGGGAGAGTCCCATCAGAACATCCTCAATCTACAGTATGGAAAATATTCAACTAGGATGCTTTCAGAGTAAAGGTGGTCTTGGCATTTAAGTAATAAATCCCCAGCTTTTCAGCTGCGAAGAGCTGAGAGTTACATTGTGAAGCTAAGAAAATCACTCCCTGGCACATAGAGAATAAAATCTGTTCCAAGAAGTTTCTAGAAGCGTGCAGGACCAAAGTAACAAGCAGAGAAAATGACATGCACAATCAACCCTGCAGAAACACATCAGTCTTCTGTGACGTACTGAGAAACGCATAACCAAGCACAGAATCCAGTGTTAAGGCTGGCTGAAAACTCAGCAGCGGGGCAATGAGGAAGGATCGGCCCAAACTTGGTTAGCCCTGTCCCTTTTTCAACTCGGCTTAAGCCCTGATTCTGACGAATGTTGAAATCCTGCGGGAAAATGTCAGGGAAAGCATTACTGGTTTGGGCACAAGGCTCCATCTAAAACCAGCCCGGATTGTCTTCAGGACTGGTAGTGAACAAGAGTCAATATTCCCCCAGTAGGTGGTACTATGGCAGCAACTCATGAGACCGCAGGAAGCTACAAGCAGCTTTTGATATTCACAACAGTCGACAGGCTTTTACTGTAGATACTCCCCACCCTTCTTTAAGAGTCAAAACAAATGACTGTGCTTATCCACAAGACTCCGAAAACCAACTGTGAGGGAAACAATTTCCCCCACTGGCTGTTTTAGCTCCACGCCTGCTGAACAGCTGCTTTCCTATTATATACAAAAAGCAGAGTCTGCAGAGACAGACAAGGCCAAAGATACTGCACATACCAGGCTGTGGGGACTCTTGAGATCCTACGGAGGTGAATTCATGTAGTAAAGTCTGAGAGAGCTGACAGAGACAGAGTCCTGGGAAGTGTTTCTTTTTCGGGTAAGGGTAGAAAATTCCAACCTGGGCAAAAGTGTAATAATCGAATAATATTAATAACACCACATCTCATTTATCATAGTCAAAGCGTACCTCCACTATTTACTACTTAACCTTAAAGGGAGCCCTTGGAAGATCTCTGTCTCAGATTGCTGAGAAGCTGCTGTCATGGGGTGACACTGGCGTCTCTCTCTTTCAGCAATTACAGCCACAAACATGAGCACTTACAAGAAACAGCCACTTAAACCTTGGAAAACATTTCAAGCCACAGAGACCTTTTCTGGTGGGATTGATCTGCAGGAAGCGAGCGAGCACATAGATGTGCACTACTTTGCTGAACAAGCTGGCCCTCCAGTTCCCTAGGGCCGACTGTTTCACTAGCAATAGGACAATTGATTTTAGGGGGAGAGGAGCTACTTGGGGTCGAACAGCCACAGGCCTCCCTTGATATACTCCCCAGGGTCACAGCAGGTTTTCATCATAACTCCCAAGTGCTGACAGTGATCTTCTGGCAGCAAACCCACTGCTCAATCAAGCGTTTACAAAGTAAAGACACAACACAGACGTGAGAGTAAGTCAGAACAGCTTTGCAACTCAACAACAGCTTACACCAAGCTGTTAACCTGCAGGAAATGTCACCTGCTTGTGCAAAACACACCATGACTGAAGATGCTAAGCCTCCAAACTCTTCCCTTGTGTCTGTTTTAGGATCTGTTGATCTTTGTCCAATTGGGTACGGACTGGGCTTCAATCAGGCACATCTTCGTTTTGATTAACTGTTGTTCTTGAAGTGGTTTTACTTTGAGGAAATTACAGTACAACACTGCTATTGGTACCGGCTTCAGGCTCATAACCAGTAGGAGAACCGATGGCATCTTTTTTAAAAAATGCCTTAATTCTTTTTACTTTAACCTAACAGACTGGTTGTACCCGAAGTGCCTGAGAACTTAATGGATGTAATACAGATAGTATACAGTACTCTTGAGAGCAACACTTTCTAAATTCCAAGTGTTTCAGTCTCTGGAAAAGGGTGATCACAGGAATATTTATTATATTAAAAAGTAGCAGCACAAAACCCAGCACAAACATTCTTTCCGAATTGAAATTAATATTCACCTCTGATTATATTCGAGTGGCAGGAACAGAGGTCAACAGAACACCAAGTTTCAGATACATACAGTGTGTGGATTATTGGATTACTGGGTGTGGCATTGCAGAAGGAGCTGGTATAGCGAGAGATTACTACTTGAAGAGCATCAGGGAAAAGACAATCCTTCCAGACACCGGGGACTCATAATAAAAGAACAAGCAGTACATTTCATATCCCCTCACATCTTTTCAAAATTAAACAAGGACTCCTGATATTCAGTGAGGGATTTTCTCTTAAGCTCCACTTCTTCATGCAGTGAAAACAAAGCACCAGTCGCCATTCCTTTTTTCTAAATTAAAATTCTCTTTGTTGTACTTCCTACAATAGCAAACAGTCACATGACCAGATTACCTGATGATTTTTACATTCACAGCAAGTGCATTATACTGGGACCTGCCTACTACGCTAGACTTTGTATCAGTGATGATTGGTGGACCAGTGCTACAGAGATGTAGAGCACCACAGTTAGAACAATCCAACTGTATCAGCTTTCGTACGCTTTAGATTGGAACAGACATTTGGCCTTTCCATTAAATCTCGCATCAGCATGAAGAAGCGTGGCCACCTTTCTAAACGCAGAATAAGGTAAAGTAAAATCATGCTAGCAGCATGTTACAGCATTGGGGGGACAGTAAAACACAATACAAACTGTGGGAAACTAGCTCGGTAAAGTAAACACTGCACAGACAGGGTAAAGCCAGGGAACACTTATAAATATAAATTACAAATGTCACCTAGAACCTCAAATGTTCAGGCCTGGAGAAAATAATTTTTGGCACAGTGATAGTTGCGGCCTTTAATATTAATAAAACGTATTCAGTCGTATTTTCCATCCCTTTCTCAGTGAGGTAAAAAGGAACAGAGCATCTTAGTTTTAACAAAGAGACATGCGCAGGGATACTGCTGCTACAGGTTTTACGGATGCAGCCCTTAGTCTTGAACACAAAGGCTTGTCAAGTCTGACAGTCACACAGTTATCAAAGACTACGCCAGGGAGCATAGCTGATGCAGACTGCCAGGGAGTGGACTTGAGAAAATGACAGAGCAGCCACAAGAGACAGCTGAGCATCCTACAGATGCCCCTCTGCAGCTGTTTCTGAACGTGGACTTTAGAGATTTCCTCCATCGGAGGCGAGATCTAAAGAGAGAGGCTAGCCTTGTGCGCAACATCAGAGAAACATCTGCAACAAGCACACTACACTTTCTGATCAGAGATCTGAACAAAGTTAACAGTTAAGCCAATCAGCACTGTGTTAATCGTCTCAGCATTACTACATTCACTGGCCAAAGTATTAGGAATGCAGACCTCAGTCTGTACTGAAAATTGCTTGAACCAGTGGAACATGGAATTCAATCCTACACACCACTGCCCTCACAGCAACTTCACCTGCAGGATAAATTCCCAAAATGCTCTGTTCACACTGTTCCTGTAGCTCACAGAGGCCAGCACGCCCTGTGCCAATTCCTAATATCATGGCCAGAAGCTGTACGTCTGTAGCCCTTTGTTGCTCAAAGACTAGAAGTGTTTTGGTTCTGATGCAGCAGGTTTTAATCTTGGTTAACATTTTTCTTTAAGAATACTTCCCCAGTGTTCATTTTCTTTCGAGATCAGATATGACTTGTTCTTAGACAATGATAAAAAATTCCCACTTTTTTAAGCCTGTGAGCACTGCTTGCTTGCTAGAGAAGCCATTTGAAGAAGCCTGCCTTACTCTGATTATTTTCATTATCTCTTCAGCACACCAGCGTTTCTGTGTCGTGGTTTAAGACGTTGGCATCACAAATTGTCTTCTTCTGTTTCTCTGTTATCAGGGGTTGAAGGGTTTTTGTGCAGCTGGAATCAGCATGCTCTCCTCCTCCTAACATGTGAGCAATCATGTCTTATATATCAGGAGATCATCAATTCAACACAACTCAGATCTCGTACAAGGATCTTGTACAAGACATATAATACTGAGAAGCATGTCCATCAACACTGAAGACAGGTGATGAAGGAAGAGACTCTTCACAATAACCTATTTAGTTATTGTAAAGTGTGGCACTTCTATTGTGAAACCTCGGCTCCCCTGGTGAAATCCTTAATCAGCTCTTAAAGAGTTCACCAAGCCCACACCAAGAGACCATGGACAGCTGCCACAGCACTGTGTGGACGGTGCTTCAACTCAAATTCTCCAGATGCAGCGTCTTCTCCTTTGAGAAGGTTCGCTGAAGTCTGAGGCTCAGCAGAAAAAAAAAATCAAATATTGAACTGTTTAAAAGAAAAAAACACGAGTGGTTTACACATGGTGTATCATTCAGAGACAAAGCCAGGCTTTGCTTTGGGAGAGATGTGACTTGGAAACAATACACTGCAGCCTTGAAATTCAGACCCTTTTTGCTCAGACAGCACTTCTAGTTTCTACGTAGTTTTTAAAAACTCTACAATGAAGAGACGTGCACCAATAAAAGAGCAAATGCTTAAAGACACAAAACTAGACAATACCGGCCACATACACGCAACGCAGCAGTCAGTCTGCATATCCTGCTACCCACGAAGCTCTGCACCATGACATGACTGCAAGAATACACATCCAGGGCAAGCAGACAGTGAGCAGGTCTTCACTTGTCATGCTACTCTTCCTTTTCACCACAGCCTTAAGCAGGAGGACAAATGATCTATAACATCCATATTAGAAAATCTCTTTTTTATATGTGGGGAGTACATGGAAACAATGGACAGTGCAAAGTTAATATAGGCATTCTACAAGGCAACTCAGAGTCTCAAAGGCCATGTCTTCTCATAAAAAGCGTGGTTCTGCAAATTAACAAATGAAAAACTCCAAGAGGCATATTTTGTTCTCCTTCAACAGTTTTCCAGCACACCGCTGCCAAACTCTCCCCACGAGAGAACAAAGAGACAAGGTCTGCATTCCTGAAGACACAACAGCACTGCTTCACAGAAGGGCAGTAGGAAATGCAGAGGCCAGACACGTAGACATCACACTCGCTTTTCACAGCATAGATCAGATTCACAGATCTGAGTAAGGTATGGGAATGCTTGTCTTTATCCTTAGCATTTTAAAAACAAAAGATAATGGGTTTTTTTTCCTCCAATTTCCTTTTCCTTCTAAATTTGGCAAAACCATTTTAATTTTGTGATGCCACTGCAGCTCACACTGGAGCAAAAGACATTCAAGATGGACCAATGCCCTCAACTTGCCCTGGCTTCTGCTGTTTGGCAACAGGTCACTGTGTTTGATGTCCTCACAGCGGATGCTCATGTCTTGAGGATCCCCAAAGAATTGTGACCCCAAATGTGACATGTGATGCCAGGTTTACTACCTCATTTGCACCCTAAGTTGATGCCACTATTGGCACTGCGCAGGTTAAGCTGGAATGATGAAAATATGGTACGAGAAGCTTGAATGTCTCTAAGCTACTGCTGATTTGTTTTTAACAAAAACATAAATTGGCCTTTGAACAACTTGAAGGCAACAGAAGACCCTCTTTTCCTATTCAAAGCAAATGTCTGTTCTGCTGGAGACGCCAGCCTGGCGTCACTGCTGTCTGATTTCAGACGTACAGTATGCATGTTCAGAACTGTCCTAGAGGACTATATATAGTAATGAGGGCAAGGCAAAGACAAGCTTAATGGACGAAACAAAACAATTTTAACAAGCAAGGCTGGATCATGACATTCAGTGCCTTTTTTGTGAAAGACTTTGACTTGAGAATGCTGAAGTCCTGTTTCTTAAATGCTGTAGTGATTTAATTAAATGTAACCTGGAAATATTGGGTTCCTTTATGGGTTAGTTTTCAAAAGCAATCAAAAAGCATTATATAAGCAACTGACTTGGGCCGTATTCTGAAGAAACCTGAACTTGTCTTCCAAAGGCATGCTTGTCAAGAGAACGTCTGCACATGAAGTAGAGAACTTGCCCATTATTTCCAAAAAGGAACCTTAGAAGGAACAACATGCTCATTAATTGTGCATCATCTCATTCAGATTGCTTATGGCCTCATAAGACCGCAATCTAGCTGAATCAAAACCCGTAACTCTGAGAATTCAACTGAAAGATCCCTGTTTTGGAATCACAGGGCAGAAGTGAATAATTTGTTACTCCAGGGGGATGAAAGGCTGAGGGGAAATGCACCTTGTTTTTGAGAATAAAGAAAAGGTTTAATCCAGCAGAAAAGGTTTCTAACGAATGAACAGTAACCATAAAAAAGGCAACGTTATATTCCTTACAGACATTCCTTTACAAATGTGTACAGTCCCCGGGATTGAGACCCTGTGGTGCAGGCAGTGTGAGCAGGCCCCCTGCGCCCACGAAGACACAGAGGGCAGGAGATGACTCTGTGAGGGTCCTCGGCCTACGTGTCTGTCTCTGCCTGGAGTGGTGCAGACCAGTGTCCCAGGGGCTTCATCAATCCCATTGAGGAAGGGAGAAGGCGATGGGAGCTCTTTAAATAAAAGATGCTTCAGTGGAGTTTAAACAAGATGGGGGTTTTTTTCTCCCTTGGGAACAGAGGTCCAGTGATGCTGAAGATGGGTGGATTCCTAAAGTCGATCAGGCCAGGTAATGGGAAGAACCTTTAAAAAAATGCCACATTAGTGAAACTGCAGAGGGGGGAGCAATTTACACTGCTCAGGTAATTCTTTCTCATTTTGCGTTTTCACTGTGATTGAAAATGTCTCACCGTGCTTTCTCAATGCTCTGCTGCACTCTACTATAATATACTAGATAATAAACCTTGAAAAGGAATTTGAATGCAGTTCCTGGTGTGCTGAAACTTTCAGACCTTCAGCTGTGATGGAGAGGTGACAATAAAAGCGCTTTCAAATTAAACTGTGGTGCTAATAGAAGCTTAATAGAAGTGCAATGAAAAGACCTAACAACCCCCCTTTCCAAGCTATAGAGCAATAATGAAGTTCCTGACTGCGGATAACCACAGTGTAGGTTATTTTCATCTGTATTCAACGCACAACTTGTCTTCTACTCTGTTTCCCCCTGGGAGAGAAGAAAAATAACGAAGTGAGGTATTGTTGGACAGACCAGTGTTACTTAGGTGTTCCAAAACACCTGAAGCGGTCAATCCCCAAAAAACAAAACACTTCATTTTTTTAAAAAGAAAGATTTGTTACTAGACTTTCTTTGTTAGAAATACACCAGGCCACACGTCCAGCTGGACAGAACTGCTCTCGTCGGGAGTGCGCTTCACCAGCGAAGAGGAGCTTTCGGCTCAAAAGTAGGAGCATGCGTGTGGTTGGTGAAAACTCCGATAAGAGCTTCCTAATGGGGGTGGCTGTTGTAAGGGTTGAGGAAATTGAGAATATTTAGCATATAACATGACCAGGTCCTCCGAGAACTCAGATGAGGCCCGGGCCGTTTCACATTGTGAGGCCCCCTCGTTGTTTGGGAAGAGGGGTATAAACTATTTTAATGTAAAGGATGGCATGATGGGAAGATTAAGGCGGGCATTGCGAAACTCCTAAAGAATGGGAGATTCAGCACTGAAAGGGGGACATTTTTTCACAGCTGTAGTCAAGAATCACAGTATGTGGTAAAAGTTCCTAATTCATCTCGAGTCGAGAAACACAGCCAAAGGGTTAAAGTGGAAGACCAGGCACCCTGGGCTGAGGTGAGGCCCCCTGTGAAGTGAGGCCCTGGCCTCCCCTCTCGTAGGGCCTGAACATGATGACCTCAAGGGGTGTCCTCGCTCCTTTTGAATCGGGCACGGCTAGGCTGAGGGTGAGGCTGAAGCTGTATGGGCCGCAGCGTGAGGAGTTACCTGGCTGGAGTGCGCTCAGGAGAGGGGGGCGTGAGTGGCGTCCATCTACGGAGGCGGCGGGATCTGCACCCCCAGCAGCTCGTAGGCGAAGATGTTCCAGAAGATGGCGAAGAGGAGGAAGGTGGCGAAGGCGAAGATGACGACCCACCAGGAGCACTGGCGCTGCAGGCTCTCCTCGTAGCTGCGCAGGATCAGGAGCCCCATGCTGATGCCCACCACGGCCCCAGACAGGTGCGCCATGAAGCTGGGCTGGGGGCCGGAGGAGGGCAGCGGCGGGGAGAACCGCAGCCACACGGCCCGGCCGACCTCCGAGCTCACTGCAGAGGAGACGAGGCAGCAGGGGGGGCACAGGGCCCGGAAAAACGAGAATGAAGCAATAGTGGGGGGCCACAGTGAGACAATCACTAGAAAACAGCAGGCCCCTTCAAGATACGCCCTGGTGACACTTTCTGAAAGAATTAAAGCCTTATAAATCATGGGAAGCCAGAAGCGCACTTGAACCCATTTTCTAAATTATTTCCTGATCTAAATTCTTTCAGGATCCAGTAAACGTGTTATTTAAAAGGGCCGGTGGTATTTAGTAGTAATGAATGGCTTATAGTTTCGGGGAGAGATGGCATCGAACTTTCAAGAGTTTCGTTATCTGAGGTTAATTGTTGAGTTATTCGAGGTCTCAGCTCAAGGGACATGCCTAATGGATGTGCAGAGAGATACTGTCTATAAAGCTCCTAGAACCTTATCGTAAGCCAGCTTTAAGGCAATCCTTGTGGCTGGCCTGCCGTAAACATAGATGGTGAAGCAGACTAGCAGAGAAGGTGTTACCTGTATATTGAAGATGTGTTTCAGCAACTGTCACCATGTGTATTTTAATGTCATTAGGGTGTCTATTGTAGTTTTGTGAGCTTACGCTCAGTAACAGGTCCCATGAGGGATCTCCAAAGCTTGATATGTATTAGAAGCCAATGCATACTCTTGCAAGCTGACACGTGAAAATGGACTTACTGCACACGAGGGCCAAGATCATCCTGAGCATCTTATATGGACACCGCATGCCTGCCCAGTTCTGAAACAGAGAAAGCCACAGCAGACGGTATCAGACCCACAGAGTTAGAGTTTTTAAATACGAATCAGGGCAGTGTCAATGTCACCTGGCACTACCTGAGATGCTTTTACATGTTTTCAAATGTCAGTAGACCCTGGCTTTAGAGAAAACCCAGCTTCTTCTGAATCCGCAACTGAATTATTTGGTGCTTTATGCCCACCCAATTTGGAAACACCAACTGTTAATCAACTCAGCACACTGCAACGATTCTCGCACTGTCCATGAAGCTGTTCGGCAACGGAGGTGCTGCAAGTGCCACAGAGCTCTACAAAGGAGCTGGCAGGCTCTCGCTGGCGTCGGCACCCGACAGGCCCTGGGGGAGCCCCTGGGATGCAGTTGACACAGCTGGATTGTTGCCAGGTGTGGTCCTGATTTAGAGACAATCTCAAGCAGCATGCCCAGCCTTGGCTGGAGCTGGACTGAAATCAGAGGAAGACAGAAATCTGGCAGTAGTAATAAGCCAGTCCAGAGTGTGTGTGTGTATGTGGGTGTCTGTATGAGTTTCTGCATGGATATCCTATGTAGGACAAAATGTCAGAGACTAAGCCGTTGCAGAACAAGTGCCTGTAGATAACATAGCCTCTGGGAGGTGGGTGGAGGGGGGGCAGAGGAAGGATAGGCTGCTGTTTCCACTTTGTTTGCCCTTAGCGGTGCAATCTGTAAAGGCGCAGGTTGGGCTCAATGATCACGGGTTCGAGCCTGGGTCGTTCAGCAGCGGACCATGACCAACACTTCCCAAGCGGTGACATAGGCCTGGCTGAGCGGCACCAAGAGCAGCAAAGGGACTAGCGAACCTTGACGTTTTAAGCAGGCCTGTTGCCTTGACTTGGGTGGAGGACCCCCAACAGAGGTGCATCAATCAGAGCATACTTTTGCAGTCTTTATATGAACTAGAACCAGGAACTGAGTTGATTAACCCATAGCAAAGGCCACAGTAGGAGATCAGCTGACTCCAATTGGGATTCCCCATGTTGTAGCGCACCATTGCTCAAGCAGCAGCAGGGTAAGACGACTCGCTGCCTGCAGAAGATGTCTCCACGTGCTGCAGGTCAGTGACCCCTGTGCCTGTCCAGCTGCCCCCCTGACTTCTCGCTCTGGTGTTTATGCTGTGCGTATTTTAAAAGTGTCCATCTTGGAAGACGTATCTGCTGGAAAGAGGGATATAGAGGTGTACATCTCTTGGGAGGTTTCTGCTCAGATCCAATGCATCTATCTGTGTGGTCTATGAGGTTCCAGTGATGAGCAAAAAATTATGAATCCAAAGACATTTTGCAACGTAAAAGGCTCTGTTCTCGTGAGAAACTAAATAGGAGAGGGCACCCAACTAGAGTTGACAGGCAGTGCTTGTAAATTTATAATGCACACAAATAAATGATGAGGGAAAGTAACAAAGGCTGAGAGACAGAGACGAGACGCTGGATTAAAGCAGCTGAATGTGCCTGAATGGAGTCGTGCGATTCTGTGGTGCAGCTCCTTGATTCAGGCTGGTGACCAGGGAAGAGCCTAATTCAATATTACCAGCACTGCGTTCAGTCTTCAGGCAAATCCTGCGAACGGAACATTCAACCTTGGTCGTTCCATCTCAGACAACACAGGTGGGACATCCCTTGTGAAAGTAACCCTTGGTCAGTACGCCACATGATTATTGAGAAACGCTGTGGTATACTATAGTGAACGTGCTGTAAAAACCATTTGTCAAGATATATCATTGCCCTTCTTCAGTCTAGAGTAGTAACATGAAGAGGAAACCATCTTGAATCAATTGGACACTGTAGCATATGTGCAGTAAAACTGTGGTAAACGTGGAAAATGGGAAAGTTACAGAATGTAACAGTAGCCAGAAGGATTTATTCATTAGAATTTATTCTGGATCTCCATAGCCAAGACAATTGCAGAGAAAGACAAGAAAATTGCTCTTCTTTGTTTCCTTTTAACCCAAAGTCACCACCTCCTGGTTTGGAAGTGCCATAATAAGGATGAATTAGAGTTGCCGTGGAGCGAGAGTACATTTTCTGTTTTCCTCTGTTGCGGTCTGCAGGTTGAAAGCTAGCAGGTTCTTTCAAATAAGATTCTTGCAGCCAAGGGACTGCAGCAGCCTGCCTCGACACAACTTCCAAATCTTTCTTTCGCACCTCAACAAACTTCCAGCGAAGAGTGTCCTTTGCTGCACCAATCACGAGCGCAGTTAGAGAAGACAGCAGGGCCCTGCGGCCCTATAAGCCCAGCAGTGTCAGGAGCCAAGGAAACAAGACAACGGGATGTTTCTTCTGCTCTGTGGTTTTTAAAGTTCAGATACGGACATTTAAGGTATTATTGGCTTTTTTCACGTCCCTTTTTTTTAATGATGTTTTAGGCTGGCAAGTCGGTGTTGGAAAATGGAAACGAACAACGTCAAGGGTCTCGAAAAAAGTGAAACAAATTCTAAGCAAGTTAAGGGATGGTGAGCTTCTTCCTCACCTATAGGCCCAGCTCTTCACCTCTAATAAACATTTAACAGCGACAGTGACCTGTTTCTGGACTAAACGCATATACACATCTACTGCTACATCTGTTCTCTTTCTTTTTCTTTTTCTTTTTCCCGTTTACAACCACTTTTGTGCAATATATGCCAGGGACCTGTGCAATACATTTATATTTATATTTATATCTATGGTTACATCTATATTTATATTCATACGTGTGATACGATTTTCTGTGTACTGTTCTGCTCTAGTTTCCTCTTGTGTGTCTGGACTGTGAGTAACTCTTGTATTGTATTGTATGTATTGTACTATTATTATATAATTCAGTATCTATCTATCTTAATATCAGTCATGTAAAAACATACTCACGGAAGTGTCCCAGTGCCAAGTTTGGACTTGGGAGTCAAGGGGCTCGGGCTCAGGTGGTATACAGGTTCAGCACTGAGCTTCATGTGCCAGACATTGCTGCTTCAAGTCTGGGTCATGCCACTTTTCTGATCACTGCCCAGGGTGAAAGCTGGGATTAACTGGTCAGGGATCTCACATCTTTCCGACATCAGATCCTGCAGCTTTCGGGGAGCTTGTAGGCTTTTAGTGACGTCAGTGTGAGAAGCACAGCTCCTCCTCCAATCAGCGCCGCCTCTCCCATTAGGCGCTGTTGAGCCACATGGCGAATGTCTCTGCAGATCCGCGCGTTGGAGGAGCCTGTCTGTGCGTCTCATTCAGGAGCTGCTGCTGGAGAGCTGTGTCTGACTAACAGTTGGTGGCTCCAAATTTGGATTGGAAATTAGAAAATGGAAGAAAGAACTTTGGCTTCAAACTGAAATGATCAAGGGAACAAGTGGGCACAATGACCTTTCTTAGGTGCTTTTCTGTTTTTGAATCTTCATACAGGAGAGCTCGTCTCCTGAAAACATCCTTGCCCAGGCAGGAGTTACTGCAGTCGGCCTCAGGCTTCGCAGTTCTCACTGCAGCTGAGCCCTTAGATAATACTGTTCAACGAATTACTCGCTAAATCATCCAGATTTGATTATCATTTATTTCAGCTTTCCAAGCCTAAAGGAGTTAAGAACTGAGGAACATATGTGAAGGATCCTACCCTCAAAGACAGGAAACTGCCCACTCCTTTGCACAAGGCTTGATTATTTGTCTTACACTAACCCCAAATATGCCTTTAGTCAAAATCTTTGAGTAGTTTATTGACAAACCCCACATGAAAAATAATTTGTGTGGAAAACACAAATATACATTTATACTGTACATACTGTTTATGCACAAAAGCTTATATGCACTTTAATTTTCTAACAGTTCTTGTACGACAGTTATGGTAAAAAACACTTGATATTTAGTAACTTTAATTTGGTTTAAAAATAAACTTTTATGTATTGTGCAGATTGTACACGTGAGTCCGAATGCAGCTCTTTTTCAGCCATGTAACTGTCTTCTTATTGCTTTTAATGTGTATCAGAGTCAACTCCAATCAAAGCCATTTCAACAAAAATGAAAATAATCAGGCCAAAGACCTCACACAACCGCATAAGCCACTGCTGATGTGTGCTACAGTAATGTGTTGTGATATTATACATTCCCACTCAGTGAAATGATTTCTTCACCATCCTAAATGCTGTGCGCAGTCTGTGCGGAATGGGACATTCCATCACGAATTGAAGATGACAGCACAATATTTCCTGAAAGGAACTGATAAATTACATTTGACTTTCCCAGACTGTAATTCTCCAGGCTCGGAGGGACGGGTTTTTCCAGCTGTAGTGCCGCATGCAAGCAACATAAAGAGTTTCAGTCTGCGCAGGACACAGACGTTGGGGAATATGCTAGTGTTGACTTATTTGGTGTCATCTTCAAAACACAGCACAAGTGGGTTTTCCATCTGAGTTCTAATCTAGAACGTGTATTATCTGTGGCTCAGGGATAAAGCCACCCAGTCTGGGAGAAAAGCCCTCGAAGGAGCCGACACTGTCTTTTGAGGCCTTCGCTAGAGGCCAAGTCAAGATAATAGCAAAGCCGGTTACCATGACGACGTTGGCTAGGTGAGCCGAGCAGAGAGCATAGACTCCCCCGGACCCCCCCACCACCGGTGCTCTCATATCTGTGATGGACACTGTCAGGGAGCCTGCCGAGAAAGAGAGAGCAGAAGAGGGGGGTCAGTATGAAAGAGACAGGAGACAGTTGCAGGAGACAGGCTGAAGGGTAGAGAGCTACTGTAAGGAGCACCTTTCAGAGCATTAGAGAATTACCAGCATAAATGAAAATATCGCTAATGCTACAGCGTTTTAAGAGCAAAGAGAAGTCTAATTCTGCTTTGCGCGTATTAAAATCAAAGTAATGGGTACATGATCATCAGCATGGCGTACTGTGAACTTGACCACGAAAGCAGTTATTGTTCTAGATTGACCCACGAATGGACGGACAGGCAACCTAACCACAGAACGAGAATAAGAGACCCAGAGAGATCGGATTTCACAGACAGACGAGGACCAGAACCAGAAGCCCGATCAACGAAACTAGTTATTCGCACCCTCTCTCCCCTCACAGACGTGAAGCTGCTCTCTGTTCTGCCAGCACTGCCAGAACAACACACGCCAGTTCGGGACTGCCTGCCCGTCTCTAATTAAAACAGTCAGCATGCAAACAGAGGTCCTGATTAACCCATGTGTTTAGAGGTTTTGCTGTATCCCCTCTCTCCTCAGTTTCCTTTTAAAACTGGATTTGTTCAGCAAATCTGAGCTGCGTTAGCATTCCTGGGCGCCACCTTGTCAAGCTTGTAAGCTCGCCCTGCGTCTCACCACGTCGGTGCTGAACACCGTTCCGAGAGGCAAGAAACACAGTGCCTCACAGGGGTCAGAGCCACTGCCTCTGGTAACAGTTCCAATTAAAAATCTCACACATCTTTTGTTTTTCTTCACGTGAAAACACAGTGTTAGTGTAAGAATAAGCTGTTATTCTTAAACTATAATTTAGACCCCTCTGTATGGGCTTGTGACTGGTCTGCTGTCTCTCTGTGGCTGGCACTGCCTTTCCTTACTGCCGCACAAATTATCACTCTCTCTGTACACACAATCAATTTTAGGCACAGGATTCTCATTAGGGTAATAATAAACCGCATTTGTGGCAAAAGGTCTCTGGTTTACGACAGCACAGCTCTCATAACACTTCATTTATCCTGACAGCCACTCACTCTGTTAAGACGAAAAGCCCTGCAGTAGGCACCTTTCTGAAAATTGGCCTCTATGGCCGATTTTGGCTCCTGCTGCTGAATCTGAACTTATCCAAGACCCTTCGGTTTCAGACGTTTGGCTAGTGAAGCTGACTGCAATGTACTTTTCTGCACAAATGTCCAGAATAGTAAGTGTTCTTTAAGCGAAACGTGTCAGGGATGTTTTTTCGGAGAGAGTGTTGCCCTGTTTGCTTTCTACTCCTTCCGGTGCCGTGTCGAAATCCATCTGCGTGGAGATCTCATCCAAATCCTTCAACACAGCTACCCTCACGGCCATCTTTATCATCCCAGCACCCCTCCCTGATAAGCGCTATGAAGCTTACTAAAGGACTGAGCAATCCTAGACATCCTCTCAAACTGTTCCTGTGACCTAAGTAAGTGATCATTCATTGTCCTCCTATCTGGGCAGGCAGAATAATGTCCAGGGGTTTAAAATTACACCTCAGTCACTCTATATTATTCCTGCCAAGTGGAGAGATAAAAAGCTGACATTCATTCTAATTAGGTTTCCAAAATAAGTTTTAGTAAAGGCAGCTTGGCTCACTAAGAAGGTTCAGTGCCATTCAAATGTTAGGAATGTTTTATTTTTTTTACAACGAGGTCAGCTGATGAGCTCATCTGATTACTTATAATCAATTGATCTGATGACCTCTTCCAGCTGTTTCCTGAAAGAAACCAAGGTATTGGCTTCAATAACGTGGCAGGGTAACTTGTCCAGATTCCCACCAAAAGCGCCTCCTGTCCTCAGTTTTAAATGTTCCCCTCCCTTAGTTTCCATTCACGGGATCGTGTTGCGTTGTCGAATCTGAAACAAGTCTTTTAATTGGCCTGCAGTGATGAACCCCATTGGCTACATCTACAGAAGTGAGCGAGTCCTGGTGCTGTTTTTTGGAAACCTGGCCGACAGCTCGTGCGGGCCTGCGTGGTGTGTTTCTGTGTGTGCCTTTGCTGGGAAAGCACTGCTGCAGTGGCTGACTCCCACCTTGAGCCTTGGGTCAGAGAGAAGGTTACACTAATGGGCCCCTGTGCAAATATCATGAGACAGCACTTAGCGAGGGTGATCATCTGCCTGCGTGTCAGAACACACTACATTGGAAAACAAATCCAGCAGTTAGCCAGAGGGCAAATACATTTATTGTGTTATGTAGACAAAATCAACATTTTTTGCCTTGCATAACCAAGCCTTGATGTGACCTAGCAACTATTAATTAATCCAATTACTGCCTAGTAGCCCTTGAGATCTCACAGTCATTGCTGATTATGTAACTTCAACATTGTGAACAAGTGGCTTTTTATAGTGCAGTCATCTCGGTTTCTGCTTGTATGTTGTGTCCAGATCTCATTATTCCCCAGGTCTGCTGTCTGTATGTTGGGGGGGGAGGGGTCAAGTAGAGGTTCATTCGGCACTGGAAAGTAGAAGCACACAAGGATTCGGCTGTGCTTCATGTGCGCAGAAGGAGAGCTGGGGAGAGAGGTAGAGGAGAAAGAGAGAAGAAGTGGGAATGGGCCAGGGGGGTGGGGGTAAAAGGGGGGGGGGGTAATTAAGAGGAAATGGAAGAGGTAGATTACAAGGGCAGAATGGGATTCATCTCTACCTGTTGTTTTCCAGATCGCATTCTGATGCAGATCCCCTCTCTAGTCTCATAAAAAGTCTCCACGTGTATCTGAAACCCCAAGGCTGCTGCTGTCTGTGGACTCCAATCGGATTTTAGATAAAAGGCCAGAGGGGTGTCAGCTTTGGAGGGGACACCTGGGACACTCCAGACGCTATGCGAAATCACTTCAGGACAAGCGTTAGTATCCCTTGGGGAAAATGGGTTTTAAAGTAGAGTCAAACAAATGCAACAAAAGCAGACAAAGAGCACCACCAAAGAAGGAGGAGTTGTTTTACACGGATTGGGAGTGAGATCGCAGAGGGGCTGAAAGATTTGCTGAGGCTGTTACCATTCCATCTCGGGACGCTCCCAGGCATCTCCCAGGTGGGAGTAGTGTAACATCAGTTTAAACTTGAACGTTTCAATGAAAGTGCAATTAATACCCTAGGGCCTGAGTGGGACAGGTACAATGAAGGCCTGTGGACACACAGTTCGATGTGCTTTCCTGCTGGAGTGAGCTCCCCAGCGTGCTCACAGGAGAACGGGCTCAGGTTAAATCTCAGTATGACAGTGGTGCAAGTCTGCTGGCAGGCACCCTGGTAAAGTCCAAGGAGCCATCATTGCACAGCAAACGGAGTACAACCTTATTGTTTCAAGCTTACTAACTCTACTGGAGCTTGGCCCATTGTGAAGCACAGCTAGTGCAATTTTATTCCTAAAGACCAGGATCAGATCATATTGCTTACACAATAAAATACGTTCTCATTTCTCCACAATGTCTTGCGTGGCTCCAAATTAATGATCGCGTTTTTATGAGCAGATAATGAAATCTCATTTTAATTGACATGAGAGGAGAAAAGCATTCTTTCGATATATACCCTGTCTACATTCTCCAAACGATACCCCACTGAATACTCCACAGTGGAAGTAAGGATCGCGGGAAGCGGTTGGTGTTTTGCGCTGGTTTTCGTAGGGAGGGGTTTTATAATGGCGAGATGCTTGTCAATCATTACTCAGCGAGCACAGCCTGAGATAATAACACCCTAACGGCCAGCCGGGAAAAGGGATCACACTTCTGTGAATCATTTCTCGGTGTTTAATGGGATGTGTCTCCTTCGTGTGGATTTATGGAGGAGTTCATGTGTCTCTGGGAAAACTGATTTTATTTGCTGTTTCTGTACAGCTTTAACTACACCAGGTGTTGGGTCGGCGGCAGGGGGGGATTTAAGTATCATTTTATTGCTCGACATTTAAAAAATATAAGAAAATTCACCTTAAATCGTTCTAAAGTTGTAAAAGGAAACAGAATGCCTTTACTGAAAGAAGTGCTAAGCAGGGTTGTAATTAACACAGCATTTTCAGAACAGTTTTTAATTTTATTTACTGGTTTTCTACTCCTAAATTAAATAGATTTCAGGAGGCATGTTACTCTCTGCATCCTCGTAGAATTTATGTTCTAGTCCGTTAAAAAGGGTGAGATGGCTATCAAGTCTTGTACTTATTTTCTATTAGTCTATTAGTTGTTAAAAAATAATTTTCGATTTCAGCCAAAACTTGAGTCCTCAAAACACCAGATACATTTTAAGTCCATAATAACAAAATATAATTTGAATGTTATTCTAAATTATATTGGGGCCTAACGTATTCTGTTGTGAACTGGACCTTTCCTTAGGCTCTGTTACAAATGTATCCAGCATAGTGGGCCAAAATAGTTTTTAAAGTAAATTAAAAGCCCTGGATCTGGAGCTGCACTCCTGAGGAAATTCTAGCACCCCTTAAACATAGAGGGTGTGGTGTACCATAGTGGGTAAGCTTTTGTGCTCATAACTGATAAGTTGTGGGTTCGAGTCCCTGCTACAGACACTGCTGTTGTACCTTGAGTGAGGTACTGTACCCCAGGTGCTCTAGTCCAACCTTGCTGTATAAGTGGGAACCAACATTGCTATGGAGCAATAACTGTGAGGGACTGGTGTACCATTCAGGGCGAGAGCCACAAGCTCTCCAGCCCAATTATCGCTGCGGAAACCAGGAGGTGCCCTGGCCTGCTGAGCCACTGTGGTTCTGGTCAGGACTTGATCTTTACCTTAAACACAGGAGAAGCCACAAATGACTATTACCTTGCAGGTACCGTACTGCATAGGATTAAACTGATTAGTCACTATCTTGAGTTGTTGCTGATAACTGAGATAGCTATCATTAGGCTATCATTAAATTATAGACCGATTAGGTTTACCTCAATTACACCTCAAACTAAGGAATAAATTACAACCCAAATAGAAAAGCAGAAATGATTACTTGAGGATCCATATATTTAATATCCTGAAAGGGATTGATCAAGTCAGCTCAGGGGATTTCTTCTAGAGCAGCAACAGCACAAGGATCCGGGGACACGAGGACATTTAGCATAGAGACATCTAAGACACGGAAAAGGATAGACAACACTGCACAGAGCTTTGAGGAAGTCTGGATGCAGAATCATGTGGCTGCAGAATTGCTGACTCCATGGAATTCTTAAAGGAAAGTATGGTCTGAACCTAGACTGGATGAAAAGTCCCATCACATTGCAGATAAACATTGCCAAGTGAGTTTTAAGTGTATTAAGTGTATTAAGGCTGGAAATAATCATACAGCCCCTGGACTGCCAGGAAACAGCCTAGAGGGAACACCAGCATCCTTCTGGTCCTGCTTTGACTGAAAGAGTTGAGGATGAATATTAACTCCTGTTGGCGGGTTTCATTCCTGTGGCTCTGGAGCTTCAGAGGCACAGAGCGCAAGATGCAAATCAGCTTTTCTCGTGAAATTTCTAGGATTTATAGTTTTCATCGTTCATCTGCAGGGAGGGGTGCTGCTGGCGAATCAACGCTCTCCAAACCACAAGCAAGGTGCTCTCTACAACCCACACAGCTCACCGGGCACAAGACGCCACAGGCTTCCTCAAGGAAGTGCCAAAATCAAGACAGGCAGGCCGTTCGTGAGTGAATATGCTCAGTTTCATATTTCTGCAAAGTGCAATGTCACTGGCATCGATCAAGTTCCAAATTCAAAGAGAGTCCTGCGTGTACAGTGACCTGCAGTGTCATGGGCAGTGACTTTTTGTGTCTCCCTGAATACACAGGCAGCATGCAACCTCAGCATCCAAAACCCAGAGATGTTCGTAACTACCTTACGAGGCAATTCAATATTTAAGAGGCCCCCCATGTACTCGCTGATCATGTTACATTTGCAGTAATTCTGTTTACTCAGAGGCTGAAGGGCATGCAGGGCCTCATAAAATATACATCAGTTACAAAAACAAGCAAGGAAGCCTTTTTAATCCCTCTCAGTTATTCTGCACAGGGTGAGGAGTCAGTAGAGTGGAGCAAGGGAACTATTTACCTAAGAGCTGAAGCTGTACAGGATGCGCTACCCAAGCTACGATTGTCTTCTAAATAAGTGTCTTTTAAGTGACTTGGAGTTAAAACAGTAGGCAAATGCGGCAGGAAGGTCTGCAACTTTTCCCTCTTCAGTCACTGTTCACATCAGGAACAGTGAAGGAGAGGCAGGGAGAGGGTCAGGAATGAGCTGGAATGACATCTCACACTGTTCACACCCTTCATTTAGACACTGTCATATCTATCAACGCTATGGTCCATATAGACGGGCAATATGATTGCACTTCTTGCATGAGAAGGTTCGTAGGCTGTACTGGTCTTTTATTAATGACGGTACTGCATGCCTTTGAAACCGCCAGAGCAAATACCATTAAACAAACACTAATTTCTGAGTGCGTTTCACTCCATCGGGCCCATTTATTGAAGCTGTTTAAATACTCATTCTAGAAATACCTGAGGTGAACTGACATGTGATACCTCTTCAGCTGGTAACTGGAGGATAAGGCGCGATCTTAAATGTCTGATTCAAATCACCCCTGCTTTTTTGAAACACTCTGGCCGTATCTACACACGTATTAAAGACAGCGAAAGGGTTGGTTTTGCTCTTTTAAAACTCTCTTTTAGAGAGCCTGGTTTTCAGAAAACTGTTTCACTTTAAGGAAAGTTTTTTTTTTTAAATGAACACCAGATGACCAACCCCAGTCTTCAAAGGAAATGATAATTGCTTAAGTTTAGCTAATTGTTTGGATAAGATTGTCGAATCACTCATTTGTGAGGGAGGGGGGTCTTAATGGTCTTAATCGGGTGTTAATTGAAAAATACTTAGTAGCTGCAGGAAATTAACCCTGGAGTACAGGGGCAGCCCATCCCTGATCTGGAATATGACCTTGTGTGGGGAGTGGGAGTGGGAGTGGGACACCCGGCTCACCACATGGCTGCCCAGCTGCTCGCGTCTCACGTCTAGGCCTGAGCTTCTGAGAATAAATACGCCAAATAAGAAAAGCAGGGAAAATTACAGTTGCATTTTGAAAACGAATGAAAGTAGGCTGCATATAAAGTAAAAATCCCCGAGACCATCTGTTCTGGGAGGGAGAAATTTATGTCCTTCTGTTCTCTGATATAATGGGCTCACACGCAAGAAACCGTTTTTCAAACTCTTTTTACCTCAGAAACCAACGTCTCCGCCTTACCCTTGCGCAAACAAAAAAAACGGAAAAGTACATTTGGAGTGAGTAGGTGGAAAAACACTGTTATTTAAGCCAGTAGGGTACTCCAGAAATGAAGACTGATTTCTAATGAGTTCTGGATTGTTAAATAACACGCAGGGAGAACGTGCTTTTTTTCTTTTTAAATAATGAATGTAGTTAAAAAAAAAACGGAAAGCCGGAGCTTGGTTTAAGTCATTATCTTTAATCTTCCTCCAGAACTGCGCAGTGCCAACAGCACTGAGCACCTGAGCTCGGTGTCTGCCAGCCCACTGCCATTTCACTGCGGGATGACTGCGCTCCCGTTTCCATGGCAATGCCGACCCAGGAATGGGGGTTCCTGGGAGGTGCCGTGCCCCACAGAGAGGGGGGGATTCAAAAGTTTATTTTGGAGTGAATCACATGCTGGGTGCCCGACGGTCTCAAACTGAGTTGCGCTGCCTTCTAACGGAGAGAAAACAGGGTTGTTGGACGGCACGGCCATCTGAAACGCCGGGGAACAGCAGGGCTTGAGACAGGCGTCTGCCCTGTAGGCCAGGGTGCTCCGAGCTACAGGTAGAACGCACAAAAACCCCACAACCGCACCACGGCACCACAAAAGTGTGCCGGAGCACTGAGTCTTGGCTCTTTTCACATCTCATTAATCTAACGTAACTGACTTTCAAGGCTCGAAACAACCCGGCTCCATCACACATGTCTGAACTCCTCCATGTTTACACTCCGTTCTTTTGAGGCTGGACTGACGTTCCTCAGACTACGAGCGACAACTTCTTTAACTCTCCTCAAATCAAAACTTTAAACCTCTTTACGAAGGTCTAGGTCTGATTGCCTACAGCTGTAAAAACCTGTATGCTCTTGGGTTTTTTTTCTTCATTTACAGTACTTCTATTGTAGTTTCTTTGGTCTCTTTTCTTTATTCATGATGTACAGCGTCCTTGGCTATTTATTATTATTATTATTATTATTAGTGAAAGTGGAAAAAAAGGAAAGAGAGGAGCGGTGTGATTGTTGCCCGACGCTGCAGTTGAACAAAAGGCTCCTGAACGGATCCCTCGGAGCTCTGTGCCCATACTGAGACCGGCCAGGTGTGTCACGAGCAGCCCCTCCTGGGGGGATGTGTGCTGGGGTTTCCCAAGGGCCTCCGGCCACACGGCCCCAGATCCTCCAGATTTCACCATGTCAGGAGCCCGGCAGCCTGTCGCCGAGCGTCTCCTCTCCGAATGCGCCCTGCCGCGCTGCTGCAACGGACACTGTGTGAAAACAAGGCTGACGGGCGCTACAGCCATCACATGTATATAGCGCCTTTCACCACAAGGGATCTCAAAGAGCTTTACCCATAGGGGGGACCCCACTTCATCCACTATTGACATGCAGCAGCCGTGATGTCCCAGCAGCCCCACCACACCCAGCAGGTCAGGTGAGATATTACTTCGCACACTGCATCAGCATAAACTACAGTAATGACGGAAAATACAGGGAAGAAATAACCCCACAGGCTCCCCTTTAGATAACAAGAGAATGAGTTTGTTACATAAGGAGGCCCATCAGCAGATCACACACCATTCTAAATGAGGTGATTAAAAGTATTGTTAATTTAGAGCGTCTAAATATGATAAGGATAGTCCTTAATTTCCCAGTGGGCAACCTGCCAACCCATAAAAAACTGAAAACGCTGCCTGATTACACTGTCTCCAGAGGGAAACTCAGTCCCCATAAGTCACTCATCATCGATCAATCCTTGGATGATGGAGATTCTATAATGGGATCTATAAACCAGCATGAACTGCTCCAACAACACTGCACCCCTGCTTTTATTGCAGCAGGACAGCACGTCATGTGCTGCCAGCTTTTGAAACACGCGCCAATAAACAGCAATGGGGAGACTGGAATGATGGGGAGAGAAGGAATTGCTGTCCCATTCAACGCCTCACTGTGAGGGAAAAAAAAAAACCTCTTGTGCCAAATACTCGTCACTTTTCAACGTGTAACGAATGTTTGCCGAAAGTATCTCCCATGAAAGTGCATCAGGATGAATTTGTAAGGTATCCGGGCAGTTTTTCACATGGCTTTGCAAAGTCTTACCGTGTTTTCCCTTGATTTCACTGTGCTTGACTATACCTTTTCTGCAGACAAAAGCAGAATAAAAATCCCCGTGTTGCGAGCACTGCAGATTGAGGGTGAGATGTGGAGGTGACATTTAATCCCCAGCTTTGAGGATCTATTTGAAGTCTGCTGCCTCTCAGCTCTCAGTGACACGAGAGCCTCCTATGGAAAATGTCCAGGTTGCTGATCACCATTGCAGTGCGCCAGATTCTGGAGGTGAATCGCTCTCTCTGTAAAACATCGTTCAAAAGCCTTTGCTCACGGGGCAGGCAGACCACTAATCCAACAATTTGGACAGAGGTCTTTTGGATGGGGGCCTGGGAGCTGCATTTTCAGCTGGAATCAGGAGGGGTCAGGGAGTGACGGAGAGAATTATTAGCAATCCTTTCAATAACATTAAAGCAATTAAGCGTGGACGCTCTTACAAAGCTTGATAATTAGTGGCCAAAACAAAGCCCGCCTTATTCTCACTTTATGCACAGAGCAGCTTCCTTTAAACCTCTTGTCTGTTTAACTGGGAAGAATTAGGCGGCTTACAGCCTAATTAACAACCACAGTGGAATATGCACGGCACCGCACTGTACTGTGCCTTCAAATAACACTGCATGCACCGTGCTGCAGCTCTCAGGTCTGCAGCATGCTGCTTTTTGTATTATTGGAAAAGAATGCTCTGCTGGGTTCTACTTCAAAATACAGGTTATCATGATTCATAAAGTAGTTAGCATTATCTACCGCCCACCAGTCACCACAAGTACGCGTTTGTGTCCAATTCGCGGAACAGGGAATAATCACCGACATGAAAAGGGGCTCAATTACAACGCAAGCAGTGTTTGCATTGGCTGTCTACCGAGTCACACTGTGCATCTATTATCACGAGCGTGATGATTATGATTTTATTAAGCTGAAGCCTTCATCTGTGGTAACTTCCAGATAATAACCGTTTCATACACAAGCTCACAGAAAACCTTAAAAAACCGGTACAGCGTAATATTAAGTCGAGATGTTTTGACAAACTGCAGGAGAAACCCAAAGCTGTATGGCGATGCAGCGGAGGGCTTAATGAAGACATTCCCTCTGCTTGCGGGTCTCTGCGAGTGTTGGAGACTAGAGAGTTTGTATTCCTCACAGCGAGGTGCTGAATGGGACAGTAATTCTTTCTCGCGCTACAATCTCCCTATTGCTGTTTATTGATTACGCCTCTGCCTGAAGATTCTGAAGACAGCAGGGCCAGACGAGTCTGCTGTTTCCGAATCAGAAGGCTTGGCTGAAAGCACAATTATGACATTACTTTTTTTCACCTTGAGGTGCCGGAGTCCTCAACTCGTTTCCTGTCCTGAAAAGACTGCTCAGTAGACTGAGCACCAGCACTCTGGATTTGTTCCATGTGATCCAGGCAGCCATGCAGGGTAATCTGTGCAGAGTGCTTTCTGCTGCCCCTTCCACAGACAGGACCATCAACCTGTCCTGCACCTGGGCCCTTGTCTGAGTTTCGATCTATAATCATTCGGGAGGCAGCTGGGGCTAGGTTTTGTTTGAGCAGTTTCAATCCCTCCCTCCGAGAAGAGAAGAAGCAATCGTGCACATCGTCGGGCAAAATGGGATCCTACCAAGTCCCTATGTATTTCGTTGCACCAGAACGTCCTGTGAAGATAAAGAGCTGATGGCTAACATAGGTCTGACAGACCTTAAAAGGCTGAAAAGTGTAAAGAATACTGAAAACATTTAATCCAGTCCGAGTGGTGTTGCTGGTTTAAGGTTATACACCTTAAAGAAGTTTATATCTTTATCTTTAGTTTATATTCTGTTTCACATGCTAAATGTGGACAGTATCTTTTACTGCTTTGTTGTGATTATTAGGTGTTACCCTTTACTTTCACTGTGGTATGCTCTTGTACATTTCAATAAGGGTAGTGCTTCAACACACTTGTTGTTTTCAAGGAGATTATCTAAACAACATCCATTTCAAACACAGTGTGAGTCACTGCAATTTCTCTGGCTCCAAACCTTAACAAACAAAAAAGGAAGCACACTTTGGGGGTAACAGACTTTGCCTAAATTGCTGTGCATGGCACATAAGGAGAGATTTTAGAAAAATAATTTACAGGTTCAATCCATAGCTATCTTCTAATCAATGCACCAGTAAAAAAAGAGCAAAATAAAAGCTCTTAAACAACGATTTTCAGAGGTTTTTTTGACAATGTTTTGCCCGGAGGGATAGCACAGAGCCAGCAGTATTACAGCTACGTTTTATACAAAGAGAAACACATTCTTTTTAAACTGTCATCGAGAAATCAATTTCAAAGCAGATCTGAAGTTTTTTTCACTTCTTTTCATTTTCTATACACAACGCAGGGCTGAGGTATTATTCGGCATCATTGTATCTGAACTACAGTTTTCCTTTCTTTTCTGTTTCCCTTGTTCTTATCACGCTTCAACACATTACGAAAGAAATATCTTTATTTCACCTCTGTCTCAGTGCTCCGACTGCTAGATTTTTGTTAAACACTCTCATTTTACCACTATACAGTAGAATACGCATTTAACAGGATCTATTTCAGCTTCTGAAGGATGTCTTCTTTCGAAGAGTTCTTTATGATTACCTGACATAAAAAATCTACACTTCAGACTGTAATTAGGACATGCCTGATTTTTTTTTTTAAAAGGGGCTAATACAAGCTTGGCTTTGATTTTTACTCACATCAAGCCAACATCTCATAATGACTTCTTGTAATTTCAAGAGCCAATATTCCAATAGCAAATCTGGTAAAAAGGCGTACTGATTATCTCTTCTTCATTGAACCATTTTTTTAAAGGTAATTATAGCCTGATATACTGTGGGCGTTCTACATACATTCTGATAAAAGCTTTCCCTCTCTAGACATTTACCCTCAACAGCACCTTTGCTAAAAACTCCTTTCTTGTAAGTGCTGCTGGGACATAGGAAGACTCAATACAGCGCTAGGCATTACTGTTACAGCTCTGCAGAGCTATCTGTCAGAGTAATGACAACTAACTACATGATTTAGCACAAGGCTTATCCGGTCTTTTATCATTTCCATATGAATGGAGAAATATCTCAATTTCCCCCCTTTCATTTTGTTAATTATCAGACGGAGAAATCCTAATGATGTTTACCTTTCCTCTCCCCTGTCTTGAGCGATATCAAGAGAGAAGCATCTGGGCGCTCAAACGATCTCACCATCCTGCCAAAACCCACCTCTGCTATCGGTTACATAACTGGCCACATCTTCATGAATATTAATTAAGCTGGTAAATATGATAAGAGCACGATTATTAATTCATTGTCTTTTGACTAACATCCAGTGTGATGTGAGATTCACAGTGACTGCATTAACATTTCTGCTGCCTCCACCAGAACTGCGACGAGGATCGAAGTATTCAGCACCCGGAAATCAATGAACTCAACGGAGAAGGATTCGGATTTCCACGCGGCCTCCTCAACTTTTATTGCAGTTGCTGGAGAGTTCAAAGCAGAGGCCTCATACGTATCCATTTGTACTGGACCAGCAGTCTTACAAATTAGGCAACGTGGAGAAATGTTTTGTGTTCCTGCTCTTCTGTCGGGCAGACCTTGGCTGCCAACTTTCAACCTTTATCTACAAATCCTCATTTTAGGATTGATAGGATTGTAGTTGTTTTTTTTTCCCAAGAAGTATGGGAGGTTCTTACACTGCTGATCGTACTTTGACAACATCACCGTGTTTGCAATGGTCTAATTATTTTTTTCAGTTACAGCGCTGTCATTTGTTCTCCAGACAGGATCAGGTACTGTCACTGTTAGCAGGACAGGATCCACTTTCTTGGAACTGTCTGCGTATTTCAGTTGCCTTTCCTACAATGGGATTTTTATATTCCATGAAGTCCTCAGGGGATTTCTAGGGGATTGTGGGAACAAAGAGAAACTTGCTACATCAAGACTAAAACAGTAGTGTGTTAAGTCAACTCTTCATTTACACATAGCAGAACCGATCTAATAATAATAATAATAATTGCTTACACTTATATAGCGCTTTTCTGGACACTCCACTCAAAGTGCTTTACAGGTAATGGGGACTCCCCTCCACCACCACCAATCTGCAGCCCCACCTGGATGATGTGACAGCAGCCATAGTGCGCTAGAACACTCACCACACATCAGCTATTAGTGGGGAGGAGAGCAGAGAGTAATGAAGCCAATTCATAGATGGGGGTTATTAGGAGGCCATGAGTGGTAAGGGCCAATGGGAAATTTTGACCAGGACACCGGGGTTACACCCCTACTCTTTATGAGAACGCCCTGGGATTTTTAATGACCACAGAGAGTCAGGACCTCGGTTTTACGTCTCATCCGAAGGACGGCGCCTGTTTAAAGTATAGTGTCCCCGTCACTATACTGGGGCATTAGGACCCACATAGACCGCAGGGTGAGCGCCCCCTGCTGGCCCCACTAACACCGCTTCCAGCAGCAACCTTAGTTTTTCCCAGGAGGTCTCCCATCCAGGTACTGACCAGGCTCACACCTGCTGAGCTTCAGTGGGCTGCCAGCTGGGAGTTGCAGGGTGATATCGCTGCTGGTCATGATCTAGTCCTACAACAGCGGATCTGCTAATCTGCAGTTCTGCTTTTATAATTTTATATGTACATAATACATACACTATATGTAGCAGTAGCTTTATTTATAATAATTTTCATTCAGTCTGACTTATGTTCAAAACTGGGGAATTCCGAGATGTATTTCCAACCATAAAATAAGTTATTGACTTTTATAACAAAAGAGGATGACAGATTGCCGATTGTTTACTATACACGAATCAAGAGAAATGCTGCACAGCGAACGTTAGACAATAGATGGCAAGATCACAACACAGGTGTAGAGAGAGAAGTCCTTGGAGCTTGCAAAAAAAATTGGTTGACATTTAGGCAAATATATGTCTATTTACTTACAGGGAAAGCAAAGATCAACCTGTGGGAAATGACAGATATATTTTGCCAGTGAGAGGCTGGGGAAAGGACAGGAAGCTTGAAGCCTTGAAATGTGGCATTCATTAAACTGAGCTGCAGACTAGCCATTGTCTAGTCTGACAATACCTCTGAATGTTCCCAGCCGTGCTTGCTGTGGTCAGGTGTTAGAAAGAATCCCAGAGCCCATTTGGAGCTGTCAAACCTGCCTGAAGAACTTGACACTGCTGTACAGAACAGGACAGGGGCAAAACATGATTTGGTAGAAGTGGGCTTCATGGGTAGGCTAGTTCTTAAAGTTCAGGTGGGTAGCTGCGTCAGCATGCGTAGGCTGCAAAGGAACAAGTAATAGGTTTATTCCATGCTGGAAAAAAAAGAAGAAAGAGAACACAACGTTTCAGCCGTGGAGCCTTCTTCAGGTGAAGAAGAAGGCTCCATGGCCGAAACGTTGTGTTCTCTTTCTTCTTTTTTTCAGCATGGAATAAACATATTACTAGTCAGATACAGGGGACCATAATCTAATAACTAATGTGACCGATAGGGCATGACCTCAGAGTATGGCAGGGCTTTGGGAAGATGGCACAGGTTCTGTGGATAACCTTGGAATGTGAAAGCTGATAAACAGGGTATTCGGAGGATGTAAGTGTAGTTGACCACTGTTATGACGCAGCAAGGTGTTGCGGATAGCGGCGGAGGAGTACAGGCCGAACGCAGAGATCGGGGCTGTGACGCGGCTGTGTGCTGCAGGGAGCTGAGGAGGGTTTTCAGCCGGAACCAAAGCGCGTGGGCTTGCCGGTCTTCAGAGGAATTCAGAATTCAAAGGGAAGGGGCTCATTCGCAGCTCGCTGGAGGTAGCCGAAGGCGCAGTGGTGTGGGGCGAAAGCTGAGACCCGAGAAAGAAAACTGAATAATCTTCTGCGGCCAGAGCGTTGAGGGGGTCTCTGTGAACTTCGAACACACTTTTTCTGCTGAAGCTGCAATATTTTATAAGGTGGACGTCTAGAAATGGTTTGAACTGGGTTGGAAGAATGCTGGACAAAGGGGCTACTATGCAATTCTATACTGTTATATACTGTAGGAATGCGTGCCATGACCCTAAGTAACCAATTGTATTAAAAGAAGTTATCTTGAGAAAACAGGGAAGTAGGAAGATGCACGTGATTTTGGAACACGGCCAATCTGATAAGCACAGGGAAGCGGGATAGAGAACAGAAGATATTTAAGGACTGTTCCACTTCAATTACTTTGAGAAAAATACACCAAGCATCTCCGAGTTTCACTCCCTTGTGCATGAAATCAAAACGTCTTTCAACTTTCTGAGACGCAATGTCTTGAAGGGGAAACGGGACAAGTTTCTCAGACAGGTGAAGCTCCCAGAAAAGTCAGGGTCGTGGTCTGTGGTCAGAAGGACACACAGCAAGCAGATCCTTGAACAGGGGTCGCGCTGGAAGCCTTTTGAGAGTGGCACCCTGGGAATACAAAGGGGAATGTTAATTAAGGAATTAGGTACCTGCCAGGGGGAGGGCCAGACCGAGAGGTGCCTGGTCCAAATCCTCAGCTCCGCAAGAGACCCGCCATTCCTCATAGGAACGACAGGGTTTCCCGGGGCAACCGAGAGCTATGAGCCACCCGCCCAGGCGTAACAACCACATCTGACTCCAGTTAGGCCAGCAGACTAAATGCCTTCTCTGATAATATAGAAACCCCAAGAGCGCTGCATTTTTGAAAGAGGAAAAGATGTTCGGAAAATATCAGATGCTTAATTGCTTCGACAAAGCCGCTTCACAGTGGAGACACAGCAGCGCTGTGACTTTGGTACCAAGTTAATGACTTAATTTCCCCTCTGGCACACTGGTGCTTGCTCTCTCCTGCCTCTCTGCCAGCAATGGACCCTGTCGACCTATTAATTAATGAACTATTCAATCAGTCAACGGGTAAATGTGAGTTCCCCCATTGAGACATGTTTCAGTCTCCCACAGAGAGGGTCCTGTCAGCTCCAGAGAGAAGCAGTAAGCCACAGCAGTCCAGATACAGACCTGGAGGGACAGGGCATGTGCTGTTGTAAGTCACATTGAAGCAGCACCAGCAAACTGCTTGGGATAGGAGTCAAAACACTTCAGATCATGCAGGAAAGGGCTGGGCATTTCTGATGTAAGCCAACCAGAGCTCTGGTATTGAAGCCTTGAAGATGCGAGTTTCATGTGAGTCCATCTTCGCAAACAGTCAATTCAATGAAGAAGAGTCAGACTGAGTGAAAATAAAATTACATTCTGGCCCATAAGGATGAGTTGCACATCTGTAGCACAAAGTCTTCAAACTCTATTCTTCTGTTTTACAGGCAGAACATATAAAACCAAAGAAGTCTAGGTGAAAGCAAAGCAGAAAAATATATATTTTCCTCAGAAGATCCATTATTCTTCGTTGGCTTTAGCTGTATTTCATCATCTTTGAAATACTTTTCTAATATATCAGAAAGATTTAAAATCCCTTTATGGAACTGCGTAAGTTTTTTGAAGACACTGCATTTCTTCTTCTCAGACTGTATAAAACCATTGACACCTGACAGAACTCTCACACTACAATGGCTTTCCTGGTCTTTGCTGAAAAGTCAGATTTAAGCTTTTAAAGAAATTGCAAAACTATCTACAATAACCTAAAGAGTTAATACAAGTCAATGGAAAGAAGGTTTTTGTACACATGTATACTTTTACTGTATGTAATAATAATAAAAATAATAATAATAATTGCTTACACTTATATAGTGCTTTTCTGGACACTCCACTCAAAGCGCTTTACAGGTAATGGGGACTCCCCTCCACCACCACCAATGTGCAGCCCCACCTGGATGATGTGACAGCAGCCATGGTGCGCCAGAACGCTCACCACACATCAGCTATCAGTGGGGATAGATGGGGATTATTAGGAGGCCATGATTGGTAAGGGCCAATGGGAAATTTGGCCAGGACGCCCCCTACTCTTTTCGAGAAACGCTCTGGGATTTTTAATGACCACAGAGAGTCAGGACCTTGGTTTTATGTCTCATCCAAAGGACGGTGCCTGTTTACAGTATAGTGTCCCCGTCACTATACTGGGGCATTAGGACCCACATGGGCCGCAGGGTGAGCGCCCCCTGCTGGTCCCACTAACACCTCTTCCAGCAGCAACCTTAGTTTTTCCCAGGAGGTCTCCCATCCAGGTACTGACCAGGCTCACACCTGCTGAGCTTCAGTGGGCTGCCAGTTGTGAGTTGCAGGGTGATGTGGCTGCTAGCCAAAAATAAATAAAATAAATAAAATAAATAAAAGTTGAAGAAGGTGCCTGATTTGGACAGAGATGCAGCATTCTGGAACAAGCGTGACACAAAACCTTGCCTCCCTCCATCTTTTAGCCACCAGACAACAGCAAAACAAGCTGCTAGTCAATCACCCTGGAAAGGGCTGGGCAGGCAGAGAGTGGACAAACTTTATCTCTATTAAAGGGACAAACCCAAAGCAGAATGCATTCTATGGGTTCAAAGGTCACCGTGAATTTGAAAGGTTCAAGAGTTTATTCACTGCAGTCGTTACTCCCGGAGGCATAAATATGGGCCTTATTAAACCGAGGCCTAAGTGCATTTTTACATCCATTACTGGAACCAGAGACCAGCACCAAGCTGTACCTGGATCAGTAGTCTGCAGCCGCCTGCATGTTAAGTTGTTAAATGCACAGTAGGGACCACTACACAAATTTCAGATTTCTGGTTTATGGAAACACTGAATACCGAGATCCTTTTTTATTGTATTCAAACCGGCCACGGCAATCCCTCCCTCCGCCCGCGATCGACCTCCTTCTCCATCAATCAGACGACACAAATGAGAAATGCTTTCGGGGGACGCGAGAGAAGGAGAAGGGCTGCGATTCATTATGCCGGGATCCATAAAGCAAAGCTCCTCTGGGGAAGAGAGAGCTGAGCTTCAAGATATATAATCGAGCATCAGTCAATCCACCGAGAGCATCGCGTCCGAACCTCATTTGCTGAAAGGAGAGAGGGGGGAAAAAACACTCTTGGAAGGGTCACACGGACTGATGGCGCTCAGGTGTAAGCTCACCGAGTCCGCTTGAGGAGGTAAAAAGGAGATGAGGGAAGCGAATGCGACTGTTTTACGTGGTTTTCTAGCCGTTAAGCAATGCTTGGGCCCCCAGCCCCGATTTGCGACACTCTCCGCATCGTGAGCGCACAGCTAACTGCTCTCTCGGGTTCTCCCCCCATCTGACGGGCGTCCTGCCTCCCTCTCTCGAGCTCCAGTCCATCTCCCGGGCCGCCTGCTGGTGTCAGAGGTATCGAGCGCCGCCGCTCACAAACCGCTGATCCCCCCCCCCAACGGCTCTCATCCTCACAGATTCCTCACTTTCGTGCAAGAGAAGCACTTTCGGAAGGCAGCAGAGGCCGAGTCCTGTCTGCTGCAAGCGAGTGGGACAGAGGCTTTCGGAAGCACGAGCTAAAAATAACGATGGAAAAAACACATTACTTTACAAAATACATTTAGACATTTTCGACTTCCGACGCCAGCGCAGAATGATTCTAGGTCTTGCTAGTTGCTAGTGGCGAGATAGAGCGAGGATAATAATGTTTACAAGTGAGAGGAAGCCATTCAGCACATCTACCGCGTTTGTTTGTGTCTGGGGAGCTCTTCCGGCTGTTGGGTTTCGTCAATTTGCTTTCAAAGGCAGCTTTTTCCCCCCCACACAACATCTCATTAAAATAAATTAGGCAGCACTGGCCATTTCGGAAACCCCCATTACCGCCCTCCATATTGTGGTCTGGATCTACAGCACGAGCTCCGCCATCTACAGCCCTCGTATCGGTACGAGGGAGAAAAAGGTCGCTTCTGTGAAAATGTGCACCGTCCTGGAGGCTGAAGGTGGCAGCCTGTGAGCTTCTCGGCAGCTCCGGCAGAATTAGCGGTGCACGGGAGAAAGGGAGATTAATTGTCTGGCCCGTCCTGTCCCTATTCCGAGTGATTTAATGTTATGATTACAGGACACGGCCCATAAAGGCTCATCGTGGCGGGGGCTTTATTGTTTGTGCCGGCTCGTGGTTCAGGATCAATGGGGCGAGATATGATGTGTCAGCACCCCTGAACCTACCATCGCCCCACCTTCCTCTAGCAGCTTCGCCACCGACGATATGGCGGGAGATCCCAGCTGCCTGCCCCCCTGAGGAGCTGTTTGCTCATTTCACTGGGATTGACCCATCTGTGTGATTCTGCTGTAGCTGCGGCAGCAACAGGATCAGCCTGGAGACTCACCAGGGGCCCTGCGTTAACAAAATCTTACAGCCTCGCACCCGCTGTGATCCCATTTCACTGCACATACATATCACTGCCACTGGGTTGGTCTGCATTTGCATTTTTCTGTACTGTCTCAAGCAGAACTGGATTGCATTACAGAACTTGTAATCGTTTTTTAAGCAGATATTCTTGCTGTAGCCCCTTGTAATCCCTCCTAAATAAAATTGATAAACGATCATTTATTTTTTCACAGCACATGAATTTCTTAAGCATCCTCAGAATCTTTCAGCTCCAGCAGAATCTGTTAAACTGCGTCCATGACTGTGTCTAAGTTGACGGTATCGAGAGCCGATCGTGGTGGTTAGTTTTCTGAATACCCCCAGGAGGGCTGTCTCTAAGAGAGATGAGCTTCTCGGTTCTGAATCTCACTGCTCAGTATCCCCTGGTTTTTGTCTGAACTGCGTTTTCCGTTTTTGTTTATTGAAGTTTTAACTGAACTACTAATTGGCTTAGACAGAGCCTTTCACGATCTGAAGATCCTATATGGGATTCAAAATTAAGTTCAGAATTCTTAGGTCACCTGAATTATCTCTGACGAACTAAAACATGCCTAATTAAGATCATTAGTACAGTGATGGGTTTAATCAACTAATTGACAGCTCAGCTGGAAGGAAGGCTAGAACACACTGGCATAATGAAGCGTGGGATTGTGAAAGTCTCACCTCCTCCCAAAGTTTTCCCAGCGATAGACAAGAGCAGAGGGCTGCCCTGGCTTGCCCTCTTCTCTGAGTACACGCTACCATCATATAACCTTTCGTGCTCTCAGCCGATGGCTGTTCCACTGCAAACAGGAGGCAGCACTTTTTAAACTTTGCATCTTATCTCCCCACTTATTACACCAGAGTCTGCCCGTGTCTGTTTTTTAAATCCTGCGTTCGAGAATGATCTCTTCGAGTTACCATTTTCACAGCTGTAAAGAGACAGTTCGTGTCTAAAGGCAATGTGTAAACATTATCTCGTATTGCAGAGAATATACCTTCTGGTCCAAGCCTTTCAACCAGTCATCTTTTTCATTTGACTGCTGAATAAATTATGTTTCCCAGACAATTAGAGTGTTGGTTGTTATCCAAAACCTGAAGTGGGAGAGACTGGGAGGCCTGGTTTGGACAATCTTGTGCCCTCTCATATCACAAAGCACTAAAAAGCAATTATAATGAAAAAATGTATAACAGATTTACAGCATCTCAAATGCAAGTCGCTTCAAAGCGCAAGTTGGGTAGTAAATTTGGTGTAGAGTTTATTTTCCCCAACACTATTTTGTGACTGCAACACAGAGAAAGAAATGGTTAATACTGAGGTTCTGCCCTGCTAATCTAACAGTCTAACATCTAACAAACCCTTTCATGACTTTCGAAAGAAAATTGTACTCGGTCACTGAAACCAGGGCATTTCATTGACAGGACTGCAGCGTGATTTATCAGACGCATTGTGCATGGCCAGGTCTTTGCAAGCAGAACCTCTCTTCTCCATGTTTTTAAAGATAACACAGCTATACTATATGTCCCAATGAGGCCCAGCCACAACTAATCTAAGAAACAGAATAAACACCAATTACTGTTCTGCCAGTTACCATATATTATAGTGCCAGATTTTTGTACTACTGATGTATGCGATTTTACTCCTTATTTTAGGTATTGGAAGGTGAGGCATTTCTCAAGGATTTTCTAAGTCGTCACATGGCTGAAAAGTATGTCTAAAACACAATAAAACCCCTCTGTACCTCCCACCCTCCCACAAACCGTTCCCAGTGCTGTCATTTTTTTCTATAACAAAGCTATTTCTAAATCTGCCAACATAGATGAAATATGATAATATTTATGCTTCCTGGGGGCAGCAAGGAAATCAATATCCTGCTCAAGACAAGATCTCTCTGCTTGGTATTTACACATCGCCCATAGAGGAGAAGCGAGGTTCTGAGGCTCTGCTTTTAACACGAGGATGACAAAAGTGTGTTACGTGTTACAGCTCTGAACAGGGGCATTATTTTTCCAATCATCATCCAGTCCTTGAGATGTATTTACAACATGAAAACATGAACAATCCCACGAAAGCCATTATTTGAAAGCGTTTTACAGCGTGTAGGTACGGACAAAAAAAAAACAGCCAACGTCATTTCGGAGAGCTGGTCACGTAGCAGCACATCAAAACACAGAGCGCTTTCTCCCCGCTCGGAAACCGAAAGCCAATTTTCTCCTTTGCGCTTGGCCTTCAGCCTTTCAGAAACTCTAAAGAGAGCCGTCCACATCCGCTCCCCTTTGTCCTCGTGTTTTATTTTCTCAAAAAGGAGCCCACAATGCGGCGTTGAAAATTACAGACATTAAGAAAAGCAAACACGGGGGACAGCGAAGGGAAGGAAGAAAGCGTTCCCTGCGAGAGAGACGAGCGGGGGCGAAAGCAGACAGAAACCCTGTCCTGTTTCCCCTGCAGTGTGAGCCTCTCCGTTCAGTCAAGTTATTCGTCACCCTGACAGCAGCGCCGGCGGCGGCAGTCAGAGCTTCACAGAAAACACGACCTCCATCACAGCAGCCGGCACCTACGCCCTCCACGGCTTTAGAGACGGGTCCAAGGCACGCACACACCTCTCTATTAGCCCCCTTCTAAACTGAAATAAACACCGCATGGCAGAATTTTGCCTCAGCCGACACAGATATTTGTGGATAAAGGCGCTTCTTATTCAGGCTCATTTTCACAGCTGCTTAAGGAAAGTAAGCTCGGATGACCGTGCGCACAAGGCAGCTCAGCACGAAGGCACGAAGCATCAGACGCTCCAGTTCTCCGCAGATTGCTCGGGCTTTAAGACGCACGTTTGCAGTTAAGCCAGGAGAGGCACACTCGTCCCTGCCGTCGCACCTGAAAACGCAATGGCAGGAATCCCGCCCTGCCTTTCAGGGAGCTAAAAATGGCTCCTATTCAGCAGGGACGGCTCCGTGGTGGATTCTAATCTCCACGCTACCCCGCCAGACCCGCTCTTCGTCCATCTTCCAGAGTGGGAGTCTAATTATCCGTGCTCCTCATCTTCCCATTCCTCCGCAACCGAGCCAGCCAGCCAGAATTGCTGTGACAGACACGGATTTACTGCACGCTCTGCAGGGGCTCAATCTGCTGGAGCCGAAACCTCCGTGTTTAATAACGGAACGACGTCCTTCCCTCTTCGGCTGATTGAGGGACCAAACCAGGGAAGACCTCCGGGAATTAGTGATGGAGCCCATTCCAAGCTAGCAGGCTGGTTTACCCCACTGAGAGAGAACAGTGGAGTATCAGAGCTCATATAAATGATAATGGCGTTGAAACTGATAGCTGGTGTGACAGTTGTGGCAGTGGATAGACACCATTAAAAGTATACATGGACCACATCACAAAGCCATGCTTCTTTCTTCTGTTCTAATACACTGCCAGCTGAGACATACACAAAAATATATGCAAGGTGTGAGATTGCACATTTTGTTATGCTCCCATCTTTGAATGAAAAGCACTTTGACCAAAAACAAAACCCACAGATAACTGTATTTTCCCAAATCTCCAGAATTCAATATTCGATTTTTAGGTATATACTTTATAAATATCTAATATATACCATTTCCAATATACTCTCTCTGAAAACTGCTTTCATAGTCAAGGGTGAGACAATCCATTATAGAGTTACTTAAAGTTGCAGGTTCATTGTTGGCACTGCTATAACAAGCCCCGATATCTCTGAACATAGTTAATTATTTTAACTCTTACCTTAAGCCTTAATTCTAAATGTACATTAATACTGACGTTCTCTCAGGTGAAAAATAGTTCCTTTTGAGATGACAAGGACATCAAGAGTGTTGCTTAGGAACTAAAACTCTTGATGTACTGTATAAAGACTAATGACTTCATTTTCAGACTTCCACTGGAGCCTGGCCTCAGCGTTGCCGGGGGTAACTGCCTGACAGGTAGATAGACTTTTTCAAAGGACGTCCAACCCAGCTCTCGCTCTGTGAGACTCCCAGCATTCCCTGAAAGATGTACTGACCCAGCGATGTATGATGTACTTACTCCAATCTCCTTCGACCTGCTTCAGCAGCATGATGTGTACAGAACACACACCTACGGGATCATCCAGCTGGGAAACACAACATCAGACGTGTTTCCTGAACAAGCTCAGTGTAAACAGGTTCCATTGGGAAGAATGATACGCAAGGTGCCAGTCTAGGCTATGTGCCCAATATGGTGTTAGATCAAATCTCAGTTCTGCTGGGCAACATCAGCTGAGCAGTAGTGGAGGAACAGAAATGAGGTAATTTTCTGTTTACATATATTGGGAATAATAATTCAGATAATTTTGCTGTTCTGTTAGGAATTACCAATTGTTTCTGAGCTTGGCTCACTGCTAATGCCCTGCAGACTGTACAGGAGGAGCGAGAGCCTGTGTATACAGTTCCTTGGCACACCAACTTGTCAGTCGTTTCACAGGGTGTGTGCTCCACAGTGTCTGACAGGAGAGTCCCCTCTTACTCAACGACAACACTGCACTGCTTATTTTGGAAAAGCTGCCACTGGGTTACTGATCCAGTTATTCTCTGACCTGCATCCATTTAAAGGGGAACTGCAATTTTTACATTTCGGGGTTATAATGAATCGACAATGATGAGTGCATTTCAAACCTACAATGAACGTATCAAGAACACGATTCACATCACGAGAGAGAGCGTTTCAATATGTGCGTAGCGCCATATTGCCACCACTGTCTGCGATTCAGAATGAGGCAACAAAACGTCCAATGATGCAAAAGCGGCCATATTACATTGTGAACATGCTTTAAACCAAGCAAATTTCATTACTATATGAATAGTATTTTTTTTTCATAAAACAAACACAATACAAGGTGACGTGGTTTTTAGATACTTTTAAATATGCCAAAAAAACAACAACCTGCCAACCAACTAAAATACACTCAATAATTATCTTTGTTAGGAGACCATGTTTCTTATTTGCTTACAGTGACTAGGGAGCAGGAAGGGCCACTTTCACATCACAACTTGTGCAAACTCTCGCTCTTGACCGTGGCGAGACCAGTGGTTTCTCGTTTGCTTGCAACAACATGGCAACCCTACAGTACTCTCACAAAGTTCAAGACTTTACACTTTTTTCGAAATTTGTGAAATTTTGTGATTTCATCCATGAATTGATTTTGTTACCGAAATTTAAGAACCGGTCAGAGAAACTGGGACTCCAGCTCCCCTTTAACTCTCTTGCTGTGGTCTAAAGAGCACTGCAAGCTTTAACTGCAGTCAGAGTCAACCTGCGTTGACTGTAGCCTGCGAGCTATTTAGCTCAATGTGCTCAATGTGCTCACCATTGAGAGCACCTCGACCAGTTGTATCACTGTTTGGTTTGGGAATTGCAGCGCTTCAGACCACAAGACCCTACCACAAATTGTGGAAACAGCTGAAAAGATCATTGGAGCCTCCCTCCCTTCCCTTCATGTCACCTATCACAAACACTGCCTACACAGGGCCTCCAGTATAGTAGATGACCCCTCCCACCATCTGGGAAAAGATATCGCAGTGTACGGGCCAGCTCCACCAGACTCTAACAGCTTCTTCTCGCAGGCTGGCAGGCTCCTCAACACCCTGGAATCTACAGTACTTGCACCCACCCCAATTCCAGAAACCCATATATATTGTGTATATATGTATTTGCCGTGTAATTTGCGCTATCTGCACTATGTGTATCCTCTCTACAATGTCTACGTCAGTGTCCTGTCTGGATTTGCACCGTGGGCCAGGAGGAATGATATTTCGCTCCACTGCATACCTGGAATGACACATAAACGTGAACTTGGACTTGAATTTGAGCACTGAGTGTGAGGAACCTGCTGCACGTGGAATCACGCTGACTTGCTCCACGTGCCAGTGTTGGGTGGAAGACTTCCTCAGTGGATGCTATCTTTCCTGTTGTTTGTTTATTTGCGTTCATTCGGCTGTCGCATCACATTGTGCATGGGGCATGTAATTAATCTGGGGGAAGTTCCGTGTTATTAATCTTCGAGAGCGGCGTATAATTAATCTTCATAGCCCGCTGCTCTCGTCTCCAGACGCACGTCTTCACGGGACGAGGTGCCGCTGAGGGCTGTTTTGAGGGCCTGGGGTCCAGGAATCAATATCCCGTCACTGGGAACCATTGAAATCAATATCCTGGCTTGATTTTCTCACCTCTTACTCTGCACATTTGTAATGAGAGTCCACAGGGCTGGGTGCTTGAAGTGCAAAAGCATCAAGGGTGGTTGTCACAGCAATGGCAGTCTTGCTTTCCTCTCTCTCACCAAGAATAAAAATACAGCGGCTCTCCAAAAGGTACAAACCTAGAGGACATTTTCGTTTTTAAAGTTAAATGTGGCGATGTTGTTCTTCTAAATGTCCTCCTTATTTGGATACCACTCTGAGCTGAAACTGAGGACTGTGAACCAGGGCAAGATCTGTACTTGCTTTCTGAAAGGTGCATTTTCAGAGCCTGCTTCACTCTGAGAGTCCTTAAGAGCTCACAGCCAAGGTAACACTGACTGGAGGAGTGATGCAGCTCTCACTGACTTTACTGCAAGCCCACTGGTGCCTGGAATGTCTCAACGATTACTGTTGCATGGCAGGTTGAAGATACTGCACCTAACTCAATCCCATCTAGTTTTGATGGACGTCTTCCCTAATTGTTCACTGTTGCTTCGGGAATCTTGATGACAATCAGGTAGTAGAGCTGATCTCTAAAGCAACCTGATCTAGATCTAGGTCTGGGCTAGAGGGCTCAATACCTGAGCACATACAGCACATACAGTATTAATTTTTCATACTTCATGTTTATTTCTTTCAGACAAAAAAGAATCCCCAGCACAGATAAGGTGTTTCAAGTTTTTCAGTCTCAGGAATATGGTGTTTTATTTATACCACTACACAGTCACAGTTTCTGCCACCTGAGGCTGCTTTCCAAAAAAAGATGGTCTCATAATATCAATAGCCAGAGCACAATAACGAGGAGACGATACAGGAGTGACTTTTGGCAGAAGTCAGCAGAGTCCCTTCCAGCAAAGCAGCTCTGTGAGAAACTAAAAATATATTTTGGTAATATCGGAAGTTATGGACAGTCAGGTATCAAAAGCTAAAAAGGCATTCCTACGCTGTACAAAAAATATTGCCACCTTTCCTTCAGAAAAGCAATAGTAGTGTTTTGTCAAAAGCAGTCTGTATATAGGTAGAAAAGGAGACGCAGAGGGGAAAGCATTCAGATCGATTTTAACAAAGGCTTCATCAAAATGAGGAATGGTTTAACTCACAGTCCATTTGAGGAAGATTTCTCTTCTTTTCACTTGTCCTTAACGAGACACGAGATACCAGCACAAAGCTATTGCATAATACATTGCATCCTTATGTGGACAAGGGAAAGCCTTTTTTACCAGACAAGCGTTTTTATTTTGTCAAGTCAAAAACTAAACACATAGGCAACAGATGAGGACGTAAAAGGTAATATCCCGGTTAAATTACTTCCAAGGGGAAAGTATTTAACCCTGAAAGGATCACAGTTCTGTCCATCTGATGCCTGAGATTTTGATGGTTATGGTCTATTTTGTCTTTAAAGAGTGCTCTTCTTTCTGCATCTTCCTATGCTCACTGCTTGGCCCAACTAATGAAACAAGCTATAAGTGTACATCAGGACTGCATCACCCTCTGAAGACCCCTTTTCTCCAGACTACACCTACAGCTACTGTCCCCCACAGAGGTGGTACTGCAAACTACTGCCGTATTGCCTCTGTATCCATTAATCATTGTCTTTTATTAAAAGTGTGACTCTGTTCTAATCGATTTAACTGCTACAAATCTGTCCTGCACAGGGAGAAGAAGAACCTGTGAATACTTGTCAGAGTCCCTTGGTCAGCTGGCAAGCTCCAAGCTCTACAGTGCCTAAGAGGGGAGCTTGTGCCAACTGAAAGGGTGTTGCAGCTCTGTCTGGCACCACTGCCAGCCCACAGGTGCGAGACCTGGCTGGCTCATCATAAACCAAACGTTCCCTGTTCAACTCTGGTCAGCTCATCCCTGTCAGCGCTCAGATGATTGTACAGTGGCTTGGTAAATCCCACGCAAAGCCCAGAATCCGCCGGGCTGTGCCACTGGATTATCAGGCTCAGTCCAACAGCACCTCTGCTTATCGATCTACTAAGGAACTGTCGTTTCAGATGTTTTTGAAAGATTCCAAAAAACGCACCCCGTGATTTTTGTTCATTTCAATTTTGGACGGCCTTTACTGTAGCATTGTGCTCAGCAGCTGACCATAACAATTGTAAACAAGTCTTAAATATACAAGACCTGTTGCCAAGAGCTCTATAATACAATAAATCGACTGGGATCTGTGTCTGATTAGTGTCTGAGCATTACAAAAAAGTAATAATAAAATTAATAATGAGCTTCAATAGCACCTCTTGAGCCCTCACAGAACTGAGTGTTATTTTCCTGAATAAAGCCTGATTTTCCACCCTGCGCTACCTGGTAGCAAATTCTACCACAACTGTAAGCAGACATCTGAGTCACAGGAGTGGCTTCAATTAGCTGTTGCAAAGAACTCACCTCCTCTGTTCTTTTCTTAATGCTATTGATCATAATCCCAAGTGGTTTTATCCTACATTCTCAAGAGACAATTTCTAAATCATCAGATAGCAATCAAGGGCCTACTCAACAACAGGAGACGTCTTATTTTAATTCAGATTTCCTCTTTCTCTCTCTCTCCGCGTTCTGCTCCAAGGTGCTGTTCAAAATCTGATTCATTAACACACTAAGATTAGAGAGTTGTTGGACTAAGTTTTGTGTTGTGTTTCAGGGCAACAATATGCCTAAGATAATTTCTGCAGCAGTCTTCAATCGAAGTGAAAACATCTTGATATATTATTGAATCAAGGCTATCTGCATTTAGTGGTTTTACATGGTACATAAATTACAGTCTTTGGTCTGTTAATTGGAATGAATAAATGACAAGTGTGCGAGAACAGTTCTCTTCGCTGGGAGGCCTTGGGAGCTTTGTTGTCTTTACTTTGGTAAAAACAGCAGAGAGGGCATTTTAAATTTGCACACATTCAAAAATGTACAATTCATGGCATTAGTGTAATAAAGTGGTTTATACAATAAAACATTGTGCCTTGTCCCTATTGAAGTAACACTGGAAAAGGTCTAAATAGCAGTGTCCTGTCTTAAAATAAGACACCAGTCATAAAGTACTGACTACCTCAGAAAATGTACCATTATGCAGAAAAATCAATGACATTCCAGCAAGATACGAAGATTTAATAATCCAACAATATTCGTTAATCAATTATATTGATCACAGGATGTGACATTCTGTAGGCTAAGAAATAAATATCCTATTTTGCACTCCTTTGGATTAAGCCTTTACAATAAATAGTTATATTATATAGAAGTTCAAGTAGTTAGCTGCGTCAGCAGGCGTAGGCTGCAAAGGAACAAGTAAAGGTTTATTCCAGGCTGAAAAGAGAAGAAAAGAAACATAACAATTCGGCTTCAGGTGACACACCCGAAGAAGGCTCCACAGGCAAAACATTGTGTTTCTTTTCTTCTCTGTTCAGCATGGAATAAACCTTTACTTGTTCTTTTATATTATTTCGTACGACATACTGGAACTTAGGAAAAGAGGTAATTCCTTCAAAAATTAAATTTAGGCTTCTGCTTCTTGTATCCTATCAATTTTGCAGTTGTAGATTGTAGAATATTAATTCTACCCTCAGTAGCACTAAATATTACTAAAAGGTACATTTCTTGCCTGAGCCCCAAACAAAAATTAATCAGACCCACAGCAATTCATTATTTAATCTTCTTCAGTGCATTACAGCAGGGCCCAGAGCTCTCTGTTGCCATCAACCAAGTTTTAAAGGCAAGTCTGGGGTCTTGCTGATGGATGCTCTTGTAAAAGAGTTCTGACCTAGAATCTCTCAATAATATGACATGTGTTGGCTCCAGCCATGCTGTCATGTATAATGGGCTGGCTGCTCCTGCAGTGTGCAGCACTCTATAAATAAAGAGCATGCAGAGGTGGCTAACAGGGTTTATAGAGGGTTCCAGTTAACTGGAGCGATGCTTCCCAGATATAAAATACTGTACTTAGACTTCAGCTGCTGAGACAAGACGAAGATTCTTGGCACTAGCTTGCGTAATACCAAAGGAAACACAGCCTCTGTATGAAAGGTTTGCCATTTCCTGATTCAGTGATTCGGAAAGTCCAGATTGTGATTCAGGACTTTTCTCAAAGTCTAGATCGGCGGGGCCCAGGCACGGTTGTGGCTATCCTTGCAACACGCAGACCATTTTGCGGGATTTTCTCCCAAGGAAAATGAACTTGCTCAGACACCAAACTGCCCCTCCTTTCTAGAGTGCTTTCAGATGTCTTGACACGAACGGCACTTCATAAAATTACACTCTTCATCTTGTCCTTCTTCACTTTCATGTACGTCAAATCGCAGTGTGATTTGCTTAATGTGTTATGTGTTTGTTTTCTCCGCGTGATCTGTTTTATTGCCTCTTGTGATGACATTGCATCACGGACCAGCCAGGATCCCTGCAAGCAATGGTCCCTGACTGTAGGTTATTTCTCAAATCCTTCAGTATCCGTCCTGCCTGTCCTTGCTGGTTTCATTCCGCATCATTTCATATCAAGCTTGTCTATTCAATTCCCATTGACTGCTGAATTATGCGTTATTGGACAAGGACTTGAGCCAATGGGAACACAAAGTCCCTGTAACTCTCGGTCTGATCTGCCTCCTGTCTCGCCCTTGTCGGCTTTTCTTTACAGCAGCCAGTGTCAGTGAGTAAGTCAGTGATTTTCTCTAATTGAACTGGCTTCCACGTTTCCAGAGATGCCTGCAGGGAGCTAATTACCTCCTTATCTGGCTGCAGCGAGACAGCTTTGCTCTCAGGAGTTGGGACTTTTGTGAAAGTTGCCGTGTAGCTTAGAGCTACAGCTGGTAAGTACCAGTGTGCTAAATACTGAAGCCAGGATGAGCTGCTTGAGGCATTGAAAGCACTCTTAGGAACAGGACTGGTTAATTCCATACCCCAAAGGCGAAATAGAAAATGTACATGATTCCTACATTAGTCCTACAAGCCACCCACAAATATCCTGAAAGATTTTTATAGGCTTTAACTTTTGTTGCCACTCCTGACAAGAACGATCCCCAGTTCTCAAACCTATCAGAAACCTGATACCACATGATCCCGCTGTCAATAGGGAATGGCACTGGATAGCCAATACTGCAAACCCTTGTGGAATACAAGGATTTTAGCCTTGCTAACCAGTTAAACATTTGACAGTATATGCTGCCCAAATGGGCTTAATATCCACCTTAGTGGTTGTTTCCAATATCTAGGCTAGTGCGTATTATTACTAACAGCAGAAATAGAAAATGCAATGGAAAATACAACTAGAATTCTATGTGGCAGCCCTCTGAGAGTCCTGGTGAACTGCCAGCAATGGAGCTCCAGTGTCGGTGCTCAAGGCTCAAGACAGCACAGCATGAGCTCTGATATGACTCTCACAAGGTGTGTATGTGCATGCACGTAGCCTCCGCACTCACTGGTGGCAGATTTGTCTGCTGGAGGCCAAGGAAAGGCCAACAGTACATCAGAAAGGATGTTGAGGACAAAAAACAAATCAAGCATCAGATGCTTCAGGCTTGAAGACACTAAACCACAGTAAAGTTCTGAGTGCTTGCTGGGGCTCCACCAGGTCTTGAGAGTCTAAAGACGCCCTAGTTTCCATGTCAGCCCACTTTGAGTACTTCCACTGAATCAGTCATTTGGATATGAAGTCAAACCACTCTTCGGTTTTTGACGTTTTAGAAACGCGCCTCTAAAACCTGGACCCCCATCCTCAACCCTGTGACAAAAATTCTTCTACAGTAAATGGCTTTTTTTTTTACTTTTTAACTTTCGTGAAGCCCCTACAGAAAACAAGAACAAGAACCACAAGAGAAATGAACAAATCAAGCACATTATACCCTGGCGGTCTAAACACATTGGACATATAGACTACAAGTAGCCACAGATCCGGCTTCTTGCATTTCCTTTCTTCTTCGGGCTTGGAGTGGCCCTCTGATTATTTTTCTGCAAGGAACGTAATGCATTGGCGTGAGACTCGACATGCGGTGGCACGCCGCCCCCTTTTCTTATGCGAGTCTGGGGCAGCCTCAGCATTGATGTTGGTCGAAGCCCCCTACCCAGAAGCCAGCTGCGCAACCGAACGAGCTGAATGGGTCGCTTGCAGACTCTCATTTGTGTCCTCCCCGGCTGCACGGAGACTCCCACTCCCTCCCAGCGTTGCCCGACCTCTTAAGGCACGTGCCTTTGATCGGTCTGCCTTAAACTCTCTATTTTCCAGCTCTTTAGTATTCGTTCAGTCAAGGCTCCTGCGCCATCGATCGCAGACCCTCCCCCCATTTCCCTCGCTGAGCACAGCCTTGGCTTTCTTCAGCTCAATCTGCCAGAGCGAGCACAGACACACAGGGAATAAGTAATGCTTTTTAAAGACTCCCTATAGACACGCTCTGTTGATAAAAAGTGAAATGATTTACTGTTTATGGACGCACAGGTGTTTTCCTTGAGTAATTAAGCATGCGACAGAACAAACACTGAGGGTTTTCTCTGACGGGGGAATGCCAAGCGGTAGCGAAAGGCGTTTCGTCCCAAGACCCTCATGCACTTGATCTAATTATTTGGTTGAGAGGAATGGTTTGAACCTTTTCACCCTCTCTGATTCGTGTAAAGCTACGCGATCCATTGTTAAACTAATCTTTTAAGTCCTCGAAAGGATTAAGGAGGATAATGAATGCAATTTGTGCCATCTAGCTGATTTGATGGGTGGGAGATTAACGATCCAAGAGTTTTGGTCAATCGATTGTTCAAGTATCCCAGACAGTGAGCTGCAGCCATTTGATTATGAAGCTGCTATCAGTCTCCCACAATTCTTGTGTAAGGTAGTTCTTGCTTTTCTTCTTTGATATTTACTTACTTTTAATGATGATATGTAAAGTGTCACACCTACAGATTTCGTGATGGATCTTCACTTTCATTTTTTTCTTCTGCTGCATTTGTGTCACACTTTGTTACAGGATGCTATGTTTATGAGATGTGCTTCATAAAATAAAGGTTATTATTATCATGGCTTATTTTCAGTTTCCCTGGCTGCGGCTGTAGATCTTGCATAAATTCCCCAAGCTGACCTGGCCAGTGTCTTTCAGGACTTTGAATACTGAATCAACTCCCAATGAAATTTCCAGTGTCCTGGGTTTCTAAAATCCAGTGATCTTAATCTGAGTTTGACATTCCCTTTGGATCAGAGATTAGTGTGGGTGCTCTCCTTAGTATGTCCTCTAGAGCAGCATTTTTTTTTTCTCGTATCATGGTTAATCTGGAGATTATTTGTGCTAGTCTACAGAGCACTGTGTTTTCTCTACCCTAAGGAATCCCCCCCACTCAGAGATAATCAGGGCTCATTACATGCAGTGACATCTGGACACTACCCACAAGGTATGCCTTATAATGGGAACCTTCACAGCCAGCAGCTGACAGACAGCTACTCTTCATGCACAAGATACTCTGTATTTCACGACATCTTAAGTAACAACGTGGTGCAACAGAGGCCAACAGTAAACGTGACGTAAATTAAAGAGAGTTTAAATGTTATGCAGTTTCTCTTTCTTCAGTCTGGATTAGGTGAGATCGAGGAGTCCAGTAAGCTCATTACTAGGTAATAATTAAGTCTGTCATAAAGCTGCGGATGACACCACAACACAATATGGATGCAGGGTGACTTAAGAACAAGCAGAAGGTCCTTTCTTGCACACAGACTCATGGCTGTCTGAAACACGCCTACCAAAGCAAGAGCATGAATCAGACACTCTAAGATCCTTCCAGACATAAGATGGATGAGATCTGTGGATCGATCAACCACTAGAAGTATACGACCAAGATGAGCTTAATGACCTCCTCATCTGTAGCCTTTTTGTTGTTTTTATTAGGATGTCATTGGCTGTGTTTCTATCAAAATAAAAAAAAAAAACATTTTACTGGAGCTAAGGTAGGCTGTAGTAAACAAGGCTTTTAAGAAATGATAAAACCGGGGATAAGATACTCTGCAAGTAAAAAATACGACAAAAATTTTAAAAATATAAATAAAAATATAATTAAGTAATTGTCCACAATGTTTGGTACATTTAAAAGACACTCTTGCCACTTATTTATTATCCATGTTTTTGTTCTCTATGTAAGCTAGAGCTGTTCAGAGGAAAGAATGCACATGAGCAGTGATGTCATGTCATAAAACTGCCAGGCTGAAAGGATTCAGTTCAGACTACACTGAATTAAGAGACCCAGAATAAAAGGGATGTAAAATCCTTAATGACGCGGTGCCCTGTAATTAAAGTCGAATTCACTGTCAACTGGTGATCTTTCACCACTACTGTCACGCTGTGATAACAGCAGCTCTGCAAGCTGAATAAATAAGGTGGAGAAGGTGCTGTTTCTTGTGTGCAGATCAAAGGCAATCGTGTTTTTTGTGAGAAGAGAGTCCAGCACACTTCAGTTGTCTAGTGGCGCTCTGGTGAGCACAGCTTAAGTGTTTACACGGAGTGTGTTGTTACAGGGCGCACTGAGAGGAGGGACAGGGCAAAATTCGAATATTAAACAATGACACCCCAGCAAGAGGCTCAGGCAGATATGAACATTGCCCGGACAAGTGAGTATGAAGTCACATGATTGCTGTGCAGTGCGAGATGAATCCTGTGAAAATTATGGTCAATACATTGATCCGCAATACCTTTAATTTCCTTACTATTAATCCGCAGAATTCATAATATTTAAGGAAAACAGGACTATACTGTTTCCACCTGGGGAAAAGGTGTTCACTCTGTGCGGACACTGCTTTCAAAGCAGATGGTGCAGTAAATGAAATTCTAATGTTTTGCGTGACACTGTAAATAATGACAGATAAATCTAGAATAAAACCATTAATGCAGCTTTTTCTACAGGGTGCTAAACAGTAAACATCCCTCCTCCTGTTCCTAATGGTCTTGTCTGCTCTTAAGTGCCAGAGCTGGGATTTTCGCTCTCTGGACTCCTGTAATTCTCTCTCACTTCATGTCCAGTCAGCTCAAGTGTGGCTCAGAATATTGTAATCACAGGAGCCTAGAGATCGCCCAGTCAGAATTATTTATGTACATCTTAGAGGACAAGCGCTTTGGGATTATCTTTTGAAAACATCTTTGATTTCAGTCATGTCTCGCGCCATGACGGCAGCCTGGAGCAAATTCACCACCAGCCTAGATCTTTGCGGTTTTTTTAAGCACGTTACGACGGGCGCAGGATTTCATTCAGTGAACCCAGGTCTTGCCTTGCCCCTGCACTCACCCGCCACCACCCCTGCCATGTACAGGAGGCTGATCCGAAGGATGCCATGGACCATTTCGAGGGGCACGCCAATCATCAGCTGGAGGAGAGCGTTGAATCCGAGCTGCTCCAGCCTGCGGGAGCACAGACCACCGGTCAGAATCCCAGCCAATTTCCACCCCCCTCTGCCCCACCACCACCCCCCGCCTTTTCAAATTTCACTCTCAATGGTTACTTTCATCCGGCCCTGAATAACAGAAATAAAAATCAAGGAGAGCACGAGGAGAGGATGGTAAGTAGCTAAGGACACAGGACATTTAAAATGAGTCAGCTTGTGAGTACTGCTGTTTAAAAGAGATCATGCGGAAATCAGAGAATTCTGGGACCCAAAAGTAGCCGATCTGTATAAGCAAAGGCTGCCAGGCCATCTCAAATGTAACAGGCAGCCTGTAGGTTACATCCTGTCAGGAAGAGGTGTGGCAATAGGCCTGAGACCCAGTGAAAGGAGCAGGAAGATGAAGACCAAGCTATGTCCATTGGCATTGTCCTGCTGAGAAGGACATTTTGAATATAACAAAAAAGCAATATGTGGAGCTGTGGCTACTGATATCCTGTTCAGCCCCGGGATCTGCCATTGAGTTATATAGCACATTGTCAGAGCACATTTAATGAACCTCCTTGGGCTTTGTGCTTCTGATGAAACTTCAATCACAGTACAGAATGATCATAGTATAAGAACCACCAGCATCACCAGTTAGGCTCCTTTTATTCGGTCCCTCAATATTTCACTCCCAGCCTGCCTAAGCATTTTCAGTATTGATCAATTGTATGTGGTTTGGTGGTTCGGTAGGGAAGGTAAAAATCTTTTCACCAGGTGATTTCAGTTCAGGCCCTGGCACTGCTACTGCATCACTGCGTGCCCCACAGCTTTTAAACAACTTTTGAAACCTTCACCTTTTCCACACCCACTTTAAGAAACTACAGGAGTAGAAATACAAGGCATTTTCTCATCGCTAATCCCCGTAAGTCATGTGAATAGTTACTGAACTTCATCTCTTACCCAACATGCATGAACATGTAGCTGAAGAAACGCCACACTTGTGCCCTGTGGCCAGGATGGTACACCAGGGGACTCTTCATGAAGTCTGGCTGGTAGGTCTGTAGAACCCACTTGTTTAGCATGATGCCGTAACACAGAAACACAATGATCTGGGAAAGAGCAAAAAAGGAGGAACTCGAATTAAACAGAGTCATGTTACCACTCTGTGATCTCCTGTCCTAAGCAGTACACTGTCTGTGTTTTTCTTGATAGAAGCTTTCCTAGACATTTTCAGGACCCTTTACTGCTTGAGCTGCTCAGGGACCTATGTAATTTTATAGTTTTTTGCACAAAACAATGAACAACCTTAATACAAGGAGAGGAGAATCAAAATCAAAGCTTCTGCCTTGTGCGGGATTTGCACTCCTATTTTGTTACCAAGAAAACACAGCAACAGGACAGGACAACAGGCGGAGCAGCTACAGCTCTGCTGTACAACTGGTGCTTTTATTGGGCCCGACACAGTGAAAGGTAACTCGAGCGAAACCCTCACCCAGAAATCGATTTAGAAGAACAATATGAGGGCTCCTGAGAGATTCACCCACGAGCAGTCCTTGTCTGGAGGACATCTCCATCGTTAATTAATAATAATAATAATAATAATAATAATAATAATTGCTTACACTTATATAGCGCTTTTCTGGACACTCCACTCAAAGCGCTTTACAGGTAATGGGGACTCCCCTCCACCACCACCAGTGTGCAGCATCCACCTGCATGATGCGACGGCAGCCATAGTGCGCCAGAACGCTCACCACACATCAGCTCTCAGTGGGGAGGAGAGCAGAATAATGAAGCCAATTCATAGATGGGGATTATTAGGAGGCCATGATTGGTAAGGGCCAATGGGAAATGTGGCCAGGACACCGGGATTACACTCCTACTTATTTCGAGAAACGCCATGGGATTTTTAATGACCACGGAGAGTCAGGACCTCGGTTTTACATCTCATCCGAAGGACGGCGCCTGTTTACAGTATAGTGTCCCCGTCACTATCCTGGGGCATTAGGACCCACACAGACCGCAGGGTGAGCGCCCCCTGCTGGCCCCACTAACACCTCTTCCAGCAGCAACCTTAGTTTTTCCCAGGAGGTCTCCCATCCAGGTACTGACCAGGCTCACACCTGCTGAGCTTCAGTTAACCAATGGGATTCCTTCGGCAATGGTGAACGTTTCAGCCGCACAGTGGGCTGGGGAGGTTTGAGCTACCTGAGCCCCCCTCAGCTTTCCATGACTTACCCAGAGACAGATACACCACTCCTCCGGTCAATGTTGACTCTCCCTGGGCTCTGGTGAGCTAGCGGATTGAAAATTGGCAGATGGCTGTGTCAAGAGTAAATGTTGCAGGAAAAATGTGCCCCCCACCCTGAACCCCCCCAGGCCCAAGCCGACAGAAATGTCAGATCGGTTCAGTTGAGAGGATTAATGACTGAGGGTAGAAAAAGAAAATCGCGTAGTGTAACGGCCCTGTCTTCCCAGTCTGAAACGTTCTTTGTCAGTTATTTCACTGACACAACTCATTTACAAGAACAATTACAGCTGCTCAGCTCAAACGGGCCTCAGATTGTCCCCAGAGCTCCTCTGGATTACAGGAGCCCTGCGATCGCCCTGTCAGAATTATTTATTTACATCTTACAGGACAAAATGCTTTGGGATTCATTTTTTGTAACTTCATTTCACTAAAGTCTCTGGCTGGGACTCTGCTGGAACGCGGACAGTTAGCAACAACAAATCTGCAACATAGTCAGCAGCATTTTCCTGGATGTTTTATGTTTCAATTGTCAATGTACCAGTGCAAGTGGAACAGAGGATTCATTTAAATTAATAAAGCCTTGGAAAATTAAAGACTCAGTTTGTTTTTGGCATCGTCCAAATGACTTTCATTAGCTGCATACTAAAACGCACTGTGGTTCTTTTTCCATAGATGAAGTGATTTTTTTCTAAGACAGAAAGGAGATTTTAGGGTTTGTGGGGGTCACCTGCACCGTGGTCAAGAGCTGTGCCAAATGACCCTTTTCCCCGTTTTGCTCTCCTCTTGCTTTTCGTAAGCCGAACAAAATTAAACAGACCTCCCTAGAAAAAAAAAATAAAGAAAAAAGTCTTTTTTTCCTCTTTTTCTGGGGGGTGACCGCTAATAGGATCAGCCCAAGCTGAAGTGATGACAGCCTTCACAAGTGTTTACAGTGATGCACGATAATGAGAAAACAGCAGAGCGCAGGAGGAGGAAGGAACCTGCAAACAACAGTGCTTCTGGAACCATCTTCCACACAATGGCTGGGGGGAGGAGAGTAACATTGTTCATTCCTTTTCAGCGTAACGCTGAGATTCAACGAGACCTCTCACCCCTCATCAGATAACCCCCTACTCTTCTGCAGTACGCTACTGACCCCAATTTGATAACGCACTTACACGTCCTCTTGTACAGCTGGCAAGGGTGTGTCTGATGCTGTATGTGTGGGACATCCGAAAACTGTTGACATCACCGGTCTTTGTCTCCCAGAGGCTACTGATCGGCACCCTTTAAATAACAGCTTCAACATTTCTTTTCAGAAATGTGTTTTTCCTTCACAAATGTGCAATTTGGATTCCGCTCACCAGCCCAGTGAGATGCTGCCTGCAGCAGGTTCGATGACGTCACCCGTGTGAGTGTGTGCCCTGCCATCGACTGGTATCCCATCGAGGGTGAACTCTGCCTGCTGCCCATTGTCTGCCATGTCGAAGTTCAGCTCACCACCAACCCTGTATTGGACTACGCAGTTACTGACCATGAACGCATGCATCGTCTCTGGCTTCCCTATTCTCCTCTCTCTCACCCCTGCCATTCCAGTGAGTAACTGTGGACATAGTGGGATACCCCTTCTGTCCATCACACAGTGGAGAATCAATATTCCTGGAAAAGTGCTTTAAGCCACTAAGCTTTGTCGGTACGACTGGTGTGCCATCCCTCAAGATGCACGGGCTCTCGGTAGGAATTGGAAGCCTCATTTTAATCCCCCTTCTCACCTCTCTGAATTTAAACCATAACAGCAGCAGAAACCCCTAGACTTATCACAGTGGGAGCAGACTTTGCGCTCACACCAGACTTATGGAGTAAGTATTAAAACAGGCCTGTAATCAATAGTCATTACAGTTGCCCATGCAGCGGGCAAGTCATTTATTTCAGTTACAATTGCCTCTGTTGAGAGAGTGATGGTAGTAATTTATAACGGAAATTAATTATTTGTCAGCTCAGGTAATAGATATTCTCACTGCCAGCAATGCTGTTATTAATATATATAGTGCCAGAGGATGAATAGATAAAAAGTCCCTTTTGCTGTTGTTTTGATGGAATACAAAACTACAGCACGAGAAGATGAACATTTTCTACTGCTTACTCTACTGTAGGGGTATAACTTTGGTGTCCTGGCCAAATTTCCCATTGGCCCTTACCAACCATGGCCTCCTAATAATCCTCCTCTCTGAACTGGCTTCATCACTCTGCTCTCCTCCCCACTGATAGCTGGTGTGTGGCGAGTGTACTGGTGCACTATGACTGCCGTTGCATCATCCAGGTGGGGACAACCGAACAGGTGGAGGGGAGTCCTCTTTATTAAATGCTATTAAGTGTTGTGTCCAGAAAAACACTATATATGATTATTGACTACTACTACTGCCGTTGCTGCTGCTGCTACAACTACTGCATTCAGGAGTGGATTGTATTGGAGAACATGACAATTAGACAGGCTTCAGAATAGTCCAGGCATTGTGTTCATTGCTCTTAAAATTGTTCCTATTTTAGTCTACAGAGGTACACAGCAGTTATTTTCACCTACAGGACTGGGCCAGTATGGTTAGTGATCTACCTTATGAAGCGAACATGATGGACAGCAGATCATCTATAATTAAAGTGTCCTAAGGACATGGAGAATAATAATAATAATAATAATAATAATAATAATAATAATAATTGCTTACACTTATATAGCGCTTTTCTGGACACTCCACTCAAAGCGCTTTACAGGTAATGGGGACTCCCCTCCACCACCACCAGTGTGCAGCCCCACCTGGATGATGCGACGGCAGCCATAGTGCGCCAGAACGCTCACCACACATCAGAATACTTGTAATATAACCTGTGGACTATATGTGAATCACTTTTCACCATTATTTTTGGAAACTGAGAATTTTGTGCGAGGTAAAACAGAATTATTATGGTGTCTTGTTTAACCATGATGGCTTCATACCCTGGTAGACAGAAACACCACCCTGGCTCTGGCCAGCTCGGAGCGGACCGCCTCCGCGGCGCCCCCGGGCCCCGTACCTGCACGACGGTGACGATGGCCATGAAGACGGGCGGGGGGCACAGGCGGCTCTGGTGGAAGTACCAGCGCCGGTCGGTCTCGCAGGGCAGGATCTCATAGGCCACGTAGCGCACGAAGCGCTTGTACACGCCCAGGCCTGTCTCGTCCAGCAGGATCTCCCTCTGCAGCGTGCGGCGCCCGTTGGCGATGGCGCGGCGGAAACTGCTGGAACGCTTGCTGCTCATCTGGGCCGGCGGAGAGGAGGGGAGAGAGAGAGATGGAGAGAGAGAGACAGTGTGGTGTGAGCGGAGAGGCAGACGCAGCTGCCCACTGGAATAAACGCTGGATAGGGTCAGACAGAGGAGGCCTGGCTGTTTCACTATGGATGAGGATCCCTAATTGTGCAGCTTCTGCTGTTATATCAGCCTGTGTTGAACAGGGACACCACCTGACTTAAGTTAAACGGCCCCATCTGGGAGTCAAAGCCTCTGTTCTTGCTGCCTCATCGCTATGAATCTCCAGTTTAAATCAAAAACAAACTGAAACAGTTTGCGAGAGAGTAGAGATGAAGAAAGCCAATCAGCCCGGGCTGAAATGAGCTGTCAGCTTATCAAAGGAACGGCAAACCATGTGGTGCTGCTATCTAAGTTTAGTTAAGGTCCAAACGCTTGCGGCACCAAAAATAAAGCACACACATGCAGCTCCTTGACACTTCTAAAGCGAAGCAGTGAAAGCAGTAAAGACCTGGCTGGGAAGCTTAAAACAAAGACCAATTAAGCCATTTTATTGCAATCTTCTGTAACGGCGAAGGCTTTTCAGGTTAAAATAAAATGTGTGACTAAAAAATGCACTGAAGGTTTAATTGATTAACAAAACACAATCTTTTGCACAACTGTATACAAACTGCAGTCCATTGGATGTCTGTGAATAGGTTGCATTTTTTTGTGTGTAATGGGATGATGGGGTCAGATCATGGACCATTTTGAGAGGTGAACAGATTAGTTAAAGCTAGAAGACCACCTGACCAGCGTCAGTACTAATTACCAAAGGTGAGATCAGTAATTACAAAGATGATCATTTGGTCTGAAGCAACAAGATGGTGTCGTGTAATGCAATCAGGCCTGTTCCACCTGTGAGCAACTAATAACCTTACCCATCTCAGGTGGATCAGGCTGTTGAAGATCTGCTTTGGCTATGCTCTTGGCTCTGTGGTAATGTTTGCTCTGAACCCAACTCTGTTCTTGAATCCTCAAGTTCCTGCCTTGAGATTTGTCATGGATTTGCTTCTCTCTGACCTTGTCTCCTGCATTTGCCCCACTTGGCCTTGAACTGTGACCTTGGTTCTGACCAGAACTGACTATTTGCCTGCTCACTCCAGCCTGCCCGTGCTTGCTCGCTTACCAGTCCCACCCTGCACCTGGGTTCTTCTCATGACCCAATGAACACTGTTTTACTCCAGTATGAGCAGCAGTATTACACTACAGATACACTGTGAGTATTGATTATATCATTAGTAGTGTGTGTGTAGGATTTCCCAGGTGTTTAACTGGCCATGTTGTTCCAGGATTGAGTCAGCCAGAATATTACAGGCTTGCTGTGTCTCTGTGAACTTGTAGTGAGAGCTGCATCAGTCCTCCAAACCACTCTTCTGATACCACTCATCTACAATACACAGCAGATGGTGTTTTTCATAAGGAAGTCCCGCCCTTGTCCCTGGGCTACAGGTTGAGACAGTCGATCTGAGCTAATCAGCAGTGGATGAATAAAATATGCAGGGGAGGGGCTGGCGTTATGTAAAAACATAATACACAAAAGGAGGACAAATGCAAAATGGTGTTAAAGAGAGTCCCTACAGATCCTAGTGTCTCCCCATTAAAGTTACAGGTCTGACTGCATTATGTGGGCATATAATGTTTAATATATCATATTATACATTATATGTTTAATATGGGCGGAGCGGTGGCACTGTGGCTGGAAGGTTGCCAGTTCAAATCCCGCAGCTGGCAGAGGAATCCTACTCCATTGGGCCCCTGAGCAAGGCCCTTATCCCAACTGCTCCAGGGGCGCTGTATAAATGGCTGACTCTGCACTCTGACCCCTGTGTGCCTGTGTGTCTCATGGAGAGCAAGCTGGGGTCTGCGAAAAGACAATTTCCTACTGCAAGAAATTGTATATGGTCAACAAAGTGATCTTATCTCTTATATCACAAACATATCTCAAGGCTTGAAATTGTATAGCTACTATATCTTGAATTCAGTGCATCATTTGTGGCCTTGAAAAACTTTCAGTTGAGCCAACAATTAGAAATCCACTGATTAGCTACAGTTGGCTGAAAAGAAACAACGAAAGACCTAACGGCGTACTAGGAGCTTTAAACTCATGTTTTACATTTTTAATAAATGTAGGACCGTAACTTCCTTACCAATGTTCTTCGACCACAATCATCAGGCTGTGAATGTCTTTGCCCTGTTGAAGGCATGCTGCTTAAAATCACTGTGGAGCAAATCCTGCACTTGAATTATTACTGTCTGCACAGATCTCGCACTGTGTTTTTGCTGAACCGCGTAACGCAATCCCATAAAGCATACCTTGCAATTTATTAGATGGCCCTCCCAGGTATTACATTACACAAGTCGATAATGAGAATAAAAAGGTTAGGGAACAAAAAAAAAAAAGAAAGAAAAGCAAAGAAAGGAACTGTGCCCAGATTGCTAGTTTTTAAGAATGAATGCTCTGTTGTTGCTGGTGCAGTCCTACAGCACTGAAGCAGAAGTAAAGATGGACCTGAACAGAGAGAGAGAAATTCAGCCTGATGTTTTAAAGGAAGCTTAAAGACCACTTTGTTGCCACTGAGTTTAAAAACAGCAGCTGTGTGTGTACCCTTAGCTGATAACCGCTTAAGTGCTGATGCCCTTTCCTGACATCAATGAATAAAACAGAACTCTCTTTTGTATGGAGGAGTAGGCGATTTTTAAATTATGTATGTAATCTGAATTATCCCTCTTTTATGCAAAAACGGAAGCTCTGAGTCAGAGTTTTTCCTTTTCTTTTGGGGAAAAAAAACAACTATTTTCTCTTTTTCAAAAATAAAACACCACAGATGGGTTTACAGAGGATGTCTTAGTAAGCCTGGAAAATTCACACAGCAGTTCTGCCACTCTAAAGAGCTTGCTCTGTAGGAGACAGCCAGGTCTTAAAGAAGAAAGATAAGAGCTGCCTCTTAGTGTACTATGCCAGCCTTAGGGAAGATGAAAACAACCTGTTGGGGTTTGTGTAATGATAGTGTGGCAAGTCTGATTTTTATAGCACTTTAACATCAGTCCCAATGTTGCTGATTCCAGTCTGGGGTGAGGCTGTAGCTCATTTTGACCAGGATTTCTCAATTGGAGGGGATGAATAACTGGCTAAGTGCTGCTAAAGCATGGAAGTTTTCAAATCAGCTGGAACACCATTAGCTGTGACCACACAACAGCGCCTCCTGTGGCTTTCCTGGTCCCTGCAATCGCACAGTGCTGTCAGCTCACCTGAGCTCGGTGGACCACGACATTCTTGCAGAGTGAAAAACAGTCCTCAGCCACTGTGGCACAAAGGTCATCATGTAAAACCAACTGTTGTGGAAAAGAGCCTACAATGTCCCATGCTTGGCGCTGTAAGATCACAGAGGAAGGGAGCTGAGCTAATTTGGGGATAATGGGAAGATTAATTACTAATTACATGTTTTGAGGCAACAAACAGCAAGGAATAATGTGATACTTTGCTGGGTTTGTCCACAAATGCTTTAAAGCATTTATTACACTTAAATAGGTAAATCCAACTTCTTAAATGGATTTCTGCATGTCCTGGTAAAATTTACTTTTAAAAGAAGAAGAAGAAAAACACAATTTATTAAGTGTCGATCATTTGTTAAATGAAATAAAAACTACAAGGTCAGCTTTGTAACCTTTGGTACCAGTGGAAACTGTTAAAGAGTGCAACAGTGTAACTTTGTGCTTCGGAGGAGAATAGAGGACAGTGGTGGGAAAGTAACAAACTGCTACTTACTAATCACACTTACTGGTACATAAATACGCCATCATATTTTTAGGCACAAAGCTATAACACTTCTTTCCAGGTTGTAAGATCTTTTTATTCATCTACTAAATGACTGATGATGACTAAGTATCTACTGTCATTTTAATACATGCACCAAGAAAAGGAAAGAAAAAAAACCATTTACATAGCTTCTTACTCATTTAATTACTTTCAGAATTAAAGGCTAAGTGGTAACTACTGCTAACTGTAATGATTAAAAAAAACAGAAGACAACAGATCAAAAAATGATACAAAATGTGACAGTATTGATCTTAAACTAGTATTAAAGCGTTTTAGGTGAACACATTTATATTGTCAAGGTTAGAAAGATGCTTATTGATCCAGTAGTTTATTCACTAAATTAATACTACTAGCAAATAATATATTATATTATGATATATATTATATATTATATTATAAATAAAATATTATATACTGCAAAGGAACAAGTAGTAGGTTTATTCCATGCTGAAAAAAAGAAGAAAGAAAACACAACGTTTCGTCTGTGGAGCCTTCTTCAGGTGAAGAAGAAGGCTCGTGAAGAAGTTCCTGAAGAAGGCTCCACGGCCAAAACGTTGTGTTTTCTTTCTTCTTTTTTTCAGCAGGGAATAGACCTATTACTTATTCCTTTGCAGCCTACGCATGGTGACGCAGCTCCCCACCTGAACTAATATATTATATACTGTAGATGAGTGATCATATTAACCAGTTCATAGACAGAACTTTTAAGCTCAAAATCCTAGTCCAAATCTTCTATGATTATTTTACTTATTGACTAACCCCCTTTAATAACCCCCCCTAAAGAAATATTGTCTTTTTTCCTAACCCTCTATTTGTAACAGTATAAAGGTCAGTTTTAGAGATCGGAGCTCATTCGGATTCATAGCTTTAGTCAATACAGTATATATAAAAAGACTTAACACACACTGTCTGAAAGCAGACAGTGAGTAAGTAGATTTCGAAATGGGGCTGGAAAGTTTGTGCAGACCCAAAGTGAGACGGGAAGGAATTAGGATGCAAAGCTGAGCAACAGTCAGGGGCCTGGTGCCTGCAGATAACCGAGACAAATTCATATTCATGACATCATGATGAGATGCAGAACTGCATATTAAAGCAGCCTCCCTATTTCACGATTACAAGCAAAGGCGCTGAAAATGCAATTTAATGCACATTAGTACAAAGATGAGAAAGAAATTACACCGCATGTGAAGTTCACATGCCATGGGGAAAAATATCCACAATAAAGTGACAGCAGAAAAACAAATGTTTCTTTGTTTTTTTTTTTATGGTGTATCGCCTTTTCTGGAACCCAGTGTGTAGAGGATTAAACAGAAGTGCCGGAGAATAGCAGAGGCGGTAGCACCTTTGCCATTCTTGTCGTTCATATTTCATTCCATCCTTTTGGATCTGCAGCAATTCTTCAAAAGTTACAGTGTGGTGACCTTCGTGTTGTCCCTTAAATGTCCACCTGCCTGTCTCTCTCTGACACTTATGTGCCACAGAGCTTCTTTCCAGCAGATGGGCAGACCCAGTTGTCGCTGTGCTTCACCACCGGCGCTGGCCAACGGCTGCTTTAAGCGGGTTTTAATTCTCTTTGAAGTGAGCGCATGAAAGTAAAATCAGACAATGGGCATGTGAACGGAATGTTGTGCACCAAACAGCAGCGAGCCTCTGTGACCAAAATTGTAACGAGCTTACTCTACACACTCAAAGCACCATTTAGATTTTGCATCTCTGCGAACGTCCAGAAGAAAGGGAATTATTCCTTTTTCTGTGACAGTATTACCTCTCGCATTAACTCTGCTCTCAGATACATCACTTGGTATTAATGAGCATAATCAGACACTTTACCTATGACTTACAGTACCCATAAGTGCAGTAGCTAGTAGCTGGCATACAGTATGTACAGTACATATACCTTAACTACAAACCACAAAGGGCACTTGAGATCAACTAACCTTGTCTGTGTTCCCTTTTAAAAAAAAAAATGAACCTGCCTGCATGACATAACCTGGTTCCAAATGATTTTGAGCTACTAGATTTTGAGCTACTACTAGATAGAAGTAGACCTCCATCACCCACCTTGCCTTTTATCTCATCTGGAACAAGAGCAGAGTTCAGGTGTGATCTTTGTTCACACCAATTTCTGAACTAGTTTTAGAGGCATGTGAGGCCCTTATATCAAGGAATAAGTCATGTAAGTGACATAGATGAGGAACAGAGGATTACCCAACAGCTCTTTAGCTAGATCTTTTGCTGAGAGCACATGAGGATGATTTCAGTGGAGTACCTCACTCAAGAGGACAATGGCCTTGTGCACAGCAAAGCCACAAGCGTATGACTTATATTCCACAGCCTGAACCATACTGCCCTCTTACAAGGAGCGCAGCCTCTTACAGCCCTTATGCTCACAAGTGTATATTACTGATGAGCAATATTTACATTTTCTCCACATTATGAGTGTAAGGAAGAGTGAATACTCAATTTGACCACCAAGGCAACATGTTTGTTGTTAAATGACCTAGTGCTTAATTGGCAACCACTAGCAATGAAATTATGACTGTTCTGACACATTATCATTCAATAACAAGTTAGAAACACAACCTCCCACTGCACAGCAATAACCAGCTTTTTTAGTAATTGATACAGGTTGCCCGGCTGTCACACTAGATTGCAGTATGGCATTCCAGAGGCTGGTGTACCTGGCAGAACAGATGTACTGTGAACAGATCGGTCTGGAGCTTTTCTGCTGGGGACTGAAATGTCTCAACACAAATCGAGTAAAAGGGACTCGGACTGAGGAGCCCACTTGCTGATGACAAACAGGACCAGGCTAGTTACCTGAGGCAATGCAGACAGAAGAATTAGACTACAGACATGTGCTGCAAATTCCTACTGAGAGCATGCTGTGATGAGAGTTTGGACCCAGTAAAAAATAAGACTCTGATCTATCCAAGCAACTGGAATTCTGCAAAACAGAAGGCATCAATTATTTCCTTAGTTCTGTTCTTACTATTTTGAGCTAGATCAATGCACAGTTATCAATTCAGCTTGTAGCTGAAAGATGCTTTAAAAAGAAATGAGTCCCCACTTGTGTGCAGATCATAGAGAATTTGATATTTCAAGCTTGTTACCTTATTTTGATTGCATTTGTACAGATAGATGTGTGCAGTTAAGAGTAACATGGATTATATAAGACTGCACGCTTAAATTTTTTTTTTCAAAGCAGTCCCACAAAACACTGACCTTTCAGACTTCATTACTGGGCTTAAATTAGCCTCAGCATCTGTTGGTTGAATACTTGGTCCGGCCAGAGAGCTAATCCATTTGAAGTGGTAGCATTGGATTAATTAATGAATTCCGTTTTCAATATCAGTTTTAATCCAAAAACTACCAAGCTCTCAAATCATTAAATTTAGTCAAATCCACAGAGAGATGAGTCTGTGCATCCTTTTGATAATCTTTTTAGTGTACTTTCATACAACACAGAATTTTTTATTGAATCAAATGCTCCCTTTTACAGAAATCTTCATGTTTTGCTGCTGTGTTATTAGTTTTTTAGATAGAAATCCTTAATCAAACATGTTGGAACAAAGGAGTAAACAATTAAGTTAATAGAAATTCTTTGCATTAAAAGAACAATATTTCATCACAGCAGTTTGGGCACAAAAATAACAAAAAAGAGAAAATGTAAGTATAAATAGTTCCTGGATTCTCTCTGCTTCAACTGTGTCACCAGTAACACAGTAAACACCAGTAACAGCTAGAAAGCTCATCTAATTTCTGTTTTGTAAGTACATACCAGCCCATTCTGCAACTGCTCTGTATTGCAGTGTGGCAGTCTTACTTTATCTCAGTTTAATGCATTTAAACTTAGGATAAAACCAAACTACATTCTATCGTTCATTTCCTCCAGTGGACACAGGGAGTTGTGGGTGCTGACACAAACTGTTCAGACACAACTGGGGGGTTCTTCAAAAAACGTTCCCATTTTGGGGTGGATTAGCTACTGAGCAACCAAATTAGTTCTATACACTGAATCTGTTTCTCTAATTTGTTGTTCTGTTCTTAGGCCTTTTCTGTTAAAACCAATTATCATTATCAACCTTTTTTACCCTGTTTTCTTACCTTTTTTATAGAGGAATATCCCCTCCTAATTTGGAATGACCAATGTTGTATTTCCCAGGCTTGGTGCGGACCAACACCTGCAACCCCACACAAGGAGGCACAGGACGTGACTCCTCTGACCTGTCCGGCTTTGATCTCATTCATCTTTTGGCATGTCACCATCCTGTGCCACAACAGCATCAGCTAGAGGTGTGGCGCATCCATAAGGCATGTCCCAGACGATGAGTCACGATTCCTTCCTCTGCAGCACCCAGCCAGTAGGGTGCCACTGCTTAGGCAATCCAGGTTACAGTCATCTAGTGATATGGCTGAAGCCATGGTTGAACCCACTTGAACCTGTGACACCTGGATCAAAAGGCTCAGCCAGGAGGAAGGCTGATCAGCCCAATTGCCTTGTTATAATAATAATAATAATAATAATAATAATAATAATAATTGCTTACACTTATATAGCACTTTTCTGGACACTCCACTCAAAGCTCTTTACAGGTAATGGGGACTCTCCTCCACCACCACCAGTGTGCAGCCCCACCTGGATGATGCGACAGCAGCCATAGTGCACCAGTACACTCCCCACACACCAGTTATCAGTGGGGAGGAGAGCAGAGTAATGAAGCCAATTCATAGATGGGGATTATTAGGAGGCCATGATTGGTAAGCGCCAATGGGAAATTTGGCCAGGATGCCGGGGTTACACCCCTACTCTTTTCCAGAAACGCCCTGGGATTTTTAATGACCACAGACAGTCAGGACCTCGGTTTTACGTCTCATCTGAAGGACGGCCCCTGTTTACAGTATAGTGTCCCGGTCACTATACTTGGGCATTAGGACCCACATGGACCGCAGGTTGAGCGCCCCCTGCTGGCCCCCCATGTTGCTCTTAACATCGTCTAATGCAGCCAACACTAACATTGCGAAACCACAGCAATGCAGTCCTGGAGCAACAGCAGTTCTAAAGCTGGACTTTATTGCTGGACAACAGAAATATGTGACAAATCATTTTTTACCTGGGTCTCTAACAACATATTCCAAAGGTATGAAGGAAAAAAAATGTATTTTCTTTAAGAGTAGTTTAAGTTAGAATTAGAATTAAAATGGATTAGAGTCTTCTAAAGTAAATAACACTCAAAGCCTATTTTAATGATCTGCATAGACTGAATGAAAGGCTACAGATGTACAGCAAATGTACTGTAGCGTTCTGAAATGATGGAACAAGGAAAGGTTTGTTCTATGCTGAAAAGAGAAGAAAAGAACAAAATCCAAAGAAGACTTTTCCGCATAGAATAAACCTTTCATTTGCAGCCTACGCATGCTGACACAGCTCTCTACTTCAGCTGCTTTCTGAAATTATTCTGAAAGCACCTTTAATATCACCTAATAATATAATATAATAATAGAACCTTTAATTATAATATTATATGTTATATAATGCAAAATTATTTTCACTACAGTGAATCCACGCCTACAATGAAGTGATGTACAGTATTGCTGAATGAAATGGAGACCAATACCATTTAAAAAAACTTCTAAAATGACATGCAGTCCTTATCGTATTTCACATTGCTATGGTCGTGTGTGTCCCCTATGTGCAGTTGTTATTGCTATTTATTCCAGGGGTAAAACTAATAGCAATCCCTTGTTGAAGTCAGGCTGTAAGACTTACAGAAAGTGGCATATGTCACATCCTTCAGCAGAGCTGGAAGACTAACAGTTCAGCTCAAGACTGTTCAGGATTTTGAGCAGCACACCTGTCAGTGAGGCCACACGCTATATCGCAACTGCAGAGGCATCCTAACAGTTCGAGTCTCTTAGGTATTCCTGACTGATTTTTTTTTTAAATGGTCAGGTGGAATATTAACCAGCATGCTGGATTTGTTTGGGCAAGTGTTGAGCTGTATTCACCCAGCACAACCCAGCCTGTTACAGATCCAGCCAAACAGAATGTCTGCCAGTCCAAGCCCCAGCACTGTTAAGTGTCACAAGGCTAAAGGCCTTAATTTCTCATTCACCTAGGGATCATGGCATCCAACAAGACAATAGAATAGGACTCATTCAGACCAAAAACAGAGCAACAAGCAGAGAACGGTGAGATTCTGAATTTTGTGTTTAGAACCCGTGTGTCACTGCTGGCTCTGAACCTGACTTTCACGATCTTTTTAGTTTATAAACTCATCATAGGAAAGTTCCTCACCTTGAACGTTGGCTGGGCTCCATGTTCACGTCGCTGTTTGAATGTGACTGCGACAGGAGCCAGCCAGGGAGGAGGGGTGAAATAAGTCAACCAGGGCTACCTGGCAAAACTGCATTTTCTCTGACCTCCCCAGTGTCTGCAGTGATGTCAATGAGCGACGTCCTGCTCCTCCAATCAGAGCTAACCAATCCTATCGGACTGGTAAGAAGAATTAAACAACAATGTCAAAATAATTCCTTTCCACAAGGAAATGGAGGGTTGCAATTGGGTCTTTGAGTGCAGAGCAATTTACGCAAGTCCTCTAATTGTCCTGTCAGATGATAATAATAATAATAATAATAATAATAATAATAATAATAATAAACTTTATTTTATATAGCGCCTTTAAAGGTGGCTTCTCAAAGTGCTTAGATAACATCAACCCCTGTGAAGACTGACACCTCAAGGAGTTTCAAGACGCGTTTCTCCATCCTACATCCCTCCTCAAGATCACTACAGTCCCCTGAGTTTAATTCCACCAACGTTTTGAATTCCCTAAACCTCTTGTGCACTTTAATCGCTTGGTCAAGCCTTGACACATTGTCAGTTCTTGAAAAACTGGATGAGGCTCGGGGCAGAAATCGCTACTAACCCTGCAACAAGTGCTGGGGTTCAGATCCTTTCAATAGCTACAGTAGGTCTCTGAAAATGTAAGCCATTTGGACACACTTGGAACTCAGGGAACTTATTATGAGAATGCTTGACTATTTAAATTCTTTGTCAGACTACATTTTAAAACATAGTTCTTTAGCTGAATTTGACTGAGGTGCTCCAAGCAGTGGTACTTAGTTTGCCAAATGCAAACCTAGGTTTAGACTGCCAGGATATCTGCCCAGTAGCATTCCCCCAGGCTTGCCAGGTACAGTACCTATAAACTTGCTCTCAGTGTGGATTATGGATACCGTTGGGGACAGCTGCAAGAAATCACAGCACAGCTCAGTGTAGTTTGGAAATTAAGGAGGGCCATCATGAGAGTGAGAAGTGAGACACCATTTTCTCTCAGACCTCAGCCCTATACAGTAGGTAGAGTGCCTTTCTGTGCACTTTTATACCCTTAGACGCAGCACGAAAAGACTACTTTGCTGCCATGTGTGTTGTGTCAGGAAAATGGAAATATTTGGAAAGGACGTGTATGTAACCATCCACAGGGAAAGAATCCTTCTGACCTCGGGAAATGCCAGACAGACAAATACATCTGTTCGTCACACATCTTTTGTAGCCTCAGCCAGTAAAATCACAGGCGTCATTGCCACCGACACACACGATAGGTGTCCTGCTTTCAAACATGTCAGAAAATCGGTCTTTACAATACTGACCATTGTATGGCTGATGTGAAATAACAGAACCGCATGGTTCCCAGCCCCCTTGTACTTGTATGAGGGCTGTGCCTTTGAGCAGTTCTGATTAAGAAGTGTCAATTACAAAGGCGAGAGGATATTAAATGGAAAAATAGCTCACGATCCCAAATCAAAACCCGGCCATGAATCTGTGTAATTAGGATCTCAGCAGGAAAAAAAAAAACAAATTTCACAGGGAGTCTGGATTGCAGGACTGAGGTCTTGGTTTTTTGTATGCAATGAGACAAGAACGGTAGACACAATCTGAATCACTTGAGGGAACATATTTCTAGAGAAAGTTTATTTGTTATGATAAACCAGTCCCCTTCAAAAATGAGAAACTCTGCAGGATTTTACCAAATGCACTGTGGATGCAGATTCCAAAAATATAAGGACTTTTTAACAGTTGATTGCATGTCTCCAGGGGGCGTCCTGTGACTGGGTACAACTTCAGCCAGCTATCTCAATTACTCCTCTGCTATGATGTGCAGCTGACTTCCACACAGCCCCTGCTGGGCCCAAGTGAGGCTTTGCAAGCTTGATCAATCGAGGAAGCAGACAGGCCAGCGAGATGCTCTCTGCCCTCAGCAGGTTCCCTCTAGAGCTCCTCCCACAGCCCCGTCTTCAAAATAATCAGGGCAACGTCCCCTGAGAAAATTGCACAATTAAGGCCCTGTGCGCCGCTCAGGAACAGGCAGGGCCTGAAATGGATGTTTATGAAGTTCGTCCTGCGCCTGGCTGCAGCCCATGGCGGGGACGAAGCACAGAGGAAAGGGTTGGTTTTGCCGAATAAGGAGGGGAGGTTGTTTTGACTGCGTCGGGCCCCAGGATAAACACAAACAGGCCCGCAGGGCTGGAAACCACACCAGGCCTCTTCTACAGGAGCGCTAGCTGAGCAGTGTGTGATTTCCTTCATGAATCAGTGAAAGAGCGCCTTCACTTGATCAAAAAGCTCAATCCACTTTGCATCCCACTTACGTTCTGAGGACTGTCCGGATGCCAAATTCTATTTCAGTTTGTCAGGATATTTTCTTTACACGTTGACACGCAGGGGTACTGTATGTACACATACCTTAAAGGTACAAGATAGACTTATATCTGATATACACAACACAGAGATTGTCTTTCTTCAAAGGCTACGTATGTGGTGCAGTGATATGAAGTGTAATACTGTCACTGACCAAAATATTAGGAACCCACCCCCTGCTGGGTAACGCACTGGGCCTTGATGAGTAGCTTGAACGGCTCAAACAGGACAGGGTGTGCTGGTTGACCTTCTGAGGCCGAACGGTGTGTGGGACTGTACCACACATCCTACCGGCTCCACCAGTATCTGATCCGGGGATTGTAATGGTCAGGGAAGGCAATGGCAGCCCGTCTCGTGCTCCGGCAGCCAGCCATCTGCCGTCTCTGACTGGGACCTCCTGTTTGTTTGACTTGCTCCTAATATTGTGGCCATTGAGTACTTATCTTCCATTTTTGCCGCTTGTAATCTTCATATTTTTTAAACTGATGGATTTACTGCTGATCACGCGGCACGGTGGCCCTTTCTTACTCGGCCTGTCTGGAAAGGAGAAGTTAAATTGACTTGATGGAACGCCAGTTTTCCACCTCTGTGGGCAGAAAAGCTGAATGAGTGGCTGGTCGGACGACGTACATACCTCGACTTTCCCTGTTCTCCAGAAAAACACTTCATTCCGACTGTGGGAGCCCTGCCAGCCCCTTATCTCACCATTCCCAGGCCTGGGGCTGTCCGTCAAACTCTACTCTCCCCGCACAATTTCTCTGCCTGTCAAAATCCCATTTCGCCTCCACTTCCCCCCGTTACATCAAGTCTAACCGTGCACAGACACAGCTGACACGGCAGCAGCTATTTCACATCCCCATTCCGAAGAATTTCAACCCTAATTTCCTAAACAACGGGATTTACAGACTGGTTTTTAAAGAGACATAATCTAGAATGACCTCTGCCTGAATAGTAAATTTGTGTTACTTTGATACTATAACACATGCAAACCACACACAGATAAGCTGTATATCTCTATTAGCAACACAGTTAGTTTAAAAATCTACAGCAGCCATGCCAAATTAAGCCCTGCAAGCACAGCAGATTTAACTTGCCAATTAAAAATATAATTCTGCAGTAACACCTTTCGAAACCTTATCTTAATGGAAGCCATTTCTGATTTTCGGTAACGATGTATATCTATACTCAGGCGTTGCTGTGTTTAGCTCACTTTATCACGTCTTCGATGGCAGAACGCTTAGTGCCCCAGCCACTGCAGCAGATCTGTGAAGGAATAACGTATGTACAGAGGAGTGCTTCCCATTCACTGGCACCACGCCTGCGTCAGAGCTACTGATAGCACGTTTGGGACCAAGCCTAAGTGTCCAGCGAGACATTATTCAAGTGCTGCACACGCCTGCCGAACTCAGAGCTTATCTGGTCTCAGTGGAGGTCACAGAAAGTCCGATCAGGTTAAAGTGCAAGATCCCAGGGCTCCCAACTGGCAAGTAAAGGCACTCATTCAGATTACAGGCTGAGCTCGATGACTTGAAGCCTGGACCTCATCTGTAGCCAACTGTAACCGGGATTCTTCAACATGCAAACTGGGTAACTGGCATAAGGCCTCCAGAGATTTTGTCAGCTGGCATTAGATGGCTAAGGCTCTCCTGGCCCCTGGCTAACTTCCTGTGTTGCTGAACATTAACTTTCCAGGCTACTACAGCAGATCTGCGAACGAATAACCTATGTGCCGAAGGGTGCCTGCAATAAAGTCAGTGACAGCTGCACCACCTCTGACTGGAGCAGCAACCCCTGAACAAGAGTCAATGTTGTGAGATGAGACGTTAAGAAACAATTTGCGATTCTTAATGGGAAGGTATAAGCTGAAGAAATGAAAAAAAGTGATAGTGTGGTGCTCAAAGATACAACAGCAAGGTGTATGCTGGGACCTCTAACCCCTGACCTTTCCAGAATGAGGCCAAAGCCTGAATCACAATTTCACGCTGCCCTCAAAGGGTCACGTGTCAAAGTTCAAAGAGACAAAGCCTCTCAGATTAATTAATTCAGGCAAACACTTCGTTCCACAGGGCACCAGAGGACCAATCAATGCACACTGCACAATTAAGATGTGAATTATAAAATGGTATAATCGGAGCTGTTTCCTTTTGTGTTTGTTTTTTTTTTGTATTTGCGAAGAGCTGTGATGGTGCCTGGCTTCATTTGCATTCCTTTATTAGCGAAATAAATGAACATTTAAAGGGAGCTGACTGATGGCAAAAAACAAAAGTGTACACCCATCTGTAATTTTCCACACTGTAGGAAAGTGTCAGCGGTTGTGTTGAAAATTTGGTTACCTCTCAGAAATGTATTTCCTTCTGCATTGTAAATGTTAAACTGATCCATAACATGAACACTATCCTTAAAAACAGACCCGAAATTGCAGACACTAGCAGAAACGGAGTTCTTACTTATTCCATGTGTTTTTTTTAATAAATATGGGAACTTTAAGATATTAGATTTCTTTCACATGCATTATTAAGGGACAGTTGCTCTCGTATAGAAATAAACAACATTACAAACTTCTTAAAGGAATTGACCTTAAGATAATAGAAAACGTATATATCAGATTGAATTAAAAACATTGGCTATCTTGTGCTTTTATGAATCAGCAATGCCTCCGATATCAGTGCCGTTAGCACACAGACATAGAATAATAGTAACTGAAGGGACCACACGGCAGGTGCCCACAGGGGCAGGAGTTATGTGTAAAAGGATTAACCCCAATCCTCACCCCTCCTGTCTGCTGGGAAGCTGAATGCAGCCCACTCACCAGCTCGATGAGCTCCTGGTAGCAGACCTGGCCCTCCTCGTTGCTCTGTACCAGGGCGAACAGCATCTCCAGCTTGGCAGGGTCCAGCTGCAGCTCATGGTGCTCCACCAGGGTGGTGAAGTTCTCCACTCCGATGAAACCGGTGTTCTCTGGGTCCAGCTGCCAACAGAACACACACACTGGGTCACACACCTCCCTGGACACCTGATGGACACACACACTGGGTCAGACTCTCACTGGACACCTGATGGACACACACACAGGGTCTGACACTCACTGGACACCTGATGGACACACACACAGGGTCTGACACTCACTGGACACCTGATGGACACACACACTGGGTCTGACACTCACTGGACACCTGATGGACACACACACTGGGTCTGACACTCACTGGACACCTGATGGACACACAGTAGGTCAGACACTTACTGTACACCTGATGGACACACACTGCATCAAACACCTCACTGGACACCTGATGGACACACACTGCATCAAACACCTCACTGGGCACCTGATGGACACACACAATGAGTTAGACTCACTGTACACCTGATGGACACACAGTAGGTCAGACACTTACTGTTCACCTGATGGACACACACTGCATCAAACACCTCACTGGAAACCTGATGGACACACACTGCATCAAACACCTCACTGGACACCTGATGGACACACACTGCATCAAACACCTCACACACTGGGTCAGATTCTTTCCTGGACACCTGATGAACACTCACACTGGGTCAGACACTCACTGGACATCATGTCACACCAAGTCAGACACTCTCCTGGACACCTGATGGACACACACTGGCTCAAACACGTGATGGACACCTGATGGGGACACACCAGGTCAGATACTCCCAAATGTAAATTGGGAAAACCAAGTATAATTCAGTGTAAATTCTACAACAGAGGTGAGAAATGAACACTCTCAGAGAAGAAAGCAGAGTTATATGACAAAATGTTTCCTCCAGATTTCAGAAAGCTACATCAGCAGCCTCATGGGAAGCTGTCTACAACCTCAAAGCTTTGCCAAAGGCCAGTTATGGGAGGTGTCCTGACATTCCTCATCAAGAAACCTTTTTATGGTCCCAAAAGCCCAATATTTACTGCGATGCTTGTGTTGTATTGGATCCCTTTAATTGATTTAAACAGAGGTGGATCATAAAACTGCCAGAATTTAGTTTTGTGAAATAGGGTCTTATGACCGACAGGCTAGTAAAGCACAGAGCCACTGACAGCTCACTGCAGGGCTCCTCTGTCATTCAGCTCAGACACCAAGAAAGACACCAAGCTACTTAGGCAGATAGATTGATATTTACACAGATACATCTTAAAAACAGATCCATTACTCAAAGCTCTGCTTTTCTGTAAAAAAAAGTATTTTTGTTCAGGGGGGGAAGAAAGATTACTCGACTTTCCTGCTTCATGATTCAAGAAATTCATGATTTATATGTGAAAATGTAATACACCCTTCTATATTTACACGCATTTCTCTAATCTAAATGTGACCCGTTCGCTGCCATTTTCTGAAAATTCAGTTTTACACTACACAAAATCCTGTTTCAGAAAATAACAGTGAAAAGTGATTCAAATGATTAACCTCTACATACAGTACACAGGTTATATTGCAAGTATTCTCCATGTCCTTAAGACACTTTATCGATCTACCTATTGAAGGTAGATCACTAACCATAATAGCACAGTCCTGTAGGTAATACAACTGCTGTGTACCTCTGTAGACTAAAATAGGAACAATTTCAAGAACAATGAAAACAATACCTGGACTATTCTGGAGCCTGTCTAATTGTCATATACTCCAATACAATCCACTCCTGAATGTAGTAGTTGTAGCAGCAGCAGCAATGACAGTAGTAGTAGTCAATAATCATATATAGTGTTTTTCTGGACACAACACTTAATAGCACTTAATAAAGAGGACTCCCCTCCACCTGTTCGGTTGTCCCCACCAGGATGACGCAACTGCAGTCATAGAGCACCAGTACACTCGCCACACACCAGCTATCAGTGGGGAGGAGAGCAGAGTGATGAAGCCAGTTCAGAGAGGGGGACTATTAGGAGACTCTGATTGGTCAGGGGTAAAATCCACTCCTGAATTTATGGTCGATCCCCAAGTCCTAAGATCTAAGATCTAAGAACATCACATCTTGTAGGAATTGCGTGGAAGTTGCTGTGTGCTGTTTTGGAGGGCTGGGGTTTTCAGCGTGCAACTTTATTTTCTGTGGGGTTTGAGCAATTCCCTGTTATGATATCAGAAGGCAGATGAACATCAAAATTCGCCAGTGAAGTGCTAATTTCCAAAAGTGACAGAATACAGAAGTGGATTTTGTACAGCGGTAGGGGCACATTTTCCTTGTTTTCACCCATACTTGTTACATCTCTTTTAAATGCACTATGATGCACTGCTACTGTACGACTGCAAGTAGAGCTGTTATTCACCAGAAATGGAAATGGAGCTTAGCCTGTTTCAGAGTGAAATGTGGTTTGGACCTTAATGACACCTCAGAGTGGGGAATGACTGAAGACGCAGCTGTCACTGCACAGAGCAGCAGCTTCAGAAATACTGTAGGCATGTTCACATGAATCTTCACTGTCTTAGGGCTGACACAGTCCACAGTGCTCTTATCCCTGCTTTTGCGTGACACTATTTTATTTTAAACGTGAATGTGAGAAACCTTGAATTCTTTACCATTTCTTATTTGTTTACATCTTCAGCAGTGCTGACTGAATTCTGCACTTCCTCCCATCTGCACTCTGTGGGAGCAATGTCAGAGGGGCATGAGAGAAGGCTACCTGCAAGGGTAGGGGTATCGCAGATGAGAGCTGGGACACGATTCCTTATATGGGTAGACATAAAATAAAAAAAAATAATCAGCTTCTGGCAGTGTGGACGCGTTTCGGACTCTTCAGAAATAAAATATTAAAACCGTTAATCACACACATAATTGGCAGCCCCAACCTAAACAAGCCATTCCTTGGCACAAACTTGTGGATTTAATAGAGGTCCTCCTCAGCCGCCAACTGTCTCTGCACTCTGGCTAAAAGCAGCAGTCATGTCCACCCCAGTCCACCAAACCTGCAGGCAACAGACAGGGCTGTCCCCCCAGATGGCTCTGAACTGTAGCTGCAGCAGTAGAGGTGCCGGGTTTAAAAATCAGCACATTAACAGGCAAACACAGGCAGGACGACTGTCTGGGGGAGCCACAGAAAATAAAACTATCAGTCAGGAAGTTATAGTTGAGACCTAGTTTCCCTGCACGCTGCATAGTGGTCTTCGCTCTGGTGCTGCTGTCTGAGAGTTGGGAGAGTTATCATCGAACACTGCAGTGTTTTAATTCCAGTTAATCTACTTGTCTGACTCCCTTGCCCTAATCTGTTTCCCAGTGTAAGATAAGAGCAATTAAGCATATGCTAATTTGTTTCCACCCTCCTCAGTCATTTCTGGACTCAACTGAGGCTCCATTTGCTGCTGGATGAGTGACTCACATAATGGACAATATTAATATTTATTTATTCTTAGCTCTACACAGCGACGTGAATGAGCCAGGTCAATAACGACGGGGCCACAGCACAGTCCTGTGTCGTTTCTGCAGGTAGAGAGCCACCTACAGATTCATTTCAGACATAGCATACTTAAAACTAACATTGGCAGGTCTGGCAGCGGCAGCACAACCGTAAAAAAAGGAGCGCTTTGTAAGACTTATGCTAAAAATAAGCACTTCAAAGGCGTGCTTATCGCTTTACTGCATTACCATAAGACACGCGAGCGGGGCCTTCATGGCGGGCTGCCCTGTGCTCAGCTGCCTCTTCGCCGGTAAATTTCAAATGTTTTTTTTTTATTGAATTCCACATTCAGCTCTGTGGGTCGTGTTTCCGAAGGGGGGTGGGGGGGTTATTTTTAATTACGGCTCAGATGCCAGCCTGTGAAAAATTGATTAAGGATGCTAATAAATAAAAGCAAAACAGAAAATTAAGCAATTACATAGCTCAAGCTGCAGTAATGAATCGAAGGGAACGGGCGTCGGTGTTAACTCTTTCCAACGCACGGTAACTTTGGCGCCGATGGCGTTTATCGGAAAAGAGCTGATGAAACCTCACCAATGACGTTTCCAATGCCATTTTAAAACACCCCAATTCCAGGCACACACTCAAAGCACGGAGCCTTATGCGCAACATTAGAAAGGAAGGCAGGATTGTAAAACTACTCCCACGAAGGCACGTTTCACACACGCCTAGGAGCGTAACACCGAGAATCTCAGACAGCCGGAGAACCACAAGACTCCACAGAATAAAAATACAATTGTTACGTTATTACCAACAAAGCTGGAACAGCTTTTCAAGTCACAGAACTGCCGCAAGGGAAGACAGGAAAAAAACGGAAATGCACCTTGGAATACGGAAATAACATTTAAGGCACATCGTCCTTCTATTTATCCCCAAACCTTCTTAGATATACCAGGGGTTTGCTTCTTTCCTGGTAACGCTGTAACGTTGGCTTTTGAAATGACATATTATACATACATGACAAACAATTAACATAAAAATTATTAACAGATCATTTGTATCACCTTAGAACTATCCGAGTTTTGTTATTAAAACGTTCGGAATCGGTAAATCCTCGGCACTTCAGTTAAAGCCAAGTGTTAAACTGTTACAGATTCTCTACAGGCTTTATGAATGGAATTTAAATCTCCTAACCTCCATTTTCATGTTTTTTTTTTGTTTCTAAATAAAAACATTGTATCGCAGGAGTCAGGACCACTTAAAAATGCACCACCTCACTCCTGAAATTAAGCTGTTGTGAATGAGCTCAAACAAGAAAGGCTTTGATCTGTTTCCGACTAATCCACTCACATTGTGCTTCATGCTGCGGTATTTATACATGACATGTTTCCCCGTTTGTTTCAGCTGAAACAGAATATGAAACTCACACTGCTGATGGTAGGAGTGACTGACTCGTGCCCTGAGATGAAAACACAGACTCTGTTCATAGATCGGTTCAGGAAATTGGTACAAACATTTCTACAGGCAATTCAAAGCACCCAGCAGCGTGCAGCCTATCCAGGACATTGTGAGAGGGTAGCAGCAGCCAGTGCGACCAGAATGCACCCCGTCATGGAGTGCATCTTAAACACTTCCTCCCAGACGAAAACACAGAGCTGTCAGAGAAAATACAAAATTGCACAAGGGACAAGTGACTCCGGGAGGAAATGCAGAGGAAAGCAGCTCTTAAATGCTAACATATACTGTACATCCGCCAATTACAGCAGCAATGTAGATGGGTGAGTCATGCTGGGAGCTGCCTGATGGTCCAACCACTAACATTAAAAGTCGGTGTAGAGCAAAATGGTGCAAAGTCAACAAAGTCATTGGTGGACTGAAAAATGTTGCAAAGACTGTTGATTTTGGTGCCAGACATTGTTCTGGGCGTTAGTGGGACCAGCGGGGGGCGCCCACACTGCAGTCTGTGTGAGTATTAATGCCCCAGTATAGTGACGGGGACACTATACTGTAAAACAGGCGCCGTCCTTTGGATGAGACGTTAAGCCGAGGTCCTGACTCTCAGTGATCATTAAAGATCCCCGGGGCATTTCTTGATAAAGAGTAGGGAATTATCCCGGTGTCCAGGCCAAATTTCCCCCCTCAGCCTTTACCGTGCCCTCCAAATTGTCCCCATGTGTGATTGGCTTGCACTTGCCCTACGACGGACTGGCGTCCTGTCCAGGGTGTACCCTGCCATGCCCTCGTTGCTTGCTGGGTAGGCTCCGGCTTCACAGCGACACCGTATGATATAAAGCAGTTTGACAAATGACATGACATAGCTTGTGCAGGACTGCAGAGGAGGGCATGGTGGCAAGTCACATGTCCACACTGATGTGAGGATGAGCCTTCAACAGTCAACCCAACCAGCGCAGTCCCAGCTACCACTCTGTTAAAAAGCCTCTGTGAAATAAGTGGAATATAGTTCTGCGGTGCTTGAAAATACAGTAAATCACCATTTGGAGACTTGTTCCTTTTGAACGGTGCTCACTGATTTGTGGAACCTGTGCGGTTAGAACTGTATCTCTTTGAACGATGTACACGTTGCTGTAATCATGTCTATTTCCGAGGTGAGGAGCGCACGCTTGCTGTGCCTTCCAGAGCGCTGGTGCTGCAGCGTCCCCAGCTTACAGCTGCTTACAGTTCGGATACACGGCTGTTCTTTACGAGCGGGTTTAAAAGGGGATGAAGGTAAAATTTGGAAAAAGGAATAAGAGAGATAAGGAGGTTGGAGTCCTGGGGCGCTGGGCACAGAGCCTCACCGTGGCAGACTTGACGCAGGTACGGGGGGGGTCTAATAGACGCTGTGGAAGAGACACGGGGTCGTTTAATATCACCTTGCAGGAACTCTTTGAACTGAGCCAGCAGCTCGGTCACTTTCAGCTCCCGGCAGCTGGAGTCGGGAGGGAGGGGGCTGTTTTTCTCAGGCAGCGCGGGAGCGAACGGGCTAAGGGGGGAAAGCGCGGTAATTGAACCGATGCGACATGACGAGCGGCACGGCACCGCCGGGCCTGCATCGGTTGCCACGGCGACGGGGCGCTCGTTTCCTGTGGCGAGAGCGCGCGGGTGCGCGCGGGCGCAGACACACAGAGCCTCTCCGGGCTCCTTCTGCGCCTCCCGAGCAGGTTCCTTCAACCTCCACCTCCTCCTCCTCCTCCTCCTCCCCCTTCCTGGTGCCCAGAGAGCTGTCGTGTCACAACCCCTGCCCTGGGCCTATTGCCCTCTCATCTCACAGCCCCCCCCCCCTCGGGAAGATTTACCGTGTAGTTATACACATAAACACCACGGTCGGTGTTGAAGAATCAGACTTCTCATGAACGGGCAGTTTCTTTTCCTCCCTCATTATAATAACCACAAAGATGATTTGATTTGACAAGGCCTCTTCTGGGGCTGTCCTTCCATGGGAGACTGGGCAGGCTCTGGGGGAAGATTAACAATGTGACACCAGCTGAGGAGCTGGCACCTCACCAGCCCGGATGCCGCGTGTGTGAGACGGAGGTGGGCTTTTTGTGCTGCACACCCCAACACACAGCGCCACGGTCCACCTGTAACTATCTCACACACCCCTGAGGAAGCCCGTGGCTACGGCTCTTTGACAGATACCTTGAGCTGGGATTAAACATGACTGGGATATTTATTGAGCTGGGAAAGGGCAGGGGCTTTGGTTTACCACACATCCCCTGCATTTTGAACCTGTCCTTGAGCTTTCTAGCTTCCTGAAAAAGAGAAAAGCCTAGTCAACAGCCACCAATACATTCCCAGCTGGTCCACACGGCAAAACTGACCCGAGTCACAAATAACACGTGTGAAGGGAGCCACAGGACCTACAGTGAGATGCACAGCCAGGCCCCTCAGCCCATCAGAGCTCGCCATTTTCCTAAACGCCTGTCCCAGCATCAAGCTGCGTTTTGACAGATCCCATCAGCCCTCGAATCCTGATCCAGTCCTTTCCTCAATCTACAGAATCGTCAGCACCCATTAGGAACTGCTAATTGTTATTTACACTACTTTCCGAGAATCAGTGTTAGAGTCACTACTATCCCAGAATCAGTGTTAGAATCACTACCATCCCAGAATCAGTGTTAGGAGACCTGCAGTCTGATGGCAATGTCAGTGAGTGACACACTGCTCCTGAAGGGGGCGCTCTCGCTGTCGATAGGCGTGACAGCGCGTCAGTCCACACTTGGCTCTGCGCACGGAGGAGGAAATTGCCTGCATGCCCCGCCCTCTCCGGCCCAGGTGCGAGAGTCGCCAACGGGAATCCACTGCGATTCCAGAAACGGTCCAGAATCGTTCAATCGTTCATCCATTATCTATTCTCCAATACAGGGTCGCGGGGTAAATTGGGTAGATAGTCAAGAAATAATAATGGGCAATTTCACAGTGGAAAACAATCCGTTAAAACTCAAAACCATGAGCCCCAGTCACAAGGGATACTGGGATAGCAAGACAACAGCAGTCAGATCCAGAACGGAGACTGACATACATACACCTCAAGTGCTGTGATGATATATCCTGATTTGAAGGGACCCACAGATCCAGGAGGTGTGTTAGGTTAACAGACCACATGTTTTTCAGTTTTACTATGCTTCCACTGTCCTTTATTACACTCTACTCTACTTTATTATTTGATGCTCTATTACCTTTTTATGAGGAGGGCATCACACGCCTTTTCACAGTCTTTTGATTTTCTTAATGTTACTATTCTACTGTATCTGATAGAAAGTGACAGTCAGCATTTTATACATTTTAAATCTATTCATCAGTGTCAGAGCCCGTGTATGTTAATCCATCTCCTGGTTTCCATTTGTTATTGTCAATGTGTGTTACAGGGATCTGGAACGAGCTATCCAGCCACGATCGTGAGGCCAGCAGACGTTTTAAAGAAAAGCTGGATCACATCCTCAGATAAATTAATTGGGCCAAAGGGCCTGCTCTTGTTTGGATCTTTTCCTACGTTCATTTGGAAGCAAATATCCATATGAGGACAAGTCAACGGAACAACGAGAGATACTCATCGTTCCCTTCAGTTCCAGTTCCTATTTTCCCCACACAGTAAAGGAAGCTTTTTTATTCTCCAGATCTCAAATCTTTTTTTTTTTTTAAAGAGACATCAATTCTTGAAGAGGGTTTTTAATTAAAGATGATATATTTGGCTGCCGTTCAAGCTCCTTTGCTAAAACTGTGCTGGTCCCCCATCCAGCTCAAACAAGACAAACAAAACGCTCCTCTAATTGAAATGTCTCTGTGTGTGCGCAGCGATGTGCCAGAAATAGATTGAGATCAGCCCACCTCTCCTCCCGCCGACAGAGCCCCTTCATAAACAGCCTTTTGAAGGCACTGGCTTTCCCACACCTGAACGCAGCCGCCGAGTTAAGAGACCCCGCACGAAGGCAAAAGTCGGCCTTGCTTCTAACACTCTTGACGATCGGGTTCCAGCTAGTTTCCACATTGGCCCGAGAAGAAGAATGCAAGGGAAAAAATAGGAAAATTCTTATATCTGTTTTCTTATATCAAAATGACATTAAATTACATACTGATACTAGTAATCAGTTTGTTTTAAAGACCCAGGGAAAAGTCCCAATAGGGTGTATTTCAAACATATGCATGCTGCTGAAACAGAATGACGTACAGTACAGTTAAATGAGATGCTCGGGTGGGCTGAATAGCTTGTTATTAACTTAATGTTCTTTTGCTCTTTGTCATGTTATAGGCATCTTATATCAGAAATATGTGTTCATCGGCAATTAAGGTTTTATGGCTCTGCTTCATATGAGCGTAGGACACTGCTGGTCAATGAACAACACACAATGAACGTCTGCCTTTTCACCACTGCGTTTTGCTGAGCGTTTTACAGGTGACATCATCCCCATGCTTCCTGGATAGCACTTAATTTAGCCAGGATGACCTCACTGAGTGTAGCAAATGTTTCTGATGTGACAAAGTGGCACAACAACGGATACTGGTATTTTAATAAATTAACAAGTAATAGGTTTATTCCATGCCGAAAAGAGAGGAAAGAAAACAAAACGTTTTTGGCTGTGGAGCCTTCTTTGGGTGTAAGTAATAATATTATTACACTACACTACAATAATTACACTACAATAATAATACATTAAACATTTAATTTATTGAATGTTTAATTTAATTTAATAAATTAAACATAGCTGTTGTCGTGGTTGCATAGCCTCTATGATTTCAAGTGATCGAATAAAATATTGTAAAGACAGCAAAATTATATCATGTGGGGAGCTGTGTCAGCATGCGTAGGCTGCAAAGGAACAAGAAACAGGTTATTCCATGCTGCAAAAAAAGAAGAAAGAAAACACAACGTTTCGGCCGTGGAGCCTTCTTCAGGTGTCAAGATGGTGTCTTCAGGTGACACCCGAAGAAGGCTCCACGGCTGAAACGTTGTGTTCTCTTTCTTCTTTTTTTCAGCATGGAATAAACCTATTACTTGTTCCTTTGCAAAATTCTACCATTGCTAGCTGGAATGCGGTGCTTTCTTGGAATTGTCCCCAAGTCATACTGGAATGTGATTTTCCATTAGCAAATATCTGACCTCTGCATGAGTAAAGTCTCAACTTTTAAAACGCATTCCAAAACACTTCCAAAATATCCACCCTCCAAAAGAAAAACGTGCAGGATATGCCCCATTGTCAGCTCCTGCAAGAATTTCCAGCTTGGACGCCGCTCCATGTCTGTTAGTGCAAACCCACCTTGAGACTTTGGGAACTCAAGTTCCAGGGCAGCTTGTCTATCCAGAGAAAGTGCGATCCAGACCACTACAAGAACATTCACCTTCACCAATATCAGCTTGCCCTGGCTCCTGCTCCCAATCTGATTTTAAAGACTGAGGAGTTCGTGATCATCAGCACTGAAAACGAGCCCAACAGACAGGAAAAACACTACCACAGATTGTCCGCCAGAGGTGCAGCCTGCTGAATTTGATCACAGCCAGCCACTGCACACCTGGGATGCACAAGCTCTTACAGAAGGAGAGGCGATGGAGTATGTCATCCAGAAGCGTCATGCCCACAGTACTTCAGACACAATCTCTAGAACAAACAGCAGCAGACTGCAAAAACCAACAGACCTGCAAAGAGACACTCGTCTGAAAAAACCACATCTCAGCCCCGTCACAGCTCTGTCAGAACCAAGTTGCAAGGAGATTTCCCTGTGAAGCTAGCTGGCATAAACGGAAGGATGTCAGGCAGCCTGAGACTACCATATTTAGATCAGAGCAGCCTGGTTTTGTTACAGCGCAAAGCGGAAAAGTGACTGGGCACCAGACTACTGGGAATCAGACGGGAGTATGGGATCTCATTGCCCAGCAGGTATGAGAAGAACAAGACGTCAGCCGCCCTGTTCTCGCTAGTGCTGAGCTGCCAGATTCTGTGCCAGAGGATTTCACAGCCTTCTGTCAAGCCTTTGGGATGCGCAGGAAGGAAGCCAAAAAAAAAAGAGTAAAAGCCGTTCCCACGCACAGTAGATTCTGAGTGGCCCGACGGTTCTGAAAATCAGCTGGCTAACAGGCGGTTCCCAGTCCAAGCCCCAGTTTTGCCACTGACATACAATGCCTCATCCTTAACCAGTTCCCACACCTCCTTACACCCTGTCCGTCAGCGGTCGTGGTTAAATAGCCCCCCCCACCCCGAGTATCTAGAAATCGCTTCGGATAATGGCACCCATTCAGAAATGAATCGCGTAAATGAGCACGTGCACTCGTCAATGACGGGAGGTGAAGTCCCCGTGCGTACGTCTTCAATGACAGCGCTCGCTGCAGCACGTGGTCGAGCAGGGAGAGAAGTCTCCGCAGCACTCCAGTCACCAGGCTGAAGCCCGAGAAAACCGCTCTCCAAGGCTCTGCAGGCAATGTCCAACGTATTTGCATAGGGTCTCCTTAAAAACACAGTTTACATGGGGTACCTACTGCTTTACATCTTAAAAGCGAGCCAGGGACATGATTTGTCCTTTGGCATCTCCTGCAGGTCACCTTACGTTTACTTACAGAGTTCCAGAGCATAATGAAAAGGGTAATGGGCACCCACCTCATGGGTCTACAATGGACCAGTAAACCAAACGCACTTTGGGGGACAATCTGTCCGTCTTTTGTAAAAGAAAATAAGAAAGGAAAGCACAGTGAAGGGAAAACGCGCTAGTCTTCACCGTGAGCACTGAGTGGGAAAAGACACAGACCATTAGGGACAAACACTGTGATAACTGTGTCTTGGTGTGGAGACCTCGCTGAATTTCACCCCAGGCGCTCAGGCGATCCGTCAACCTCAGACCACCAAGATCGCATTTGGCCCAAAGCCTGATGATTTTAGCACATTAGCTAAATGGCTGAATGAAATTGGCGATTAGCACACGACTCAATTTTGCTTTTGTAAAATAAAAGGCCGCAGAGCAAGGCGGCTACAGTACATTAAAAGCTCAATCCGCTCTCCTGATATACATGTTCTCAAACGTGTAACAGACCACATCTCTGAAGCAGCAGACCCACAGCTATGGAGGACCTAACCCTACAGCGTGACCTTCATTGAAAATCAAAGCGCTTATCTTTCAGTTTGTATTTTTAAGGCTATGTACTATTTACTTCTTATTTTATACCTGTTTTTCCGCTGGGCTGCTTGTGATGTTCCGCACTGTATTGGAAATGCTCGTCAGTCAGGACTGACACCACACACAGCACTTCCTAGCATCCGTAGTATTTTGCCTCATCACACATTTTACCTAAACAGCAGAGAGCTTGGAGGTGGAGGACAGTTCCTGCTGTTTCCTTTCAAACCACATCTCATTCAAACATTTGAAACCATTCGGACCCGGGCAAGAGATTCGGTCCCAGTTTGATAAGGCTTCGCCTTTCTGTGTAGCTCCCAGTACTAACTACAAATTAACTTCTGAAGAATTAGTATGCGCCCAAAGTCTCCTACCCCCTTTAAATCTCTATCAACAGTACTTGGATCCAAAAATTCACTAATATTTATCACAGTGGAGGGAAGGCGATGTCTAGCTGTCAATCTGTTTATCTCTCTGTGCAGTCCTGTTACTGCGCAACACGAGCTGAACGGATCTGACAGCCAACGGTGGATTCCAAGGCAAAAATAACGCACAAGCGATGGTGAGAAAGATCACACAGTCCCACGAGTGATCCTGAGCCGATCATCTTCAAACGCACAGAAATAGTTCGGTTATTTAAAAAAAAAAGAGCCTAAAGGCAGTATGAATGCAAAAGAAAAAAAACACTGGGCAATTTCTACACTGAACGTTACTCTGAGACAAGCAATCCTCATCTCTCTCTCTCAGCTCCAGGGCAGAAGGAAATAAATCCCTTTTAACAGTTGGGGGTGGCTGGGAGTTGTGGTGGTCTATTCCTAGTCCCGTGATCAACTCCCTGGCATCCTGTGGCCTCAACCCCTTCACTCATCTTTGCTCCTAACCCCTGTGACTTTCTTTCCAGATTGAGGCAACCCAACCCAACTAATGCCCGGACAGAGAGCCGGATGGAGATACCGGTTTCTCCGGGATCTTCATTAGGGATGAGGCGGGGAGGAATTCTGCCTTAAGGAGCACGGAGATTGCAGGCACAGCCACAACCCAAACCCAGCACGCCATCAAGAGTTATTTGTACACAACGGTCCAGGTCACAAAACGTGGAAGAGCAGGGCCGAGTAGCCCCAGGAGGTGAAAAGTCATCCTGACGTCCCAGCCAGCTAGCAGGCACAAACAGAGCAGCCAGCCACCAGGAACAGGAGAACGCAGAGCACAAGGTCAGCGTCCTTCAAGATTAACAACAAACACAGGAGGAAGCCTGAAAAATCCCCAAAACACACATCCAAGTCCAAAATCCAGAAAGCACGTTCTGTGACAGCCCATTTCTTTACAGGTAAAGCCAGTGACTTTGTCCAAGTCCTAGTTCTGTTCCCAACTTTGGCTTGTTTACGTGCTGTTCATCCAGCACTCTCCTCTCCTCATGTCCAACCCCCCCTTCCCGGACCACCACGACAGCCCCTACCCCTTCCCTGAGTCCCAGATCCACTCGGGAAAACCGAACGAGAGGACCTCGCTGCCTGTAACCATAGAAACTGAGCCAGCCTGCTTACCTGCTCTTGTATGAGCTGAAACAGGGAACTTCTATCCATATACCGGCCAGGATTTTCAGAGGAACCGTGACAAGGGCAGAGGGAAGAAAAAGGGGGGCAGGGATTCGGGAGAAGGGTGGCGACTGAAGTGGCCGGCTCCTTTCGTAGGGTCCCGGAGACAGGAAAAGCCGAGAAGCGGGGGTTGAACGCAGGCTCCAGCCGGGCAGATAGGGAGTCCCTCTTCTCCTGCCTTGTGAGACCCGCTGCAGCAGTGGTAGTGGAGAGAGCCGGAGCGGAGCAGCAGAGCCTGTGAAGCACTCACTCACTCACGCTTTCCTCCTCTCTCCACACACGGCGCACAGCGAGAATGCCAATGAGGCAGGAGTAGGAGGGGGAGCCTCTCGTCCAATGGGAGCCGGAGGGGGCGTGGCTGCGGTGTGTGGCACGGGGATGGATGGCACTGTGCACAGAGGAATCAGTAACACTGCGGCTGGCTCACAGGCACGATGCTCACACCTCTTGCGGGCTCTCTTCATTTCTCCTCTCCTCCAGCCCAGCCTCTATAGTGTGAGTGCACAGAGTGCCATCTACCCTACTGTTCGCTGCTCATGGATCACACCTTTAAAAGCCTCGACAGCCTCATGAATTTCCCTCAGGAGGCTTACAGAGCGATACTTCTTGCTCTACAAGAAGGGTGACAGCAGGCGCTATGCTTGTGATTCACCAGTGTTCTTTGGCTGGCTCTGTTTGGGACCTAGTTTCCAGTAAAAGATTTTCTCTATATTCTTTCAGTGAGCTCTAGATTTTCCACCTAACATTTTCCCGATTTGATCTCACCTACTACTGTAGATTTCACTGCAGGCAGAATGTCTTTAATAATAACAACAATAATTGCTTACACTTATATAGCGCTTTTCTGGACACTCCACTCAAAGCTCTTTACAGGTTATGGGGTCTCCCCTCCCCCATCACCAGTGTGCAGCCCCACCTGGATGATGCGACAGCAGCCATAGTGCACCAGTACACTCCCCACACACCAGCTCTCAGTGGGGAGGAGAGCAGAGTAATGAAGCCAATTCATAGAGGGGATTATTAGGAGGCCATGATTGGTAAGGGCCAATGGGAAATTTGGCCATGATGCCGGAGTAACACCCCTACTCTTTTCGAGAAACACCCTGGGATTTTTAATGACCACAGAGAGTCAGGACCTCGGTTTAACGTCTCATCTGAGCCTATTTACAGTATAGTGTCTCCATCACTATCTGGGGCATTAGGACCCACATGGACCGCAGGGTGAGCGCCCCCTGCTGGCCCCACTAACACCTCTTCCAACAGCAACCAGGTGTCCTGGCCAAATTTCCCATTGGCCCTTACCAATCATGGCCTCCTAATAATCCCCTCTATGAATTGGCTTCATTACTCTGCTCTCCTCCCCACTGATAGCTGGTGTGTGGTGAGTGTACTGGTGCACTATGGCTGCCGTCGCATCATCCAGGTGGGGCTGCACACTGGTGGTGGTGGAGGGGAGTCCCCATTAGCTGTAAAGAGCTTTGAGTGGAGTGTCCAGAAAAGCTCTATATAGGTGTAAGCAATTATTATTATTATTATTATTATTATTATTATTATTATTATTATTATTACATTTCTAAAGTATTATAGATGCAACAGGCTACGTTCTGCACTTAACCCAAGGGTTAGGACTAGGAGTATGGTTCAGCCTATGGTCAGGTTTAATGCAATTAGCCATAGAAGAGGATTGTTAACGCACAAATGCCATACTGTTAATACTTTGTTAATATACACCATTAATAAAACACAAAGAAATTGCATTTGCAACACCCAATCTCAAGTGTTACATAATGTTGAAGCCACCTTATAATTAGAATTTCATACCTTTGCTTTTGAAGGCTGAAGAAAATTGTAACTTACTCAAATTAATCCTCTTACGGTCGTGATGGAGCTGAGTGCTGTTTTACTTTCCAATGAGCACACAATTTGGCTGCGAGAGTGTGCCAATGTACTGCCTCATTTTTGTGTTGTATTCTTCATTCTCTGGTAATAATAATAATTGCTTACACTTATATAGCACTTTTCTGGACACTCCATTCAAAGCGCTTTACAGGTAATGGGGACTCTTCTCCACCACCACCAGTGTGCAGCCCCACCTGGATGATGTGACGGCACCCATAGTGCACCAGTACACTCACCACACATCAGCTCTCAGTGGGGAGGAGAACAGAGTAATGAAGCCAATTCATAGAGGGGGATTATTAGGAGGCCATGATTGGTAAGGGCCAAGAAGAAATTTGGCCAGGATGCCGGGGTTACACCCCTACTCTTTTCGAGAAACACCCTGGGATTTTTAATGACCACAGAGACTCAGGACCTCGGTTTTACATCTCATCCGAAGGACGGCGCCTGTTTACAGTATAGTGTCCCCGTCACTATACTGGGGCATTAGGACCCACATGGACCGCAGGGTGAGCGCCCCCTGCTGGCCCCACTAACACCTCTTCCAGCAGCAACCTTAGTTTTTCCCAGGAGGTCTCCCATCCAGGTACTGACCAGGCTCACACCTGCTGACCTTCAGTGGGTTAGCAGTTGTGAGTTGCAGGGTGATATGGCTGCTGGCATAATAATTGTGCTTGTGATGGGGCATTCACTAAATACTGAACCTGTGATGTCAGTTTTCTCCAGAGACCTCAGGGCACTTGATGGTGCACAAAGACCTTGATATGAATAATATGAACTGCATCTGCAAAACTAAAACAGTGAAGGTTAACTACGTTAGCAGTACAGTTCTGTTAAGAGTGTTGTGAAAAATGTAAAACAAATCGAATCGTCGATCTAATCAAAGGGAAAACACACCTTGTCTGGGAGCGTATTAAATTAGAACTCTTTCCAAGATCGGGTTTGCTCTGGGATTAGATTACAATGGCTGTGGAAGTTTGACAGAAATTATTGTGCTGCTCCGAAGCGCATAACTCAAACTGCAGCTGAAATTCTGTAGCGCTACAGTGTTTCATAAATGTATTTATCACCAAAGGTCTGCTATGGAAAAAAACACTCAGAGATGGGGAAATAGCAGCAATAAAATCCATGCATATGCAAATAAACCCAGAGCTCAGCTGCTGGGAATTTAATCAAAACTAGAATGCACAAGCATATATATCACCTGTTTTAGCACAGGTTGTAACATCTTTGCACTGACTCCCAGCGGAATTCAGAATAAAAGTCAAAATGCTGCTGCTTTCCTTTCAGGGCTTGAAAAAGTCTGCCTGCTGACTACATTGCCTGCTTCATACGCCCCTGCACAGCATTCACACTCTTTGGGCTGTGGCTTTCTGTGAATTCCCAACATGAGTCTCCAAATAGGACCCTGTAGGACCCCATTGTCCGTGTGGGTCCTAATGTCCCAGTCATGTTAACAGGTGCGGTCCTTCGGATGAGATATAAAACCGAGGTCCTGACTCTCTGTGGTCATTAAAAATCCCAGGGTGTTTCTCGAAAAGAGTAGGGGTGTTACTCCGGCATCATGGCCAAATTTCCCATTGGCCCTTATCAATCATGGCCTCCTAATAATCCCCATCTATGAATTGGCTTCATTACTCTGCTCTCCTCCCCATTGATAGCTGATGTGTGGTGAGCGTTCTGGCGCACAATGGCTGCCGTCGCATCATCCAGGTGGGGATGCACACTGGTGGTGATGGAGGAGAGTCCCCATTACCTGTAAAGAGCTTTGAGTGGAGTGTCCAGAAAAGCGCTATATAAGTGTAAACAATTATTATTATTATTATTATTAAATACTGGGACATGCCAGGAGACACTGGGAGACACTAGGACACTCTGGGACTCTGTGCTTTCCCATTACAACTCATTGTAATTTCTAATTGTTTTATTTAATGCATTTATTTGTGAACACCTGCCTCTCGTGTGTGATCAATTATTGTACAGTAACTTGAGATAATGTATAATGAATGGTCCTGTATTGAATAAAGGTTATTACATTTTTAATGTTTGTCACCAAGGATAAAGACTAGACAAATAACAACAATAATAACTTGCAGTGTGATCAAATAATGACCGACCGACGCTAATGCTAATATTTTAGGACTGATGTATATCAACACATTTGATGGCTGTTGTTACCCAATGTTGCAATGGGAGTATTTCATTGAAACTTCCAGAAAAGGAAAAACATGAAAAATCGGGCCATCAGCGGAGTTCTGAAAGAAAGACTTGACTTGAGAAGGTAGGACTAAGATGAACAAACTTTACCCAGAAGAATGTTCCTGTGCTGGAGGTGTGAGTTCAGTGGAGCAGTGGACCAGCGGACCAGCTGAGGAGCAGCAGTATCAAAGTCTTCTGTCGTGGGAGGTGTTAATGTACATCATTAAGACACAGTAGCTCATTCCTTACCATCTGTGTTCCCTCGTTTACAAACGTAGATCAATCTTCACCTCTGTGCCAAGACGTGGGAAAATCCGCTCACATATTAAACCAAATGTGCTGTAGCGTTTTGACAGCGTATTTGTCTCACTTAATACGTAATAATCAAGAATAGCATTGCCCACTCCCAGAGACGGGCACACACATGTTTCAAAATCCACAAACAGCAATCTTTCAGCCTTTAACCCTAAAGCTGTACTCACAGCATGCGACATTTACAGAAAGGAAGAGTAGGGTGCAAGCCACTATTGTTAATTAAAGATAGATCTGTTAATTTTGCTGTTGCTTGGTTGAAGATTTGACTTGGGTGATAATTGTATATTCTATATTATATACGTGAGTGGAGACCCTGTTGTTGTGCAGCTCCATAATGAAAATAGTGATAAAAGGTTTTGTACATGGTTACACTATTGCTCTAAGATAAGACAAGATAACAATAATTTCTTACACTTATATAGCGCTTTTCTGGACACTCCACTCAAAGCTCTTTACAGGTAATGGGGACTCCCCTCCTCCACCACCACCAGTGTGCAGCCCCACCTGGATGATGTGACAGCAGCCATAGTGCGCCAGTACACTCCCCACACACCAGCTATCAGTGGGGAGGAGAGCAGAGTGATGAAGCCAGTTCATAGATGGGGATTATTAGGAGGCCATGATTGGTAAGGGCCAATCGGAAATTTGACCAGGACGCTGGGGTTACACCCCTACTCTTTTTGAGAAATGCCCTGGGATTTTTAATGACCACAAAAAGTCAGGACCTCGGTTTTACTTCTTAGCTGAAGGACGGCGCTTATTTACAGTATAGTGTCCCTATCACTATACTGGGGCATTAGGACCCACACAGACTGCAGGGTGAGCGCCCCCTACTGGCCCCACCAACACCTCTTCCAGCAGCAAGCTTAGTTTTTCCCAGGAGGTCTCCCATCCAGGTACTAGCCAGGCTCACACCTGCTGAGCTTCAGTGTGTTGCACAGTGATATGGCTGCTGCCCATAAAGAACACTTTATTAGCCATATACAATTTCTTGCATTAGGAATTTCTCTTTTCGCAGACCCCAGCTTGCTCTCCATGAGACACACAGATAGAGAGAAAAGCTTAGGGTCAGAGCACAGGGTCAGCCATTTATACAGCACCCCTGGAGCAGCTGGGGTTAAGGGCCCCTGCCAGCTGTGGGATTTGAACCATCAACCTTCCAACCACAGGTGCAGATCCTTAGCCACAGTGCCACCACTCTGCCCTACATACAGCAGTTTTGTAAACTGAAATACTCAAAACCGCTGCAAGGGTGGTTTTCCTTAGATCTGCATTTGTAGTGCTTGGTGAAATCTGTATGTGACTAACACCTATCCCCAGGGTGTCCCTGCAGACACTGCAAGCACTACCCGACACCAAACCAACTCATGCAAACATCCAAAGATTTCCCTTATTAACAAAGCCAAGTCTTGCAAAGTCTGCGAGTGTTATTAATCATTCTGTGACCGTTACTCCTGCAGGACGTTCCACTGTCTGTGGGGAAGTGTGTTTGTACAAGAACTTGCAATTTTGAATAAACAGATCTCAATAATCCACACAACTCCATAATCCCTAAAACATTCAAACAAGATGGGTTTTTAAAGCCTGCCTTAAATGGAGTTAGATCATGGAAGACGATTGAAGTTAAAAACCTTTCCGGAAAATATACCGTTTCAGTGCTCAGCCTATAAAATGTTAACATGTTTTTCTATCATGTATTTATATTTCTGTTTTGAAGCAACCCGTTTTATTTCAAGATGCGAGTTTAATTTGACAATTTAGTGTCCTTTAAAGTGCTGTTAATATCCTCAAGCCCTGAACAGGAATTAGTGTGATTGAAGAAGAGACCGCCTGATCCATATTGCTTATTGATCGGAAAATGTGTACAAATTAGGACACTGCGTGACGAGGCAATTAGAAAATGTAATTACAACTAAAAAATTCATGAAGGTCATGTCCCATGATTCATTACAAAAGCAAAACCATAAACATCTATTAAGTTACAGTGTTTTTCAATGCTGACGCATGTTGATTAAGCTTTAATATTGATCTGGGACAGATGTAACAACCAATTTGCCAACATATACATTCATATCTTCTTTCCCTGGGCAGCTTCAAAAACCTGTTTTGTCACAACGCATGGCCTTAGGGTCAGCTTACTCATAACACTGAGATGTACTGCTCCTTCATTATTCAACACTTTGCAGTCCATGACTTTTTACAGCTGTTGTATGATATAACGCTGCATAACTGAACAATTTACCCCTGACATGGTGCTTATTATTCAAAACCCATCCATGCATCTTCTAATACAGAGCCTATCCCTGCAAGCAACAGGGATAAAGCAGGATACATCCTGGACAGGACACTAGTCCCTTGCAGGGCACACACAGATACACACTCACACCAGGGTCAATTTTCCCAGAAGCCAATTTCCCAGAAGTTACCAGAATGTCTTGGCCTGTGGGAGGAAACCCCACATGAACACGGGGAGAACATGCTAACTCCACACAGACAGTACCCCAGGAATTGAACCCAGGGCCCCAGTGCTGGGAGCCAGCAATAATAACCACTGCACCACTGTGCCACCTGTTTCTGGACTTATGGGAGCATGGGAACCAGAAGGTGTTCACTCACATTAGATTAAAGAAGAAAAAAATAAGTTTTAACCTGTGTATTATAACTGAAGGGAATTGCATATGTTGGTGTTTTTTCCCCAAAAGGCTCTTGGAGGTCTAATGACACAGCAGGAAACTGTGCTCTGTGGTGAAAAATAGGTTTTGACAAGGGCCTACTACAGTGAGATTATTGCAGCCTTGAATTGTTTGCAAGAGAACGCTCTGAGTAATTAAGAGGAGAAAGAGGTTTGGAAATCACAGCACACAGAACAAAAGCTGTTCACTCTTACAGGGCCTGAGAGAAATCCAAAATGCACACTGGTACTTCTTAACAGATTGTTTGCTTGCTGTACAGTATAAAGAAAGGCAGGCGCTGAGACAATTGTTTTCAACTAATAAGAAGCATTTAAATGTCTATTTTACATCAGCAATGGAGGCCCTGATGTCTTCTGGGCGCCAACTAAATTGGTTCGACGCAGGGCAGTGCCGTTTGTGAGAATCTGTTTTTAATAAAGACACAAGCAGGAGTCCGTCAGATTCTCAAAGACTGAATCCTTCAGCTACAAAAGACAAGTGCTCAACTATTACAATTCACAGTATATGCTGCTCTGTGTGAGGATGGGGAAGAAGCAGTCATTTTGCATGTTCAATAGCGTGCCGATAACGAGCCCGGGTTTGACATTGAAATGCGAGCAGGGGATATGATGAGGGCTTCTGATACAGCAGGTGAGATGCAGTGCTCTAATTAAGTTTTTTCCTGCAGGACTGGAGACGCCTGTCGTTTGGCAGGGCCTGGGCCTGACATTAGGATATGGTGTGTAAGTGGGTGTTTTTGGAAAGGCCGAAATTAGAAAACAGTTCAAAACGGAGGCTTGGTGTGATTAATGCTATCAGTGGTGTTACTACTGCTGAAACTGTGACAATTACAGCAACTAGATCAACGGCTCTGACTACTACTGCTAACAATTACAGTAACAGCAAGAGAAGAGAATAATATCCTTACACTTATATAGCGCTGTTCTGGACACTCCGCTCAAAGCTCTTTACAGGTAATGGGGATGTGTGGGATGATGCGATTGGCAGCCATAGTGCACCAGTACACTCCCCACACACCGGCTCTCAGTGAGGAGGAAAACAGAGTGATGAAGCCAGTTCAGAGATGGGGATTATTAGGAGGGCATGATAAGATAAGATCACTTTATTGGCCATATACAATTTCTTGCATTAGGAATTTGTCTTTTCGCATACCCCAGCTTGCTCTCCATGAGACACACAGACAGGGAGAGAAGCTTGGGGTGAGAGCGCAGGGTCAGGCATTTATACTGCACCCCTGGAGCAGCTGGGGTTAACGGCCTTGCTCAGGTGCCCAACGGAGTAGGATTCCTCTGCCAGCTGTGGGATTTGAACCATCAACCTTCCAGCCACAGGTGCAGATCCTTAGCCAGAGCCACTGTCCCACTTTAATACGATTAGTAAAGACCGGGGGGAAATTTGGCCAGGACGCCGGGGTACTCTAACACCCCTACTCTTTTCAAGAAACACCCTGGGATATTTAATGACCTTAGAGAGTCAGTACCTCAGTTTTATGTCTCATGATGTAAAGCAAGAAACTTGAAACACGAGACATCTCCAGCAACGTTTGTCTACATTCTCCTCTGCAATAAGCCCCTGTGCCGGGGCACAGCTGTTTGTATCTTCTCCCTTTTGTGCTTCGTCTTGTACCTCATTCCACCCCACGTCTGTTTGCTGAAAAATCTCTACATGCACGCTGAATTAAGTCTCAACATTTCTGAAAGGCACAGAAGAGAGACTATTGTTAATACTATTGCAAATAATAGTTTGCTCTCCAGTCCTCGCCTACAGACTAATGAGCTGAGCAGTATCCAGCATGAAGGACAGTGAAATTCCATCTGCCGCCCATGAGGTACCGATACGAGTGCGGAGCTGTGAGTGCTTGTGTCGGTAATTACCCGCACGGCCGGCAGCCCCTCCTCGTTTAGGGGAGCACAGGGAAGAAAAGGGGGGCAGCAATTAATCACTCGCGGTCGCCAAGGTGAGAAACGAGCTGGCGGATTCTGTGAAAAGAATTGATTCCTTGCATCTATAGAGTGCTCCCCAATCACTTTTCAAAGGCCTCAGGCACTTTGCAGAGAGGAGACCCCCCCACACTTTATTTACTGCTGCAGTGTGGCCCCAGACCTGCACTAGCAGCAGGAGGGGGTGGGAGGAGAGGGAACTGCGGCGCCGGGTGAAATAAGGGGGAAGTTTAGGGATTCCCAACGGCACACTCCAGGATGGAGTTTGGCCAGGACGCCATCTCTTTCAAACAGTGCCAGGTCGAGGTCGGGACCTGGGTTTAACACCTCACCTGAATGAGCTTTCTTCCTCGCTGTGAGCTCAGCGGAGAGGCCCAGGCGCAGCGTGAAGGGAACGATACTGGTTTTTTCCTCCAAGGACACAAAAACACACACAGGCGCTCGGCAACATTCGCACTCGAAAAGCCACTGGCACCGGGCAGGCGCTGTGCAACGGAGAAGACCGGTTTCTCTTCAGCCGGACTGTTCCACATCCCCATTGCCGTCACACAACGCACCATTGAGACCGGGGTGAATGCGGCAGGCCTGCCATTTGCCTGCTTGCCAGCTGCGTTTGGAAACAGGACAAGTACAGCCCGCCAACTCTACACTCCGCGGCGTGGGCCCTCATTGGTGGGTCTGTGACAGGCGGGTGGGGAGGGGCCCGGGGGAGCTGAGGAGGACTTGGTACATTCAGAACACCCCCCTTGCTAACCCCCCTCCCCCATGAAAACACTTTGTCAGGATTTCAAAACTGCCTAAATCTCAGTGGGTGAATTATTCGCATTCCCCTTGCATACCTCCTGGGACGGGGTTAACTCTGCAGATTAAACTCGGCTTCGAGACCCCCCTGATAATCTGTAGAACAAAGAGAGAGAAACCAACTGACATTTCGAGAGGCAGAAAGTGAGAAGGAGGAGGGAGGATGTGGGCCAGAGTGCAAACATCCATGGCCTCTCCCATCCCTCGTGACCAGCCTGGTGTGCAACAGTGGCCTCTGGCTCTGCTCCAGTGGGAAACCCGATTGTGGGTGAGCACGGATCGCCGAGTTTCCCGATGGGATATTGACAGGTGGCTTTAAATTTAAGCCCGGCTGGGGTTTTTTGTTTTCTTTAAAATAAGTCGTTTTCAATTGACTGAATGACTGGAACAATGTGAAGATCAATGCAGTGGGAAACGCAGCTCAGCGAAGGAATTTTCACTCTCCTTAATAAATCCAAAAGATCACATCTTTGCTCAGAGAGCCCTTCTGACAGGTTATCGCGGATGTTTTGCACGAGCTCTTCAGCTTTCTGCTCGCTCCTCTCCACGCTATGTCATGCTTTAACCAGGATTTTGCTGAGCTTTTAAACGTTGCAGAAGGAAATACAGTTCTTAAACATTGCTTGGCATACACATGTGCCAAGCGGTGAGGGCTTTGTCAAAGACCAAACTCTCGGTGCAGAGATTCCCGTGGAACAGCAGCATTCAAAAGAAAAACTTTCAACACACGATGGATGTTGGCAGAGAGGACATTTCCAACTGGAAAAACAAGACATTTCCACTGCAAAATCTAAGACCGTGGTCTTGGCAGGGGCGGATAGACTTTCTCTCTCTCTATGACATAGGGGTCACGGGGTCTCTCCCAGCGAGAGGGCCAGACTCGTGAGCACGGGGCTTCAAGGGGATTGTGGGAATGTGCTTCAGAAATGCGAGGGAGCCCCAGGCCAAGCAGATGCCTAAGGCTCGCCGTCAATCTCTGGACTGTCAGCCACTCGCCTCAGTTCAATCCACCTGGGCTGAGTACAGCAATCACAGGACCCGCAGAGCTGGCTGGCTGAGGTAAAGAAGCACAGAGCTTTAGGTTTGTTTGACCAGAGCAAAGGCAGAATCTCCCCCCCCGCGTGCTAATCATTGTCAGAACCCCACAGTAAATCAGCCCTGCCAGCCGTCAGTCCTGGGGATTGCAGGTGATATCGTTCCTACCGTTTTCCATGACAGCTGAAATGGGCAATAGCTTGTGACTGATATCTGCCTCTCCTGGGTCAATCACAGACAGGAGTGACAGAGGGGTGCGGGTGCTCAGGGAGATGGCCGAAGACCTTAGCACCACAACCACCACCACTCCCAGTGCCAGCTGCCAGCAGGTGGGGCGTTAATACGGCCTCCTCCCGGGGGAGACCGAATGGCAAGACAGAGCTACATATCCCGACACACTCACGAGCACCTTCACCAGAGATCCGCACAGACGGGCCGGGAGTGTGTCAGTCAAAGGATCGGGCTTCCCACACAAAATAAAGCGACTGCCAGGAATTGCAAGGCTCAGGCTCATCCCTGCGAGGGGCTTCATTCCTCCAATCAGTGCTGATGCTCCTGTAAGGCTTTGTAGATAAGATCAGATCACTTTATTGGCCATATACAAGTTCTTGTATTAGGAATTTGTCTTTTCACATACCCCAGCTTTCTCACCATGAGACTCACAGACAGGGAGAGAAGCTTGGGGTCAGAGCGCAGGTCAGCCATTTATATGGCACCCCTGGAGCAGCTGGGGTTAAGGGCCTTGCTCAGGGGCCCAATGGAGTAGGATTCCTCTGCCGGCCGTGGGATTTGAGCCAGCAACCTTCCAGCCACAGGCGCAGATCCTTAGACACAGTGCCACCACAGCACCGGTGGTGCTCAAGCTGTGCTAATTGGTGAATGTCTCCACTGTAGGTGGGTTAGGGGCTCTCCAGAGCTGTCAGACGGACATTAACAATTGGAAAGTCAAACCTGAGGAGGTGATTCCTGTCAAAACAGGAGTGTGTTAAAACGGATTATTTAGAGGATAGCAACAGCGGCACACTCTTAATAAAAAGACACTTGCAAATAAGCACTTAGTGACCACCTGCACAGTTCCTAATGCTCCCCAAAGCCCATGACAGCACTAAAACACTCCAACACCGACTCCTGACTGAATACAATCCGCTACATCACAGAAGTTTCCCGTCCGCCTCCTGGGGCCCCTTAATTAACGTACCGTTTCGTCTGATCACACTGACATCATCCCCGTTCCCAGACACTAATTAGAGAACTTTCAGTAAATGTCCATCAGTGTGATCTATGCTGTACGATGTTTCTCGGTTCACCAGAAAGCAGCAGTTACCCCTCTAAAGAAACACAGGAGACACAAGAAAACAAAACACCCAACCAGAGGGCAGAGCTGGTGGAGTTGAAGCATTACTGCCTCTTTCTCTTGAAAGTCAACTGCTACTTGTTTTTCCAGTAATATTCTATTCATCTCTTGTTCTTACAGACAACGTCTAATAATCAATTTAATTCAGTGTTTTTTATGTACTTATATATAACTTGTCTCTTTATATTTATATAGTTGAAGGAGTTTGTGGACGTTTGAAGAAAAACAACTACAGGATTTTGTTCCAAATCCCCAAAAAACAGCAGATCTAATGTTCTTGGTATCCTTTTTTTGAACAGAGTAAAATAGAAAAGAAGGGCAATACACCACCTATAAATGTATCAGTAATGATGGGATGTTTTCGATGCGTACGCTGAGCTTCCCGTCGATGGGAAGGCTGTTGCTCTGCTGCCCCCTGCTGGTGAGAAGCGATCATTGTCAAGCAGCGGGGCTGAAAGGTACTGTATCCTGACACGGTGACAGAAATAACGCTGAATCAAGGCCACGTGGAATCCAGTAAAGACAGAAAGCCTACTTGCTTCAACACTCCTTAGGCGTCAATCAGCAATGACTGGGGGAAACCGACACGGCTCCAATTGCACGGTGGCACCGGGCTGAACGTTAAAAATCATGCCGGCTCAAGTACGAAATGTCCTGGATAGAGCAGAAAAGCAGTGTATCGAATACAAGTTTAATGTTGCAGGTGCAGCTGAAGTTGGCTAACACAGGAGCCTGCAGTGGGTCAGCGGGAGTCTCTTACAGATAATGGTAAGGTTGATTGCCTTACATTAATGAGATAGCACATAGCCTGAAATGTGCAGCGCAGTAGTGCAGTGGCTAGCATTACTGCCCTGTAGCTCTGGGGCCCTGGGTTCAATCCCAGACCTGGGGTGCTGTCTGTGTGGATCTTGCCCCATGATCGCATGGGTTGCCTCCCACAGTCCAAAGACATGCTGGTAGGTTAATTGTCTTCTATGAAAACCAGCTCTGGTGCAAGTGTGTGTGCATCTGCCCCATGACTGTCTGACATCCTGTCTAGGGTGTACCCTGGATGAACGAATAGAAATGGATGAATTAAAATAGCAAACAGGTGGATTCTGTTTCTATGGACTGTAGTTTTACGCAGGGTGACCAGACACTTGACCAGTCAGAGAACTACCCAGATTAGGGTCTCCCCCCCCCCCCCCCAGCGCCCATCAGTCAGTGACGCTGTGCTGCTTCCTCCGAGAGGGCAGGATCAGCACGCAGGCCCCAGCCGCGCTGGCGAGCGTCACATGTCAGGAACGGACCTGAGGACACGGAGCCGCGACAAGTTATCAGTCAGCAGCAGGTGCTGCCGTGTCACAGCAAGACCCGAGAGAGCTTTTCAGGAGCTACAGCACAGTGTCCCACCAGGCTCCGGGGTGGCGGTCCAGACGTTCCCCAGTTTGCCGAAACTGCATTGCGACAATCAGCACTCAACTGACCGTTTGTCAGCATGTTCTTTCCTCACAGATTATGGAGTTTCCATCTTACCGACCGAGACAAAGCAGAGACGCTGCTTCCTAGTCTAAAAGAAGCCGGAGAAAACACAGGTCTTTGGAGGTAAAGGCAGCTGCTCACAGTGCAGTCCAGCCCACATCTGCCCCCACCCGGACTCTCTGAGCTCTTCCACGTCCTCAGTCAAACCCTTCATTTGAAGCATAAGCTAACTGACCGTTTCACATTCCTTGCAAACTCTGGGATATTTGTAGCTCCCACCACAATTTCATAACTGCTGGATGTACATTTAACCAGGTGACATCTGTAATGTAACGTTGTTTTTTTTTAATGTACCCATACGACTTTGAATTACCAGCTGCGACTTCGAGTCTCTTCTCATCATCACGTTTCCTGAACCCAGGACCAGCTCCCCTGGCTTTGCGACCCCTCCCAGGGAGACCGGTTACACACACAAGAGAGGGAGCGCTGGTAGGTGGAGCAGCTCACTGAGCTCTCTGCCAACCTGCAGCCGCCTGTGGTCCAAGAGCTGAGAGGGTCCTGGCCAGGGAGACCCAGCTCGCCCAGGTGGGAGGTTGGCTCACTCAGTCCCTGCTGGCTGGTGACAGGATCACAGCCGGAAGGAGTGGGCAGCTTCACTGAGCCACTGCCCACTTGAAGACTCAAACACGACAGGGCACCCACTGCCTCCCCTGAGCCAGTTCTGGGCCGTGACAATTTAGCCACAGTCTGTGCTAGCCTCCCCCACCCCACATGCACGCGCACACACACACACACACACACACACACACACACACACACACACACACACACACACACCACAACTCAGGATCCCTTTGCCCTCTGCCAGACAGCTGCCCTAACAGCTGAACGCTGCATCCTGCACAGAGGCCTCGCTGTGCGAGTGAAATCGCACATTAAACTTCCAGTGTCGGATTTCTGCAAGAGGATGTCGCACCTCAACACCAAGAGAGCCATCGGGAGGGCAGCTGCTCTTGTCTTGACCAAGCCCCGTCTTGAAGAGCGACTGGCCGGGGGGCGTGCTGGTCACCCTTGGGGTTTTTGGGACAAGTAGGGGGGGAAGATTAAAATCCACCAGATGCAAAATGCCGAAGCGTTGTGCTGCTTTTTTTATTTTATTTTTTACTCACCAGCGTGAAACTAACTTCGAAATGGCAGTTCCATGCCCTTTTCTCCTCCTCCGTAAATACTTTTCTCCTGGTGTGCGTTCTTTCATCAGAGCTGCTCGTGTGCTACAAAAAATAGTTCTCAGAATGACACTGGGTTTTGACACACATATGTACACCTTACCAAGCCTGACAGAATTCATCTGAGTGGTGTCACACACATGACCAAACCCAGCCAGGGCTGAATGGACGTGACTCAGCAAGGATATCTTTAGCTTTATGCAAACTACATTATACCATACTGTATATACCGCACATGTAACACACATGACCAAGGCTGGACAGACTGTACTTTTGTTTTTCTTCTTTCCCTCTACTCTTCTCAAATTCATCTCTATTTGTTCCTAAACAGAAATAGAAGAGTTTAAGTTATTGTAACACTCCAGGGTACACATGGACACCCTCACCACCACCGCATCAGGTCAGCCCCCCCACTGCTGGGGACTTGAACCCAGGCCTCCGGTATCACTCAACAGGGACCCAGCCTCTTGAGCCAAAGAGAGATCTCCCATCAGCCCAGTGGCTGCAGCCCCTGCTATCCATAGGGAAGGGCGGTGACATCACCACCCTGGTAAGCCGGCTCTCGCAAGCAATGGAGGTCGTATGCGTTACATTATTATGACCTGAATTTTGTTTTTTAAGTTGCGCTCCTTGCACTTCATAGCAGATGTGCCCTCTCTATGCTGTCGATTTAATTTTAAGCAGCAGAGGAATAGGTAAATGAGTTGCACGAAGTTTCAAGAGCTACAGTACTGCACTTTCAGATCAGAGCTACGCAAACCGAGTGCTGACCTGTCATGGTTAATGGTGCAGACAGCTCCATGGACATTCCATATACTGTACAGTAGTTCAGTGCCCTGAAAGGGATCATTTCAATTCACACCCTGATTTTGTGTGAAATGCAAAATTAAACTGCTTGTGGTAGTGCCGAATAACTGGACTGGATTTTAATATTTGCCTACCGTGCCCTGGAGAAAGAACAATTAAAACCGCAAGTTTGATTTATTACTTATTTTATTTTTATATTTATATTTTAGTCTACAAACTAAATGCTATACCTCCCAGGTATAAAAACATTTCATTTCCTGTTTTTGGGATGCTGCATGTCTGTTATAATACTGGGACAATCAGTACAAACTCAGATTTCTCATAGGAATTTTGTTCTTAAATATTTGATATGTCCATAAAATATATTTATATGTCCAGCAAATATATTAAGTACATCTCAGTTTTTACATTTATTGTGCCCTTAAGAATGATCAAAATGGTATAACGTTACAATCATTCAGTTAGGCCTGTGGGATTTAGGAATACCAGTTATTTCATTTTCTAGCTGAAATGTTTTCTGCAAGCCTAAGAATGAAAAGAATTAACAAATTCAACTCTTGAATGATTTACAGCCTAAGCTTGTAAATGTATCATTTCCATGCTTTACAATAAATCTCATTTGATAAATAAAACACACAAGACCTTGTGATTTAAAGCTGCAAAGCATTTCACAGGACAGGCACTTCAAACACATGCAAAGGAAAAGCAAATTGATTTAATAATGACTTTTCATAATGAGATAAGAACATCTGTCTTCTCCAGAACATCTAGAACAAAGATATACAAAAGCTCCCAGCCTCAAGGAGAGTCAGATCTTAGGCGCGTGACTCCCTGTCTGACAAGGGAAGCAGAAAATCAGAAATGCTGTCCGTTATTAGCAAATGATCAAAATGCACACGAAATCAAAGAAGCAACTTTCATGTGAAAGAGATGGCCGTGGGCACTTGTTGTCTGATGGACAGTGGAGGTGGGTGGAAGGAGGCGAAGGGAACGGAGGTCTGTTCTTGCGACAGGAGACGTTAAGCACGTAGCTCTTATTTGCCATCACTGAGCCACAACAAAACACCCCAGGGAATGAACTGAAATGGGGCTGGAGGGTTATGCGCTGGACGCCGCCAGAAACAGAAAGAGCCCGAAACTGCAAAGCTACACCCTTAAGGCATTTACTATTTCTATGGGTAAACTATTTTGTTTATATATTGGGGACCACAATTTACTGTGCGTCTCCAAGGGCCAAATGTAGCACACAGGGCAACTGGTTAACCCACCACTAGTCTGTGCTAAGTCTTCCAAAACCCAGCTGATGGATTATGGGATAAAGGAGGTGGGAACGTTTATCTGAGACCAACGGTACACTTGGCAGGAGTCTCCAGAACACAGCCTCTTCTTTATACACATGAGTGGTAAGAAATTCAGAAAAGAATGACCATCCCTCATGAAGGTTTACTGTGCTAAACCAAGATAGGATCTTGCAGCTTTGTGCAGAAAAGCACAGTGATGGGGCTTTTTCCATCACCTTCAAAACATGGCACACATAAAAATACAGCAAAATCACTGTCAAACTCAAATATCATCTGCAAGAACACCAGTATTTTTTTTGTGTGAACATTCTATTGACCAAGAGCAACAGCAAATCCTTTAAAATTAAACAGATGTAATAATGATATAGTATAATGTGTAAATTATTTTAGATGTCAGAACCCTATAATTATTTTTGTAGTGGATCTGAAAAAACGTCCACACTGGAATTAAGTCCTGCCAGAAAGGTTTTTTTAGTTGGTAAAGCATTGCACAAAATACTTTTTCCCTACTTCTCTAAGGTCTTGGTATAAATGTGGAGCTGCTTTGAGCCGCACCCTTAGATATAACCGACGCTCAAGAGGACGTTTACCTTAAAAAAAACAACTGTGCAAATCAGGGACATGCATTTAATGAGGTCTAATTTCTTCTAAAAGCCTTTTCATACAGAAGACACTTCCAAATGTCACCATCATTAAACAGACAAGTTAAACTGCAGGACCTTTTCAATCAAGGTGGTGAAAGCCATTTTGGGGTTCACACTGAAGGCATCTTCTGTCATTTAACTTATTTTCACAACGTGACCATTTGTTCTGATCGTGGATTGAAATATCTTGTAGACCGATGTCTTCGGTCGGGCAAAGTATGAAAATGCCACACACATAGATGATCCCTAGTGCCTATACAGACAGTCATTCTTTAATGCATTAGAACTCAAACATCACTACAGCATAATTACTGAAGTTCTAAACTGTAATGTAGTAATTAGGACTATGTATGCCAAGTATCTTGCAGTATTTTTACATTTCTACAATTAAAGACACGTGTTTCTTAACCATTAATTTAACTGCTTATTGATTGATAGTTACCCCAGCTAAAGGCATCAGCTAAAAAAACAACTTCTGTTGCCCAGCTGTTAAAACATACAGTAGACACTCATTGAAGCATTATGTTCTATAAGACAGCCAAATAAAGGTATCTTAAGCTCAATACCCTCTGCATATCAATTGAAGCTCTGTGTTGAACCCAGATGTCACGAAATGCAAAGTGTGTAACCAGCAGAAATTGTAGCACTCTGTGGTTCAGAAGTCAGTGCCTAAGGCTGTGTGTCACAGAGGAGACAGTTTTAGTTCGGACAAAGGGAAGAAACTCCGGAAACAGCAATTTGTCATGACGCAATTAGTCACAATTCACTTGGAAGCTAACTTAATAATAACAGTGTAATGTAGGAGCACAGGGCCTTTTTTCTTAATAACTTAAATGGGACCTAAGTACTGTAGAAACACTTTTAGCCCCCCCACTGTTCAAAGGTTAATTCCTTTCTCTCATTTCAAGATACAGTCCTCAGTGTCTGAACGCACAGTATATTGTTGACTTTTGTGTTACCTTGCTCAGTTCATTTGATCAGAAATGACGTTTGTTCTTAAGGTTCATATCATTAACCACTTGTTCCCTGATCATGACACACACAGAGACCCTGATTGCAATACCGTTATAATATTAACCTGTGTTATGTGAGTTAAGTAACACTGTTCAAGGATTCTGCAAAGATAAAGTAATCCTGAGCTCCTCTACATGTTTGCACAAAGAATCCACGCATCCCTGTAGATACAAAAAAATCCCATGTCACGTTTGTTTATGAGCAGCTCCGCTGTAACCCAATCACCTTGGAAGCCAAAAACACAAGTTCCCTGGCAACACTTCAGAACGCAAACATGGGAAGGCTGCAAGTAATGAGGAGATACACATCATCTTGCCAGTTTAAGACATAAGCGGGACAGAAATCGCTCCTCGTCCCCATATCCTGCGCTTGGGCAATCTGTAGTAAACTGAGGAACAACGTTTTCTAATAATTGGGTCTCAGACACGGGCTGAACGAAGACAACTGTACGTCGCGGAGGAGTGACACACACATGAGTCAAAGGGGAAACAACACTGGAACAAACTGAGTTAAAATGGGGGTTGGAACGAGGAAAATTACATTTCTCTGGGCTCTTCAGCGACTTGTCACCCTCCCAAGTTTTCTTTAAAAAATCCTCTGCAATTGCAGGTGGTGTTTCAGCTCGCCCTCCTGCGGGGTACTCTGTCGACGATCGCTTTATATAGTGGGGTGCCCCTCTGCTATCTCACTTCACTTTTTTCCCCCCAAACGATATCAGTGAAGCGGCCTCACACAAGAGCTTTCACAAGCAGCAATTTGACAAAGTTACATTGTTTTCTTTCTTTCTAGAAACCAGTGAAACTCACGCGGTTTTTAAAATGTATTCCAAACTTTTGTTTATAGTTCCCCTCCCCGGGTGATTTTTGGAGTAAAACCTTCCAAATCACAAAAGGGGCATCGAGGGTTTGATATGAGCTGAGATATCCTGCAGCTTCAGGAGAGAACCACACAGGACGCTTTAAAAAGGCAACGCGTGTCCTGTCCTTCTGAGAACAGTCGTGCCACATGGCCATGCTTCTGGAAATAAAAGGCCCTGGGAAACAGCTGAAATCTATCAAGCCTAAGCTCACTGTTCTGGCAGGAGCCCAGAACCTCAGGAGTTTCTTCAAAAATTACAAACAGGCCACTGTGACTGACAATATGAAAACAACATAAGCGGGGTCCCCAGCTCGCCAAACCATCGCAAATAAAGTGCTAATTTAAGAAATAAAAGTCAACTTTATGTACATAATTTGTTCTATATTTTGATTTCTATCCTGTAGCAACATTCAGTTAAAAAAATAATGCATGTACAACTTGGCACACAACACATCTCTATAACAAGAGTTTAGCACCGACGAAACAACTGAAAATGTCAGAACGCAGGAACTCGTTAAATACATCATCCTTAAAGGCCCATTGGAACGGACAACTTCTGTGGATGTGCATGATAAAGAGAATTCGTTCAGAAAATGCTGAATAACTTCCTATACATTTATCGCAGAATATCTGCCTTTTTGAGTATTTCCTGGTATATTTGATGCACTTGTAAATTTCTGCCTAAATCTTAACAGCTCAGAGTCTTTTATCTTTTTGGCTTTCAGATGTTTTACAGCTCTGTAAGGAGCTTCAGTTTACAGTCTACCGGGACTTTAGGAATTTGCGTTTTTGCATTGGTGTTATTGCTCAAGTACGGATTTTCACAGTTTTCTCCATCTGGATACTAGTTCCTCGGCCTGGTTTCATCCTGTAATTTCAGGTGTATAATGGACCTTGCAGTCCTGTCCTCCTGCCCCTTACCCAAGCTGAGCGAACCGCAGTACTAAGCCAGAGAGCGATACAGAAACATCTTGGGGGCAATCTGCTGCATTTGAACTGAACTGAACAGTTTAGTCCTTACTTTCCAACTGCACGGCTTGGTTTAGGGTAAAAAAAAAGGCACATGCACCCGCACTTTAAACACCAGCTTGAACGCTTGCCGAATGCTAATGAGCACTCTTAACCTGCCCCTTCTCCTGCCCCAATTAGACTTCATCCCTAAGATGAACAACAGCAGGATCCTCACGTCTACCCCACGGACCCACCTCTGCAGAGTAGCACAAATCTGCAGCGCTGACTCTTGATAGGCACGGTGGCAATGAACTGTAATCCTAATGAAAACGTCAATTCAACGGGAACCCCGGCCCGCATCTGAATGCTTTTGCAATCGGAAACTTAAATTGAGTCCAAGATGTACTGAAAATAGCCTCGACATTACTCTACAATGTCTCGGACGGGATCGTAATGCTCATCTGTACGTCTGCGGTTTCTGGGATAAAACCCAGTACTAGCTTGCCCCCAGATCCAGACCCGTCCTTCACAGAGCGAGGGTTAGCATAGGAAAGGGCCAAATGCCAGCAGTCAATACCATGTTCATGCATCCAACCATTTTCTAAACGCATGATCCAATACATGGTCACGAGGATGTCAGAGTCTATCCCAACACCCAGTAGGTGCAAGGAAGGGTACACCCTGGACAGCCCTTCACAGGGCACACACAGACACACCAGGGCCAATGGCCCCAGAAGTCCATGAACCTGCCAGTATGTCTTTGGATTAGGGAATGAAATCGGAGCACTCAGAGGAAACCCTTGTGAACATGGGGAGAACATACAAACTCCACACAGACAGCACCCCAGGTCCGGAATCGAACCCAGGGCCCCGGTTCTGCGAGGCAGCAATGCTAAACACTGCATCACCCTGCCACTCTGCCACTTTCTTGTGCGGGTATAAAAGATCTGGACGTAATTAAGCAGTCATCTCGTAAGAAAAGCATGGGTGCATGAGGAACCCATATTTTGTAGCCAGCCGCCATATCACCCTGCAACTCACAACGTGCATTCCACTGAAGCTCAGCAGGTGTGAGCCTGGTCAGTACCTGGATGGGAGACCTCCTGGGAAAAACTAAGGTTGCTGCTGGAAGAGGTGTTAGTGGGGCCAGCAGGGGGTGCTCACCCTGTGGCTCATGTGGGTCCTAATACCCCAGTATAGTGACGGGGACACTATACTGTAAAAAGGTACCATCCTTCAGAAGAGACATAAAACCAAGGTCCTGATTCTCTGTGGTCATTAAAAATCCCAGGGCGTTTCTCAAAAAAAAAGTAGGGGTGTAACCCCGATGTCCTGGCCAAATTTCCCATTAGTCTTTACCAATCATGGCCTCCTAATAATCCCCATCTATGAATTACCTTCATCACTCTGTTCTCCTCCACACTGATAGCTGGTGTGTGGGGAGTGTACTGGTGCACTATGGCTGCTGTCACATCATCCAGGTGGGGCTGCACACTGCTGGTGGTGGAGGGGAGTCCCCATTACCTGTTCAGAGCTTTGAGTGGAGTGTCCAGAAAAGCGCTATATACATTAAGTGCAACTATCATGAATGATTTCGGGCACTTCAAGAGCTGTCGGTATTGTCTTATGTGGCTACTCTTTCCTACAAAGACAGCCAACAATCTTCAGAAAATCCCAGTCCTGCAAAAGAAGCTGCTTCCTTTCACAAGGACAACCGAAACAGTACTTCTGCATGTGTCCTCAAGTTTATTATGCAAGTTACTCTTTCTTAACACACACTGATTAAAAACTGCTTGTCTATGCATTTACTGCTACTCTGTAAAAAGCAGCTCAATGTTTTCTTTCCCTATATTATGGGGAATTGATTTTTTTTAAAATGTGATCACACATTGAGCACGCACTCAGAATTCCCATACATTCACTCTTATCTCCTTCTTCCTACTCCAAATGAGTAAATGCAGTGACACGCTGATACACCTCTTCTTGAACCTGTGCTGTGAGCTCTGTATGACAACAGAAACATCACAGCTGCCCTCTTCGAAAAGCACCAGCATCAGGACCTGCATTCAGACAGGTTTCAGACAGGTCCTGATGCATTCAGGACCTGTCTGAAACCTGCTAGACTAAAATAAGAGAATACTGTCGCTCATATCTGTGTGCTCCACACCAGTGTAGGAACGAGCTGTCAGCCGATGTCGAAATTGTAGATTCTGCATATTCCTTGCAGAGATACTGGTAAAGACTGGTTGGGATGAAGGTTTCCTCTGAAAGAGCTCAACAGAGACAGAAAGGAAAAACTGGGCAGTACCAAAACCCTGAAAGAAACAGCAGGCCTATCTCCTGCAAGTAGAAGCAGAAGACTTCTTTCACAGAAAGGATGACGATGGCTTCAACAGCATTTCTGCCTACCCCCCACAAAAAGAATTTCTTTTCCCCAGTGTAGAAAGCTAGTTAATTAAGAGGAACACCAACAGTAAACTTGTAGCCAGGTCGGCACTGTGTAACTAACAATTAATCACATTCCAATTCCATTGTCTGACTCCACTCTTATTGAACACATTGACCAGAACGCAAACATTTAGCATGAGGAGTATTGAGACGTAAGCATGTGAATTTTTTCAAACCTTTGTGAGGGTCTCCCATATTTAATCATTCGTATTACTTAAGAAAAAAATATATTAAAAGCGATATCGTCGACATTTTGAATAGAAACAAACAGCATGACAATACTCCAACACAACTATGGGTAGAGGATACTTCACAATGCTCAAGTACAGGCACGTATGACTCGTAGCTATTTTTATTTTAATATTGTAAATTCATTTTATTTCTAAAAGGACGTCCGTAAAATCGGGTCTTTGCCCTGCCTGCAATGCCAAATTTCATAAAGAACAGGACGTGACCCTAAAAAGAAACACCACACTGCACCAGAATAATCATTCCTAAACACTGACTTCGACATGAAGCTCTATCAAAGGAAGCGAACCTCATCGTGTACATTTTTAAATCATATAACATTTCTGGGTGCTAGCTGACGTTTATTTCTGTGTTAGTGGCGAGCGCCTTCTTATCTAAAATAGACACTCTCTCTCTATATATATTTATTACTTCAATTCTTCACCAAAACAACAAAAAGGTCGCCATTTATAAATACAGTGCTGGAATAGAGGACGGGCTGTGCTTTGTGCCAGGTCGGGGCATCTGTCGTCGCAGTCCCCCTGTCGGCGGGCGGAGGTAGGGGTGTCTGTGCGGGTGCGGAGGGGGTGAGCGAGGTGCTGTTTTCAGCACCAAGCCAGAGCTGACTGTCCGCTCTCCGCAAGAGTGGACCGCCGTCTGTCGGATCGCGGGCACTGACGCTTTCCTCCTGTTAATGGACGTCTAAGCTTTTGAATTTAACATCTGAAACAGTAGAGGACAAAAAAAACCATGATGTTTCAAAAAGTTATTATTGTCTTAGCTAGGAGTCGTAAGTGGGGAAAAGTGTGTCAAAGCACGGCAACTAAACACTCACATCGAAACATTTCGGACAATATATTAAGAAATGTGAACTGTTATGCGTTTATCAGTTGATGCTAAATTCAACATTCGTTAAAAGGGTCATCTAGCGCTCATATACAAAATTATGTTGTTGTTGTTGTTGTTATTATTATTATATATTGAATACTGTCGCTTTTGAAAACAAATTTTGAAACGTGTGGATTTTCCAGAACAAAATAAGACGATATGACTGTGCCATAAACCTGTATGCACGGCTACAGGAGGCGCAAAGTCAATGACGGTTTAAATACCTCATAAAGTTCCAACTCCGGTGATGCCAAAACAGCGCCAACACCCCACCCCTCCAAAGAAACGCGTATCAGTATGCATCAGATAAAAAGGACACGGGCAGAGGGGAAAGAAATTTGAAAATAAAGTGAAAAATCAATAATGATACTATCAGGATGAGGGGATCCAAGATGGCGTTTACTGAGAAAACTGTATCAGCTCTTTACATTTGAATTAAAAACAAACTTTGATGTTACACGCTGTTGCAAAAACTAAAATACGATTCGATCACGCTATCAGCTAACCCCGAAGACAAGGGGGGGAGGCTCAGGTGGACCGTGCAGCCTTGGAATTAAATTTACAGTCGCTCCTCTGTCCACAAGTTAGTGAACAAAAGAATGCAAGACCTGCTATCTTTCAGTAAGCGCTTGTTAAGTGACCTGTACACAAAAATAAAAACTGCAACGAACAACAAGTCCGTAAATCAAAGAGAGACAGGTTTTTAGGAGAATAACATTCAACCCTAAATGTGTTGAGTTAATCACAAAATCAGATTTTAAGAGCTGTTGGCAACTTTCCTAACAACGATGAAGCACAGACCGGTGCATAGCCGCTGCCTGTACAAATTACAAGTTTAGCCTTTAAGTAACTAGAACAGCACAGGCGACAAACTACTAAAACGGTCGAAGATGTACCGATATAACGTGTGTTTTCGTATCGACTTTTATTTCTTTGTGTTTTAATTTATAGCAGGTTTAACAATAAATAATCTCAACCACGTCACTCAAAGTCAATGGCGGGGCTGTGTTAGTTAGGAAACTATATCGGTGCATTAAAAACGATAACAACGTCTTTCCCCCGTTAACCCAGTTTTAATCAATAGAGCAATGATTCAATTTGCCAGTGCTTCGGGGTTTTGCGTGCTCGGTTCCGTCTATTCGGGTCGAATTTGCAGGAATTCTGCAAAATAGTGCTCGGCGCGCCACGCTTCGAGATGGTTTTCAGGGAATAAAAGTTGATCCGTCGCGGACTTGTGCCTCGACCCCGGTATGTCCGTGAAGCCCAGGGTGTCCACTTTCGGGGTGGGCGGGCGTCCGGACCCCTGCGCGTCCGGACTTTGGAAAATTCCCAAGAGTTCGAGGGGAAAGAAACACAAACCGGAGTGTGAGAGTTTCACAGAGCCTGCTAGATCAGCTGCTGGCAGTTGGTGTTCTCAATCACGTCCGCTTGGAGGCTTGATAAAGTCACAGGAGCAGCTGGGAGAATGAGACACATCCGCACGCTATAGACTGGGAGACGCTTGGTGTCCCATTCCAGCCACTACTACAACAACTCCTCCGGAAACAGAAACCACCTGAATCGTCTTGCTACGCGAAATTAGTACAATTCGACGCGCCCAGGGGGGGAGAAAAAGCGGCGGAACTTGCCCGGCCAGACGAGACGCACTGCTCCGCGCTCCGAAAAAAGGACACTTTCCCCATCTCATAAGAAAAAGAGGGGACAGTTCGTGACAAGTCCCGTTGTGGGGTGTTTTTTTTTTGTGTCAAACGCCTGGCCCAAACCGTCGCTCTTGGGAGTGGAGGAAGAAAAAAAAAAAACACCTCCCTTGAAGACTTTTTTTTTTTTTTGAGTCGTCTCTGGAGAGTGATCTGAAAGACTCCGGTCATGGCAGAGACAGCTGCAGCGGCGCCAGCGCAGAAGGCGAAGAAGGCGAAGGGGCCCAAGAAGGCGTCCACGCACCCCAAGTACTCGGACATGATCGAGGCGGCGGTCCACGCCGAGAAGAGCCGCGGCGGCGCTTCCAGGCAGTCCATCCAGAAGTACATCAAGAGCCACTACAAGGTCGGGGACAACGCGGACTCCCAGATCAAGCTGTCCCTCAAGAGACTGGTGGCCACCGGCGTCCTGAGACACACCAAGGGAGTCGGGGCGTCGGGCTCCTTCAAGCTGGCCAAGGCGGACGAGTCCAAGAAGGCGCCCAAGCCCGCCGAGAAGCCCAAGAAGAAGGCGACCAAGGCGGCCAAGCCCAAGAAGGTGGCCAAGCCCAAGAAAGTGACCAAGTCGCCGGTCAAGGCCAAGAAGCCCAAGGCGGTGGAGAAGAAAGCCAAGAAGGCGCCGGAAAAGAAGAAGCCGGCTCCCAAACCCAAGAAGCAGGAGAAGGCGAAGAAACCGAAAGTTTCCAAACCGGCCAAAGCCAGCAGACCCAAGAAAATGAAGACGGCGAAACCTAAGGCTAAGTCGGCCCCCAAGAAAGCTGCGAGGAAGAAGTAAAAAGACTCGCTAAACACAGCAGCTGCCTGTAAATAGACTCGATTTTTAACAAAATCTTTTTATATATAGTAAATATATCGTTTTCTGCGGACTTTATCCGACCCCTTTTCTAGAGTATTCTTCGTGTTGCGCTATAGAGACATTGATGGTGTTAGTGGCGTCCGGAGCGTTAACAGTGTTGCTGTGACTCCTCGCTTGATTGTGCTGTTCTTCACTGTTCCTTAAAGAAAGTACTTTTAACAGCTTGCTGGCGTCCTCTGTTGGCGACACGAATCTGGAGCTGCGATTAAGACTGGGGAGGGGTGTTTTATAGCTTTCCGTGCTGCAAGTTGTGTTTGGAAATGTCCTCATCTCGGATGAGAGCAGCGCTTCGCGTTGTTGAGCTGCGAGTCTGAACTTTTCTTTTCGTTTTTTACAGTTCCGATCCCAAGTTACCGTTTACCTTTTAACTCCCATTTTGTAAAATACGCTCACAAAGCAGTTATTGTAAAAACAAAACGACTTTATATTGTAAGATGCCAATAAAAGGACTTTTCTGATACCAACACTGGCTTCTGAACGCTTTCTCTGCAGGAGGGAGGGGATGGTGGGACACGCTTTGGGGAGGTGTAACACTTCGGCGCCCCTGAACGTCTTCTCGCAAGGCCCTTGTGAATAACAGATCTGATTTACTGTCAAAGGCTCGGGGGATAGCGAGGGACCTGTCTAATTTGTATAATTGAGAGGCTCGGGGAATATGGGTTGAGTGCACAGAAAAGAAAACGGCTTCAGCTGTTGGGAGGGGAGCAGCACTTGGAGCTGAAGTCCTGAGCGCAGCTCCAGACGGACTGGACCAGCTGCGATGGCAGGTAATGTCCTGGAGAGGCGCCCCCTGTTGCCCATATGTGGGAGCGTCCTGAATTTCTGGGATTAAACCGTTGGGAATAGAAATCGAAATTGATGTTTTTATTAAAAGATTGTTAGCCGCCTTTTCTACTTGGTCATTTTCTTTCTTTTTTTAAGCGCCAAAGCAAATGTTCAAATGCCCCTGAAACAACATTCATGCGTGTTGCGGAAGGTCTATAATGATGTGTCAAAACAAGACTACACAAAAGTAATGTATTTACGGGCTACATGCAAAAAAAAAACGTTTAAATCATCGCAGCATTTGAGGGTTCTTGCAGCCAAGAAATAGCAGCAGGTGGAAGGCGTTAATACGGCCGTAAAACGCAACAGTCTACATTTAGATCGCAATGTTAACGGCAAAAATCACTAACTGCGCATTTACAAAACTGACATTTAAAAGCACCACATTTCCCTTAACAGCTGTAATGTTTTTCAAGATTCCAATCGGAATTGGTTTTAAAACGGCATGGTGTTTCATAAACGTAGTCACATCACTTCAGGTGCAGCGTGTCTTTAACGATGACTTGAAAAGCGGCTCGACAGTCTCGGACGGATCCAAGGGCTGGTACCGGCAAGCGGAGGCGCCCGCCATTCACACCCTGGACACGCCGCTGCCACGGCTGTGTGAGCGGACAGCGCTGGCAACGCCCACCCGCTCCGCCACATGGCGGAACTCGGCTCGGTGACAACTCCAGGGTCGGAGCAACACGACCCGCAGGGCTGCCTGCTGCTCTGTCCCCGGGCGACCAAATAAGGAACTCGAGTCCTTATCGGGCATCCGGAGTCCAGCCTACACGCTGCTGAAAATAGCCTCGGGCGACGCATGCATCATTGGTAATCTGGTGGGGGCTGGCTTTAGCATACCGTAGTTGTTGCTCCTGGTGACTACGAGCGGCGGAACCATTCAGGAAAAACGCATCAAATTAAGTTTCTTAGCCGCAGCTGAGTAGACGAGAACGCGTAAAAAGCAGTTCTTGCGAATTTTGCCACTGTACCAGTTTATAGTTTTTGTACTAATGTACCTAAACTGAAAAATAATTACTTGCAATCATAAGAGTCACTAGAGAGTAAGCTGCTATTTTTCCAATTGCAGTACTTCGATCTTTGAGAGCTATATTGATCCCGTAATGTTCAATTAAAGAATTAAGTAGCTGATTGGAACAAACGTCTGTACTGGAGTCGCCTGGAAGGGCTGCAGGTTGAGTAGCTCTGAAGTAAGGAGCAGAAGGCGACCGGAACTCAGCTCACCGGGTAGACGTGCAGGTCTGATCCGGGATTAGGAGGCTCCGGTCCTCACTGTACTGAAGCTGTCCGGCTCATCACATCACCGCCTGTCGCTCCCAGGACATCTACCGGCTGACAGAGAGACTGCAGGCGCCCAGGGCGGAAGATAGGAGGCGCTTTCTGTTTTTTTACAGAAACGTCCGAAACAAACTGCCCAAATAAGATGTTGCAGTTGAATCTCAAAGACCCACTAAAAATGTATCTGGGTGAGATTTTGGGGTCAGTTTGTTTGCTCGCAATTAGATGAGAACGATGGGTCAAACACACCCCCTCATTCCTACACTGCCTCTCTTGATTTGGACTGGGTGGGAACCCCGCAACTGTGAATGTCTATGAGGACACCTCTCGTTCCTCAGCCCCCCTGAGTCAAGTGTCTGGATGTCTGCAATACAGCAGCTGACACAAAAAGGAAACATCCAAACACACCAAGTCTGCACATTTCAGACTGTGTAGCAAATCAGAGTGCGATTTTTTTTTTGCAATGTGACAATTACACTAGTAAGATATTTACGTGTGTGTCTTGTAGTTTATGTGCCACAGTTTTTAAGGACAGAAGATTGTTGCAAAGTAACAGCACTACTGTCCAGATATCAGAGCAGCTGTATGTCAGACTGATAGATTGTTGTTGACAGCAACAATTACACTGGACAAGTGCAACATACACAACTATAACAACCCAGATAAAATAAAAGGACTCAGCTTAAAAGACTTTTACAGCAATTCAGAAGAGCTCAATGTTCTTTTCTAACAGAATTATATGAGTCATTGGCCTGCATCTACAGAGACGTAACCCTGTCATTAGTCACTCAAAACATAAATCTTACTGAGAAAGTTTGCACATTTTCAGACTGACCCCCTCTGCTGAATACTTTGGGTTATGAACAAATACTTCAAATCAAGCAATGTTGCATTTTCTGGGCCTAATTAGCATAAATTAACTAGCATCTCATTAAAACAATTTTCTCTGTTGCAATAAAAACAACATATTCCACTTAACACGCTCAGCATCTGTAAACGTTAATTTATTTAAAAAAAGTTTCCTTAGTTAAAATATCATGGCTTAGCTAAAATAATGACATTCGCTTTCATCACACTACAGATTAGGTTTTAACATATGATCACACTAATACAAAGTACACCAAGTCCACAACCAGGTATATAACAGGTGAGAGGGATAAGGTGTGCTTTGAACTGAAATAGTTTGGCATGGAGGAGCTACACAGCACACAGCCTGTTGAGCAGGAACGCAGAGTGAATGTGCTACCAAAGAGAATTACCAAAAGCTCATTACATTGATGACAATTTCCATCCAGCACAGTTGTATGTCCCCAGAGAATACAGCAAGGGTGGTAAAGCACCAAAAACAATCAACAGAAATAAGTCTGCCAGCATATACTTGTGACGGGTAATTATTTTGGCATCCTGAAACATGCCAGGACAGAGCTGGAGAACGCAGACAAGACTGTGTGTGGTGTACATGAGTGGTGAGATAACCCCGGTCTCCAACAAGGTCTAAACTGAAACCAACAAAGGGAATCAAAAAGCATCACTCCTACGTCCCACTTCATAATAGAAAACATACGGAAAAAAAGACCCATTCTAATCCCGATTCCCACAGCAACACAAGCCCCCCACACAACCGACTCGACGCAAGAGCCACATACAACATCTGGAGGACAACTGTTCCTTTCCAATGAGATGACACGTCAGACAGTACGATACTGCATGACAACAGCAAGTTGTCGGCGTTGTGTGCACACCTGTTTTCCCAGTTGCATGGTATTTGAAAGGCCAAGTTGTATCTCAGTGCAAAGCAAAAAAAAATCCAGAAAAGCATTACAGAACAATCAACGAATCAAAAGGCATTGGTTGGTAATAACTCAGCGCTCTTGCACAAATGAGCTTTAATCAACCATGGTGTAGACAGCTATTCCCACTGGAAACACACTTACAGTTCCATGCTATACTTGCGTATTGTAAGTCTTCTAACAGTTTCAAGACCAGGTACCTAACGCGGGGACTAGGTTCACCTGCGCAACCCAAGACATCAAAAGCAGCTGAATCCACAGAGACGAGGGAGCAGGAAGATTCCGCAAAGCACTAGCCCACAAGCTGCGAAAGACAACATGTCATGTCGGTAGCCCAGCTCGGTCAGGATCTGCCCAGATCTGCAGAAATGGGTCTTCAACGCCAGTGGACAGTTACGTCCCGGCTTCCAGAACGGACCGGAGACAGGGAGCAAGAGGCTTTTTCTGTTGCTAGACTAGTTACGGATACAGAAAATGGGGGAAAAAAAGGATTGAATTTAAGAGCCTCCTAAAACAGGCTCTAATAAAACAGGCAAACAGCAGCTATATTCTGCTGACAGTATATTTCACCCGAATCTCTTCTTAATAAAAAACATTCCCCAATAGTACAGCACTGAGCTTCATACATGATGGTGCACATCCACAACAGTGACACATGTTAGCCCGCTGATAGCAGCCTGTCCTTTACTGCATTCAGGTTGAAATAGCATGCCACAGCACACAATAACCAGTTTGGTAAGGCCATGTAAACTGTTTTTTAAAGATGCTGTTTTTTTAAGAAGCCAAGCTGAAGAAAGGCTTTCAAGGGTTGGAAAAAGACAGTCAAGTGCCCACGAGGTGTTAAGCTCTATAATGATTTTCATATCCTGACTAGTGCTTTGTTAAAGGCATATTTGAAACCAAGAACAATTTTGATGAGATGAGTGAAACACAATTGAAATAGAACCTTGATAAATAACAGTCAGCTGACCCGTGTGCTTCTGACAGGGCAGTCCGGTTTGATCTGTTGTCTTTAAACAGGAAATGCAATGGCTATTGTACTGGCGTAAGTAAATTTTATTACAGTATCTAAGGTTTCTGCTCGCTGGATGGAGACATTCCTCCGAAGTTTAAGCCCTCACATAGGAAAGCAGACAACGGAGACCTCAGATAGCTCAAGACTTCCTCCACATGGTAAGTCAAGTCATGATGGTTATCGAAACAGGGTTATGCAAAACAAGTCTCAAAGAGCAAAACATCAGAACAATCTGGCTTATCAGACAAAGAGTTCAACTGGGTGTCCAGTTTTGGTTCCAAACAGAGAGACCAGACAGTACAATCCCTGCACCGTGTTGCAAGAACAAACCCAGTGGAAAAGATCAGTTTGGTAAATTGCCGGCTATGTTTCAGATTCCTAAAGAGACGCACAAGAAAAAGAACAGTGTTTCAATTTTAAAAGTTGAACTTTGTCAACAGGAATCAAGTAGAAAAATTAAATAAATTGCAGGCCAGTGCAGAACCCATACCGAGCCAAGACACTGTTCCAAAACAAAGCCGGCATTTCTCTTCCATCTGGCTGAGACCGGTGGAGCTTAAATGGTCCGAGGAGAAACATGGCTCTCCAGAAGACCTCATTTAGAGCTCACTGATATGGATCTCATTAAGATGGGTAAACTCACAGCAACAATAGCGCAGCATCAGGGAAAAGCTATGAACTTTCACACGGGTGAAATGCAGACACGTGTCAAGCTGTAGTATCAGATGGTCACGTCTCCATGGTTATAATCTTCCGCGACAGTGGATGTTGTCTTTTAGAGCTCGTGAATGATGTACGAACAGGTGGTCAAGCTGATCGCTAGCTTCCAAAGGGGGGGAATGTTTTCTTTACCCTTGCAATGCTCACTTTTAAGCCCTGCTTTCAGATTAATGAAAAATGGCCACTTTTCCAGCCTGGAACACAATGTAAATGGCAGATGACCCTGGAACAAGAGTGTCACTTTCCAGAAGGCAATTCTCCCGATTGCTTAAAATTCAAAACAAGCATATGAACAGTTATGAAAACGGGTCTCGTCTCGCCCCGTCTTTGTGGATCTAACCAGATATCCATCAAATGTCGTTTTGAAGTTCTTGTTCTTAAATTCCCCGTGTCACCCGATAGGCACAGTACCAGGAAAACAGGAAAAGCTGGAGGGGTTTGGCTGTGCTCTTCCGTCTTCCCGTCTCACGCGGACATAAACATTTCTAGGGTGCAGTTTGTGCCCACTGCAGGTCGTGGCAACGATCACGTGAAAAGTTCTCTCTCTCATCACTGGCTCTGAAGCTGCAGGAAAGAATCGTGTTGTTAAAACGGGCTGTCAATCTTATCGTCCTTTCTCAAAGCTGTAGGTCTGATGATTTCCTGTGGCCTCCTCCCACCCCCTTGCCAGACTCCGTCCTGCAGGTTCACCGGAGCACGCCCTCTATTTTTGCCGGACGAAAGCTCTGTAGACGGTGAAGCCCAGCACGGAGATCACGGCCGCTCCGAGAGTCACCCGCAGCCAGAAGGAAGTGGCGCTGAGGTCAGAGCCATTGAGGTGTCTGGAAAAGTAAAGCATCGTCGCGTTACAAGACTGTCACCCGAAAAACGCGATTCCCGGTTCCACTCAATGGCGTCGCGGGGAACCGTTCCCCCCAGTCTAAATCAAAGACGCTTCTTCCATTCTCTCGCACTCAGGCGCATACACAATCCCCTCCCCAGAACACACCCAACATCCCCAAACTAGACATGGAAAACGCAGGGTGTGCCAGACATGAGTAGATGCTTTTCAGGAAAGGCGTTGTCAATTGTCCTTCTACCCGTGCAGAAGGGGGATCAATGTATTCTTGAATTACAGGCAAACCCTCAGGAGATAATGTCAGGAATTCTACAAAATGTCTATTTGGAATTCACCCGTAGGGTTACTCCTTAAAACTGTATACAATTACCATGTAGCACTAATGACCTACAGTACATGAATTCAACAGATTTGCTTCAGTAATGGTGAGGACTGGATACGAGACCACACCTACATTGGATATAGAATCGAATGTGCTCCAGTCTGTGTTCTACGGGATACACAACTGTAATGCGACACACCCCTTCCACTCCTCACGAAAATCAATGTCAAAGGTCACTTTCAGGATGGTTTTGCAAAAAAAGTGAAACTGTTTGCAAAGGTTACTGTACATTTACAGTCTGTTATTCAGCATCACTGCTAAACCCCCGTAGCGCAGTGGGGAGAAAGAGATCCTGCATGCACTGCTGTTGGAGCCCCTCATCCTTATCCGAGAGGAAGTGCCAGGTGGCGACATGACACACCTCACACTGACGCCACCCCTGGGCAGCTCTTCCCAGATAAGGTGCTCTTGAGGCTGACAGCCTGGAGAGACCTGGGCAAGTACCAACCAGATAACCTTTGCAAAGCTCAGACAATCTTGCACTGCTGATCGGGGGGTCCCAGTCACAGTCAGCTAATGATACAAACCAAGAATCAGACGGTGAAGTCTGGACCTTAGGGCCCAGGCTGGCTTTACCCAGGAAACCCGCTAATGGGCCTGATTGGCCGAACTGACCAGGTGCTACCGACATGTAGTGATTGGGAGCACACCAGCAAAACCTGCGGGACTATAGCTGAGCGGGCTGTGGTCAGTGGGCCGGCGTGAAGGCGGCCAGTCCCAGAAAGGACACCTACGGGAACATGGCGGCCCAGGCCAGCTTGGAGTAGATGGCGGTGCTGGGGGCGTCCAGGCCAGTGCAGGAGAAAGGCATGGGGGGCGGCAGCCGGTGCTTGTAGCAGAACTCCGCGGGGGAAATCCCGTGCTGCTGCTTCTGCTCCGGCAGGTCCGACTTGGACGCCACGACGACGCAGGGGATCCGGCTGTCCATGTAGTGTTGCTGGGAAAGGAAAAATCAGGCTTGGGTTTAGACAGCCGGAGCGGCCAGGCGATCCCTGGTGCTAATAATGCCTCGTCTGGGACACATTTTTAAATAAGCTGTCTGATTAAGCCTAAGCCTCTCGGCCATCACATGGAATGGACGTTCCTTCCTGCAGAGATTGTAAAACCAAAGGTCTCTGCTCAGGACGGCACAGTGCAATTTCCTCAACCACCACAGTATGAAGAATTACAGAAACACTAGTATTTTCTTTAAAGGGGAGCTGCAGTCCCCAATTTCTCAGAAAGGTAATTTAATCTCGGTAACAAAATTAATTCATCGATGGTATCGCAACATTTTACAAATTGCGAACTCGGCACAAAATCGTGAACTTTGTGAAAGCACCGCATGGGCATCATTGGTCTCGCCACGGGCGAGAGTGAAAGCTCACGAGCATTGTGACGTGAAGCGGCCCTTCCTGCTCACTAGTCCCTGTAATGACTAATGTAATGGGATGTACAAGCGAATAAGTACAGATTGTTCAGTAGACATTTGACCACAGAAAATTTCTGCATTTGTCGGCAAAGTCGTCTCAAAGTCGAGAGCAATATTTCTACTGGATTAAATGAGATGTATTCACAAGCCTGCTTCGCATCACTGGAAGTTTTATTGCCTCGTTCTGAATCCCAGAACATGGTGCTGTGCAAACCTGGCAAGTTTGTCTATTTTGTGATGAAAATTGGAGATTTTACAAGTTAGTGTGTACATTTTACTTTTATTGTGGTTTGAAATGCACTCATCAATGCCAATTCCTTCTAACCTCGAAATATAAAAATAGCGTTGCAGTTCCTCTTTAAGCAGTATGACATACCCACAGTGCAACGTACTAATATAGTACATTTCGCAGTGCTCTATGGGTGATGAGTATCTATCTCTCAAGCTTCAGAAAGAATGTGTGGTGCCATATAAAGACTCAGGGACACGCGTGTAAGTTAGAAACATTCAGGGCATGAAACAGGATACCCTCCCATTTACAGATAATTGTGCGAATCTGGGAGCAACTCCTTAGCCACACTGTTGAAGCTTCCCGTGTTGAAAATTGTTTGATGGAATTTATGGATATTTAAGCTACGACTAACAAAATAGCCAAGGTGATCAAACTGCCTTGCCTCTGTCGCTTTCCAGAGGACACAAGTGGAAACTACATGGAACTGCTCCGAGAACTGGACTGTGGAATAAGCATTCCAGCCATGTCGTTGAACCCTGGTGTATTCTGAAGATCACTGGACTTTCATTTTTTTAGCTTTCTTACTGTTCAGTTAGGAACTTACTCAAAATACACCATCTCCTTTGTTTTAGCCTATGTTTCCACATCAATTTCAACATGAAGAATTCTGAGCTTATGTATCAGGTTAACTTTAAAATGTTAAACCTCCTCTGAAATATGAGCCAGATTCATTAATCAGATTGTTTTATCTGTGCTAATTTAATGTCTGCATATTTGCTTTCAGAGTCATAGGCCACGCTAACTCATGGATCTGCCTAATGGAATCCTGAATTTCGCATTCTACTGTTGACACAGGTCAGGCTCAAAAGGCTCAGTAACGACACTATTGCACTCTGACTACAGTTGGTACTGCTTTTCTTTAACCACTGAAGACTTTTTACCCAATGCAACTTTAATTTATCACATTGCTATCCCTCCCTCTACTGATGCAGTTTCAAGTGTGATTCGTCACATGTTTCCCCACAAGAAAACTAAAGGAAACATCCGTCCCAGCAATCTACACACCTTTTACTGCCAGAACACCTTCTCTCCAGCTATGTCAAGGGGAGGTGCACTTGCAGTATCCAGTACATAATGTGGCCAGTCTTCATTTGTATTTTGCAAGCGCTTTATCAATCTGGCACCTAGTTTGTGAATCCATTTTGAAATCTGGAGTTGAAGTGTTCAAAAACAGCACAACACGTGTACACTGGTAGTCCTTTGTATAGCAAATGGCCGTACTAAGGCTGTGAGTTTAGGAGTCATTGGGCTTGCTCACTAACTATTCCACAAGAAAAGTAGTAACGCCAATCCAGGCAGAGGTCTAAAAGGGCTCTTCCAAAGCGATGCTCACCTTGTAGATGCTGGCGCAGTAGTTAAAGGATTTGGGGTCGGTGACATCATACATGAGACAGGCCACATCGCAGGCGGCGTCGGAGGCCTTGAGAAACTCCGTATCGACGTCCACCTCATACAGCTGGGAGACCAGGAAAGAGCAGAAAGTGAGCGAGCGCCTTCCGCAGGACAGCTCCTGGGAAGAATAAAGCTGGAACAGGCGCCGAGCAAAGACGAAATAGAGTGGAGGAAAACCTAAATGCTCCAGCGCGCTTTTCTGGGGGTCAGGTGCCGCCCGGTTCATCAGACAATTGCAACGCATTTCGGATAAAGATTAGTATGGAGTATAACAGATTTGAAAGGAATAAGAAGAGGTGCTGAACACAAAGAGCAAAAGACATGCTTCGGTTGAAAGCCTGAAAGTGCCCAGGAATGAAGCACAGCCAACACATTATTAATTTAGCCTTGTTTTCTTCTTTTCCATCTGCTGTCTTTCTTTTCTTAGAGTAGAAGTAACCTTCTCTTGTTCCTTTGGCAGCCCATGCAGTAAAGCAGACCCCTGCTCTCAACTCCTCTCAAAGTTTTAATCCATCACAGAAACACAAAAACAGAAAGACATGGGGACAAGCTGGGTTTCCTATCACAAGGCAAGGCTGAGTCTGGTCCAGGACTGAGTTTACTGGAGCAGATCAACTAAACCACATTCTGGCTCTCTAAAGGCGCTCAATGCATTGCTGTGTTCGTTAAATGACACTTACAATTAAATACTTCTCCTGGCTGTTGACCTGTACTGTGTTTATGGTGTAGTAGGAAAACTGGCCAGTGGAGCTCTTCTGCTTCTGGGGGGAAAAAAAACAACAACAACAACAAACTTTTAGAAAAGCAGTGCCACTCAGTGTCTACTGTCTGAAGTGCACTTTTAAAGGAAGCTGTTATCGTGAGTTAAAATGCTGCTTTTCTTTTGCATGTCCCTGCAAAAAGAAGGGAAAGTAAATTTTCAGGCAGAAAGTTACATGAAACAAAACTTCCAGGCACAGCAAATGAGAAACCTTCCAGATCAGACAGAAAAGTGGATCAATTATCACTATTATAGTGGATGAGAAGCAGGTCAAATGTCCGAATAAGCTGAAGCACAGCTTGCATAGGACTTCCAAAGAATAGAGGGTCTTAAGAAAAACTCTGAAAGACGTGTATCTTTATTATGTGTATAGTCCTTTATTTCACTGTAAGGTATTGCCTACACCAAGCCTTATCCTGGGACATTAAGTGATTTCAGTCTATAAAAATGCTTGGTGTGACATATTCTTAGGAATAATCACCTATGTATGCATCTTGAATACTTCAATATAAAAATGGGGTTGGTCCCAAAACAGCAGAAACGTGCCCCGAAGCACTGTCCTCAACGCATGGCCTTCCTCCTGATGGAGCAGGACCTCTCGCTGTGTTGTTTCAGGAGATTAGGAGAGCGCGCGCTCACGTCTCGTTGAGGGTGCAGGCCTGTTACTGACGTGTTCCCCTGAGGCACAGCGGATCTGCGAAGGGGAAGTGACCTTATGGGGGCACCTGTGAGGCTGCGGGCCGAGCTCTATGGCCCCATGATGTTGCAGGTTCGAGTCAGGGCTGTGCCACTAGGTTACCGCCGTTACCCAAAAGGTGGGCCTTCAGAGCAGACAGGGGGCTTGGAGGAAAGGGTATCCCTGCAACTGGCCAGGCACAGGCAGCCCTGCAGGAATGTGAGTAAGAGGCACTGCTCTCCCAGTCGGCAATAGCTCTCATGCAGAGCACTTAGGAGCTCAAGCGTCAACACATGCATGGCTCCAACAGGTAGGCATAACAGAAGAGCACAATCCCCTCCTAACAGGAGCTGCTGGCAGAAGTCTTAAGAAACGGGCGATTCCAAATTGGTTAGCATGAAATGAGTGGAAGAAACTGCAAATTTCAAAATAATGCCGAAACAAGCAGCTTACCGACAAGCTCTTCCCCAGGAAGGCCTGCAGGAATGCAGTCTTGCCAGTTCCTCGGGGCCCGATCACCTTGCAGAGAAGCACGTCCCTCTGGGTCTGGCCCTTGTCCAGGTCCAGCTTCTTCTCCCGGGTGACTGCGAATCACAGCACAGCGGAGGGGCCCGGAGTCATGGGACCATGTGATGCATCACAGAAAAGGCCAGGCAGGCCCAGGGCAGCTTTATGCTGCTTCGCTGTCTACTGCCAACACGTCAAGAGTTCCTTTTCCAATTCTAAGTCAGTGTGCCCCACAAACATTTCATTAACATAATAGGTGAGTCATAGGTATAGGAAACAAAATCTCTAGTACCACCATACTGAACACTGGAACCGCCCAGGGCTGTGTACTCAGCCCACTCCTGCTCACGCTGATGACTCATGACTGCACATCATCAAGCTTGCTGACGACACAACAGTGGTGGGTCTCATTAATAGCAACGATGAGTCACCACACAGAGAGGAGGTGAAGCAATTAGCGGACATATTCCTATTCCTAAAACTGCCAAGCCTAGTGGCCTGAACAGCTACAGGCCCGTAGCCCTCACATCCCTCCCAATGAAAACTCTTGAGAGAATAGGGAACAACACATCACAAAGATCACACAAGCCCTCATCGACCCCCTTGCAGTTTGCACACAGGGAGAGGAGAGGAGTAGACGATGCAATACACACATTGTTAAATCTGGTCTATCAACATCTGGACCAACCAGGGGCCTTTGTAAGGATTTTATTTGCTGACTTCTCCTCTGCTTTTAACACAATACAACCATTGTTGCTTGCACAGAAACTCTCAAAGCGCTTCAATCTGAATGAGAACCTGATAAAGTGGGTGCTAGACTTCCTAAGTAACAGGTCTCAACAGGTCAGATTGGGGAAGTGCTCATCGCTATACGTCAACTGGATCACAACAGGGCTGTGTCTGCGGTGGGCGGAGTGGTGGCTCTGTGGCTAAGGATCTGCGCCTGTGGCTGGAAGGTTGCTGGTTCGTATCCCACAGCCGGCAGAGGAATCCTACTCCGTTGGGCCCCTGAGCAAGGCCCTTAACCCCAGCTGCTCCAGGAGCGCTGTAGAATAGCTGACCCTGTGCTCTGACCCCAAGCTTCTCTCCCTGTCTGTGTGTCTGTGTCTCATGGAGAGCAAGCTGGGGTGTGCGAAAAAACTAATTCCTAATGCAATAAAAATTGTATAGGGCTAATAAAGTGATGTTATGTTATGTAGCACATCCTTAATGATTTTACTAAATGGTGCAACGAGTCCCCCCTTAAGTTAAATGTTTCAAAAACAAAGGAACTGGTTATTGATTTTGGGAAAAATACCACACCCCCTCCACCCACTATAATTGATGGTCAGCATGCTGAAATTGTCGATGACTATAAGTACTTGGGACTGGTCATTGACAATAACCTAAAATGGGACAAATGCTATGACATGATCTATAAAAAAGGCCAACAGAGACTCTTCTTTCTTAGAAAACTCAGGTACTTTAAGGTGGATAAAACTATTCTTACCCTTTTCTACAAATCATTCATTGAAAGTGTCTTAACATACTGCTTCACTTCTTGGTTTGGCAACATAAGTACCGGTAACTGTAATAGGCTGGGTAAATGAGTCAATATAAGTGGCAAAATAATCAGGAATAATCAAATCAACTTAAGAATCCTTTATAAACAGAGGGTGACTAAGAAAGCCAAAAGCATCAGGGAGTGTGTGTCTCACCCCCTCCATTGCGAATTCACACTTCTCCCAAGTGGGAGACGCCTCTGTGCCCCCAGGTGTAAAACCAGCAGACTCAGGAAATCTTTCATCCCCGCTGCAATCATACACTCAAACAATGCAAAGTAACCACCTTGTCTCTGGTTTCTTCCTCCTGTAACTCTGCTGTATTCTCTTCCCTTTTGATAATGTGTACTGTCATTGTGTTGTGTTTGACTGTGCCGTAAAACAAATTTCCCCTCAAGGGACAATAAAGCTTATTATCCCCCATACTATCCACATTCTATAGAGGTACCATTGAGAGCATCTTCACAAACTGTGTCACTGTTTGGTTTGGGAATTGTAAGGTCTCAGACTGCACTTTCCTGCAACGAATTGTCAATACGGCAGGAAAACATCATTGCAGTCTCCCTTCTGTCCATTCAGGACATCTACCACAATACTAGAGGCACACACAAAGCCTCCAGTATTGCGGACGATCCATCCTACCCCTCCTGCAACTTCTTTGCCCTCCTACCATCTGGTAAAAGGTATCGCAGTCTACGGGTCAGCTCCACCAGACTCTGTAACAGTTTTTTTCCCCACAGGCTGTCAGGCTCCTCAACAAGCTCCTGGCACCTACTCCAAGTCTGGAAACCTAGTTCTTTTTTGCCTAATGTCAGGCACACTGTCTGATGTATTCTTTGCACAATTAGCGTAAAGTCAATTGCACTATGCACATTATGTACCCTGCACCCTGTCAGAAATAGCTATGTCTACATTGTCTTGTCAGTGCCTTGTCTGTATTCGCACCGTAGACCCGGAGAACGATATCTCACTCCTCTGCATACTCTTTTAAATGTGCTTATCTAGGAAGAAAAATAAAATATAATGCCTAAACAGAAATCCATATAAATTATTGGTTGTCTCTGGCACTCAAAATGGCTGTAAAATGTTCAGACTCTTGTGCAAGCTCCTTTATTCTTGTGTACAGCCACAATTGCACGTGCATATCAATCTGGGTTGTATTTCCTTTATTTTATTGTAAATCTTTCCTTGGGACACCAAAACATCTGGCCTAGAATAAAATTATTTGGCGCAGACAATGCACGTGAATGCAAGAGATGATGAATAAAAGGCAAGGACAAGTTACCTGTCAGGTGGTAGCTGAATTCACGCTTAATAACTTTACTTCAATACCTGTAGCACCAAATACAGAGATGGCCTTCCTGGCCAGGATCATGCATCTACAAGTCTTCCCTTTGGAGTTTTGTTGTTCTGAGAAAAATGACACACTCCCACCAACAGGCCCCATTATCTCAGCAGTAGAATGGGCGGTTTCTGGTCAACACGCGTGATGTTAAACAACGACAGCTGATAAGAGAGAGCTGCTTCACATTGCACGAGTTAAAAGGTCTCCTACAGCACACGTGAAATTCTTGCATTTCTGGACTGAAAGCATTTGAACTCGCTAGCCGAAAACATGCTCCTCCTGGGCACTCTTCATCATTCACGGGGAAGGAATGCACTAATTACATCCGGAAACGAGGGGCGACACTTTAGGAACAGATATGCAGTAAAAGCTGTAGCCACATACTCCTACACTACAGCATTCGAGACAGGCCCGCAATTCAATCACTCCTGCCTCTTCATAAGTGAAACAAATCTGTTCTTAATCACAACAGCCCTTGAATTCGTAATCCCCTCTGACAATGTATGTTCATCTACCAAATCCACTTTTGCACGAGTGGATTGCGATTTGGTATCCAGCACTTATTTATTCACCCGGCAGTTGAATTTCCCCGGGCCGCCCGCAGTTCGCACCAGTGCTGCGGGATTTTCCCAGAAAATGGAAGGCAAAAGCGGAAAGGCAGAGGCCTTTTTGCACACACATTAAAAAAATCAAAGAGGCTTCTCATCTCTCCGGTGGCTTTGCAGATCACGTGACAAAACACTTCATCACAGTCAGGATCTGCCTACGATATAGCTGAAATCCAGTGAGCAAGACTGTTATGATTATGTAATTATGTAAATATGCATTAATTATGAATACTGCAATAAACACCACTTGGAGATGTCCTTCACCCTGCCCACCATTAATTGGCCGGATTGAGCCACTAACAAGCTGCTGTAGCTTAACACACTGGCCCTCACATATTAGAATGAGGCAGCCCTGCTCCAAATGAAAATGTTGTATTTCTGACATTGTCTTCGGCATTAAAAGAATTGAGGGTTCCATATCTCAAATGGTTACAGTTTTTTAAAAAGCGTTTCGCTGCTGTCAAAACAAATTTGACGGTTCAGTTTTGAGGAAATTGGAGATCTCTTGCATGTGCGATATTTTCTGAAGCAATTCAAAAAAAAATGTAATTGATGATGGCAGTCTAACCCGAAGGTGGTGTAACTGTGCTAAAACCTAGTACAGACGCAATCAGCTAGCAGGTTTAAACTCTGAGAGGAAAATCACTGCTGCTTGGTGGACTTGGGAAAGGAAAGTCACTGGAGTCACTGGCTGATCAGTGGGATACCAGCAGTTCGAGAACAGAATGACCAGAGGAGGACTGTGAGCAGTGAGCGAGCAGCAATGTCGCAGGGTGTGCAGGACTGCGAGGTATCACCTGTTATTGCTGCAGTCTGAGACTCCTGCTCCATGAGGACTGGGTAGCCGAAGTATCCCAGGTACTCTAGGCACCGATGGACATCCAGGAATGCCGTCAGCCTTTGGACAAAACACAACACGGATTCGGATCAACCACCGCCATGTTGGGCAGGATGGACTCCATGGAGCTCCCAGAATCAAGAAAAGAAAGTACAAATACTCTCACGCCCTGACACGAGCCTCGGATCAGAACAATGCAGCGAAGAGGGCAGGGTTAAACGCCCCTCACATTCGTATAAATTAGAACTACAACTCTCAAGGGTTACACAAAAGGACAAGACTGAAGAATTTACTGAAGAATTTACTTCATGGTACCAAAATTCCAAATTTTAGTATCCAATCATTAAATAATAATCGTTAACCAACATGTATTAAAAGGACACTGTTGCAACTCCAAAACCTAGTGAAAAATCAATGCTTGAATCCAGGGCCTGTCATTGGAAAGGGATAGTTCACAAGGGTGACAAAGGGTTCGTACACCGAGATCAGGGCTGAAGAGAGGGGGGCCTACTCACGTCCACTGGCACAGATAGCCATGCAGGGATATGAACCCGTCCTGGTTGGTGCACACAGTGGTGTGGACATCTGGTCCCCAGGGCATGTAGGGAAAGACGCTGAACAGGTTCTTCAGCTCCGGCGGAGACAGGGCCGAGTCCTTATCCTGAGACGGGCAATACATCCAGGTGAAACCCCATGCCTAACCACGACTCGCCCCCCTATCATCATCAGAACGGACCCTGACCGATGTTACTGTCGCTAGCGTCGTGCTCGGAGACAGGACACGCAATGACAAAGGGCTTTCGTCTTTCCTTTTTCTGCCTAATATTAAACCCGACGTTTTCAGAGACGGACAAGTAGGCTGCTTCATGTCTGTGGCAAAAACTGGTGACACGAGGTGCATTTACGCTGGAATTTCTGATCAGTCCTGAAAGGCTCGATAAGGATGAGAAATATCGCAGCTACATATCCGTTAACTTTACCCATAAAACATATATTTCCATGTTACGCCCATTTCCATTAAATAATCATGCAACCCCTAATGCAAGCTAATGACGCCAAGGCATTTCAAGTCGCCTCCAGCCCTCAGCCCACTATATTCCAGATCTGCCTGCGTGTGAAGTCAGAGGTGATGTTACTCACATGGTCGTACTTCTCGAACAGCCTTTGCAGGAACTGGTATCCCAGGTGGTTGAGCTCCGTGCTGCAGCCTGAGGGAACCCGCAGGCTGAGAGACAGAGGAGGAGGAGATCAGTGCGATTCCCCGTTTCTGCACCGATCTCAGCCCGACGCAGAGCTCAGCCACCACTGCAGCCACAACCTCCCTCCCACCCGCCAGACAAGTTTTGGATCTATTCCGAATTAGCTGGTCAATCATTGTCAATACATGACTTCATAAAAAAAGTCATTCTTCCTTTTCCTTAGTTTTATCCGGTGCAAGCTTGATCTATTATTAGGCAGCTCTATTTGTGCCCAACGCAAGGCTTTAATTAAGCAGCAGACATGCCAGCATCACTGTACTGCACAGAGCACAGTGGCATCCCTCTGGCCGGCGTACTTGTCCCAGACAGTGGCTAAAAAAGCAAAACAGATGAAAGGGGAGATCCTCACTGAGGGTACAGGTAGTCGTCTGTCAGCTCCAGGGAGTCATCATAGCCAAACTTCCTCAGGATGGTCCAGGTGGTCTCGTGCCGGCCTCTCTGGATGAACAGCGTGTTAAGGAACAGGAACCCTGGCCCACAGAAAAGCAGGGGGGAAAAAAAAATCACTGGCAGAACCGGACGCCGTTACGGCACACGATAAGTCGGCACCAGTCGGAGGACTGGCTCAATCCTCACTGACGACGCTACAAGCCTGCAGGTAACCAGGAAATCGCCGTTCCACCAGCGCAAGCCCTGGGTGACTCCAGTAGCTCCGGATATCTGGCAACCCCAGCCACCTGGCCTGCAATCTGTGCCAAAGGGGCTTTTACCCGCCTGAAAGTGTCAAGGAGTTTTACCGGTCATGCATTACACATGCATACAAATGAGTTACTATTAAGTACACGCTTAAACACTGGATAACCCAAGAAAAATGTACATCTCCAAAGTGTCTCCAAATCAAAAGACCAATGGAAAGCTTAGCCATACCGCAAGACTTCAACATCTCTGCAAAAACATCCAACACCAGCTAAACCCTGAGCTGCCTGACATTTGCCCTTTGGGAATCGCTTCTCGACCTGCACCTCCTTATTCTCGGCGGAACTGGGTTTTCCCCCCTCTCGGAGCGCGCCTGCCCCGCGGATCTCCCTCACCGTTCAGCGTGAGGCCGTTGTCCCGGACCCCGTCGCTGGTGTTCTTCCACACCACAGTTTTCACGTCCTCCAGGGCCTGTGGGGCCAGGGGATTCCCGAAGCAGGATTTCTTGGGGACAGGGAAGACTGGATCAGGGGCTGCTTGCTCGAGGCCATCAACCTCCGAGGCCAAGCCAATCAGATCAGTTTCCTTCGAGGCATGGATATCGCCTTACTCAGAAGGGCAAAACTCCACTTGTACACACAGCCCTCATCGCAGTCCACCCTTAACCCTAAAGACACAGACTGGCACCATTTTCAGCCTTGCATCTAACAAAAAAACACCCCCTTTCGCTACCCCTGGGGCGGAGCGGTGGCACTGTGGCTAAGGATCTGCGCCTGTGGCTGGAAGGTTGCCGGTTCAAATCCTGCAGCCGAAATTAATCCTACTCTGTTGGGCCCCTGAGCAAGGCCCTTAACCCCAACTGCTCCAGGGGCGCTGTATAAATGGCTGACCCTGCGCTCTGACCCCAAGCTTCTCTCCCTGTCTGTGTGTCTCATGGAGAACAACCTGGGGTATGTGAAAAGACAAATTTCTAATGCAAGAAATTGTATATGGCCAATAAACTGATCTTATCTATCCCTTTCCCAGTCTGATCTATTGCTATGCGGCAGCCTGCTGATACCTGAAAGGAGTTGAGCTCGCCATCACTGAGGACTCCATCATCGTCCTGGTCGGAGATGGCGAAGATTCGGCTCAGGGCACGAACACACATGGGCCTCAGCTAAAAACAAAGAATGCTGTCACCGTTTCCAAAACTCTGCATTAGTTGCTCTTTACTGTTCGAAAGAGAGTCCTGTTTGGATTCTGATGCTTCTTAACTGAGCCATCACTTTGCCAGGACAGGGACATCACCAAGACAAGCACAAGCATCACTAGTGAAGCTTCAAATTCACCTGCAAACCTCCAACTCTGGTAAACAACTGAGCACTAAAGAAGGTGCAGAAAGCATTTAAGTCTTAACAGCTAAGCCATAGCACTATTTGAAATTATTACTTGCTTGTGGTTTGCCAACAGCAGAAGGTTGATGCATTGACATTCTGTAAGTTATGCCAATTGTACAATCAAAAGGAAAATCTGTACTATAATTAAAACCAGCCTGAAATGTGTTAGGGCTAATGAAAAACATTACATGCATGGCAGTGTTTGAAAAGTGGCTTTTCTCTCCCACCAGGTCAATCAGCTTGTCATTATGTGTCAATCGCCTCAGTAGCATTCCAGCTTCCTTCCAGAAAAAAAACCCACAACTAATCAATGAACTGGTCTGAACAACGGCAATGTGCCCACCTGCTTCTCTTCAGGGTCGTAGAGGGGGGCAGTGGGGTGCAGCACGGCTTTCTGGGCGTAGTAAAAGAGCTCCGAGATGTTCTTGAGGTTCTTGGCTGAGCACTGCGTGGGGAAAAAAACAGCAGAAACAATTTACCTGCAAGACCCAGAGGTTACAGTCGCAACCCGTCAGTGTGCAACAATTTAAAAAGAAATTTAAACAGATTGTTCTATTTTTAAAAATAAAACAATTTGATTGCTAAGAACATGGGAACCCTTGCTGAGAGGGAGCGATCAGTGGCCTGAGCCACACAGTCACTGTTTTGAAATTTTTTTTTTCCTATGCATCTGTGCCCTTTGGGTGCCACTTTCTCAAAAAAACATGACTCGGCTTTTACATTTATGTCGGCATCCAGTCTATTGCGGTCTCTGACCGGGTTAAAGCACAAGGGTTGTCCCCGCTGTGAGGGGACAGCTGCCCCAAGCCCACCCTGTGGCAGAGGGCTCTGCTCAGCCTGCTGCTTGGCTGGTGCCTCACCTCCACGCAGGTCTCGATCTCGGAGAACTGGTTCATGATGGGCAGGATGGACTCCATGGAGCTCCCAGACCGCAAGTCCGACTTGTTCCCCACGAGGATCACTGGAATCCTGCAGCAACGGCCACAGCGAGGGAGGGAAAAAAAAAAACCCTGAGCCTCCACTTGCTTCTTTACATCTGTTCTTACGAGAGTGTCTTAACCACAGTGACTGGAAATCGCATCCAATTAAGTTGCCAAGGGTGCTCATAAAAGTAGAATAAAACCACAAAAAACACTAAACGCCACGTTAATTAAGTGCTGGGACATGGCACAATGCTAACGAAGTGGTAACATTAGAGCACGGTCAGCATGTGAGTGTCAGTCACACAGTACCGATCACAGGGCTACTGATTCCCAGGAAAGCAATTCTACTGAAGTCTGATAAGCAGCCATGTCACTCTGCAACTCACAACGCGCATTCCATTGAAGCTCAGCAGGTGTGAGCCTGGTCCGTACCTGGATGGGAGACCTCCTGGGAAAAACTAAGGTTGCTGCTGGAAGAGGTGTTAGTGGGGCCAGCAGGGGGCGCTCACCCTGCGGTCCATGTGGGTCCTAATGCCCCAGTATAGTGATGGGGACACTCAACAGGCTCCGTCCTTCAGATGAGACGTAAAACCGAGGTCCTGACTCTCCGTGGTCATTAACAATTTCAGGGCGTTTCTCAAAAAGAGTAGGGGTGTAACCCCGGTGTCCTGGCCAGATTTCCCATTAGCCCTTACCACTCATGGCCTCCTAATAATCCCCATCTATGAATTGGCTTCATTACTCTGTTCTCCTCCCCACTGAGAGCTGGTGTGTGGGGAGTGTACTGGTGCACTATGGCTGCCGTCACATCATCCAGGTGGGGCTGCACACTGGTGGTGGTGGAGGGGAGACCCCATTACCTGTAAAGCGCTTTGAGTGGAGTGTCCAGAAAAGTGCTATATAAGTGTAAGCAATTATTATTATTATTAAGACACTGTCCACAAGCATGACACACACACACACACAGCCTGGTCAGGTAACTAAAGGCTCCGAGAGCAGGCGAGCTAACTCGTACTTGTACTCTTACGCGGGTACATACTTATTTCCTTTCTCTGCGTCTCCATTCACAAGGGGAATCCACTTCGTCCTGATCTGCAGAGACACCCGGCACAGCAAGGTTAGAGAGGAGCAGGACCTCTCTCAAAAGAGACGCAGGGCTCAGCAAAGGCTTTAGGAACTATAGTAGTTAACAATCATAAAACAGAAGAAATAAAAACGTATGCGGTTAAGAAACGGAAGACGTGACAAATGAAATCCGATGCTGTATAAATTCACATATTTATGTGCACTGTGGGGAAGCATCAAAATGAATAATTTTAATAAGTGGATTTGCTGCCCCCTTGTGTCAACTCACGTTCACTGCATATTACCTTCTCAATGGTGTCCTCTTTGGTGACATCGTACACTATACACACCACATTGGCCTAGGAGAGGGGAGAAGGAAGGAGGAAGAAAACACATGGTGAAAAAGCGCACTTCGGGAGTTTGTGTCATCCAATATTTACGGTCTCCTTTGCAGCAAGGCCAGGAGACGTGAAGGCGGCCCGAAATCTTTGGAAGTGGCATTGCTGGCGTCCCCTGGGCCAGCACAAACGCCTTCACGATAGGGGCCCTGTGTGACCGCAGCACCTAACTGCTCATGCAAACAGAACCGTTCACCCAAATTGTTCTAAAAACACATTTTGGATTGGTATTTCGTCAGAGGTGGCTTTCAGATCTCTCCTTTATTCTGCGGGAGGGGAGATCAAGTGTAACCTCACGTGCTGGCTGCCTTCCTGCAGGTCAGGACTGACTCGTCATCTGAGCACAGCCACCCCAACTTCCGAGTGAATCACCTCCACCCCCCCCGGCAGTTCAGTTGTCACACACTGGCCCTCCTTGGCACCCCTTAGCACAGCGGGCTCCCTTCTGTGGATTTGGATACGGAAACGATCCAATCCGGAACACCGAGGCGGGGTGGGGAACACGACGGGACTGGGGTACAGAGACAGTCCGCAGACACCCGTTCCAGCCAGCGGTGCGTCTGCAGAGAGTCAGAGCGATCCTCTGCCCGTCAGCTGGCTGCCACGGACTCACAGGCAGCAGACGCAGGGAGGGATTGATTTTTTAAGTTAATTTTGGACATGGTTTGTCAGTGAACAAAGGACACATGGAGATCGCCTCCTCTCTAAGACTGCATGGCTGACTGTCGAGGAAATTGACAGTTAAATCTGACAGACTATTGATAGATAAGACTGACAGTCTCCCTCATTAAGTTAAAGGGGGTGGCGACACTATTCTGCCAAGGCGAATCTGTAATTAAAGGCGACGGAAATTCAGGCGTATTTGTCTTAATCTGCTAGAAGGGCTTACACACTACACGGAAGAGCTGATCACGTGAAAGGCACGGACACGCTTCTCACCTTGATGATCTCCTCCTGCAGCACCTCGTCGGACTGTTCGCTCTCTGGAAAACAAGAGGACACGTGGCCGTTCAGGATGGGCCTGTACTTTCCCCTCAACCCAGGGCACAAGTCGCCTCCAATGGACTTTATCTGGGACAGTGTGTTTGTCAGTGTCCTGTCTGTCCTGCCTGTATTTGCACCGTGGACCAGGAGGAACGATATGTCGTTCCACCGTATACTTATATATGGCAGGAATGACAAATAAACCTGAACTTGAACAACAGGAAGTAATAACGGGCTGTTCTGTGCCTTGAGATTCTGTCACATCTGGGCCCCACAGTGGCATCTGAACAGAGGGCTGGCGATAGAGGACACGGGGTTTTACCAGAACACCATCACGTACCTGAGTAGTCGACGATGTGTGTGGGCACCTTCTCTGGCGTGACATCAGCTGGGATGGTGATCTCCTCAGCCCGCAGGGGCACCTGTGCCAGGGGAGGAACAGATAGACATTAGGGCAGACTGGTCAAGTGGACGCCTTCATGAAAGTATAAAACACCGGCTAAAAACACAAACCTACACACTGAAGAAAGTGATATATGAAGGAAAATATTTTATATGATTAAAATATTATGTTTCAGTCAGAAGTATATGTCAGATATTAATAATTTAACACAAGTTTTTACTGATCCTTCTTTAATATTTTCCAGGATAGGTATTAACAGTAATCTATCAATTTAATTGCACATCTTAAGGGTTACCCATAACGTGTCTTCAGCCTAGGTCTAAGAGGCCTCCCTTATTAAACAGTCACTTCAGTTTTGCCTGGTGGACTGCAAACTAAAATGGACTCAAAGTTCATTCCAAAAAATTCTTTAACTTCAAGCGATTTCAATTGTTATGTACGCACGAGGATTAACGTTTTTTTAAAAGCTGTACGAGTCTCATCATTTTCCACCACTGATCAGGCCTGCAGAGAGGCTGACTTTAAGGACGCGCACTCTTGCTGGCGCACCAGACCCAGCTGTAAGGACGCGCACGCTTGCTGGCGCACCAGACCCAGCTGTAAGGACGCGCACGCTCGGTGGCGCACCAGACCCAGATATGATGACGCGCAAGCTTGCTGGCGCACCAGACCCAGATATGATAACGCGCACGCTTGCTGGCGCACCAGACCCAGATATGATAACGCACACGCTTGCTGGCGCACCAGACCCAGCTGTAAGGACGCGCACGCTTGCTGGCGCACCAGACCCAGCTGTAAGGACGCGCACGCTTGCTGGCGCAACAGACCCAGCTGTAAGGACGCGCACGCTTGCTGGCGCACCAGACCCAGCTGTAAGGACGCGCACGCTCGGTGGCGCACCAGACCCAGATATGATGACGCGCAAGCTTGCTGGCGCACCAGACCCAGATATGATAACGCGCACGCTTGCTGGCGCACCAGACCCAGATATGATAACGCGCACGCTTGCTGGCGCACCAGACCCAGCTGTAAGGACGCGCACGCTTGCTGGCGCACCAGACCCAGCTGTAAGGACGCGCACGCTTGCTGGCGCACCAGACCCAGCTGTACGGACGCGCACGCTTGCTGGCGCACCAGACCCAGATATGATGACGCGCACGCTTGCTGGCGCACCAGACCCAGCTGTAAGGACGCGCACGCTTGCTGGCGCACCAGACCCAGCTGTAAGGACGCGCACGCTTGCTGGCGCACCAGACCTAGCTGTAAGGACGCGCACGCTCGGTGGCGCACCAGACCCAGATATGATGACGCGCAAGCTTGCTGGCGCACCAGACCCAGATATGATAACGCGCACGCTTGCTGGCGCACCAGACCCAGATATGATAACGCGCACGCTTGCTGGCGCACCAGACCCAGATATGATAACGCGCACGCTTGCTGGCGCACCAGACCCAGCTGTAAGGACGCGCACGCTTGCTGGCGCACCAGACCCAGCTGTAAGGACGCGCACGCTTGCTGGCGCACCAGACCCAGCTGTAAGGACGCGCACGCTTGCTGGCGCACCAGACCCAGCTGTAAGGACGCGCACGCTTGCTGGCGCACCAGACCCAGCTGTACGGACGCGCACGCTTGCTGGCGCACCAGACCCAGATATGATGACGCGCACGCTTGCTGGCGCACCAGACCCAGCTGTAAGGACGCGCACGCTTGCTGGCGCACCAGACCCAGCTGTAAGGACGCGCACGCTTGCTGGCGCACCAGACCCAGCTGTACGGACGCGCACGCTTGCTGGCGCACCAGACCCAGCTGTAAGGACGCGCACGCTTGCTGGCGCACCAGACCCAGCTGTAAGGACGCGCACGCTTGCTGGCGCACCAGACCCAGCTGTAAGGACGCGCACGCTTGCTGGCGCACCAGACCCAGATATGATGACGCGCACGCTTGCTGGCGCACCAGACCCAGCTGTAAGGACGCGCACGCTTGCTGGCGCACCAGACCCAGCTGTACAGACGCGCACGCTTGCTGGCGCACCAGACCCAGCTGTAAGGATGCGCACGCTTGCTGGCGCACCAGATCCAGCTGTAAGGACGCGCACGCTTGCTGGCGCACCAGACCCAGCTGTAAGAACGCGCACGCTTGCTGGTGCACCAGACCCAGCTGTAAGGACGCGCACGCTCGGTGGCGCACCAGACCAGACCAGCACAACTCCGCAGGCAGGAGAAGTACGCTGTTTTCCAGAATACAACTACCAAAAACCTGGAGAGGAGCTGATGCTCCCTGTGACACGGCCATCTGCAGGAGAGAACTCACCTCCTCAGGAAACTCCTCCCCCACTAAACACATGATCAGCGATGTCTTCCCCACCTTGGCTAGCGAGAGAGAGAGGGGAGAAGAGAGGGGATTAGCAGAGGTCTGAGCACTGTTCCTGGCAAGCCACAGCAAAACAGCCCGAAATACGTCAACCTGGTCAAATCATCGGCAGAATCAGGTGCTTGTGCTTTTTTTTTGCCAGGAGAGAATGGGTTAAGAGGTGCTGGGGGGAAAAAAAAAACCAGACAGTACATGCTGTTCAGGGAGGCTTATCTCCCAGCCCGGACCACACCCCTGTGCACAGCTCCCACACGCTGGAAAGGAGAACGTGCAGCCAGGCCAGGCCAGGCCACACCTCGGATGTGTATACCTGCGACTCACTCACTGCTCTGTAACCCACAACAAACCGGCGACGAGCTGGTTTCCTTAAGACGGCCTGGATGACAGCAAGAAAGCCATCAACCTGCTGCTCAGGGCTCTCACAGCTGGGCACCCACAGAGAAGGGGATCAGAAACAATGGCTACTGAGAACGCCATGAGGAGGGATGCACTGCGTTACCTCTTCCAGAGAGGACTGACGGAGGAGAAACCGGCCGATTAGACAGGAGGTGGCCTGGCAGATCGATTGACCGTTTTGAGAGTTTTCCTTGGCTTTTCGCCATGTTACAGAAGGCAAACTGCAGCAGTCAGCATTGGACAAACACAATTCATTCTGGATGGAGTACACACGCAGCACTTAAACGGACCATAAGTGTATGGTATTTGCGTTTTAAGTGCATTTGGTGCTCAGGCCCTACAACACCAGAGAGCCCTTTCCAAGTGGGGTGGGGGGCTTGTAAGCTCACAGGAACCAGGGTCACCAGCTCCTCCTCGCTTTCGACATCTGACGAAATCAAAAAGCCGAGCGCTGTGACAGCTCTCCACCGGCTCAGCTGCTAATTTGTTAACCAAAAAAATCTCAGGCCAGCCTGTTGAGACTTAAAGGCATCTTTCTGAACGGCATACACATGCTGAAGAGTTACTCCAGGGTGTACCAAAGTACCTTTTATAGATCTCAGATTAATACCGGATTTGTCTTGTGACAATCGCAACAAGCATTCTGCAATGTGTGCTCCATACTACAACACACCTACACTCCCAGTGCTTCACCTGAGCATTTTAGGGTCGTATTCATGGATAAGTCAATGTTTTTTTCCCCAAGAACATTTTTGCTGCCGTTTTGAGCTCAAAGCACAAAGGTCCGTGTGTCCGTGGCTAAGGCATGAAACACAGGAACCCTTTCAGTCTCAAAACACGGAGAATAACCTTCCCTTTGAAATGAGAAAAACCTTCACCTACAAACCGTTCACAACAAATCCCTTATCTCTGTTTGTGTGAACAATGTATCTGTCCTCTTGCAACAAAAGGACAGTGTGAACCCTCAAGTGTGGCTGTCAAATTGACTCGAATTGTTTATTCATAAACTCCAACTGAAACCTGGCAAAAATAAAATCGGATCAACACGCTTCAAAACTAACTTTCAAATCTCCCAGTCGTTGTTTTTTAGACGTCTCTCAGTGCCAGTCTTTCGTCAAGATGAAATCAATGAATATTATTAAATCGCTGATCGCGGTGGGGTGAAACCAATATACTGATCGATTAGGAGAGCTGCTCTCCCGCTGGACCGGACTTGAAAGTAGCGGTCGAAGTAGGAATGAGGAGACTTCTTTTAACTAAAAGTAGCTAAACCGGCACAGCTGACAAGGTGCTCTTTCTCTGGCGATATATACACACACTGAAATAAACCCTTCAAAACAATACAGTTAAATATCACCCTTCTGGAAGTAACCAAATGATATTTGTACAGCCCAGCACCATTATTTTTCATTTGATCCTTTTTTTTTTTAATTTCGTAAAGTTGCCGCGCAAGAAAGCGATTCATAAACTCACGCTCCCCCAACAGGAGGATCCTGACGTCTCTCTTCATTTTGGTTCCTGCTTCCTCTTGCTTTCTGTGCTGTGACGAGCTCCTGTGTCGGCTTCTCGGTTATGGTTTTTTGCGAGTTATTTTTTAAATTCAGGCTCCGGCTGACGCTCCTCTGCGACCCATTCCGCCACCTTCCAAGGAGAAACGCGCAGAAGCGACGCTTCCGGTGACTCGAACGCTGTTCACTACTGCCGCCTGCCGGCCAGACAGAATAACTCCACACAGGTCAAAGAACCAGCTGACTCTTCCCTTCCCAATTAACTTTTAACAGCAATTAACTTTTCATCTATTCCTACGCGTCGGTCAGACTGTAGAAACCACCAATTACGAATGAGTTATTTAAAGATACGTTTATAGCTCATTAAGATCATTTCGAAAAATTCCCTGTGACAGATCAGCAAGAGACCCTGGATGTTGCGTTTTGATTTTATTCCAATTCTGTCATCATATTAATGTTTTTTTGTATAAGAAGCCTAGTTATGTAAAGTAACAAAATATTGCAACATAAATATATAAAGTAGAGGCATTGCTTTCATTTTAGTCCACGATTAAAATGTAATTTGTATATTTTAAATACACTGTAAAAGGGTGCCAAGATCTTAATGCCTAGAGGGTCTTCTTTCTTCTGGTTTTTCTTCCAACTTGAGTAGTCAATTAAACAAATAACCTAATTGTTTTTACCAGTACAATTTGCCAAAGCTCTTTTACAGCTTACTCAATGCAGTCACTTTGTTAAAAGTCCAGGTACTTACTGCATAAAACTCCCAAGAATCTGTGCTGAAGTGTAACTAGTTAACTGATCAATAAGAGCAGGTATCTGAGAACTTGGGTAGGACACAAAAAACTGAAGAGCAGGGCAGCCCCACCCTGTCCAGGCTTGTCCAAATTCCTCTCGCATTTTCCTTAGGTGTCCACTGGGGGTCCTTCTGAAGAATTTACAGTCTGTATGCCTAGTTCTTGGCATTAAGAATTCAAGCAATGCTATTGTTCACCATATTCTTTCATATTTTACTGCCTCTCAGGACATACACTGTCCCAGCCATAAAACACTCAAGTTCCCTTTCTATATCGCACATTGAATAAGAGATCCCTTTAGAACTACAAGATATTTTAAAATCCACAACACAGGGCTATGTAAATCTTTTCTTTTGACTTCTAAGTCAATTATCATTATACATTGCTTTCTCACCAGTTCGATTTATTTTCAATACCACCGTTAAACAAAGCAGGGGCTTACTGTACTTCCTAATGATGTTACAGGTGGCAAGATCTTCTTTATTATATGCAGATTTGAGAAACGTTTCATCCACAAAAATATTCTCAATTGTATTTCTGTATGGTATGTCACACTTAGTTTAATGTTTTAAGTGCATCTAAAGAAGAAAGTCAGGTGTTGGCATAAACTACTAGTAACCAATATAATGTAAAAAAATGTCAGATAAATGTAAATGATGTAAAAATTTTAATTGGCGCTACTTTGTTCAAATGTGCGTTAAATCTAGCTGAAAATAAATAAGTAAAATACAAGATTATAAAATAAAAATATAATTTAAAATATTAACTGAACAACAATTAGTAACAACCTGAACGTGTTCAGTCCTGTTCTCTGTGGTGGACAGAGGGAAGAATCTCATTGATGCCTTCAGCTGGTGTCCAACTCTTTCCAGGGCAGTTTCCATCAGGCAGTAATGGAAACCCAGTCACGCGTCTTTTATCTTTTTGCAACATTTATTAAAAAAAGCTTTTTACAAAAATAGGGCAATAGCTGAACGCTTTATAAAAACAGCTTAAGCTTTGTACAAACTTCAAATACCCAGATTTGTTCTGAAACTGTAACACAGAAACAAAGACACTAGAACTAAGCACATCATTTCAAATGTTTGCTCTTGCCTAGCTGGAAGCTAAACTAGTGCTTTTACTAAAATAACCTAACAGAGCTGTACTTCCAGACAGCAGAAAGATCACAATAACTGATGGAGTGTGATGAGGAGTTCAGATTCAGACTCTGGAATATTTAACCACATTATAATGAGGACAAACAAAAGTACAGTTAAACCAAAAATCACAGACAGGAGGGTCCAGGGAAAAGGACATGACAACTCCTAGAAACGTTTAACAGTCGCATGTACATACGAACACTGGGAAATCCCAGTCACTACATTTACTGAATGCAGCTTTGCTGACTCTATATTGACTTTCTGACAATCCAGAGTGTTCAACTCCGATGAGTCAAGGCGACACAGTCTACTGAAATAAACTTTCAGTGCCACTGTCAAAACGCATGACTTCAGTTGCGTCCCTAATGAAGCCGATGCAGGTGTACAGGAAACCAGGGGACAGCAGAAACTGACAGTGGTGTGCATTTAAAAAGACAATGCAGGCGAAGAGTGTGGCTGGCTGCAGATCTGACTGTCTACAAGCCCAACACATCCCACAGCAGGATTTCATTGTAGGCCGAGGTGAAGAGCCGATTCCCAGACGGGGCGAACCGACACATGTGCACGGCGTCGCTGTGGGCCACGAAATCCTGAAACTTCCCACTCGTCGATTTGATGAGCTTCAGTAGCCGTTCTGGGGAGAACAATTCCAGATATAAAGCAGTGCATGCCACAGCCGTGGGCGAATTGGAAAGCCTGCTTTCCCTAAAGACTACATTTATGAACAAGATAGAAGATGGAACTTGAAAGGCCAACGTTGATTTTAGAAATGATTTTTTAGGCATAAGGGGCGGAGTGGTGGCTCTGTGGCTAAGGATTTGCGCCTGTGGCTGGAAGGTTGCCGGTTCAAATCCCGCGGCCGGCAGAGGAATCCTACTCTGTTGGGCCCCTGAGCAAGGCCCTTAACCCCAGCTGCTCCAGGCACTGTACAATGCACTGTACAATGGCTGACCCTGCGCTCTGGCCCCAAGCTTCTCTCCCTGTCTGTGTCTCATGGAGAGTAAGCTGGGATATGCGAAAAAAGATGAATTCCTTATGCAAGAAATTGTATATGGCCAATAAAGTGATCTAATCTTATCTTAAGCAAAGCATCTGCTAGGGGCAGGCGCTGAGACGGACTGGCGTCCCATCCGGAGGGGCCAGTCAAGTGCTCCACGTTCAATTATCTCCACTTTCTGGAGTGTTTCAGTGTATATTAATGGGTCTGGAACAGTGCTTTGAAAGAAGCTCTGCTCATTTGTGAGGACAATATTTCCAGGAGAACAAAGCCAGCAAACTGAGAATTCTACACTATGATCTCATTAAGATGTGAATATGACCTTAGGGTAATATTAATAGGACACTATCATTTCATGAAGCCGAAAATGTGGAGAGAGGGCTGCCTGATTTATAAAAGTATACATTTAACAGACATTCAGTGTTTTTGTCAAAGGGAAGGGCATGATTTAGCCCCAGCTAAATGTTTGTTCTGTTCACTCAAGTGGGGACAGATTTCAAGATTTGCTACTTTTCTGACATGAATGACAGTAAGGTAGGCAGAGCTGTACAAAAGGAACGTCAGGATCTGCACTAGGAGAACTAACTTTATGAATGTTTATGAAATACTGACATTTTTAAATCACTAATGGCATGGTGGCACAGTGGTTAGCATATCTGCCTTGCAGTGCTTGGACCCTGCGTTTGATTCCAGACTTGGGGCGTTATCTGTGCGGAGTTTGTGTATTCATCCCCTGTTCGTGTGGGTTTGCTTCCAGTGCTCTGGTTCTTTCCCACAGTCCAAAGACTTGCTGGGAGGTTAATTGGCTTCTGGGAAAATTGGTCCTGCTGTGTGTGTGCCCTGAGATGGACTGGTGTCCTGTCCAGGGTGTACCCTGCCTTGTGCCCATTGCTTGCCGGGATAGGCTCTGGGTTCCCCATAACCCTGGACTGGAAGAAGCAGTTAGAAAATGGATGGATAATTATTTAAAATGGGAGAGTGAAAGGACTCACCATCTGACCCAACTGCAATGAGATGGCCTTTGGGAGAAAGGCTTAAACATGTTGCCCAGTGAGAGAGTGCAATTCTCTTGATAATCTGTAGAAAAATGCAATGTCAGCAATATTGCAAAGACTGAGAATGGCCTTTGGAAAAAATGTGTCCAAATTCAATATGAACACCATTCAAATTTAGGAAAAAGTGGAGGCATTTCCACTTGGAAACCCACGTTCAGTCTTTAAAGACCTCAGTACACAGAGTAAGAAATAGGATGAGTCTTGCAAGGTCACAACAACACAGACTTTGATCTCAGCAACTTATTTACAATTCTCAAAACCAGAATTCGCGTGGCCCTTGTTAAATATCTCGGACACAGAGGAGCTTGCTTGTGCGGTAGCGCTACGTCACCTGTTTCTGAAGCAGGCTGTAGAACATGATCTCCTTCTCCACGCCATACCCAGCATACAGCACCACCCCCGGGGCCGAAGGGCAGAAAGCGGCCAGACTGGGAGGTAGGCTGTCCAACTCCTGACCCAAACAAAGCGCAAAGTCACTTCAATTGACTAAGTCTGAAACACCAACCTGAACAAACAGTATACAGTAGGCCTCTCTGACTTATTGCAAACTGTGTTGTGTCTGCTAGATGTGATTTTATGTGATGGGCTCTGGTTAAGATGCTTATTATGCTAGTAACCTGCTAAAGCCGAAACAGCTGCTGAAAACTCTCCTGCACCGAGGGGCAGCGGGGAAGGAAAACAGTGCAGTTATGCCCACTGGTGGTACTCAGTTTCCATCTCACCTCCGTACGGGCAGGAGCTGGGAAGGTGAGCCAGTCCAAGAGCTCACACTTGTCCTTCAACCAGTCGGAAGCCCAGATGCTGACACGCCTATCTGCACTGGCAGCCAACCACAGCTCGTTTCCTTCAAGACCGAATTCTGTGTACTAAAGGGAAAATAAAATAAAATGGTTGATTTTGGAACTTAGCATTGAGCACAAGTCTGTTATTTCTTAAGACTGCTAAGCGTAAGCTGTCACGCCATTCAAAAACACAGTGTCGCTGCCTTTGATACAGGGCATATAAAGTCAAAACACATTCAATTCAGCAATGAAACAGTACGCAGTCAGCCTTGACTTGTATAGCAGAGACCAGACACTGCAGAGTAAGTTAGCTGTGAAGGGAGACTTAGACATGTGCTGCACAAAGCTCTCTGTCAAGAGAATTAAAGGGAACTGCAGTCCCAATTTCTTAGACAATTTATTAAATCTCAGTAACAAAATAAATTAATAAATGAAAATTTGACAAAGTCCAAATTAAGCACAGAAACGTGACCTTTGTGAAAGTACTGCAAGTCACCATGTTGTCTAAATCCTCTGGTCTCACCACGGGCAAGAGCTCTGGACGTGAAGCGGCCCTTCCTGCTCACTAGTCACTGTAATGACTAATGTAATGCGATGTACAAGCAAATAAGTACAGGTTGTGCAGAAGGACATTTCACCACAGAAATGTTCCAATGTGATTTGCATGCAGACTTAACAAGTAAGTAGTATTTGTCTGAAAAATCATCTCAAAGTCAAGAGTGATATTTCTTTTGGATTAAAAGAAATGTATTCACAAGCCTGCTTCTTTACAACGTATTAAGTCTGCTTCACTTTACCAGACGTTTTGGCCTCATTCTGAATCACAGAACATGGTGATGTGCATACCTGGAAATTGAGGCTATTTTGTGATGTACATTGGAGGTTTTACAAGTTACTGTGTACATTTTACTTTTACTGTGGCTTGAAATCTTGAAATATTCTCAGCAATGCCAATTCTTTCAAACCCCAAAATGAAAATAGCACTGCAGTTCCCCTTTAAAAGTCCAGAAGGCCTGGAAAGGCATCAATTTAAGATGGAAAAACACATACAGGCTTACAACAGAAATCACAACATAATTTTTAATCAAATTAACATTAAAACATGATCAAGCACTCTTAATTTATGAAAAGGGTTTGAAAGAGAATAAAGAATTTATAATAAAAAGTATTTGCATAAAGATTTAATCAAGGTTGTTTTAGATTCACGGAGCAATTTTAGAACATTAAGTGCCGATTATTAATTTTAGGATAATTCCCAGTGTTAGAATTATTCCCTGTATTGCCTTAGAATGGAGAATTTCTGAAAGGACCCAGATGAAGGCTCATCAACCTGCATTATGAACTCTATGAATTGGCTTCATTACTCTGCTCTCCTCCCTGTGGGGAGCGTTCTGGCGCACTATGGCTGCCATCGCATCATCCAGGTGGATGCTGCACATTGGTGGTGGTGGAGGGGAGTCCCTATTACCTGTAAAGCGCTTTGAGTGGAGTGTCCAGAAAAGCACTATATAAGTGTAAGCAATTATTATTATTATCATCATCATCATCCCGAGTTCTGACCTGCTTCTTGACACACTGAATGGTGCTGATGAGCGCCCCCTTGTGGTCACTGATGATGCGGATGGTCATTCCCGTCCGTGGGCTGCTCACGGCCATCAGGCCATCCTTCCCACCTGAGATTATCACTTGACCTGTGGGAGGGAGGGGGAACATTTCCACACTGATTGTGGGGGTCTTTCGTCTGTCGCCTAATCACAAGTGGCCTCCTCTTTGAAACACAGATTTCTGAGATTGAATTCAAAGGGGTGACTTTTATATGATGAATTAACTACCACAGCAAACAGTTGGAGATAATAAGTGCGTTACACAATTTGAACATAAAAATCCATTCTTGAAAAGGTTATAATTTAAATCAAGGGATGGTATGTTAAAATTGTATAATATACTGTTAAGGCCTCATTTACAATATTAAGTACACTTTTATTCAGCATGTTCTAGATAAGATATCGCTGCTTTGGAATCGCTCAGAGAGGAGCGAGCAGATCCATTCTGGAACTTGAGGGAATGTCCTGCACTGACAGGAGGAAGGAACTGAACCTTTTTAGCCCAGAACAGATAAGACTACGAGGGGACCTGACACAAGCACTAAAAATCCTCAAAGGCACTGACCGAGGCAACTGAGCAGATTTCTTCACAATGAACAGAGAGTACAAGTGGAATTCATGTAGCCATGCATTTAAAACTGAAAGCAGGTCCTTCTTTTCCCAAGGGATTATGGGAGTATGGAACAAATTACCCAGCCATGCTGTTGAAGCTTATACCCTGGTATCTTTCAAGAAGCAGCTGGATGAGGTCCTGGGACTACTAACAAATGAGCTATACGCGCAGAATGGCCTCCACTTATTTCTAATCATTCTTATCTTCTTAAGACCTACAGCTTTAAAATGTCAGAAAGAAGAAAGACCTTTTCAGTCCTGTCTGTTAAGATTAATAATGGCTAGTAAATAGTATTACTAATAATACTACTGGCCATCAGCCATGTCACCCTGCAACTCACAGCTGGCAGCCCACTGAAGCCCAGCAGGTGTGAGCCTGGCCAGTACCTGGATGGGAAAACCTAAGGTTGTTGCTGGAAAAGGTGTTAGTGGGGCCAGCAGGGGGCACTCACCCTGCAGTCTGTTTGGGTCCTAATGCCCCCATAAAGTGATGGGGACACTATACTGTAAAAAAAAAGCGCCTTCCTTCGGAGGAGAAGTAAAACTGAGGTCCTAAATCTCTGTGGTCATTAAAAATCACGGGGCGTTTCTCAAAAAGAGTAGAGGCGTTACCCCGGTGTCCTGGCAAAATTTCCTATTGGCCCTTTCCAATCATGGTATGGCCTCCTAATAATCCCCATCTCTGAACTGGCTTCATCACTCTGTCCTCCTCCACACTGACAGCTGGTGTGTGGGGAGTGTACTGGTGCACTATGGCTGCCGGCGCATCATCCAGGTGGGTGCTGCACATTGGTGGTGGTGGAGGGGGGTCCCCATTACTTGTAAAGCGCTTTGAGTGGAGTGTCCAGAAAACTGCTATATAAGTGTAAGCAATTATTAATTATTATTATTTCCATCGAGGAGCCTTCTGTTGAAGGAGCAGGGTGCATCCTTCTTATACTGCATGTGTAATGCTGACATTTTCTGTGCTGCTAACTCATCACTTGCCACCACATGCTGCTGGTTTCCTGCCACTAGGCTTGAGGAGCGCCAGGGTACAGACTCAGTCACCCTACCGTCTACAGAGTACTGGATGGCGGTGATGGCCACAGGGTGGGGGTGCAGTTTGAGCTCCATCTCCGCGGTCAGGAGGCTGAAGACCCGCAGTGTGCCGTCGCTGTACCCCGCCGCGATGCGCTGGCTGCTTTGGACGTCCTGGGAAGGGCACACTGGGATCCAAGTCATGCAAACACAACTCTGCAGGAATAAAGATAAAGGATGTTAACGGATTAGTTCCTTTTCCTGAAAGAGTCATCCCTATAACGTATTAATCAAGCGCATTTAATATATCACACAAAAGTCAAAATGACATCAGTAACGTAGCGTTCTAAAAGCTTTGCAAAATCGTTTTAGACACAATTATCCAGTTATGAAAGTGTTGATATTATACTTTAACTATGCTTAACTACAGTTAGTAAGAAGCTATATCACCCTGCAACTGCACCCTATATCAGGCAGCCCCCTGAAGCTCAGCAGGTGTGAGCCTGGTCAGTACCTGGATGGGAGGCGTCCTGGGGTCGCCGCTGGAAGTGGTGTTAGTGGGGCCAGCAGGGGGCGCTCACCCTGCGGTCTGTGTGGGTCCTAATGCCCCAGTCAAGGGGACAGTGTACTGTAAAAAGGCACTGTCTTTTGGATGAGATGTAAAACCGAGGCCCTGACTCACTGTGTTCATTAAAAACCCTGGATGTTCTTTTCGAAAAGACGAGGGGTGGCCAAATTTCACACGGGCCTTTATGAACTGGCTTCATTACTCTCCTCCCCACTAAAGTGATTTTCAATTTTTCATTATTGAAGAATTGTGTAAACTAGATATGTTAAATGTTGTGAATCCTATTTATGCCACGGGGGACATTTCTGACACTATAAAGTCAGACTGACATGAGTCACTCTACATGATGCACCTGTTAACGCACAATCCAGACCACGGCATGCTTCTTACCTGATTGAGGACCTGAAACTGCACCACAAGTTCGTTGCTTGGGGCTGCCCACACCCGCACACTGCCATCTTCAGCACACGTGGCAAAGTGACTCTCCTCTGGGCTGAAGGCAACATCATTTACCTGCACGATTCGGGGAGAACAACTCAGATACTTCAGCTCAGAAACCTGAACATAAAGCTCTACAACGGGAAGCAGCTCAAGACTCACAGATGCTTAACCGCTGGAAGGTTAGAAAGACATGCCCACCTTATTCTTGTGGCCGCTGATGAGACGGATGCTGGTGTTCTCCACCCAGTTTATATACCACAGGGTGCCTGTTGTGGTACCTACAATCCCCATGTCCATCACGTCATCAAAGGCAGCGCTTACGACAGTGCCATCCAGCACCATCTCATGCTCAAGCAGCACTGAATTGCTCCTGTCCAGGAGGACCAACATGAGACAAAATAAAGATAGAGAAGATGAGCAATGCTATTAAGGATCAGACTCTCAAAGTGTGTCTGATTCCACATGTGTGGGGCAGTGCGGTTGTTCTGTGGCTCAGGATCTGCGCCTGTGGCTGGAAGGTTGCCGGGTTGAATCCTGCGGCCGGCAGAGGAATCCTACTCCGTTGGGCCCCTGAGCAAGGCCCTTAACCCCAACTGCTCCAGGGGCGCCGTATAAATGGCTGACCCTGCGCTCTGACCCCAAGCTTCTCTCCCTGTCTGTGTCTCATGGAGAGCAAGTTGGGGTATGTGAAAAGATAAACTCCTAATACAAGAAATTGTACATGGCCAATAAAGTGATCCTAATTTTCTATTTCAGTTGAAAAGTAGAAAAGGTACAATTCAGACTCCTTGCAGTGGCATAAGATCTCAGTATACTGTACAGAATGCAAAACACAGACGGAGGCAGAATGCCTAAGCATATGGAAAGAGATCATGCTTTCCCACCCTTGATCAGAGATTTTTTTGCCTTACAGTTCTGTTTAACCTGTATTCATCAGCTTTGAATGAAAAAAAAAAAACACCTAAAGTAACAACACAGTTGTTTCGCAGGGAGCTGAGCGGACAGACTGCTCACCTGTCCCCTGAGCTATGAGGGCCCGGTCTCATTCCCTGCACCGCGGCGACGGCCCACAGCCGGATCCGCCGGGTGTTGCTGCCGGTGAGAAGCCGGTTTCCTCTGCACAGCAAGACCCCTTGAGGACGCACAGAGCACACGCAGTCAGCCCTTCACTCTGTGCAGCCCGGCCTACCCTGTGACTCTTTTCAGTCCCAAAAACATTCAGACTGACTTCAACGACCATGAAGCTGTCCCATCTTGCACCACCCACCCCTTTATAAGGCCATCCTGGCACGTTTGCCCTTTTGGTCAGAAATGGTTCTACACCAACAGACAGCTGAGCCTTTCCACACAGCACTCTTTCCAGGATGCCCCCTCTCATTGCCAGAACACGGTGGGATCTCTGAATGGGAAGGGCAATTCCAAAAAACATTCCAATGTGACGTATACACAACGCACACGTAAAAGAGCAGACGATGCTGTGACATAAAACACAATCTGAAAGCACACAAGGTGAAGGGCAAGGGCCATAAACTCTTATAGCAAAATTACAAGGGTGGCTGTACAAGAACATTCACAAGGACTCGGGATTTCGGACTGACCGATCTCGCCCTCGTCTGCCTCCCAGGTCATGAAGCAGCGTGCGGTGGGGCAGTCCCAGGCACACACCCGCCCCCGGTTGGTGGCCGTGTAGAGGATGTGGTCGGGGCTGTAGCACAGAGCCGTCAGCTCCACGTCCCCCACCTCCTCTGGCACAGCCGCCCTGTGCTCCTGCAGGTGACGGACAGGGCTGCATTTGTCAACGCCTTCGGCCAAACCACTTTCGAAAAAGTCAAAAGCATTCCAAACTGTCTCGAGAAAAAGATACACCCCAAAAAGAGCTGCTGAAACAGTCCAGATACACCCCAAAAAGAGCTGCTGAAACAGTCCACGGGGACATTGTTGTTAAACAGCGAAAGACTTGCGTTACAACTTCACTGTATTGTTTTCGTCTTGGAAAAACTTCATGGAAATCCATAAATATTAAGTGGTAACAAATAAAAACATAGGAAAAACTGCACGGATTAAGGACCATAGTCTTAAGAACAAAGTAGAACCATATAACATAATAATGTTATTCACTTCCATTTAAATTCAAGTCCATTTGATTGTAGTTCACTTCCATTTAAACTCGTCGGTCTGTCACCTAATCACGTGGCTTACTCCTTTAAACACCGATTTCTGAGATTTAATTGAACTCAGTTTTATACAATGACATCCAGTTTATCTGGAACAATATTCAATAACCATGATTTACAGCTCACCTTCAAGTGCACATCCTGGCCTTGGGTTTCAATGGCACAGAAGATGGAGGTGGCCCTTCCCACACAAGCGAGCTGGCTGGCAGAGGCTGGGTTAAAGGCCACATCATGCACTGGCTCGGCCAGGTTAACGCTGGACAGCAGCTGGTATGTCCTGGTGTTCCACAGCGCAATGCCAGGGTCTGTGTAATCTCCTGAAAAACAGCAACAATTTCTGTTTCCTTTCATTTTTATTTCCATTATCTCCATTAGTCTTCAGTCTGTTACTGCTAACCCCTGACTTTGGTCCCCCCAAAAATTAAAATCTTGTTTTCTGTTCACAAACGCAGTATTGCTTGTGCACCATTCTGCCCTTTTTTAACACACTTTTGCAATACAGCTGTAATACTACACAAATCTCCAAATAGCACTCATGACATGAGATCTTGAAGAACGGGGAAGTTGTTATTTCAGTGTGACTTTCACCCTCCCTGTTTAGTTAGGAAGTGAGGCAGCTGTGATAAGCAACAGTCCAACCTTTCTCAGCTTAAGATGTGTCCTTGGTGGGGCTTGAAGAAAGGTTTGGAATATTTGTAAAAATTACAAGAGTGCTAGATTGCTCCTGTTCACAGTGTGAATGTCAGCGCTGGGCCTGTGACAGGGAGCGAAACTGACCGGCAGAGAGGAAAAAGAAGTCATCCCTGGAGTAGGCCATGGCCTGGACATGTCCCCGGTGGTATGAGATGGTATTTCTCCTGGACCCGTCGGGGACATTCCAAATACAGATGAGACTCCGAGATCCATCGCTGCCCCCCGAAGCTGAAGCTATCACCTGTAGAACAGACACAGAGCCAGTGTCAGTGTCACACCCTTCTAAATACCACATTCATTTAGGGTCCAACATTATGTGCAGGAACCTACACACCACCAATTCTGGGCTGATTTATTTTAGTGTTTTGAGTTCCCTAGTTTCCTGTAAAAATGAAAATCATCAGAATCAAGGCTATTCCAAAGATACAACAGATTTTCCATTAAACCATTTCTCTTCATTCCCAGGACCTGAACAATCACTATTTCCATTGATATCTATCGGTTCTTTCCCTGCACGGAGACCGTATTTCTTATCCGATCACTGATTTGCAATCCCGGGAGCCGTGACCTGGGCGTCGTGGGTGACAGCAAGGGTGGAGATTTCCTCGAAGTGGCCCAACAGGTGTCTCTGAGAGCCCGAGTGGAGGTCCTCCACCACCACGACACAGCCGCAAGAGTAGGCAAACAGACCTGGGGAGCAGGAGGACAGGCATTGGAATAAGCAATCACCATGAAACCCAGACTCACATTATAATGTTAACAAACACTGTGGTGGTTTGGGGTTACAAGAAGCTCAGGGGCTACAAGATTTACTTGCGATTTCAAAGCACTGGGGTTTCATGAGTTCTGCAGCGGGCACTGTGGCACCGTGAAGACACATGAGGTGAACTACAAAACAGCCCTAAAAACTAGAGCAATGTCAAGATCACCTGTGTCCGGGTTCCAGACCACGTTCCCTCGTCCATTCCCATTGTACCCAATCACCACCTTCAGCCGCAGGCTCTCTTCACCAGGGAGGGGTGTGGCGGCGCTCTAAAAGACAGCGACACGCAACTGAGACGACGATCTTGGGGGGTATCTGCCACCCTACCCTGCAGACAGTGCTCGGAGGTCAGCCACCATACCTGATCAAGCACTGACGTTTTAAAGAGAGGGGTGAAGTGTTTATAGGTATCTGGTCGGACTGGTGGCCTGGCATCATCTCCTTCACAAAGAGCATCTGTAAAAAAAACAAAGGATAAACGATTGCTCATCCATGCAACTGAATGTATAATCAACCGCTGGTGGGGCACAGGACAAGAGATTCACACAACTTGGTGTAGGCAGCTGGGAATTAATTCAGCTCCCTTCCTGATCAAGGTGAAAAAAAAGGTACGACAGGACTTTATTTTTTTATTTTGTTCTACAGCGTCTTCCGGTGGATTACAAGACACGCGAGGTTAAAGTTCCTAAGAGGAAAACAATACACGTGACAGTGAGGTGATCTGCAGTTACAGTAGGAGCCATACTGGAAGCTGGAAGCCAAAACATTGTTCTGCAGGGTGTTGAGACTGTGAACATAAGGCAAAGAGCTGAGATACTTACCAAAGTCAAGATGTGTGGGTGTGTGAGTCCGGCTGGCCTTCACGCCGGATGGGGACCTCTGGGGGCCTGCTGGGGTCTCGGTGACTCGCAGAAAGGAGCCTGTCACTGCAGCTGGGGCCCCTCTGGCCTGGTCTGCACGCTCCTGGTCCTCACACACAGACAGGAACGCTGCGGACAGTGATAAGACACACTAGTCCCTGAAGCTACAAAGTGCAGATTACACTGTACGATAAGCCCAAATGAAAGTTTACTATGATGAATTTGCTTTTTCGATGGTCTTATAATGCTATTATTTCTCTCTGTGGTGGTTTCAATGCTACATATTATGCTTTATAATTCCTTTCTATACTTCACCATGATTTAAAAAAGACTTTACGGCGCTTTTCTACACTGTACTCTGCTTTTATACTGGTATATTGTTGTAAATGTTTATAAGGGAGAGCAGAGATCCACAGTGCAAACGCAGTGGAAAAGAAATACCTGCAGACCATCTTGGTTGTGTAACAGTCATCGGCACTTTATCAGGTCTCTTTGCTAAAGAGCCGACAGAGGAACATATAACATAAAACTGCAAAATGAATGTAAAGAAAACTAAAGTAAGAGGCCAGTAAAATAACAGCACTGGGAAAATGTGCAAGGCAATATCCTGCTCACCTTCAAAGCCTGATCTGTTAATGGAGCTGATGTCCAGGCAAGGAGGAGAGGCAGAAGGAACTGGTGCAGTCGGTCGGGGCATTCCACTGGACATCAACATCCCACTGAGAACCAGCTCAGAGTCACCTACAGGGGCTGCACACGTCGTCAGTGACTGCATGCACTGGACTGGGGAGTCTCACTCTCACTGCTTAGTAAGTCTGCTTTTTATTAGAGCCACAAAACTGCAGTTCAATGGAACTTCTCAAACTGCATCTGAGCTCCTAAAAATGTATCCTCTTAAAATCAAAGCCTAGGTTTCATCTAATGCTTACTTTTTGGCGTGCAAACTCTTCTGTACAGAATCACCCAGCAATATCTTTAGTCAACATATGCACATTATTTAAATATCTAATTTTCTTAATGATATGGTCATTATTTTGAAAACAGTAAACATTAGTCTAATTCTTACCATTATTAGTGTATTTTAGTGCAAAGTTATCTTCACCAAAGCCTTACCTGGTTTGAAAGGTGAGTGAGAGGCAGTAGTGGGAGACTGTCTGAAAGAAAGGAAATGTTACATGTTGTAAAGGGAACAGTGGTAACACGGCTGATGACGTCTTTGAGGGTGGATGCTAACCTCTTGTTCTCCTCCATTTCCTCCGGGTAGGCCAGGAAATCCCAGTAGTAGATGGCATCTCCCACACTGACCACTCCCAACTGGTCTGGGGTGAAGCCCACCTGCTGGATGGGCTGGGAGTGCCCAATGAAGACCTGGAGCAGGACACAGAAGAACATGTCACCAATCACTACCATTTCTGCATGCTTCATGTGAACTCAGACAGGGGGAACAGCTCTTCTGGACAGAGTCACTGTCCACCCTCAGGGACTCTCACCCTTGATAGTATAATAGTGGTAGCCACTCCTGATAGTCCTGATATACCATAAGCCAGTACAGATAAACATTCTACTCATGCATTCAAAAGGACATTTGACTTGTATCGATCTGAAGAACAAGCACTTCTTAAAAGACTTTTGTGATGCCCATATGAAAGTCGACTTAAAATACAAAAAACCTAAAATTGCATACAAGGAACAAATATACAGAAAACTCTCATCTCCATTTTCTAGATGAGAAAATGATCCTACCTGATAGCTGGTGTCATGCTTCATTCTGTAGTCCCACACCTTGACTGCCTTGTGCCCAGCGGTCAGCAAGAACCGCCCATCCTCACTCACAGACAGCGATGAACACACATGCTTGTGGACGTTTGAAACCTGTGAACAGAAGGAAAGGAGAGCAAGCTCGAGTAGGAAAGGCCACAAGGTAGCTTCTGTTATGGCCATTTCACCCTAGAATTTCGACCGTAGCTGTTCTTGAAAGTTCTCCTAATCTAACTAGCCTAGTGCCTACTTTAAACCTAGTTATGTCGACCTTCCCATTTAAGTTAGAACTAAGAAACTGGTTTCAACTTAGTTGAACACCGTTTTCAGGTTTTTTAAATATACTCACAGAAAAAAACAAAATTTAAAAACATGAATGAACAGCAAGCGTTCAGGCTGACCTCTCTGAGCAGGCGTCCAGTTTTAGCGTTCAGCCAGAGGATCTTGTTGGCCGATGTGGTGACCAGCAGGTGTCCCGTGGGGGCTGGGGGGAAGCAGACCTTCACGGCCGAGTCCAGGCTGGTGCTGTCCAGATCCAGAACGCTCACGTCGATGCGCATCAGCTGAAGAAGGGGCATAAATAAAAAGAAAGGTTGCTCGTGCTCAACCTCCTCAGCGACTCAAGCAGTGAGGAATGATAAAGGAACGATAAAGCCAGGCAGAAACTGTAAGAGACAATGGCAAGGCAAGGAAACATATCAGTTTTATAAAATTATAGGATTGTGCTAAATTACTATGCATATTTTTACATGGAAAATATTCATAAGGGATGTTAGGCAGCATTTAGGCATCATTTGTACATTATGCAAAGTAAAAAATATTTGATTCTTCAATTTCACAGCAATTAAGTACACTTAAATGTTTTGTAAACACATCTGTTCTTGGTATCAACCTCAGTAATAAGGTATTGTGAGAATCTTTTTTCCCAGAGCTTTTACTAAAGAGAAGCGCCAAAACGATCAGAAGTGCGGCAGCGACAGCGTATGACGTATTTTCCCAGCCCTGCCGACAGAGCAGAACAAGGCATCGGAACGGCAGCAGAAGCACGCGCTGCCAGGCGAGGCGGAGCGCGCGCTACCTCGTCCAGGGAGCGGGCGTCCATCACTGTCACGGTGTGTTCCGACGGGCCCACAAACGCCAGACTCCTGCTGTCGCTGCTGACCGCCAGGGCATCTGGGCAGCGCGTGCTCCCCCGGGATACAACGTTGCCTTCAGAGGAATACCAACAGCTAATCAAACATCTGCTGAAATAGACTTTCACAGCCCAGGACCAACAAACACTGCCAATACCTCCCAATCTGGGTTCATAGAACTAAGGCTCAACAGATGACCCACACTTAACACTGCTGCACACATAGGAAGGGTTTAGGCTTAGACTGGAGTATGCATAGTAACGGGATTTGCAATTGAGATACTAGCAGGTGGATCAAAAGTTTAATTAATGTCATCCTTAATTACTTAATGCTTGACGGTGAGTCATTTACTGCGGAAAAGCAATAAATCTCCAGAGAATAAAAAGCTTTTGAGTACTGGAACTGTAATTTGCAGTTTGCAGAGAAATTGATGTTTTGATATTAAGCTTTGAATATGTTTAATATCTATGCTCACATCAGTAGGCTTTCTGATTTCACATAGGCAAAGCAAAATGAATCCAACCTTAAAAGATATGTTATTACGCACAGTAATTAAAAGAAGATGTAAAGAAATCCACAAGCATGCGTGTTCTAAGTAATACATCAGGCAAGGGGCACCCAAGGCTACTGCCTGGCGCCCACACCTTGACAGCAAAGGTAGATAAGCATGGGATCGATGTTCGTACATGCCCACATTTATGGCTCATGTACTTATGAATCCAGCAGGGCTCTTGCTATACTCCTCACCAAGTTGCCTCAAGTATAAAAGAAAGCTGCCTGCTACCTTTCAAAAGCATAAGAGGTTTTAAGATATTTATTTGCGGTTTTTGGTGAGTTTAGGGTACATTAAGTTAATTTTTTCCGCAAAGACAGGCCAATACTTAAGCGCTGCTGTAACATCTCCTAAAATGAAATGTCTTCCTAGGAAGGTGGACAGTCAGCGCTATTCCAATCTTCTGTTTTCCTGCTTTACTCCTTGGGACCAAAGTCGTACCCAAGACTCTGAGAACGTGGTGGTCCTTTTCTGCTGAGTTGTACAGCGCCAGGGAGCCCAGGGAGCCCGCGCTGTACATGTACTCCCCATCGGGAGAGAAGGCCAGTCCGATCACTTCCCCGCGGTGCTGCCTGCGAACACAGACATAACACACCTGTGAGCCTGGACTCCAGCCAGCGGCCCCTGCTCTGTTTACCGGGGTAATCCCACAGAATCACCCACAGTGTACATTCCTACTCGTACACAGAGACAGGACTGAAAACCTGCCAGACGCAGACAACAATTTCTTTTGAAAGGTAAGGCAAGGCCAGTTTTATGATTACAAGGCTTCTCTCCTAGGTGTGTTGTTAAACAGGGGAGGTTAGTTTAAAGAGATTCTAAAAACATAAAACTCTTGTTTATCACCAAGCACACTGATTTCCTACTTTATTTAATCTATCAATGACAATTTCCAGTGGCGTTCTAGACAATTTTATACTTGTTTCCCTGCAATTACTGTGCCATCTGTGACTCAATCAACAGACTGCTGCACGTTAATAGGCTGCTTATTTCCCTAGCTAGTTTTGCGCCTGATGAGTACATCACATTAATTCAGAAGAGCTAGAACTCAAAAAAGAAAATCACAGAATCAAGCTGTTTACATAATAAAGAATATTAGAAATGTAATGCAAGAAAGCCACACTTGCAGCTCTTAAAACAAAGCCTGAAATAGCCAGTTTTATTTAGGACAGGAGAAGCGCTTTACACAAAGGCTTGTGGGGCTCGTGAAGAAGCTGACAAGCTATGTGATTAATACTGACATCCTAGCCTTTAAACCACTAGATGAATCAATTAGGAACTAAGTGGGCTATATGGACCAGATAGCCTACTCTTGTTTGAAAACTTTCTTTTGCTCCGATGTACATCAGCCTTGGTTGAAACCTAGGGAAGTTTTTCCAAGTGTTCAAAAAGGAAATGAGCTGGCACAAGCTGTAAGAAAATTCAAAATATGAATCTTTACTTAGCTGACAAGTAGGAAAAGGTCAAGCATTGCGCCGTGAACAGGAGACATCCTTCATACACTTCATAACACAGCAAACACAAGGGCTCAGCAATAATAAGCACCTCTGGAAGAACCCAGGAATTATAACCTGCTTGTGTGTGGGAAAACATGGCATTGTGCTTACTTGTGTTCTGCTAGGAGACTGGACGTGGCGATGTTAAAGACTCGAAGCAGCCCAGATCTGAACCCACAGGCAAACTCCTGCTGAGTGGGGTGGAAAGACACTGCGCAGGGAGTGTCTTCAGAAATAAAGTCATACAGCTGCAAACACATAGCAACACGGACGAGGTCAAATCCAGTTGTTGATGGACAACAGAGAGATTTTAAAAGCTTAGGAACTTCAGTATCTCAAAGATTAGCTTCAGAAAATAAAATGCTGCCATGTCTTTAAAGACATGGTAAAAGCCATGAGCAAGGAAACTAAGTTATTCCCTGTATTGAAGGGATTAATGTCCACTTCAACTGGGTTTTTATTTTAAACCTAAATTTTAAAGTACATTTACAATAAAATAAGCTTCCAAAGCCTACAACAAACAATATCTAACAAAGACTTTTTTTTATTTTGCTTTTAGGACAGATTTTAAAAAACCCCCGCTCTGATCTCATTCCACTGCTGGCCAAATTTAATAAACTGAGTTGGCCTTCTGATAAAGTTATTTTGATCAATGGAGACAGCAGCATGTTAGTGCCAGAAGTTCCAGTTCCTGTCCTCTCGCTCTCAGATCAGTATCTGTTCCAGGATCAGAGCGAGAGAGAGAGAGAACTTCGGGAGGCTCACCTGCTGCATGGAGTCCAGGTCCCAGACGCGGATGGTACAGTCCTCGGACACTGTGGCAATTTTCCTGCGGATCCCATCCACACTGAATCCCAGCACGCAATCTGTGTGGGACCTCATCAGGGTGCTGTATCCCCGGCTGCTGATGTCCAGGTAGCCCAGGTTGCCTGTGGCTGTAGCAGCCAGGACATTTAACCCCTCTGATCCAATACTGACCAAGCTCACCGGCCCCTCGTGTTCTGGAAAAGAGATTTGTATGTGCTTATTGACTAACATTTGAACAGAATTACCATTCTGGCTTAACATTTTTTCACCTCAGAAATATCACTAGACTACACCCTATGTTATCACTAACTGTGGCTGAAAAGCTGATCAACACATTTGTGTTCTCTCGAATTGACTACTGTAATGCTCTTCTCGCTGGGGTATCTAAATCTACTTTGAACAAACTGCAGTATGTCCAAAATTCAGCAGCCAGAATCCTGACCAGGACTATCCTGGAGTTCTGCACTGGCTTCCTGTCAAATTCCATGTGAACTTTAGAATCCTCATGCTCACCTATAAGGCTCTGCATGGCTTGGCACCTCAGTACCTGTCTGAACTATTATCATCCTACTCCCCACCTCGCAACCTTCGCTCTTCTAATTCTGCTCTCCTTACTGTCCCCCAAGCCCGTCTACATTGTATGGGTGACAGGGCCTTCTCCTGTTATGCCCCCAAGCTCTGGAACTCTTTGCCCAAGGATATCAGAGTCACCTTCTCTAAACTCCTTCAAATCCAGACTCCAAACCCTCTTCTTCTAGAAGAGCCTTTATTTAACTGGTTCCATTCTTTACCCCTCTGCTCCTACTTTTCTTAGTACCTCCAACCATGGTCTCCTCTGTATATTGTAATTGCATTTTATCTTGTGTATTCTTTTTATTTATTGTTGTTGTCATTCTGTAAAGCGCTTTGAGAAGCCACCTTTAAAGGCGCTATATAAAATAAAGTATATTATGTTATTATTATTATTATTATTATTATTATAACAACATGCTGTCACAAAGGACTGTACTAAATAGCTGAAGAAAGTCTCAACTTTATGGCTAAGAACAGAATGAGCACCTTGTCATTTAGCTGCCGAGTTGTAGCACTAAGACCTGAGTGAGTGGTTACAGCACAGTGGTGATTTAACGGTGCAACTTTATGCTTTTCTGTTTATTGTAATACTTTTTAAAAATCTTTTCCAAAATACCACTTCAGACATTAGGCCTACTTAAAATAAGAGACGTATTAGTGCCAGATACAGAACTTGCACTGTAAAGCAAAATGAATTTGGAACAGTTAACCCAGAGGAGAGGAAATTGGCCACTGTAGTTTTTTACCTGCTTCCAGAAAGACTGTAGAGAAATCGAGAGGCCAAAGGCGCAAGTACCCATCCTCAGAGCCCGTCGCGCAGAAAGCAGAGGAGATGCTGATGCTGTTTACAGCAATCCCTGGTCCTGACAACACAAGATAAGATTTTTTTTAAATCTATAATTATAGTCCATAATTAAAGTCTATAATTATACTGTTTTAATACAGGAGAGGCCTAAGGTACCTTCTTCTGGTTGAAGAGCTCACTGTTCACATGTGGACATCTAAGTCCATAATATCAACCAGGAAATAATCCCTTGTAAATTAACCTCGCTCCTAAACTAGGTACGAGTTACAAGAATGCACTAATGCCAGAGTGTGCTGGATTCCTTCTGTTCCTCTCTGAAGCCTACCAGTGGCCGGCAGCCATATCACTCTGCAGCTCCCAGCTGGCAGCCCACTGAAGCTCAGCAGGTGTGAGCCTGGTCAGTACCTCCTGGGAAAAACTAAGATTGCTGCTGGAAGAGGTGTTAGTGGGGCCAATAGAGGGAGCTCACCCTGCGGTCCATGTTGGCCCTAATGCCCCAGTATAGTGACGGGGAGACTATACTGTAAAACAAGCGCCGTCCTTTGGATGAGAAGTAAAACCGAGGTCCTGACTCTCTGTGGTCATTAAAAATCCCAGGGCGTTTCTTGAAAAGAGTAGGGGTGTAACCCCGGTGCCCTGGCCAAATTTCCCATTGGAAATTTCCCATTGGCCTTTACCAATCATGGCCTCCTAATAATCATGCCCAATTGGCATCATTACTCCGCTCTCCTCCCCACTGAGAGCTGGTGTGTGGGGAGCGTTCTGGCGCACTATGGCTGCTGTCGTATCATCCAGGTGGGGCTGCACGTTGGTGGTGGTGGAGGGGAGTCCCCATTACCTGTAAAGCGCTTTATGTGGAGTGTCCAGAAAAGCGCTATATAAGTGTGAGGAATTATTATTATTATATTTATTATTACCAGAGCTGAAGGTCTGTTTCTCTCTGTGAAGAGAGTGCTTCTGTTGAGACGGGAGCAGACGTCGCACGTTTTTGATGGTCACAGTCTTATAGTCAATCTCCAGGATGTGGCCACTCTTGCTGCTGGCGAACCTGAGCGGCATAAAAAAAAAACAAAAGAAAATTGTTTCAGGAAACAAAATACTCCAAGACTTTTTCCTGATGTGTCCCACATGTGATCCAAAATAAGACAATTCAAATGCTTGTTGTGTTGATCCGAAATCTAAATGCAATGGGCTTATCAGAGCCTCTCACACCTCTCACTCGCAGGTGTTAAAGGTGGCTCAGTAAAAAACAGGACAAAAGTAGTCTGGCGCAGGGATAAGGGATCAGTTTAAATTCAGCACACCTGCTCATCTTTGGAGATCCTCAAGAACACACACTTAACCCTTTGTTGTGCTCTATAATCGTATTACTTTGAATGGGAAATATGAAATGGTTTTGGCACATCTTAGCACCTTTCGCTCATCAACAACTAAATTCTTTAGTTATTTGTTTCTACGTTTTATTCACATGTGAGGCGGTTAAACTGCGTAGAAAAATCTTGGAAATGTCTTTGTGTCCAATGACTCACATTGTGGGAAGACCCCATTCGCACTTCACAACGGACTGCCCTCCCATCTCTTCACTCAGCCACTCCTGGCCCAGTGAGCCCAAGAGACAATGGTAGCGCACTGTGGAGCACTAGGCATTGGAACACGACTCAGAAGCTAAGCATTCCAGTTCTGAACCTGTGCCGTCAGAAGCAGGAAGGCTCGACAGCTCTGCGCTTGACGGAAGGTCAGACTCACAGAGTCCTGTCCTCGGGCTCCCTGTCGGCGAGGTGACCCTCCTCGAAGGCGATGTCTGTGAACTCCATACAGTGGTATTCTCCCAGATTGACAGGGCAGGAGCGCAGAGCCCCGCTGCGGACTCGCCACAGACGGATATTATCCCTCCCACATGACACCATCCTGAGGAAACACACGGAGACCCAGTGACCTCAGCCATCTGTACTGCCTTCTATACTCCAGCTACACTAAACTGATTTATGAACCCAAATACTACATTTTACATTGGCAAAAAAGAGTTTAAGAGGAGCTGGTCTCTTGAACATGGAAATCATGGTAAGATCAATGAGATTAGCTGAAACAACATTGAAAAAGTCTAAAGCTGAGCATCGTACACAAAAAGCAACCATGCTAGAGAGTCTGTTACTATACTAGGTCAGTACAACTGCATGCCTTATGTGCCACCTGTAAGCGGGGTGTCAGGATGTCAGGAATCTAAAAACATCAGTTCCCAAAATGGACACCAAGGGTGTGTTTGAATAAATTTTACCTGGTGTCATCGAAGAAGGCGATCTTCATGGCCTGAATGTCTACGTCAGTGTGAGCCTTTGCCATCACCACCACCTCCCCGCCTCTCTGTACCTTCTGCGTGTTCCACACCACCACCATCTGCCCCAGAGCACAGACACAACAGGGGCACACCCTGATCACCCGCAAGGCTCCACACAGCGAGTGTGGAATAAGAACTACAAGTCCCCCATGACCCAGCGATGAACAGAAACAAGTAACTGGAGGTGCTGTTCACTCTGGCCTTCACATGGCTGCTTCTTTTACAAACTTGGAACTGCAAGTTAGTCTTCTTTTCATAACCCCACAACCAGAAATTGCCAGCACTTCATCAGTTTAATTTGACCTCAACATCCCAGTGCAAACATTGGGCACACAGTCTTTTGAGACCCATGTGCCTTTAATCACACTGCAACTCTCGGTGTCTGCAGCACAGCTGGTATAAACTGGAGGATGGATTCACCTCTAGCTGCCAAGACTGATGACTCAGTTATCACCAGATACACCGGGGGGCTGTTGCGCATGACGCTAACAACGCAGTCAGCTAATGACCTGTCTCACCGTGTGCTGAGAAAGACAGCCTTTTTTTTTAGCAAGTAGCTTGCAGGAAAAAGGAAACTAATATTACGGCATGTTGCACAGACCCAATTCATTTAAAAGGAGTATACTAGAAACATAGAAAAATTGCAACCTTAAGCTTAATTTAGATTTTTTTTAAATAGATGAAACTCATTTCAATAATGAAAATCTTTATTCAATTAAACTGAAAATTTCAAATGATGACTATTATACTTACAATTTCAGACAGGAAAATACAAACTCTTATGAGGGTAGAATTGAATTTCTGCAAGATGTGAGAATAATTTCATTTGAGCAGGTTTTAACACAAAGGTCATTTTGTGTTGCCTGTTTAACACTGACGTTCGAGAATAATACTCACGGTTTTACCATGAGAGTCTTTGCCCACTCCGCACAGGACTCCGCCACTGTGAGAAAAGCTGAAGCAAAGAGACCAAAAATGTACTGAAATGAATAAGGATTCATTTAGTTAATCAGTCTTTTCTAAATAAACAAGTTTTAAATGCTGGATCCGATGACACTGATGACCACTGAAGACGGCACCGGTTCTACACTACTGCTGGACTTTTTTAAATGAAACTAAAACCATCAACAAAGAAGAACAGTGACAAAGACCCACTCAGATGTTTACTTGGCTTAAACTGGATCATCTGCATAGAAATTGAATTCTGCACTTGTAGGGATCCTGCACTTTTTTATTTAATATTAACAGATATCATATATCCAGATTCCTGATGCATCTTGAAATGGAGGAAGAATGTGTCAGCACATATAAAACATGCTCCACATGGTTACTGAGACAGGACAAGTAATTAACTGCCTAATAAAACTACTGCCACGCCTCCCGTAGTTTGGATTAAAAACACACTTCTTGGCCTTGAATATTTATTTCACAAATCATTCATTGCTATCTTGTCACTTGCAGCAAAATTTGGGGCGTTGGATGATGTTCTCTGGAATTGCACAGAGCGGGTTTTGTGAGTTATAGCCTCCCTGGTTCTCCCAGAACGTGTCCTTGGCGGAGGCCAAGGGGGTGATGGGATACCTGAGTGAGGAGACAGAGTGTGCGTGGGTCTTGAACATGGCCAGACAGCTTCCCTTCTGGTAACCCCACACCCGCACCGCGCTCAGGCTGCCTGTCTGCGCCGAGGCCAGGAGAGTGCTGTTGCCGTTGAACGCCAGAGCAGACACCTGCAGCAGAGAGCACAGAACCACAAATCCTAAGCCGACCCCAGAAAACTGCAAGCCTTGATCATATCGTTAGGCTTGCTCTATTACGATGTAGATGGTAAGGAAATGTTTTCCCCTCACTCACTTTTCTCTTTCAGAGAGAAAGCAGTGAAAAGTGCCTGGGCCTTTGCCACCTCTAGGAATTCCCATGCATTTGTTAAAGGCTAAAGTACTTTTAGTATGCTGCAGGATCCTCTGGCAATAAGCCTAAAAAGACAGTGAGCAAACGTGATCTGCGATCTTTAAGCCTCAGTCTGGAGCCTCGGGAGGCTATCTTAACAAAATTCCTTTGCTTTTAAAGGAAAAGAAAGGGGAGATCTTTGATGTATAGAGAACTTGATAATCATACTAAAATGGACTCAACACATGTTTGAGAAGGACTCTATGCTGACAATTTTGAATTCTGCTTGCTTGGGAAAACAGAGCTGATGTCATTTCTGGGGCAGCCTGGTAGAACCTTTAGCTTTAATAATGGTAAAGCATATGAATGCTTTACTGTATATAGCAAGTGAGTATTATACTCATTTTCCCTATGTCTAGAAACTACAGTGCATCTACAATTACATGTTATTAGTTTCTTTCTGTTACTTCATGGATGTGGATTTATAGTGAAATTCTCACTTTCAGGTTCACCGTTTAGTTTAAGTCGAGTCTGATTAATTAATCACTCTGGCTTAGGGTCTGAAGATTTTATCTGTATAATGTGATTCCCCGCATATCAAAAGGACTGAAGGCTGCTATCAAACATACCTTATCTGTGTGACCGATAAAAAACCTCTGCTGTCCAGAGACGATTTTCATGGAGACAATTACAGCATGGCAGGGGTACACCACAGCCTCTCCTGTCTTTGTCCACAGAGCCTGTGAAGTTCACAAACCCAATTCACATCAAAACACTGGGTTAACTGACTCCCACGGTTAATTGCGAGCATTTGCTCCAAAACCAAATCATTTGCATTTTACCTTCTCAAAGATCATGCATACACCAGCTTTATCTGATATAATTTCTACCATGAAAAAGCATTCCAGTTGAACAAAAGAGTAAATAAACAAGGAAAAAGTTAACTTATTGAAACCTCAAAGCCAATTTGCAGAGTGTAAAAACTGACCTCAAGTTCATTCAGTTTCAAGCTAATTTGTCAAAATATTTTTCAGCAGGAACTAATCCATTTTTCTTGCCATCTTTACTCTGGGCAGCTCATTCAAAAGTCTAACTCACACATTTTGTCGTACACCCTCCAAAGCCGATGATCCGGTTTAATTTCAGAATGGGATCAGGATGCAGGTTCTGCAGAAATAAAGTCGGTGCTTTTAAAGCCAGAAATATTGGCAGTAAAGCAGACTTCCCATGGCAACTTTGAAACAAACAAATATCAGCCCTTAACACCACTGTGCCCACACAGTAATTTCAGATTACCATGCTGTAACAGTGGACATTTACACCAAGACTTGCTGGCGTGTATCATAGTCACATAAAATACCAATAAAACATTTAAACCATAGTTGAATAAAGAGCCAGATGTTTGTAGTTTTATCCTAGAACATTAAGAATAGTTACAAATAAAAGCAGTCCATTGGGCCCATCTACTATATTTGTTTTTTAAGGATCAATCTATATAAGGATCTGCCCTGTAAGAGCAGTTGTGGAACTACTAAGCTCTAAAAGTGGCCACTTTCTACAACTACAATCAATAAGAAAAACTGTATCTCCTTTATTCTACACTCTTTATTAAAAGTCCCTGTCCAAGTCAAGAACTGGGATCACAACTTTAAAAAGATCACCTGCAGGTTTCTGTTCTTAAAGCACATCTTGTCTTAAGACTCAGTACAAAAGGAAAACTGGCAGAGATCAGATGCTTACTGTACGCTCCAATACTTTCTTTGATTGCAGGGACACTGGTCTGGTCACTTTAGTGCACACCGTCTGAAAGAAGAAAAACATTATATGTCACAGTGTAAACTGATATACAGAAGTCGAGTTGCTCCGAAAAATGTTAAGTAGGGAATGGGAAGAGACAGGAAACAGCAGGGAAGACGGAATTAGTGAACAGAGAAACCAGGAACTCCAGAGAAAATTAGGAGCGCTTTGAAGCCACGGTTTTTACCTCTTCTGTGTCGCTGTCATGTCCGGGGACAGTGATGTCACTGTCCCTGTGTGCGAAGACATGGACTGCCCCATCATCAGAAGCGAGGGGAGTCCCACTGTCTCCCTCCGCTCCCTGCTCTGTGGTCCTCCCTCCCCCAGCCCAGCTCTCCCTGAGCTCCTCGCCCACTGGCACCGAGGACACCCTCCCCAGCTCAGGGACGCTGGCAGTCACTGGGGGCGTGCGATGGCGGGGACGCTGCCGAGACACAGCTACACACACTTACTAAGGTGTCCACCAGCCTTTCTTAACCAAAACAGCATCAAATATTTATACACAACAGTATCTGCTGAATATTTAAGAATGAATAATAATCTGCCGTCAGTATATAGCAGATTTCATCGAAACGTTTCACAGCACTAAAAACAGAAATAGGCATCTATTTATTCACCCTAAATGCCCGAATAACGGAGACTCACGGGCTTAGGGGTGGTGATCTGCTGAATCAAAGAGACTCGGTCCTGCACTGGTTTGCTGACGTTCACACTGCGAGCCAGTTCTCTAACAGGGCTCGGAAGTACCGGAGCACCTATTGGGAAGCAAAAACAAATCAGACACACAAACATATATACTGTGCATACTGATATGATGTGGCTGTGAGATAAGAATCCCGCTGGAAGGTCACACTGCACTTACCTGCAGCTCGAAGAACATGTCCTTTCTGAATAGAATCAAACGGCATCTTGGTTCCATCTGAAGGAAACCTAGGGAATGAACATGCAGAATAAAGGGTAAAACATGCGAAGTTCCACTGACAGAATTATAACCTCAACTATTCAATATTTCACCGTTAAGTGTCTTCTTATAAGTCTGCAACTGAATCGGGTGCCGACTCCTTCCTCGTGGGCTTAGTCACAGACCCCAGGATGCACCATGTCAGTGTGAGGTACAGAATGTGCTACATAACATAACATCACTTTATTAGCCCTATACAATTTTTATTGCATTAGGAATTCGTTTGTTTGCATACCCCAGCTTGCTCTCCATGAGACACAGACACACAGACAGGGAGAGAAGCTTGGGGTCAGAGCGCAGGGTCAGCCATTGTACAGCGCCCCCTGGAGCAGTTGGGGTTAAGGGCCTTGCTCAGGGGCCCAACGGAGTAGGATTCCTCTGCCGGCTGCGGGATTTGAACCGGCAACCTTCCAGCCACAGATCCATCGCTCAGCCCTGGTCATCAGCACAGCTATTGTTTTCAGTCTCTGACCTGGACTATGACAGGTGTGAATAACCCAATAGCTCCTCAAGTGAAATTAGGAAAAGGTACTTAGCCTCTGCCAAGCATAACATGCTGACCGTCCAAGAGAAGGACTTCACATGAAATGAGGCGTTAAGACAAAGACACCAACCTGATGTAGTCATACAGATCATGCCAGCTGCCCCCTTTTGGCACAGGAAAACTCATCTCGCGTGGCATGGGACTAGCACCCTGCAGGGCCTCGACCCCAGCTTGTCTGGCTTCAGAGAAGGTCAAGCCTAGGATGTTACAAAACAGGTAAAACATGCATGAAACGCTTTGAAGAAAATATTTAGAGGGAATGTCACTGAAGGGCTGGGATGATGTCCTAGTTTGCTACAGCTCCACTTACATTGTCTTTAAAAAGGCTGCTTGGACTACATATAGGTTAACAATAATAGCATACAAACCTTGTAGACAGTTTGCGGTGGTACACCACAGCACAAGCACAGTGTAGCATATTAAAAATACAGCATGGAGAGGTGTAGTAAACCATAGTACAATCCAAGGGAGACCATGGGCACTTCTTAAACAGAAGCTTCAAGCTAAACGGGAGGAAATTGAATGAGCAAGGACATGATTCTGGCCAACTTCTGGTATAAACAGCACCACACTAATCACAAATAGGGCAAACTTTAATACAAATCAATTCAATCATAGGAAAAAAGCATGTTAGGGAATCTTCTCCTTTTATAAACTGCAACTGCAAATGCAACGGCCATTTGTATGCAGGCGTTGCTAACCTCTCCCCCAATCTAGTATAGCACTGGATCCCAGTCCTGGTGCTGGAGGCCTCACACCTGCTGGATTTCATTCCAGCTGAGCTTAATTACCTTAATTGAATTAACAAGCTGCTTGATTGTAATAGTTGCAAGGATATTTTTGGACTCAAAGAGTTTGCCATTTGATTTTAATGAGGAAACAGCTAAAAGGTTATCTCCAGCAAATTCAAAATCTGAGAACAGCCACAAAAGTTCAAATCATCCAGTTCTTAAGCCAATATGTGGTGTTGTGGGGCCAGTAGGGGGCGCGGAATCTGCGGTCTCCGTCGGTCCTAATGCCCCAAAACAGTGGTGGGGACACTATACTGTAAAAAGGTACCGTCCTTCAGAAGAGACGTAAAACCGAGGTCCTGACTCTCTGTGGTCATTAATAATCCCAGGGTGTTCCTTGAAAACAGTATGGATATTACCCCGGCATCCTGGCCAGACTTCCCATTGGCCCTTACAAATCATGGCCTCCTAATCTATGAACTGGCTTCATCACTCTGTTCTCCTCCCCACTGAGAGCTGGTGTGTGGGGAGTGTACTGGTGCACTATGGCTGCCGTCGCATCATCCAGGTGGGGCCGCACACTGGTGGTGGTGGAGGGGAGTCCCCATTACCTGTAAAGCGCTCTGAGTGGAGTGTCCAGAAAAGGACTATGTAAGTGTAAGCAATTATTATTATTAATATCACAGATTCAATGGTGTAACCGACAGCTTGGCTAGAACAAAAACCAACAGGTGTGTGGGTCTCCAGACAGGGAACTCCTGCTGTACAGTCTGTAATCAGCCTACCTGGGTCACACAGCAGATCACTGGTGAACATGTTCTTCACTGACATATTGGCACACAGCTTGATGCTCTTAAGGTGGCTGTGGCGGCGGTTCAGGTAGATCGACAGAACATAGTGCAGGTCCATCATCAGACACGTCCATCGCACACTGGGGGGGGCAGGACCCACCAGGCCTCAGGGGGAGTCAAAGAAAGAGATGGCAACTCACTACACCTTGAACATCCAGCTTTCCACCACTTCATCCTAATGGCAATTTCTTCAGGATAACAACAACAAACAGATGCTACTCCAGCGCTTTCGTTAAAAAAATAAAAGAGCTTGGTCTCTATGGCTTTAGTGTAACGGAAGATTATTCATAATTATGTAATTCTGCAGTCAACAACACAAGAGAACAATGAGCACTAATTAAGGGGGCTGGGTTAATTGGAGGGATGTGCAACAGATCGCAGGGGGCTCCGATTTTGAAGGGAGGAAAAAACGTGTGTTTTAATGTGTCAAACAGGAAACAATCAGCTCAGTCAGCCTTAAGGAAGTAAAATAACTCATTACCACATTACCGATGATCCCATCGAGGAAAGGGAAAGCCTACAAATTCAATATTTTCGGGATGAGGGGCTGTGCTGTTTACCTTGTCGGGCGGTCTGAGCAGTGCTCTCGTACACAGAGCCCTTGGCAGCTCCGCAGATGAAGGGGAACTGCAGCCAGGTGGCAGTGGATTTGAACTCCTTGAAGAGGTTGGAAAAGGAGATGCGGATCACCTGGCCATCCTGAAAAGGTTATAAGACAGGGAATAAGATGAGATCACTCTACTAGCCATACACAATTTCTTGCATTAGGAATTTGTCTTTTCGCATACCCCAGCTTACTCTCCGTGAGACACACAGACAGAGAGAGAGAGAAGCTTGGGGTCAGAGTGCAGGGTCAGCCATTGTACAGCGCCGCTGGAGCAGCTGGGGTTAAGGGCCTTGCTCAGGGGCCCAACAGAGTAGGATTCCTCTGCCGGCTGTGGGATTTGAACCGGCAACATTCCAGCCACAGGCGCAGATCCTTAGCCACAGAGCCACTGCTTCATCATCCCTTTCTCTTCTTAAATCTAAGTCAGGGCAGCTTAAGATCACACTTTTTCAATTCAACAGTGGACACTGCTGCTCTTAAGGTATCCAGAACTGTGGCCCTTATACTTTATTACGAATAATCAGAGAAAGCAATTATTTGGTCAGGAGAAGAAGGTGTAGGAGGGTGAACTGCGATTACCACAGGGAGGCACAGCCTCAGAAAATACTGCCTACTGCCAAACGAATTTCCATGTGAGTCTCTTTTGCAAACGTTTTAAGACCTCTAAATGACAAAAGACTAGAATATGTGCTACTCTCTACGCTGTCAAATTGTTGAATAAAAGAAATCTGCTTTGTTTTTGTTTTTTCTAGGTTATTTTTCTTTTTTATTGAGCTTGGCTCATTATTTCCTCCTTTATGGTGGGCCAGTGGAACTCGGTGTACTGTTAATGTATAAAAGAAAGCAAAGAAATGCAGATATTTTATTAGTTATACAAATACTTCATTATCCCGGTACCTCAGTGGCTACATCCAGGTGCACCACAAAGTGTTTGCCAGGGCTGGGTCTGAAGAGCAGGTAGAGGTAGCGGCCGGTCAGTCCCAGCGACTGGGTGCTCGTTTTAGGGAGAAGGATGTAGTTGCTTGCTGGGATGGACCCGCGGATCCGATACACAGAGCACTTAAGGGTTTTGTCCTGAAAGGTAAAAGAAATCAAAATAATAGACTGTAGAGAGAGACAGATGAAGAAATTTAACAGACTAGAAAAAAATGAAAATCACATTCCATAGGATACCAGGAGAGAGAAGACGTGATCTTTGTAATGTTAAAGGTAAATGCACATGTAGGACATGCAAGGATTTTAAGGATGCAATTAAAGAGTTGTTTTGATATGCACTTCCCGTGACTGTGTTTGTAACATATTAATGTTATTTTGCATGATACTCACAAAACATCGATGATAGTGAACCATTTTATGCTTATTGTTATGAATATGAACAGTAATTACTGTCCAACACACCAACATAAAGCTATCTTTTGTATCTCACAATAATACTGGAGGCAGCATGTGCAGTTTTGATTACTGTCAATGAACCATTGATCCAACACATAACCCTGTAATTGTAAAAGTCTCCCATCAACTAACACACCCACAAGTGTGGGGCAAGGACTCCCTCGGTACTTTCATTCATGATATGTTTGTAAGAGATAGGCTTACTGTAGATACATCTCGCTTTTAATAAGCTTTGCTTCAGTTTCCCCAGAACCATTAAAAAAAAGCCGGATGGGACCCTTGCAATAACGAGACACTAATAATAATTGCTTACACTTATATAGCGCTTTTCTGGACACTCGACTCAAAGCTCTTTACAGGTAATGGGGACTCTCCTCCACCACCACCAGTGTGTAGCCCCACCTGGATGATGCAACGGCAGCCATAGTGCGCCAGTACTCTCCCCACACACCAGCTCTCAGTGAGGAGGAGGACAGAGTGATGAAGCCAGTTCAGAGATGGGGATTATGATTGGTAAGGGCCAATAGGAAATTTTGCCAGGACGCCGGGGTTACACCCCTACTCTTTTCGAGAAACACCCTGGGGTTTTTTAATGACCACAGAGAGTCAGAGCCTTGGTTTCACATCTCATGTAAAGGACGGCACCTTTTACACTAGTGTCCCCTTTACTAGGGCATTAGGACCCACACAGACCACAGGGTGAGCGCCCCCTACTGGCCCCACTAACACCTCTTCCAGCAACAACCTTATTTTTTCCCAGGAGGTCTCCCGTCTGCTTAGTTTCAGTGGGCTGCCAGTTGTGAGCAGCAGGGTGATACAGCTGCTGGCACTAGCAACGGAATGTGCAAGACGGGCCGATACTTTACATATTTCCAACATAGAAGGAAAACGGGGCCAAGACCAGCACTGGCACTTGCCCACGCAAACTCTAGGCCCTTCAAGACGGATCTTTTCCCATTTGGTTTACAAACAACATTCGAGACACCTTCTGAGAGGGATTTTAAGCCTGGCAGATCCACAGAGGCCACCACCTTGACAATTCACCTCCGAGACGCCCCAGATCCGTGACAGACACGTGACAGATTAAATCAGAGGACAGAGGACGGCGTGGACACAGGCCAGCCCCAGCCGAGGCCGGGGGCGGCCTGTCTCCTGCCCAGGAGCGGCGTGCTCTGTTGCTGTACCATGTATGTCGTCACATCCCCCTCTCTGGAGCACTTCTTCCAGTCCTCCACCCGGACGTGCTTGAAGATGTTGACGTAGGGATGCTGCCACACTAAAGACACAAGCAGATTGCAGCCACGACTGGAGCAGCTTCAGACAAGAAGAGTTTCCAGCCTGAGTCTAGCAGAGCCGGGGGTCCGAGACTACATTACTGGACCGTCCTCTGTTTTTTTCCTTCCAAACTGAGTAGTTTTTCTAAGTATACTTTACGATTGATGGCTTAAAACAACCACTTTATTAAGGAGACAGTCACTTATAAAACACTTTAGGGCCTGATTAGGAGAATCAACAATAATGCAGTAAATTACATAATTAAACCAGTTACTTAACTGAGAGCTCAGCTGGAACAAAATCCAGGAGCCTCTGGCCAGGAAGTGAGTCTGAGACCCCTGAGCTCATGTATGTCAACTGTATGCAGTGATTTTGACTGCCACCGATGACAATTTCACTGTAACCCCCTATTTTTTTAAAAAAAAATGATATTCGCCGAGAGTTCATGTATACCTTTAAATGACAATTCGCCCTAAAAATCGGAGACATCCGAGAGAATCTAATCAGCGACACGATTAAGGGTGCAGCGGGAGCAGTTCTGGAGGTTAATGACATCCGATCTAGTTTGAGTAAGTTAAGAGGTTGTGAAAATAAAAAGACTTCTGCTGCAATAAAGTTGGGGTTGATGACATGAGGCACGATGCAACCCTTATCTAACCCGTTACTGAGCGCTATTCAGTAAGGGTGACTGCGTGTTATCCGTGTTTAAATATACAATAAACAAAACGACTTTACCTTTGGTGGACATTGTGAGCAGTATATTTAAAGTTAATTAAAATATCTTAAAACCGCCGTCTTCTCACAGGCTTACTGCGTTTTCGTTATGCAGCCAACAGCCCGACTCCTTTTACGGTCTTAACACTTCTCAGGCCCGCAGACTCCACCCGCTCTTCCCGGCTCCGCGTCCCTCTTTCCCGGGTGTCGCTGTCAGAATCTTCCGCTTTTTCTCTCCGCTCCAACTGGCGACTCGGATCAATCCTCCCGCGGCGGCGACCGCCGTTTCCAACGGCAACACGCAGCACGTTCGCTACGCGCCGCGGCGCTGTGTAGTGGCCTGCCGGGAAATGCAGTTCTACTGTGCTTCCTCGTTTGTGGCCTCCTGGGAAATGCAGTCTTAAGGTTTCGTTAATTTTAAATTAACCTGTACCTTCAGCAGCAAGATAGCTCAAAAACGTTTTGGTAGTTTGGTTATATCAATGGGATAAATGTGTACGTTCATCCAGGTTACATGTGTTACACAGCAGCACATACACCATCATTCAATTCTAAAATCTTTTCAGTGTAGTAACATGGACAACTATTACAATTCTTAGTAACACAATATTTTTTTTACGGATTTAAACGAGGAGATATATTCACAACCTCTGTGTCGCAGAGACTGACATTAAGCATTCGGAAGAAGAGAAACACTGAAAATACATTATATTTAAACTAGATTAATTTGGAACATGGAAATTTGATAAATGTATACATGTAAAGATAAGAAAAAACAGAATCACTAATTACAAAATATATACAGCACAAACCTCGTCCTTAAGCAGATGTTATGACTTTGTAAATACGGTAAGTAGATGTCTACACCACTGAAAATATATACAGCATGTACAAAAAAGCAGTTTCTCTAAACCTAATTTCAGATGTTATACAAAATATTTTTCCCTTAAACTTTTCAAAATGTAAAACTACAGATCTGGAAATACATTTTTTATTCAGTCAAGATGGTCTCTTAGATGAGTAAGAGCAGGGTGTGATATTTAGAGCATTCCATGACATCCAGAAACGTCTGAAGTCCAGACTCAGCCCCCCACCCCCTCCCCAGATTCTGCCAACAGGGTGGGCTTCAGCTGAGGTTGTGATGAGGGTGATGAGGTGTCGGAATGAGCTGCACTTCCACCAGATTCCAACAAAATCGAGAGCTGGGGATTGATCTGACAGGGGAAGTTGATGACAGTCCGTCTCTTGCTCCTGTAAAAAGCACCCATCGCCTGCCACTGAGACAGGCTGTTCTTCCAACTCAGAAAACTCCTAATGATCTTGGCCTGTTAGTGTACAAGGTCTTTTTATTCTTCACCTCTCTTTCTAGTCGAATTTCCCCCCTTCTGGAATTCAGAACGCTGTTTTGATTTACTAACGCACTGGCTCATTTTAGTCTATCCTTTCAACTCTCTATCAGACTACAAAACCAAACCGCAGCTGGGCACAATTTACCCTGTTCAAAGCCTTCACACTCAGACTCCACATTTCCAAAAGGACATTAAAGGAATAAGCAACCGTTTTTTAAAGAAAATCACAAATTCAAGAAGAAGAGTTTCAAATCTGGAAATTAACTCCAGTCACCGACACGGCTGAAGAGCTTGTAGGTTTTGGAAATTAAAATTGTGGCAAAACGTGTTCACAGGTCTACCACATTTCAGGTCCTGATCCATATTGCGAACACTGGATATTTAACTGGTTAGCTGCTGTTTCAGCAGACAGTGTACAGCTTTGGATCATTAGAAAACTGTCTTTTACTTTTGTCAAACATGTGTGGAACATTAGTATAAATACAGGCGTGTGACATTCATTTACACCCAGATCAATAAAATCCAAATAAATACAGGTGTGACGTTCAGAAAAATACAGGTATGTCAAATTCACATAAAGACAGGTGCACGACAATAATATAAATACAGGTGTGTGACATTCATATACTGTAAACACAGGTGTGTGACATTTAGAAAAATACAGAAGTGTGAAATTCAAATAAATACAGATGGCATTCAGAAAAATACAGCTGTGCCATTTACAAAAATACAGGTGTATTTATTTGAATGCAGAATTGCCCACTCGGAGGGCTCTTTTTCTTGACTGATCTTCAGTTGTGTGCCTCCAGAATTTAGCTGTGTATTTACAAGACCTGAGAAGACGGGGGGGTTCCCCACTGTGCACTTGCATCGAGAGCAGTTTGCTGAACGCAGCTGTAATCCTGGGAAAATATGCGCTGTGTGAGCCTACTGGCACTAGAAAGGGGCCGTGCATTAATACAGCTCTTAGTGCATGCAGCTCGGGTTTCATCAGAGACTGGACAATAACAATTTCTGAACAGCTGCTACACCCTAAGAGAAAATAAACAATTGTTTAAATACATTATAATAGCAGACTGCTGAAGTAGGCATACCAGACAATATCATCTTCAGTTGCAGTCCTGTTAGTCTTGCTAATGTGCTCACTAGTGTGATTGTTCAGAGGGAACAGTGCCTCCTACTGGTCAACCAGTCCACTACTTGGCAAAAAGAATAACGTAGTTCAGGTGGGTAGCTGCATCAGCATGTGTAGGCTGCAAAGGAACAAGTAATAGGTTTATTCCATGCTGAAAAAAAAGAAGAAAGAGAACGCAACGTTTTGGCCGTGGAGCCTTCTTCAGGTGTGAGAGAGACTCTCACACCTGAAGAAGGCTCCACGGCCGAAACGTTGCGTTCTCTTTCTTCTTTTTTTCAGCATGGAATAAAGGAAAAACATGACTTGCAACTTACATTTTACCATATAAGCCAGAAAACTACACATTTACAGAGCTCTGCACTTTGCTGGAGCAGTACAAATATAGCACTTTGTTCATATGTACAACTATAACATTCCACATGGGATTCGAGTTCATTTCCTGCTACTAATCTAGGGTCCTAACCACTACCTTCATGTAGGTATGGAGCGGGTCAATGCTTGCTTTCTGACATTTTAGCCTTTAAGGTGGTACATCTGTCAGTGTAAGCTTACCAGCACGATACTATCCCTGCCACACTGCCCAGTATTTTGTGGGTAAAATGAAGAGAAGTCTGCACCCTCTCTCTAGACTTCCCTCTCCGAGCCAAACTGGTCAGGCCAGCGTTACAACGCCATTGGAGGAACCGAGCACTGTTACAGCATTAGACTAACAGGGGGGGGGGAAAATGAATAAGTGATAAATATTAATGTGTGCAATGAGATATATGTTGGGCAGAGATCCGTGTAACAGCTTAACGACACTTCTTTTTTAAAAAGAAACGGTCATTATGGTCGGCTTTAGGGATTTCGCCATGTGGATGAGTACATTTCCCCCGGAAAACAGCTTGTCGCGTTAATCCCAGCAGCAAGGGGGCGCTCTCCACTCCTCACTTTGCCAAGCACAGTCCTAGCTCCATTCCCCAGGTGCGCATCTTCTTCTGCACTTCTGATTTCACCTGGAACACGTCACGTGGAGACAGAGCTGAGGCAACCATTTAAACCTGGTACCACGCAACCCTTTAAAACCTGGTTTATACAGGAGTTCTCAGTAAAATAAGCTTGCAGTGTGTATCATGTGAAATCTTAAGGTAAAACAAATACTACCATTTTCATTAAGGAGGTTAGAGAAGTGTTTTTGTATATGCTATAACACTATATATATATATGCAAAAAATACAACTTAAAATAATGTAGAAGGATTTTAGATCTGAATATAGGGGATTCTAATGCTGCTAGGGGCAAGGGTTCTGGACCTACGGAGTTAAAGCGTCAGGGACTGCAGCACTGTGGGAAGACGAGCACACGGAGTGTCTCACCTCCTTGTTGGAGAAGCAGTACAGCACGGCCACGAGGAAGCCCTGCGGAGGAGCGAGAGGGCACGAGGTGGTGAGAGAGGAGCCAGGCCCCCGAAGCCGCGAGGAAACCCACCCTCCCCCGGCTTACCTGGAACGAGTTGAGGGAGAGCATGAAGAAGACCTTGACGTAGCGCAGGATCCCGCTGGTCTGCTCGTCCGTGGCGAAGATGAAGACCACCTCGTGGATCCCGAAGAGAGGGATGAGGGTCAGGGTGGCTTTGGCCAGCCTGGGAACAGGAAGTGCACAATCTGACTCCGCCTCGGACAGTTTCCTTAATCGGCTGCCATTTATTTGTGGCACCCAGGTTTGTGAGAGTGTTTGTGTTGTCCTCGTTAATAAATCAAGTGTGCCTGGATTATTACTCTTTACAACAAAGCTGTGCCAGAGACTAAAGAATTCACGTGCCTCTAACTACACCAACTGCTTGGGTATATATTCTGGAGAAATTGCACAAGTTGGGAGTTATGGGTATTTTACTTATTGACTAAACTGCTCGGTCAATGCCTGAAATTCACCATTTTCATAACCCTCCCATGTCAAACTGTCCAACTTCACTTATGCATTTTATTCCTGACAGCGGACGCGCAAAACCCAGTTCTTCAGGATACTTTGTGCGCTTTTATTATTCGACGGAGACTTTTATCAAAACCGCTCGCACAGATGCATGACAGCCATTACTACAGTCAGGCATTTTACTAAAGCAACATGGGCAAAGTGCTTTGTTCGAGGCTACAACAGCAAAACCTTCAACCTTTCAATCTAGTACAAACTACTGTTAGTCAGCATCTCCAGGATGGCAGCTGTGGTCTGCGAGCCTTTTACCTGAGTTTGTAGTCAGGATAGCCTTTCTGATTGGCTCGCAGTTTGGAGAGAATCACCTTCAGAATCCTCATGAAGATCACCAGGTTGATCTGCAGGCAGAGGGCAGCATGTCTCCGTTCTAATTCTTGCTTTGCGAGCATGCTTTTCTGCATTTTAACCTTTCAGAACAGTCCACTTTGAACATAACACAAGGCTTCTCCCACCCCACAGATTCCCTTAAGCACATAAGAATGGCTGTCAAGCAGAGGCAGCAATTTGGAAGTTTGGAAGTTTAGCAGCAAATAGATCTGAGTCTCATTCAGCCATTTGTTTATAAGAAGCCAGGGGTATCTGCTTCAGCATGGCTGGGTGCCTCCACAGTAACATAAAACTAAGGAAGTAAAAGCTCTGAGTGTCTTTTAAATCCAGAAAAACCGCTGTGGACTCACCAAAGAAGCGAGAAGAATGGGGAAACGGATTATCCACCAGAAGGCCATGTTCTCATTGACAGCCCAGCATCTGGGGGAGACAGACACCACAGGTCACACTGTCACAGAGACACCGCACTGCAGCCACATGAAAAATCACACGAATGGCCTGAAATCCACAGTTACTGCTTTACAGCTCATGAGCTCAGTCAGACCTCTACGACTAACACTGATCGCATCCCCTCATCTTGTAAATAAAAAGCTTTAGAATGATCAAGATGGCAAAGAAAGTGCCTGAGACTGGAGACAATAAACTAAGCTACAGTATATTAAAACTATAGAATGAAAGACAGAATAATAGATTTATTTTTGTTCTGCAACAAAATTAAGAATACGTGAGAAATTACACATTTATGACATTACTGTAAAATACCTAGGTTTAAGGAAACAAATTTCATCATGTGCTTGTGCTTAATTTGTGTTTTAAGTAATTTACCTTCTAAAAAAACCTGGCAGATCTCATACTCCTGGTTAAGAAGGAGTATGTACTAAGGTATTTGAGACATGTATGTATTAACTGTACTAAGGCCATTCTCACAATTGTGTTAAACAGTCTTCATATGCTCTTCAAAATACAGATTTTCCTAGATAAATAGTGTTTATAGTGGTTATGTATAGTAGTATAGTGGTTATGTTTTATGTATATGAAAGTAGAGGTAGTTCTTGCAATGACCTAAGCTTTGAATTAAGGCCATTTTAAAGGTGACCTGATCAGGCATTGTTCCACCTGGACCTTGTTGGGTTAAAGTGCACCTAACGCCAGCAGCCATATCACCCTGCAACTCACAACTGGCAGCCCACTGAAGCTCAGCAGGTGTGAGCCTGGTCAGTACCTGGATGGGAGACCTCCTGGGGAAAACTAAGGTTGCTGCTGGAAGAGGTGTTAGTGGGGTCAGCAGGGGGCACTTACCCTGCGGTCCATGTGGGTCCTAATGCCCCAATATAGTGACGGGGACACTATAATGTAAACAGTTGCCGTCCTTCAGATGAGATGTAAAACTGAGGTCCTGACTCTCTGTGGTCATTAAAAATCCCAGGGCGCTTCTCAAAAAGAGTAGGGGTGTAACCCCGGTGTCCTGGCCAAATTTCCCATTGGCCCTTACCAATCATGGCCACCTAACAATCCCCATCTATGAATTGGCTTCATTACTCTGCTCTCCTCCCCACTAATAGCTGATGTGTGGGGAGCGTTCTGGTGCACTTTGGCTGCCGTCGCATCATCCAGGTGGGGCTGCACACTGGTGGTGGTGGAGGGGAGTGTCCAGAAAAGCGCTATATAAGTGTAAGGAATAATAATAATAATTATTATTATTATTATTATTATTATTATTATTATAACGAGCTTTCGTGTGATTGGCAAGTTGCAATGCCTCACTGGCATTGTGGTTGTGTTGTGGTCTGTTGTTGTCAGAGGGCTTAAAACCATTTGACAGCTTTTTGTGAAAGTAACATAAGCTATAACTATAGTTTTCTCATTCCAGAAAGTGTTGCGTTTCTTTTTTCCCCATCAGTATATATCCACTAGAGAACCACTCTTAATAGAGCCTTTAGGTCCTTGCATTGTTAACTGCAGCCCTGGATACATTTCCTGTCAATGCACTTGGAAGAAAACGCCGTCATGAGCTCAGCACTTTGAAGAACCTTACTCCTTGTTTTCCTTCAGCAGTTTGGCCAGCATCCATGGGATCACAAAAACGACTGGCGTCCCTGCGAAAAAACAAACACGGAACTTGAAATAGCTGGCGGTTTGATCTCTGAAGCTTTTATCTTGAAAGCCACTGTGCAGCACTTCTCTGGAGAGCGAAGTCCAGCTGCACTTGTGCTGCAAGCAAACCTCTTCTTTCATCGCATCCTTCAAGTGTAGCCTGTCATGGGCACAAAGCATGTTCCCAGCCATCCTGAACTGTTACATTTTCCTTTAAAGGTCTGAAAGCCCTTTTATGAATGGAGGAGTTGTGATTTTCATTGTAATGCACCTCACAAACCAAGATAGCAGGAGTCCATGGATAAAGAAAATACCGTTGCCTTACATCAGGATAGTCTGGTATTCTAAAAATGGAAGATGAATGCAAAGCACACTGCGTTCTCCACAGAAGACAATAAAAACCTTTACAGGTTTTCCAGCTCCAGTATTTACAGGGAGCACAGATGGCGTGATCATAGCTGGGCACAGTCCATCACTATTTAAATCCCTTGGCACATGACTCACCACTCACAATGACTCTGTGCGTGTATTTTTTAATAGACGCGCTGGTACATATTTGAGGAGAGTTCCAAGGGGAAATCACAAAAAAAAATAAATGCAATTTGTGCGTACAAACTAGTCACCATGGAACACAATCACCCCCACTAACAATTTCTCAAAGTCAGAAAGACCTCATGGAGTGCAGTTCCGAGCCCTGTAACCTGCTCTCCTGAGGGGTTCTGCAGCCTGGATTCCATTTTAATCTAAAAGTCCGCAATTTAGAGGCCCCTAATTCTCTACTAGCCAGGAAAATAAACTTGCTAGCAATGACCTTACTAAGAAAAAAATATTTTTTGTAAGCAGAGAATTTCTGAATGAGTAGGAAGCTACCTTGGGAACAGGCTCAGACTCTCAGTATTGAAACAGAGAGCATAGGAACAAACAAACATAGGTTACAAACGAGAGAAGGCTGTTTGGCCAATCGAGCCTGTTTGGTAATTAGTAGCTAATTGATCCCAGGATCTCATCCAGACATTTCTTGAAAGCAACAAGAGTGCCAGCCTTTAGGCAGGCTGTTCCAGACCCCCACAACCCTTTGTGTAGCGAAGCGCCTCCTGTTCTCCGATTTAAATGCGGATCCTTGTCTTTGCTGTTATGCGACGGCTATGCAGTGTGCCAACGAGCCTCTGCAATCCGCCGCCACCCCGGGTGACCCAGAGCATCATGGGAGAGCTTTACCCCAGCCGAGGTACAAATAGGCCGTGCAGCTGTTCTTCTCCGAGAAAACGGAGCCGATCAGGACCGTGTAGAGGTAGACCGCCTCCCCAAAGAACCAGTAGTGATTGGCCAGAATGCAGTACTGCATCACCACCTGCGCAATCCTGCAGCCAATCGCCGCCTAAGGATTGAAGCAGAAAAAAAAGCCAATTGTGTCAAAGGCCGACACAGTAGCATGCGAGGTGCATTTAATGTCTTAATCTCTTTTCTTGTAGTGATCCCCAGGGTGACCTGTCTGACCCCCGGCCCTCGCTCTGCTGTTTGTTATGCCTAACTATTCATTCGGAGGAAGAGAGTGGTTTTCAGACAGGCGTGTGAGAGGCAATGATGAGAATGCATGACAGGGAGTTCATTGGAACAGCAGGGCCGATATCAAGAGTCTGAGTCTGACCAGTGGACTGTCGTGGGGTCTCAGCGATCCTCTACCTCATGTTGTAAATGTAACCCTTGCAGGACTCTAGGAGAAGTTAAATAACCTCATGAGAAACTGGGATTTTGGGGGCGTTTCTCGTTTTTGACAGTGAGTGCAGCAGCTGCGTCCGACAAGGACATGGAAAACAAAATCAGGGATTTTTTTTCCCCCACCTTCAGATGATACAAATGCATATTTACTCAATTCATTTCAGGGGAATTGAGCAGGGGAAAAGGGACCTGTTTTTAGACAATGAGCGCTAGGTGTCAAGGCTTTCCTGACAGCCATGATGGAGCCGCTAAGTGGGACTGGACAAGTCGATCTGTAAGTGGTTTTGTAGTGCTCGTGTTTTTCTACTGCGCACACGCGATTTGCTTGTGGGTGTCAAGTTCAGAACACTCCTTTTTAGTGCAAATGTGCTTCCCAAGTTCCCAAGCTTCCGTCACCATACAATAGCCCCCTCCTCAGCTCCACTGCAAGCTGTACAGGGGCCTGCAGCAGCAGTACTAATCCTGCCCAGTACTAGGTTCCTCACATGTACTTTTCTTAATGGCTGCTACAGTCACTGCAGAACAGCATGTGCACCAATATTTAGATATAATAGTTCATCGCTTTTGATGAAAACAGAGGACACAATTTTGCAGGCAGGGAAAAAGACCCGTTTCAATAAAAAAAAAATTAAAATCCATTGTCAGAAATGCTGATTATTACAGCGTATGCTGTTTCCCCACCTGCTCATTTGTGTCAGCCAAACTCCAACTTACAAATGCAACTACAGAGGTGGCTCTATCCTTTCTGTGTTCTACAGACTTTGCTGCTGGAATTAGAAATGATTCACCTTCCTCTCCTCCTTTTCACTTAGCCCTTCAACCTTTTGTCTACAGAAAATGCAAATTGCCGAGCTTGCAGGTTGCGTCAAGCAGACGGTGTGCACCGTGCCCTCTGAAAAACAGTGAGCCTACATTTCTCATTCTTGCAAAGCTTTTTTTTTTCCCTCCCACCAAATTTCCAGACTTTAGAAGACCAAATCTGGAAAATGGATAAAGATGGTTTTTAACTCTTTCAGTTGACGAGTTAAAAAGCCGCAACACAAAATCGGGAATGAACTTGAGAAAAGTCCTTAGTGGCCAATTTCCTGCTTCAAGTGCTCCAAGTCTTCTGTGCTAGGAAAGGAAAGTACACTTCTATAAAGAGGAATAAAAACATCTGGTGCCCCAACAGCCTGTAGTGATATGTATAATGCATGTATATGTAAGGATGTAAGACTATTGTTAATTAATCCAACCCTGAGCAATACACAGCCCAGTCACTAGTTGCACTGGTGGAGCAGATGTTACGGTTCCCAACCTGAATCACGTCACTACCTGATCAGTAACCAGCGGCACACAAGAGAAAGAGAACTTACAGGGCTGGGGATTAGCCAATCAGTTAATCAATTAAACAATCAAGGTTTATTTATCAATTGCACGCCAAGTGTTAAAGAATAAATCGGGTGAGTGGTACTGTACATGAGGAAAACGAAGAGGTGTTCCAGTATTATGTTTAAAGAAGTGAGTGGAGCCGATCAGTTGTCCGTCTCATGGCACGGCATGGTGTGTGTGTGTGCGTGCGTGCGTGCGTGCGTGCGTGCGTGTTTGTGTGCGTGTGTGAAGTTGCAGCTTGCATGTTGGCGGCGAGCCTAGTATCCAGGAGGACCTGGTGACTGAGGATCTCCCCCAGGTCGGACTCCATTGTGATCTCCCGGCCCCAGTGGTGCTCCAGCAGGGCATCCTTCACGATGACGGACACTGCCCGCAGCACGAAGGACACAAACAGGTTGGCATGGATGTAGTTCCGAGTGCAGTGCAGCTTCCTGACAAAGATCAGAGAGGGACAGCAAATTGCACAATCTCCAGTGATTTTTTCCCCTATGGTTTGCGGACATATGGTTGACCATGTTTCTCCAGGCTTAACTTGATTTCGCTTTGCTTTACTACACTATACTGTGCTTTCACTCTTATAGCCATGAGTTACATTTCAGGATGGGAGAAACGTCGCACACAGCCCGCACAGGGACAGAGCAAAGCCTGAGAGAGAAACGCAGCCGGGTTCATCTCAACTTTACAGCTACGTTGAGAAAGGAGACTTGGGCATCAGTTTTGCGCCACTGAAGAACAATAACAGCACACAGTCTGGGTCTGCCATCTTTTCTACAGACTCGGCTTCCATGACGAGTTGGGCCAAGTCTTGCTCATTTACTGCAGGAAAGTGAATCAACCAAGCACATAAAACCACTGTTAGACAAAAATTTGGGATCCAAAATATTTGGATCATGTGTATATGGGTGTTTAATTTAATAAAAGAAGGCTGCCTAAGATGGCTATTGGAACACCTGAATTCTGTGTTTCCTTAAACAGTTGCAACAGTTAACAATTTAGGTAGCTGTGAAACCCACTAGACCGTGGCCAATTAAGAACAAACTTCTGTGTTCTGTAGCTCTGTGACTTAGTTAATTATGCAAAAACTGTCTTTTCCTCACTTTACTGTAGCAATCTGGCACTAGTATTTGCATATGCTTGCCCACCACCGTCAGCTTTCATGTGAGTTGAAACACTGTTTCTCAATAGAATGAAAATAACTTCAACGGGACTGACCGAAGTGCCTGGAAAGATGGTAGTACATCATATCCACTGCTTATTCGCTGGGCCGGCAAATTGGCTGTGCAGTGTTGAGCGACTCCAGGCAATGAGTCGCTGTATTTGGACAATTCGCTCTAAGCGGAAGGTTAGAATGTTTTTGCGAACGTGCTGTGCGCCTTGGCATCACAAAGTTCAGTTTTAATTTCTGGCCAGCGGGAGTGCAGGGAAACACAAAGCAGAACTAAGAAGCCCAAAGTAATCTCCAGCAAGGTCAGAAGCGTGTCAGCTGTCTGAAGTCGAGGTTTAAAGCCCAGTTAAAGCTGATAAAGAATGCAGCATTTAATGTGGGGAAGGAGGAAGTGGGGGTTATTTTTCTGTATTTAAACTGAGGCAATTTCAGCTGTTTCTTGGGACAGATTTGCCCGTGCGGAAAGGGTAAGAAAATGGACAGATGCTGTTAAGTCCTCACAAAACTCTGTCCATCCGTCATTGGTGAGCCCTTTATCCTGGTGAGGGTCACAGGATGCCAAGGGCCTTGCAATTAAAAAAAACAAAGCACACAGCTGTAAGGCCAAGCCACTGCATTTGCTTACATTTGCAGCCCACATTGAACTGCATCTATATTTAACTTCCCTCCTTGACACGCTTTACTTTAAAGGGCTTCCTTCAAGAAAGAGCTGGGTGAGATCCTCAGATCAATTAAGTGCTCAGAGCCCAGTGGGTCTGATGGGCTGGTTGGCCCCCTCCTGTTTGTAAACTTTATCATGTTCTTGTGTCATTGCACAAATCTGCTGCAACTAGTAATAGTAAAAAAACTTTATTTTGTGTATGTGTATGTTTAAAAATAACTTCTGAAAGAGAGAACGTTGCTCATTTCTTGCTGTTATTCACTGGACACATGGAACACTTAACAAGGAAGGTTCTACATTACTCTTCTGTAATCAACTCACAATCTTAATGTCGGTATTTATTTTCTCTTCTTTATTCACACCTTTTGCAATGCACTTTCTTCTCTAGCATCACCATCCTCCTCTTTTGTTGAAACTGTATGTTACTTTCACCTGCAAGCATACCTCTCTCTAATGCAGAACTTCACAAGCACTGTCAGTCTGAATTAGGGTTCTTGCTCAGCAGGTAAGTAACTGAAAACCACTGCAGGTCAAGGACAGGCAGGAAGGAATCCTGCAGGAGCAGGAAGGACAGAGGAGACGCAGGGAGCTCACGGGGCCCAGCCCAGATTACCTGAAGCCCAGCAGGATGACAAGGGCGGAGATGAGAGTGAAGAGAGACAGGGAGTAGCCCACAGTGTAGAGGACTTTGAAGCTCAACATCAGCTGCTTGTACCAGACCTGCAAACACACAGAGCCTCAGACCCAGAGCAGTAAACAGAACTAAACAGGAGGTTTTGCTTCCTTCGTTCCCGATGTTTCTATCTTCCGAGTGAAGGACATCAATTTAATTCAATTCAATTCAAGCTTTACTGTCCCCTAGGGGAAATTTGTTTGGGAAATCATTATTCTGCAGGGCTAGCTCAGCTAATGGAGACATGAGAACTGTGGGCACATTCCTGCTCGCTCACCATCACCAATGGATCCCATTTCATTAAAATTTTGATAATGGGATCAGGGGGCGCTCACCCTGCGGTCCATGTGGGTCCTAATGCCCCAGTATAGTGACAGGGACACTATACTGTAAAACAGGCACCGACTTTCGGATGAGACGTAAAACCGAGGTCCTGACTCTCTGTGGTCATTAAAAATCCCAGGGCGTTTCTCGAAAAGAGTAGGGGTGTTACCCCAGCATCCTGGCCAAATTTCCCATTGGCCATTACCAATCATGGCCTCCTAATAATCCCCATCTCTGAATTGGCTTCATTACTCTGTGAGCTGGTGTGTGGGGAGCGTTCTGGTGCACTATGGCTGCCGTTGCATCATCCAGGTGGGGCTGCACTTTGGTGGTGGTGGAGGAGAGTCCCCATTACCTGTAAAGCTCTTTGTGTGGAGTGTCCGGAAAAGGGCTATATAAGTGTAAGCAATTATTATTATTATTACTACAATTGTACAATTTGGATTTCCTTCTCGTTTTGCTGGTTTCCCCTTGCCTTCACCATGCTCTCCCATGCTCTTGCTTTTTCACTGCTTTGATACATCAGATCAGGGCAAGATTGGGATTTTCCCAGCTAAATGTAGTAATGCAGAGCTCTTACAAGACAACAGAGCAGTAGACCCCATTATTCTCATAGACCACGTTAGTAACAGGCAGAAAACAAGGTAACCACAGGAAATCAGAAGGAGGAGCACAGGAAAGATGCTAGACATGGGTCAGGCTGCCCTGTCTCCAGCCTAGTGCCGCGCAGCTACCTCTTCAGACGTGACTTCCTTCTCGTCCTCGCACTGAGAGTCGTCCCTCCAGGGCTGCCCGCCGTCCTGGCTGACCCACTGCCCTTCAGGACCGCAGCGTCGCCGCACCACGCCCAGCCTCACTGAGGGACACAGACACTGTCAGCGCTGGGGGGGTTACTGGCCCCGAGTTGAAGGGTAGTGAAGTAATGTGGAGTACTGACGCCCTCACCTTTCTCAAACCAGGGCAGGTAGGATGGGCAGGACACATTAACAAGGCTCCCTGGAAGGCCGTCTGGCCAGCAGGCATACATGTCAAAGGTCCTGTTGCAGTAAATACCTGAAAGGACAAGTCAGGCAGATCAATGAGACCCGTGGGTAGCCTGTATTGGCAAAACAGATTCCAGGCCTTTCCATTGGCTTTTGGCCAGGACGAGGGCGGTGGGAGCCCAGGAAGAGCTTCCAAAGTTGGGAGTGGGGACATCAGGGGAAAAACAACTGTTTTCTTTTTCTACTATAAAACGATGACGATATTCGAGTCCCACTTACCGGAAGGGTAGGGCTCGCTCTCCATCTGCTTCACACAGTCCTCTTGATATTTCAGCCACTTCTGGTAGGTCTCTTCCAAGACCCTACCCAGCACAGCCTGAAACTGGAAGGCATTGACATGCAGAGCTCTAAGAAAACCAAAGACATACAGCCCTAGACTAATAATAATAATAATTCCTGACACTTATGTAGCTGTTTTCTGGACACTCCTCTCAAAGTGCTTTACAGGTAATGGGGACTCTCCTCCACCACCACCAGTGTGCAGCCCCACCTGGATGATGCGCCGGCAGCCATAGTGCGCCAGTACGCTCACCACACACCAGCTCTCAGTGGGGAGGAGAACAGAGTGATGAAGGTAATTCATAGATGAGGATTATTAGGAGGCATATCCCAGAGGTAACACCCTTGCTCTTTTTGAGAGACTTCCTGGGATTTTTAATGACCACAGAGAATCAGGACTTCAGTTTTACCTCTTATCCAAGGGACAGTGCCCTTTTACAATATAGAATCCCCATCACTATACTGAGGCATTAAGACCCACCCAGACCACAGGGTGGCACATATTCAAATGTAAGCTCCCTAACAAAATAAAAAACCATTCTGGCCTCAAGATTGTTTTTTCATTTAATTTGTCTGAAGTCTGTTTGGCAAGCTCAGCTCTTTTGCGAGACGCTCGATGGCAGCTGTTCGTGGGCATCTCCGGTGACAGAACCACACAGGGCCTGTCCCCAGACAGAGGAGAACTCTGCCACATCAAAAGACCGGGTATCCTGCCGTAGCCGAATTCAGCTCCAGGGGCTTGACGCCACCCTCTGTAACCAGTTGAGAGCCACTGAGAACCCTTCACTAACGGCCATTCTGGACAGATCCACACTGGTAAGAATTTTCCTGATCCTTGTATGTGAAAAACATGCTTGAGGCTCATACATTTTGGCTTCATTAAAATTAATCACAAAGAACAGGGGAAAAATAGCTGTTGTGTATAATTAATGCTTATCTAAAAAAAAAAAAACAATGTAGGAGAATAAGAATGAGCCTCTACGCTTTAGGTTAATCCTGAGCTCAGCAGCAGAGCTGAGCTTTTGCTGAGGTGTTTGACCAGAGTAAGTCTGGTGCCCGTCATCAGCCTCTGAGTGCTTACCCACAAGAGCAGCAGCAGTCCAGTCAGGGCTTCTGGGAGCATTCCAGCTCTGCTCCTGCTCTTCGGAGTCTTCCTCATGTCTCCATCTGCTCGCCTGTACGAGGAGGGAGAAGTGTCCTCACCTGCAGGCACCACAAAGTCACACACGCTGCAACTCACTAGACGCACTGATAGAAGATACGCCCACTGCGTAGTTGTGAAACCCAAACACCAGTCAGCACCGTGTTTCATTTTTAGCTGTATGCTTTCCATTCATTTTGCAGAAGTTCCAATACGGATCTTCACGCTGGTTCACCAGACCTATGGGAAAAATGCCTGAGCTATTTTCTGTACTCAGTAAACCAGCAGAAGGTGCTCTCCTTTGTCTTTCTTCACTCACGATCTGTTGAGAACTGCAACAGATCAGATCACTTTATTAGCGCTATACAATTTCTTGCATAAGGAATTCATCTTTTCGCATACCCCAGCTTTCTCTCCATGAGACACACAGACGAAGCTTGGGGTCATAGCATAGGGCCAGCCATTGTACAGCGCCCCTGGAGCAGTTGGGGTTAAGGGCCTTGCTCAGCAGCCTTGCTCAGCAGCCTCTGCCGGCGGCGGGATTTGAACCGGCAACCTTCTAGCCACAGGCGCAGAACCTTAGCCACAGAGCCACTGCTCCGCCCCTGCATGGTACTGAATATGATTTATACTGTGCATATCAGCTGCTTCAGAGAGCAAGACCTTCAGATCAGAAAGGCATTTTAACGTCACATATACAGGCACATTTACACAGCTGGATGAAATCCACTAAACAGGACAGGGGACTTTACACAAAGGCTGGTGGGAGTCTGAAGAAGGTGTCCAGCCATGTTGTTGAAGCTGATACCCTGGCTTCCTTCAAGAAACAATCGGACGAGTTACTCACTGCCAGGTGCACCAGACAGGCTGAATGCCTGCCTCTTAACTGTGACCTTTCTTATGGTTTTTGAAAATAAAGAAAACATTGATTAAGTGGCCATTCACAAGAGGAGGTAATGGAGGGCATGATGCACTTGTAATAACACTGTAAGACTCACTGAAACGCTACACCATCCTGACGGAGATCAGATGTGAGAGAGTCAGCTTTGTGGAGGAAAGGAGATATCTTTCTCTCTGCTTCTGCCATAGGGCTGCCACTGCCTCTCCCTCTCCACTCCTCCACAGCTCTCTCTGTGTCTGAACCCTTAGGTATCTCTACAGTAGCTGTCTTTTCACGATTAGCACATAATTGTTTTTTTTAACACAGACCTGGTGAAGCATGAAATTGTAGAAATTATTATTATATGCTAATGAATGCTAAAATGCTTGACTTTTTCTAGAAAGTTTGGTTGTCACGTCAGCTGTTTTTACTTTTTTAACCACCTGAAAGTGAAGTACCGGAGATGTCAGATGGGATATTGCCACCCGAGAGGTTGCTGGATCTCTCTGGGAGCCCACGGTGTTTCTCAGCAGGATGCACCACTGCCCACTGCTGAACAGAGAGACAGAGCCCCGTACTGCCAGGCCTGCTCCGGTGAAGCAGATAATAACTGGAGACTTAGAGAAAAGTATTAACCCTCTCATTTCAGCCCATGAAGGGGAGGCTTTCCAAACAGCCTTTTGGAAAAATTATAACTTTAAATGATGTTTGATTGACGTTATAATGGTTTATATGGTTTATAATCTGTATTAAGTTATTCACTTTTCCTTATTAATACCCTTGTATGCTACTGTATATGTTTTCTGTGTTAAATAAGAGCAATAAAACTAATGCCCATGTTTCCCCCTTGTTTGACCTCTGTTGTAGCAGTTGCAGGACTGCACTAAGTGAAATGTCTGATGAAACTTAAAAAAGGAGGGAGGTGGATGAGAATATAATTAAAATAGTCCAGGTGGGTAGCTGCGTCAGCATGCGTAGGCTGCAAAGGAACAAGTAATAGGTTTATTCCATGCTGAAAAAAAGAAGAAAGAGAACAAAACGTTTCGGCCGTGGGGCCTTCTTCAGGTTTGAAGAAGGTGTGACACCTGAAGAAGGCTCCACGGCCGAAACGTTGTGTTCTCTTTCTTCTTTTTTTCAGCATGGAATAAACCTATTACTTGTTCCTAATTAAAATAGTGCTTAAAATCTTATCTCACTTTTCCATTCTTCGGTTTATTTTAAACTATGCGTCATGCCATTTCTTACATAAACTGCACACCCATTATTATTGACTTGCTCCTTCTCACAAAAAACCATAAAGGAAATCAGAACCTGTGATACAGAAGCACGTCTAATTACTTCTGCTAAGCCTGTTTCCTTGTCAAAGACTTCATTTTACAAGCATTATTTAGATTAAATTAAAATCGAAATACTATAATTAGCCTAGACTGGAGATTAGCTTTCACAAACCTTAATTAGTCAAATAGAAGAATTTATTTCTTTAATTGCAAGCAATTTGTGTTGCCTGTAGCCTTGGGTACAGTACTGTATGTACTCATACACAAGTTTTAACACAAGTTCTTTAGGTGCTCACACTGGGACACAGTGACCACTTCTTGAAACTCCACAATTGTACCATTTTGTATAAATCCTGGAGAAAATCAAATGCCTTAGGATTCTAGTGAGTTAAAGGAAGAGGGACAACTGGAGGAAAAACTAATATAAATTATATTGATTTTTATTAAATCTGCAAGGCCATGTGGCTCTGCGGCTACCGTTCTCAAAATAAAAAGTAAGAAACACAGAAGAAAGACTGAGCCCTGCTATCCAGCTGTTATTCAAGGTCCTAAGATGTCAATCGAAAGCAATTATTTTATGTCTCGGGCTCATATCTCCCAGGATGAAGGGATGACTCTTCTGCCCACCCAGTCGTGCTCTGGAAATGTTCCGTCAAGTTAAAGAAATCCCTACCTAATGACAGGCTGCTTAAAACGCCCAGCACTCAAAATCAGGGGCAGAGACACGCGCTTTCTAAAAGAAGGCTGCTCAAACTCTGCTTAGCAGGTCCCCGTGCTTTTCAGCAAGTCTCGCAATAACCAGGAGAAATAATTTCAATTGTTTTCAGTGGGGAGCATGCATCAGTGTGCGTTTACTGCACACTAACAAGTTATGGTTAATTCCATGCTGAAAATCAGAAGGGATAAACACAATGTTTTGGCTGATCAGCCTTCTTCAGGTGTGATATAATAGTGTGAAATCATTTCAGTGCTCCAATCTACTGTAGAGGAGTAAGATCGCAGTACACAGGCCTGCACGGGGGACATCACAGTAGTAAATCCCAAGTTTACTGTGCTGTCTCTCCTCTTCCTCAGACCCTTCCTGGGGATCCTGCTACACTCTGCAGCTCTTTTCAAAATCTCCCACTGCAGTAAGCAGAGTTCTCAAATGACTTCATGAGAGATGAACTGAAGTTTAAAACGAAGTCACTGGGATGTGATGAATCCCTTTGAAGAGACACCATAGTAACCGTGTCGTCCCATGCTCCTACTCCATATTTCTATGGCTGTGCAATGGTTTGAGAAAGCTCTCCCCACATTGTTAAGATAAGATGAGATCACTTTACTAGCCATATACAATTTCTTGCATTAGGAATTCGTCTTTTTGCATACCCCAGCTTGCTCTCCATGAGACACACAGACAGGGAGAGAGAAGCTTGGGGTCAGAGTGCAGGGTCAGCCATTGTACAGCGCCTCTGGAGCAGTTGGGGTTAAGGGCCTTGCTCAGGGGCCCGATGGAGTAGGATTTTAGGATATTAGGATTTTGCTGTACTTTATTGTGCTTCTGGAGAGGAGCTACTGACCAAAGGGAGTACATTCTAGATTCGAAAATTTCACCCACCATTCTATGCACATTTTCCTCATTAATTACAAGGGAACTTTTAAACACAGCAATACTGTAAGCTGTGACAGCAGCCAGGGCTGTGTGTGTACACCACTAGAACAATCCAGTGCAAAAGTCAAAGTGTGTCATTTCTCAGTGTGGCGAGTGAGCAGTACAAACCTCTCTGTGAATCTACATTAGGCAGATCACAGCAATTACAGAGCTCAGCGTGGCAACATGCTGTTGCATAAAACATTTCAAAGCCTTAAATTACAGCTAGTATGAAATGTGCATCGTTATTTTCATTTGACAGAATGATAGTATTTGATAGTGTAACTGCAATGAGACTCCCCGTGTGCGCTAACCTGCTTGCATGGCTTCTCCCACTGCCTCTGTGTTGATGATGCCTAGACCAGAATTATTCATTCATTACCTCTTGCAGTGTTTTACATCCTGCGGGACTCCCAAGCATTTACATACAGGAGAGACCCTCACCTCACCCACTGCTGAAGTGCAGCGCTGTCTAACCGCTGCCCAGAACAGGTGGAAAAGTGAGGAAGTGCCTCACCATCTGAATCAAGGGGAAGCTTCTGTCCAAGAGCTGTGTGGAATTTATCCACTACGATCATGAACTGCAGTAGAATATTTCATGACCAAATAGTCAGGACATTGGTTTTTAAGTCTCATTCAAAAGATAGAATCTCCTACAGCACAGTGTCCCCAATCACTGGGGTTTGGGAATTCTGGTCCACCCACACCGCTGAAACCAGCAACTTCAGGTTTCTTCCCCCAGTACTGGCCAGGCTCAGCCTTGCTTATCTTAGTAGGTGCTTAGCACTTGTCAAATCTCCCTCTGTTTCACACCTCCAGATTCCAATTTATAAGCACCTTGTTTCTGGTTGAGTAGTGTTATTCTATATATCTCTTCTTGCATGTTATTATATTTCTGCTGATATGCCTTAGATGAGATATATCTATCTTATATACAGTATGTTTGTCTATTTTCTTAGCTTAATAATAATAATGTTATTTTGCTTATCCACTTATCGCATTGATTATAACTATAACCTGTCTATAATAAGGGCATCTGCAAAGAGAATTAACAATAAGTAAGGAAATATTCGTAAGAAAATGATTTAGAGGTGTTGGCAAAGGGAACGTTTGCAGATAAAGTATCACAGATCGAATGACAGAATCTAGATATGGGGACATGTGAATGTGGCAATATTGGTCTTCTGGGTCATGAAAATTGCAACATGGATGGAAAAGAAAATGTTGGTCAGGTAAGCTCTGGCATGACACGGAGGAAATGTGGGCATATTTCTGAAACTGGCTGGAGTTATGTCCTCTGCCCTTTAAATAACAATAAGGGACTGTTCAGCAGCCTAACTTGCTGGGCACACCTGACATTCAAAAGGATCAAGCATCCTGGGATGCTACAAAAGGAAATCAGACAGCACGTCATGATGGGCCTGTGATTTATACTGTAGCTCTCTCAGTGCTCGCTGTTGCCGGGCTGGCACCTGATCACAGACGCCCTGCGTTTAGCCGGAGGAAGAAAGGCTGCCATCTGACACCTGTGGGACTCTCTAAACCGAGAACCGAGTGCCCCACATCCGGAGAGAGCTGCTTAGCGTGGCTGGGCCGATGGGGACCGACAGCTGCTAGTCACTGTCACAGTTTCAGTGTGGAGCCATCCCTGCCGGGGACACAGCCTGCAGGAAAACTGCAAGCTGTGGCTGCTGCTGCCCCTGTTTTTGCACCGCGCCGATGTGCTCTCATTCAGCACCACTGCTCGGAATAAATCACAGCTACAGTTCACGACTGCCACGAGGTGTACTGAGGTACACGGGTGTATTCACAGATCAGTGATGCTGACATACTGATGCCATCTTGCACATGGCTGAGTGGTAGTCACCTCTACCCCATGTCAATACAGAACTTGGAAGATTTGTCCTTAATTGCGTAATTAACTCAGTTGCTGAAGATCAACACAATAACTAAGGATGAGCTGGAGCAAAAATCTGGAACGGAATTGAAGTGCCAGGATTGACCTCCCCTGAGTCACACGGATGCACAGATCAGAAAACCTGAAGCCAGTTGTAGTCATGACCGGCGTTTTTTGACTGAGGTTGTATGGCTGTCGTGTCCAATCCTGGAAAGTTGATGCGTCTGCAACTGTTCTTTCCAGCTCAAAATGACCTAAATCACCTCGTAATTGGCTAAATTACATACATTTAACAGGTTTATTCCAGCTCTCCAGGTTCTGCCACATTGAGGAGACCTAGAAAGTCCTCCAGGATAAGACAGCCAAGTTGTATCAGTATTGTTTACATGTGCAACTTCAGGGGCCATATTCCAGGTTGGAATTAGAGTGGTAAACTGGTTTGGAACAGACATTCCAAATGGAGTATACAGCTGAATGAATGATGAACGATCCCTGGCCATTCTATTTATGGTACAGTGAGGCTGAAGCCATTAGAGATTTTAAAGAAGACTGGAGTTTCCCATTAGGCCTTTAATTAAAGTGAGATGCAGTGTGGCAGACTAAGGAATGTGGACCAGACCCTTGACTCCCTGGAGGCAGATTGTCCATGTGACAACACACGCTGGCTTCCTGTCACTCAACGCACAGGATAAATATAAGCTACTGCTGCGGACTGGAGATGGACGACACCACTGTAGTCTGCCTCGCAGCCCAGGGGCGTCACATTCTCAGTAGTGCACTTGGTTCAGTCACAGGTTGCCATGACGTGACACTAATGTGTGGCTTCCTGATGTGGAAGTCAATTCAACAGGAGCAAAAAGCAAAAAGAGAACCAGGGGGAAGCGATCTTGACGGATATTTCCACTTCCCTTTTCTGAACTCACCAGGCAGTTCGGACTTTCTGAACTTCACAGACAGCCTTGCCACATTTATCTTTATCCTATGTTTCATCCTAGAAACCCTAGCTTTTAAAGCGAAGCAAAGTCCAGACGTCTGAAGTTAACAGGACACCTCCGGGCTCAATAGAAACTGCTGTGCCACCTGCACAGCAGGACATGTTCCAGACTCACAAAACCTTTTGCTCGAAAGACTTCACATTTCTTTCCAATTTTCAAAGTCACTTTCTCTTTAATTTCAGCTTGTGCCCTCTGGTCCACAGATTGTTTTGAGGACAGACTATGTTTTCACCAGAAATCATGTTATACAGCCATCATTTTTAATTCTACGACCACAATCCATTTGGCTGACACCTTTCTCAAATACTGCAAGAGCAGACCATTTGCAATATTTTGGTATGCTGTGCCATACATTCCTGTCTGTGCTAGCCCTGACAGATTAGGTATTAAGTGCTGCATATGAATTAGATCCAATATATATTAGACCCTCCCTGTGGAAATGTCACTGTGACTATTAATACAAATAACAGGGATTTAAATGCAACATTTATTTACAAGGTTCCGTAAAGGTTAACACAGAGACATCGCCTAAGATGGACATTCCCTAGGGAGATAATTCTGGTAGAGCTGTTCTATCCAGATGATGAATTAAAATTGTGACAGTACACCTATATGACCTTTCTGCAAACAAATGTACTATGCAAAATTTCATGCCTTGTGAAATTGAAATTAATAGTCACAACTGCAATCCTTACTTAAAATGCAGGTTTGCCTTCACATGATTTTTCTGGTCCCACTTTTATCTCATCTCTCAAACAATGCTGTCATCTCAACATCACACGATCACGTTTCTTCCTGAACAAACAACTATTTTCGATAAAGGTAGAACACACAATCCACGTGAATATAAAAAATGAAGTAAAAATGTGTAAGTAATAATCACAATTGCAATCTTTATTTAAAATATGAATTGGTATACTGTGCAGCATATTAGCGACAATTACACAATAATGTTTTTAATAGCAGTCAACACCACCAGCACAGGTGGAGGATAATTATAATACTTTGGATTTTAGCCACAAACTGTTTAACATTTTATAAATAAGAGTTTGATCAAAGGGAACAGCTGTGTAATCATATTTAATTATTCTTGGCACATTTGTCTTATATTGAACAGTCCTGGGTAAAACTGTGTTGCAATGTCCAACTCATCCATTACCAAAGAGCGATGTATCCCTGGAAAAGACTGCAGAGCAGGAGTCTGTCCCAGAATGTTAGGAGGCAAGGTGGGACTACAGTACATGCTGGTTAATCCACCAGTCCATCATAGGGCACGCACACAGTTTGAAGATGTCAATCTTCAGCTGCCATGTCACCCTGCAACTCACACCGGGCAGCCCACTGAAGCTCAGCAGGTGTGAGCCTGGTCAGTACCTGGATGGGAGACCTCCTGGGAAAAACTAAGGTTGCTGCTGGAAGAGGTGTTAGTGGGGCCAGCAGGGGGCGCTCACCCTGCGGTCCATGTGGGTCCTAATGCCACAGTATAGTGACGGGGACACTATACTGTAAACAGGCGCCGTCCTTCGGATGAGAAGGAAAACCGAGGTCCTGACTCTCTGTGGTCATTAAAAATCCCAGGGTGTTTCTCGAAAAGAGTAGGGGTGTAACCCCGGCGTCCTGGCCAAATTTCCCTCTGGCCTTTACCAATCATGGCCTCCTAATAATCCCCATCTCTGAACTGGCTTCATTACTCTGCTCTCCTCCCCACTGAGAGCTGGTGTGTGGGGAGCGTTCTGGTACACTATGGCTACTGTTGCATCATCCAGGTGGGGCTGCACACTGGTGGTGGTGGAGGGAAGTCCCCATTACCTGTAAAGCACTATTAGTGGAGTGTCCAGAAAAGCGCTATATAAGTGTAAGCATTTTTTATTATTATTAATTAACCCAGCCTGCATGTCTTTCCAGATCACCTGGCAAAAATCCACATGAACATGAGGATCACATGCAAACTCCACACAGACACCCAAACTATTTGACTACAGCTTAATCTTGGCACCATGTTATTCGTTAAAAAGGAGTGTCCTTGTTAAATAATTAAGGCGCAACCAAAACACCGACAAACCACACCCCCAAACCAAAACACCTACAGTTAACCGTCAGGTTTTTGTCTGTAAGTACACATTGGGTGGTATTTCTGTTTCACCCGCACACTTCCATGAGCACTGAGAAGCCATTATAGAAGCCGTGGTGTTTTTATTAATTAGCACAGGCTAAGCAGAATGGTCAGAAAATCACTGTGGAAAAAAAGAACGGCAACAAATTAAAAGTGAATATTGCTTTAAATTTCCAAGCTCCACAGGTAGGATATTTATTCTGATGAATTCCCCTGACTGTGGCGACTGTTTCAACGACTCACCAAACGCAGCAGTGAGCGTCGGTGTACAGTCTCGCACCTCAACCGCTCTCTCTGCTGTGATGTTCACATGAGCCCCTTCGCGGGAGAAACAGGCAGGGGGAAATTCTGTCTGATTTCAGACTCGTAAATCTCTCTAGGCTAACCCTGTGGGAATATCTCAAAATAGACACAAACGCTGCAGAAAACAAAAATATTGACAAAAGCAGGCTAAAGTCTAGCGTATAGCCACAGGTTAATCAAAGCTTATTTTGTTTGGTAAAAAGAACCAGTGGGGCTGGACGCGGCTAGTTGGATATTTCTACGGCTCACCCTGCTGTAATTCAGAACATTTTCCTTATTTCCATGACCTGAAAGTCTTGTACTGGTTTCACGTAAATTCAATACTGCACTCGCTGTCCACCTGTTCTCCTTAAAGCGACGTAGCGATAAGTTCGCGAAATATCCACCAGGCACTGGTCCTGCAGAGCGTGCAGTCAGAAGGGAGCTGTGCGCCAGCTGATGGGAAATGTTAACTCCCTTCTTGAAAGTAGCAGCCCCTTCGTAAAGAGAAGATTTTCCGTTCGGAATGGAGAAAAAAAATGTCCTTGTGAAAACCAGCGTTGCCTGGGACGATAAAAATCGTTCACTCACCCCTAAAAATGGAGGGACCACCCACAAAGGGCAATTTGTTGAAGGGGAAAACCCGCTATGACCCATTCACGAAGCCCTTGCTGAAAAACTAAAACACTTCCCCCGCCTTTCCTGCACAGATTTAATCGTCTACCGTGCTGTTCTGTCGCACAGCGTGAGGATCCTTGTTCTATCATTTTTAAAACAGAATTGAAACAATTGAACTCACGAGGGAGCTGACACATTATGTTGTGTGTTCGCCTGCAATTTTCACAACAGGCCAATGCACAGGAGTAACGGGCTAAAGTATTGAAGTTTTAAGCTTTTTTAAGCTTTAATCTTAAAAAGAGAGCAGCTTTCTTTGTCAACAGAGACAAGGACAGATCATTCAGCCCAGTGTAGTCTGTCAGTGCTTTTTGAGTTATTTTAAAGAGAAACATAGTTTCGAACATGATATATCTTTAAAGAACAGATGTCAGGGTGGCACAGTGATTAGAACTGGTGCCTTGTGGCCCTGGGTTCCATTCTTTATCTGAGGTGCTGTCTGTGGGGAGTTTATATGTTCTCCCTGTGTTTGTGTGCATTTTTCTCCTTCACTCTAAAGACAGTAGGGGTGTTACCCTGACGTCCTGGCCAAATTTCCCACTGGCCCTTACCAATCATGGCCTCCTAATAATCCCCATCTATGAATTGGCTTCATCACTCTGCTCTCCTCCCCACTGAGAGCTGGTGTGTGGTGAGTGTACTGGAGCACTCTGGCTGCCGTCGCATCATCCAGGTGGGGCTGCACATTGGTGGTGGAGGGGAGTCCCCATTACCTTGGGGTCAGCGCTTTGAGTAGAGTGTCCAGAAAAGCACTACATAAGTGTAAGCTATTATTATTATAATGGTCGGTTAATTGGCATCTGGGACAATTGGCCCTGGTGTGTGTGTGTCTGTGCATCTGCCCTGTGATGGACTTGTGTCCCGCTCAGGGTGTGTTCTGCTTGGTGCTTGTTGTTTGCCAAGATAGGCCCTGGCCGCCCTATGGCACTGAATTGGATGAAGCAGTTAGGAAAATGGATGGATGGATCTCTTTAAAGGGCTCTTGCATCCAAGCATCATTTGTCTAATCTGTCCCCTATACGCTTACTGTACAGGTATAGAGTGTCTGGATGGAGAGGTTTTAATAACGCTTTAATGATAATCACTCATTAGTTCCACCAGGGGGACAGCATATTTTCCCACTGCTCCAGCTATCAGCACGACTGATAGCTCATTATGAGTAATGACTCTGAAATCTGACTATACCCTATTGCACGTGGTTGAAGAGGCCAGGGACAGACCTAGTGTGTGAATGTTAAGCCTGAGCCCTTTCTGATATTGCAGTAGACTGAACAATGAACAACCAAACTACACTCAGGAGGGTCTTGGGGCAGTGTTCGTAGATTGTGGTTTTATTCATACACCAGTCCCTGGACAACTGATTATTTAAGTAATTTTTTAAGGTTTTGCAAAATGTAATTGAAGAATCATACAGTATTATGCTTGTAGTTACTGTTGCATGAAGTGTATATGCCCTGACTACTGTACAGCACGAAATGAGATGAGCATTTGTAGGATGGGGCCCGATTTCAATTAAGTAATGAAAGTGACTTATTCGGAAACAGAATTGGGTGTTTTTATTTGCATCGGGGCGAAGCGTTTCATTCTGAAGCAGTGGACAAAAGAGGTCTTTGATGTATTAATTAGGGACAGCTCATCAGCTCCACACTGTAACAGCCTACAGCAGAACTGTAACATTGGAGAAACCCAGGAGAACACTCAACCTTAAGATGCGTTAAATTGATGTGGCCGAATAGAGGTTTTAATCTAAAAAACCCCTACAGAATTGTTCCCCCCCCCCCACCAACAATCTATGGATGCAATTATGAGGACTTTAGGAAAATATCAGTGTTTTACAAGTCAAGGGATTTTCAACCCTCAGAGAACACATTACAGATGCGGATTTCAGTGGTTTCCTTGCAGAGCAATCATTACAGAAAGGCACAACCACTTTTACAGTGCAGACATGTTCAAAGCACTGCTGTTGTTCCCATTCAACAGGGAAAATGGATTATTCATGCACTACCCTAATGAATAACCTTGCTCCGATACATCCTTCGCGAGCTTTTCTTCCACTCTCCCCCAAAGCCTTGGTTTTTCTTTAATTCTTAATTCACTTCGATTTCTGCTGCTTGTTAAAAGCTGTGGTTACATGATCAGTTATTATCCCATTTCGGTACCAGCAAAAATCAAAAGAAAAGTGCACTTTGATTGTAAAACCTCTCATTTTTTTCAATTTGTGACCTTTTGTCTCCACCTCGGTAGAAAATCTTTGCCAAGAAAGACATTCCTTCCAGGAAAGAAGGATCATTAATGGATCTGCAGCTTTTCCTTTACACAGACGTCTCATGAGGCACGGTTGTCTCCTCTGATGTCTACTCCCTTCCAAAGCAGAGCTTGCAAAACCATTTCAGAAAACTGCCGCTGTCCAGAAGGACAAGATCTTCGGGATGAGCCCAAACTACAGGGGCGGGCGATTGCTGACGACCGATTTCCTGTTAGTATATAAGAGGAATTGGGAAGATGGCTTGTGGTAACAAACTTACAAAGTTTTTGGAATGGCTCTCAACAGCGTTCAAGTCTTCTTGCCCTGGTTAATGCAATGGTATCGGGGACAGATGCCTGCTCTCGTCAACTTCCTGTTAGCCCAACAGGGCTATTTACACTCAAGGAATCTTGAATTTAATTTCCCATTAAGGAAAATGACCCCAACCCCATATCCCACATTATAGTCCACTGCTTGTTGTAACAAGGGATAGGTAAGGGAGTTTGGATCCTGTACAGGACTCAGGAGAGAGAGAATACCAATCAAATTGCTCGGCAAAACGTAATCCAGGAAACAGGCAAGAAGGTCAGCTAACTGGAAGAGGCTACTGGAGAGCAACAATCCGAAACGCAAGGCTAAATCGTAAACAAGGGGCGAGCTAGAAGGCCCGACAAAGAATAGAAAGCAGTAGCAAATAACGCGCACTAGGGAGCTCGAGGAGAATCTGCAATAGTGAGCCGGGAAGTGAGGAAAGAGGGGAACTGAAGAAGTAACAGGAGTGAACAGTGGTAGGCACATCACTTGCAGCGTGAGCGCTGGTTGAACACCGCGCGCGCGCGGGCATGCAAGACGAGACAGAGACGCGTGTGGAACGCGGGACAGTCATTCAATATTACCCAACAAGAATCCCTCTCATTTTTCTGCTGATATTATGACACTATAACAACCCAAGCCAGGGAGAATGCCAGCGTATTAATTCTTAGTGGATTAAACTGGGGTCCCTAGTACTTGTGGTGATTCTGTGTGTAATAGTGCTAAATGAGATTGCGATAGTGCTGTTCAGTACAGACCTTCTAAGAGAGTTCACACCCTCCCCACATAAACACTGGAGCTCTGTCTTTCGGCGCACTGGACCTGCGTAGGTGCCCCAGAGACAGTGGATAGAATCCAAAAGTCAGAACACCCCCACTGTCAAAGCAGCAGGGATGTTAAACACACTGCCCTGACGGCCAGCAGCCATATCACCCTGCAACCCCCTGAAGCTCAGCCAGTGTGAGCCTGGTCAGTACCTGAATGGGAGACCTCTTGGGAAGGTCCATGCTAAAAGAGGTGTTAGTGGGGCCAGCGGGGGGCACTCACCCTGTAGTCTATGTGGGTCCTACTGTAATGCCACAGTATAGTGATGGAGACACTGTACTGTAAATAGGAACAGTCCTTCAGATGAGACGCAAAACCAAGGTCCTGATTCTCTGTGGTCAATTAAAATCCCAGGGCGTTTCTCGAAAAGAGTAGGGGTGTTACCCCAGCGTCCAAATTTCCCTCTGGCCTTTGCCAACCATGGCCTCCTAATAATCCCCATCTCTGATCTGGCTTCATCACTCTGCTCTCCTCCCCACTGAGAGCTGGTGTGTGGGGAGTGTACTGGCGCACTATGGCTGCTGTCACATCATCCAGGTGGGGCTGCACACTGGTGGTGGTGGAGGGGAGTCCCCATTACCTGTAAAGCGCTCTGAGTGGAGTGTCCAGAAAAGCGCTACATAAGTGTAAGCAATTATTATGATTACAATCCCAGTTAAAGCTAAATATCCTCTAGGAGTTTAACAGTGTTTGTACCACCTAATTTTCTGCTTTGCAGCTGAATGAAAAGAATTCAACAGCCGCGGCTGCTGCTGTACAGCAGGGATAGGGAAAGTAAGCTTCACCGGAGAAATTACACCCCCATCTTAATTTTTTCACGAGTTCTCCATTCTGTTCTTTTGCACGTTCTTTGCGTTGTCTCCTATGTGTCCATGGAACGCATCGATGCGGACTGGGGCCACAAACCGCCGTGTGTGTCTTGAAATGATGACTGCGTACTGACATGCGGTCCCGCAACAAGCTGCTCCGTAATGAGTTTTTCTTCTTCAAAGCGACACGCAGAGTTGACACGCCAATTTGCAGGAAACCTGGGGATGGGCGCCTGGAGCTGAAGCTTCGACTCTCAGCGGTAGATGACAAATGCTCGTTTGCGTCGGGCCCGAAGTCCACCCGGTCACTGCTGGGGTGTCACTGTCGCCCACGGACCTGTCGCACCTCGTTAGGCCAGCACGCCTTCATGTTTCACACAGGCGAAAGCCCACGCGTGTGGCGCCGCCCTTATTTGACAGCTGAAGGACAGCTGCGTGCGCGGAAAAAAAAACATCCACGCTAATCCCAACCGCAGGAGAGAGTTCTGAGAGGAAGTCCAAAGACACGCAACAGCATGAAGATTATCTGGGCATTGTACAGTAGACGACTTTCGTTCAAAACTGAAGTGTTAGCTGGAGCTTCAGCGCTCGCCACCACATATACAGTAGTATATTGAATGGAAAGTTATTTCAACGTTTAATTTTTACACGAAGTCGCTTTATGAACTGAAATTTCTGGTAGTGCGGCATAAAACCCCCGTCTAATTTCCAGGCTTCAGGGACGCTTCAGACACGAGCAGCGTGTGATACTTGCGGCTGAAAAAACCCTTCTGGCAAATCCCGGCGCTGCTCTGCTGCTGCTTTGTGTCAGTGAAACGGAGGACAGAAAACGAAGCCTTTTTGTTCTTTTCACTACAGCAGCCCCGGCTCTGCACATTTTAGAGCCGTCCTCAAGCAGCTGCCAAAAGCTATGTTAATTGTGTGTAACTGAGTCTATAATTGCTTAATTAACCAACTGAACCTTATCTGGAAAACAAAACCCCAACAGATCCTACCGTTGTCTTGGTAAAGACACGCGATTTCAAGAAATCCCACCTATCTGACAGCTACAGCAATGTGCTGTATAGCTAAGGTTAAAAATAAAAACACCCGGGGTGGCTCTCGGTCCATACAGAGCGCAATCAAGACAAAAGCTCAAATAAAGCGGTGATTTTCTTTTAATTACAAAACGTCTCAAGCTACCATCCATTCACTGATTTCCTGAACTGCATTAGCCTTCGAGTCACAGACAAACCCAGCAGACCCAGTTTGCAAGACGACACCCAGAACAGGACACACGTGTGGTGTGCAGTTCCAGAGACACATCCTGACTCTCCTGGGCAGCACGTCTTTGGGCTGCGAGAGGAAACCAGCGCATTCCGAGAAAACCTATACGAATATGAGGGGAACATGCAAACTCCACATAGACATCAAACCCTTCCCAGCAACACTGTTATAGCATCACATCAAAACCCACTACTTCTCCAAAAATACTCTTAGCAAGCCCAAACCTTTGATGAAACCATTAACGTTTTCTTTTTGGGGTTTTGTCTCACCGCAGTTACTGAAAGGTGCACGTTTTCCGTGACCCACACTAAGTATTATATTCCCGGGAGTGAATGTGTTCACTGAGCGTTTTGAAAGGAAGAATGCACCGGATTTTCAGATGGTGTACGGGTGACACCCCCCCAAAAATGAAGCCTTACTGCACCTGAGCCCTTCTCCGTCACTGTTTAACCGGCACAGATACCCGCATCCCCTACCTGTGGATTTTATTCCAGATGAGCTCTCGGTTACAAATTGAAACTTGAATTGACCCAATAATATAACCGATCCAACGTTTGGTTTTCGGTTCCTAGCTGGTTCTAACTATTGCATTTCGTCCGTTTCGTACGATTTCCGACCTGGAATAGAAAAAAAAAACTTCCAAAGGTTCCAATCAATTTAATTCAGGATTTAATTGAGTTAAGAGTTCGAGCGCACGGGTGTGGGATTAACGAGATTGCGTACCCTTGTCACAACATCCCAAATGGGTCAATTAAAAAACCCTTAGAACGTCGTAATTAGACTAATTAAATCAATAACCTATTCAATTAACTCATTTAAGGTTGGGGAGAACGAATGCTACGTTTCTCTACGCGACGCGGAATAAACATTTCCGACAGTTTCTGAAACACAGATTCCGTACCGACACACTTTCTGATGCTCAAAGTCGGTACCAGTGTTATAGACACTCTTTCGGAAACACGGGTTCGGTACCGAAACTCTTTCTGAAACCGAAATTCGTAGCCGGTATTATCAACACTCTTTCGGTAACATAGGTTCGGTACCGACATCCTTACCGAAAGAGAAATACAATAGAAAAAATCCAGAAGTTGGAGAACGGGAATACTTTGTATTGTCTGGCTCGTTTTTGCACTGTAGAATTCAGTCTTTGTTTATTGATAGGCAGCGCAGGGTTGTAGCATTCACACAGTCTTCCCATATATAGAAAACGAACTATGTAAGAAACGATTTGAGTTTTAATGCCCGGTGTTGCTCCTAAAAAGAAAAAAACATCTTAAATTTGAGAACTATTTGATACGCGCCCCAGCGCTCTTAAAGCAGAAAGCTAAACCGAACCAGCAACAGAGAAGCATTCGAGCTCGCGAAATTGGGCCGAACCTGTAGCTGGCGGCTCATCGCCGTGATTCGGACACATCCCCTGTTATCAACGTGAATGACTAGTCCTTAGATACAGTGATTCCCTGCATTAGAGCAACAAGGACACGAAGTCTTTTTGGACCCAGAAAGAAAAATACTCACCAACGAACGGCCCGCAGACAGAGGGCTCCCAGCCCGTTTGTTCCGGCTGCAGGGGGGTTACCGGCGGCTCTAGCTGCTGATCGCCGGTCCTTGCGGTTCCTGCGAACTTCTGCAACTGCTCAGCTGGAGGAGGGCGCGCACCTGCCTGCCGCCGCGGCGGCCGGTCGTCTCCACCAGAGGGCGGGCTAGAGCCGGCGGGACCGGAGAGCTGAACGCCGAGCAACGCGAATGTGTTGGATCATCCTCATCATTATTAATAATAATTATTATTATTTCCGGGCGCATTACATAACCATAAACCTCATTAAGATTCGCCCTATCGCAGTTTGATCAACTTTATTGGAAGCAGGGTTGTCTAAGATAAACTAGTCAATACCTGCATTGCGGTTAAATGCGTTTTTCTTAGGACTGACTGCATGCGTGCCATTCGGGTTTTCCAGAGCAGAGATAACCCCAGGTTGCCCGTTAATTTTGAGGGAAAACAAGAATAACAAGCGAAACTTCGGAAATAACTTGATAAATTTGTGCAATGAAATGCTATTACAGTATGTCGTGCTTTGGTAAAGAATACAAAACTGTCTGGCCATGCCACGTAATTCACATTTTCTGCTGCTGAATTTGTGACAGTTCTCCACAGAATGAAGGGGTAGGTTCCGTTACTGGTAGCAAACATGCCAAGTATCTTTGTTATCATAATGTACAGCAAACTGCCAGTAGCAGGGATTACTAGCAGGAGTACTAGCAGGATTTAAAAATATATATATAGTATCCTGACATCTCTTTTAGTCCATTTGCGTCCCGGGATAGTAATTTTATTTTGCTTGGCCGTGTCGTTAGGGAGAAACACGTCAGAAGAATTGCCAGAAACGTCGAGTTTAATTTTAGTAGCGAAGTAACAGGTAAACTCACTGCGAAATCAGTATTTGTCTTCGTCTCTCGGGCAGGGTAGCGAAAATTGTTTTGGTTAAATCGGAGCCCCCCCGCGCTCCTGAACCGTGGAGCTCGGCTCCTGCTTCTAATTATCTAATTAACAGAGACAGATCCGGGAAAGGGCCCTTCTGCACTTCACCACAGACCTGCAGAGGTGATATCAAGATTGTTTGACGTAGACAGTCTGACACAGAGCTGACCCCCCGCTGAGAAGGCAAAAATAAAATACCCTTGCCCACGCCAAACCGAAGCGGTGTATATTGGTTGGAACTGTTCTGTTGCCCAAGTTAAGAAAGGTCACAGGCACGATCTACAGCTGAATCTCACTGGTCCTAAGGCGTTGCAAATCTTTTAAAGTTTTTCCTTTTGTTTCAGTGTACGAGTTCTGTTCTTGTGCAGAAAAACAAAAATGACGGAAGCGAGTTTGCAAGTTAATCTGTTTTATATAGCGCCTCCAACGAGGCATCGTCTCAAGCAGGGCTTGCCCTAGCTCTTGAGAGGCCCTAAGATCTTGGAAAGCTCCCCCACCCCCCGAGATCACAATTTGCGCAAACACTACTATTAACCGCCCCACGACAAACTTACAAACTTATTTTACCATTTAAAACAAATACATGAACTATATAACTAGAAATCTTTTATCAACCATCTTCTAAGAACTTGTAAACTAGAACAAGAGGCACGCATTTTACAAATGAAGAGTGAATCTGTGAACTTTTAGTAAAACACCTCAAGCAGTCTGGGTGTCTAGCTAGAAAATGTAGATTGTCCACCGTCCGCTGGTTACTTGAATCTGACGGACTCCAATCCAAATGCATTATTCGTTTACATGACTGACTTGATTCGGCGCACCTCTGTTTTGATAGGTACTGTACCTGCTTTTGCAAGATGATGTGCGTTTCCCAGTTGGAACTACGTGATTTTAATTTTAAACCATTTGGCAAATGGACAGTTTGCAACCCAAGTGAAAGGTCACTTGGAATATCTCATCACATCTTCTTAGATGTAACGGAAGATTAATAAAAATTGATCATCACAACATTTACCACTACCCAATTAAACGAACACCATTTGGTGTAAACCGTCTTTCGGATGAGACGTTAAACCGAGGTCCTGACTCTCAGTGGTCATTAAAGATCCCTGGGCATTTCTCGAGAAGAGTAGGGAGTTATCTCGGTGTCCGGGGCAAATTTCTCCCCCCGACCTTTACCGTGGCCTCCAAATTGTCCCCATGTGTGATAGGCTTGCACTGGCCCCGAGATGGACTGACGTCCTGTCCAGGGTGTACCCTGCCTTGCGCTCGTTGCTTGCCGAGTAGGCTCCGGCTTGCCGCGACACCGTGTGGTATAAAGCGGTTTGGCAAATAAAATGACCCGACATTTGGTGTAACAGCGGCCGAAACCGCAATGATATTGCCATTTTACAGCGAAGATGAGCCATTTACTACACATTGACAGCAAAATAAACTTCTACTCTTTTATTCATAACTAATAATATTATAAGGTAATTTTATAACTAACAAACTTTAACAGCCCTAGACTAGCACAGCAGCAACAGAAAGAGCGCCTGGAATTTTTCGCTCACATTTGAAAGTGCCGATTAAAAAGGTTGTGGTGCACAATGAGGCCCCCTTGTGGCCACGGGCCCCCAGGTAGTCCCATAGTTCGCCTGCGGCTATGGTCGGCACGGAGCTAAAACAATTACAAAAAAAAACAATCATCCAAAGACATAGGTATCCACAAATTAAACAGAAAACTAAACAAATAAAAGCTAGACATAACTGCGTAATAAAAGTTATGATATGAAAACATTTATACTAGGATGTAATATACTGTAACGTTGTCTCCCAGTAATTAAGTAGTGACTAACTCAGTATTTACTGTCTGTATTAGCTACCATTTTGCGGAATTAATTATTAATTTGAAATAAGACCTATCGAAACTGTTTAAGGCTGTATCCATCTTGGCATCCGCTCTGTAATAACTATAAACTCAAGTGATCTGGGATTCAGACTGTTCTAGTCCAATTGCTTACATATCCCGGCATCGCTGTGATGCTGGCTGCCCACTGTTAATCCTGACAAGAGCTTCACACAAAGAAACCCAGACTCGAAAGAAAGAAACGCCCTCTTGTGCACAGTCTCTCCCAGGCAGAAGTTATATAGACAAGTTGGCTCGACGGTTGTTTCAAACTGACCCAGTTACAGCGGCAGCGGTGAAGAGCTTGTCCGCTTGGGAAAACGGACCGGCGCACTAAATTGGAGGATGGACTGCTGAGGACTGGGTCCACTTCTTCAGGCTTCAGTCAAGCCAGAATAAAAGGGTAAGGCAAGTTAAAAATAGAATGTAAATGTAGGAAAGTACACTGAGATCAAAACTAGAAAAAGCACAGAGAGTGACTGTATAGTTATTAGCACAGCAAAACCGAGCTTACAGTGCGATTTCATTATACAAGTATAAGCTGTTGGGGGAGTGGGAGGAAGGACAGCAGCCTGGGCTCCCGTGGGCTTCATTGGCACTGTACACTGCTCTAAAATGTTCCCCGTCTTCTTATTGTGCTCTTATGAATACTGTGTGCATGGTTGTGTGCTATTAGGGACTCGTTATGAGGTTTGTCTTCTCCAAGCTTCCGTAGCGCAGGTTTGTTTTGGATTCCATAGAGACGGGATAAGCGGTAGAGAAGCTCGCAGGCCAGTTATGATAAATTGTAAGTATAGGTAACGTTACTATTAATTAATTAGCGTCTTTCTTCCTGAAGGATGCCGAAGAGAAACCCGTCTGTTGAAGTATACAAGCTAGGCACAGACTAGACCGTTTAAAAGTAGCATGTAATATATAAAAATAGGGAAAATTAGAACATTTAAGGCACTAAGATATACAGTATGCGGCACAGTCTGGCCCTCTGAGGCGACTTTGGTATTTTTCTAAGAACAAATGTACTTTTGATTTTGCCTTCGAAACTGACTTTAAGACATTATTAATGGTTTGCTTTATCGGTCTCCTACGTGGGTTATTCTAAAATGGGACTCGAGTTAAGATTACGCAAGACTGCGAGCGAGACGAGATCAATACAAATCCAAATGATTAAAATGTCAGCCTTTTGATTTTTGCTATGGGTAAATACGTCTAAGAACATGGGAATGGATTCAATTTCTTGCGGTTACGGACTCCTTATTTTCTGTAACACCCAACAGTCTGAAGGGAGGTTGAAGTCTTGTCCCTCTTTTCAATTCAAAGGGCTCCCGGGAAAGTCAGTCCGGATCAGCCTGCGAAATAAGTACTTGGAAGAGAAAAGACCGCTGTCTCCACACAACCGGACACCATGTCTTTCAGAGACCTGAGAAGTAAGTGCTGAGCAGAAATTCTACGTGACCAGATTTCTTGATTTCTTCAAGTAAACCCCTATCCCCATCAAACGCTGGCCCATTTGACGCATTTGTTGTCTTATAGCTAACGGGTCCGAGGATTTGTTATGAAGAACCATTTCTTTGTTTTAACAGATTTCACAGAGATGATGCGGGCTTTGGGGTACACTCGTCTCATTTCAATGGAAAACTTCAGGACCCCCAATTTCACCCTGGTGGCAGAGATCTTAATCTGGCTGGTGAAGAGGTTTGTGCCTCTGCACTGTTTTTACTGTCAATCAGAATGGCAGACGAACAGCAATCCGAGAGCCATATTAAACCTAGAATACTTTTCTGTTGTACTTGTGCAATAATGTGCAATGATTACTTCAGCTTCTAATTGCTTCAGCTCCTTAAAAACACCAGGAATTTAATAATAATAATAATAATAATAATGCAAAGGAACAAGTAATAGGTTTATTCCATGCTGAAAAAAAGAAGAAAGAGAACACAACGTTTCGGCCGTGGAGCCTTCTTCGGGTGTCTTCTTCGGGAGCCTTTTTGACACCCGATGAAGGCTCCACGGCCGAAACGTTGTGTTCTCTTTCTTCTTTTTTTCAGCATGGAATAAACCTATTACTTGTTCCTTTGCAGCCTACGCATGCTGACACAGCTCCCCACCTGAAATAATAATAATTGCTTACACTTTTATAGCGCTTTTCTGGACACCATTCAAAGCATTTTACAGGTAATGGGGACTCCCCTCCACCACCACCAATGTGCAGCCCCATCTGGATGATGCGACGGCAGCCATAGTGTGCCAGTACACTCCCCACACACCAGCTATCAGTGGGGAGGAGAGCAGAGTAATGAAGCCAATTCATAGATGGGGATTATTAGGAGGCCATGATTGGTAAAGGCCAATGGGAAATTTGCCATAAGATTGCCTAATTCAATCCCTGTCCATAGTCTCCTTTCCTGCCCTTTAAGTGTTTTTCTGCATATTTCACACCTGTAGATACGAGCCACACATGGATATTCCCACTGATGTGGATACAGAGACAGACCGGGTTTTCTTCATCAAAGCTGTTGCTCAGTTCATGGTAAGTCTAAACCTGTGTTGGTTCTCTTCAAGTTGCCTTTAAGTGCACTGACTGTAACTAAAACCTTAGTTAAACATCTGCTTGTGCTTTCCCTTTCAGATTTTGCTTTCTGTGCATCATCAAATTTACTTTTCTGCTTAACTCATTATCTTGCTATTATCTGTGCTGTGAATCTGACAACGCTTCTAAAAGTATTCTAGTGTATGGCAGCAACTTAAGCAAATGAATCATTACTTAGAGAAGGTTTGGAGATTCAAAAATTAGTTTTAGGCTGTGTTTCCAGGAACATTCCTTAATCCTTATGAATTATTTATTTTTGTAAACTAGGGGACAGCAGTTTATGCTAGAATAAATACTTTAATTAATTTACTCTTAGTAAACATAACAAAAGTACACACAAATCTTCTTCTTCTTCTTTTTCACAGCCTTAGTCCCAGACTGTCCTGGGGTCAGCTGCTTTGGTTGCTCTTCTCCACTTGTCTCTGTCGAGCACATCTTCCTCACTCACTTCACATACCTCCATATCTTTTCTCACACAATCCATCCATCTCTTTCTAGGCCTGCCTCTTCCCCTGTTACCTTCCACCTCAAATTCCATTACCCTCTTTGTTACTTCCTCAACGTCCCTCCTCATGATATGTCCATACCACCGTAACCTCGCCTCTCGCATCTTCACAAATTATGTTATAAATAACGTTGATGCCATTTGTCTGTTCTAACAGACTGGTATTATCACCCCACTGTCTCTGTATGTGAAAGATAAGGTTCCATGGTGAAACCCAAGTCCACAGTCTGACATCTCTCACTGAGGTTTTCAGTCTCTGATCTTTCCTTCTAGACCAGGGAGCTGTGTTCTCTGGCTTCAGGTCCACAGCATTAGACTCTCGAGCTGAACACCTAGGAGAGTGCAGGCTGACCAGTCACAATGGACGGAACATCATTCATGGCCATAGTTGCAATCTGTCAGGTTTCATCAAATTAAAGCCATGCGTTTTTATACTGTAATCACCTCCCTAATAGAGTGAGAGAGACCCTGCTAGAGTGGAACACTGCCAAGGCAACAAGGCTTGAAACCATGCCTTATACACAGTCCAGGGCCACAGACAGCTGTCACGTTGCTGCAGGAAGACTGAGACATCTGTTGTATATGAGCACGTAAATCCTTACTATGTGATTACAGTGCAAAAACCTGAGATTAAAAGCGTGTACAGTCAAGGGAGGTAGACTAAAACAGCTGTGGCTTCTTAGATGGCAAGAATGTACAAAGGTTAAAAAGGATGCTCTGTGCTTGACAACTTGTGATGTATAGGAATTAATAGCAGTAGACCTGCCAAGCAAATACAATTACCTTAACTTGTTTTCAAAAGGAGCTGCAGTGACATACCACAAGCATAATCTCCTAATGTCTGAGGAGCAAAGCCAAATTCAAAGCATGGGAAACAGACCTCAGAGGATAGGATACAGCAAGAAACCAATGTGAAAGATGAGTGGTTTCAAATAAAATAGTATATTTTTTCTGTTTAAAGCACTGCCTACTTTTGCTCTGCATAATAGTCCCTGGTGCTCAGAATCTATTCAAGATCACAATGAATATCTTTAGTGCTCGAATGGACAAAAATAACTCTTACACATCCCCATCATTTCTATTGAACAGCCCTAACAATTTGGTGCTGCAGACCTAAAAGCTTAATGCAGTTTGCAAACAAAAGACATTCTTCAAAAATTCGTTTTTCTGTAATTTTCCAGTCACTTGCTGTAAGCCCTTAAAGGCAGCCTCCCATACTAGTAGCTAAGTCCGCTCCTAGCTTTGTATTAGTGACACCTGGCCAGCCTGATCAGTCATGTCTCTGTGAAGTCACTTACAGTAAGTCAGCCTTCCTTCCCGTTGAACAACATACTGAGAAAAAGATCTAATCTGCTTCTGCTTGACAGCAATCATGGGATGTGTGGTCTGTCCTACTGCTTTCGAATGCAACACTGAATATTTTGTATCACTGATATTTTGGTAGGGTAGTACAGCTGTACCTCTTTTAATGAATGTTCCGTTTTTGAAAATTCAATACTACGAAGTATGTGAATTCTTTCCCACATTTCAAATAACGAAAGCCAACTCCGAAACTACACAGAAGCAATATGAAGAAACATTTCGAAACCTCCGCCCTATGTAGAGAGTGAAGAGGAAGGCGTCATACGATGATAAGACTTGATTCATATTGAGTGTTCATATCACGTTCCACTAACTAGTGTGGGTGAGAGCAAGCACTGAGCCTACGGAGTGGCAGGAGAGACGTTCACACCATCTTGCTTCGTGCGTTGCTCGCTATTGTGTGTGCTCTTACTTTTCGTGTAAGAATATTTGTAGTTTAGACCTTAAAGATTCATGTGCTTACTGAACATTACAGTACTGTACGTAGATATGATTAATGATGTCGATCTAGTTAAGCAGTGTTTTCTATTACTAAAAACACAAACTACAATATAAATCTTAGTTATTATCATTTCTTTTGTAATTTTTTTATAATAATAATTGCTTACACTTATATAGCGCTTTTCTGGACACTCCACTCAAAGCGCTTTACAGGTAATGGGAACTCCCCTCCACCACCACCACCAGTGTGTAGCCCCACCTAGTGAAGAAAGTAAAAGCGGGGGTGTAATTTCTGGGGTCCGGAATGGATTGTAATTTTCCCCCATAAGAAATAGTTTTTTCTTTTTACAATTTTTTTCTGTACAAAACGGTTTCTGGGAATGAATTTCATACCTAAAATGAGGTACAGGTGTTCTGTGATACAGCTTCATTTAGGGGAAAGAAGTTTTTTAATGTCAAGTGATTAAAACGCACATACCCCTAGCAGTAATCTGAACCGTCTGAAACCACTAAGAAGAGCCACTGATCTTAATCTGGTTTTATCACAGGCTTCGAAGGCTCACGTCAAACTCAACACGAAGAGATTGTACCAGGCGGATGGGTATGCGGTCAAAGAGATGCTGAAGATCACCTCTGTGCTGTACAGTGCCATGAAGACCAAAGGAATGGCGTCCGGAGATCAGCCGGAAGAAGACAGCAGCAAGTTCAAGTTTGACCTGGGATCCAAGGTGAGGGGGGATGGGGCGCATGAGGAAACTTATTTCATTCGGCATTAGCTGGCAAACAGCACAATTTGGGGAATTAGAATCTTTCTGTAAGGCTCACGAAGAATCATGAAGGTCCTGAAGATCTGAAACAGTGTTAGAAAAAAGTTTCGCCACTAGGCTATGAGATCTTTATTAAAGTGCACGAGTATGTGACTTCCATTGGTGATTTTTTTTTTTCAATTATACACTTGTGAACACTCGGCCATGTGCCATAGCTAAAAAGCAGTAGGGAGAGGTTTTGTTCTGAGCACGATTTCTGATGTGATTGATTGATTGATTTTAAAGAATTTTTGGGATGTGAACTTAACCCACTCTTAATGAAATCTGTTTCCCTAAGCACAGAAGTGAGTAGGTTAGTTCTTGTCTTACCACAAAACAGTAATTCCTTATACCCAGCCAGGTATCTCTCTTGTAACAGTTTTAAAACTTTTGGCCTATCCTCAAAAATAGTTAGGTCCCTGCCTAGCAATTAAAAAAAAACACAAAAGTTAGGAATCTGAATTCTTAACAATTGCACATATAGCCTTTATTGCTACGTACACTACTAGACAGAGGATAAAAGAACAGAAGGGCAGGAAAAAAGTGACAAATGAATCCAGCAACAAAACAGAAACTCAAGAGTGCCATCTTCCACAGGGTGATACATACTGTATAACAGGGAGAAAGAGCTCACAAAACATGTAGCCACCAAGATTTGTAGAAACAAAGTCCAAACTCCTGTTGTTGAAACTGTTGTTGAGTCAGCTCAGTCCTTAGTTCATTTTCTTCCAGTTTTCTAGAGTAATCAAATAGTAGAGGACAGCTTTTTTTTCAGGGAACAGCAATGTTTTAAGAATGTTTCATCTCTTTGCTACCTAAGCCAAACAAAGAGAAAAACTTGGATTAACAGAAAATAATGCTGCACACCACACACACATAAAAAAAAAAGCTCATCAACAACTGATTTCTTGAACTTTCTTCTTAATAGTTTCCCGCTGCAGAGATTTAAAACAGCTGTGCGTCCTTCCAGGAAGTAAGCTCTACCCATAATGCTCTAGCTCAGGTATTTTAAAGAGAGAGTCCTGTTTACTTCTTAAAGGTGCAGTAAGTAAAAAAAAATAAATCAAAGGACCAAGAGAGAGATGTTTTTTAGACACAAACAATTCACAGTCCTGGCCAGGCCATAATGGTGCACAATAATACTGAAGACCTATTATTTTATGTACCTGATGTTACTTTATGACTGGCGTAAGTGAAGAGATGTCTTGTCGCCTAGTGGACTTGACAGTCTGTCAAGCTTTTAATAGGCTTCAATGTGTCCGCTCCAGTTTACAGTGAGACAGGTGCACATTTCTCTGCTCAGAACATAGTCCTAACAGTAAAACATCCTAAATAATTTATCATTATAAGGCAAACATCCTTGTAAAATAATTTTGTTTTTTCTATCAATATTTAGCTTGTGAAAGATCTCCCACCCTCATGATATATTGTTATTAAAGTATAAGCAAAAATAGCATTCCAATTTGTGAGATATTATATATCTTTTAAGAATGACTTCATTAAAAGATAAAGGTGTTGAATAGTAGCACATACAGAATATTATAGTAATAGAACATCTGTTTCAGTAAAAATCATTGTTTCCATTGCTGCTTGGCTATTTCATAATTTGTTACAGCCCTTTGATTAAAGGGGATAAGAGGTGTAGCTGTGCCACGCAGTGACTCTGACCCTCTGTGAGGGAGGGGATTCGCAGTCATATGTTATTTTTGTTATGAAAATCCTGGAATGTCCCTATCCTCATTTTGAAAAAAAAAAAAGGGAATAGCAGATCCTAACTGATGAGTTTATTTTGAGGTGTGAACAGCTTTCTATTGGTTATCTCATGTGTTACTTACAATAACTGGAATTTAATAAAAGGAAGGACAATGGGAGAGGAAAGTAGCCCCAGATCCATTATAAATAAATAACAAACCATAGCAGCATACATGAAGCTCCTTTAGAAGAGGAAGCAGTGTCACCGAGACCACTGTTTTGCTCAAACTCTAATAATATGCATGATCATACGCAGAATACTATGACATGAGCCCTGTGCTGCTGCTGTGTGGGAAAGGGAAAGTAAAGTGAGCTGAAGCACAGTGGCTCCTGAGGTTGTGCACCGTCACAGAAGATTGTGACCGAGTGGCTCCATGGCCAACCCAGGTAATACACTTCCTGGCTTTTGTTTAGAAAGGAGGGCTAAACGTCCATTACAATTTGATTGTAGATCTCAGCAAAAGGCATGGAGCCATTAGAGAAGTTGGCTGGTAAAGCCTGGTATACTACATATAGACTGGCCCAACTATCAGTGGTGGCCTGATTATATTACACATCAAAGGACTGATCGATTGTCTCAGCCTTTAAAGAATAATAACTAGCATATTAGATATTTTTTTTACAAATACGATTCTTTAAAAAGATAATTATTTTAAGACTGTAGTTTTGCGCACACATAAAACCCTGCTACCTTCAGTAGGTATACAGGAGCAGTTATAAATCCAAGCACAGGATAAAATGATCTGTCCTGCATTTGTCTGTTGTCCAGCTGAAGGGCCACTGGGGTACTGTGTCACAATAAAGAGTTTATAATAAGAGGGAAAAGCCTGTGACCTCAGGTGCTCTTGGTACTGTGCAGCGTTTCCACCAGTGGGACTAGTTTTCAGGATACAGGTCTTAAGCCTGCAGTGAAAAAGACAAAAGATATTGGAATAATTCTATTAAAAAAATCTCAATTAAAAATCCCGAATAGATAAAAGCTCCCAGTGGCACATTGTTGAAACAGGGCTCAATAGTAGATTTAAAAATGTGTTGCAAGAAGATAAACAGTACTGTCCTCCCTCTCAGAGGAATGGAAATTGGCTTTCAGACTCGGAAGATAAGGACAAGAGAGATAAACTTTGCTTAGCTACAGTCTGAACTCCTGCTGGTCTACCTTTTTTCCTGAACCTTCTCCTCAGGGTAAGAAGACAACTGCAGCAATTACTATGTGTGTTTTGTCAATGGAGAGTAGTTTGTCAAAACTGCAGGCTACCTGTTGCTGCTGAGCTGCTGTGACATTATAGATAAGGTTGTTGTATTTGCTATTGTATTGATATGAAGAGTAGAAGGTCTTCTTATTTTCTCTGGGTTTTTGAATTGCTAAATTCGATGGGAAGGGTGAAAAGGCACAGTAGCTGTTTATTCAGTAAACTAAGAAAGTAATCGTAGAAAGAATAATAATCGTAAGTAAAAGAGGCAAAATATAACTGTCTAAAACCAGTGTTTTTGGTTAGTATACGAGAAGCTCCCTTTGCAGGAAAAAATGTAAAGACAGCAGTAGCTTCAGACTTCACTCCAGATCAACAAAATTTAGTTTTCACTGTGTATGGGGCTTCATTTCTCATATAAAACTCCACAGGTCCATTCCCTTTGCTGTAGGTTAACATTCAGTTTATTACTGGTGAGAAAGAAGGCCACACTAAGCACTAAGAACCTTTGCTGTGTGGCTTCTTTTTAGTTCATTTTAGATTCAGTTAAAAATGTCAGCATGGCAGCTCATACAGTATTTATCTTTTATTTCTTGGACCATACAAACATTTACTCCGGGAAGAATGCAGAAAATGGTCTAAATAACAGGTTGTTGCAAAAAGAATAGCTGTACACTCTCATTAACCATTCAAAGGTGTTTTTGTTTTTAATGAATTTTAAAAGTTTTCAAATAAACCAATACTTCGGAAACCACGAGAGATAATACATCTATTTGACAATAAAAGAGCAAATTATTAATAACAATTATTTTACGTCAATAGTAGCTTTGCAAGTGTCACACAGGTTAAAAAAATAGTGTGAATAATCTCAAGGAGTCTTGTTTTTAAATTTCCATTTGTGGGATTTTTTTGGGGGAAACTCCCAATACCAAAAGACGTTTAGAATACCTTGAAAACTTCTTTTATGCAGTACTTTTTTGTCATTCTGAAGATGATGGATTTGTGGCATAACTGTGTTCTGTGTTAATGTAATAGCCCTGGCATTCTAGTGTGGTAGGTTTTTCTCAGTTTTAACAGACTAAATGAAATTACAAGTGGCAGATGACCGAATTCCAATAAATACCATGCACAGATTGACAGCTGAGTGCACTCAGCAGCAAATGCTTTTATGACATAATACTCCAGTGCCCGTAACAATGGAAATGTTCAGATATGCATTCCAGAATAGAAGATTGGAGCCTGTTTAGTAGCTTTTTAAAAACGTGAGCTTCCTGCTGGATTTTTGCAAAGGTTTTCCGTCACAGTTTTTCAGATTTTATATTATCGAGAAACATTTTTCTGCCCGTCATCACCGGCTCCTCTTTTTAGAGAAAATCCCAGCGGTGGGTTTTCTAGCCACTGCAGGTGTGGAATTAGCAGGAAGGCGGAGGAGCCATGAGGAGAAAATTGTCCTCCAGCTCTGATTTCCAGTCTCCCCCATCTAATAAGAGAGGCGTCACGTCAGCATTAACGTCTTGTGTTCCCAAGGGATTCGGAGCACCGCAAGGATTTCAGTCGACCCTTCTGTTCTTGCCTCTGCGAGACACCCACATTCCTCAGCCAAGCAGAAGAGAAACGGGATAAAGCCGGAGGAAGCCGGCTGTGGGTTCTGTCGTTGTCTTGTTACTTCTCATCAAAGATGAGCGCTCGTGCCAGAATTTATCTCGTTAGAAATCCCTGGCCTCTGCGAGAACTTGACCCCCTCAAAAATATATCGCTTCAGCTGAGTTTTTTACAGCCCCCCAGGAAATGAAGGCTGAAGCTGCAGTGCGCACGGCTGTGGCTTAAGAATTCGATGCATGTTTTCCAGTTTATAGGGGAAAGAAAAAATTGCAGTCGGTGGGGAAATGTAGAAAATCTAATGACCATCTAGCTAATTTGCCTGCGCCGTCTCTCAAGCGGCTTGATGTTTTACTGGCACTTGTTTATTGTAAGTACTAGAGCGAGCAAGTACAGAAACAATATCGTGGTGTGAGATCCTATAAAAGAAGCTGGCCACGAGGAGTGCTAGCAATAATACAGGAGAGCAATGGTTATCATCTCTCTTCAATTGTGAATTTTTGTACTGGCCTTGTTGTTTTTATTAATAATAATAATAATTGTTAGATTGCAGATTTAAAAGCCGCGAGACAGCTGGCGTCAGAGATCACATCTAAAGGAGCGTCGCTGTATGACCTGCTGGGGAAGGAAACAGAACTGAGGGTGAGTGGGAAGGAGGTGCTGGGGAGGGGCTGGCGCCTGACCCCAGGAATATGTTCTGAAAGCATTTGCAGCTCCTTTATGTTTGACGTTGCAACCGCTTCAGTGACATTAAGTAGTTGACTTTTTCCGTGTCCAGCAGAGCCTTGGAAATCTGAGCCAACAATAAGTTTTAAAAAGGGGCTGCATCGAAGCCTGCACCGAAATCAGAGCAGGCTTCCTTTGTCCAGTTAATGATTCTAAAAGCCACATTACCTTGTGCTCTATGGGTTAATTTATGCAAGAAGTGGGACCAATACCAATGCACAAAAATCTTTTTTGTGCTGTGCCATACAAATGACATTGCTGTGATAAGTTAGTTGCGAATATATTATTTCATAAAAAATACTTTGGCATCTGTATGCCTGTAATTGAACTTAAGAGTACAGTTACAAATGAGAAGAGGTCAATCATCCCATCTAGCACATGTAGAATACTAACTGTACCTGTAATATACATCTGTAAAATAATGATAAGAGTAAATTATCATGAAATCCCTCTTTAAAGACATAGAAACCATGTTAAAGGATGTCTAATTAATTCATATTACAGTAAGTAGTAAACTTTGCACATGGGTAAGTGTTACAGTTACCATAAATACATGACCTTATTTGGGGCCAGTAGTGTTTTAAAGTTTTATAGTAGTGTAATTTAAGTAATTTAATTGAGCATCTTACAGTTGCATTTTAGGCTTAATTTGAAATTCAGATTTTAATGCTATTTGAAAGAATTGTCATTGAAGGATAGAATACTAACTGTATCGATATTGTGAGTATATAAAATAAAGCAAATACAGGACTAAATTAGCCCTAAATCCCCCTTTAGAGACATGGAAATTTTTTTTAAAATAATGTTAAAGGATGTTTAATTCAAGAAGAAAGCTAACCCTAACCTTAGCTTGAGGCTTATTGACAGATACAGTATATACAGTATATATGGTTCACCTTATATAGACGCAAATACCCTCGAAATAAAGCTGACATTCTGCACTTTAACATCATAGTCATTGTTTTATTTCAAATCCAGTGTGCTGGGGTTCAGAGCCAAAACAACAAACATTGTGTCACTCTCCAAATACATATGGCCTGCACTATATATAGTACATGGGTCAATATTACAAGTAACCACACATATTTGACACTTTCTGGGATTTTAGTACTGTTTTAAATAATTGTAGTTATTTAAATAATTGAATTTCAATTTTAATTTGAACTTCTTACTGTTTAAAGTCATGTGAAGAGATTGCCATTGAAGGGCTGAGTCCTGACTGGACCTGGAGTCCATGTCTGTAACGTCTGTAATGCCTCTTCCTACCTTCCTGCAGGAAATGCGGACTGCCGCCATCGCGAGACCCCTGGAAATAAACGAGACGGAAAAGACCCTGCAAGCCGCAGTCCGGGAGGTCCTGGTGAGTGCCGAGCTCTTCCAGCGAGCTGTCCTTCTCTCCCGCTGGCTGTGAACGCTCTCCGCACCCCAGAGAGACACGACGCTAGGAGACTGGGATACCCAGTGGCATCCCAGTGAGAGATCTGCAGGCTTTCTGCAAGGACAGATCTATCACCTCTCAAAAACAAAGCAGTGTTCTATGAAGGAGCATTTCCAAAAATACAGTTTAATGCGTTGCATTTTTAAGCACGCAAAGACATACACAACCTGCATTTCACTATCAGACTAATTGTTTTAGTGCTTCTTGGCGTTTGAGAGTAAGGTGTCTTGTGCTGTGGGGATTATTTTGCAGACACAGAAGATTAATGAAGAGAGGAATGGATAAGTGATTCCGTCTCGAGATCGGGGGTGTTGAGTGCAGTTCCTGGAGAGCCTAGAATTTCCTTTTTTGTTTAGTTCTTAGCCGCGTAGGTGGTCTAATCAAATTAGATTAGATCTAATCACCACCGACGCGGCTAATTTGTCTAATTAAATTACAGTGCAAGAATTTAATGCAAAAAATATGCATGTAATAAATGTAGAATACTGTACCTTTAACAAAGGAGATGTGTTTGAGTAATCCGTTGTAAAAGACCTTAAGAAGACTTCTGTGTGTCTAACTTGGAACATTATTAGAAATAGTCAATAACCTGCTTGGGTTGGAGAAAGAAACAGGATGATCTTAGACCCCTAAAAGAATTAAGTTTTTTGACACAAACTGGGGATCAATCAGTGAACTTGAAAGGTAGTTGTTTTAAAATAATGTTGCATCTTATTATAGTCCTCTCCTTCACTGTAGTTCCTTTCAAACTGTCCTTGGTGGGTAGGCCATTTATATTTTGGCACACACACAGGTTTTATCTTAATACAATCCATTTACTGAATCAGAGGGGGCAGTTTAATTTGCAACATAATGTCTCTGCTTTCAATCTCAGTACTGGTGTCTTTGTAGAACCTAGGGGGCCTGTAACTTTAAAATGTGTCCTTGATAGAACAAAGCAGTGTTCAACAAATGGCAAACATATAAGTGTTTTAGAACAGCATAACAGAAGAGAAGCTTGTGTGCTGTTCTTTTTTATCATACAGCTATGGGTATAGCTGACGCAGACTCAAATACTGTCAGGAATTAGTATGTGTCAAAACCTTGAAGTCTTTCACATAGGAATTAGTATCAAAGTAGCAAAAGAACAGGGAGTTACTCAACAAATAGAGATCACAGCAGCAACATGTCAGGCAGATGGAACTGCGGCTTGAATTAGGATTGAGCAGAATAGACTTTGAATATGATTTTATGCAAAAGTGATTGTATTTACCTCATAGAAGCAAATAAAGAAAGATCAACCTTAAAAATTGTTTTGAATTTCCAGAGAGAACAAACAGCTTGTATTAAGTAATCACAGGGGTGTCCACAGAGTAGAATGGAATTCCTTTACAAGCACTGAGACCTGAATTTCAATTCAATTCAATTTATTTTTATATAGTGCCTTTCACAACAAGGTTGCCCCAGGGCTCTTGAATTTGTTATTGGTAGGTAGACCAACGTTTGATTTAATCAGAGTGCAAAATCGATATCCATGCTGCACAGAGAGAATCGATCGGCGTCAGCGGGAGGGGTGATTTAATAAGCCGCTGTTTTCCTGCCTTTTGATCCTGGGTGTTTCTTTTCTGACTCCTTGTCCTGCTTGTTAATGGTCCCGTGTCAGCACCAAGTCCAGAAGACCAAAGACATGCTGAACAATGTGGCCTCAGATGAGGTCAGCCTGGAGGCCAAGATAGAGAAGAAGAAGCAGGAGCTGGAGAGGAATCAGAAGCGGCTGCAGACTCTCCAGAGTGTACGGTGAGAGCCTGTCACTCACGCTGATAGATGCACTAGCACATGTTGGGAGCAGGGCTGAAGCTCATACCAGCATACTGTGAGAGACCTGTACCACAGGAACAGATACCAGTTGCATTGGTGGCCTCTTGTAATCATCCCATATTCCGGTTAGACATGATATAATCATGATCTGAAATGGATTCATTCGTTTCCATTTCTGTATTAGTTATTAAAGAAAGATGTCTGTTGCACAACAGATTTCTTTAGCTAACACAGCCTAGCAACGAGAAAGCAGGTAAAGAGAGATCTTTTTCCCGCATCATGAGCACAGTTCGTACATTAGCTTTCAGATCTTTTAACAATACTCTCTAGGCTAGTGTATATCCAATTTCCCCTCCAACCCCCCTCAGGCCAGCCTTCATGGACGAGTATGAGAAGATCGAAGAAGACCTCCAGAAACAGTATGAGGTCTACGTGGAGAAGTTCCGCAACCTGAGCTTCCTGGAGCAGCAGCTGGAAGATTACCATAGGCTGGAGCAGGAGAGGTTTGAGGTGAGGTTGAGATGGAAAGCTCCTGGGAGGACAAATCCAGAAGGGCACCTTTGCACACGTTGGCTCTGTTAATCTAGGTTGGAGGAGTGCTGAGAGGAAGATAGAATGGCACAAGGATGCTTGTGAAATGAATGAAGCAAATTGGTGAAGAAACGTCAGTCTAAGGTACCAAGGAAGAACCATCTAAGGACTGGGCTTATGCTTTTCTGTAGCAAGCACTGATGTGCTGCAGTATTAACTATTGTGATTTATTTTGCTCCCACTCCCATGTCTTCTGCGTCTTTGTAGACTCATGGCAACAGGAACATTTGAAGACATCTAAGCTTTCCAGATATGTTCAGTCCTTTGTCAGGGTAGTGGGATCCAACATATTTCAAAAGACTTTTCCATATTGGCACATAGTGATCTGTCAGTCAGATACAAAAATTTCAGATGCATCCCTCTGTTTTTGAAGGAGACTGAAAATACACTGAGGCTGATGCAGAACAAGCTGAGGGAGGAGGAGAAGAGGCTGATGAAAAGCGGAGGTAGGACACTCTCAGGATAGTACATAAACACCCCTCACACCCTTCTCACAAACTGTCATTTCGATAGTGACCCTGAAGCTACCAAAATGGTATTTTCTCTTCCTTGCTGTTTCCCAGAAGAGCTCCTGTCACTAACAGCTATTTCACTGGGGCCTGTACTCAGTCAGACTGTGGCTTGTGAAGCTGAAACATGACACGGGTTCTGTAGAGAAAAGGTCACAAGGAAAATAAAAGCTTTAAACAATTTTAAGTTATTCCAATCTAAGAAAGTACTAAATAAATGGTAATGTTAGTAAAACTTACGCTGCCTTTAAATGACAGGAAGTCCTAATTTTTTTGTAGCTTCTAAGAAGTGCATAAAGCAGAAAAAGGATTAAGTGGGTTAGCTGTAGCCCTACAAAGACTGAATCACTCTGAATGCTAGCTCTGAGGCTGACTCAGCAGACTCGACAGAATGGACTCTAGCCATCTTCCTAGTCAGCTATGACTGAAATCCAAGGACTGGCACACAATAGGAACTACACCACAGGGGGCAGGGTTAGGATTAGTCAGCCAGGGCTCTCTGTTAGCCCTCAAACTAGATTCCTGGACACCTGCAGGTTTGTGGAGATGTATTTGAGGCATGTGCCACTCATCCAATTAGAGCGATCTCTCCTGTAGGTCACTGTGGAGCCTAAAGTACAGTATGTCAAAGGGCTTGATGAGTAGGCATGTCAGAGGAGAATGCCCTTCCTCATTCACCCAGGTGTAGCTCAGGTTTCACTGCTGTGAGCCAAGGTATAAAGAGGTAATTGGTCATTCTAGATGAGAAGGATATACAGTATAATAAAAAATGATATATGCAACCTGAGTTCCTGATATCCTTAAGCTTTCAGGGAGCGTTCACATATTGATTTTGTCTCATTTACATATTACCAGTTGTACTGTCAGTATAAAAATTGCTAGGGTTATGAACATTATACAGTATGTGTAGAAAAGGCAATGGCAAATATTTGAGTGGTAAGAGCTGCTTCTACCTATGTTTGAGAATAAACATGCTTGTAAAAGCCTCTGGGATAAATATATCCCGTTTTTTCAAATCCCCAGTGAATTAGCAGAGGGGAAAACAACATAACTTTCCTGCTTATCCCTGACCTGTTTATCAATGAATGACTCACTGCTTTCAATAAGATAATGTGGATTGAAAATGTGCAGTGTGCAGATAAAAAACATACAGCATATACTGCAGTTATAGGTAGCTGTTACAGCATTTAATAATGGATGAAAACTGTTGAAATCAGATAGGCTTTGCAAACCCTTCGTCCTGTTAACACTAAACGGAGTGTGTGACGTTCCTCTATTCTGACCGTTAATGAAAATGCCATACTTTAATAAGCAGGATTTAGGTGAAGCCTATCATTGAAATTGGCGAAAGCTACTGTGAAAATGACATGGCAATTAACGGTAGTGACAGGAAAATAATGCTGTTGCGGCGACTAAAGCAACTGTATGTTGAGCATTCTGTGACATTAATTTTCTTTATGACCTGGGAGGCCATTGTGTTCAGATCTCTAGGTCTTCCCTTTATTCCGTCTAATGGACAGAAATTCTCTAGCACCTGTCAACAGACACTGCCTGATGTTCCACTGCAAAACATTCTGAGGTGAAATGGCTTGTGAGGCTTTTTCTACAGGTATTTGTCTGCTAAGTGCATGTGTGCACGTATTCCATCAGAGTAAAATGCCATTGGCATCCTGTGATTAACAATAAATGCCCTTAAGAACAACCTGTATGTTAAAACAGTCCAAGCATTTCCTACTGGGACATCAGCAGTTGGCAAATCAAAAAATGCCAGTAATGTACAAGACTAAAACTTCATCCTGTTTACCTTCTCAGGACGCCTATTAATACCCTGTTCAGACACTGCTTAGACTAGACTCTGCATGTCTGAATCTCAAAGGTCAAACAACAAAAATGGATACCTGGTACATACTCGTGCACTGAAAACGAAGTATGGGGTATTGGAAAAAATGACCACTTCTCTTTTGTAATCTTATTCTTCTTATGTTCTTACAGTAAGTACCTCTTTTCTGTGTTACAACCCAGGCAAAGATGAAGACTCGGACATTGAGATTCCAGAGGATGATGGATCAGACAGCGACATAGAGGACCGCAGACCCCCCAAGCCCCGTCTGACCAGAGACATACCCATTCCAGGTACCAAGTCTGCCATTTCCACTGTCAGCATGAATATTTTCTTCTACTCCACTGATCCTGCAAGAACAGGCTCTCTCAAGGCAAATGTTCACAATTCCTAATTGAAAATCCCTATATTTCACTTTTACATCCAAAACATCCCCATTGAAAGAGCCACTGAGCACAAAGGAACTTAAGATAAGAAACATATTAAGTTAGAACTGAAAGATTTTTATTTAAAAAGCAAACACAGAATGTTTGTTCCTTTTGCAGCAGTATTGTTATTTCAATAAGTTAACATAGTACAGTAGTATGACCTAAACGATCAGTAAAAAGGGTTTTTCAAACAGTTATTTAAATGTTGTATTTTGCTCCATAATTGCTGTTCTCATTCCTATTTTTATCATTTTTATCATTCTTAGTGTGACATGGTGCTTTCTACAGTTTTTGCTGATGGGGGACTAATTCATATCAAAGTATTATGACTTAAGCTGATTGTTAATAATCTCTTAAAATCCTGTTATTTTCTATTTTTGCTGGATTAAGTGTCTGGAAGGGGGGTTATTTTTTCTATAGCTAGTACTTTTCTCCTCCTGCATTGCAATTAGAGAGTGAGTCATGCTTCAGAAAGGGCACAATTTCATTCAGTGGAAAAAGAAAATGCATTCATAAAACAACCGTCGTCATCCTAGCAAAACGTGACTTTCAAACTCCATTGCAGTTACCTTGACAAAGAAATGTAAAAGGAAAGAGGAGAGGGCTGTTAAAATGTGCTGTCGGCTTTAGAAGCACCTCTTACTAATACTAATAGTGCTGGTTGTAAACCCCACAGGCAGAGCTGGAGCTCGGATCCTGGGGACGATGCAAGGAGGAGACAGCGAAGACGAGGTGAGAGTGACCATAACTAATTTGATCCCTCAGAAAACATGTTCAGCCCTGTACACCAGGTGTAACTAATTTGAGTCCTGAGCTGCGATCAGCCGGCTGTAACTAGGAGTTCCCAAGCCAGCAGCCTGCGTTTGGCTGAGAACCACTGTGGCAGGCTGGGTACCTGCCTGGATATTTATCATGGGAGCTTGCTGGGACGTCAGCGAGAGGTCCTCTGTTCCTCCAACCATTACACACTCCTCTGTGAAGCGCTGTGAAGCTCCCTAACTAGATGGGCGTGTCAGAGGAGCTCATACACATGCCCTCGTTTTCCTCATCTAGTGTGCAGGGGTAGAAGAGGCCGGCCAAGTTCATTACCAGTGTTTCAGTTCCAAATGAAGCAGATATGAAATAGAAAAGAGCTGTAATTCCAGATTTTTTAAAAAAATGTCCTGTACAGATCTCCACTGAGCCACAGTGGTAAAAACATTTAGAATACTGTCCTTTAGCATAACTGCAGAGACTAAAAAGAATTTGAGATTTTGCTTTTCTACCATACTAGAGTACTTAACCTTAGGACCCTGAATTAAGTATGTTATCTTTGAAGAAGCAGGGATTTCTACGGGCTTAGATAATCAGCATTTTCCGAGAGAGGTTTGAGGCAATGCATGCTGTATGCCTATCAGCTATGATAATGACCTCAAATTCCCTTTCCATACTGTAAGTCAGGTTTTCCTGCTAAAGAAATCAGTTTAGGTATTTGTCTTAGAAACAAGTGGATATTTATCATGTAAATCCTTTTTTGAATGCCTCAGCCAGACAAAAATACATGTATTCTTGCCGTTCAAGTAAAAAAAAATAACTTGGACCTATTGAAACTGGTACAAAGAAGCACTCCAGAAGCACGCCTCTAGCATTAACAAGGTTAATTGGGAAATTCACCTGTTTCGTCTGAAGGCAAGAATGTGTCAATGCTTCAAAGGGGTAAGCTGATATTTCTAACAGGTGATATCACTCTTCACAAACGTATGAAAAGAAAACAAAAGCCTGGTTATGCACCAGATCTGTTCCATTCTTACGATCAACTCCTGTCATCCTCATCTCTCCTGTTCCTTCCTTTTGCACTCAACCTTTTTTCCTCTCTTTCTGCACCTCGGATTTAAAAGCACAAACTGGCTGCAGTCAGTGTCATTCCACACACTTCCACACGGAAAAAAAGAAAGGTTGGTTTTCAGCTACAGGTCCGAGCTTCTAAAGGGCTTCAGTTTGTTCTGATTACTGAAGTCTTCTCCAGTTGTAGTGGAGATACGTTACCTGTCCTCTACAAGGAATAGTGCATCTACTGGCTTCAGGGATTCTGGTTAGCACAATTCCAACTTAACTGATCTTAAAAATGTGTCCCCCTTCTTTAATGTGACTTTCACTCCAGTTTCAAGATTTACTGTACCTCTTCACTGTTTTTGTTATACAGTCTATGTACAGTCTTCATTAGTAATGATCCTAACCGAAGGCGAAGACTCAACATATTTAAAATTCAAGGAGCAAAAATTGCAAAGTTCTCAGATCTTTCTTCTTAAGTGCATTTGTAAATCTTATGCAGGAAAAAATACTTTATGTAACCAGTTTTTTTTCATGAAACAGCTTTTACATTGTAAGGTTAGCATTTTTCCCCCTAGAACAAGAAAACATTTGAAATTATAAATATTAAAATTTAACAAGCAAGTCATGTTTTCAGACTTGATTTTTTCTGAATCTTGGAAAAATGTAGCTCATGCCAGCAGCACAAGGCTGTATGATGTTCCCATGTCTGTGATGACAAAAGGCTACAGTGAGAGAGCTTTCACATCTGCCTTTTCTCCTCAGAAAGACTGATGCATAATTTGAAAGCACATTAGAGAAAAATAACATGTAAACCTTCTTTAGAGTAGTCTGTTTTTAGACATCAGTATGTGGCGAGTGCGTAGCTTGTCCAGTTGTAGATTGCTGTGTATGGCAATCTGTCTGTCTATACCTGTGTGATTGTATTGTCTATAGACCAGTCTGTACCTGTGTTATTATATTGTCTATCGGTCTGGAACTGACTGGGGAATAACAGATTGCTGACACAGAACAACAGAAAGGGCATGAATGAGAGTAGCCCCTTAATTTTGTACATTTCATGTCATGCCCATGTACAGTAGTTCTGTATTGCCTGTAGTGGGAACAACTCCCCAGGGAAAGGGACAATTCCATTGCCAGTCAAGCCACACAGCTTTGGAAAGTTGGAGGAAACCAGCTCGGCTGGAAAAAGCTCTGTGAGCAAGGGGGTGTGAACATTCAAACTACACAAAGATACCCAAGCTGGAATCAAACACAGGGGCAGTTAGATAGTGCTACTAGGGAGAGACGGTGAGACTGTGCCCTTCCTGTTACCTGCAAAAAGAGCTCCCCCTTGCTCTACATAAAGGAGAAGGTCTCCTTCATGCAGTGTTTTTTTGAAAAGGTAGTCATCTGGAAATCAGACCAGTATCAGCACACACTGGAGATTTCTCCCCAGTGCTCTGCAAATGGGAAATCTTTTTCAAGCTAGAGAATAGTCCTATACACTAATGACCATGTTTTTTAGAATAATTAGCCTCTGGGGTATATCAGTAGGCTTAAATTTGTACTCTCTATATTTTAGTCTTCTTGCAGTGGTAGTTTTGTTTCAAATTATTTTCACAGCAGTATAAAGCAATCTAATTAATACATGCTTGCTCCACATACTCTAAATTTAATTATGTAGGTTTTATTTTTACATTATTGCAAATTAAGCTTGCAAGTACTATTAAACCAAATAGTGGACTGGAAGTTATTATAGGAACAAAAGCTAAAGCTGAATGAAAATCCCTGGGGAAGGACACATTTCACACCACACTGGATTGCTGCTTTTCTCCTGTTGCCTCACCAAGATTGACAGTATTCGTGCCGTTGTTTTCATTGTGTTATCAATACAATGCATACATTTACATCTTGAAACAGGTTTGCTTACAAAGAGCAGAAATAGTTTCTCCTATTATGAAAAAATTAAGATGCACCCTTTTGCCACAATTAAACCCCCCCCCCCCCCCCCCCCCTCTATTTGCACTCTGTAATAATCAAGTTCTGCAGCAAACCGTAAAACAATGCTGCATACACAGGAATGCTATTGAAGGACTGGATGCTACCATTTCTGATACAGTGGAAGAAATAGGATAGATTCCACAAGGGATTTTCAATCATGGGGCTTAGTTGAGCAGGATTTCCTGAGAAGGGCTTTTTCAGCAAGTAAAGGTTGAATGCCCTTGATCTAAATCCTAAATAATAGAATTTTCTCCACTGTATTAACATTAGATGCAGTACTCCGTAACAGTGTTCACAGACGAGACTTTCTTTGGAAGATGTGATGAAATGATTTTTTCAGTGTCAGACCTGTGATCTCTCAGGAGCTTTAGGCTTCACATACCCTTGTCACGCCTGCATTGCTGGTCCAGGCCTTATTGCAAAGTATGAAGTGTAAACTTTGTGTGTTATTGTGAAAGCACAATTTACCCTGTGTCCCTGCTACTTCATGTTTCTTACTGTATATTTAGCGAACTGCGATAGCACAGTGCCACCATCTGGTCAATAGTAATTACAACAAAGGTTTTGGATTCATAAAACTCCTTGCAAAACCTGTTTGACACAGACATTAAGACAGAACCTGTTTCAATTTATAAAGATGCTGCTTTTAAAAATACTTTTGTAATGGACATTTTAGCATACGGTTACATCTCTGATTATGTGACCGTGGGTTATTGGTCTCTGAATCCACATCAAGCTGCTTTTTGAAAGTTCCCGGTGCACCTCCTACCACAATAAGGCTGGGTAGTGTGGAAATCTTTGTGTAGTCTGTAAAGGATGGTCCGTGCTGTACCTCAGTGCTGCTGGTCTGATCCGTGCTTTCTTGATGGCTTGCCAGGATGACTCTGAAGACAGCGAGATCGATGTGGATGACGACGAGGAGGAGGAGGAGGAGGAAGAGAACGAGGACCTCGATGACGATAATGACAGCTTAGCGGCCCCCCCACCCAAACCCTCACACCCGCCTCGTGGGGCCCGCAGGGCGGAGCTGCTGGAAGAGAGCGACAACGATTTCTGAGCCTTGGAGTGCACCTCGATACCTTGCCCCCACTTCAGGAACTTTCTCAAGCAAAAGTTGACCAACCATGATCCCGGAGATAGGTAGTCTGTAAGCTTTACAGGTCTCCTTCATCCCTATTCACCTGAAATGGATACACATTACAATTGAACAGGCAACTCGTGGAGAACATAACATTTAGATTAACTACTATTAATACTCTAAATTATTTTACTTGCATATCATGATAACTTAATGATGTCATTTCACTTGGTCACGTTTACAAAATCTGCATTCTGGGGGGGGGGATTTTAAAAATGTAAATTTTCATCTGGCATTTCAGTTTTGCTGAAAAGTACCAAATGTGTCATGAGACATTCACATGACTGTCCATCCAGTGGACAAGCAAACATTAGACAACACTATGTGTTATGTGTAGTGATTGGCACTCTGCTGTTGTCTCTTTTTTATTGAATGTGTATATCATTCTAAATAGACATATTGGTTGTGTGTGCACTAAAGGTCAGGAGGCCATATCTTATGACAAATGTGTTCCTTTCGGGTACGTGCCTATATTTGTTAGGGCTTTGTTCTTTTTGCCATCACACAATAAACCTAATTGATTCAAGCTTTTTTGAAGTTACATCTACCACCACAATCCATTCCCTGTAAAATGCAATATCGTTTTTAAGGTGAGAGGTGTATATAATTAATACATTAAACAGTACGTTATAGAAAAGCAGGACAGTGAATAATAAAAGGTCAGAATCATCATAGAATTCCATCAGTCACATAATAGAGAAACATGATTCTAGGCACCTTTATAGGTGTAAAAGTTGAACAAACAGCTATGGAAAACTAAGAAAAGCAAGGCTCTTTGCTCAGAAACACTATAGAACATTGAATCCATTGTTCCAGAGCTTGAAAGAATTAGTATTTCAACAACAGGAGTTGTTGAGCAACAATGCTTGCCTACGATTGGTGAGGAGTAAGAGTTTTTACATGAGTTTGAGCTGAATATTATTTCCATAAGCAAAGCTTGTCTGCTTTTTGTATCTACGGCTGCTTGTACTGAGCAGCTTTTTAGTTATTCTTACTAGCTGGTGCAGTTTCCATTCTCTTCCCCGTTATTTTAAAAAGCGACTTGGACCAATTAAAAGTTGACCCACATTTAACTTTTTCCATGGTCTGAGAAGTTTATTTCGGTGTGAACTGCTACTGAGAGCATGTTAAAAATCGGGGCCTAATCGCTTCTCCACAGCTCCCTGGGGACACTGGAGAACTGAATTGTCAGGCTCTGTGTAAAGGGATTTTTTTCTTTTTTTATTTGTCATTAAAATAAAGATACATTTTTTTACAGTGCAATTTCCTCTGCTTATGTTTTTGATGAAAGGGTGTCTTTTGGGATGTAACAGACCAAAGTAAATAACAGAATAATTAAATATTTATTCAAAACACATTGCACACATTTGATCTAAAACAGAATATTTACAAAGACAGACATTCTGAAAGTGAATACAGAACCAAGATACACAAGTATCTAGTCTGTCTAGCAAACTGGACTGCACTGCACTGTCAGCAGCTGTGCTCAAATTGATACAAACACACTAATTGCCTTTTCCAAGAGAACACAAATGCTGCAAAATCAAACTGTTGAAGTTCATTTTGCAATTAAAGTCATTTCCCCGCACAAAAGCATGTCATTTTAGAAAGAGAAATGAGTGGAGTTTTTTTCCTTTTGTCTGTCATAACATTTAAATAAAATAAATATTTAATCACAACCATAGATAAAAAAATGGGGGAAAAAAACACAATATGATCCCTAAAACACCAACCCTGTCACACACTGGCTAGCAGAAAAAAGAGTAAGGAAACAGCCAGCCTGTCTCACTGCTAAATGAATTCCTAAGCAATTCATAACTGCCACCATAATAAACAGTGCTGGCTTAGCTTCGTATGTCTGTCCTTTAAGCAGTATATTTTTTTTACAATTAGGAATGTCCCATGCTGTGTTTTTAGAAAAATAGATTGAATAATGTGTGGGGGAGACATTTCTGTTGTCCCACTGGCCTTCTGCAGCTCAGTGCCCTATGTGGTTCTGCTGAGTGTGTTTCTGGTTTCGGGTCAGGCAGCTGTCTCTTTCAGTGGTAGTCTCCCCTGTCCATGCATAGGAGCAACCATGCACTTGAATTCCCAACCACCAGCTTAACTCTTCTAATTACTGACTTCTCTGGTTCTGGCTCAGGGTTATAGCAGTTGCTATGAAGCCAAGGTTGGACAATGACCTCCTTTCTCACTTTATCAAGTCCCACTGAGCTGAGCGAGGTCCAGCAGCATAGGTAGCTGGCAGCAGGCAGCACAGCCTGGCCACACACCTGCTAGCTGGCTTCAGGCTCCTCCTGGGTTTCATGCACAGTCGAGCCACTATCAGAGTCATCTACATGGCAAAATGCCAGCCCACAGACACTGGGGATTATTACTGTCTTCTGAAAACAGACAGCCAGTGTCATTGCAAGAGGCTCATAAGAGACCAAATACCCTTTGAAATGGATATCAAGTTTGGTAGACTCTACATTTACAGTACTAATTAAAGAAGTGGAACAACAGGAAACATCTTGGTACAACTAACTTAAAATCCTGGGGTATGCCACTGGGCATTCTCTGCTTTAAAAAAATCACTCCTCCCAAAGGCATCTTCAATACACATTGGTAAAATCACGCTAAAAGCATGAAAAAAAAAACAGAGGAACAGTATAATGATGTAAACTAGGGTAAATAACAGCAAAGGTCAAACTTTGTAGGACCAACAAACAGCTACTTTTTTTTTTCTAAAGGATGTTGTTATCACTTGCTCCTCAGAGCAGTTCATAGGTCCATGTGCTAAAGTGGTAGACTGGGCAAAGCTGAGCACTCATCCACATGTATTCACCAAGAGAGGCTTTGCAGTGCGCATTTTGGCATAACCTCTTAACTGCAAATACCACCTGCTTTCCCGGTGTGACTGCTGTTGATGGAGTCTGCTAGCAGAATCGGTGTGTTACTCTGTACCCATATAGTGGTAGGAGCTGTGAACTCCTGCTGAATTCACATGCTAAACTCTAACCTTCACGCTTGCTTGAGCACAGACGCTTCTCCCTCCCATCTTCTGTACTAAACTCCTGACTGGGACAGAATCTTTATACTAAATTCCCTGATAAGAGAAGTTTTAACTGCTTTCTGAGTCCTGGAGTTTCTTGAGAAAGATACCTCAAAGACGGGGGGGTTGAAGAGACAAGTGTATATAAACTGTGGAGAGCAATATTACAAAGACATCAGATTTTTCTTACTTTAGGCCTAAAGGGCTGATCTTTAGCTGTGAAGGACAAAGGCCAAAAAGCCAATAGCCTTATTTCCAAATCTCATCAATCAGCAGTTTGTGAACGGATTGGCTTCAGCAGTGACTGAAGTTGCTGTCACTCAACTTGTGCCAGTGTCCATTCTCTCAGGCACGAAAGTGCTGCTTTAATACCTGAGAAGAATTCAGCTTTCACGTTTTACAATTAAGGACCAGGTTTGCAATGCGAGATGAAGAAAAAGCAGCTAGGTTTCAGATCTGAACTGGTAGGCTGTGGGTTCAAATCCCAGATGAGACACCCCTGAGGTATACTTCAACAAGAAATGTCAGCCAAAATTGCTCCCGTACCATAACCAGGTGTAAAAAACAGAATGTAAATATAAGTCACTTTGGATAAAGGCATCAGCCCAAAAAAAATTAATGACAGTAAAGATTGTGTTGCTACTATAAGCAGTTTGTTTGTCTGTGTACCCATGTTTGATCTCTTGTGAATTGTGTTTGATCTCTTTTTCATCCTAATTCTTCAAAGCATCGCTGAAATAACTGCAGCTGCTTTACCCACGACACACAGCACGTTTCCTCCAAAAGAAACCAGCTTTTCAAGATACGTCTTTCAACTGGAGTCAACAGCTACACCAGAGAGCCAACAAGACCCTTGAACGACTTGGTTACGATTTGCTATTTCAATGGAATTCGTCTCCTCTTTGAGTAGAAACATGTGAAAGGAATTTGGATGTGGGAAGGCATTTTCTTTCACTTCAAGAATGCAAACCTTGACGTTAGATTCCCAGCCCACTCCCACCTCCAACCACACACAAACAGGTGCCTTTGAGTTCCAAGTCCAGTGAGTAACAGGACATTATTCTGAGATCCGTCATCTGTGTGGATTTCAAGGTTCAGGGTCGCAGTCATCTCTTTATGGAGGGGTCCTTTTATGGCTCACAGTGCAGCCAGAACACCTTCCAAGCTCATTTTTGTGCAGACCCAAGCTGAAAGGTGGTAGGATTTGCTCAGGATGCAGTTGGCAAATGTCCTGAGGGCACCCTTTTAGTTCCTGTGTACCTCGTGAAAAATGGATCTCCCTTCACACTCATCTTCACACACTTCATTGTAACGTCCCGAAGTCTTTTTGCGTTTGTGATACTGCACGTGAGGATTTGTATTAGTTGCGTTCATGCTGTGATGGTACTCCACTGTAAGCTAATTAAAAAGGTCATTTCAGGAAACTCACTGAAAGGAGGGCCTGACAGGTCCGTTACCTCAGGCGGGTGAACACCTAGAACAACACAGCTTAGCTGCCTTTAAAACTGGATTAATATCTTCATCCCAATATGGGAGAACCAGAGGCCAGAAGCTTCAGTCAAGGGCAAACAAGAGAGCTTGTTGACCAGCCAGGATCAGATCTCCACCACACAGTCAGGAGACTTGGATTTGATGGCATCAGAAATGACCTTTGCTCCCGATTCACCTATGCGGTTCCCCTGCAGGCTGTAACAAAGAAAGGATGGCATTACTATTTAATTTTCTGCTTGAGCCGTGCCTTTCTGTCGAGAAGAAGCACACACACCACCAAAGGAAACAATTCAGTTTTCAATGAGACTGCAGTGCTGTTGACATTACTTAAATGAGAAAGCACAGATCATTTGTAACCAGGGTGTTACTTTTGCTGCCGTATTTCTATGGGTTTTTCTCTGAATGATTGGCACTGGCTCTGTGCACATGTGTTCAGGCACAGTACCAACAACCCTGTTCCTCCGATCCAGTCCTGACACTTACTTGATGTGGGTGAGCTTGTGGTTTCCAGTGAGGGCTGTGGCTATAAAAATAGCCCCGTCCATTCCCAGAGAGTTCTCCTGCAGACTGTGGACACAAGCGCAGGATTAGTATGTGTGTGTTTGTCCCCGCTGCTATGCTTTTTTAAAAGAATAACCACAGGTAATTCCGTTTAAAAGTGGGCAATGAGAACCATTCCGTGGTGAAATGTGCTTACGGAATGAAGCCAGATTGAGACAGAACAGGCGTCGGGGCTTGAGGGAGCTTACTTTAAAATCCGGAGGCTGGTATTGATTTTCAGAGCGTTGGACAGTGCCTTGGCTCCTTCCATCCCAATCGAGTTCCCTCGCAGGCTGGACAGAATAGGGAAAGAGTGGACATTACTGTATGTCATTTAACCAGCTGAAAGAATGAGCAAGATGGACAGGTAGCGTCCAGAAGTTAAACTGTATATACAGTATATATACTGTAGTACAGTCAGTCTACGGAAGCATCAGGCAGATCTAGGACAGCACCTTATCACTCATCTCCTTTCAGTTTTCATTGCGTTCAAGCCCTCAAGCACAGTACCTACGTCACCTCATTATCTGACGGAAACGTAATAGTGTTGTGTGGCTCTGAAAACCCCTGAGAAATAAAAAGCTTTAAAAAAAAACCCCTGAGAAATAAAAAGCTTTAAAAAAAAAACACTTGAAGAGTGAATAACACATGTCCAGCTGGGACAAGAATCAAATCAATTACGATAAGCCCAATTATCATAAGCTCCACAGGAACCCCTTTTAACTCCACCAATCTAAAATTGAATTATCTCAACTGTGAAGCACATTAACATTTAAGTGTGAAGGACATTATATATGCTTTGCGGGTGTCTGGAATGAGTTATCCAGGCATACTGCTGAAGTGGATTCTGTGGGTTTCCTCACAGAAATGGCTGGATGATGAATAAACTACTAATGACTACAGCAAGAAAAAATTAGGGCTTCTGTGGTTTGTAGCCTTTCTACTGGCCTTTGGGGTGGAAGCTAAAACTTTTAATGACGAAAGAGCCTTTAAATGGTAAAGAACGAAAGCAAGAAACAAACATTTAAGTTTTTTTTTTATATGTAGGAATTGTTCTTTTTTCCCCCAGCTTCTGAAAACTTAATTCCGTAAAATTTAACATCTAAGAAATGGAAAAGAAATGTCTTATGTACTGTGCAGGAAATCCTTCTGCCCGCAGAACACTGTGATTGTATTGATGGAATTCTCTTTCCATTATACTGCCTGATGCTATATTAACAGTCAGGCGAGGAAGATCATTCTGGCAAAGGTGGTGAATGGAGAAAGAAATTTGACCTGTTCAGAAAAAAAAAATTAATACATTACAACCACAAGCCACTAATAGCTTCTAAATACAGCCTGGCAACCAACAGTCTGGTTATAGCCAGTTCATGCTTATCATGGTTACAAGACTACTGTCCCTGCACAGAGCTGAGGTGTTTAAATGGAGACCAAGGGCATGTTCTGGGAGTTTCTGAGCTTTAAATGTCAAACTGTATGTCTTGTGAAACTACAATGCCCAAAAACATCATGACTGCAAGGGGCAATTTTGAAGCAGTATTAACAAAATATCGAAGAACACCCTGTCTCTGTAATTACAATCAAGCCTGTCGCTCCTCAGAGATGGCAGCAGAATACTTGGCATCACTTTGGGTTGGGCTGCCTCAGTGACTTATACACACGTCAAGCCCTGTCAGCATGGCATACAAACTGCAGCGTGATGGCAGCAGGCCAGGAAGTCCCCAGGAATACCACGTAACCATGGGGACAAGAGAAACACACTACAACACGCTACACACAACCACAGCCGTGCTGGCAGTTACTGGTTACCACCAGGATGGAGATTTCAGCCTGGTGTTTCTTCTTTTAGCTTTTCGATTTAACATGAGAAACACAAGTGCGAAAATCAAGAAAACCAAGAATGAAAACGTGTATTCATGTTTTTGCTACAGCGCTGGAAAATATGATCTGAAACTTCTTCATATCTGACATCAAACATTGTCCAAGCTGACCGGGGGCTGGTATGGCTTGTGAAGACCTCCTGGGAGCACAGCGCTGTGCCTCTGCATGAGGCCGCACAGTGCTCCAGTGCTGGAGGAGACACAATGCGGATCTCCAGCACAGCCTTCGCACAGTTCAGACCACAGGGGACGTGACGCACTGCGCCGCTGCCCTTCTCCCGACTCCAGGCCTCCAGACATTCGTGTGTTTCACACCCAACACAGTACAAAAGCCCACGTCCGGCATGACCTTTAAGAACAGTCATTTGAGCTTTTTCCATGGGTCACTTGTTTGACCTTTGCGGTGTGAGACCTGTGGATGGATGGGCTTAGCTGATGGAGAAAACCTGCAGCCCTCACCCACCTTCTGAGTAAAGCAGAGCGAGAGAGACGGGGGGCGGGGGGGGGCACGATAGGTACTTACTCCAGCGTGCGCAGAGTCTGGTTGACTTTCAGGGTGTCTGCTAGGGCGATGGCACCAGCTTTGCCAACTGACACTCCCTGCAGACTTGGAACACAGACAGCCAGATCAGCAAGAGCTTCTACAATCGATCAATTCTCACTTTCAGCGGTAAAATCTTTTTATCATCAGCCTTTCCCATTGATTACCAGTCACATATTCAGTCGAAAGCCTTTGGTGCGATTCTAGGTCATCTTTTCCGCATTGCGCTATTCCTGACCATGCCAACTTCAGCAATCCCATGTGAACAGATTGAAACAAAGTTGAATTGGGAGGAAACAAGGTGGGATAAGTCTGGTGTTTGCCTAGAATGGTCTACCAATGGACTGTAATAGGTCTTTAAAGAGTTGACATTAGCTTATACAGTATAAAATACCTAATTCATTGTTATTTCATTTTTCATTGCTTGAACCCCAGCAAGGTTTTTAAAAATCAGGCTTTGCACCTCCTGCACTTAGCATTTGGTTCTGAGAACCTTGTCCTCCTGGCTGCTGTTTGTGTGATGTCACTTTTCTGCCAACTGTGATGGATGAGAAAGTGCCTCCATTTCCACAAGAAGCTGCAGTCGCCAGTTCATTAGCTTTGAGAAGGCCACTGCTGCTTCAAATGCAAGCTGATATCTTGAAAGGGGTAACAAGGTCAGTATTAGGGAGACCATTTGGAAGCAACTGCAAATTAAGTAGTTCATGGGGGGGTAGGTGCGTCAGCATGCGTAGTCTGCAAAGGAACAGCCGAAATGTTGTGTTTTCTCTCTTCTCTTTTCAGCAAGGAATAAACTGAAAATTAAGCTGACTTCCACCTGTGATGTTCCTACTAGCCCTGGATGAATGAGGTGTTTCCTTTGAACAGCCAACAGGAGATGCAACATTAATTAATTAATTGCACTGCAGGCTCACAGGCCATTGCAAGCCACAAGGAGTCGCTGTTGTGTGACAAGCTGGCAGAATTCAACCCGATCCCCGTATAGCTGGGGGCCTGTACTGGAAGGGCTCCTGGACCTTAATTGCTCCAAATAGGCGCTGCTACTGCTTGAGCCACTTGGGATTGCACTGTGCTATTGTGGCATCGCTGGACGGACAGGGCAGATTGATCCAGGGCGAGAATGAACACTTACTAGAGGGAGGTGAGAGCCGTGTTGGTCTTCAGGGCCCCAGCTAGCGCGACCATGCCGTCGTCTCCAATGGCGTTTTCCTGCAGGCTGTGGAGACGCACAGAACACATAGAGAGAAGAGGCACTGCGTCAATGACAGAAGACCAGATTCAGAAAGCTGTATTCCCCCCCCCTCCACTGGATGAAGATTTCAAACTGCCAATATCTCAGTGGCTGACCTGCAGCAGATATCGATGGGTGTTGTTCTGGTTAATAAACATGGCCACATGAATGGTCATAATAAATAAAGAAAAATATGGCCACTTTAAAACGACACAAGTCAGTGTAAATGTTCTTCCGAGTTTCATTAAGAAACACAAGATGACGATATTGTTTGATTTCCTCTCCGGTGATCACGCTGTAAAAGGAAATAACTGGTTTGCTGTTTAAGTTTAATTGATTTTAATTAAAAGCAGCTGAGCAAATCGCAATTGAATCAGTCCAGAACAAAAGCAGCGCTCATCCGTGCTGGAAAGCAAGGAGGACCCCGAGCTAGCCCTAATCCAACAGCAGCGCAACGCAAGGGCGGGAAGACCTACTCCAGACACTGCAGGGTGCTGTTCGACTGTAGTGCTTGAGCCAGGGCCTTGGCAGCTTTGGATTTGATGAAATTCCACTGGAGGCTGGAAAACAAGGCCAACAGAAACAGCTGGGTTACGACAACCGAGGCCCATCAGATCCAACAACCCCCCTGTAAGTGTCACTGCTTCCACACAATCAACATCACTGGGGTGTGGGATTCAATTCCGATTAGGGTAATAGATTAAGATTGGGTCTAGTGCTGTAAGCAATTGGGTAGTTGTGACTGGGATTGGAGTTAATGGCTCAAGACATTCTAGGTGCAGCTTACACCATACATAAATTATAATTTCTTTTATGTATTTTTCTCTATATCCATTCATTGTTATTTTATTTCCTGGTCACCAGGGCATCTATAAATTACTGCAGTACCGTGTTACAGTCCAGGCACGTCCACTTAAATCAGTTTGAGGCTACTAGAATCAACTGGACATGCTCTTGGAAAGAACTTGCTCATGATCTTTTTACTCATTGTGCAAAATGGAACCATTTGGGACCTTTAAGAATGGAAACATTGCAACAAAATCTGCAAAAAGATCAATTGATGAATTACAAACAGGTATCCTTTGACTGGACCTGTTTAAGTCAAAGACTCAATTAAACGGATCTTTGCCAGCTGCAAGCCAAGAGTGATGAGGATTCTCCAAAGGGCAAACACAATTTGCAGAGTTACCAGGGCAGGGTGGGCAACCTGCCTTTGTGGCCTTGGGGAAAACACCCACTCCTGCAAATGTGCATGGCGGCCTCAAGCCTGCAGTGACATCGATGAGAGACTCACTGCTCCTCCAATTTGAACTAACTCTCCTGTAAGACTCTATGGAGCTCGCAGACAATTGCAGAAAAAATAACTCTGACATGTGAGCACATTAGAAGGGTAAGGCATGTCCGCTGCTCTTAATTCTCCCCAAGTCTGGATGACAGCTGTAGTCACAAGCTGAGTTGAGTCATTGCCGATTTCAAATTGAGTGGAGATATCATAAAAAAATAATTGTCAATTCCTAATTGTATGTAACGCTAATTGAATTAACAAAAAAACAATACAATGTTTTGTGCATAGTTTTGTCTCTACGGTAACTGTAAACCACACTATCAAAGAAGCAGAAGCCACAGGAAATGTCAGGCTAAATTGTGAGACATCCTTTGACAAACCTCTGGCTCAGCTCAGAAAGTGTGCAACCTTTCTGCTTTCACCTTCACCTGGATCAGCACCTCTTCCTTTTATAGTCTTTTGAGGCACTATAGTTCTGTAGTGGAATACGAAAAATTGTGAAGAGAGACCTTTTAGTGATCGTTTGTTCCAGCAAAGAAAATTATGACAAACAACTAGAAATAAAAAGAAGTTTAAGATGTACAGTAGCTCTATTTAATTTTCAGCTACTGTTGTGGTTGCTAAACGGCAGCCAGGACTTAACTCCCACACTAAATTCATTAACACTGGATTAAATCGTTACCAGCCCACATGCCACACGTATTTTCCAGACCTGATGCTTGTTGTTTATATTAGGCAGATGTATGGGGGCTTTAACAAACATAAGGCCAGAGCCAAGTAACGCACTTGGAATTTGTGTGTCATGATTTTGATTTCATCCCTCCCTAGGGCTGCTGAGTTCTCAGATGTATCAACAGAATATCATTCAGTATTCATTTTAGATTTTTAAGATACTAATGTGATGCCACGGGGGTAGTTGTCTCCACATTGGGCATGGTCAGGCTCCCATTCACCCCTTCACGCTCCTTTAGGATCCTTTTCTCATAAAGCTCCGTTTCTTCTGTCAGTCTCCTCGCAAACGGACCTTTTCACTTTTTTCCTCGCAGGCTATTCTTCTCACAATCCCCTCCAGGATTGTCGTTCTTCTCCACCCCCTCACAGGGTTACTACAGCAGCTAATCTGTTCACTTATACACGGTAGGACGCTCTTCTAACATTGCCCAGACTGGTAGCGTCTCACACCCGCCACTGTCGTCCTTCAGCTCGGCTCTCTCACAGTAGACCCTCCGCATTCGTCCTCTCACCACTGCAGCCACAGTAAGACTGAGGTCCTGCTGGATCTTTCCCTTCATGAAGTATTCAGGCTAGTTTTAAACCACTCCTACATTCCTACGCCTGCCGTTATTTCCACTTATTCATGTCAGGTGTGGTTTCCACGGCAACACGTCACCCTTAATCTGGGGCTCTGCCCCCCACACCAGACACTCCCTGCATTGCACCACATAGTAATATTTTTCTTAATGTATCTCCATCCTATATGGAATTGCTCATTGTTTCCTCACAGCTAGATGAGCTCCCCCGCCTACCCATCAGGCCATTCATCACTGACACGCTGCGAGCTTCACAGAGTTGGACAGGCGAGTTAGCACTCATTGGAGGAGCTTCATGCCTCTCAGTGACATCACTGCAGGCTTGCATTCACCCAGGAAGGCAAAGGAGATACTGTTTTGTAGAAAGCAGACAATGCTCAATGTCAAATAATCCCAACCCTATCCATGAACAGAGGGTCAGCAAATTGCATTCATGTTGGAAATCATACTCAGCTTAAACTCAACTCATTACACCATTTTTCCTTTGCGCACATCCCCAAGGGCCACAGGGGTCTACAAATTATCATGTATTACCTATGCCTAAAAGAGATGGCTATTTCTAGTCTAGAACAGAGAAGACCATGCATTGCAAAACATGCAAAACCATTGACAAAATCAACCTGATTACCTACTTACAGAATCAACAGTGCTACATGAACCAGAGGTCAAAAGGGGAAATTACAGGGAAGCTTTAAAACAAAGAAACTAAGATGAAGTGCACAATAAGACCAAGAACAGGAAGTCAACTTTTACACACAGGCTTGTCTCGGTGTGGAACAAGCTAACCAGTGAAATTGCCAAGGCCGATACACTCACTTCTTGCAGAAACAGCTGTTCGAGTTCCTCAGCTCAATGTGAGTTTTTGGTAGTGGTTGGTTCTAATTATGTCATCCAGCTACAGTAATACTGGGCAGATTCAATGTCCTTCACAGGTGCTAGGTATGGCCATCACGAGAGTTAGGATATGATGGCCAGTCACAACACACATGATGTGGGGAACCCCTCCAGGGCCTGTGGCTCACTTTCTTCATCGGGGTACTTACTGCAAGGAGGTTAAGGCACGGTTCCCCTTAATGGCTCCTGCAATGGCTTTGGCACCCTCATCATGCAGGAGATTCGCCGTCAGACTAAGAAGACGGAGAGAGAGAGGGTAAGATAGACACCCACAGCATAGACGCCCACTTGAATCTCCCGGTGCCCTCCTTCTTCCTGCTTTAGAATTGCATTGCCAACAATCGCTTTCAGATTTATATCTGCAAAAAACCAACAGCAGCTTCATCTTCATCTGCGCATGAGGTCCTCGTTAAGCTCCACAGCTGAGACTGAAACACAACCAGCTGAAGGCCAGGAGGAAATGTTGCGCTTGATTTTCCCAAGACCTGACCGAGCAGCTGCTGAAATCATACATTTCCATCCTTCCCCTGTGTAAAACCAGCTATGAGATATGCAAATTAGAAGCTAATTATGTGCTGAGTATCTTCTGTTTTAGTTAAGGTGATAGTCAACAGCAGACAAAGCCCGGAAGCTTGAATCAACTTCTGAAATGAAATAAGTTACACCTTACTGGTAACTGAGTAGTAAATGAATTAACCAAGCAAGTAGGAATGGCTATGGAGCCAGCTGCAGTGAACGTGCAAACTCACTCCAGGTTTCTCAGTGTGCTGTTCTCTTGTAGTGCGTTGGCAATCTCCTTCGCTCCTTCCACACCTATGGAGTTCTCCCTAAGGCTGGAATATGAGAGAGGAAGATGGGACAGAAACATCATCTCAGTTTGACAGCACAATAATAACATACTGAGACAGTCCTCTCCCTTACCTACAGTACTGCAAATAAGCAAGGCAATAAACAGATAATTCACATTCTGCATTATAATGTAGAACATTAAATGTCAAACACCTCCCAAGTGTCGACATTTGAAGTTTTCAGCAGTTTCAAAGCAAGAAACAAACTGAAGTGTTTACTGTTTACCTTAAATTAGGTGTGAGACACACTGGTCAAAGGAATTGCCTGGTTAATCCTAGTTAATCAGGTTCTGGGTAAATGATGAAGGGTCATCAACAGTTGAGGAACAGATTATCGAACAGGCAGGTTGACAGAAGAGAGCAGCAGGGAGAAAGAGGAAGAAAATGGACAGAAAGACACAAGGAGAGAGAAGGGACAGTGGCAGGAGAGAGTTTCTAATCCACATCATCCATAAAGACCAGATTTGAGTTAAATATTTTAAGCTTGTTAACAGAGCTTGCCAGTACGATGTTTTTAGGAAACTCTGATTTCCTGTATACAGAATCCCTAGGTTAAAAATAGCCTTTCCTGGTTAGTAAATGCATTGTTACAATAGGTTCTGTATTATAGGTCCCCATTCACTTTGTAGCATTCAGATTTATATATAGAGAGAAATTTAATTTTAGGTTGTATTCTGTTTGGTGCAGAAGGTAGGTTTCTCTCTCGTTGACCTGTGTAGGTGTTATATAGCATTTGAATACTTGATAGCAGTCTAGGGTTTTTCTGGCTGGTCAGGATGTAGGCCCCTTAGCCACTTGTTTGTACTATAAATAGAGTAACTTGTATATTGTGTGTTGTTGTTGTGTTGCTATTGTTAATAAATATTTGTTTAACTCAGTATGTCTGACTTATTATTTTTTCAACAAAGCTGTGCCAGGGAACAAAGCACTTCGGTGCCCTTAATTAAACGATCCACTTGGGTTTATTCTAGGCAAAATCTTTACAATTTGGGGTTATCATTTATTTAATAAATAAAAATTATATTTATAAAAAAATATATATGAATTGGCTTCATTACTCTGCTCTCCTCCCCACTGAGAGCTGATGTGTGGTGAGCGTTCTGGCGCACTATGGCTGCCATCGCATCATCCAGGTGGGGCTGCACACTGGTGGTGGTGGAGGGGAGTCCCCATTACCTGTAAAGCGCTTTGAGTGGAGTGTCCAGAAGAGCGCTATATAAGTGTAAACAATTATAATTAATTATTAATTATTGATTAACCCTGAAAGACCTACAGTATGCAGTATACAGTATGCTGCGAAACTAACAATTGTAGAGGTTTTGATATGTAGTGAACACTGTGACTTCTGGGAAGGAAAGCTCAGGTGACAGAGAAATCAAAGTTTTTTTTGATGAAGGACACTCCTATTGATCAGAGCTACAGACTAGCTTCACATTGGGGCATCTCTGTAAGGTGAGCACAGAGTGCGGACTCAGATGTCGATTTCAACTCAGGCAGAGGGGCAGTTTTCAGGAATTTGCCATTTTCTTGTGTTATCAGTCTGCGTGTGCATTGTAAAAAAGTCACCCTGTTCTTTCATGGCTCCAGCCTAATGTGCGGTGACATGAAGCCAACAATGGCTAAATTAATTAATCAATTAATAATTCAGGGATTGAACTCTAATGCAGCAGCGCACAGCTTAATTTTGAGAAATAAATCTTAATTAAACTAGTTATTCATGCGTTTACGTTTAAGAGTTAAAGAAAATAACAGCAATTATAATAAATTAATTAATGTATGCTATCAGATTTAATTTTCAAGCCATTTAGTCCAGCAAAATGCATTTAGGAGAGCGACAAAGCACAGTGAATTCGCATCAGGTGACCTATGGTAGAGATCATATATTGGGCACTCACTTGAGGTCAGTCAGTCCTCTGTTGTGCTTGAGAGCCCGTGTCAGCGCTGTGACCCCTTTGTTACTAATGGAATTGCTCCGGAGGCTGCAATCATTGAAACAGAAAAGTGATAAGAGCGAGGCAGGCCTAGCCGAGATGGGTGTATTATGGGATGTAAGGTATGCCTGCCTTTCATGATTCATACTCTTATCTACTGTGAATTAAGTTCTTGTACAACATACTGGCTTATCATATTCCTAGTTAATGACAGTGCAGTGTATATTATGAAAGTTACCCTGAAAGGGCCGATTCATGGTTTTGAGACACACAACATAATATACCCATCTCCATCTACAATATACTGTCTTGAAGACACTTTCCAGCAAAGACTTCACCCATGATAAACATACCAGACCAATTCAGATCAAAAACAACAACATCAGCTTCTACATCCCCACAAGATTCTACCTTTCTAGTCATTAGCTGTTTGGTTTTCCAGAAAACACTGGAAAAAAAACAAGATTTCACCCTGAACAACACTAAGGAAAAGCAACGCTAGGGAAACTGAAGTATTTTTGCTCTGACTTTGGTTTTTTTGTCACACTTCATGTTGAATATTCATGCTGAATATCACTTGAAAGGAAGAGGAACAGTAATACTCCAGACGCACTGAAGAGCGACAAGGCTGTGGTTCTCCATCAGCGCCTGGGCCAGCGCAGTGGCCCCCTTGTCACCAAGCTGGTTACTGGACAGACTGAAGGGAGAAAAGAAACAAGTGTCATATAAAGGGCTAAATCTAGCAAAATAATTTACTCCCCCTTTTTCCCTTTGATAGTTTTCAGAAATAAGCTCTATAATTTTGCTTTAAAAATATGATTATCACTAGTGCTATGTACAGATTCACAAGAGTCCTATTTACGTGGTTAACCTTGAATCAAAATCAATAGACACAGTGCTGCGCCTTTTTCTGTGAACAGTAACTTTAAAAGGAGCAGATGCCTCTGCTGTGATTCGCTGACAGTGTGAAGACATTGCGCAGAATCTGGTATGTGATTGGTTAAGAACTTTCTCATGGGGGTGGGACAGGGTAGCTGCCTGTCCTGTAATTGGCTGCCTCTTTCTCACACTCAAAGAAGATTCCACAGCCGAAATGTTGTGTTTCCTTTCTTCTCTTTTCAGCAGGGAATACACCTATTTCTTGTTCCCTTGCCTCTCTCTTACATCAGTTCTTTCAGGCTCCGGTTTTTCTTCAACGCCTCGGCAATCAGCTTGCCTCCCTCTGCAGTGATGGAGTTCTTCTGCAGGCTGCCAGACACAAACAGAGGCTCACTCACCATCCAGGCAGAGTGACACAGAACTGCACTCCGGCCTTTTCTGGGACATCAGGAAACAAACCTGTCTTCTGACTTAACACAAGAACTAACCAAGACTGCATAAACATATACAGTGCATCAGTAGAGAAGATGAGATGGATATTACTACCCCAAGAGGCAAAGAAAAATAATGTATTGGTTGGCTGAAAGAGGGTTCCAAACACTGAAGATGTGCATGTAACCTATTACAGACATGTCCCAAAAGCACCATTGTTTGAGGATAGCGTTCTCATTCAAGAGTGGAAAGATACTTCCAGCACCTGATAGATGTACACATAAACTTAATAGCTTTAACAGGGTGTTTTCTCTCTAGAAGTTAAAATATGATAAGCATTGACACTGATCCAACTGTAGCATCCTTTCCAACTAACTGACATCACCTATCTAGGTTCTAGGGAAGGTAGAAAGAGACTGTGGCACAGGGAGGAAATGGTCAAGGCTCTCTCTAAACTCACTGAAGGGTGACCAGCTTGCGATTTGTCATCAGGATCTCTGCAATGCCCTTGGCTCCCTCTTCCCCGATTAAGTTGTTCTGGAGGCTGGAAGAGAACAGCAGAGTGGTGAAGAGAGACTAAAATATACAGCATATCATCTCCCACTGTGCTCCAGAAGCATCACTGAATATCACACAGACAACACAGGAACAATCTCTAAAGCAGTCAAAACGTTGAACGCCCAGCCAGCCAGCCTGTGTAAAGTGGCAGAAACTCTAACAGATGTTTGGGTCACCAAAGTCCTCACACCAATTCTTCCTTCAAATCCTCAGTCAGTCTTCACTGTCTTCACTGACTTTGTAAGTACCATAGTACTCACAAAGTATCGACTCACACAATGTCAATGAGAAGAAACACTACAGACTGTCTTCATCACTGTCTTTCTCTTGTAGAAATAGTAGAGTAACTGCTACAGTATCTGCAGGGGTACTCCACATCTAAATTCAGAAGCTGTATTTTCGGTTTGGTTAGATAATTTCGTGACAACAAGTATTAAGCCCATCATTTTCATTTTAGGAGCTTTCTGTGGTTACACTAACAGCAAAGGGATTTTGACCCATTTTTAGATTTCTGTAGCTTACCACAATAAGTAACATTTAAGTTAGGCAGGATGGTAAGATAAGACAAAATGAAGATCCTTGACCACATTTCCCAGAAGGCTGTGGGGAATGCTCTACCACCCTTTGTCACCTGACCATTCAGATGAAGATGATTGGCCAGGTGACTATGAAACACCAGGAAGCAGAGGGTCCTGCTGTCTGGAGACAGAGGGCAGATCCTCTGGAGTGTGTCGCACCAGTTGAGGTGTAACTGGGAGAGAGGAGAGAGGAAGACCTACTGCTGCTGCCGGAGAGCAAGAGCCAGATTAAGTAAAGCAAACCTTGACACTACCGTATGGATGCCAAGCTGGACAGGGAGTCGGAATAAGATGAAGCAGTGGCAGAGCAGCTGCAGGGGAGGACGGAGGCTCACCTGAGAAACACCAGGCCCTGGTTGATCTTGAGCGCTTCTGCCAGGGCTTTGGCTCCTTTGGGCCCGATGTTGTTACTGCGGAGACTGTAAGGACAAGCATGGCAATCAAACTGCGATACGAGCGGCACGAAAGGACCAGCACCACGGACATCCATCACTGACTGGAAATCTTTTCAACCCTCAGACCAGCAGGGGAGAGGCGTAAGAAAACAAGGGCTCTGCCTTTATTTGGCTCTCTTTTTTTGCAGCCAAGCCCTAGTGCAGAGGTAAGTGTCCTCGGCTGTCTGATACAGCTGTCGCTAAAACACTCCAAGCTTTGTAGGTGTCTAGAAATCTAATAAGAACCTATGTTGCACAGCAAAGTAAGTTCACCAATCAACTTCAAAGGTACCCTGCTGCTAATGAGACTACTGTGTGCTACAGCTTCCACATCAGTATCACAATGGACTACTGACACAGCCTGGAATAGAACCAGCAACCTCTGGACTCTATGTCCTATCCTGCACTTCAAGCAGAGACCTCTACTGGTTGAGGCCCCTCAAGAGCCCCCACAGTCTTTGGATTAAGCTGGGTCCCCACTGATCAGGGAAAGCAATGAGTCTGTCACTCCACAGCAAAAAAAACCACAGCTGAGATATCTATATTTATGGCCACTACAGAGCCGATGTCTTCTGCGCGGGCTTTAGGCTTCCTAGGGTGCCAATTCTGTATTGGTTACTAGGTGGTTGAGCAATGTCCACTACTAAAATCCTTCCAGAAATATCAAACAATTCCAAAACCTGAATGATGTTAGGTTTTCTAAAAACAAAATGTTTCATGGGTCAGACCCGCAATCTGCATTAGTTACAGTGGGGTGGTGAAGCGAGGTTCAAGCATTTAGGAAGCGGTCTGTGCTGATCATCTGCGCCGCTGGGCTGCATCGTGTGTCGTACTCACTCCAGAGCAGTCAGGCTCCTGTTCACCATGAGGGACCGGCTGATGGCCTTGGCTCCTTTGTTACTGATGGCGTTCTCAGCGAGACTGGGGAAACAGCAGAACACATGAGCAGCAGTTAACACCTGTACTGTATACAGGGTCCTTCATACTAGTAAACCTGTGTTTCATCCCCAAGAATGCAGCTCAGTCTGCACTCAAACCAAGCCAGCTGGAGATAACCTGACTGCACTGCCTTGCAGCGCACAGGTGGGCTGAGTAACCAAACCGCAATCTACCAAAAGCTAAACCACTCTGTGCCTATAAAGTTAAAGCTGATTCACTCTGTTTTATGTTATTTTAAAATCGGCATCCTGAGACAGGGTATTACTGTATCATGCTCAAGAATGGTTCGGACAGAAATAGCATGACAGCTATTTTGGCTCGACGCCATCAAAACAGACACATGCTTAGGCATAGAACAGCTGAAAGGGAAAGTCCAAGACCGGAAAGCGTGGCGAGAGATGGCCTATAGAATCACAGAGAGTCGGATTCGACTGAACGGATAACATCATCATATTTTGAGAACCTGTAGCTCGATTCAGGGGCCAACTGAGCTGGCTGTGCTACAGAGCTGCACAGGAATGGATTAAAATAGCCTCACACTTGGCTACTGCAAAGTGATTATCCCACTTTTCCACTGGTACCTTGGCGCCACTCAAGGACACTTGGCAAAGTGCCTTTTTATGGTCCATACATAGGCTCAGAGAGCTGGTTCTGATGGACTCCTGAATACAGTACCAACCAGGCTGGTGGTAGGGTGAAGGCATATCAGAGGCAAGACAGTGCTTTCTCAAACACAAAATGGGTTTTACTTTCACGAACACAAAACAAGTATTTCAGCATGAAGAAAGACCCTTGTGCTTGGCAGACATGGTTTATTCAAAAGAAAACGCTTTAGTTGAAAGACGGGAAAACTGTAAGAAATAAAGGAATGACATGGCTGGAATTGATCACTTTTCTTCACAATTAGAGTAATCAACCTAAATCCCCCCCCATCCTCCACTGACCTTCTGTCGACATTGAGAGAGAGAGAGAAATGATTCTCTGGAGTCACGTTCTGATCTGTCTTGTTTCGCTAGCGCAAAGTGCAAATGGCAGATTAACTGTGCGCTTTCTGGATATATTTATTTTGTTGGAGGCATAAACCATCATAGCCCATAGCTTTAAAATGTTAATAACCAATAAAACTGACTTCTTAAAAGCCTAAACACTCTACCTACTGGCTTCCTACTAGTATGCATAACTTTAATGGAAAAATAGTGTTTAAAACATCAATGTTTTATTACAGTTAACTATGCATGAGTCATGCTAGTCTTATTACCAATTACCTTACAGTAGAAAAACAATTGTTCTAAGTGCGATAGCTGTTTAGTATTTGTTTGTCTAGTAACATTGTTGAAGCAAATCCTGATCAAGGTCACAGCTGTAAAGCACTGAATTCATTTGTCTTGATCTAAAGACAATGTGGATTGTTTCCTCGGTTCGTGCGAGAATATATGACGTCCGTGAACAGTTTGCTTAGTAAATAATAGAAAAAAAGCAAATGCATTTTGGTCTGGAGGCGATTTTAAAATGTGTGGACGTTTCTGTCCCCTGACTACAAGTCATTTCAGACCCGCAAATCCAGCTGGAGTGTATTATTACAGTCATTAGAAGAGCACACATAACTCTGTCTACTTTCTCCCCAAGCTTGTATTGGCAGGCAATGTTTCCTAGCCAGTCGTGCAGAAAGGCAAGGCAAGGCAAATCGATGTTTTGACAAATGGCAGCAAGAATGTCAATCATTTCCTTCCCCGAGCTACGAGAATCGTCACACAGCTGTCACAGTCGCCTTCCCGAACCGCACGGAACAGGCGCTTCTCAAAGCAAAGGAGGATAAAAAAAAAAACCACAATTACTGTATGTTTCAGGTCGCTGGGTGAGCGAAATAACTATATCTCCATCACAAATATACTGTTAATGAGTCAATTTAACCGGCTAGGAAGCAGAGATAATGATGTTAAACAAAGAACGCAGCTGACCCCTGTGCTGCTTTCCTTCAGCCTAGCTGAGAGTAAACAAGGTCGTTATTTTTATTCATCAGAGTTGTGACACCAGAGGACTTGTAATAAAAAATACACTGAGTCTCAGTGGGAGTGTTTTGGAATTCAAAAATGTTTGAAATGTATGACTTTAGATACCTAGTATACTTTTAAAATATGCCATAAATACTCATGGACAACGAACCATAGATGAGGGACAATAATTTCTTACTTCTTGTCTACACTCCGGGATAAATTCATATTTCTGAGGAAATATTTGCATTTGAAGAACATAACTGTGCACACTTACACCAGCTGATACAGAAGAGCGATGCCTTTCTCACTAGAAATGAACCTTTTCTAAATAGATGGCAGTTCCCTTGTTTAGTGTCAACATCTTCAAGAGACCCCAGAACAAACAGGCAGCTCAAAGCAATGAGGGTGAGCTCTGACCTGATCCTCTGGATGTGACAGTCCTTGGCGCTCAGCAAGCTGCCCAGCAGTTCCATGACATCATCTTTAAACTGGTTATTCTCCAGTCTGGAAAAGGCAACACAAACAGATACCAGAGAAGGTGGTACTTAAAACCAGTTGAGGCCCAGCATCACACTTTCATGGAACATCTCTGTAGCTGTGATCAGTTGAGCACCATTTAAATAATGCACCTCCCTTTGCACAGTTCCCAGGTATATACTGTCTAATGTCTAATCTTGGCCAAATGTACTGAATGGCTAAATTCAAAGTGTTGAAATTAAAGGTCTTTCCCTGACAATCCTTCATATTGTGCGGAGCGGTGGCTCTGTGGCTAAGGATCTGCGCCCGTGGCTGGAAGGTTGCCGGTTCGTATCCCGCAGCCGGCAGAGGAATCCTACTCCGTTGGGCCCCTGAGCAAGGCCCTTAACCCCAACTGCTCCAGGGGTGCTGTATAAATGGCTGACCCCTGTGCTCTGACCCCCAGCTTCTCTCCCCGTCTGTGTGTCTCCTGGAGAGCAAGTTGGGGTATGTGAAAAGACAAATTCCTAATACAAGAAATTGTATATGGCCAATAAAGTGATCTTATCTTAAATTGGGAATATGAATACAGGTGTATATTTATTTGCCAGATCCTTTTGTCCAAAGTGACCTCCAATTACCTCTGGTCAAGTTGCAAGGGTTAAAATGACCATATCAATCAACGAGCTCTGTATTGCACGGGGTGTCTTTTTTGGTATAATATACCCCGTCCTCCCACCCCCTACACCCTGCCCATGGGCTTACTTGAGATTGCTGCAGTAGAGGAGCTGCGGCAGCAGGCTCTTGACGATGCTGTAGTTGAGGCAGCTGGACAGGTTGGTCTCCTCTGCGCACTCCTCCGACACCTGCAGCAGGTAGGCCAGCACCGAGCAGTTGACGGTGTTGAGCTTGCCTGCCAGGCTGCCGTTGCGGAGCGACTCCTCCACGGTCCGGGCCAGCTCCGTGTGCTGCAGCTCCTGGAGGCAGTGCACCATGTTGACGGCCCGCAGGGAGATGGTGCAGCCGGAGCTCAGGCTGCTCTGCAGGAAGGAGATGGCGGGACCTCGGTAGCCGTTGTGCTCGTCCCTGGCCAGCAAGAGCAGTCCAGACAGGGGCTTGATCACCTGGGGGGAGAGCAGGCCGGAGAGAAAGCGGACAAAAACATCCAGCTGTCCATCCTCGGATTGCTGGGACCTCTGGAGAGCATTTTTAAAGTGGTTCTGGAAGCCTATTTTGGGCCAGGACATCCCACTCTCCGTGAACAGATCAAATATAGCGCGCTTCGAGGCCGTGTAGTAGTAGGTGGCCGCCAGGTACTCCTGGAGTGTGAGATGGGCAAAGTAATAGACTGTGGAGACTGGGGAGTCTTCCTTTACTAAGATGCGAGTGCAAAGACTGCCTTGTAAGGAAGGCAGGTCAATCCCATAAGCCTTCATGTCTTGCTCATAGAAGCTGTACTTCCTCTTGATCAGCCCGTAAAAGGCTAATCGCCCCAGGCTGCCCATCAGCTTCCGACTGCTCCCGCTGGCTTGTTCAATCTTTAAGGGCTCCTTATCCTTGGAATCCCCTTCCACCATCATCTTGAAGAAGTGAGAGTAGAGCTCGGTCCACGTTCTGGGCAAGCCATCCTGCGTGTCATTCCTCAGGAGGTGTCCAAGGGTGGAGGCAATGATCCAACAAACGCAGGGCACGTAGGACATCACCAGGAAGATCTTGTTGGAGTTCAGGTGGGACCAAATCTGCGAAGGCAGGTCTCCATCCTGGAAAAGCTGCTGTAGGAAATGCTGGATGTCTTTATGTCCAAAACCTTGGATTTCGGTCAACCTGTCCACTAGGCCCCCAGGGATCTGGGCTGCTACTGTGGGCCGAGAGGTCAGCCAGACAGAGGCCTCAGAGAACAAGTTCCCCCGGATGATGTTGGTGATGAGGTTGTCCACAGGGACCTCCTTCTTGGGATCCGTACAAGCCACGGTGTCCGAGAAGTCCAGCGGCCACTTGAACTCATCCAGCCCATCAAAAATCAGCAGGACGCGAGGAGTGCCACTGAAGATTTGGCTCACGTCAGCGATGTGGGGAAACGTCTGCTTTATCAACCGCTCAGCAGATAGTTTCTCGTAGGCGTTGAGTTCCCAGAAGGTGAAGGGAAAGACAAAGTTCACTTCCTGGTAGATCTCTCCCTTGGCCCAGTGGTGGATAAAGTGTCTCACCAGGTTGGTCTTCCCGATGCCCGCCACTCCCACAGTCAACAGGATCCGAGGGGGCATGCTCACCCTGGTGAGAGGCAGCAGCAGTTTGTCCAGGGCCAGCCTCCTGGCATTGTGTCTCCCGGTTCCTCTGGTGGCCTCGATCTGCATGACATCGTGCTCCTTTTGCTGGAGGTCCGACAGCCCCTCCACCAGCAGCAGGTTGGTGAAGTTGTCGAGGGAAGGCTTGATCGGCAGCAGGCTCTGCTCCAGCCAGGGCCCGTAGCGGCTCTGCAGCACCTCCACGTGCTTCTGCACCATCGGGTCTGAACACAGAAGAGAAGAGACGTCGGTCAAATCCGACCACATTCTGTCAGAAGGCCGAAACAATCCTTTGTGCTTGCGGAGGAGGGTGGTAAGAAATCGGGACACCCGTTTCTCCAGCGAAGGTCAGTGTTCAACCAGAATTCTCCTTTTCTGTTGCTTAAAATATAGCTCAATTGAATACCCCATTGAAACAGAGAGCAAACTCCCCTTTGTGAGCCCCACTCACCATACAGCGTGATGAGAAGGTAGAGCTGGGAGTTGGTGGTCTCAATGAAGGCCTGCAGCGACTCGGAGCCCTGGGGTCCCTTCAAGGCCAGGATGTCGATGACCGTGCGCACCTTCTCAGACACGTGGCCGGCGGCCTGAATCTGGCAGGCCTCGTCCTTACTCAGGAGCTCCAGCTTCCTCATGTGGCTCACGATGTTCTCCAGGAAGGGCCCCGAGATGGACCTCACCAGCTGCTTCCGGTATCTGTTAATCCAAACACCTGCAGAACGCAAGGGGTCAGGCTGGTTTCATTTCAAACACGGTCAATTCACTGTATCTGCGTGGCGAGCGTCATCTCTCAGCTCTTCTGCGAGGACAGGTAAAACGTTCTCACAGTCGTTAAAAAGTGTATTTGGTATGACCTTTGTTATTCTGTGTTTCACATGTTAAAGACCTTCTCAAGGTCTCTTAACTGTAGCTGGAAATGATACGCAGTTTCCTTTTAAATCACAAATTAACACTCAAAAAGAGATCATGGAATGACTGATTAATGTCATGTCATGTCATTTACCAAACCGCTTCATACCATACGGTGTTGTGGTAAAGCCGGAGTCTACCCAGCAAGCAACGAGCGCAAGGCAGGGTACACCCTGGACAGGACGCCAGTCCATCGCAGGGCAAGTGCAAGCCAATCACACATGGGGACAATTTGGAGGCCACAGTAAGGGCCGAGGGGTGGATTTTGGCCCAGACACTGGTATAACTTCCTATTCTTCTCGAGAAATGTCCGGGGATCTTTAATGACCACTGAGAGCCAGGACCTCAGTTTAATATCTCATCTGAAAGACAGGTGACTGATTAACACTTTACTGAAAGTACAGATGACAATGAATAGAAATTTACCTTCCATTTTCATCTTTGTTTATGGGGAGGGAGTGTCAGATTGAAGCTCCAGGGAATGGCCTTACAGCCATGCTATCTTTGCGCTGTGATCCAAACTGAAGGTTCTTCACAGTTTCTCAGTCACAACTCCTCGCTTAGCCTACTTCCATTGCACTGAAAACAGACACAAAAGCCTTTTAAGCATTACTAACCCAACTGCATGAGGCTGTGTGTTGGGTGTTCCTGTAAAGAGTAATAAAAAAGTATAATGAATTAATAACAGTGGTAAAAAAGGCATGCAGCAGTAGGATGTTTAGCTAAAGTGTAGATTTTAAAGCAAGAAGTGTAAAAAAAATGTAAAATGTATTCGTAAATGTATTGTGAAATATTATGCACACTTTTGGTCACCACATTACAAAAAGGTATATCTTTGCTGTGGGTTAGGTTCTGGTTATACAGGAATATCCTACACTGATGGGTTAACAGTAAAGAATGTTCTTGGCCTTGAAAAGAGAAGGCTATGAAATCACTTTATTCAGGTGTTCAAAATCATCAAAGGCACTGACACAGTCAACACAATAAACTTCTTGGGGATTAACACTGTATCACGAATGAGAGGCCTGCATTTAAGACTGAGCACAAGAGGCACTGCTTTACACAAAGAGTTGTGGGAGTGTGGAACAAGCTACCCAGCCATGACATTGAAGCTGATACCCTGGATCCCTTCAAGAATTGGCTAGATGAGGTCCTCAGATCAAATGTCTCTAGCAACCAGTGAAGCTTTGTGGACTGAATGCCCTCCTCTTACCTTCTTTGTATGTATTTTGCTCTTAAGTTTAAAACAGTTCTCAGTCTTGTATTTTATTTTATCTAGTTGAAGGAACCAGTTAAATAAAGTGGACCTTCCTAAATAATTGTCCCTGAAAAGACCCACTTCAATCAGGTTATTGCATCTCAGAAAATAGTCCTGGAGAGCAGTAGCGCTTTTGCCTTGTTAAATAATTAAGAAACACAAGAGATCAACTTGAAAAAAAAAAAGATGATGGCCGAAACTGTAAGTCATTCAAAAACATTTGTCATATTGCTTGTTACCTAATGGGACAATTGGCTGAAAGGAATTAACAAAATTGTTTCTTGATAATTGTTTTTTAAATTTATTGACATTAAAAAAGAACCTATATATAAATTATGGTGTCTTCTTTGCAAAACTTCAACCATCAGTTCTACGGTCTCTTTTGAAAACATTATATTGTGTAAAATTACGCCAATTCAGAAAAGATCATCTGTGGGTGACAGTGCTGGGGCTTAGAAAATGATTGGAAAATAGAGAATAAAGGTAATTTGGATCATTTAATCAATCAAACCCATTTACAGAGAGACCAGAGCTCAGATATTTAATCTTTCTTAGAAGAGTTAAGAGCTAAGAATCAGACATTTCTTAGAACCTTACAGTTAGTGGAGAAGAGCTAATCTTTGATCTGAAACGCCCATACAAAGCGAGCTGCTATTCGACACCTAAACAACCGAAAGCTTTTTTTTTTAAATATCAAATGTCCTTAGGAACACTTTTGGAAAGCAGGTGTGCACCTGCCACTGCTTTTCCAGAACATGATCAGTTTGGAGATCGAAAGGCCGTGCATTTGAAATGACAGGGCTCACTCTGATCGAGCTGGTCTTGGCAAGTTGTGCGTGCAGCTGTTTAAGGAAAAATAAATATTTCATATCCCGTCTATCAGATGACTTACTTAAAAAGAAAAAAAAAAAGGTTGGATTCTCTTCAGGAGATAAGGGATGCCAACCTTATTGTTTGCAATTAGAACAAAGAATGGTAAACTGCACTGTTCTCTTGGTTTACAGATGATCGTCTTTCATTGTAATGAGAACTTCAGAGAAGAGAAACTTTTGCTATCCATGAGAATGTCTGTACACATCCAAGCTGTGAATATCATAACCCTGCAGGCCTTTTTCAAAAGCCCCTGTTGCTTATAAGATAACATTTTCTCACATTGGCCTGGGGAAAATTCCAGTGAATCAGATGACGCACTTATTGGAGGGTTATCTTGACAAGATAACGTGCCTCATCAAAAAGGCAACATCACCATCCCCAGCTCAGCGGGCAAAACTAAAAAAAGCTTCTGACCAGCCCGAGCAGTGGGCTGTGTGTTCGGGCAGCTTCCTCCAGAGACCTCCCGCCAAACACGGCACAGAAAAGTCTGATTGTGCACTGATCGCCCAGCTCGCCCCAAACCCACAGGCCCCGGCGCGGAACAGGGTGCTGCGTCACCACGGGCCCTGGTGTCACTGCGATGCGATGAGAAATGTGTTGTGAGAAGCTGGACAGGGCCAGAAGCCATCTGCATCTGCATGCCCTACGGAACCATTAGCTCAAAACATGCGTGCAACAAATCTGCACAGCTCCTGAAAATCAATCAATCGATCAGTACAGCATACAGCGGTGTTGTCGGCAATTAAATGCTTTGCCCGTGAGCTCGTTAAGAGGGATAGAAGGACAGGAATTTATAGGGATTAGATTAACATTAGGATACAATAAATCACCCAATTGCAATTTACAATACAATTTACAGGTTGTGCGAAAGTAACACAAGGGTAGGAGGTATTTGCTACTAGCTATATCAGCAAATGCATAGAAGATGTTGTCCCCAGGATTACTGTTTGCACATACCCACATCAAAAACCGTGAGTAAATGCTAGTACTGTATGCTACTAGCTATATCAGGGTAAATGGCGAAGTACAAGCTAAACTGAGAGCCTGAACATCCGCCTTCAACTCTGGAGACAAGGACACGTACAGAAGCTCCAGATCCGACCTCAGAAAAGCCATCAATTCACAGACAATGAAGTCACAGAGTGAAAAGCATGCACAGTCGGCATTTTCACTCAAGAGGACGGGAGCCAACATGTAGCTACGTTTTCAACCCGATCCTCTTCGGTGTTAAATAAGCGTTCCAGTTCTGCATGTATTTTTTTTTTTGTTTGGTATAAACTTTGAAGCCCGTGTGTTAACAAACCGAAACAAAAGCAAAACCAACCCCCAGTGCGTGCCTTAAAGCATTTCTGCTGCTCAGTTACGGCCACTCAAGACTCTGGAGGTTGCTTTTTGTACAGGAATACCACACCCTGAGGTGCTGAACGTACTGGCGCCCTTCTGCACGGCAGCTCCAAGCACGACGGGAGCCTTAGACAAGACTGGTGCCGACGGTTATCCTCAAGAGAACTACAACGCAGCCGTGAAGAGTTTTGTTTTGATTTTCGTGCACGTCATCTAAAAAAAAATGCTAACGCCAGGCAAAGATCTAAGGGGCATTCTGAAGAAGATCTGTGTTAAAGGTTATTCAAATTTGCAACTTCAAGCAAATTAGTCTCAGCTAATTTGTACACCCCTGTGTGAGCTGACAGGAGAACCAGAGAGTCATTCACTCCCGTAGAAACCCGAACCACTCAGAAATTCATTTCTTTAACAGAAAGACCCGTGTGCTATTAAAGACGAGCTTTGATGATCTGCAAGGTAGGCAGATCTGCAATGGTTGTTCGGTGTTCTGCCTGGACCCGAGAGATACTAAGATCTCTTCTAAGAGTGTCCTGCTTTCAAGGGTCCAGATGCGTTGCAAAATTGTGTGTTCTGCAATGCTGTTCAGCAGGACAATTCAATACAATCCATACAATCTTCTCCATTACACACTTGTCCAGCATATTAAATAAATAAATATAATTATTTGACTGATTAGTAGCTGGATCTATAATATTCTGTATAGCAATGGAGGGCTGACTACTTTAAAGAACAGCAATAGAGCAGAATGGAGTTGCTGCAAGTTGACGAGCCCTGCAAAACTGCTGTTCTGCAGGGTTTTTTTCGGCTCCTAACCACATGCCCTTAAAGTCGTGCGCTAGGTTTGCTGCAACAGCTAGGCAATGCAGGACAAGGCATAGGGATGGACTGGTACTACAGCACTCAACCTTGAGTCTGCAGGATTCAGCACACATGTAACAAATGCAATGTTGAAAAGGGGGGCAGGGCAGATCTGCCTATAGGTTTTAAAGAGCATTTATTCGAACATTCAAGAAGCAAAACACGGCGAAACGGACAGGTGAGCCTTCAACACCTCAAACAGCAGCCCAGCGCGCCAGTGAATGACAGGCAGCAGGGGTCATGACCTCGTCCCCCCCCCACCGGTGCCACAGCCAGACCAGTTCATCCACAGGCTGGCGGGCGGCGGGTACGCCGCGCCGCGCTCTCCCTCGACACAGGCGCCAGGAGAACGAGGCAGAACAAGCTCTGAGGTTAGAGCCGACCGCGACCGGCGCGTCCCTGCACGCTATGCAGCGCTCTGCACAGAGGGAAGGCGCCGCCCCCCCCGGCTCGCTGGCGGCTCTGCGTCACCACTTCCTGCCGGGGGTTCGAGCGCAGCAGCAGCAGCGGCAGACCTGCGCTTACCTTAGAGAAGGTGAAGCCTGCCGGGAGCAAGTCCGGTACTACTGGTCATCTATCACGGAAAAATAAAATAATTGTTTGAATAGAAATATTTCAGGCCTGAATTTAAAAGTAACAGCAGAGAGGCACCGTCTGTTGCATCTACGGTGCGTGGAGTTTTCCTTTCTTATGCCGGCCGTTTCTGTAAAATTCCCTTTACGCAGAGCGCGTAGAGATGTGGAATAGTTTTTTTTTTAAATCAAACATCAAATGTTTCGACAACGGGGGACATCAAACCAAAGGGAACTCGATTTTTTGCAATGCTGGCTAGCAGCACAGCAAGTTAACGTGTTGATGATCATCACCCACAAGTGGAGAATAAATCCGCAGCACCCACAAAGCCAGTTTTTTTTTAATGAAGGGAACCAGCAGCACCATTCTTGTGGAGCCTTAAGAACTGAAAGCTGCCTGGTTGCAGATGATGTCCAAGTAAATTAGTAATAAGCAGTAAGTGTTTATTATATAAGATGAGCTGGAAGATGAGTCAGTTTTCTATGAAAAAAGCTGGAATCGAAAACGTCTTTCCTGTAGCGCTGCCTAGCAACCTCCAAGACACTTCCACTTCTTGACATCAAAATAAAGGCACATGGGTAGGAAGGTGTAATTGACGTACTGTATTTAGCACAGGCTACACAACTTTAAACCCCACTCTGCTCCTCAATAAGCAGCACAATGACACCGTGACAAAATATTTCAGCTTGGGGAAGTCTGGCAGCTACAGTATAACACGATCCCGTATGTTGGTCCAACGGCTCAACTCACAGTCCAGTACAAACATCACGGGCCAGAGAGGCTGGGCTCTGGCGGCAAAGGTATTGCGAATGATCCGATAGAAAGTGGGTGCTTACAAAAAGAAGAAACTGGCAAAGTTCTATCAGGCTAAAAGCACCTCTGGCCTAGATTAACTTACAGGCAAAGCCTGCTCTGCTGACACAAAAACATCATCCTTTGTCTCATTTTCTTCAGATTGTGTGAAGTCTATTCCACTGAATGAAATATTAGGGTCTTAAATGTTCCTTAACACATTTAGTTTAAATATATCTTATTAAATCATCATCTTCATCCAAGTTTCGTAAATACTGAGCCATCCCACCACATAACAGTAAAGATTCCAGTTCCATCATCTTTTCCAAGTTTCGTAAATACTGAGCCATCCCACCACATAACAGTAAAGATTCCAGTTCCATCATCTTTTCCAAGTTTCGTAAATACTGAGCCATCCCACCACATAACAGTAAAGATTCCAGTTCCATACAGGAGTCACAGCTAAAAGTTACACAGAGAAACAGCGTTTCCCCAACTGCTGGTCATCAGTGAGAGAGGTCTGCGGAAAAGAGCACATACTGTAGTTATAGATGCAAAGCGCCCTTGGGGACTGGAATACAGATGGCCTTGATGAAACAGAGCTGTGGATCTGCTGAAGGGCTGTGCTATTTCAGCCCCATCACGCTGTGCAGAGAGATCGGCCTCTGCAGTCAAGACTGGAAGAGCCCTGTTTTAAACCCCCTCAGCGACCTGGAGTGGTTCAGCCAACAGGCTTCCCTCTGTGAAATGCAAACATATTCAAGACCTCCCAGAGGCGGTAGAATAATTGAGAAGTCCTCTGTGTGCACGTTAAAGGGGTGCACGTATTCAGTCACCTCCAATTAAAGTCCATTTGTGGAAGATGATTCATTATTTGTATTGTTGCGACGGTCTTACGCAATACTGTTTCGCATTGTAAAATCTGGAAACCTGTATCTTTGAATTGATTCATTAATCAATATTAGTAATATAAACACAGTAGCAGCATTCATGGTGCTGTCCCAGATGAATTCCAGTAGGATGCAGAGACAAGAAAAGCTGGTTCTTCCTTTTGACCTAAGCTGTTATGGGCATGTGCTGACTGAGGCTAGAGACGTCAGTCGGAGCCGAGATTGTTAGAACTTTGCTGCAAAAAAACACTCTTGAACTCTTGTTCAGTCTAACCACGACAACTGTAAGGCTGTATGGGACTGCTAGAACATGCAGACTACTTGTTTAGCCATTAATTGTTTTACCATGTGAACATATGCATATATCTGCAGACGGCACAGAACCTGCGTTCTTCAGATCCCAAGAAACCAAAAACGGAATGGATGCATTTAGTAAAGGAAGGTAGAATATCGGTCTTTGGCAAAAGGCAAACAAAAAAGGATTCCACAGTAAAACTTGAGTTACAACAGAAAAGGCATACAAACCCAGTGTTCGACAGAGGGAATCTGGACGTCCTACTGCTCTTGTAAGTGAACTCAGTCCTCCTCACGGTAAGAATCTGCACATCTGAAATAGGGTTTGAACTATGGCTCATATGTGTTTTTCTCAGTTTTTCAGTGTTATCACGACTGGGTGCTACTTTGGCTAAAGCCCTTTGAGTAAAAATAAATCGGACTTCTGCATGAAAGTGACTGGAATGTAGACTCAAAGTGCCTGAGTATGACCAAGAGAGGTGCATATTATTAATACACTTAATATTTCTTAAATTTCATTGGCCCCCTCATTGGCTCTTGTTGGGGGTTTCAGGTTTAAATCGCCATTGATAATTATATTATATATAATTACTGTAGTTTAACTGAGGGCCAGTGTAAAACATTCTGCAGATCCCTGGCCATCCTGGGGCAGCATGTCTGTCTGGAGAGGAAGAGAGGAGAGCTCGAGAGCTGCAGAGCAGTCCCTGGCTTCTGTGTGATAGCTGTATTAGGTTGTTAGGATCCAGTATTGTTGCGCTGTATCCAGAATTTAAAAGGCCAGTTATCCGTTTTGCTGCTTCTTTGTAAGTATCGAGAGCCACAGAAAATATGGACTCACTCTGTTGCTGTTCCTGAAGTCTTCAGTTACTCTGCAGCAGGCTGTAGACAGGTTGACTCGTCTCTGCATGCTATCCGGTAGTCTGTGTCTTTGCCAAATTGGATTAGAAACCAGTTTGTGTGCTCAACAATGATGAACTAAGGCTGCGCTTCAGATCATTTAAAATTAATTTTGAACATGAAATTTAAGATGAAATACAATACAATTTCTACAATACAACGCACCCTTTGAGGACTGCATAGTCACTTTGAATAACTTGATGCACGGAACTCTCTTTCTGACAATGTGGGTTTTTCTTGGTCTCTCCCCTTACATTACAAGAACATGCACTGGGAGTGTTTTCGATGCGGCAAACTCATGGTGCTGTTCCAGATGAATTCCAGTAGGAATCCAGTAGGAGACAAGAAAAGCTCATTCTTCTGTTTGACCTAAGCTGTTATGGGCATGTGCTGACTGAGGCTAGAGACATCATTCGGAGTCAAGATTGTTAGAACTTACTTTGCTGCAAAAAAAAAATTCTCTTGAACTCTTGTTCAGTCAAACCACGATAACTGTAAGGCTGTATGTGACTAGTTTAGCCATTAATTGTTTTACCGCATTAACATATGTATATATCTGCAGACGGCAAAGAACCTGCGTTCTTCAGGTCCAAAAATATACAAGAACGCCATCTCTACAAACACAGTGTAAGGGGACCACTGAAAAATATGAATGGATGCATTTGGTAAAGATGCTTTTTATTGAAAGCACCAGCTTTTGCATTGGAGAGGAAAGTGTTGGATTCACTGGTTTCAAACTTCAGGCAAGTGCTGGGCACGATTCAGGCTTTTTCAGCTACAAGCAATGGGATGAGTGAAATGAGCTGAACAGTCGCTATCCTGTTAGCTCAACTTCTTCTTATGTTCTTTACTCCCTGCTGTGCTAGATGAATCCTAACAGGCATTTAAAATCAGGATGTAACAGTTCAGGTCAGACCATGAATATCATGCCTGAGATGGTTTAATCTGGTCCATTCACTCAGGCTTTCACTACAGTTATTGGAAGAAAAGATAGTCCCGCCGTTGAAAGAAAAAACAAGAAGCAACAGTTTAGTTGCTCAAGTACATTTTCAGTATAAGCTCCACTGCTGCTGGGCTGCATCCCTTTACAGTCACAAGCACCAGCAAAAGCAGCAATAAAGCACCTTTTAAAAGATACAGTAACATCGTTGTTCTCTTAATCGTCAATGCGCTCAATATCTACCCATGGATTCCAGAAGCTCACCAGCACACCAGCTTACCAAAAGAAAGACACGATGCTTACAGAGCAAGGATCTTCATGCCTGATTTCACACACTCTTGGGCCTTTCAAGTTTAGCATAAAATGTGCAGCATTGCGTGTCATTTTCTTTCATTCTCAGGAATAATGGACAGCAAATGGGGAAGCTGTCAACTGAACAACTCTTCATTCTCTAATCCAATAGTTCACAACCCACTTCCTGGGTGACCCCTGTGTTTGCTGGCTTTTTCCTGCTTTCAGGCCTAGGTATCAAAAATACCTTAGTGAGAGTGTGTACAGCTGCCCCTCGGCCTTCTAATTAAGAACGTTAATTAAATGGTGTTGACTGATGATGAACACACACCAGTGGGAAGGACATTGTATCAGGTGAGGCAGTGTTGTTTTTTTCTTCAATCCAAATAGCTATATTTCAGCTCACACACCTCAATGAGGACAGCCCTATAACTCACAAATTAGCCGAAAGCTCATTTTTAAGAACTGAAAGCACATTGTTAAGCACTGAAAGCAAATGTCAACAAAGCCTCAAATAAAATAATCAATTTACAGCATGTTAGCTAGAGATTAAACTCTTGGCCCGAGCAACAAAAACAGACACAAGTGTTACCCAGGATGCGAACTGAGAGTCACTGTACTGAGCATTTAGGCCTGAGTGCAGGAAAAAAGCCTAGGCAAGCAAATCAATGCAATTAGCACAGGTGATTAATGCTCCACTTAACGAGCGAACACCAGCAGAGACAGAGGTACTCAAGGACTTGAGACCCACTCCTCTAACCCATCCGCGCAAAATATTTTAACTCCGCCAAAAGAATTATTTCATCTCTGCCAAGAAGCTGGAGCTGACCCATGTTCAAGTGTAAAGCAGATCCAAAAGCAATCTTTATATAATTTCCATTCTCCTTTGTCTTTCCATTCAGTCCACACCCCGCTTTTTCTTTCATTTTCTGAGCCTGAAATAGTATAAATAATGGCCTGAAATACATGGGTTCCTAAAGGCTGGCGAAATGCTCTGGGCAAACCAGCTAACAGAATCGACAAACCAGAAAAATTAGCTCAAAGTATTTGTTGCGAGTTCTGCACAAGATGTAGTGAACATAAGTGCTGGAAATTGTGGTTTAGAAGAAAACATACGCCTTACATGAAGTAAGGGTAACATCTGCACATGAACGCCTGGTTTAGGTAAACAAGGAGTCAAAAGAACATCAATTAACCCCCTTTATATCTTACAGTTTGTATAACTGACATAACTTTTATGCAAGGAGAGCCGAAGTTATAAGTCTTTTTAAGCCCTTAAGAGAATAGCACTTACCCAAACTATTAAATCTGGAGTCTTGAGCAAATTCCAAGGATGAGTGAGTCTTTAATCAAGCAAGCCAGATTATTCCAAAGAATATCGGTCTATAATGTTTTAGTTTCCTTTTGCCCGTCTTCTAAAAGTCTTTGCTCAGTTTTGCAGCGTGTCAGTCATCCTTCCTCAAGAACGAAAGAGATCCATCTTTAAGGTCAAGTTAGCTCTGAGCCGTCTTAAACAGGAGGAAAGCTGCACTCCTCAGTAAGACTACAGCCCCGTCAGCTGAAGTTAATTCCACAAAGAGCTTCCACACAGAAACACACCAGCAATGTCTGCATAAAAATGGAACGGCATCAAGATAACTCCTGTTCAGAGCAAGCCCTGCGTCGTGTCTTTGAAAACTGCACCTCTTCCTGTCTCATTGGTTTCTGCTCTCTTCCTGTCGAGTGTCACGGTCCAGAGATTTGAAATTGAAATACTGTCAGCTACTGAACGCTGTGACCTGTGACTTCAGAGAGCTTTTCCTGCATCACGGTTTCTTAATGTAGCCAACTTCAGAATCGGGGACCAAAAGGAACGTCTAGTTTGGGCCCCAACACACCTTGCTCGTCTACCCGATTTCTGCCTCCGGTGTCTGTCACAAAACAAACAAATTGAACCCTCACAGAAAGCAGATGTTAAGAAAGAGTTGGAGCACATTGGCTGGTTATCGTTGCGTCTATGGTGCTGGGTAGTGAGGGGAAAAAATCATGAACGTTTACTATGGTAACTATGAGCAGTAATTCTACACACTATCGGAGCATAACATCCCTGTACAGTACATTTACTGATCCTTACTACCCTAGACTATAATAATGCCATGATTCGCCATCTTCAAAGCTACAGAGAGCGGTGTTACTCACCCACAGAGGCATGATTTACTGTGAACGCCTGGAACGCCTGGTAAATAGACAAAAAGCACAGTGAAAATAATGCAGGAATAAATGACTTTTTACCATTCTAAACTGTCTCCGGGGACATTACTGATGGGGCACCTAAAAATCACTGGCCACAATGTCTGTCTCATTTTGCTTTGAGTTGTACACAAAAACACAATAAAACAGTAGTTTCACCTTGCATAGAGAAAGGAGCTTTCAACGCGTATGCAGAGAACACCCTGCATTGTCTTAAGAAACTTTAAACAGCCAATGAGACAGGACCTTGAAAACTTGCCAGTTTGTACTAATTAAGCAAGTGATTGGTCATTAAGTCCAATGAATAAGTCAGGAATGAAATCACCAAGCCTCTCCAGTCTACAGATCTTGGCCTAGTCCTAAGGGAAGCTCTTTGGGAGCAGCTAGAAAAGGGCACCTATTTCCTACAAGTATCTGCTGGGACCGGGACAGGGACGGGGACAGGGGGACAACAAGAGAGAGAGACTGCAATCCACACCGAGAGGAAGAGAAAGCACCCAGAGAGACGAACTGAGAAAGGTTTCCTGCGAGAGTGATTTACAACCCAAACAACAGCCGACCTGCACACAGGAAGCAGCGGGGCAGGTACGCGTTTGCCTGCTGCCGTTTTGACAGACGGAGACGTGCAGGAAGGAAGCGCGGCTGACATGACAGCGTCCTTCTGAGCAAGGGAGGACTTTGAGAAATCGCCCAGCGAAGACAGTGACAAAGGAAGTGCTGCAAGTCAGTAAAGAAGGGACACCTGGCAGAAAGCTGCATTTGCTGGTACAGATTTTGAATCAAGACCTGACGTGGCATGTTGTTTGCCTCAAACGTTTGACGATGAGATCCAAAGGTAAGCAAATCCTGGTAATGCAACCAAAGCCTTTGACTCGGAAAAACCTCTCCTCCATCTCGTCAGTTCCCAGCCGAGGAAGACTCCTTTTCTGGTCTAGGTATCATCCACAGAAGACTGACAGGATGAGAGGCGTTCTCTGCAGGGGGGAGTTGTGGAGATCTGATCAATGGACGGGATACTATTCTAACAGTGTACCCTTGCAATCGAGCAGCCCAGACTGCTAAATGAAGTTTGCCCAACCACATCTAAATATGGCAATCACAGGCGCACTTGCGGTGCAAGCCCCCACGTCAAAACGTGACCCTATCCGCTTTGCTAAGTCCAGTAGATGAAACCAATGTGGGTATATCTGCCAGCCCCCTGTCCCCCCCTACAGACTTCAAAGGCAGTCTGAGAATGACAGGCTCGGCAGGCGCCTGCGTGACCCGCCTCTGTATCCCTGCCTGGGCTGCTCAGAGCACAGCGCCGCGCGGCCTTCGGGACACTAGACAGGATGCTGACAAACCGCAGGGGCCTCGTCGTGAAGATCAGAGCAGCGCCTCGCACGTCGATCAGGCAGCTTCCTTCCTGCAGCTGAGTTAGAAACCAGAGCTCCCCTGAAATCCACCGGCCGTCAGCGACCCCCAGAACAGGAGGGGACGGCTGGTGCTCGCGGTTTCTTTCCGTCGCGCTGACAGGCAAGTGCCAGACGTGTAAAAATACGAATCTGGGGGAACTCCCGAGCGGATCAACTTATTAAACTCTTCATTGAGACCAACAGTCCAGATATAACTCAGACGCTAGGCTACATCATTTCCTAATTCTAAGAGGGTTTCTTCAACTGGCATTTCTCGAAAAGAGTAGGGGTGTTACCCCGGTGTCCTGGCCAAATTTCCCATTGGCCCTTACAAATCATGGCCTCCTAATAATCCCCATCTATGAACTGGCTTCATCACTCTGTTCTCCTCCACACTGATAGCTGGTGTGTGGGGAGCGTACTGGTGCACTCTGGCTGCTGTCGCATTATCCAGGTGGGGCTGCACACTGGTGGTGGTGGAGGGGAGTCCCCATTACCTGTAAAGCACTTTGAGTGGAGTGTCAAGAAAAGCGCTTTATAAGTGTAAGCAATTATAATTATTATTATTAATTGTTAATAAAAAACTGGCAGTCGGTCAGGATTTCACTAATTATCTATTAGACAGCATCCTTTTTGATCGTGCCACTAGTAGGAGCTGTAAAGGCCGGCAGAGTGTGGTAAAAACATAGACACACCGTGTGTAGTGTCTGGCCAAACTGACACACAGTACAGCTCATCAGAAAGATGAGGGAAACGGAACTGCTGAAAAGCAAAAGCGCTGTAGTTGTGCCTGGTTACCAAAGTTACAATAACTTTTTTTCACATCTTCTATAGCCAAGGGTATGAAGACGCCCACAGCCTTGACTGGCTGCTTTTCAGTAATACGATCGCCCACTATCAGTATGCAGAATCAGAAAAGATAATGTACCTCATTAAACACAGCATTTTCACCAAAGACTAGGTTCTGATCAGAAGGCCTTCAATCAGGGATGATGCTAATTAAAACTGGAGGTTCTCAGTTCTGTCACACATTCCAGAAACATGCTCTTGCAGCTGGAAAATAAAATACAGAAACAAATAATATGATTATAAACTATTTTATATAGCACCTTAAAGGTGGCTTCTCAAAGCACTTTACAGAACTACAATAATAGCAATGAAAAAAATACCCAACGTATGAACAATGAGAGGAGACAGTAGATGGGGGTACTGAATACAGTAGGAGCAGAGGGGTAAATAACCAGTTAAGTAAAGGCTCTTCTAAAGAAGGTTTTGAGTCTGGATTTGAAGAAGTTTAGAGAAGGTAGGGTGAGCAGGGTGAGAGAGTAGTAGAGAGTAGGGTGATAGTAGCTCAGACAGGTACTGAGGAGCCAAGCCATGCAGAGCCTTGTAGGTGAGCATGAGGATTTTGAAGTCGACACAAAACCTGACAGGAAGTCAGTGCAGGGACTCCAGGATAGGAGTAATGTGATCACTTGCACTAGACCTGGTCAGGATTCTGGCTGCCGAATTTTGGACATACTGCAGTTTTTTCAGTGTGGATTTAGATACCCCAGCGAGTAGAGCATTACAGTAGTCAATTCGGGAGAAGACAAAAGTGTTGATCAGCTTTTCAGCCAAAGTTAGCGATAACATAGGACAAACAAATTCATGTCTTTTTTTTAATCATATTCAAACAACCGCAACAACCCACATGGTTGTTCCAACACGGCCACAAAGCCTACCAAGAAATGTCACAACATGGCATTTTATTTGTTGTGTGGGGTGCAACCATAAAACTGCACTTTCTCTCCACTCTTCCCTTCACCTGATCAAAGGAAAACTCAGAGAAAGATGGATGGATTTACCTCTCGGACAAAGACTTTTGACACTCCTGGCTGATCTCGTCCAGTTCCAGTGGAAAGTTTCTCCCAGGACAGATGTGGACACCAGGCCAGCAGTTGGACAAAAGCAGGAGAGATGTAAGGAAATAGCTGAGACATGGGAGGATCAGACACCCAGCTCTTCAAACAGCCCATTCTGTACATGTACATAAGCTACAGTATAAAAAGTTTATCATTTGTGCATTTGTAGGGTGACGGTACATAGCAAATTTCAAGAATGCAACACATTATGTGCACACAGAATAAGTTATGATATATGTCTCGTGGGAGCATTTAGTTAATTTATATAGCATCTACCTGCAATGCAGTATGTTAAGAGGAGATTTTGAAAAAAAAATGCTCAGAGTAAATAAGGAGAACTAACAAGCATTTGTGCAAGGAAAGCTTAGCCTGTTGTGTAAAGAATTGCTTGCCTGTAAGGAAAAGGTTGCATCCCAAGATAAAAAAAATACACTCAAGATAACAACAAATTGTAACAATGTTTATTGCCGAAAAAAAAAGAGTTGCAAATCTTCTCCAAGAACGTACACAGAAGGTAATCACAATCAAAATTAAAAACATTCTTTGTTTTCCCCCTGACGTCGGAGTGAGAGGAGGACAGCTCCTCAGCTAGTTCAAATGCATGTAAAACGTTTTGCAACACAGAACTGCCCCCTCCGAAGAAAAAAAAAAAAGAACAGCCAGCAGGTCAAAGCATAAGGAGGAGCTTAGCACTACAGTAAGACTCGGTACTTGAAATTAAATTGCAATCTGTTGCTTAAAGGTAAACAGTGCTAGTGCAGAAAAAAAAAATCAAGAAATTGCAACTCTGCAGCCCAGGAGCAAAGCAGCAACATTATTTCCCCGATAAAGTCTGCAGCCGACTTCTCAAAACTCTTCACCAAAACCGAGTTCATCAACAGCTCTTTCAAAACTTTTTGATTTCTACTGTATATGTTTCAAGCTCATTGGACGGAGAAATAAGCATAATCAGTATCTTCCAGCAGCCCCTAGACTAAACAACCAGTGCTGATCTTTCATGGTTGCCTATGAATCAAGGCCACGTCAGAAATCACCTGGTGTCACGCACAGCAATCAGTGTTTGTAACCGACACAGAAACTTTTAATATACACAATGCAGTCTAACTTGACTAAACTTGACTATTCATTTTCTAAAAAGATGCAGAAATTTAATCTGCACACTGATTAATTTCTAGGCATTATTCAGATTAGCTGATCATTCATGAGTGACTATAGTAGACTTGAGGAACCTTGTTGCAGAATCGTTAAACCACTGTATAAATGAGAAAGGTGATCTGGCACAGGTGATGAAGTGAACCTGCTGAATGTTCTGCCTGGTGAAAATCCAGAAAGAAGATCAATCCACTTATCGTGATTAAAGGCACAGTGCTGCTCTGACCAAGTAGTGGGAACTCACTTGCTGTTAATCTGAATACCTTTTCCTCAGGACAGTGCACAGCCTAGTGTAACAATGCCTTTCTTAAGAATGTACAACTGTACAAACGAGAGGAGGCCTTTGAACCCATCCAATAGCCTGCAACATTCTGGAGAGATGTGAACGTGACTTAGTCCCAGTTTAACACCTGTGGGATGACACGTGGCATCTTGGCATCAGAGACCAGTGAAAAGGTCACTGAACGCCAAAACTGCTTCAAAGATCACTTCCACATGCGTTGCAACTGTTGATGGAAGTACAGCTTGCTTTCCTTCCAGTGGTAGCCACAGGTAGAACGAGCCTGTGCCCTTTCAGAGTAAGATGTTAAACCATGTTGATGACAGTTCCAAATGGGTATAATGATTGTGTCAGGTTTGTATAATGAAAAGGTCAGTGCAACTGCTAAAAAAAAAAATACAGATACAAACACAAATTTATCAGGGAAATGACAGTTATGAGTGATATTTCTTTTGATGATCAGTATATTTATATGCAAATAATACAGATATGATATTTGCATCAAAGCTTCATATTAGGTATATCCAAACATTATCAGAAAGCGATATTCCTGGTAGGCAATATCCTGGTACCCATCCAGGAAGTACAGGTATCAAGGAGGAACAGAGTAAATTATATTTGAAATTAAGTTTGTATTTTAAGAATTTGGAAACTGATGTTGATTTCAATTTTGTATGGATGTCAAAGTCATTTAGTGCTACTGAAGTCTCAGGCTTCCCTGACAGTTTTAGTGTCCCTGCCAATGTTTTCTACAGCTTGAAGGGTTATTAATTCTTTCTCTGTTTCAGCAAAATGCCAGCTGAAACATTTCACTATCTGCTGCTGATAAGACTAGGGGCCTACAGACACAAAGAATGCTTGTTTTAAAAATCCCAAAGACTTATTTTGTGTAGAAGGCCAATTATAAACTACCTGCTTGAAGAAAACACTGATATAGCTTAGTTATGCAGACATCTTCCGATTGTAGCAGACGCTTGCTTAACCAATAGAAATTAATTAAGACTGAAGTTTTTTTTTCTTTTTGAGACTTAAGCTCCTTGTATTCCTTATCAAGTAAGTGTATAAAAGGTCAGCTGTAACTTTTCTTGTTGGAATCACCTTCCTAATTGCAAGGAGGGTGCTTCTCCTTGACCAAATATAATAAATGCTTCTGCTCAGCAAACAGGTCTCCAGTGGATTTTTACTCTACATGCTAAGGAATATTAGAGCACCTCACTACCTGCACTGCTCATAAAGCTTTGCAAGAGATCCACACCATCTGCACTCCAGGGGTTTAGGTGAAACAGTGTGGATGGGACTGTAAAGCATGAAGGTGAATATGTACAATATACTGCCAGTCCAGGGGGAGACTCTCCACACAGACACACGTATCCATTTTCTGTGCACATGGATCTCAAGTGGTTCTGTCCAACCCCGTTAGAAACGCTGTTGTAGAGAGGAGAGAGATATTTCCTTTCCTTTCTGTCCTCAGAGCAGAAATCGCAAGGAGTGTCCTGTCCTTCTCCAGTGTGTCTGGGAGAGAGGAAACATCCCAGGATAGACCTAAAGATCAAACTCCCCTTCCCCCTCTGCCTGCTCGCTCAGCTCGATGGTGGAGTAGTTGTGGGGACGCCTGTGGAGGAAAAAGCAAACAGTGGAACACTAACAACTTTTTTTCTGGCAAGAACTTCTATAGGACTGCGAAGGTTGTCGTTTCATTGTTTTCTGTCTGCGAATAGTCCACGATTTCTGAGAAAAAAAATGCTTTCTCAAAATGCTAGGCACTGTGCCACAAGGCGTTTCTCGGCATGTCAGTGCAGTTCAGATCTCAGCTACCTGTGCCCAATCTGATGCTGTTCACACACCTCCACACGCAAGCCCAGGCCCAGTCAACACAAGGAGGGGCCAGATTGACTCATCCTGGCTCTACAATATTACAGGGTTAGGCGTTTATCCCAGAGTTGAGCATGACCAGGTAACGCTACAGTACATTATCTCAACAGCAAACACAGCAGTGCTAGTAAGAGTTAACATGCTGTTGTTTGAGATACCAATATCCATTATGGCCGACCGATCCTTCTCTGCATGCTGTAGAGCATACGCTTTTGGAAAGGAGGGTTTGTTAATGGAGCTGGTAACATCTACTTAACAAAGATGGGACTTTATGACGTTACTCCTGCAAGTACAGCCTCTAAATAGAACGCCATTTGGAATGGCACCTATGATGGCTTCACACAAGCTGGCAGTAAAGAGCCATCTGGTGTTAGAGAATCATGCACTGGGTACAATTACAATTTTGTTATCTTATGCTACAGTTTGGTATTTGATCTGCATCTATCTGTACACTTTTATGTACTTCAGAAGGCACTGCACTTTTAAAGATGCACGATCCTTTATACCCATACATGCTAGAAAAATGCTGATATGCTGGTACTTTGATAGCAATAGATATGAACGATAAGGCTGAATGTATTAAAAACATGTCGTCTTCATACACTGATACTGTGCCCACGTTTATTTCTTGTATAATTTTTATTCCCATTGGTTTTGCCCTTTAAAGAATTGCCTGACTACAGAACAGAACAAGGCAGAGTCCACTGAAGCTGCAAAATGAAATGAAAGTGTTTCGGTTGTGAAAAGGAGACAGGAGAGACAGCGGGAAGCTGACAGCTGAGGACTGGGGCACCTCTGGCAGCTTTCACTTTTAACCAATTTCTCTCGATATCGTAACTCTGGAATTTCTCAGTCAGCACGGTCAGTGCCAACACGCATCACTTTAAATGTTTTGCGAGGTGGAAACAACCTTTTTGTTTTTGACTTGCCCTGTTTCAGGAGCACATATTCTGACATTTTTAATCAGATCATTTCCACCTGCGTTATACACAGATCTCTACAAAAAAAAGAGAATGGATATTGTATCAATGAGTCATATAGATCCAAATATTGCTAAATTCTCAACCCTGTTCTTGGGCAGGAGTGAGCCTGCCCTGGGGCTGCATATTTTCTTTAAAGAGCTATTAAAAGTACTTTTTTTATTAATAAAGATAATGTAGAGTCATCTAGGACTCGCTGCCTTTTTTGAGAATAACCAGAAAGGGTTTGGTGACCTAAATGTTTAAAGGCAAGCTAATGTAACATGTTCCCATGATCCCAGATCAGGAACACCTCTGAGCAATCAGACTGCTCTGTCCCAACAAGATCTTAATGCTAAACCTATTAGACATGCTAAATAAAATGACTTGTCATTGCAAAATAGAAAACCATCAGGGATCTTGCAGAGGAGTAACATCAGTATATACTGTACTCTACAGCCTTGCATGAGTCCTAAGCTCTTTATGCTAGTTATTAGGTCACAGAATATGCAGGAGAGTTACACTGGGAGAAAGGGGAGCCACAAAAAGCCGTCTCTTGAGGTCAAAGAATGGGTCAGTTACTGTAGGTGCACAAGAGGCCTCTTCTTGTGTCATCGGGCAGGAAACAGCTTTAAAACAAGAAACACCGCAACCAGCTGACATCTGCTGCCATGGTGTTGGCTGGACTCACCTCTTTCTGTACCAGTAGGTGCCCAGGGCTGCCCCGAGCCCCAGGGTCAAGAGGACGATTATGATCAGTGCAATCTCCCAGCCCAGCCCGGCCTCTGAAGAGGAAACAGCGCACAAAGGGCTCAGAGCTGTAGTTCTCTGCTCCACCTGATCCTGGGGAGGCTTTCCAACCCAGGCCTTCTGCTCTGAAGGCAAGCAAGAGATCTGCAGGTGTGCCCAAATACCTGGGATCGCCCCATCAGGGGAATTCTACCATACCCCATCGCTCACAGACAGACTCAGGAGGAGTCAGGAACATGACTCACTTGAGCCAGTGCTGTCTGGACTGCACGGCACTGCTACGAGCTCAGTCAGTTGGGCGTCCCACTTTTACATCTTTTCAATAGCAGGGTAGCTATCACCTTATCCAATGTGAAAGTAGCTCTTCAGTACATAGCTTGAACTTTTAATTTTCAATAAAGACAGGTATATTTCAAAAAAATAATGTTCTCACTGGGCTAAACACGAAGAAAAGCCCCTGCATGATTGATCGTTACAATTCTTGTGAAAGCTTGCAGTACCACCTAGTGGATGTCTGTAAGTTACAAAAGAGGAATTCAATTGTAGTGAATAATACCCACTGGGTAGTTTATTTATTGTAATGCATGCACAGAAGCACCGTTTACCTACTGCAACACCAGTAGCTCACATGAAAATCTGTGTTATCCTTTACTACGATTCAGATCAACCCACACTGGGAAAAAATGTACAAATAATACCCCAAAATAAATTACGATACGTTGCAAATCAGAGGAAACTATACAGCCATCTTGTTTTGTTGGTAGTAAACCTCTGGATGATATCCTTGGATTAATTAGCTCCTGAAAACCAACCAGGGTAAATGAGGCTGAACGGCCTTCACTTGTTGGCAACCCTTCTGATCTCATCTGTTTATCTTCTCATTACTAGAGAGGACCACTCTGGGCAATTCTGACAAACAGGCTCAGGAGGCCAGCGAAGCGACGTCTTACTTCTGGCTTGAAACTTCTCCATGGTGACTTCAGTACAGCTGTCTTTCAGCATCAGGGCGCTAGTGGTCTTGAGGATGAGGTCTCTCTGGTCTGCGGACAGCCCTTGGATTTGTCCACTCACATGTAGCAAGCCGTCTTCACAGGAAATATTTGTCTCTGTTGGTAACGAAAACACGTGATGAGGATTTTGTACCACTTCCGTGTGTCACAAAATAAAATTCATTGTGACTGATGACTTAAAACTATGGTATAAAAGAGAGTACAAACAATGAGTGTTTTTTTGCCAGAATCTCATTTGTGCCCATGTCTTTTCTTGACAGTGTTCCTAAATGTATGCTGTTGTTTTGTGGAAAGAGAATAATAATTCCTTAAACTCCACTCAAAGTGCTTTACAGGTAATGGGGACTCCCCTCCACCACCACCAATGTGCAGCCCCACCTGGATGATGCAACAGCAGCCACAGTGCACCAGTACACTCCCCACACACCAGCTCCAAGTCGGGAGGAGAACAGAGTGATGAAGGTAATTCATGGGGATTAGATTATTAGGAGGCCATGATTGGTAAGGGCCAATGGGAAACTTGGCCAAGATGCCGAGGTTACACCCCTACTCTTTTCGAGAAACAGCCTTGGATTTTTAATGACCACAGAGAGTCAGGACCTCGGTTTTACGTCTCATCCGAAGGATGGCACCTTTTTACAGTACAGTGTCCCTGTCACTATACTGGAGCATTAGGACCCACACAGACCGCAGGGTGACCACCCCCTACTGGCCTCACCAATACCTCTTCTTTAAGAAGACCCAAGACCTCAAGCGATCATAAATTTACAAGAATCCCTGTGCCTCACAAAGTGATACCTTACTGTCCAATGATGAGCGTAATCAAACATTGGATCTGCTCAAATACTTCTGGAACACCCCACCAGGACGTTGCACACGCCTTCAGAAGTCACAGAAGCACCACTGGTGCACCTCTGAGATCTTACAGCGCCAATCAGGATGTCACCGACGAGACATGCCCGTGTGTAATGACTCCTGCACAAGACTGACGGATCAGGACCTCCGCCATCACACAGCAGCTGCAAAAACAGAATGCCATCTAGCAAAAGACTATCATCACCAGGCTCTGTAAACATTTGTGCCTTGGTTTGACACTTGCCTTTGTTTTAGGAGGTCAGGATGCACAGCTTGAAGACTTGAATGATCTAAGAGTGTGTGCTGTTTTAGGAATACATTGCCCATCACAGATTAAGCTATTGTGTTGCATGTCTTCTGCCCTGTCATCATTCCATGCAGATTCTTTTGGGTTGAACCACAGCAAGGTACAATAAAATGGGGGAAGCTCATCAACGTGGGAAACACATTGATGAGTGCTGATCTACACAAGTGGTTCCCAATACTGGTCCTGGTGACCCACACAGGAGCCCTCAGTTACACAATCAAACAATTCCTTCACTTCAAGAGGAACTGCAGTCCCAGTTTCTCAGACCAGTTATTAAATCTTGTTAACAAAATAGACGGTATTGCAAAAATGTACAAATTGCTAATTAAGCACAAAATCGCGAACTTTGTGAAAGTCCTGTGAGTCGCCATGTTGTCACAAACCCCTGGTCTGACCATGGGCCAGAGCGCGAGTTCCCACGAGATGTGATGTGATGTGGCCCTTCCTGCTCACTAGTCACTGTAATGACTAATGTGATCACATGCGTACAGGTCGTGCATCGGACATTTCACCGCAGAAATGTTCCCATGTGAACCACGTGATTTGTCTCAAAGTCGATATGTAAATTATACTTTCATTGCAGTTTGAAATGCATGAATCAATGCTGATTCTTTCTATATAAAAATAGCAATACAGCTCCCCTTTAGTAGTCATAGTGATAAAGATTAATTTAAATAATGTCGGAGCTTTAACTGATGTACGGAGAGACACAACTCCCAAACTTGTGAGTAGAAAGAAAATGCAAATATTCCAATCAAGCAAGTTCAATGATCTAATGATGGTGGGATGGAATGAAAACTAGCAGGTGGGTGGGTCACCAGTACCAGGACTGGGAACCCCTGCTCTAGGCCTTTGGGTGCAGAGCGACGCGCCCTCACCCTGCAGGTACAGGCCTGAGATCCCGCAGTGACAGGACTCCTCCAGGAACTGGGCTATCTCACTCTGCATTTCCCGGAGACTCTCATTCTTCTGCCCCGGAGCAGCACAACCTGCAGAGAAAGAGACAACAACTCATTGTAGGCCGGCCCTCTGGGGAAGACATCTGTACCACTCCGGGTTCAGGACATCTCACTGAATTACGGGGATGCCACTGCTGGAAATCCAAAAAGGTGACAAAACTCTGTATTGTACAACTAATGTTAAGTACGTGATGTGAAACAGGGCAAATGCTTAATCCGTCCTTTGTGTTCAAACACAAGTCAGTCACTGTTAATCTCATGCAAAGGAATAACAGGTAAAGACAAAGAGGGAGACGCTCCACAGTGCAAATTAAGTTAGCAGAGGTGTGATTTTGATCAAGAACAAATTCAGCAAACAATGAGTCCAATTAAACCATTCAAGATGCAACTACAATGAAAGCCACATCAAATAGCCACTTGGCTAAAAGTTAGTCTATGTACTATATTTTGAAGAAGCATCTTCCATCACAAGCTATAACAGCCTGCCTAGGCAATTTATTAAGACCAAAAATATTTCAATTGCCACCTGAATCAGCTGTATTTACCTGGTACCTGCTGCCAGAGCCTGTTGGTCTTGGGCCCGAGACAGAGAACCAGCTCACTGGAGAAGCCAGAGGAAGGACAGTGGTTGACCTGCCCTGGGGTCTGGCCTGAGGCAATCCAAACGTGAGGGTTTCTCACTTCACAGCAGGAACAGCGGCTCAGAGAGACAGGCTCCTTCATTGAGCTGAGAGGCACAGAGAGGGAGGTTTTGCAAGAGCTAGCCTGGATTGTCTCCAATTCCCAGATTCGCCTTTCTTATGAAATTCCTTCAGCAAGGCCAGACTGGTATCCCACAGAGAGAAAACCTGATTGAGCATGCCCAATAAGCCTGCAACTAACATGAACCTTAAATAAGTCTCCACTTAATTAGCCGATTAAGGAGTCAAATAAGAACATCTGTATGGAAATAAACCTAACATGAAATAAAACAATTCATCTTTCCAGTAGCTCCTGCTTTGTTGCCAATAGCTTCAATGGTACCCACTCCGTTTACAAATCAGATTTCTGTTCTTGTTTCAAGCATTATCAGCATTTCTAACTGCTATGCCCCCTTATGAACTTATAAACCTTACTCCCCATATGCTTTTCTACTCTCAAGTCAACACTCACCTGAGCACAGACAACATGTGCTGCCCGCTGGTGGTGTTGAGCTTCTCCAACAGCTCCTGGTCCTCGGCGAGCACCACGGCGTCTATTAGGCGTGCTCGAGCCGTTTGGAAATAGCCTTGGTACAGCGCCACAGCTCTCCATGCCCTAGAGGGGCTGATGGGAAGGGTCTGATCTGGAGAGAAGAGAAGGGGTTTTATGTTCCTGAAAACCGTCGTTCACTCTCGAGTAGCCCGATTACCTGCATGACTCAGAGATTTTGGGTGAAGGTTGTCATAATATCTGTGGCAGATTTTTATCCCCAACGAGGGCAACAAGTGGAGCATCTGGTCCCCTAGCCTGCACTCCGGGTGTCTGTGAGGTTAAGTATGGCTTCTGACACATCATCACCTTGTCTATGTCGCCAGGCATGCATGTGGGACAATTCTGCATCTGCAATCAGTGGCATGATCGTTTGTGTGCACTTGTATGTGCAGATGGCAGCTTTTATAAACCAGTTGGTTCATAAATCTGATACTATTTGTTGTAGGTAAACTTCCACGTAATGTGAGAGTCAACAGGAGGCGCTCAGGTAGACATACTGTACACGAGCGAGAGTTCACCTGCGTTGCTGGTGTTCCCAAGGACATACAGCCCGTCTGAGCTGGCCGACCCCTTCAGAGGGACGGCCAGGGGTTCGCTGTTGTGCCCCTGCTCAAACAGCAGCAGAGTCAGGCCCTGCAGCCTGGCGTGGGGGGTCGTCACCAGCTCCACAAAGGCCTCCTGTTGGCTGCCGTTGGTCCAGCTGGCAGATACCTCGTTGATGACGACCTGGAGAGGGGGCTCAGGGGTTGTGCGAGACCCACAGGCGTTCTTTTTCAAAGGGGTGAGGGGGGTCACCTAGGAGACACGGAGCAGCAGCTCATCAGCACTGCGCTGAGCAGACCACGGGCCAGGCCAGCTGGGAACACCCCAGTATCGCACCCATTTTCATGACATGCAAGAGCGAGCTGCACCAAACTCACAACTAAACTATTCGGGAGAAGCTCATAAACCTTCCACGTTGGGGAAAGGCCCACATACTGTATGATACAGCTTTTTCCAAGTTGCCCAAGAATCCTCTCATCTCCTTCCCTTGTTTTTTCAAATAATAAAAGCTCATTTTTATTTTTTATGGGAGCTTTAAAAGCAATCATCTCAAAGTGCTTCACAGCACACAACATGAAGGTCATGAAAGAAAAGAAGATTCCACAGCTAAAAAGGTAGCTGTCAGGAAATGCCGTATTTTTGGCTAGAGTGAAAAGCATCCTGTATGGTTGAGTGGGCCATGTCTTTTGGGATAGTGTTCCAGAGCTAGAGGCACATCAACAAAAGGCCCTGTCACCCACAGAGTGGATATGAACGGGGGGAGCACATATACCGAGAGACATTACAAATGCGATCAGTGCTGTTGGTTCCAGGAATGGGCAGCACCTTCGCCGTTCGATGGCTCCTAATTGAGACGGCAGGACAAGGCGTTCACCAGCCTCAGTCCTCAAACCCAGAGGCATCGTTTCATGAAACGCATTGGGAGTTACTTTCCTTTCCCAGGTACCTCTAATATCATCGAGCACCCTGAACAACTCATCTTGCACTCCACACCGGCATGGGGGGTATGAAACTTTTGGGGCCTCCCTTTCCTCCTAACTCCCCTTGCATTTTGGGGGAACCCGACAGCACCCCTCGAAGGATGGCCTTGCTTGGGTCACTGGGTTATTCCGTCTTTCCTAATGGACGCAACGAGGGCAGAAATGCTTCCACGGAGGTAACGGACAGCTTGCAGTCCAACGCCTAAGCCAGGAGCCGAACGGAGAGGGGGCTGAGCCGCGAGACTCACCTGGAAGGCGGTAAGGTTTGCAGGCAGCAGGCTGCCACAGCGACTCAGAGACTCATCCTCGGGGCTGAAGTCCGGATCCTCCAGGAGGGGCACCTGCCCAGGAGTCAGCGCGTCCCTCAGATTCTGGGCTTCCTTATCGGACCTCAGCCCACGGTACACGATGGCATCCAGCAGACCCTTAGTGGGGATGGCTCCCCCCTCCTTGGGGACGGGAGGCCCCAGGGGGCTGCGGTACAGGGCCACGGCGTCCGGGCCGTTCTGCACGGTGTTGGGCGGCAGCCGGATGGCGGGCCGGGGGCTCATCTGGTGGCTGCCCAGGAGGAAGTACCCCCGGGCGTCGGTGAAGTAGCCGTGCAGGCTGATCTGGCGGTACGGCTTGTCGTCGTTGCCGTTGAAGAGGAGGAGCCAGATCCCATCCAGGCTGACCCGCCGGCCGGAGGGGTGCCAAATCTCGATGAACTCCCGGTCCTCGGCGGCGCCGGGGGTGTCCGAGTTGACCTCGCTCAGCAGGAAGTCCTGGTAACCGGCGGGGCTGGGGCTGGGGGGCAGCGGCGGAGGTGCCGCTGTACTCTCCGGGACGACTGTGCGGAAAGAGACGGCTGCTGGTTTAGCGCCACAGGAACCAGGAAGCAAGCCCCCCCCCCAGAGCATTCAGAGGTCATCAGGGAGTGAAACGAATCTCAGAGCAGCTGCCAGATTCAGACGGACCCAGTGACTTGCAATCAGGCACTCTCATATCGTACTACATTCTGCAACGGTTCACTTCAATTTAAGAAACGCCCATCACCTCAGTCTACCATCCAAGGTGCCAGGAAGTAATCTCAATTATAACTAGATTCCCTAGCAGTTGTATGATGGATTACCTTAAACATAGCTCCTGATAGGGGTTTCACTAAGCCTTCTAAAGAGGCTTATGTCTGGTGGTGCGTGTTCTCTGTGATGCTCATTTTTATTGCCTTCGAACCGTTTGCTTTGTTGACTGATGGCCACCAATCGGAGATCCTAGTTTTTTTCATGTTTACACAATCCAAACTCTCCGATTAAAAACAAACAATGACGTCCGGATTTGAGGACTTCCCTAGTGGTTCTTATACTGTAGCTGTTTTATATAACAGCTGATGCCACTCCCTTATTGCAAAATTCGCTGAAGTTATTTTAAAAATACTGCAATGACATGACACACTGTGGCCATAGTGCATTCTCGGACATCCTGAGTGGACCATAGGTTCTGGGCATAACTCCACATACTGACCTCCTTCCAAAACTACATGGGATGTAGCAGCAAGCTACACGCACCCTTACAAATAAAATCCTCAATAAGAAGTCACTGGGTAAAAAATTAGGAATGACTTCAGTGTTTGTTAGCCCTGGTCCTGGAGGAACACTTGTCTTCTAGTTCGCTAGTAAAAGCTGTTGAGTCAGAAATAATGGCCATTAAGATGAGGATTTGCTGCAAAAAGGTCTGTGTGCTGAAGTTAATGGTAATAGCACCCTTCAAGTTATGTGTTTTAGGGAATTAAATTAAGTAAAAGTCTAAACAACTGAGCAGATCATTTAAGCCATAAAGAAGCATGAGAGATTTAGAGCTCAGCAGAATTGAAAACCACCAGACACTGTTTTGCTAGGACAAGGGCTGGAAGCCAATGAGCATCCTACCTACAGTACACATCAAACATTTTTTCCAGAATCCGAGTATCAGTGTGACTGGCTGCTGCCGATTTCTGGTTTCTAACATGAAACTCACCTCTTTGCGCATCTGCTACTTATGCACCAGTGAGGTCAAGTCTGCTACAGCAGCAGCTTTTATGTGGGTGGAAATGTCTCCTGTCATACTAACACTGCACTGTCGTCCTTCAGCAAGGTGACAGGAGCGTGCAGTGGAGAAGCGTCTCAATTTCCAGCTGCAGTTTCATTGCAAGTCATGTTACAGGCACCGGCCAAACTATTAGGAACCCCCTGCTCCTGTTTGTGGCAACAGGCAATAATTGGCTGTCTCAACTGGTCTGAACAATGCCCCGTTCCCAGTACTGCTGCAATCTGGAGGAGTGTGCTCTATCCTTTACCAGTAGCACAGGTAGAGGTGATCCTGGTGGGAGAATGAGGTGGGAATTGAGCTACATATTTTGTTCAAAACTGCTCTTGCTGTCCTCCGAAAATCCGGATCATTAAAGTCAGTGGGGGGCCCTAATATTTTGGCCCCATGAGTGTATAATCTCTGCATACACTTTGAATTGCTGAGCACACAGGCTGCGCACCAACCTTCAGATACCTTAACCCCCTTAGGCTTCCCATCATTCAATTGATGCCAGCTGTACTCCACCCTTAATTCTGCAAGAGGTCCCGTGACTTAAAGATCAGACACAGGCATGACATGCCTGCGCAGGCTAAGTCAAAACTTGTTCCTACACATCTTTCAGTTACAATAATAAAGCACAATAATCACTTCTACATCACTGAACGCATTTATTTAAATTGCTAGTTTTAAGTCACTAGAAAGATTACATATGTCTTAATTTCTAAAAAAAACATCTTCACTATATCCCATCTAGATTAGTTTAAAACGTTTTGTTTACTATCTGAAGCACATCTCGCAGCAAAGTGGAGTTATAACATCAGTCAAATCCTATGTGGAGTAAAAACCATATACTAAAAACTATATAATAAAATACCATATATAAAGGCAATACCATGACAAAGCCTATCCATGCCTTTACTATGTTTTTACCACAATCTCACTGTGCTTCGCAACATTTCAGTTTACTTTCACCAGGGTACATCATGGCAAACTTTCTAAGAGTGATATGGTCTCATATGTCACTCAAGTTGTCTTCATTTCTCTGAGTCCCACATTGAGTCTCCCCATCAGGGGGTTCCTGAGAGTTTCCGGAGGCTCTCAACACACAGGGTGCTTGCAATGAAGCCCCGAGGTCTCTATTTTGTGCAAGAAAGATCAATAGCATGATATGAGCTCTACATATAGAAGTTGCTGCTTCACCCCTAATAATTAGCTGCATTAAACAGCCTTTCCTGGCAGCTTTTTATAGGCACACCTGATTGATAATAGGTACATCAATCCTTCTTGACCAAGAACAGGTACAGCCTGCAGCAATGGGCTCTTGGCTACAGTCACTCACCTACATTGTGTGGACATGACTCCACCCCCGAGCACTGATTGGCCTGCCCTGGAGTGGGAGGGGCTTCAACAAAGAGTTCCGTGTCCCTGCTCCAAACCGCTGCGCCACAGCGGCTCAGGGACACGCCCCCTCCTAGGGACCTGAGCAAACAGAGCGAGCGTCAGGGCGAGAAACAAGCGGGGTGGGTGGATTCACACCAGTAATGGACACACGCACTCGCGGTTGGCCGACTACCTGCTGGTGAGAAGGAAGGCCTGTCTGCCAGGGATGAGAGTCTCGACGAAGCTGGCACCCTGCTCGCCTCCCTCTCCCAGGAAAACGAACGCGTCGATCGGCTGCCTCGGGCTGAGGGGCGCCCCGTGAGGGAAATCCGCGGCCATCCCGCTGTAGAGCGCCACCGCCCCCGACAGCGACCCCTGCTGCTTCAACACAGACTCGGCTTTGGGGGGCAATAGCACAGCATCTGCAACCGTCCAAGATACTCCAGTCATCTTAGTGATGCAATCATTCCCTGCATAATGAAACTACCAGACTGAAAAGTGAGCCAGCTGTTTTTTCAGCATTGCAGGAATATTGAAAAACATATTATGACTAAACTGATCCGTGGTCCATTCATCTCCATTCACTTGATCTGTGAATTAACCATGCAGCAAATTACAGAACATATTAAAATCCATGATACGTGGCAAACATCAACCATAAAGCCTTCGTATCCTGCCAAGCAATGTCAATGCAAAAACAACACTTGCGCGTGGTCCGGTGTCTGCGGGCATGGAACAGAATGACCGGAAAGCAGGGTGTGAATTGTGGAAAGTGCGTATGGCCGGCATATTAAAATTAAAATAACCTAAAGCTGACTGGATGAAATCCAAGTCGTTCAACATCACCGATGGCAAAAATCCATGACCTGGAGGTTGTGATTCACAAGGCCTACCTTCCCGAGAGCATCCGGATGGGCACATCAGAAGCAGCCCGGCTCTGGAGGCATTGATGTCCATGCTGAACTCCACCGCCCCTGTTGTCCCGTTCAGGAGCGCTAGGACCAGGGCGCTGGGAGGCTGGGGGACGCTCAGCTCCAGAAAGACGCCTTCCCCCAGGCTGAGTTCACTGATCTGTGCCTCCCGCGCTCGTCCCGTGGCGCAGGGGTTCTTGAGGCCCGGGGACGGAGGGCCCGTCTGGAAGGTCCAGTTGGTGGCGAACAGCCAGCAGCGCTCCATGGACTCATCCTGCTGGTACAGGGACTCGTCTTCCAGGAAGACCGGGAAACCTGGCGTCAGGACCTCGGCGAGGAATTCCGCCTCCCCGCCCCGCCGGGACCTGTACACGATCGCGTCCACCAGGCCCTCCGCGGTCACGTTCATCCGCTCGGCGTAGCGCGCCCCGCCGTGGTACAGCGCGATGCCGTCCGGCCCGTTCTGCACGGTGTTGGGCGGCAGGACGACGGCGGGCGGCGGCTTGACGCCGGCCGAGCCCACGAGGAAAAATCCCTGCTCGTCCGTGGCGTTGCCGCCCAGATTCAGGACCTTGTAGGCCAGGTTGCCGTTCCCGTTGTAGAAGACCAGGGTGTAGCCATCCAGGCTGGTTCTGCGCCCGCTGGTGTGGTAGAGCTCCACAAACTCAGTGGAGTCATAGCTTGGGTTGTCAGCGTTGACCTCGCTGATGAGGAGGCAGCTCTCGCTGGCCGCCCCCTGCACCGCCGCCGCCGCCACCAGGAGGCCCAGGAAGCAGTGCCACAGCTCCCGGGGGACGGGAGGACGCGGACTCATCGCTCTGGCTCTTCTGCTCCCAGCGGGGGTGCCGCTCGGGTCAGTCCTCGGCCCACGAAACGGAGCTCCGCTTCCTGTGGGTTTAGAGGAGAAATCATTCAGACTTGGGGACGCCACACGCTTGAGACGCAGAAGAAAGGCTGAGGTGTGGAGCTCTTCCACTACAGCAGCGGTCCTCCCGGTTTTGAGGGCCACTGCCCCAATTCCTCTGTAGCCGAAGGCCTGGCAACCTTCAGTATTTCTGACCAATAAGGTCAGTACTAACATTAAATTTGAACTTTGGCAAAATGATTGGCAGAAGACCATTGAGCTGTGCGTGAAATATGTATTCAGAATGAAATATGTTGTGGACCAACTTTTCACTCTCAATCTAAGTCATGACACGCTGACTTGTCTCAAATGCCCAGATGTTAAATCTGGGTGTGCTAAGCATTCCCCCCAAAAGTGCAAGTGCTATCGTTGTGACACATTTCTCTCTTTTTCGACCCAGTAACTTTCTTAGAAGTAGCACTGGGCATACGTCCTCCCTGCGCTTCGCACAGTTCCCAGAACAGAGCTGAGTCAGAGTGCAGCCACGAACTCTGGCCCACAAGTCAGACCGCTCCTCTCCGCATGACAAGAGCAGAAGCACACAGTGGGGAGGGCCAGCTTGGACTGCCGTAGTGTCTCATCGCTAGCAGCAGCAGCAGCAGTTGTGCTGGGCAGAACAACCAACTCTTTCATTCAATATGTCATTCGTTTTGGAAGGAAGTAATGACACAAATACTCGACTTCACCTCATGGCTGCACCTCCAACGTTGTGCGTGGAAAATGAGTCCAGAATTGTTCAAGCCGAGGAGTTCTTTATCAACTTGGCCGAGCAATCAACACCATAACAGTTTGTTAGAGAGTTAGACGTGAGCTTACACAGTCTTAGAAAAATAATGCTAGTGATTACAATCTTTGCTGTATGTAAAAGATACAAAATTCACAAGCACTTGCAAACTAAATGCACCTTAACTAAGCAATTTTGATCAATTCGATGCCCACAAACCTGTCTTTCCACATAAGTTACCATCACATTTTAATCACTGGATTCACCACAAAACCGCAACATTGACTCATCCTGTCTCTCAGTTGTAACCACACTCACAATCCCACCCTCTCGATTTCTCCACTTTCTGTTTTTTTAGCCACGGTTACAGTTCATACAACTTGAGGAAAAGTCGGGTCTCTGTTTATAAAGGTCCCAGAATATGGAGATGACACGTGCGTTTGCGTGAACTTCACAGAGCAGACTGTATCTGCCCAAACGTATCGGCTGTCTGGTGACAAACACGTTAACTATGACTGTTGACAGAAAAGAACAATGCCCGTGTATGTAACATTTCAACAGAAAGCTTGATTCAGAAACTACTCATTTCTCTGCTAAATCTATGAGAATATCCATTAGTGTCTCCTAATCAGGATCAAATGTAATTCCCTTTAAACTGCATTTTATCACACTGCCAAAACAGATGCACTAAACTGCCTAATTAAGAGAGGACAATTAAGGCACCTGTGAATTATTCAAACATCCTATCAAGATGCACAGACACTACATGAATCTATTAATGAACATATCCTATAATTGAGGTCATACACAGTATTACAGTTTGCAATGCAAAAGAAGTTTTGTCTTCTCAAACTGGTAGGCTACGCCATCAAGATCACAGCCCAACACTCAGGTACTGATTTTAGGTTTGTTGATGGTTCCTCACCTCCTAAACTCTAACCACCTCGAGTCCCTGACTGCTGTGCACAAACCCTTTGAATTACACACCCTGGACCACAGTTGTATTAAAGTTCACCTGGACGGTTGTCTTAGAACAAAACTGCATCTATATCGTCCCGGAGAGAACCGTTATATACTGTAGTTTGCCATGATATAATTAGGCTTTTCTAATGGTTTTACCATGATTTTACTCAGCCTTGCAGGGGTCGCTGTGGTGTGTACCATGATTTCACTGTAATACAACATTGTGGTACTGCGTTACCATAGTGCGTCACAGTAAACGTTTTGAACGTGTACTTCGGTAGCCGTGCACGATTCTTAAATCTTAGTGCACTTCAAAAATAGTGCTGACAAAACTACGCAGAAGAGAACAAAAACTACTGTAGGTGCCAGTTGCGCAAAACGAAAAAGTACAGAAACTGCAGAAGTGAACAAAATATAACCACGTCATGGTTAGCAGGGGGGCATTTACGATTATTCAGTAAACGCATCGTTTTAAGGTTTTAACATTTCAAAAGTACTACCTCTTAACAGCAACGTTAATATTAATGATAACCCAGGTCTACTGTATGAAAAGATTTTTGTTTTAATATTTATTTATACGCGTTTGTCTGTGTTGAAAATTAAACTGGGTGCTAAAACGTACAAGCGTGAACGATAGCCCCAATCAGTAATTCGGCACAAATTCGTATAGAAATGTGTAGAAAGCGTTTTTAAAGCTTACCTAGAGCACCAAACGCTTGTCTTTGTCCACATCACAGTTAAATGCAACAATGTTACTCCTGGCTCATCTCCTCTGCTAAAACAGCTCACTTGCACAGTATCAAACCCCTTTAAGTTACCGGAAACGCGTCTCCTCTCATCCCGAACCTCAAAATGCACTTTTTTTTTCCTGCACTGCAACTTTTGCTGTCCCCTCCTTTTTCTCTTTCTGCAAATGGAAAAAGCATTTCCTGCGAGCAGGCTCCGAGTGGCCCAACCATCTACTGGAATGATGCTGAACAGTCGCGCCGCCTTCTTCCGAGAAAAATCACGACCGTCCTGAAACGTCAACGCGGGTGTTCGGGCTGCAGAAAGCTTGATGAGAAACTGCTGTGAAACGCTTGTAATGGCCGAACCTTGACCTCTTTTTTTCTTTTTTAAGTGTCTTACCACGACATTGCGTATCCTGCCTTGCTCCCGACATCTGCCTGTTTGGCACCGGCACATCGCGACCCGGTATTGGAGTAAGCGGTAACTGACAAGGGATGGATGGAATTTGGTTTTCGTTTCTTATGAACCAGTAACGTAGAAAACTGCAGCACGTCTCCCGAGTTTTACAACTGCTGGATATGCGTTTTTCCGAGAAAACAATTACCATACTGCTTTGGATGAAATAGCTACTGTAATTGCTCACTTAAAACCAGAGGATAGTTGGAGGAATGCAGTTCTGGACTCTCCGGTATTTCTCAGAAATCGTCTACATTTTTATCACATTTAGATGGGTTTCACCGCCCCCTCTCTCATCCACCCTGAGTGACTTTCAAACGTAAAGACTTGTGAACTGCAAACTACACAGCCCTCCCTTTCAGAATGTATGGCTCCAGAGATCACTTTTTCATTGTGGTTTTCCATGAGTAGGTTAAAAAAATCTTAAGCGTCTTCGTATCATGATTAAAAGTAAACTTCAAATGACCAGACGCCAATCTCAGACCTTTTCTTTGATGATAATAATAATAATTGCTTACACTTAAATAGCGCTTTTCTGGACACTCCATTCAAAGTGCTTTACAGGTAATGGGGACTCCCCTCCACCACCACCAATGTGCAGCTCCACCTGGATGATGCGACGGCAGCCATAGTGCGCCAGAACGCTCCCCACAGGGAGGAGAGCAGAGTAATGAAGCCAGTTCAGAGATGGGGATTATTAGGAGGCCATGATTGGTAAGGGCCAATGGGAAATTTGGCCAGGACACCGGGGTTACACCCCTACTCTTTTCGAGAAACAGCCTTGGATTTTTAATGACCACAGAGAGTCAGGACCTCGGTTTTACGTCTCATCCGAAGGACGGCGCCTGTTTACAGTATAGTGTCCCCGTCACTATACTGGGGCATTAGGACCCACACAGACTGCAGGGTGAGCGCCCCCTGCTGGCCCCACTAACACCCCTTCCAGCAGCAACCTTAGTTTTTCCCAGGAGGTCTCCCATCCAGGTACTGACCAGGCTCACACCTGGGTTGATCTTTGATGGTAGCTATCCTATATTGGGTCGTTTGTTTAAGTCAGATAAGAACTGGCGATCAAATCCAAGCTGCCGTGAAGGTGCAGTGTGAAACAGGCTGGTGGTGCTCAAGTTCTGGGTTCAATTCTGCACTAGGGTGCCTTCTGTGTGGAGTTTGCATGGTGTCTTTGCTCTTGCACAGGTTTCCTCCCATCAGGATGGGTTATCTGTTGCACAGTATATTGTCCTTGTGGGGCCCTGCTCTGGTCCTGGCTTGAGCTCCAAGGTGCTATCTAGTCGTGACCCTTCCCAAGAACAAGTGGCTTTGTGGTGATAGATCAGTCACAGTTAATCAAGACTCCACTTCTGTTTTACAACTGTGTTGTTTATTATTGTATGAATACAGGAATGAGCAACAAGTGTTTTCCAGAGGGGGGGAAAAGGCAGTCAGGCAAAAAGCAGATCTGCTGTGAATTCTTTGGGCAACATTCTTCCCCTTCAATAGAAAGTGGCTGAACACTTCTTGAGACATTCTCCTTACATGGAAGAGCTACTGAGAAAGCTCAATATTTAGAGGAAGAATCTACAGCCATGATCAGACCTTGTCTTGTGTGTTAAAATACTGAACAAAACTCAAAAGTTAGTCACTGAAGCAAAACTGCAGCTCTAGTATGTTTTTCCCAACATTGAAAATGCTCCATTTTCCTTTTCAGTAAAAATATGATCTTCAAACAACCTCAACTTGGCAAGAATAAAACAGGAGGACTGCAAATCCACACACTCAGTACGCAGGAAACTAGCTGCATTTGGGTTAAGAAAAGATGTTACAACTGACTGTTAAGGAAGTGTGTTTTTCCATATACTGTATGGTATTTTAACTATTGCAATTCAAACTATTGCTCTGACATATCTTGAGAAGTGGTTTGTACATCATTAAAGGGGAACTGTACTCCACATTTCTTAGACCAAATCTCAGTAAACAAATGAATTGACAGTATTGCAAAACTATAGTCACCCTGCTTGTCATAGTCAGCTGATGGTCCCCATTTCTGATGCATACCACAGTCACTGAACGGAGAAGAAGGTTACTGGCTCAAACTTTCTCCATCCCCTTCTACCACAAACAAATCCACACCAAATTGCACTTGTAATAAATATACTGATGGAAAAAAGAAACACAACATTTTCTGGAATGAGAATACTATAGTTCTAGCTTATGTACTTTCACAAAAAGTTGTCAATTTGTTTTGAGCCCTCTGACCAGCACAATACAGCTTGTGCAGTGAGGCACTGCAGCTTGCCAATCACACGACAGCTCGTTAGGTGCACTTTAACCCAACGAGGTCCAGGTGGAACAATGCCTTATCAGGTCACCTTTAAAAAGGCCTTATTCAGAGCTTAGATCACTGCAAGAAAAAGGCCACACTTAGTCAGTTTTCTGTGCATTCCATAATGCCTCGAATGTCACCAGAAGCAAGGGAGAGGGCCACTGGTATGCTGCAGGCAGACATGTCATGTGCCAGCGTTGCCAGACACTATGGAATAAGCCGCTCCACTGTGTCCCGACTGCAGAGAAGGTTTCAGCGGACCGGCAGGACAGATGACCGTCCAAGATCCGGTCGCCCTCGAGTGACCACGCCAGAGCAGGACCGACACATCAGACTGGTCCATCTGAGAGATCGTTTCGGATCTGCCACCCGTACTGCTGCTGAAACTGCCAGCAGACACAATACCCGCGTCGGTGACAGGACAGTGAGGCTCCATGCTGCTGGCCTTAGAGCCAGGCGACCTGTCAGAGGCCCTCTGCTCACACCTCCTAGACGTCACACCCGACTGGCTTGGGCCAGACAGGGGCTGCGATGGACTCGTCAGCGGTGGCATCAGGTCCTCTTCACGGATGAGTCACTCTTCAGCCTGTTCCACACAGACGGGAGGGCCAGAGTGTGGAGGAGGAGGTGTTGCGTTTCTTTGTTCCAGTATACAATTCTACAGTTGTGGCAAAAACAGCGGTTTAAGTGAAGAACATTTTCATTACACCTGCCTTGTTCTGAACAAGCCAAGTCATACACCTAAACCGTATTTTATGTTAAATAAATGGAGAGCCGTTTAAGGTTTAACAACCGTTTAATCTTAAGAATTTGTTCTCCACCCAAACAGATCAGACCTACAGTATCTACTATCCTGGAATATCCTCCCTGTAGTGTGTACAATACAGTATATCCCACATCCTCCCACTGCTACACATACTGCTTATACAAACAGGGCACTAGAACAGACCAAGAAGACAACCTGCTCTACAAGAAGTCTGGGAATGTGCAGTGCTGGATTTGTCTTCGGGATTTTGGGGGGACTCGCATTTGAAGCGAGATCTGATCTGCACTGTATGTCCATCTGAATTTCCGTACTTCAGAAAAAAAGGACTGTGGTAATTTTAAAAAGGGATCATTCGAGTTATGTTGCGTCTACAGTAGTTCTGTAAAAATAAAAGCTGCCTTTGCACTCACCTGCAGTTCATGCTTAATTTCTGTGATAAAATAGTTACGTTTCCTCCAACAGAATGTAACAAGATCTCCTTAACTTGAAGAGAAAGCTTAATTGCAATGCAGCAGCTCGGCAGGAAACTCTGGCAACAAGATACACTGTACAATGAGCAGGAGCAGCCACATGATGTTCTGAAGATTAGACCTCCTTGAATAAGACAAAGCTCAGATTTGTGTTTCTTTTATCAATACTAATGTTTGCTCAACTTTGCTTCAAGGTTTTGACAGAGAAAAACAAGATGTTATTTTTGTACCTTTCACAAAAATAGCCTTTTTTTTCCCCTTGAAATTCACCGAGTGTATCGAACATATGGGCTGGCCGGTCAGGAATGTGGACCTTAATCTCTTCTGACTCAGTGGAATGTGGCTTCTCAATTTCATTACCAGGTTCACCAAGGAAACAAACAAAGATGAGACAAACGGTTATTTCAAATAAGTGCCACCGGGCAGTGTTGTTAGATACTACCTGGAATTCTCACACCGACATTACACAAACGGCAGAAAATCTCACGGCCCTCATCTTGAAAAGATGCAGAGCAGACCCTTGTTCGCAGAAGAGAAGCCGGGTTCTAATGAAATTCGGGAAACAACAAGTCAAGGCAGGAGTCTGAAGAAAAAGGTGGAAGTGGATTTTACAAACGAAGAGCTGAAAAAAAGGAATTGGCAGACAGGTTCCGGACAGCAGGTAGGAGGCACTTGTTGTCATCCCAGAAATGGGCAAATGATCAGAAAAGGGACACTTTCTGTCACCCCCAGAGCAGTCTGGGATCCAGCCTCAAATCTCTCACGCCAACCTTCAGTGCTGTGAAGCCTCAGAGTATTATTGCTCCCACAGGCCTCTGGAAGCCAGTGAAACAGCAGTTATGTAGTCTTCTTTTTTCCTTTCGGCAATACTAGAAAAGTGCACGTGGTGGAGTCATTTCTCACATTTTTACATTCTTTTTTACTTCGCTTTGACCTCACCCTTTTGATTCACAAACACTGGGTTCTCTCTTCCTAAATGAGATGGTAAAACCCAGGTATATGTACACATACCGTCCAGCATATACAGTACAAGACGGGCCAGTGACCCCCACCCCCCCGGCCCTCTCTGCTCACACCTGGCAGGCGTGCGTGCGGAGTTTGTAGGAGTAGGTGAAGCTGTTGCCGCACCTGGCGCAGTGGTACGGCCGCTCGCCGGTGTGGGTGCGCTGGTGGGTCTTGAGGGCGGCCAGCCAGCCGAAACTCTTCCCGCACTCGGAGCAGTGGAAGGGCGTCTCCCCGGTGTGGATGCGCTGGTGGGCCTTCAGGTTGCCCTTGTTCTTGAAGCTCTTCCCGCACTCGGAGCACTGGAAGGGGGTCTCCCCGGTGTGGATGCGGAGATGGGCCTTGAGGTTGCCCAGCTGGCTGAAACTCTTCCCGCACTCGGTGCAAGGGTAAGGCGTCTCGCCCGTGTGCGTCCGCCGGTGCCTCTTGAGGTTCTCCAGCTGGCTGAAGCTCTTCTCGCAGAAGTTGCAGTGGTAGGGCGTCTCGCCGGTGTGGCTGCGCTGGTGGAGCTTGAGGGAGCCCAGCTGGCTGAAGCTCTTGTCGCAGTCGGCGCAGTGGTAAGGCGTCTCGCCCGTGTGGATCCGCTGGTGCCTCTGCAGGTTGCCCGACTGCCGGAAGCTCTTCCCGCAGTCCGCGCAGATGTAGAGGGTCGCGCCGCCGTGGGCGCGCTCGTGCTCGTGCGGGCCGCGCAGCTGCCCGAACCCCCGGCCGCAGTCCGCGCAGTGGGGGGCCCGCGGCTCGGCGTGGAGGAGCTGGTGCCTCTTCAGGGTCCGCAGCTGCCGGAAGCTCTTCCCGCAGCCGCCGCAGTGATGGGGGGGCTCGCCCGAGTGGCTCTTCTGGTGGAGCTTCAGGGAGCCCAGCTGGCTGAAGCTCCTGCTGCAGACGGAGCAAGTGTGGGGCGCGTCTCCCGTGGGCGTCCTGTGGTGAGCCTCCAGCTCTCCCCTGTGCCTGAAAGTCTTCCCGCCTCTCACGCAGTGGCGGAGGGGCCCCGCCGCCTCTGCCGGACCCCCGCGGCCGGCCGCGCCCCCCCGCTGCCCTTCCAGGCTGTCCGCGCACGGGAAACTCCGCTGGCATTCCGGGCAGTGGTGGAACGTCAGGAGGCTCTCCCCATCTCCGGGCTTGCTGGGAGACGGCGGAGGGAGAGCCGGGCTGACGACGGGCAAGCTCAGAGAAAGACCCATCGCTCCGTCCTCTGCCTCGGCACGGCCCCCGTGTTGGGACAGTGTGTGCTTTCCAAGGGTCTTCTGCCCCGGGCAGGAAGGGCTACACTGCGGGCACTGGCAGCGATCCGTTTCCAGATCTACAGGGACACAGACAGAGAGACGCAGGGGAAGGGTTAAGTAGCAGGATTCCAGATAACACGAAATAACAGGCAAGAAACAGCCACACAGCAGTGTGTTATCAAACGAGCGCTCTCTCATTCTTTTGGTACTCGACCTGCGTTGCAGGAACGAATCGACGAGGATCTTTCAGAAATGCGACAGGTGCCCCCCAGGTCGTCCTTGATCGTGACGCACTCCATCTCCGGGAAGCCCTCGTCGCCCACGGCGCGCCCTGGCTCGGCGACCTCGGCGGCATCTTCACGGCACGACGTCTCTGAACTCTCCTCATCCACCACCTCCTCTTTGATCCGCACGGCTTCCATCTTGAAATCGCTCGCTGCGTCTGCATCCATCATTTCCAGACCTCCAACACGCCGTTCTGTAAACGGAAAAACAATATAAAACTCTGCCTGACGCATATTCTAACGCAGTCTACCCATTTCATATCACATATATTTCAGTGCGGCAGGAAATAGACAAAGACACCTGCTTCGGACAGATGCATTTGCAATCAGAGAAAATAAATGGTTTTGTTTTACGGTATAAACAATTACGGGCCTTGATGTTGTTGGGGGCCTCGGGAGAGGTGATTATCACAAGAAACACTGCAGATGAGAGGCGAGTATTCGATCCCTCTTGCTCATTTGAAATTTGCTAATACCTTATTGATCCAAGGACCTCATCCTGCATTTTCCTGAAGAATCCCAGGGAACCAACCTCAACATGGGTAATTTGTTCCACTCCTCTACAACTGTTTGTGTACAGACATGCTTTCTTAACTTCAATAAATGGAACCTCACCTAAATGCCCTAAACGCACTCAGGGTTTTGGGTCCTAATTTTATTATGGTTTGAAAGTATAGATCTGCATAGAATTTGTCAATATGTTTCAAGATTTAACCACTTTCATTAGATTCTCCTCTGTTCAAGACTAAAGAAACAGAATTTCTTTTATCTGTCTGCAGACAACATTCCTTAAAGGACAATTCCTAAATGGAATTAATGTCAATTTTGCCACCCCTTAACTAAAACTGCTTGCCATCTTTGATGTTGCTTAAAAATAAAAGCATTTTAAGATTGACCACCTGCCAAAAAAGCATCTATAATAAATCAGATTTTGACAGAAACCAGTCTTACAGTTGTATGCAAAAGTGTGGGCACCCCTGGTCAAACTGCATGTTTCACTTAAATTTTTACTGAAAATAAGTGATCACTACCTCTGCAGGGTACAAACGTAAACATATTTCTGCACATTTTAATGCACAGTTACTACTCATTTGCTGAATTTAACAGATTGAAAAAAATAAAACTATGAAAGTGGCATGTACAAAAGTTTTGGTCAGTACTTAGTAACACCTCCTTAGGCAGAAATCACAGCTTCCAAACATTTCTTGTGGCCAGCTAAGAGTCTTTCTATTCTTGCTTTAGGAATCTCTCAATTCCTATTATTTAATTCCCATTATAGTAAAAAAATAAAGTATTGCTGCCCCAATTACACTTTCTCCAAGAATTTACATTTTTTCTTATGAAAAGTCCCCGAATATAAAACACCAGAAAAGGCTTTGGCAAAACGCTGAAGACGAATGTGCTTTGTTTATGAGGTTAGCATGGCAGACAGTTAATAAGTTACTTAAAACCAAAAGCAAATATTATGAAGCCACTATAAGCCCCACATATTTAAGACCTCTATTGGTTCGGGTTAGTCCTGCACAAAAGACGAGCGCCCTTTCGTCAACTGCAAGAAGTTTAAACGAGAAACTCTACTCTTTGTCAACATTGCGGGAGATTAGCAGTATGTTTAATATCATTGCAGTTGCCCTCATTAAAGGTAGGTACACGCCTTTACATTCATCAACGGTGTTACGTTGCCAGTTCACGATGGCAACTCTTAAAAAAAATTATACACAAAGACAAACTACGGAAACCATAGGTGGGGCGTTTGGCGTGAAATTACGTAAATCTTAGATAAGGTTTGTTTAGGGATTTCATATATATATATAATGTACACAGAAACTTAACTGCATGTTTTTCTGAACTCAATAGGGCTGTAAAACGAGCTACCGGGCAAGTGGTGTTGCGCTAGCTACGACGAGGCTCTTAAGTCTTAACAGTAATAAAAACTGCACTTGAGGGGCGCCATTGGGGTGCTCCCTAAAACCCCACTTCTCAGGAGCCGAGCCGGCGATCTGGGGCAGCGCGGCCTGCAGTGAGAGACTCCGACACCCGAAAGCCGTTTCACGATTCACTTCGTAACCAGGCAACACGCACCCTGCGCGCTACGGTCTTGGCACTTTTCGGCTTTTACACGCACTTTCTCACCCTCTTTGTCCACGTTTTATTTTTTTCCAGCTCAATTTACAACCCCCTTCATCCGCCCCCCCACCTTTGAATCAGTGACGTGACGTATTTGGGCTCCTTTTAAGCACCGGGCCGTCCAGTTGTCTGCAGACCAGTTGGGGGGCCGAGGTCTTCGCCCCAAACCCTCCCGGCTCCCTGTCGCTGCGCCTCGGCTTCAGTCCCACAGAAGGCGGGCTGCTCTCCTTCCCTTCCACTTGTCCGTGTAATGGCTGCGTAACCACATCGCAGGTTACACAGTTTTAATAGCACTGCCATCTACCGCTAGACCCAAATTCTTCACATTTTTTTTCAATCCCCCGCAACCAAGCCGACATTCTCCGACTTTACGTAACACTCGCCATAGTTTCTCCTCAACATGTACACCGCCGCGATTTCCAGCCTCCTGCACGGCTCCTGCAAGCAGAAGGTTGTCGGAGCTTCTGTGAAAATGCATTATACGTCCTATTTTTTCTCAAGAATGAATTACATTTTTAGAAACAGAAATGCATCTGCAATCTGTAAATCAGGCTATTGCTAATCAAAAAGAAGCACTGCTAATAACCCATTGAAGCTTAGCATACATTTGGGGGTATTGTTTGAGAAATTAAAGAATGCGGTTTTGCACGTCAAATTCATCGCTAAAATGATCAAATTATGTCATCCTCAATACTGAGTCAGGAAAAAGGCGACGTCAAGCGAGTTTGTTTGCAGAAGCGCCCGGCTAGCTCAGTCGGTAGAGCATGAGACTCTTAATCTCAGGGTCGTGGGTTCGAGCCCCACGTTGGGCGATTCCATTTTTTTCTAAAAAAAAATCTAGAAACTGTATTTGACACTTTACAACCCAGAATAAAAAAATACCTATACCGCAATCGATCGTTTGTTTTACTTAAAAGACTGAGAAAGTCGTGCAGCTGAATGTCTTTAGATGAAGCGGAACACGGTGCTGATAAATGTTGCTCGTTACTGTTCAGCAGACACAGTGGCTTAATGTTCTATCGTACTTTGAAAGCGCACAGTAATTTAATTTATATCGTTGGGCAAATGCTGAGGAGATATTCGTGCAAATGTGATTGTTAACACGTGATGTATTATTTGTAGTTTGTCACTCTGCTTTTTGGACGTCCGAGACGTGGAGCTCGCTGCAGAGCAGTTTATCTCGTTATAACGTTCTGTCTGCTAAAGAACAGGTTCCGCTAAAAAATTTTTTTTTTCATAATAGCTTAATGATGATGGCAAAACCACTTTTGAAAAATTAAAACTCCGAATCTGTGGGGATTTACTGAAAGAATAAGAAAAGAGTGGCGCGCTTTGTCCACTGGAGGGAGCAGTTGAGACCACATGGTCAAAAACGCCACCTATTGAAATACGATACAAGCATCCCTGGCTGTATCCCTTCCATGAAAACTGTTCGTAAGGACAAGTTTTTAAATAAAAAATAATAATTCCCATAAGAATATATGTAAATCCCAGAAATATCCACACATTTTCAAAATTTTGCGCAGTGCGAAATCATTACAGTGACGACAGTATTACTTTATATATATATTTATATATATATATCACTTTATATATATATTAAATGTTTTAGCTTGAACAGAACACTCACAATAAGTCTAACATAACAGAAATAGGATGCTCGATATGGTAAGAACTAATAAGAAAATACGTCTGAATATTCAAAAAACGTCTGAATTTGCAGGCGTCGTCGTAGTGGACAACGTAGTGTTTGAGCTTCCGCTACGCACAGAAGTGTATTCCTCCACATGGAGTAGGATCAACGTAGAAATTCAGCTCGTTATAGCAAAACATAGGTTCATATTTCATAAAATATATAAAGTGTAAATTTGCACACTTTGTTACAGCTGAATTCTTAATACGGTCATAGCGGACGACATATGATGCTTGGACCTATGCTACGCACAGAGGTGTATTCCTCCGCCTACGGCAGGATGTATCAGCGCAGGAGTTCGTTAGCGCAAAAACGGTCGATTTTTGAAAAATGGCAAAAATATACACAACACTTTATAGTGAAAATTCGTAAATGGGGGGTGCCTGTTTATAATCTATAATAATGACAAATCCCTTTTATTAGAATGTTTTATTTTTACAGTAAGTGTTAACATCATCATTGTATAGCAAACCATACTAACTCTTTTAGCAAACGCGGCACATAATAAATTAAATGCAAGTACTTGTCATGAAGGCTTTTCGAACAGTTCACAATGAATTCCACAGGCTGTTATTACCTTTAAAACCTTATATGGCCAATAGGTTGTTTTTTTGAAAGTTCATTTATTTAAAGCAATAAACCAAAATACACAAGAATGTTAGCCTTGTCAGTTCAAGAACTGAGAAATTGAAAGGCATGTATAGCCATTAGATTCTGTAATGGGTACACAGCAGGGGACGATACGGAGATGAGGGCTTTACTTTTTACAAAATTAAAGGTTAAAAACCACAATTTTAACCATTGCTTCTAAAAGTCTAGAAAATCAATGAAGCGTTAAAGCCAGAAACAAAAGACTATTCAAATGGATTTCACTATATTCTTAAGACGATTGTCTGCGCTTTTCTTTCTCTAAATGTCTTCTGAGGCTGTGCTCTCAGTTTTACAGCTAAGGTGTTCACATCTTCGGGGGTGAAGATCGTCCTCCCCTTTGATCAGTCTTCTCTTCCCAGAGACAAAGTGTCTCGGTTCATCTGTAAAACAGACAATAAAAAAAGGTTTTGGACACTTTCTACATTTGTAATGTACTTGAATATGATTTCTAACTATATATATGATACTTTAAGAATTCTATTCTTACAAGGTAGGTTCCTTACAACGTCTTGCTGAGACCGCATTCATTGAACTGATTCGATCTGCAATTTGCATTGTACAGTCCCTGGACAAGAAATTTAGGAACGTCCATCACACACGGGTGGGGTTGAGGGAGGTGCAACATGGGTGTCAATAGGGTAGCCAGCGAGGCCTGAAGTGGTCTCCGATGGCAACCATACCTAAACCATAAATGGAAGAGGGTTCCCAGAATGCCATGTTTGCCCCCAAAGTTTATTTATTGTAGCGCAACAAGCAGGGTCATAGAGAGGGGTCTCCAGCTATCACCCATTAATGTCGCATACCATGCTGGAAAGGCACCACCTAAGTGCATTCTTTGTGGCAAAACAAGGTTTTGCAAAATAACACCACAGGTAATGGTACTGGAAATCCGACTCCATGCTCCTAAAAGCAATCTTGCTGTGCCTGCTGCTAAGAGCCTCTACTTGTACTTTGGTCCCTTGGCATTCAAGCCATGTCCTTTTACACCACCCCCACCCTGTGCTGCAGAGCCACAGTTCTGCAGCTTTTACATGTCTCTCAATATCAACCACTAATGTTGCAAAGCCAATTGCATTTTTATACAATCATTTATATAATGTTGAACGATAACATTGAAGTCGACTAATATGTGAAGTGCTTGGATCAGGCAGAACTGGAAGTCCACCACAGATCTCCACATCCAAGAAAGGTAAAACCATAGAACTACTCTATATTCCTGCAGGGCAAATAATATGGTCTGTAACGCTAATAGCTCTTCAATGATAAATTGATGTCAAGTTCCAAACTTTGTGTTATTCAAAACAGACAGTCCCTGCTAATAAAACACTAGTTTTACAAATGTTACACGCAGGGAAAGAGGAAACATTAGAGACTGAACAAAGATTCCATTACATTACAGATGAAATGTATTGGATGTCCTGTATAAGATTTACAGGGTTTTGAATAAGAGCCATTGCCAAGAATTGGATGTTTAAATCTTTGGATATGGGATCTTCTTTTTCTTTTTTGAGTCAGTTTGTGTAATACAGTATAAGCGTTTCAACTTCCAAAGCACATTTTGTGTTGGAGCAGTCGTCCTGCGTGAGTTCATAATGGATCCTATTGCTGTGAAATGGGAGCTTCACTGTTGTCCATGAAAGGTAAAGTATCTCTTTCAGCTCACCATCTTCTCATCCGATCATGGTGAGGACTGACTGCCTCTCTCTCCGGGAAATTCTGAGCTCGACGTCTCGGTTCTACAGATAAAACAAAAATAATACGGGGAAAAAAAATGTTCTCAACCCCACGAAGAATCTCGTATGATTCTAACCAGAGATTGCAGATGTTTTGTACCGAACTTCAATAGTGTCTCTTTGTCAACACACAGACAGGGAGAGTCCACGGATGAATGAAAGACAAATGACAACCGGTTGTAGGAAGATAAAAAAGCATGATTAGTTTAAGACAGTCAAGTTAACCCAGTTAAGGTGTCAGCAGACAAATGCATCGCATCCTGTAGGCATGGCATTGACAAGTCTTTGAAAAAAGAATATTGTGTAACAAAACAGCAGTGTGGGAGATGCAGAACCATGATAAACTGCACTTTCATACAATACCTAGGGGGCAGCATGATCTCTCAGAAGAGCAGGTTTGTGGTAAGGATTGACTTTCTCTGCAGGTAATTGGGAAATTTGGACAATCTGCACAGCCTGGCATTAATCCTCTTTCCTGATAAGGTTCTGTAAAGATTGTAGGTTTTCAAATTCAAAGCTAGCTACACCGATGTAGGCTTAGTTTAGGAAAGAGCACGACTACAACATTCAGTTCGGAAGAACTTAAGGGAATGGCACTCAATACAATTGTTTCTGACAGCGTGAGATACAAAATTAAGACAGTCAGAGTTGACAGGTTCAAAGGCCGTTAAGCGACCAGCAGCCAAAAGAAAGGCCAAATGGCTTCATCTTGTTTGTAACCTCTCTCTTGCACTGTTGCACTGTTTCGTAATAAACATTTTGCAGGTGCTTTGACAGATGGAACTGTTGTTAGCTTGGTTAACTCTGGAGTCATTAACAAAGGGACTCTCCTCACCTTGTATCAGTATGAGTGGTCATATGCTGCCTCCTCCTGGTTCTTCTAATAAGCTCTTCGGGCTCCACTGTCTCCTGCACTGCTTGCTCTAGAGTGAGTATTGGGAGATGAAGTAAACACATTCGTCACTCATTCACTTACTTCTGCTTCTTGAGAATCAGATTTCTTAATGGTTCTCAGTGATTCTTATTTTGCAGTGCAGCTCCAGGCAGCTCCCCGAATACGTAGTGTAGCAGGATGGAGATGGGAGTCTGAATCCCAAGGCACAGCAGCTCAAGGCAGTTTCAGGTTTTTTTTTTTTTATGAGCTGCAGTCTCACTGTGTGGGTGTTTTCAGCACCGCAGGGCAGACTTTCCTCCCCTTCGCTGGTTTGAAGAAACCGCAGATCTTTGAAAACCAAAGATCCCAACCCAAAACCATGACCCCACCCAATCGTCTCGGCCACAGACTCTCCCCTGCGCTTTGGGAAATGGAACCGCACCATTGGGGCGGAGCGGTGGCTCTGTGGCTAAGGATCTGCGCCTGTGGCTGGAAGGTTGCCGGTTCGTATCCCGCGGCTGGCAGAGGAATCCTACTCCGTTGGGCTGCTGAGCAAGGCCCTTAACCCCAGCTGCTCCAGGGGCACCATATTAATGGCTGACCCTGTGCTCTGACCCCAAGCTTCTCTCCCTGTCTGTGTGTCTCATGGAGAGCAAGCTGTGGTATTAAAGACAAATTCCTAATGCAAGAAATTGTATATGGCTAATAAAGTGATCTTGTCTTAAAGCAGGGACCACTAGACTCAAGAACAGCTTCTATCCCACTGCAGTACACAACCTCAACAGCTAACACAGCTGCACTATTTTGCATAGTCTACCATGGTTTTTCTTTGTGTTTCACTACTACTTTGTGTTTATTGTTCTACAACATATTGAATGTTCCTGTTGTCTACACGGTGTTCTGGTGTCTGCTGTACTGCGTATGTACCCAGAGATCAGTGCGATTAAGAATTCCGATGTACAGTTCATGTGGCAATAGACTCGACTCTACCAAAGGAGAAAATGTCTACATGCCTCTGACCTCGTCTCAGGCTCTGCTGAAGCCAGTCCTGGAAGAAGGGGGTGGATTGGGCTTCACATGTTTCAGAATTTCACTGGCCTGTCCAAGCAGTTCTTACTGTTCACAGAGTACCAACATGCGAGTAAATAGGAGTTCCAAATGATAAACAGTGCAATCCCTGACAATACCTAGGGGACTGCCTGATCTATCAGTAGATCAAGTCTTTGGTAAGGATTTACTGGTAATTGGAAAAGTCAGCCAATCTGCCTGGCCTGCCCCTCTCCTGATTAACGTCCTGTGAGAATTTAAACTTTTCAAATTCAAAGCTGGTTCCTAAATACACTGATGTACAGTAGGCTTCATTTAGGAGAGGGCATTTCATTCATTCAATTGCAAGACTTTAAAGGAATGGGACTTTTTGGATCAGTGACTGTTTTGGGGGTCTTGGATATTTCATACCTTATATTATATTAGGGGTGGAGTGGTGGCTCTGCGCCTGTGGCTGGAAGGTTGCCAGTTCAAATCCCGCGGCCGGCAGAGGAATCCTACTCTGTTGGGCCCCTGAGCAAGGCCCTTAACCCCAACTGCCCCAGGGGCACTGTACAATAGCTGACCCTGCGCTCTGTCCCAAAGCTTCTCTCCCTGTCTGTGTGTCTCATGGGTATGCGAAAAGTTGAACTCCTAATGCAAGAAATTGTATATGGCTAATAAAGTGATCTTATCTTATCTAAAATCAATTTACGGTGAGATATGAAACCTTAAAAAATAAATGCGGTTTTTCTGCCTGCTCAGTTTTGTGGCAGAGTCTCCCACTCAGAAAGCCTCAAATGTTTCCATTATCTGTGGAATGGGCCTTTGTTTACACCGCTTACTAATCATCTGTGTGCTCCCCACCTCCCGGCAACCAAATTAAAACGCTTTTGAATTTTTTTTTTGCTTGGAAATGGGGCCTGGAGGTTTCCATTTGTCCTATATTTCAATGGTCTTGCCCAAGGACACGGCGTGGGGGACATGCAAATTGGCACAATGTTCTGGATGGGGCCGCTCTGTCTCCATTCTAAAATACCTAGGATCATTGTTGAATCTGCAGAGAGCTTGGTGTAAAAGTGTTATGTTAATTAATTATGCTCTTGGAATTGCAAATTGCCGTCTACTGAGCAGCATTCAATAAGAATGCACGCGTTACAGGAACTGAGGTACAATGCCTAGATCAGAAATTCGAAATACAGAAAACAATGCAATCGCTTTTCATACAGTAAGACCTCGTTGTAGTATGGAATGAAATTATGGATGGAATCAAAATCAATATGAACATTGTCCTTACAGAGACTTTGCCGAAAATGAAGTAGCTCAAGTAGGTATCTGCGTCAGCATGCGAAGGCTGCAAAGGAACAAGTAAAGTCCCAAATTCACACCAGAAAAAGGCTCCACAGCCAAAACGTTGTTTCTTTTCTTCTCTTTTCAGCATGGAATTAACCTTTACTTGTTCCTTTGCCATAACTGTATGTGCATGACTCGATCCTGCCGGTCAGCACTGATCAAGACGTTCCCATCTTCCTGTACCCTGTGGTAGCCATGAGAAAAGACTAATTTTGTTGTTTATGTGACTTCAGCTGTTCACGCACAGCTATGGAATTCCTCCAGGAGTATACGTGCACGAATGACAGGATTCTACAAACTCACCGATCTCGGAGAGGATGTGCTCAAACTCCTGGGGCTGCTTTGCACTCACCTAGGAAAAACCAAACCAGAACACCAGTCACCCCATCGCCAAATGGCCCATCTGGGTTATTTATCTGCTTCCAAAGACTCATCAGATGTCTTTGATAGTTAGATATCTAACCATCGAGTCTTAGCAGTCCCATCATGAGCTGGTTGTTGAACAGAAAATCCACTTACTGTATATGTGAAAGTCCAATTAAATCCAATAATTATATGATTACATATAATTAGAAAACACTGTAGGCAAATGTTATTTTCCTAAAAAAACATTTTAATGGGATTTCATTTAGGACATTTAACCTTCTTCCATTGTGCTGGTATTTATGTATTGGCTCCTTCTGTTCAGTACTGTAGTATAACAGAAACCAGAGTGCAGTGTCTATGAAATTAGGGCACATGTGCTGGGTGTGTGGCTTTCTAAACCAAACCTGGCATCTTGCTGCTGCCTCCCAGTTTAACAGCCGTCAGACTGGACAAGTTCACAGAGAAGTACAGGAGCTGTGATGCTTTCAGAATGTGAAATCGAACCCTTTTTAAAGATCAGGGGTAGAGGTCTCTCAAGGCGCTAGGTCAGTTCCTGCAAATAAACTTTTCTGTTAACGGCATGGCGGACACGCGACGTCAGTGCAGAGGGAGGGGGCAGGCGGCGGTATATCGTGTCGCCTCACATTTTCCCCAGGTCCCGAAGGTAACTAGAAACCACCTCTCTGCGGGGCAGGAGGAGGAGGTGTCTGAGAAATCCCGGCCTGTGCTGGAAACCAAAAACCATCCAGACTTCACTGTCCTGTCTAACGCGTCGGCCAGCCGTTTGGAACTTTATATGCTGTCCGTGAAGAACATCCGATGCTAACGGTGGCTCTGTGGCTAAGGATCTGTACCTGTGGCTGGAAGGCTGGCTGGTTCGTATCCCACGGCCAGCAGCAGAATCTTACTCCGTCGGGCCCCTGAGCAAGGCCCTTAACCCCAAGTGCTCCAGGGGCGCCGTATAAATGGCTGACCCTGCAGTCTAACCCCAAGCTTCTCTCCCTGTCTGTGTGTCTCATGGAGAGCAAGCTGGGGTATGTGAAAAGATGAATTCCTAATGCAAGAAATTGTATAGGGCTAATAAAGTGATGTTATGTTAACACTGTCTCAAAATCCATAATTATTCCATCCTTCGATTGAAAAAGCCAGTGTGGCTTTTAACCTGTTGAGTGAATGAAGGTCAACATGGATTGACTAGGATCCTTCCCTGGAAATATTTTGGGGAGAATTGCAGGTATCTGCCCCATACACAAGCCCATATTAGTAATAGCCCAACTAGGAATAACAGTATCCTCTGTCATTTCTGCTTAACAACGCCAGTCATGGTTCCAATATACAACTAAAATAAAATCATACATTGTATTCCTTGAAAAGTGTAGCTTCTGCCACTCTATTTGAGAGCCTAGTTCAAACGTCTGCTAACATTACATGTGGTAGAAATTCCTTGCGTCATAGAAAGCCATCTTAAGCAAACCTGTATTCATGTTGCTTTTGCTCAGATGTTTGGGGGTGATTTGCATTGTTCTGGGTTTTGGGACCTTTTGGGTTGTTAACCTGGGGCAGCCTCTGCACTGTGATCCGAGTTTGACTAATGGACAGACCAGCTGTCGCCTTTATGAAGACGGAGCTGTTGCTTCAGAGTGTGTCAGCACCCCCGTCCTGCTGCACATCAGTATTTCAAAACACACCGTGCCTTGCAGGACTATCTAAAAATGACTCCCTCCGTCCCATGATTCCTGGCCACTGGGTGGGGGAACTTTGAAACACAACACTTTCCTGGCAGGCTCAGTCACGAATGTCAGGTCATTGGCTGTTCTCAAGTCAGCGTCTCCGATTTGGGTACTGAGCTTGAAGTCAGTTTAACCCCAGATCATCCTGTTTGCTAACCATTTAGCTTCTTGTAGGTGGCCTCTGTCAACATGTCTGACAGCCTATCATGCCCTGTGCCTTGGAACTAATTTTAGAGGGTCTGGACTAGCAGGACTCGGACTGCAATTCTCCCCCTCGCTAGCTCACAGAACACCTGTACCCAGGACAGTGCTGTGAGGGCATCCACTGACAGACTGGCTGCCTTTGCCCGCATCAGCCTTATGGGTCCTCTGTCTTTGGGTGTTTACAATGCTCTACAAGCAACCTTCCATCTCAACTGGGCACAAAAAACACTACTAGCACAGCAGCCTTGAGAGCTGAGAAATCCCACTTTCTCAGGAAAGAGTTCTAGGGGCTGAGGGATTTAGGCATGCCTGCACATTTCATTAAAAAAAAAGAGATCCAATTAGCACGAACATGGATGTTTTTATTGGATGAAAAGTAGGAAACTGGGATTCTGAGAAATTTCCGAACCCACGCATTTGTACAGAAGGCGCCTTCCATGACTTGAACTTTAATGGATAGAATTTGCATGGTTTCAAGACGGTCATGTGTGCAGTCCTGCATTACGTCTCTAATATCATGATGAATAACTGGAATCTTTCTGGTAATATTAAATTATGGAACTTGCATCGGGTCGATACGTGGGCTAATGTATTTCAATGAAAAGATAATAGACTCTTGCAATTCTGAGCGTTTTGTGAGAGTGAAATTGAGTGATATAAATCCCTGGATTAAATTATGTCTTTTTAACTTCATGTCAGAGAAACAGCTTCTCTCTCTCTTAGTGTGATCACGGGCCTAATTGCACCTTTTGACCTTTTGTTATGTGCCATTGTCATCTGCAGTTACCTCACAGCCCTGCCATACAGTTGATTTTCTGTTTTAACGAATCCCTAGTTCTTTCAAGAGCACCCTTTCATTTAAGAGTCTCTTTTCTGTTTGTAGGTTTAGATTTATGTTATACCAGAATTAGAATATTGCAAGAAGTACAGTGTGCATACACAGTAAAGGTCTCCATTGTGAAAGACAACAGCAGACAGTCTAACTGATCGGCAGGGTGAATTAACATTCGCTGAAGCTTTTATATCCTCCCTTTAACTGGAAAAACCCCCTAGGAATGTGTAAGAAATGAAGGCTTCAGTTCTCCGCCAGTAAATATCCCAATACTGCCATCGGTCAGCTGTTTATTTTCAGGTAACAAGGAGGCTGAGAAAAAAGGCTTTTCTAGACACTGCGCCTTCTAAAGGGGGAGGAGATACTGCCACGTCAGATATATCTCCAGTTGTTCTCTTCAGTGAGGTTTTGATATTGTTTTGCACAAGTGATCATAGTGGATCAGTAAGCTGAACTAGACCTGCCCAATCTGAATCCTGTTCAGGTCAAACTCATATCCTGTCTGTACACATGGAGAAAGACGAAACACCCCTGTTCAACCCATTGTAAAATCCCATTGGCAGAAGTCATGTCTTTTGCAAGTCGCTTAGCTGTATCTGCCTGCTGTAAAACTATTGGGGGGAAAAAAAGCCTCATCATCATCTGAGAAATAGCAAATTGGCAACAAATGGAAGCAGAAACACTGTAAAATTCTCACAATCACAGTTGTAGTTGTACACACTGCTGCCCCGTATCTAAAACAAGTTAAATCATCCCAATTGGGACGAACAGCATTTTGTTAAGCTCTTTCTCCGTGATAACACCTAACTATTAACAGCTCATCAATCCAAGTAAGCAGTAGTTAAGATGTTCTAGTGAATTCGTTACAGATGCAAGATAACAGTACTCATGTGTGTGGCTGTCATGCAAGAAGGTGACTCGGGTCTGTCACACTCCAGAACCCCTGTCTGTGGGAGACCCCAGCGAGATCAGAGACCCTGTCTCCCTCCATCACCTACGTGCTGGAGTCCCTCACAGACTCCCTGTGGCGTTTTACACTGATGAATGTGTCGTTTGCTCTTTGGTTTTACCATGTCTGTGCCACGAATTTGCTTTGCCATTTTAATATTTCCCATCATTCTTTACCACACCTCCCTTGTGAAACGATTATTCCTTTACTTGGATGTCACAGTCCTTCCTGTCACTACACTATTCTCTACCATTCAATACTCCGGTAAACTTTCAAGAGGGAATCAGATGCTAATTATCGCATAATTATAGCTAATTATTAGACTTCCAGGATCCTAGAAGGCCGTTCTCTGCAGTTAACAACCACTTGTCCTAGAAAACAAAGCAACTGTTCTACACGCCTCTTCCACAACACATAATATACTGATGCACAGAGACTGAGCGCGCCACACGGACTTTTTAGCTGGTATACAAACCGATCACTAGTTATCTGAAAGGGTCTAGCCGAAAAATTAAACCCTGGCCAAATCTTCATTTCCCAGGATTCTTCCCTATTCTGGGCGTTTTCTGGAATGTTTTGCTGCAGAATCCGTTATCCTCGCTACAGCTCAAGGTCGTCAGGTGCAGTGATTTGTAACCTGTTGACTTGGCCGTTTTATTCGCCGAAAAGGAGGATCAGGGCAAACGTCGGGAACAGCTGCCCTAAGAAAAGGGGGGTACCTCTGACTTGGCCGGGGCTGGCTGCCAGCGTCCGCTCTCTGGGCCTCCGGGGGGCGACACGTAGACATGGGTCCTGTGGATGGAAGGGGCTGGCTGCTGCCAGGGGTCTTCCTGGACCCTGGTCCTGTACGGGTCCCCTCGGGGCCCCTCGTCGCCCGTGAACACCACCCCCGTCAGGCGAGCCATGCACCTATCCAGCTCGTCAGGGGAAACTTCCAGACTCCTTCCCCCACCCCCGCTGCTGCCACCGCTGCTGCCGGAGAGGGCGGAGGACTCCTGGGACTCCTTCGGTTTGGCCGCCTGCTCTTCGGTGTCCTTCTTCCGGAGCGAGAGAATGGTCACCACGATGGCCAACATGCTCAGGAACACGGAGACGATCCAGACGGTGTCCACCATGGTTGGGGGGGGTGGGCTTGTGCTTTTCAAAGTTGCAAGGGAGGAAAAAATAAATGTGTTGTTCCACTGCTGGGAGCAGAGCCCTTCGGTGTGGCACAAGGCTGAAGCCGAGCGAGGCTTTGAAAAAGGCTCGTCCGATGACGCAAGGCTCGCTCAAAACCAGAGGCTGAAATCGGGGCTCTGGGATTAAACCAGCTGCACAAATCGCACTTTTCAAATCGATTCTGAAAACAACAGAGTTGCAGATCTGCCTTCACTGCCCCTGATCTTCTTAAAAAGTCCTCAACAACTCAACTCCCTTTCACTAAAAAGGGCTTCCCAAGTAGCATACTCTTGAAAAAAAACCACCCGATGGGAAAGAGAGGTGTGATCTTCCAGGGACAATCGTCGCAGAAGAGGCTCTTTCGGCGGAGCTGAAAAGGGAGAATCGCTTAGCTGTGCTGTTTTGGTTTCCCTGTTAAAAAAAAAAGCTTCAAAAGCCAGCTTTCATCTGGAGTCTCTGTTTTTTCCCCCGTCAGGTTGGAAAGAAACAGTCTTCAGTTAACAGCACCGACGCCGTGACCGACTTCCACTGAGTTAAGTTACCATAGAAAATGAAGCCCAGCCTTATCCAGGAGTTCTATTTAAATCACATTGAAATGGAGAGGGTTTCTTTGGCACTTTGTAGCATCTTTATACGCAGGGTCAGACAGACGTAGCCTTTAATAGATTTTGTCACCAGGGCCAGAGAGTCCAAAAGGGGAGCGAACACTATACTGTATCTCACTCTCCTCTAGGTGAATCACAAACCCAAATTTCACATTTGTACACAGTATGCTGAGTAACCGATGGCGACTTAACCTGTCTCATTACTGCTCCCAGATACTGGCCAGTTAGGTCACCCTCCTCTGAGGCACTGAAATGGTGGTCTACTCACTTGCCCAACTCCCCAGGAGCGATTAACATCTCACAGCTATTAAACGAAGCAGAGTCTGGTTAGTAGAGGTAGGGACTGGAACTCTCTCTCTGATGAGAGTCCAAGCGATCTTTACGACACCTGAAGGTGCCACAGCAGGGGGCTCCTACAGCTCTCGATCACAGCTAGCGAGGCTTCAGATGGCAGCTGACACGGTCCTCAGCCAGGATTCGATGCAGCGATGCCCATATCTCGGGGCTCATCCTTCTGTTGTGCCAGTGGCACTTTACCGGCTATGCCAGTCAGGAATTATGCCGGACTGACCTGGCATATTGTACTGCAGAGTCTTGGTTTTCAGTCTTCCAACCAGCTCAAGACTTTTCAGCGGAAGTTCCTTTTGCTTTTTCACCCTTTGGTTAGAGCCCTAGGCAAGAATCAATGAAGAACGATTAATGAAGCCTTCTGGGGGACATTTCTGCTTGCTCAAAAACAGGCTGTCAGAGGTTTTCGGTAGACTGATGTGGACAGACTGATGCGGTTAGTCTTAACAGTGTCAGACCGATGTGGTTTTCAGTATTGCTTTTCAAAGGCAAACCTCCTAAGGTTACAGTGGTAGTCCCTTGTTTGAAAAAAAGTATGTTTCATGCCTGAAATTTAACAGGAACAATTCAAGGGAAAGTCGAGAGTCTGATGCCATTATATAAAAAAAGTTGAAAAACAAAAGGCCGAACCACGTTACTTGAAAGGCTTGGCAAGTTAGTGGGGAAGAGCTGCCAGATTTTCTCTTTCAAGAGAGAAAATCGGAGACAAAAATGACAGTGCCAGCTCTTCCCACACGTGTTCTTCAGAGCAAGGGCTGTTTCTGAAGCCCCACGAAGGAAAGGAACCATGTTAAAAAGAATTACGCCACCATAAATCTTGCCTGACTGAACTTGCCTTTGATTCTGTTGCCCCACAGTAAACCATCTAAATCATCGAGTGTTTCTAACCTCCCGGAAGGAGTCACCTTAGCTTTAACAACCTTTTTGAGTATCGTTGATCTTAAGCAGAGTGCTTCACAAACATTTCGAGAATTTGACTTCGCTTTGCTTAATTAGAAACCACATAATGCCCTTCACCAAGAACAACAAAGCAGTAAAAATTTGGCAAGTGCTTTCTGAGAAAGCAGCATCATTACGAGTGACATATGTATTTTTTTTTTTACCTGGGCGCTCGCTGCCCAGCGCGGAAAGCAGGAGCTGCAGTACTGATCATGTCCAGTGGGTGGCAGCAGTTTCACATTGCAAAATAACTCTTGTTTTGGAACAACTCGTTTCTCACGTGTCCCTGCTTTGCTGCTCTTCCGCGATTTTTATTTTGAACAAAGAAATCCCACTTTCGTCTTTAAGATGCATCTTTGCTGCTTTGCCGATGACAATAAATTTGTTTGAATATCTTAAACCCTGCAATAGATCTTGACAGTGATAATTATAAAGTATCTGTCTCATTGCACTTCACATGATTGATTATATATACAGTATTATGTAATTAATACAGTAAGGAAAAAATGAAGGACTTCAACACGGAAAATATAACCGAGATCAAGTGTATGATAGCTCTCAGGGGGCCTTTAGGATGCAGTCCAGTCTTCTCTGCCCGTCTGTTGACCTTCTATAGCCACAGTATTAATAATGCAACTCAAATACTTAATATCCTTCCTATATATACAGGGTGGCCCACACCACACAGCTAATTAGAAAATGGTCTCTTTGCTCTTTCATACCACTATGTAGAACTATAAAAAAAAAACTCAGTTACATGGGACAGCAGATACCCCACATTTATGGGCAATATTTCTATTTTGCTGCAGAATGGTCCCATGCATTATGGTAACCATAGTCTTCAGCACTTGTCCTGCTCTGGAGTCCTCCATTCCTGTAGGTTTTATTGGGAACTGGACCTGTGTGCAGTGGACTCTGCTCTGTGTACCGTACAGTGTGTGGAGCAAGCCACACCAGAGCAGTGTCCTGAACTGACCCCTCCACTCTGGGCACAGTGATCAGCTGCGACAGGGCCCAGAGATTCGGCCAGTTTGCAACTCCACTTTCTGCACATCCAGGTCCCCTGGAGGAGTAGTTTGCTATACCCTCAAGAGCTTAAAAAAACCTCAAAAGAAACAGAAACGAAATTAGTTCAAGTAGGTGGCTGCGTCTGCATGCGTAGGCTGCAAAGGAACACATAAAGGTTTATTCCATGCCGAAGAGAGAAGAAAAGAAACAAAGTTTCAGCTGTGGAGCCTGCTTTGGGTCTATGCCTTCTGCTAAATCTTTTTCTAGATCTCTTCCTCCCTGGGCTACTTGCGCCCTTCTCTCATCAAACCAGACAGCAGTCCGTCTCTTCACAGCGATCTGTTTCAAGACCAGGCTTTCTAACCACCTCTTATTCCTTTACAGATGTCATCGTTATAATATCATTCCTAAAGGATCGACCCAAAGACGGCTCCCCAGCCAAAACATTGTGCGTCTTTCCTGCATGGAATAAACAAGCAATATTAGACCTTTTTCCTCTTGACCTGTTAGAAGGTTATTGAGCTAAGAATCCTGTCCAGACCAGGGATTCCAGGAAGTCGGGTTCACCCACATAACTGTGTGCAACACCCACCACTCTTTGCGTAAAGAAAAAGTGTTTCTGGGATTCAGGCCTAGAGTATCCACCTGACTTGCAGAAGTGACAGGTAATTTTAGAAGAAATCTGTTTGCAGCTCAGCACATTGTCACTTGCAACAAAGACCCTGATTAACATGTAGTCATTAGGGTCTCAGCATCTGTGTTCTCTGTCCATTTACAGACTCATGACCAGCCAACAACAGCAACAGTGACAGGGAAAACTTATCCAATGAAAAACACCAGAGAAAAGTGGATTCAAATCAGTGTCACAGAAACAGAGGTAATTGGGACCACTACCGGTCTTTTTTTTGTATTTGGAAATAAAGGAATTCTAAAATCCCAATGAGGCAAACAGTCTCCTAGTTTTCTTCCAAATACTGTAGGTGTTGCTCACACATCAAACTTTCACAGAAGTAGAAACCATTAACAATTTTGTTTGCTTAAGTAATAACAATGCAATTGGAAATACTGAAGGAAAATGATTATCTCTGTTGGCCCCATTCAAAAATCTCAACTGAATAAGTGAAGCATAAGAGACACAATACCTCCAGTTCAGCAGACAATACAGATATTCATTAGTTTCCTTTTTTGAAATAAAAAAAATGCAGGGATGCATGTGCTCTAATCCTGGCAATAAATTATATGTCTCTCCTCACATAACCTTCCTCCATTCAGGCTGTTTTCAGTGCTTGTTTGTGTTTTTTTCTCTTCCCTCCATGACTCACTTTAAAAGGGAGCGAAGAAGTGAGAAATGACAGCTATTTTTTTTACCCCTGGTGAGAGAGCACATCTTCCAGGAAATTGCCTTTTTTTCCAGCAGACTAGCTAGTGTGAGTAATTTATTTTCTGTACATATATTTCTAAAAATGTAGTGCCACGAAATAGGTCAGCCCTTCTTTGAGATAAATTTTACAAACACCTCTGCTGTGGTGTATCACTGATGCATGAACTTTTAAAATTACTGCAGTTGGGGCCTCATTTAGTTTATCCATATTGCTTTCTTGATATTCAGTACTTTAGAATGATCTGACAGGTCTGTTAGGGAAGGGGCTAGTTGTCACGATCGTAATCCCTCCTCTTAAGGGCGCTCTGGCTCTTTCTTATTTTGCTGATGACGTGCACCTGCCCCCAATCCTGCCCTTCCTTAAAAGCCAGACGCTCGCTCTATTGCTGGCTCTGCACTGGGAGATGGACGCCCAGAAGCCCGCCTGCCTGCGGGTCCAGGAGAGACCCGAAGGTACAGGCTTCATCACGGCGTCCTGACCACCTGAGTCCGGGGCTCGGAGCGCCTGGCCTCGTCATCCTGGTGCCTGTACCGGATCCAGTTCCGGTTTTTCACCTTGTCTTGTTTCATCCTGGATGGATCACCTAGTTTTGGACCTTGGACTTCCCCAACAGATCTCCCCCCTGGACCCCTTGGACTTGTCTGCCTTGTCCACACCCCCCGAGCACCAGTTCACTGTCTTTACACTCCCCTGTTTGTCAACCTGCCCTGATCCTTGTCGTTTCCTCCAGTTGTCCTACTACACTTACTTCCAGATAATACCGTCTGCATAGGGTCCTGAACTACACTTCACGGGAGCCTGGACTGGCTCCCCTTACACTACTCGTGCCACCCTTTAGAAAGAAATTGCATACTCTAATGCAAAAAGGTTTCATTCCAATAGGACAAGCACTCCAGTTTAGCTCTCAATTGTTTCCGTTTTTTACCCAGTCCGGTCTCAGATCACCAGTTGTCAATCAGCAATGCTTTCTGCTACATCCTGGTGTTAGCATGTTAAGGCTGGGCACTAGTGGTGACTCTTGCTGACAGCACTGATCTTACATGTTTTTGGCACTTTCCTCCACAGTGAGCTGTGGGGGTGGTATCACAGGGACACCTAACCGTTTCAAAATGCATCCAGCCCTGGGTGCACCACTTTAGGATCGCTGTGCACAGTTGGCTATCGACCCAGCCCAGCTTGTAAATGGTGACGGTTGGACTATAGGCCTCAACCTTCATTTTAAACAGCTGCCTTTACTGGTTGAACCTCTGAGGATTGCCCCCAGATGACAACCAGAGTGCCTGAGTGACTGGTGGGGGCAGCTCTGTCTGGTTTTGGGCAGCTCTGCCTTTGACAGTGTATCTGTTCAGTACTGAGTTTATTCTACAATAGGGCTACTCAACTTCCAGCTCATCCAATCACCTGCACTGCAGTGATCTCTGGCAACAATTTTTGTATTCATCTGGGAGTACAAAAAAGACCCATAAATATGCTAATCTGACACACCCACATGTAGAGCTCACTTTAATACCATTTATTTTTGACTGACACACAGCAACTTTCATTTGTACCATTTTACACAGCTAAGCATATTATTGGTGCAAAGTACCTTGCTCTAGGTTACAAACATAGCATCCCAACCTGGGATTTGAACCTACAACCTTCTAGTTATAAGGTCAGAGCCCTAACCCTAATACGAAATTTCACTAATCCAAACACGAAGAATTTTTACCTTGTAATTCGCCCTAAGAATGAAATTTTGCTAATCCATGTTCGAAAATGACCGATTTTGGCCGAGAATCGTCTGCGAACATGTGGATTCAGTGCCACAGAGCAGCTGTTTGCGTAAGGCATTGTGGTTAAGGATGCTGCGAGGCAGCAGCGCTTGGTTTACAATCACAGCGAAAGCTTGTGTTCTCATTTTCAAAGTGTTTTTTTTTGTGTTTGCTTTGTAGTTGCTGTTATTATGGGCCCTAAAGAAGAGTTTGCTTGTTTGTTTGCTTGTTTCACACATTTTATTTAATTCTGACTACAGTAGGTTTTTTTAAAAAAAAATCTTAGTCAATTTCTTTAGCATAATAGTCAACAGATGCACATCGTTTTAGCCGTTCGCTTGGATAGCGATCTATTCCGAAATAATACAAAAAATGTAAATATGATATCATTAATATGTCACAGCTACAGTTGGCTTATTTGAGTTCAACTGCGTTGTTCATTCAAGCTTGCTATAATGGTCTGTATGTTTAGTGTTTAGTGTGGTTTTTGTGTAACCTTGTCTTTGGCTCGGAATAGGGTGGAATTTTCCCTATAAGAAATAATGGAATTTGTATTTTCGATGTATGATCTCATGCCTCCTGAGCAGATTTTCAGGAACGAATTAGGGTCGGATACAAGTACTACGAGCGTACCGAACAGATAATTGTCTCACATCCCATCAGCTCTTCTATCAGCACTGGAGAGATGCAGCCCACTTCTTTCTTTTCACAGTGCCAATAGCAGATCTAAGGCCTGGATTTGGGAAGGGGGGCAGGGTGTTACGACCACACACTGCACTCATTCCCGCTAATTGCACCTATTAGCTAATTTTCCGTTTCCTCCCCTATTTAAACCTCCAGCTCCCACGCTCGGTATTGGAGTCACTAGCTTGCTCAGTTTTCTCTCGCTGCGGTATTCTCAGCCTTTTTCTCTTTCGGATTTAGTCTCTCTTTACGTATCTCGGACACTTCACCTTGGATTTAGCTCTTGCTAGTCGCATAGGGTCCAGCTACTTACAGAGCGATATGCGTAACACAGAGGACAGCCGTCAATGACAATGCTGACTTGACGGGCTTCCTGCTGGTCAGAGGGGTCATTACCACTTGGCCAGGACAGCGATCAGCCCCCCCGTGATGGAGGGGCATCGTCACAGGTGGCAACCGACAGAGCCCAGATTTGAACCAGCAATATCTGGGCCCAGGTGTTGTTTAGAAGGCATTTGAAGGTTTGTAATTACCCCCAAAAGGGAGATTTTAGCACCGCTTCTGCTGTAATTCATCTGTTGAAGCCTAATTGCTGAAGCCCTGCAACTAATGAAGAGAGAAGCTGCGCGGTTGCACCATGACAACTCCCCCCCCCCGCTTCACAGCTGTGAAAGATTTGCCGTTTGCGCTACTGCGTCTCAATTTAAGACGAGTCGCAGCATCCCAGCGCGTTCCCACAGGTGCTGCTCACTTTCACAGCCAGGCGGCTTCCAGGTCTGGCGCTTCGGAGTGGTTAACTGACGTCCCTTTCAAGGGGTCGTTGCTTTAAAGCTCTGGCCAGGCTGCCAGCACGTCGTATCGCAGCGAGCAGAGGGACTTTAGCATTGCGTCGGGCCAGATTCGTGAAGCTCCCTCATTCCACTAATCGCTGGGGTGTAACTGGAGGCAGCCCACCCCAGGAGGGAGGGAAATGGAGCATCTAAGGATGCGGCGCACAAACTTGAGCAAACATATCTTAAGTAGAGCAGAAGAGAATCACCTTTAACCTCCCTTTCTTTAGGGATCTACCCAAGAGTTAAATCAGGATCCACTTCCAGCACTAACCTTTAAGTACCGAGCCCATAGTGTCTTTTCCATGAATTCAACCCTTGTAAAACGTGTGTGGAACCAATGCAAAGCAAACAAAAATTCTCCCCCGGAGCAAGAGGGCTGGTGGAGGAGTCTTCCAGAGTGACCCCGACTTTCTCAAACACCGGAACGATCAGGTAACAGCTAGTGAATGATCACGCAACATGACAGAGGCCGACGTTTTCTTTTTGAATACGGGAGCAGAGTTCAGGACAGCACACGAGATGAGGCACAGGACTCTCCTGATTCACCGATAGAGGTTTTCACGTGAAACATCCACAGGACCGCACACGGAAGGCGATTCTGCAGGATCACGGAGCACAGCTGCAGGAGGCGATGGCCTGGGATTCTGGCACAGTCGGCCAAATGAAATTTTGGGATCACATAGCAACTAGAAATCATGACCCCCAAATGGCACCGGCCCATTTCATGAGCCTGCTATTCTTTTACAGATTATCATGTGACATCGGCTGTATCCTGATACACACCTCACTTCAGTGGAGATCGCCAAATCACTTCCTGAGATCGCCAACGAGAATCAGAACTGAACAGCGCTGACAGCTCGCATAAAAAGAGCAGAAAGAGTACAAATGAGAGGACGCCGACTGGCCTGTTGTTCTCATTTGGTCTCTAATAGCTAACTGCCATTTCGTGCAAGATCCCAGCGACTCAGATCCAACAACAGCTTTGGACAGCTGTAATGAAAATAGTGTTTAAATCTGTTGTCATTACCAAACGAGCAAAGGCTTTGATTCTAGAACACTTCGTTTTCATTGAACAAGGGGTAGATTTTTAGAATCATTTTTTACCTTAGAAGTAGCAAAAGCCTCATCGTTTTGTAATTGGATTTGGAAAGCAGTATACAAAAGCAACCACGTTAAAGCGGTTTGTATCAGGCGAACTTGTTCATTTTTTCCTTCAAAGTAGCAAATTGAAGGAAGGCAGGCGTTTTAATATTCACAGGAGTCAGTCTCACTGATACCTTATCTCAATCACTAAATTTCCCTGGAGACAAACATCTACAGTACATCTCCTGGGGATAGACACAAAGTAAAATTTAGAGCTGGATTGATAGTTATCTGGGTGTTGCCACCTTAAGACATGAAGCTTTTAGCAAATTGTAGCTTCTCGCATGTGCAACTGCTTTGAGTCCAACTAAATGGGGAAAGTGTATTACTTGGAACAATTTATTTTAGGTTATGACAAGTAGCCTATTGATGTTTTAAGCTTTGTACAGCTAGCACGCCCTAGACAGTGAAGGAGAAAGTCAAGGAAAAGAGGCTGTGGAACCTCCTGCAGGTGTGGTTCTCTTTTCAGCAGGGAATAAACCTTTACATGTTCCTTTGCAGCCTACGCATGCTGACGCAGCTCCCTACTTGAACTACTCCCCTGGATAGTGGCTGCAAATTAGGGAATGGCGCATAATTAAAGAAAATGGCAAGGGTGTGCATCAGAAATTGCCAGCTGAAAATGGTCATAGTCATTATGAAACTGTTAAGAAGCAAATTCAACTACCAAGCCAAGGATATGCAAGTCAGTCCTGGAGGTGGAAAACAAATCCACTTGAAAGGTTTTTAACTGGATTTTTTCTGCATCTGGCAAGTAAATTGAAAGCAGTTTCGAAAAGGATAAAACATTCACAACAAAACACACTAACAAGAACATTTCCATTTCAATAACCAGTTGTTGTGGTTTTTTTTAACCAATAAAATGCCTCCAGCCCTGAATGACTTAATTCACTTACAAGCCCGCCTGACTTTGCATCAGAAGCAAAGCTGGAACAAAAAAAACACCATCGGAATTGAAGGCTCAACATAATTACCCAGGGCTCCTTTCCTCATGAATATTCAAGGTGCGCTTTGAGTTTCATCCTTTCTTTCTTGCTGTGCACCTCCATTGCTGTGAGCTACAGTGTGCCCAGACTTGATGCAGTCAATTCACCAGCTTGCAGCTTATTGTCATCGAATCTCAGAAGCATGAGAAAACAAAAACAAAACTTGAAAACAAGTCGGAGGCTGGTCAGTACTGGAGATGTTACAAATGGTGCTGGTGGACCAATAGGTTTTCCCCTCCTATATCTGAAGGGCTTAAGGGGCCTTAGGGATGAAAACCAACACATAAGAACATAAAGGCAACTTTAGGTGACGCAGCAATTAATTAAGAGAAGATCACTTTATCAGCCATATACAATTTCTTGTATTAGGAATTTGTCTTTTCGCAAAGGCCAACTTGCTCTCCATGAGACACACAGACAGGGAGAGAAGCTTGGGGTCAGAGCACAGGGTCAGCCATTTATACGGCACCCCTGGAGCAGCTGGGGTGAAGGGCCTTGCTCAGGGGCCCAACGGAGTAGGATTCCTCTGCCGGCTGCAGGATACAAACCGGCAACCTTCCAGCCACAGGCGCAGATCCTGAGCCACAGAGCCACTGCTCACATTCAGCAATTGAATGACAGAATCCAGTTGTGCTATGTACTGTACATATAAGAAAAAATTGAATTCTTATGATTTGTTTTAAATATATCTGTTTACATTAAAGGGCAACACAGTGGCACAATAGTTAGCATTGCTTCTTCACAGCTCTAAAAGCTGGTTTCAATTCCAGTCCCGGGGTGCTATCTGCATGGAGTTTGCATGTTCTGTCCTGGTTTCCTTGGGTTTTTTCTGGGTGCTACAGTTTCCTCCCACAGTCCAAAGACACTGGTAGGTTAACTGGGCTCTTGGGGAAGCTGGCGATGGCGTGAGTCTGTTCTGAGATGGACTGGCGTCCCATCCAGGGCATATCCCACCTTGTGCCCGTTAGAAAATGGACAGTTGCTTACGTTAACATACACGTTTTGCGGATGGTTCAGCACGGGGCCTTGATCATTTTCCCTTGATTAACTTTGAGAATTGTGAAACCCAGGAAACCCTGAGCCACCCCTTCGTGAAAGAGTGTAGAAAACGCAAAGATTTCAACTGACTCCATTGCAGCTGCAACCTTGTCTGGCTTTGCAATCCTGTAGGGACTGAAATGAGTCCTCATTTCACCTGTGCCTAGTTTACTTTTTAATGGAGACAAGCTCCAGTACACAGTGTTAAACCTCCACTCTTTCACCTCCCAAAACCTTCACATCCTTTCCTGAAGCATTATTGGCTTTTCTGGTAGAGAGGGCTCCACTGGGCCCACAGTACATGATAAAGCCATTAAGATGCTGATAGTCGATTAGACAGGCTAACTCCCCTTGACAGGAAAATTGTCAGAAAGTAGTTGCAGGCTTTGATTTCAAGCAGAGCCAAAGCCCTCTCGGTCTCTGCATCTCCTCCTAGGTCCCGCTACAGCGGAAGATAATTAAGACAAGCTGACACCTGGATCCTAGCTATGCACGATTCCCTTAGCAACCTCATTTTATTTGACTGTAGATGCAGACTCCATTTGCATTTTTTTTTTTTACAACGCCGTGCCTTTCAAATCAAAGCTGCTTTGGGAATCTGAATGACAGGCCAAGGCTGCCATTGTCCGCTTCATGTGAAGAGTTTGGGGTCACTTTGAGGGGCTCACACCTCATAGAGCCCGACAGCATGGAAAGCTGTTTCAGTCACGTGGACTGAGCCGCTTAATTGCCAAATTCATTCCGTTTAACGAAGCACTAATGAACGAAAAGATTAATCTCGGGGGGGGGAGCATTCATTTTCAAGAAATGATACAGTGTGCTGCTCTTATTTTGGTGATCTGTTAAATGATAAATAAAAGTTCACGCAGTCTGTGCACATATGGGCCTAATTGATGGGAGCAGTCAAAAAGCAAAAGCCACTAAGGAGAAACGTATCCATGTTGATCATTTTCACGAAATCTCTGGAATTACATAATCATCACCACACGCCAGCTATGTCTTCTGCTCCTGCTGAGCAGCCCAGGCTTCAAGATTCAGACTTCTGTACTGCACTACTTAACTTCCCATCTTCATGAGGACTAAAAGCCACAAACAGACTAATCGTGGTATCTTGGCAGGGACAAGCGCACACACACCACCAGGACATGACCTGAATTATGATCAAGCAGGCAGTAGTCCTTTTGAGGTGGAAAGCAGAGCTCACGTGCGATGAACAGAGCCAGGCTTCTCCCACTTCTCTGTAACGGCCATTTATCACTGTCAGCCGCCTGATCTGTGCATTAATAACTTCCGCGCAGCCATGCCGTTGTGGAAGTAGTTCACTCCTGGGGGAGTTGGGCATGGTACGTTTACTAAGCCTCTCACTTCTCCCAGCTGAGCAATCCCAAAAGAGACTGGGAACGAACAGCTGGCCTGTGAGCTGCCCCACCTACTGTAGATGAAGTGGTTTATTCCTATTCAAAACCCTCCTCGTTAGAACACCCTCTCCACTCCCCACATTTCTGTCTCCTCTCCTTTCACCACACTGAGACCCCAGAAGTAACATGAATACAATGTGTTATTGCATTTGTAACTGGGTCACTGTTCAGTTGTGGTATCTTAGAGCATGTAGGTAAAAGGTATGAAAAAGGAGGACATTGGTGCAGGGACACTGAATTCTGGAAAGACAGCAGAAGGTCAGAGGTGCACATGCCATCGGGAGAGGTAAAACAACCACTTCAGTGTCAGAGTTTCTTTTAATAGTAAATCAGAGTAGACTATTACTTTGTCTGCTCTGTGGTGGACTACTCAGTGTTCTGAGGAACTGCATGTATTTGATGTGAATGAATATAATTCTATTGGGTGCAGTAACAAGGAGTTGAGTTTTGTTGACAAGTATTACAGTATATTGTGACAGCATGACAACATACAGTGTGGAATGCCATAATGGGGTCTTTAAAATAGGTCAGACCCACATACTGTACATGCAGCACAGCTGTAAGGTTCAAAATAACAGACCATTTTATTTTACAGTGAGGGAAATATCCCTCATCAACAGACACCTAAACAAAACCTAAGCTCCACTTGAGCTACTGGCTAACCTCCTCTCTAACTGTCATACTGGGTAGCTAAGCTGCTTACTGGCTTCAAAACAAAATTCACTTAGTTTCTTCCAGACTCTTCACATAGCTCAGTTCTAGTCTGACCCTGAGACTTCAATAAATTCCATAAAACAAAGTTTCTCATCTCTCTTTAAGAGACTCTTCACATTGCGCTTACAAAATGCTCAAAGCTCATAAAACTTCCTTTGTGCTTTAGCCAGTCTCCTCTTTCTCCCATCCCTCTGCTGAGTGTGCCCTACAGAGGCACTACACCACACCTCCATAGAGCAACTTGACCATCTCAGAAAGCCTCCACTTCCAGGTTTTTAAACAGCTACCTGACCAATTGTCTTCCAGCAACAGATCAGGTGATAGAGCAGCAGCTCATTCCCCCAGATGATTCTGGGGAATGTGGTCCAGATAAGGTTGCACTGTCACAATATAGAAAGGCAAAGCCATGAAGCAACATAAAAGAGAGCACTGTTATTTGTTTCAGTGTGGAGAATTTTTTAAAGATCTAGGTCACCACATCTAGATGTATTTACATCTGTATTTACCGTATTTAAAACCTCCATAGTAATCAACTTTATTTGATATAGTGCTTTCAAAAGGGATCTTTTAAAGGCACTATATCAAATAAAGTTTATATCATATTGAGGATCTCAGTAATAATAAACTTTATTTGATATAATGCCTTTAAAAGTAGCTTCTCAGGGCACTTCAGAGTAAAAAACAATGATAGTAGATGAAAGAGTACAATTAAAAAACAAGAGTTTTAGTAAGTAGACATCACAAAGTTTAAGGTTTGTCAAAATTCCTCTGCAGAATGGAGGTCACCTGTTGCTTTTTCCTTAAGGTGTCTAGGCTTAAGCACATTTAGAAAACATTTAGAAAAGAGAGAGTTGTTTAACAGGTTAATGAAAGATAATTAGATTTGAGCTGTGCAGTTCAGGATGCTGGTTTACGGGGTGACTTGGAGGCAACAAAGAATTCAGTTCCCATGGCAACCCTATTAACAAGTTTCCACCCGAGACATACAGTATATACATTTACATAAATCCACGTTTCGTACAAATAAGCACATGCATCCACATTGTTGTTCTTTACTGTATCTAATTTTTAGTTGTTAGCCCAGCACCAGGCTTAGTTCCATACATTAATTGCTTGTCATAGCAGGGAGCTCACACCCTCAGTGCTGGAGATAATGATTCCTCAGGGTGATGTAGGATAGAAAAAAAAAACGTTTTTTCATATAAAAGTAGTGGTTTCCATTTGAACTCCCTTTCAAAATCTATGCTACATTTTTAGCAATAACTTTCTCCACAGTGTTAATATTTTATGCCTGGATTGTTTTACTATTAAGACTGGCAGTGATCAAGAATGTATTATTAATGTTACAATTATGACTACTCACAAAATGTCTCTAGAAGATTCATTAAGAAAAGCCTGCCAGACACGTACCAGGACACTAGTCTCATTTATTCCCAAACTGCCTGTTTATTGTTTCTCATGGATCCGTTACAGGGAACAAATTGTATGTCTATAGGAGTTCACGGGTCATTGTGAAGTACTCTTGAGGAATTGAGTGTTATTAACAAGAGAGAAAGAGACAATAGTGTGTGTATTCTATTTTCTAAAGCTTAGAAAGACAAGATTTAATATGGTATGGTGCCCTGTTTCCATTCCAGGAGTTTCAGGTTTGGTTTCCTTGAGAATGGACAAACGGACCTTCTTTTTTATTGACCAAGTACAGAAACAACAGAACTATGTAATCTGTGGTCTTCTGCCAACCAGCAGTAACTCAACGGATGGGATAAACATACTGGGCCAGAATGCAGGAAACACACTGCAGAATAAAAGACAATGAAGCAATGTCCTCACTAGAGCGATTCATGTACATATTCATGAGCAAACTGATTCAATTTCACCACCGTTTTCTAAAATTGAAAACCAAATGACATTTTTTAAGACTTTTGAGAACAACCTCTCTTATGCAAGGGTGACTTGGAAAAAGAACCAAGGCCAGTCTAAGCAAATGCCCTTGCTCAAAAGGTAAAACCCAAAGCATAATTTAAACCTGCAACCCCCCAATATAAGGTTCAGAGCCCCTATCACTATTCCACACTGGCACTATAGCAAGCACAACACCTGCTGATCTACTCTTAAGAAAATAACCTAAGTACCCTATTGTTTCACATGCAATTTCCAGGATTGAGTACTAAGACTTAAGGAGAAAAATAAAGGTTCTTTTTATAAGTATGTGTGCAAACACTTACGCACGTATCTTCATTTAGACATGAGCAAAATGTCATATCTAAGCACAAGTCTGTTAATTTAATAATGAAATATGTGAGCCCAAAGAGCTTGCATGAATTTACACCATGCCTCTGCCAAAACAGCAAGGGAAAAAGGCAGTTTGCGTTTACTTAACTCAAAACAACAAAATGCACTGGATTTGAAGCTTGGAATTGTACAACAAAAAGATCCTTTTCTAAATGATTAAAGTTATTCAATTTGTGCTGTGTGCACTTGGCTCGTACAGCTGTGCCAGGGGAGTACATTCTAACAAAATTGTCATCAAGTAACATGAGGAAACTCAATAGCATCAACATGAAGAGGCTTCTCTGACCAGATTTCCTTGTCTCTCAGAAATATTTTTCCCAGTCTGTGGTGGTCACAAGCGAAAGTCGTAGTTCCAATGATTTACATGCATTAGAAGTGCTTTGCTTTAAGAATGTGGGGTATATCCATTTACAGTTGCACAAAAAGGCTGTCTTATTTTGATGAATTTACATGTGCCTCCATTTTTACAGGTGGAATATTTAGGTAAAGTACCTTGTGCAAGGGTACATCAGCAGTAGAGAGCATGGGATTTTAACCCACAAGTTTCTAGACATATGGCAAGAACTGTAACTATTGTTCCACACATCATGAACCATCAGGGTACTGTACACTTTTTGTTTTTGTCCCAGGTGACAGTTTTGCAGCCCCCAAAGCTGGAAACGGACTTGGGTTCTCCTTTAAATCAAGGCTTAGATACTCTCCAATTTTCTACCGCCATTAACAAAGCACAGAAAACCACGGCCCTAAATTCTGATTCTGCGGGAGAGGTGTGTAAACATCGGCAATTGTTACGGTCCCCGCCGTCTGGAGGTCGTGTTAATCATGAATGAAAACCATCAGAAATCCAGGCCACAGAATCGAAGAGAAAAGTGTTCCGTGCTTCATAACCCGATTAACATAGCTCGCTGCATATTTTATGACCTAGTTTGTTACACTCTAAGTCATTGAAAACTGGAAAGATTAAGAAACTGAAATCAGTGATTGACCTAGGCAGACATACATCAATTCTGTTCGTCTTCCATTCAGGAAGCCGTTCTTTTTCTTCCAGTTAGCTATCTTTTTCCCTTATACACCCCCCCACTTCCCCTCCCAATTTCTTAGGGCCACAATCCCATATTCTGGAACGATCTCTCTTTTTTTCCCCCCTCTTTCTCTTTCTCTTTCATCAAAGGCTGACGGGCCGCGTCGGGGGTGGGTGGGAATGCTGGGTAATAAATCTAATTGCTGTCCCAAAGAGGTGACCCCCTGGGATAGGCGGGCTGTGGCTGTCCCAGTTCAGAGGGCTGAAAATAGCTGCGCTGGGAAAGAGAAAGTGGGCCACCGAAGGGCAGACACAGCCTGCCAGGGGGCTACAGAGCATGAGCTCCACGAAGAGAGCACCTGCCCGTGGGATGTGAACACTGGCCTTGCACGACAGAAATCCAGCTCCAGTTAAAGCAGGCCGACAAGTGGGAGGGCTAAAAACAAGCAAATACCGAGAGACCCAAAAGATATTTTTAAATAACTGAAATGGTCAAAGATTTCAAATAAGGGGAGGCTTGTGGTTACTAGGGAGTAGCTACTGTACGTGGCTGGTCATTGTGTTCCTCCCCGTGTCCTGATCTCAGCCCAAAATACACCTCCTCATGGTGTCCACTTGTAGCCTCCATGTCAATAGCAAGGCTGATGACCTTAATTAATCTGTGCTGCAGGGTGAAAGCAGAAAATCAAAAGCAGTAATGATGTGCGCCACAGCTGGGTGAGGTTCCTTTGACCAAGCTGTGTGCGTGAGGCGCACAAGAGTTTCAAACAGCTTGTCGCGGTGGCAAATTGAATCCCGCACAGCAGGGAGGTGCCCAGAAAAATCTCAGACTGTACAGCAGGGCCCTTGGCTGCGTTTTCTTCTTTCTCCGAGTTTGCTACAGTGAGAGTCGAGAACTGCGCATGATGGGCACCGAAACGTTTTCCTTGTTGCTGAAATGACAACAGTTTTCGGTGGCTCTCGTCCCAGTCCTGCAACACCACGCCTACATACAATTGGAAAGTACATTGGCAGGTTTGTACAGGACTGCACAGGCTTATTTGAGTTGTGGAGTGTGCGATGTCGTGGGTTGTTAGAATACACCATCACAAGTTTTGGAACAGTGAGAGGTTATGTGGTTTATGATATAGTAACATGTCAAAATGGGACAATATCGATTAATCTACACCACTAGTAACCACTCCCTGATTATCTCTATAATAACCCTCCAAAAACTCCCATTACTCTCTGACACAGGACATAGACACTTTTAAACAAGGTTCTCCCACAGTTTTGCTTGTTTGTACAGTATATGAGTCTAAAGCAAGCAAAGGACTTGTCCATCATACTCCTAATAGGTACTTTGCCAGTAAGACAGACATAGCTTTCGATGAGGATATGCTTGTGTAAGAATATGTAGGTGTTAAAATTGGTTATTTATTACAATCAATTACTGTAATCAATAATAATTCCTTACATTTATATGGTGCTTTTCTGGACACTTCACTCAAAGCTCTTAACAGACTCCCCTCCACCACCACCAGTGTGAAGCCCCACCTGGATGATGTGATGGCAGCCATAGTGCACCAGTACGCTCCCCACACACCAGCTATCAGTGGGGAGGAGAACAGAGTGATGGGTCTTAGATGGGGATTATTAGGAGGCCATGATAGGTAACGGCCAATGGGAATTGACTGGGAAATTTTAATGACCATAGAGAGTCAGGACCTCGGTTTTACATCTCATCTGAAGGACGGCACCTTTTTACAGTATAGTGTCACATTCTCAGTAGGGTGTCCCTGTCACTACACTGGGGCATTAGGACCCACATAGGCCACAGGGTGAGCACCCCCTACTGGCCCCACTAATTTACTCTTCCAGCAGCAACCTTAGTTTTTCCCAGGAGGTCTCGTATCCAGGTACTGACCAGGCTCACACCTGCTGAGCTTCAGAGGGTTGGCAGTTTTGGATGACAGGGTGCTATGTCTGCTGGCGATATGTTCTGTATGTGCCTTCCTTCCATAATACACATGACGACATGGTACAGCATAGAAAACCAGGTCAGAATGTATTTGTTTGGTCTGCGTGATTGTCATTACAGAGTGCTTCATGAAAAGGCTGTGAGGATATTTGTACAGTCAATGTTTCCTGGAAATGAACCCCAACCTGGCCTAAGAGCTGCCTTTTGGAGTGGCTTTCAGGAGCTAAACTTTAGTTCAAAACAATGGCCAGGATGATTGTTCTTTAAGGAAGGTCTGAGATACCTGGGTTGGGAAAGGACTTTAATAAGACTTAAACCCCAAACTTAACAGTAGGTCTTTGCGTTTAGAGGTTCTGGTGAACAGGGAAGACCCACTGGTCCACTCTCTCCACATTCAATACTTCACTGCCTTGTTCAGCCCAGATTGTAATGTTCTATAACTCCTGTATATTCCAACAGACATCTATGAGTTTGTAACTCATATTTAATACTTAAAAAAGAATTGGTGAGCTCCTGCATTATGCTGCCGAATTTTCCGACTGCAACTGTTCAAAGCAACCCCCCAGGACACAATTCCGCATCCATCCCACTTGCATGCAGCAAGTTGAAAAGACACCAGCTCCAATTACTTTCTTCATTAAGCCAGTCATCCTCTCGATCCAACACTTCTTCCTGAATTTGAATGGAATCATATAGATATTTTAAATGTCACATTACAAAAAGGAAAGGACAGTGCAGATTCTCATTCGAAGGGGATTTGTACCTAATCAGTACGTGGCACTGCCACCTGGTTTTCAGTGGGAAAGTGGATTCAATGAGATTGAAATGTTCAAATTTATTCTGAAGAGCTTCTTCGATAGACCGAAACCTTAACTATCACCTCTGCTTGTTTCCTATAAGCCTCACAATCTGTATATCTTACATTCTTGTATCTTTGCATTATCCATTGAATGCAGTAACACTTTTACGGCCCCATGTTCATTTGCACACAAAGTAAACAGTGGATGCCGTAAACTAAAGGGAGTCAATTTCAGGCGAAGCTCAAGTGATCTGAGATTGCTTATGCTGGGGCAGGGAGGTGAAATCTCTCTTCACAACTTTGCCGTCACAAAGCCTTTTCATTTTCACTGAAGACGTTCAAGAAACAGACAGGATGTACAATCAAGCAGCACTGCTCGCCGCTCATTCTGGTCCCAACACATGAATAATGAAAAGGATTGCTTAAAAATGGATGGCGCCTCTATTTAAACACTCAGAATAAAATGAAATTTAATATCCTCAGGGAAGCTAGTGCATACTAAGGGAGACTTGAATGTTAAAGACATGCATCTGATGTCATCTAAGGATGACCTGGAAGAGGGAGAATGGTTTTTGCTAGTCACCTCGGTTATCAAGCAGACACAGCAAAATTCTGGACATTAATACTCTGAGACACTGGACTCAATTTGCAAAAATCTGCATCAGAATAAATGCAGATCCACTTTTTCCTGTCTCCCGGGGAAACCTGACCCTGCAAAAGTTGCAGTCCTGAGCTTAACTAATTCAGTTTTTTTGCACAATTGAATTTGTAACACGATATAATATACTGCCAGGTCAGGAGAACTCAACCCCTGCCTCAAGGTTATGTGCTTGCTTTGGTTAAAGCCAAACATGAATCCATTGCTTGAATCAAGAAAGGAGGCATTTTCCAACTTGCTTTTCTTCTGCTGTGGCAATCCAGAAATAAATAAAGACCCTTTGCATGACGGTATATAATCCGGAAACGTCTGGAGACGCACATCAGGGAAGACGCAGCAAGGTTAGGTCGGGTCGACAGACAGGGGGCGGTGACGGTGGTTATCCGGTGCACGGGGAAAGGCCGAGGTGACGAATCCAATAAAGTCCAAAGGGGTAGTTAGAACGTAGTCCAATGTCCAATGCCAAGAGTTCCATCTGAGACGAAGAGAGTTAAAAACAGGAAACGGGGAACTAAGAACACGGAAGGTTAAAACCCTAACGGGTTTACAATGAGAGGTCAGGACACCTCTTCACTCAGAGGTCAGGACACCGTCAGGACAGTGATAGGCGGGCTTTCGGGCGTCCGTCTTCCAAAGCTGAGCCCGGAACTGCGGAGACGCCAGGCTTAAAATTGTCACGAGATGTTTTCCAGGACCCTATGCAGACAACAGACTCCAAAAGGGAGTCAAACGGACTCGGGGAGGAGACGAGGAGGAACTGGGCTGGTAGACGAACAGGGTGGGGGGCGTGACGAGCATGCGCTGCTGCTCAGGGGGGCGTGGCCCAGGCGAACAAATCCGAGGGAGTCCAGGGGGAAATCCAGGGCGAAGTCCAAGAGCCCCAAACTGGGAAATCCAGACGAGACGAAAACAAGACACAGTTAAAAACTGCAGGGCCGGGGAATAAAAACAGGCGTGACGAGGCCAGGCGCTCTGTGCCCCGGACTCAGCCGGGTCAGGACGCCAATAGGAGGACTATCCCCTCAAGCTGCGGGCGTAGGGCGACTTGGTGGTAGGCGGGGCCTCCAGGCATCCGTCTTCCAATGCAGAGCCCGGAATAGAGTGAGCGTCTGGTTTTTAAGGAGGGGCAGGATTGGAGGCAGGTGCACATAATCAACTAAAATGTGAAAGAGCCGGAGCGCCCTTAAGAGGAGGGATTACAATCGTGACATAAATAAGGCAAAGGGGATGAGACACGGGTGAAACTACTAAACTAAGAACAATACAGAAAAAGGTAGGAGTGCCCTCTAGAGGAGGGATAACGACCGTGACATTGGAAGCAGTTTGCTTTTTGTAATTTGCTCGGATTATTTGTGCTTTAGGCATAAGTGGTTTCATCATGTTTTTTGAGTGCCAGCTTATTGGCTCTAATAGCATAGGAATTAAGCCTGAGTATCTTGATCATTGCAAAATTACTAGAGTACAGTCTCCGTGCTTTTCACCTAGTGTTATTTCAAGAATCGATTTCACTTCCTGCTCACACACAGATCCTTGCCCCACTGTGGGTACTCTTCTGCTGGATTCTCATGTTGAACCTTGGTTTTACTGCCTCTGAATCACAAATTCTAGCTGAACAGCATGTTACTTCAGGAGATACAGTCAAACACCCCCAGTATGAACGGCATTTGAGAGTGTTGAGGACTTACTTTCATTACCACTAGTTCTGAGCAATTGTAACATGAGGATGAGACAATGTGAACCCCATTATTTCAGGAGACAAGTCGATGGTGTACAGCAAGGAAAGTATATTTGAGTGCTTGAAAGCTGTGCCACCACTTTCCACCCTAATCTTGTTAAGATCTAAGCAAGACCTTGGCAGTACCTTTTTTATGATGGGTTCTCAACTTTGCTTCAGGATTGTGCTGTGTTTTCCACCACCTACAGTACCACTGGCTGTGAACTTTGTTTTGATTTCTCTTGGACTTGCCTGGGGATGTTCCTTTGGTGCCTTTCTGTACGTGTCTTCCTGGTTCCTCAACGCGCCTGGCTTTTGGCTTCCTTCTCTGGATTTCGCCTGAATTGTTTCTTCAGTATTTTCTTGGCCTCAGCTGCCCTGTCTGCTTCATCCTGCTCCTGGATTGAGCTCACTCCGCACACCACCGCACGGAGTTCAGGTAAGAGCAGCACTATTACCAGCTGCTTGCAAATGGATGCGAGTAGAACAGGAAAATGCACTTTTGCGTGTTCATTTTTGTTCTCCAGAAATGGCCTTTTTCATGGCAAATTACAGCTCATTTTGCCGAGCTGCGCAGTTACTTGTCAAAGCTTTACACAATGTAGCAGGAAGAGGTTCAGAGAGTCGCTGACGGAACCAGTGGCAGAACCCATGCCTAACATGACAACAACTCATTCACTGTAAATGCCGGACCTTCTATTTACCCGTTTCTCTGATCAAGCTGTCATAAACTGTAGCATTGTAATTTATAGACTTCATTTTTGGGACACCTGCTACTAGTAATATGGACTTCTATTCTCCATCCAGTTTGTTCCCTGCTGGTGCTTTGGGATCAGTAAGTTCTTTCGTGAAAGGCAGCTGTTTTGTTGGATTTGAGAGAGTTCTCCTGTGTGGACAGGAGTTGGATATTCATCCTAGTACAACCCAAGATGGTGTGGCTGAGATGATGCAATTGAAATTTTGGGTGCTTTCTTATCCTTACACAATTCCACCTTAAAACACACCATATGTCACCCTGCAATTTCAACATAAAGACCTTTTGTGATTTATAAACACCACTATTTTGAAATTAATTGAAACATTTCCATAGCATCGATTCATGTTGAATAAAAGTATAGAATTGTCATCTTTTGCATACCAGCTGTGTACAGTATACTATATATGCAGCCCTATTGTAATTTTCAGGTGGGTAGACCCAGCAAAATGTTCCATTTGTCATATCCTTTATTGTTTGAAGCTGCATTTTGCAAGAATCTCACCAGCTGTCTGGCCACAGCATGATATGTCTGCTAACTATTTCACATTAACTGCTTTCATTGCAAGAAATACCTGCAACAGCAACTAGGTTCAGAGCCAGGAATCACAGAGAAAAGCCTATTGATGGCTTCAGCATCTACAAATGAGTTAAAAGAGAATCAGAAATATATCCCTTTAAGAATTCTGCACCTGAGAGCCCCAAAATAACCCTTCCAATTGAGATCAGCGCTGTCAAGTGGACATTGAGTACCTAGCAAATTGCAGATTGGTATTCAGTATGAAATTAGCAAGAAGAAAGGTTTTCTGAGTGCATCTTGAGAGGAAGCTGATTAACAAAAACCAAGTGGAGGTAATGTTTATTGAAGAAAAAATAGCACATCTGTTCAATTGTAACTGAGCTGCTTCCCTGCCTTCTTTTGGTACACAGTTCCTTTCTGATCAACTGAAAACCACTACAGTTTTGGGATTTCTGAGTATTTGTATAATGGACAAAAAGCCTCAGGACATCATCTAAATATTTTTCCTATTCTACGTCCACATTTCCAGCACTTTCTAGGTTCAATAGAAGAAAACCAAGCTGGTCAGTAGTGGGGTTAACCCAAGCACCTAAGTAGCAGTTCAAATCAGTTACTCTTTCATTCAGTTTAGCTGTGATTGAAGTGCGCACACGCTGCTGTGGGTTTCATGCAGCATTTTTGCCGCCTATTCCTCTTGTATTTTTAATTTTCCAGACTTAGAGGACATGCAAATTGTGGAAACAGTTTTAACAATTGAATATGGGGGAAATCACAAACACAGTTTTTGATCAACTGATGGGGAGGCAGGTTTGGTTTGCAATGCACCACAATTTGACAGCGAAGACCTAGTTTCCCAGTGAGCTGAAACAGCCTTTGGTTGTATTGGCTCAGCAATTACTTGAACTTTTGATAAATGCATAATCACACACGGACAACATTAATACAATGAATTACTTTAAAAAATGTTCCGTTCAAGATCCTTATTGGAATGAACTGCTTCGTTATCCACTAACTTCATGATCTGTTGCTTGATGATGTTTGCTGCCAGCTGCACAGTTCATCACAGTTTGAGTAAATTCAATCAGGAATCAGGAAAGCAATCAGGAGTCGATGATCAGTTCAGATTGCTATTCATCTTGTTGGCAGGTCTTCCAAAAAACAAAGGATTTTCCAAAACACAGCCAAGATAAAAGTTTCAACACCCGTTTCCGATCCTATCAAATTGCATTAATTACAACTAACCTAAACTTCACTTAATCTAAATCAATGACAACTCAGACAGGTATTGATCTGCTTTTTTTTAAGCCGGTCGGCTCACCAGTACCATGTGCACCCTCAGTGCAAAATCAAATCCTGATCATGCCTCATACTTGCGATTAGGTTTATTGCAGCCTTGTGGGACAACTTACTTTACCCACTTTTTAATTAGGTAAAGGTAAGATTAATTTTCTAAATGCTCTGCTGGATTAGATGCCATTATTGCAGAAATGGCTATTTTGTTTTTGAGACAGGTAATAGTCTTTTTCAACTGTAATCCGCTTCTTGCCACACTCGGAAAAAGCTCTCGTGGTTTGAAGAACATGTGATGGATATTATTTTGCCACAGAGTGAGAACTCAAACTCAAAGCACAAAACAGGACACATGCAAGATTTACATCGAAAGAAACAGTAAGTCTACAGAAGCACAAACCTGGAAGAAATGAAAGAGATAATAGTGTTTTTTTTAATCACTGCATTTGGTCTCCGTGTAGGAATTCAGTGGGCCATATCAACTGCAACAGGATTGCACCTTGCTGACCACATACATCTCTGACGCTCTCCATTCCATTCAGTCAGGAAAGTCCAACTTGTTCTGAAGCCCATGGGTCTGCATAGCTGCTCGAGATCTGTAGTATCTGAACCACAGGGGAGTTGTGAGAAAGCAAGGAGATTCATAGCCACAGACAGGCTGCTCTAGCATTTTGGGTGAAAAAAAGATCTGTTTGTTTATCCAAGCATGCTTTTTGTAATGAACATCAATAAATAATAATTAAAACAAGGGCAGTACAGTGGCTCTGCAGCTAAGGATCTGGTTTGTATCCCGCAGCCAGCAGAGGAATCCTACTCTGTTGGGGCCCTGAGCAAGGCCCTTAGCCCCAACTGCTCCAGGTGTGCCATATAAATGGCTGACCCTGCACTCTGGCTCCAAGCTTTTCTCCCTGTCTGTGTGTCTCATAGAGAGCAAGTAGGGGTATGTGATAAAAGACAAATTCCTAATGCAAGAAATTGTATATGGCCAATAAAGTGATCTTATCTAAACTGACTTTTTTTCCTTTTGACAATTAAGAGGCCACTTTTTATGCTAAAGTTAGACTCTTTCTTCCTAAAGGAATAATGTGCTATAACCCACCCTTACAAATATTTGGGCAGGTCCATAATACCCTTGTCATCACATTAACATGCGCTGTTAACATGGAAATTATAATGTTCTGCACATATTACAGCTACAACCGCTATACCTCTGTGACACCAATTGGAAAGGTGATATGCATGGCTTGGCTGTGTTATTTACTACACATTTGGACATCGGAAATGAACCACCAAGTGTAGATTTTGTAGACAACCGTGTTCAATATGTTCCTCCTGAGCAAATACGCAATCAACTCTTCTTCAGCTACCACCGTCACGAGAGATATTTTATGAAAACCTGTTCCTTAGCTTTTCCGGGTGTTTATTCAAAGAGTCTGCTCGGCAGAGTACGTGACTTTGTTTGCTTTTTGAAGCACTCCCGAAGCAAAGCGATTGCAGGCTGGGACTGTCGAGTGGGTCTAACCTCATCTGGAAGCTAATTTTCCTCTCAGTCTCTCCCTGCGCAAGTCGGAAGTGGGAACGGCGGGATTCAAAGAGACCGCTCAGAGGCCCCCCTTGGGCAAATCTAACCCCGATCGTTTTTGAATTCCCCATAACACGATAAATAATTCACACTGCGCGTTTAAACCTTACAGAAAGCAAAGAGAAACGGACAGGGCAGCCACACCAGCTGAGGGCCCAGACAGCTCTCATTAAGTCTCGCTAGCTGAATGCGAATACAGACAAGCAGTGATACAAAAATACACACAAGCTCTCACAAGGCTGAAAGGACTGGAGATCACGGTCTTTCGAAGTTCACCGCAAAGTAAGCTTTAAAGATGCCAGGACCATGTCTAGATTTTTTAGAGGTTTCAAGCTAGGATTTTATGCCTCTAAAGTTTTCATTTTTTGGGGACCTACTTTGATGTAAGTTTAGGGTTCTAGATTCCATCAAATGTTTTCTTTGTGAATGTCGAAAAAAACTAAAAAAATGAATACCCTGAATGTCATTTCCACTTCTTTGAGACACGAACTTACCCTTATCTTGTTCTAAAGCCCTAGGAAGACCCCAAGCCAGCAGCCATATCACCCTGCAACTCACAACTGGCAGCCCACTGAAGCTCAGCAGGTGTGAACCTGGTCAGTACCTGGATGGGAGACCTCCTGGGAAAAACTAAGGTTGCTGCTGGAAGAGGTGTTAGTGGGGGCAGTAGGGGGCGCTCACCCTGCAGTCTGTGTGGGTCCTAATGTCCCTTTATAGTGACGGGGACACTATACTGTAAAAAAAAAGGGCACCGTTCTTTCGGATGAGACATAACACTGAGGTCCTGACTCTCTGTAGTCATTAAAAATTCCAGGGAGTTTCTTGAAAAGAGTAGGGGTGGTCAAATTTCCCATTGGCCTTTACCAATCATGGCCTCCTAATTATCCCCATCTATTAATTGGGTTGGTCTGGGTCAAAGAGCAAGGCCGAAGATGAAGCAGCTTGATGAATCCCTCGGGATTTGTACCGTTCTTGTGGAAGAGCTGAAATCTCCTGCACTGGGAGATCCTGACTTTTGGCGTAGCAGGATTCTCTGCTGTCCGGGAGGCTATGATTAAGTGCTGGAAAGGGACAGTGCCAAACTCATCACACTGCTTCCACAATTTCCCTTGAGTTATGGTAGGTAGGCAATCACTTTTACTTGTATGACACTATTATGAGTAGTGTTTGCCTTATGTCCCAGTGACACGAAATGCCTGTCTCACAAAGACAACTGTGTAGCAGAAGTGTAATAGGTCAACCAGCTGTGCTTCAGATGACAACATCATGCAATGATCCAGGTAGCTTTAAAACAACACTCTCAATCAATGAGCCAAAATAAAGTTATTTTCTTATATATTTTCTTACATCAATAGGTTAATAGATCAGCAGATCACTCTGCTGGGCTGTGCAACTTATGGTTAACTGTGAAATTGGGATGAATAAAGCAATCATGGATTGTACAATGAAGTGTGTCACCTTGGTTACAGGCATCTACTTAGCAGTAATAACCAGACAGGCCTGGCAATCAGCGAACGGACTCTCACAATTTCTGCTGGGTTGGAATCCCACAAGGGAACGAAATTATCCTTTAGCACTTCGCATGTGCCCGGCAAATGCAACAATTAGAATCGGAAGAGACCATGAAGCCCTCTTTAAAAGCTATCTCCCCGGTGCTCATGGGAAGGAGTGGCCAATTTAAAAGGCACCCATGCTTCCTGGAACTGAGGCACTTCGATTTGTAAATGATGTTCCTAACGAGCACTTCAGCTTCGCGCAGATTTCATGCTGCGGCAGTAACTGTGCCTCGTGTCTCCCCCTCCCCCCAAGACGCTCCATGTGGAAAAACCCAGCAAAGAGGCATGCTCTCATGGAGGAGTTCTTAATTTGCCATTTGGAGATGTTTAATCCCGGTTTTTTTTTTCTTGCTGCATAAGCAGGTTCTTTTTTCCCCCTCTCTCCTCTCTGCCTAGGGAACAATAAATGAAGAAAATAAAATGCAAATGTCTAGAAAGAAGGCACAAGACCACTTACAGTCACTCGTTGCTTTTTGCTTGGGGCACAGTAAAAGTAAAAAGGATTAGGCTGAAGGGATGTCCGGGCGCCTCTATTTATCATGAGGCCTTTGCACTCTCTTTTTCTCTCGAATTACCTGCCAAGACCATCTTTCTCAGCCTATGCAAGTTGCATTGTGCCCTTTCAACATTTTCATGACTCGAGAGTTCTGAAAGCCCTGCAGAAAAATGCACCCAGTGTGCCGTATTCCACGCTCAATTTTCCTCCTTCCACCGTGGAACTATCAGGTATATACTGTATCGTAAGTGCTTTCTGAGTTATTGGGACACACCCCATCTTTTAACTAGTAATTTGTCCATGTCAGTGGAACTCGAGTCGCCAGCCATCTGCGTTGCTAATTGCGCTGTGCGCATCTCAGGTGTGTGCCCAGCGTAATGCGTGGATGTGGCTACTGTGCAGCTTTCAGTGGTTGTCAAAGGAAAAGCACTTTTATAATTTTTGAGATGCGGGTGGGTTCGAGCTGTACACATGGCGACGGCTTTGGTTACTGACAGTGAATCAGTTTTGACCGGCCCCCAAAAAAAAAGTGTAACACTAAGGGATATTGAAGGTAAAAATAAAAGCAGGATAGAGAAAAAAAACTGAAGTCCATGTACACTGAAACACTGAAAACAGCCATTCAGGGGAATCCAACAGCCTACCATCAGGTCCGAAAGGTCATTACTGTATAAAACCACACCATTTAACAGCAAGCAAACGCCAGAGGCTGGTGAGTTTAAAGCCTGCCTGCAGGTCTAGTGAGGCAGAGCGTAGATGATGGAGCAGCAAACAGTATTCAAAAATAAAAAGGGCACAAGACAGTAGAGCCTGGAGGTCAGATGAAATGTTTCAGCACATTGGGACACACAAAGTCAAGCTCTCTCCTCACTGAAACCACACTGCAGCACTCAAGTTTACAGACTAAATTTTTAATGATTTTCCCCAGAGGGGCCTTAGCCTTTTCTCCAAGAACCATCTACACAGGGAAGAAAAATGTGCAAAACTTGGATGTAAAACCGCAGGGTGTTGCTAGTTAGCTGGGCTTTTCCTGTCTTGTCGTCCTTGAGCATTTTGGTACAGAATGGAGGTCTCGTGCTTTTTTGTGATTTACAGGGCAAACCACCTACTTTGGTTCTCCAAAATAAGGTTCTCCCCGAAGTTGCTGGTTTCCTTGTCTCTTTTAATTTGCAAAGAAGTCGTTTCCGACATGCAGACTTGGTCTGACAACAGACAGCTTACTCCAGTCTGCCCCACACTTAGATTATACCCTGAGGAATTCCATTAATAACAGCCATGCATAATTAGCTCAAGACCACTCCAATTCTGATTAGCTTTTCTCCCCCCACACAAAATGGGGACAAGCTAGAGGTGATAGAAACGATGCCATATCCTAGACCCACAGTAGACTCTATAACTTTTCCCCATATTCTGTCACAATTAGACCACAGGTGATGATGTTTTTAAATTGCCCATTTAGACTTCCCAGTTAAACCAAATAAAAAAAAAAGTACAAAGCAGGCTTCAGACTGCTACAACAACAGTGTAATGTTGGTTTCTCAATAAAATGGGTTTTACCTTTTAAGTGGCTAGTTTCAGAGAAAACCTTTGCCCACTACCTGCCACAAGTCCTTCACAACTCAAGAGGGGAGACATCAACGACGAGGTTAAAATAAGACGCTTGATTGCAGACAAGGGCTGTTCTTAGTTTTTTTTACATATTCAGAAAAGGCATTTCCACACCACTGGCCTCAGACTGCAGCTGTTTACAAAGGCTTTGATTTACTGGTGTCAGGGGACCCATGCTCTATATTATTATGGCCCAGTAATTGGATGTTACTGAACGAGGCTGGTTAGCTGGATGGAACACAGACACATAAGTGTTTCTATCAGGGACCCTAATGGGCTCATTCTTTATTGCCATGGCTAGCTGGAGCAGCAGAAATCGGCTTTCTGGCATTGCAAGACTGCTAATGCTTCACCAGCAGCTTCTTCACAAATGCAATTCAATACAGGCTGCTCCTGTGAGGACATACAATGGGATCAGCACGTGAATACATATGAATTCAGCTACATGCCTGCATACAACTGCCCTGCCAGTGAGCTGTCTTGCTTGGGTAGGCAGAAGTAGAGAGAAACCACGTGATCTATTGCGTTATCATTCTGAGGCTTTGCAATTCATCAAAGATCATTTGTAAGCCCACGAGGGTGCCTCGGTGCATGCTCAGACAGTGCCTTTAATTCTCAACCGACTGCCCATGGAACGATCCAACCTCTTTCGGAAAGTGGAACAATTTCTTGTACCATCCTTCCCTCTTGCACATTGCGAAATCCCTGCAGAGCTCTGCTGGAGTCCTGCTCTAATTTTCTCTCCACCACGATCAAGAATGGGGAAGTCTGACTGTGCCCTGCTACCAGCCTGCCCCTTCCTGACTTTGATCGCAGGTGTCTAGAAATGGATTTGAAGATCCAAATGAAAAAAGTGCATTTCCTGGAAGATCCGTTTCCCTGGTCTCGTCTTTCGCATATTACAGCTTTAATCGCCATGACATTACATGAAAGACTGAGAGTACTTTAAGAGACCTGCGTCCTCAGCACCGCATGAGTAGTTGGCTGGCTTTTCTGCATTGCATGAGAGGAAGTGAAGCACAAGCACACTGCAGCCAGAATAGTGGGCTGTACTTCTTGCTGCAGAAGGCTCTCAAGTACAGCTGTGTGTGGTGTAGTTTGCAGCGTCCCTCCCCCCCAATATGTAGACAAAAGCAAAAAGGGTGGCTCAGACGTTGAGGCTCAGGGAATGTGAACTCCTTTGTAATACCTTTGATTAAAACCGGAAATACACACATTTTTGTGTTGCCCTCTCACTTTTCCCCAGTGTCATTTTTACTGCGACGTTATAAACATACTGATCCCGGTCCTGAAAGTTAGGCAGCGGGTCATTAATTCTACTCATCTCCTCCCACACCACAGCCAGCTTTTCAAACCCCCCCCCCCCCCCGCATGTACAGTACTGTAGAAGAAGTTCAGGGCTGTTATGAGGTCTTGGCTGAAAGTTCTACCCTAATGAGACATCGTCTGTTGTTTCATCGGGTGGCGCGGCTCCCGACCTGCACAGAAACGAGCCTGCTTGCTTCGTCATCCAGCTCCTAACGAGGCCAGCCGTGCTGGAGTTGGCTCTGCTGGGGGGTGTAGATCCGTGATCTGGGGCGGCTCGTCCGAGCAGTTTCCCCGGCTGCCTTCCCTTTGATCCGTGCTCGCCCTGCTTCTGCTGATTGACGCCCTCAGCTCCTACCCTGGGGCTACAGCTGTGATGCCGGCTCATTCCGTTTCCTTTTCAACGAAACGGAATGCATTCTATTTTTTTGTCAATATAATTTCACCTCCCTCCTTCTTTGCTTTGAAATCCGGGACAACCACAGGAGCACGGAATCTTCACGTGGGCCAGATTGATGGAGGAACAGTGGGCGTCGCCTCCTGGATGCGTTTTTATCTCTATCTAAACACCAACCCGTCCTCCATCCGCTGAACAGAGGAGGAGTGGAACAGGCTTGGCTGACCTATTTAAAGGACCTGCTTTTTTTAGACGGTCCCTAAGAATAGGTCAGCATGAGACAGAACCTCACTTTGGTTTGGGTTCACAAGCCCCCTTCCCTGCCCCAGATTCAGAACATTCCCGAGACCCCTTGTAGTGTTCCTTCTGGGGCCGGGGAGGTCAGTCACTCTGCAGGACATTTATCCGCAGCACTGACCTCCCTGCTTCACTCCTGAGGCAGCCATGCTTGACCACAAGAGCCGTCCACCAGCAACTACGCACGATAGCAGCTCCAACGTCAAAAGTCAAGAGAATGGGTCATCAGCAAAAGGAGAGTAGAAACTATTCGTACTGTATACCTGTAAAGAACTCATACCACTGCCACGCTCTGCAGAAATAGTGTACAAATAGGAGTGCACAGAGCAGTTCATTGCTATCCTACCCTCACATCCACAGTCTTTTTTGCAAAAGCAAAAAGAGCTACGATACTTGGGGATTGAAGAAGCAGGCAGCTGTTGATTGAGTTTGACTAGTTATTTCAGTGATGTTGGACAGGAGCTGGGATCAATGATATGGAGCCACAGTGAATCCCATGACTCTGGCACATGGTTGCAACCCTAGCACGGAGCCCAGGCTAGGCCAACAGGTGCACATTGCTGCTACTCTAAGCGGGCATGGAAAAGTTTCAGATTCTCGATATTGGGAATCTTGCCAGATGTGCCCGAAAAGAAGATGCCGGGAGGAAGTTCCATGTGGTCCCATATGTTGGGCTGATATTTATAGAAATTGCATTCGCTCGCGTTTAAAAATAGCTTCTGTTTGTCGATTCGATGGGCATGCCAAGAATTACTGGGCCAGATGGCTTCCCCCCCACCCCCCCCTGCCCGCACCAGCGTCGGGTTTCTCGCTGAGCCAGGCAGCCCAGGCCACAGATGGGTCCATTTTCGAAGGTCCTCCTCCAGCGGAGGGGAGGGATCACACAGTAAAAAAAAAAATTGGGTTTCAATCTTAAGGGAACACCAGAGTCATAAAAACCAAACTTCCTATCTCTTCCTTTTATCTGCACTAGTGCAATGATCATGGATGTCAAAGCTCTTGCATACAAGCATATATTGCCTGCTTGCTCATCACCTCCTGGGAAAAACTAAGGTTGCTGCTGGAAGAGGTGTTAGTGGGGCCAGAAGGGGGCGCTCACCCTGCGGTCTATGTGGGTCCTAATGCCCCAGTATAGCGACGGGGACACTATACTGTAAACAGGTGCCGTCCTTCGGATGAGACGTAAAACCCCAAGGTCCTGACTCTCCGTGGTCATTAAAAATCCCAGGGCGTTTCTCGAAAAGAGTAGGGGTGTTACCCCGGCGTCCTGGCCAAGTTTCCCATTGGCTCTTTCCAATCATGGCCTCCTAATAATCCCCATCTCTGAACTGGCTTCATCACTCTGTCATCCTCCCCACTGAGAGCTGGTGTGTGGGGAGTGTACTGGCGCACTGGAGTGTCCAGAAAATCGCTATATAAGTGATAGCAATTATTATTACTTTGAAATAAAGGCAGACAGCTATAAAATAAACTATCATGAACAGGCCTTCTCCTAAAGGCCTTGCTGGTTTGCTTATGTATGACATGCAAAATGCAGCTGTTTAAGAACATCAAAACAACATCTAGGGTAATCAGATTGCAGAGTCTGAAATGGAAGCAGTTACTTTACTTGGAGAAACAAAGCTGACAAAGATGAAGGCCTCCAGCTTCCAAAATTTCCCTTGAGATCAGAGAAACACAACACAATGAAATCCTCATTTAAATACTTGCTCATTAATACGTCTCAATATCTACAGATAATCTGCTCTTTGAAGATGCATTTAAGCTTTTAAATGAGAAGTTTATGAGAATGAGAAGCCCCAAATATCTCCCCATCCATCACAAAAACAACCTTTAAAACAACCTTTCAGAGAAGGAACCCAAGCAACGCAGAATATTAAGCTTAAGAGTTTCATCCTCATTCATCAGATGAACATTACTGCTCTCTGTATCTGTACCATCTTTGTCTGTATTTAAAAAGTGAGAAATACGTGTCCATAATCCATTCATTTTAAGGCATAACTAAAATATTGCAGTTATGTTCACTGATAATGACAGCCTGCACATTAACCAGAAGTGCAAACATCTGACAATTAGGAGAGATTAGGAAAATGGGTTAATTGCGTGCTGCATTTGGTTGATTACCTTGGTAATGGTGTGGGTGTGCAGTTTGTGCGTGGGTGCAGGGGGAATTTGAATGGATCTGCAGTGTGGTAGTACCTCTGTATGATAATCCATGGGTCACATAACCAGACACTAGCAACAATTAACAGGCTGAGTATTATAGCCATTTCTGTACACAAACACAGAGAAAAGCAGATCGCAGAGTAACATCCTAGCTCATTTGTGGGGGACTCTGTACATTCACATTATAATATACAATATACTGTTAACTGGGCGGTGTGGTGGCTCTGTGGCTAAGGATCTGCGCCTGTGGCTGGAAGGTTGCTGATTTGTATCCACGGGTGCCAGAGGAATCCTCCTCCATTGGGCCCCTGAGCAAGGCCCTTAACCCCAGCTGCTCCAGGGATGCTGTATAAATGGCTGACCCTGCGCTCTGACCCCAAGCTTCTCCCTCTGTCTGTGTGGCTCATGGAGAGCAAGTTGGGGTATGCAAAAAGATTCCTAATACAAGAAATTGTATATGGCCAATAAAGTGATATTTATCTACAATATTTGTTTGCCAAATACTTAATTTGACACCCACCTACTCTTTATCAGCTCTAAAACCTTTTGACGGATTCTCTTTTTAACAATTCATTAACTAGTGGCTGCAGTGCTACAAAATTGGTATGAGCTGAAGGGTGGGGCTGGGAATTACAACATAGGCGCATTGATTAGGATTGATTAAGACAAAGATTAAACTAGTGAATTAAACTCAGTCCTTTCTTATGTAGTATTAAGTGGCGCTCTTCCCTCTGGGCTTGTAAGTATTGTTGGTGGATCAAGATGGGTAGCCCCACTATGGTGACTAACACATGCCCTAGGAAGTGGCATTTTTGAAGGAGATGAGCTCCAGAAAACTGGAGAAAGAAAGGTCCATGGCACTGTTTGCACTGTAGGGGCGGCACAAAGCTGTCCTGGAGAAACTTGTGGTTGCACACAATGCCCTGCTTCTCCTCGGGTTCCATTACAGACTGGGCCATTGTGCCATTTGCATTTTTGTTCCGTGAACATCTGGATTTTCGACAACTGCTACAAGTCAGACCAAAGACATACTGACTGGGTTAATGGTGTTTAAACATGTGGACCCCCATCCTGACCTGTGTCCTGTGCCTACCAGATAAGGCTCCAGTGCGCCTCTGCAACTTATGAGACAGACAGACAACGCTGTTTGGGTTGTGGCTGTCCAGGAGAGGACAGCACACGTTCCCAAAACGTGGAACAAGAGCTTTCCATCCATAGGGAGCAGATCGCTTTCCTTGCACGAGAGCCGAACGCAAGCCTGATTCAAAGGCAAACTCTTGGCAGAATGCCCTGGAGCCCCGGTATCCCGGTTTTGTTTTCATTCCTCTTATTTACATGCAGGGAGCAGAGCATCTGAGATGAAAGGCGCGGGGATTAATTTCACTTGTGTGGCCTAAGGACAAGTGTGGCAGCGCAGTACAGCAGACAACCTTGCCCTGAGCAGTAAACCACACTCTCTCTCTCTCTCTCTCTCTCTCGGGCTCTGTGTGCTCTGCTTGCCAGGCAGTAGTCGCGCGCCAAGGGCGTTCTGCTAGTCACCTTACCTCCTGTGGGATGCAGCTGTAGAAAAGATGACGCCAGCAAGAGGGAGGTGGGTACTGAGGACATATAGGACACCAGCTCGATTGGGCGGAAGCAAGCGAAGTCCGACCTTGAAATTTCACAGCCTGCTAGCTTCAGTGAGAACACTGTGCAGATAAAAGCAACACTTGGGCTGCTGGTCACACACACACAAGCACTGATGTAAAATGTTTATAGTAGAGATAAGTAGATGGAATTTGGAATTAAACACTGAAAAGCAGAAGATTGAGAATCCGCCCCAAGTTCTCAAATGCATAAAAAGACCAAAGTGAGCCCCGAAGTCAACTACTCCGTCACTCTCACTGGCGTTTCCAGGAGCAGAGATGTCTTATTCGCTGCCCTCCACGAGACAGGCAGCCAAGCCCTGCCAGCGACTGCTCCTGTAGTGAAGGCCCACAGCTGAACATTGCAGCTGTAGCGAAAGCGTTCTTTCCGGACCCTATGCAGACGACACAATCCGGGGTTGAGTGAGAATACACGAGGGAAAAAGGCGTGCAGGATAGGGGGATGAAGACAGGGGGGCGTGTCCATGGTGTGCTGGTGGTCCGGGGGGGGGGGCGAATCCAGGGCAAACGATCCTAAACAGAGTCCAATGCGAAATCCAGGACGAAAGCAAAAAGTCCAAAGCCGGGTGGTCCATCCGAGACCGACGATGGAAAACGGGAACCGGGTCGGGAACCGGAACAGAAACTAAAAGCATAACGGAGCCAGGCGCATCCAAGTCCCGGGCTCGCCTGATGCGGAAACCAATGCAGAGCCTGGATTAATGGCAGCGTCTGGCTTTTAAGGGGGGCTGGAACAAGGGGCAGGTGCACAAAATCAAGTCCGGAGTGAAAGAGCCGGAGCGCCCTTGAGGGGGAGGGACTACAATCGGGACAGCAGCTGAGATGGTTTTGCTTGCAAAAGCCAAGGCCAACCACGGTGGCTCGTCCTGGGCTTTTCCCTCCACGAACACGGCATGCACGCTGAACGCAAAGAGACCTGTGGGTCAGGCCCCGGCCGAACTAGCCGTTCCCAAGACACTCTGGGCAATCACACTTAGCTTATGTTGAAAGGGGATTGGAAACCCGTTTGTGCCACTAAAAAAAACAAAAAACAAACAGTAAAGATTGTGCTGCGTTTCTATTCCAGTGTTAAGTTTACAGCCTGAAGTGACTGAGCATAACTTTCAGCGGGAGAACTGGGTTTCTATAAAGGCATTTTCACCATCATAACACGGTTTTCTCATAGTGAGGATCCACACATTAAATGGAAATGTCTTTTCAGGTTAAACTTGAAGCACATTCCAAGCAGAACAAGAGTAGCACTGGCTCTGCTTTGCTCCTAAATATACACTGGTCTGGCTCTATTATTTTTCCCGGGCTGTTATTTTGCACCTTGGAATTTACACAAATGCCTGTTTGCTGTAATAGGCTTTCACAAACATTGTAGATATAGGCTAGTGAAAACTACCACAAAGAATTAATTATCCTCTCAGCTGAGACTGAAAACCAAGATGCAGGTTGAACCAGCTTCTTAAATCTCTAAGGCCTCATGATTTATGTCTTAACCTTTAGGATGAAGGCATTCTTCCGGTACCATCTTCCTAATTAGTCTTTGATATTGAAGTGGTTCTAGCCTGGATATTAACCGAAAATTGAAGGTTTCTGTGAGAAATTGCTCATTTTCTTCCATGTTCGTTAAGAAAAGAAGGTGAGGAACATGTACAGTGTGATTGGAGAGATAGGTCAGAAGGAAAGACTGACTGCGATACCTGCACTGCGAGAAGGAGCTGGTTGCCTTGGAAACGCAGGACGTGCCAGTCTGCGCCGTGCCGAGTTTTGGGACGGGAGAAACGGCGTTGACCCCAAGCACAGCGAGAAACTCATTCAAAGCCGACTTGTCTGGTTATCACGCCTCATTTGCTCCTGAAAACTGCAGCAGTGTCCGGAAGAAATTAGGTATTTGCATTTTAAAAAAAAGCCTCTTCCTTCTTGCCTGCTCAGCACGGCTCCAGTTGCAGAGACAGACGCCGTTAAACTCAAACACATAGTCAATCGGGGATACAGAGCCCACATAGTGCTTTTAACAGACAGATTCCTCTTACCTGCTGCATTCCCATAAAACAAAATGTATTTGCAGATAAGACACCTAAATCCTATCAGACGTTGGTTTAGAAGAGACAATATCCTCCAACCCCATCAGCACCTCTGACAGAGAGATGCTCCAGGTATGCTTCAATACTCCCTTCGCTGAAACAAATCCACGTCAATTCAGCACTAGCAGTTTGCTCAACGTTGATTGCTGCATCATCGCCGTAGCAGTTTAAAGAACTTCGGCGCCTAAACCAGACGCTTCCCGTTCAGTTGCCGTTGCTCAAAGTTAAGTTCCGTTGTTGGTCGGCTTTTAAGTCTGGGAGGGGAAAAAAAAATCAAAATCCTCACAGCCCCTTGGGAAACTGAAATCGCTCACGGGCCTTCTGCCTGCTCCTGCAGGTGAGGAGGCAGGAGGCCTCTCGGCTGTGCCCTGCACAACGAGTTCAGAGAGGTTTCCCAGCCCAGCTCAGGAAGTACGCTGCTCTCAGCCCTGCACTCGGAACTCCAGCCAGGAAAGAGTCGTTTCAGCTCCCCATCTCTTCAATTCAACTTTGTCATTATACTTACACGGGTGCATAGTGTAATGAAAAGTGTTTCTCATTAGTCTCTCAGGCGCGGTATACTGTATACAGCATATAGAACAGCAGACATGACAATAGACAGTAAATACAATAACAATGATCATGGTACCAGGAGTAACCATATCTGTCTGTGCAAAAGTACACAAACGGAGCAAACCCTGCATTATTTTGCGCCGATTATGAAACAGCACAAAGTCAATCAAGTACAGTTTTAAGTTCAAGCTCGGCTTCCATTCAGTTGTCGGAGGTATGGTGTATGTAGTGGTGTAGGAAAACAGTCGTTGTGTCGTTCTCTTCTGTGGGCTTCCAGCAGGATCGTTTACAGTAGGGCTGCTGTCCCCTCCCACCATGTGAGATTTGGTTTGGCGTGGGGGGCACGGTGGTGCAGTGGTTAGCACTGGATTCGATTCCCGAGCTATCAGCATGGAGCTGGTATGATCGCCCCATGTTAGTGCGGGTTTCCTCCTGGTGCTCCTGTTTGCTCCCACAGTCCAGAGACAAGACGGTAGGTTAAATGCCTTCTGGGGAAATTGGCTCTAGTGTGTCCATGAAGGCATGTCAGCGTTTGTGTCTGTGTGCCCCGTGATGGACTATGGTAGGCTCCTGCTCTCCAGTGACCCTGTATTGGAAGAAGTGGTCCGAAAAATTGGTGGATGTACAATTAGAGCCGGGAGTCATCTTGCTCTGCCCGAGTACCACAGTCACACTGTTTGCAATGGCAGGGAGGAAGGGGGCTTCTTCATTGTTTCAGCTTTGCCCCCCTCAGAGCAAGTACATCCATTATGATTTTTTTTGTTTTTTAAATCACTAACAATTTGCTCCTCTCTCCACGTCCATAAAGCTAGGAGCCATTCTGTAAAACGTACCAGAATCAACTGTCGGCTTAGAAGAAAACCGCGGCATTTTCAGTAGAAGAACAGGAATGTTTCTGCAATTCAAGAGGAAAAGCCTTGAGTGAACAATAGAACAGAGCAAAATGGAGGCATTTGCACGGATCACATGCCAGCCTGCCCCTGCAGAAACTTTTTCAATGATTCATTCAAGAAACATGCAAGAAGGCCACTGTTTAAAGTCCTGTCAGGAGCAAAAAGAATCCTTTCAGCCCCTTCAGTAGAACTCAGAACATTTGAGCCTGCCCAAGCTGCGAGCAGGCAGAGGACAGGCTGCAGCTGCTGAACTCCAACTATTTTTTCGGTTCCTTCTCCTGAATGCTTTTCATTTTTTTTTTTTCAATCCCAGGAGTCTTTTGAGGCTCAGCCAGCTGACTAATGAAATGAGTCACCTGGCAATGGAAGTTAAGACTGGGGAACAGAAATAGCCACCAAGCCAGCGCCATACGAGACGTCAGAGACGAAGGAGAGATGGGCTTTGCTAAGCCCGCTCACACAGGTCCTTCCAGGAGGCCGCAAACAAAAAAAAAAGATCAACAATGAAAAAGCAGCAGCTTAGAGGTAGGGGCGCGGGGGTCATTGACTGGAGGATTGTGTTTAAATCCCAACACCTGCAACACCTCGCTGGCTCCAGGAGAAGGCCCAGCTGTGCGATTAGGCACAAACATGTCAAAAGAACAGTCGGCTCATCTAGCCTGTTGTTTGGTAGTTAATTAATTGGTCCAAGGAGTTCATCCAGCCAGTTTCGTCAAAGAAGACGAACTCTTAGACCAGTTAAATGTCTGTTTAGATCAGAATGTCTGTTTTAGGGTGTTGAAGTACCGCGTGTGCACATTTACAGTCAGAAACAGGACAGGTGGTCCACATAGCCGTATGTTAGAGTCTGTCCATCAATTTTCTAACAGCTTTATCCATTTCAGAGTTGCAGGGGATCTGGAACCTATCCTGGCAAGAAACAGGCACAAGGCCAGGTACTCCTTGGATGGGACGCCAGTCTATTGCAGGACACACTGAGAGACAGGGACACACTTATACCAGGGCCAGTTGTCCCTGCAGCCAAATAACCTACCAGAACGTCTTTGGACCATGGCAGGAAAGCCACACAAAACAAGAGGAGACTATACAATCTCTATACACATAGCACTCGAGGTCCAGAAGTGAACCCAGGGCCCCAGCAACACTAACCACTGTGCTAGCCTGCTGCCTGGTGTTGGAATCACGCCTATTTTAAAAGTTCCAAGTGATGTAACAAAGGAGATCTATCCTAAACGCCACAGAGTGCATTTCCATATAGCCGGCAGAACCATCACACCCAGGTAAACATAAGAGGCCAATGAACGTCATTTCTAAAGGAGTAGGTAATGTCAGCACCGGACATCCAGCAATTCTACCAGATTCGAGCCACAGTATCTGACCCAAGAACTACATTTCATAAATTCTACCCGTTAGGAACTATCAAACGCTTAGTTCAAATTCCTAAATAGATTAATTTGTCTTGGACATCCCCCTGAATTTACCGGTTTAAATTAAATCAAACGATTCCCAAGACAGGGCAAAACTTTTATTTTTTATTTTTATTTTTATAAAGTGAGCCCGTAGATGTGCTCAGGAGAAAAAAGCTAATTTTGAATTTCTGCTTTTGATGAGGAAGTCATCCTCGCACAACCTCGGCTCCATTATAGGTAAAATACACGGGAGAAAGCTTCTACGATATTATGTAGAGGAGCCCGTAACTAAACTGAATTAGCAAGTAATGACTTGGCTTATTTGGAACACAGTGGTCTCTCCCCAGACAAAGACGATTAGAAACTCTGATGCTCTTAATATACACCTTAATTCCACAGTGGTGACCAGCTCATACAACATCAATATTTCATTTTACTTTTCTTACATACACCTCAACTTTTTACATCCTCTGACCTTTCCAGCTGCTGCGAGAGGTAATAAATCTCATTTTCCTGGCTGTTTTTATTGCGTTCTTTTCCACTAAATGCCACAAAGAGCAGGGTGACTAAGACAAGTCTGACGTCAAGGCATTGAGCATCCTGAGGAGGTGCTATCTTTATAAATGAGTGAGAGGATGTAAAATGTTTGCGTTGCCATCATCCAAATGCTCTCACTGCAGCTCCAGTACCTGTTCCAACACAAAGGACAGATTGTGAGCGATATATCACACAATCCTAGGATCAGGCTTCATGATGAGGCAAGCATTTGTTATGGTGAAGGTTACATTAGCAAGCTGCTGGGTAGTCTACAGATGTGATTTATTTCAACAATTCTAACAATAAACACGTTAAAACCCAAGTCAGAGTGGGTGCTTTTTTTTTTGTGCGAGGGTTCTAAATATTCAAGTACAAAACTGCACGCATATAAATGAATATTCTCATGGAATAAATTGAAGTAGCTTACTTTGTCTCAGGTGGGAAATTTGCTTCGCAGGCAGGTAAGAGACGGAGTGTAACACGTTACCCAATAAATGAACCCGTTAACAAATAGACATGCATGAGGAGAAAGAAAAAATTAAAATATGCTGTACAATCAGTTTTCCCCAGATTGAGCAGGTTAATTGCTGTGGGAATACGGTAAAAGATGCCTCTTGAATCTAGGCAGTCGAAATCGATGCCCAGACGGAAGGAGCTCAGATTTTCTGTGCAAGGGGTGGTCATGACAGCGATTATATTGGCCTTCCGCACTTTTTGCTTGCTAGATGTCTAAAATAATGTTGCTCAATTCTGCTCAGTCGGTTTTTATTGCATGTATTAAGGTTACCAAACCAGGCTACCACAGAGAATGTTAGGACAGATAAAATGCAGGTTCGAGAGATTAAAGTCCTTGTTGTGGAACGTGCATTAAGAGAGCAGTTTTCTCAGGAAGAGCAATTAATTTTGCCTCTTTGTACACATGGCATCCATGTTTTTCCTCAAAGATTAGCTTGTAATCAACGGTTACATTTGTAACTGACAATTTTAATTTCTCGTGCCCCAGTGACTTTTGGTTTTTGTAGCTGGTGGTCGCTTTCTCTAATCAATGATTTGTTCTTTTATACATCAAACTAAAGGAAGACGTTGTTACACAATCCAACATAAGCCACCACAGGCCCATGATCAGCGACTACCTCTTGGAGGAGTGACAATCCCAGAGCCATCAGCAAACTTAATGACTTGTCTGTCCTCCTAAAGGACTTTTATGGCTGTCTGTATACAAATGTATGGGATGGGGAAAAGCACCCTGAGGAGACCTAGTGGAAGAACAAAATTGCTCTGATAAGACCATTTACATTCCCATCCTGTCATTTGTTGGTCAAAAAGTCCAACCTTCAATATTAAAATTTGAAAGCTAGCTCTCTACTAATAAGTGTGGCTGAATGGCGTTGAAGGCTGGCGAGATATCTATAAATCGAGGCCTGGCATGTGTCTTACAGTCTTCTAGATGTGAATAAGAGATTGAGTATAGTATCTTTGACTCCTCTTTTAGTCCTGTAGGCAAACTGCATGGGACCCAGTAGGTGCTCTGTCTAGTGGAGCGCATGCCTTTTAACAATTTTCTCAAACGGCTTCACTACTAAAGAGGTTGATACCACTGGTCTGAAATCACTTAGTCTTGGGGCACTTGTGTTTTGCAACTTGTACGTGCATTGCCCATTTCAAGTTTTTTTTTTTAAACTTTGTGCCGATTCAGAGACATTTTCAAAATGTAATGAATTACAGTTCTGAGCACCTTGGCACATGGTCGTGACCTTTCTGTGTATGGTATTGATGTCACACTCCGAAAAACAAGGCGCTATATTGAAATGTAAAACATCCCAACCCATCGGACTTGGAAAACAAACTGCACCTGTTGTTTTTTTCACGTCCAGTAATTAAAAGTACAGAGTGTGTTGGTACCTGTAAACTTCCTTGTAGACCTTCACATAACCTGAAAAACAAGGCACTACAGTACATCTTGGTAATGAAAGCAGCACTAATGCTACTTTCGGTGATGCAAACCATTACAAATGGAACACTACAAATGTGGTGGGTTTCAGTGATTGTGCTACTGTATTTGCTGGAGGGTAACATCCCGGAGCTGGACAAACATGTCCTGGGTCATTACACTGCACACTGCAAAAGTCATGATTTCAACTGGGAGAAATATGATGACTTAAGAAAGGCACTCAATCTGTGTCTTCAGACCTCAAGGGGTGCCTCACGCTGTATTCAACAGCATGATCCTGGTTCTTGTTCATGATTATGAATTTGCATTAAAAAAAAAGAACAATAGTCTTGTAATATAGGAATTTGCCAATTACAACCCTTTAAAAAACTTGGCTCAAAAGACTGGTCTAATTTTTAACATTTGCATATTTATCCAAGGACACAATGAGAAACTGATTACTTCTTCAGATTAGCTTTCAAAGCCAAACCAGCACAACCAAGTGCGGTGGGCTTCAATGGTTTGTGCTGGTTGTAGGGGGAGGGCCAATTGCATGGAACTAGGAGAAGCACTATAGTCTAGACATGGCTGCATCACCACCTGCAATTCCACAAGCAGTTCAGAACAGCTGGCCGATTACCACCAGGACTTCAGGGGCTCAGAGAGCAAGGTCTCTTCTACCTGCTGTGCAGCAGTAATCTAACATTTCCCAGCTCCTCAGTGCTGGTGCTGTAAAGACACCGGGAAAAAATCTGCAGAGATACTGTCGGTCCTACAGGACCTGGAATGGATACCCCTGGCCTGGATATTGCGGTCATCTCAGAAACCACTACAAAGGCAGTCTTTTACTGGCGCATCAACCTGGTTGTCTTGTTAGCTTGTTAGCTGAAAGGGGAATCACTTTTGCTCCATACCACCAGGAATTGGCCAGTACTCACTACAATGTCCTATTCCAAGCTAAATAAAAGGGAAACTCAAAACTGGCAATGCCAGGAGACCCAACACTATGCAGGGCTCTCGTCAATGAAATTACCACATTTATGGAGACGGCAAGTTACACCTTACCGGCGAAGGCACACAAACACACAGCACGTCTGAAAGACACCCAGAAAAGGGTCGGTCTGGAGGACATTGCCGACGTCAGGGGTGACTGTCCTAATTGAAAGCGCAGCGTTTGGCTGCCAGCGAGCGACAGCAGGTGGGGTGGCGTTTCTGAAAGAAGAAAAAGAGCTGCTTCCATCATCTACCAAACAAAAGGCAGATTAACTAAAGCTGCTTTCACGGTTGTAGACCTCCAGTTTACACGGCTACTTTCCTGGAGGGAAACAAAAAGAAAAAATTGCAGAGGAGGATTTCAGACTGTTTGCAAAAGAGTTTTGCTGCAAATATATATGTGGTTAAAAAAAGCAAAGATGCACCGATGTACATTGCACTTGATGCGTGAACAGATTGTTGTACAGATATACATGGGTTCACTGAACTCATTTAGAACAGCGATCGCTTACCTAAGGAGACTTGCAGCAATTAGGGAGTGAACCGCATTTCAACAACCGCTGTTGAAGGGTCATTTACAATCAGCATCTCACCCAAAAGGAGAAGCCACAAGGAGGATTAGAGCCGAATCGTAAATCACAACACACCTGCCGGTAAAAAAGCCCTTTGTCTTAACTAAGTGGTGCTGCAATCTGCTCACAAAAAAAAAAGACATTTCAGAGATGCATGCCATTGGCTCAACCTAAACAGTCACATTTGGAAAAACATTTAATCCATTAACCAGAATTCTCCAGTTTAAGAAAATAAAATATTTAAAATGAGAACCCATACTTATAAGTCATTGCATATTCCATCCAAACTAGGAACATGAGACACTCTTCAACCAGTTCTGAGAAGCTGAATAGTCCCTGACTTATTTAATACTGGGATGGGAGACCTTTAAGGAAAATCAGCAAGCTACTGTATTGGTTAAAGAGTAGGTGATGCCCTTCCTACTTGACCTGCAATATCCCAGTTTGACAGGGGCAGACATTTCTAGTCTTGGGGAGTCCAAGGGTTTCTAGTGGTCTTTCCAACTCAGTCCTAGGTTAGGATATTAATTGGACAAGTTTACAGTAAAGTTCAAAGGGACTTGTTGTTGGAAGCTGAAAGTGAGAAATTTTCAAGTATTAGAATCGTGACAATTTCTGTAATAAAAAAACAACCATGACTTTGGTAGAGGCTCAGCTATCAGACCAGAAGCAATGTTACAGACACTGTACCTTTAACATATGCTGCCCCAGTCCTGGCCTGACCTGCTCTGCTCATTACGGTTAACAAGCACAGGTACCTGCAGCTGGAGGGTTCTGGGAAACGAGCCCTGAAGTGCTCCCATTAAGAAACGATTTGAAGAAATTAGCTTTTCAGTATGTGACTAAACCGAAGGAGCCTGACCCTGACAGCCTGGATGAGTTCAGGGCGAAATGGAGAACATAGCACCAGAAATAAGCTCACAGCACAGTGGGCATTCTCATTTTTAATGTGGGATGCGACCTATTAAAATGTGGATTTCTCTGCTTGTACATTCATACACACCAGGGAAAGTCAGTCCCGGTCCTGGAGGGTCAGCGTGTCTGCAGGATTTCATTCTATTGTGGCTGATTGGCTTAATGGAACCAATTTTAAACAACTTGCCAAGCTCTTCAGGTACAGCCGAGTTGCTGAGACCTAGAAAACCTGCCTCCCCACGATCACCCATCTCTGTTCCAGAGGGTGACAGAATAAGCAGTTTGCTTTGCAAGAGACCCACACACCTGATGAGGCTGGAAGGATGCCTTGCCCGCCTACTGTCTTGAGTGGGTGACCAGTATGAGACTATGGCAAGCCTGTCTTGTTCTAATTGCTGGGACAGCCATTCCACCAGCGGTATGGGTAACTCCGCTAACCCCTTTAATTCCATACTGAAGGAGAAGACTCTGACCCAATTCAGATTTCATTTTATATTTCTTTGCATGTAGTTGTGGTCTAAAGCTCTGCTGTTTTTGTCCTTAAGAGCCTGAGTCTGAAAGTGTCAGTGAGCGATTGGTTTTTAGTTACTTTTATTTGAGCCCTATTTTTGTCTCTTGCAAAGAGTTGCAATACGTGGTCTTTGAGTCTTCTGGGAATAGCCTGGTCAAACGGACTCAGATCAATTCTTTTGCTGCCCAAGCAAAATGGCCATCATCCCTCACTTGGGCAATGCAACCCCTTCTCTGATCCAGTGTTGTACTGTACATCAACCCCCCAGATATCAACCGTTATTTAACTTCATAGATGTTTCATTTCTGATATTGAAATGGAATTACTGCAATATGTCAAAGCATGATTATGAATAGGAAATGTTTTGTATAACTATACAAAATCACACCTGCATATTTCCAATGAGTATCAAAGTGTTTTTAATCCTTCATTTTGGACCAAGAGATTATCTTAAAAATAGTCACCTTGCACCACGTCAAGGCATCGTATGAAAGACCTTTTATTTGCTCGCACTAGAAAAAAAAGTTTCTCAAACACGGACATGACAGGTTCCGGTTTCAGTCAACTGAAGTGAAAATTTAGTCTTATTAGTACAAGCCCCTCCATCCAATATCGGGAGTGGACTTATTCCTGGCTAGGATCACTACCTGGAGCTCATTCCAGAAGAGGGAGCATGTCAGGATACACCCCAGTCTTGATGCCAGTCGCTTGCAGGTCATACACAGAGGATAAAGAGACTGTAACTAGCCCAGCAGGTGGGGCTTGTAATGCTGCCAGGGGCAGAATCCCCAAAGAATGGAGACTTGTCCCCCTCAGGAACCCCATGTAACGAACAGTTCTTTCCAGACCCTGTGCAGACGACACAATCTGAAGAAGTGGGGAAACACTAGGAAAAAGTCATGCAGGAATACGGGGCTGAAAACGGGGGGGGGGGCGTGTCCAAAGTGTGCTGGTGCACTGGGGAGGTGTGGCCGAGGCAAACAATCCAAAAGTAATCCATAAACGCAAGAAAGTCCATAGCCAGGTGATCCATCCAAACAAGGAATTAAAAACACGAACCGGGTCTGAACCGGCAGACAAGGAACAGGAACAGAGGTTAAAACCTTAACGGGACCAGGCGCTTCCAGGTCCCGGACTCGCACGGTGCGGAAACCAGATGCAGAGCCAGGCTGAACGTCCGCGCCTGGCTTTTAAGGTGGACTGGGAAAAGGGGTCAGGTGCACAGAATTAAGTCTGAAGTGAAAAGGCTGGAGCACCCTTAGGGAAGAGGGGCTATAATCGTGACACCCCACTATTTCTGCATCTTTCCTTGACCAAGATGGCCAACTGGAGCCCTCAGCCACTGGTGTGTACTTCTCCAGCCTATATAAGCCAGCTACCAGACTAGCAGGGTAGACAGCACCAGGGCCAACAAGGGAGTTAACAGGACAAGCCTCTGCATGAGGAATAACCACTGACAATAGAAGATTCCTCTCATAAGGGTTTGTTTATTCTTACGGAAGCCAGTAAGCAGCTTACCTACCCAATTTATTGGTTAGAACCCCGGTACAAGTTTAGCCAGGAGCTCAAGGACAAGTCGAACTGTCTTTGTGGTGGTGTACTTGCACATTGTAAATAAAGAGCAAGTTCGGAACCTTTTGGCCCGTTTTGGGGTGGCCATTAGCTACTGACCCACCTAGATCCGACGCCCTGCTTGTGACTCATCCCAGGTGGCATTACAGCCATTAGAGGTGGGAGGAACCCCAACCAAATTCTATACAGAAGCCCCCCACCCCTCCCCAGAAACAAACCCTATTCAAGCAAACAGCGCGATTCAATCTGATGGGAGGGAATGCATCTTCTTAGCAGCATTAAAATTCCAGCTTCAGCTCTGTGATCATGCAGATTTCCTGCTCATTATGTAAATACATCTTCGAGTAATTAAAGACAGAGATGCCAATTAAGTTAAGGTCTGTATGACAACAGACGAGAAGCCGGCTTTGACACAAAAGGCATCCTGAATCCGCTTCCCTGCAGGTCTCATTCAAAAACGTTCTGGTTCTCTCCTGATTTTTGGGCAATTCTACTGCTTGAATGTTCTCTAGTTTATTCTTCAGCTTCTTTTCTTCCTAAAGACTAAAACCCCCGCATATTTCTGCAGCAATCAGGAGCTACAGCACATCGTTCATCATTTTTATAAATCATAATTGAGGGTTTCTAAGCTGCATGAAGTTTCAGATATTTCCCCCCATGATTTTTGTATACAAAGAATCCCGCTTTCCTCCACGCCAGCTGTGCGCCATGCAGCTCTCTCACAGTGTGAAAAATGTTCCACCTGTATTGAAAATGTTCAAAAACACGATAAGGTGTGAAATCATCCTAACTGGAGTCCAACAGATTCAGCTACTGCTAAAAATAAATAGATACACAAACTGCCAAACAGACATTGAAGGCATATCAAGACAAAGGACTCCTGGCCCTTGCTTGGTGGAAGATACTTTAGCATCACTGATGCAATCCTATCATTTCTGTGGATGGGTAAATGGAGTTCCTCCCCTGTTCAGGCAACCTTCAGAGTGCTAAACAACCCTGGAGGTCCTACTTTGGAGCAAACAACGGGATAATTGGGTAGATGGAGCCAGTGTTCCATTTACAAAGTTAGATGACAGGATTCACAAAGCTCTGTGCCCATAAACCATTAGTCATTCAGTGACATCATCTCTCACTGTCCCCCCCCCCCTCACATGTCTAACAGCACAGCAGCTGACTCACAGAGCTTATGTTGGTCTGTTCACAGTTTTCCTCCATGAACATATTTTTCCCAGTTGGTTAGCTCTGAACAGAACCTGCCCAGCATGTGGGCACATGCTTATCGCCTTGCTGGTGCTAAGCGCTGATGCTGTAAACACTCCAGGGCAGAATACCATATATACCCATACTGCCCCCATTTCTCCTGCTTGTCATCACAATCAATTTCCTTTACCTATCCACAACCAGAGGCCAGTCTGTCACAGAAGCACAATTTAGACACACTGATTAACCCGTCCAGCAAGTCAATAGAATCTCATTCACAGAATATGCACCAAAGCATCAATGATCAGATTGAATTGTGATTGAGACTTCCCGGAAAGAAGCTTAACACACACCTTCTATAGAAGTGATGGATTAAGAGACAGTATGAGGCACCTACTTTAGCTCATTAAACTTTATCCTGCAGTAGTAGACCCTGCTCAAATAAAGCCACTCAAGTGAAAGGTCATTGAGGAGGAGCAAACCTCACTTCTAAGCCCCAACTGTACAATGCATTGTCCAAAGTAAACACCAATAATACTTCAGCACATTTAGTCATTATAATCCAGATTTATATATACACACACCTACCCCCTCCTTCCACATTTATTGAAGGTTGAGGTTATACAGAAAGGAACCAATATGAGGCTGTATGGAGATGTATTATGATAATCTACTGCACAATGTGCCAAACTGCATCACTGGATTTTAATTTTTATCTCATAACCAAATTCCACTTTACATCTGTGCACCAGGGGCAGCACTTGACCATATTCAGTTTCTGACTGAATGTGAAGGGCTGTATCCTGTGTACACACCATGATAATTACCCTATTTTTCCCCTCCAAACAAATACAAGAATACACATACTTACAAAAAAGTCCACTGCTGCAGCCAGCATCAAACCCCTTCAGCATCCACAGTCTGCCATCACCAAAGAGACCAGGTGATCTATCTTTTATATGTTTAAACTAGGTACACCAGTGCCTCAGTAACTGACTCAAACCCATGTCCACATTCCATGCAATCATTCAATCACAATACAAGGGAAGTATCTTTTTGTTAGCAGCGCCTAGTGGTCGCCCTATTGTCACTGTGTCCCTGCAGCTCCAACCTTGCTCAGCACGAGACAAAAAATCTGTTGAACAATTCATCCTTCTCAAAGATGCTGGGATCTCTGACAGCACAAAGATGTCTTAAAGAAACCAATACTGGGAAAAGCGGAGCTTCGATAAACAGAAGAAAGTAGGTCAGTCTGGGAGAAAGCTGACACAGGCTTGCTCAGATAGATCTGGAGGTGTGGCTGACTCTCTTAATGCTTAAAATATATGCAGCATTTTTTTTTGCAAACAAATGTTTGATGGCTCCTGTTTTCACAGGAATCTTTTTGTCAGTTGAAAGATTTTTCGGTTTCCTTTTCATTCCTAAGACAGACTAGCTTCATGAATCTTAGTTGTACTGTATATAGTGTAAAGGTCTATGAACCTTCCTTGGCCGGTCTGTGAACTGATATATTTTATACTGAAAGGGTTACCAGATCCTCCTGAAAGTCTTCATAAAAGATTAACATAACATGATGAAACATTTAACAGACCATAAGATATATTTGGATCACTTGATCAAAAAATGATCCAACAGTAAAATTCCTCTTAATTCAGTAAAACTTTAGATTCACTCACTAATGGCTCCTCCCTGACCAGCAATTACTTCAACTAGATACTTTCTGCAACTTTTTCTGTCTCTTGCATTGGCTTCTACAAATTTAGGCTCATTTTTCCCTACAGAACTGTGACATTTGAGGTTTTCCTTGCATGAACTGCTCAACCCAGGTCCTGTGATTATGATTTGGCTAGTGCAAAATGAGACGTTTCTTCTTCTGTCATTCTGCTGTTGGGCTGCTTGTGTGTTTATGACCATTGTCTTTGTGCATGACCTACTTCCAGCTCTGCTTCAGCTGAAGAAAGGGGGGTGTGACGTTCTCCTCCTGAATCTGCCGACACAAAACTGAACTCGCGCTTCAGTGACGCCAAGTGATCGTGAACCTGAGCCAGCAAAGTCGTCGTAAACCATGATCCTCCCATTTAAAACTTTAACATTCCAGTCCCTTAATCTGAGCTCCCCAGGGCAACTCAAACCTGCTGCCATCTTGAATGAATATGAATCTAGTCTAGTTAGCAGTAGCTCCCAGTGAGGCTGGTGGAGTTGGCTATGGAGTCTGACAGGTGGGGTATGCTGGGAGACGGTTGTCAGCACCCGCCTGTAGCTGCGAGGAAGCACTGGGGAAAGACGAGGTTCCAAGCTGTTTGCAAATGTCAGGCTGTCAGGGAATTACCACCTACTGTCACTCATCTCTCATGACTGGCAGTACAGGGCGCTCAGCAGAAAGATAATGTCAACTGGAAATGAGGGACCTACCAGTGCAGGGGCTGTCTGTTGAAGGAGGTCTGTCGAACCCCTTTCCTCTAGGGATTGTGGCGTTTGTGTTGTGTCTCCAGCCAGATCATCTGCTCCTAAGACTACATTTGCTACATTTTGTGCTTCAGGTAGCTGCTTTGTTCTCCAGGTATGCCTGACTTGCCTTCATTGTGATTTATTTTAGATTTTTTTTTTAGGGTTTCTCAGTAGGGTTAAAAAACTACAATGCAGGACGAAGTCTTGAAAATCAAGTTTTCATAACGAAAGGCACAGTTGTCTGTCTGGGTTTATGCTTTTGTTAAGTTGTTCGTATTCATTTAACCGTCTGGAAAGAAACCAACACCAGATTCAGAGAAAGGATAATCCTTGGAAAGCATCCCGAGGCCTGGAAAGAAACATTTTCAGCCAGTTATCATTAAGTATTAATACAGTATATTCCCTAAGCTGATGTGCAGGTTTGTTTCTGTTCTCGATGGAGGGGCACTAGAAACACCACGAGACGGATCATTCAATCACTTTATAGATGCAGTCAAGTGCTCTTTCTCTTTAAGTTTCCCTGCAGATACCAAAACTGATTTCAGCTAATGTTTTCTCGCCGTTTCTGATGGGAGCAGCCGATTTCCAAGACCGTTCCACTTGGAACAGAAGGAGGCAAGACTTGTCGTTCTGCAAGTGCTCAGACTGTTTGCGCTAATTGAATTCCGCTACACCTGTTTTTAAATGTGTCACGGGCCGTTTAAAACTCTGGCGCCTCACACCTGTTACAGTAGGCACAGGAGACAGAAGGTTGTGCGTAATATCAAGGCGCACGTCTAATTAAAATAAAAATGTACTTCCTGCCCTTCCAAATAAAAATGTAATGGATCTATCAGCCCGCTAAAAGAAGGACAAAAGAAAAGTTGTAAGGAAGACAAGAAGAGAAAGCCTGTCTTGCTCATGTGAGTTTAGTGTCGGAGTCTGTAGGACAACACTATCACCTTTCGTAATCCCACTCCCTAATGTCTTCATTCTACCAGGGCACCTACCTTGCTTTTTCAAATAGCCCTTAAAAATGACCTCCAAATCATGGAACAAACACCCACAAGAAAGTAGCTTCAGGCGCTGAAGTGCACGGGAACGTTAACGTTGCCGAGACTCCTCCTGCATGATAATGAAACTGTGGAGAGTTCACAGGCACCCTGCCCCCCAAAAAATGTTATTGATGCGAAGGGCGGCGGCATTCACGACACCTTTAATCACGGCTGCGCATTTGGCTCTGGGCAATTTGTATCAGTGCGCTGAAAATCAGTTCGTGTTGTGATGGAAACACACATTGGTGAATAATAGATCTTATGTTGCATGTTGAAAAGGTGGTGTAGGGGAGCATGGCAGACAGCAACAGCGGTGTCTGGGCTGGGCATCACCAGCCTGTGATGGCACTAAGGCCAAAAATTGAGGTCTGCAGAGAGCTGGCACTGAACCAGTCAAGTAGTTTGCCCACTGTGGCAGCACATGTGTGCTACTGGCTTTGGGTCTGCGCAACCCGAAACAGCAGTTGTCGATGTCCTGACCACCTTCCTAAAATGGGCTATTCTTCCGTCACTAATGTATCCAAGCTGCTGATTCCCCCATTCACATTCGCGAGAAGACACCATTAAAGAGACCAAGATCTGTCCTGATACTGATGTTTTTTCCTCATCAGTACACTTTCTCCACATGACAGATCAAAACAACCACCCCACAGATGTGTTCATTGTTAATCATGCTCAAATCGGCCGCCCAGCTCACTGCACACAACAAGAGCCACCCATGACGGTCTGTCGCGCAGACACGCCGCCACGTGGTGACAGGAACAGCGACCCTACATGCGTTGAGCTGTCCCAGGGCTTCGCCATGGCTGTCTCAGGCCTGAGCGCCGTGGTCGCCAGGGAGACGCAGTGGAGCCCCCATTCCCCCCACCCCCCCCTCCCCCGGCCAGGTCACCATGGCTACGCAGAGACGTGAACAGAACGGAAGAGACAGGCTCCGACAGGGCTTTCATATCACAACTTTTAATTTTCGTTCTTGAAGGGAAAAAAAACAACACCACCTAAACACAAATCAAAAATGGAAAAAAAAAACATTGGTATTTCAGTACACATGGGGAATCCTACTGAATCATAACCTTTCAGTGCTGTAGAATTAGTATTTATGTACATTTACATATACAGGTGAAAAACTAACTGTGAGTTCCATACACAACTGAGGTAAACAGTAGTAACGACATAACATAGTTAAAATACTCCTGTCATCTCTACATTATTGCACTATTAGAGACATTAAGAATCTAAGGCAGCGATAGTATTCCTAAATCCTGAGGGGGAGCTTGTGGACAAGAGCTTGACAGTGGCCAGACGTCTGCCATTTCTGTGGAATACCACATCCCCTGCCAACAACCTCATCTGGTTGTCATTCTCAGATTGATGGAGATAGCAGTCAGCCAGAGAGATTCCTGAAGAGAAAATGCCAAGGCAAGAATTCTTCCATTTGTTTTAAAAAGCTTGGAAGCTACATTGGAAATGAGCATTTAAAACAAAAAATTGTATCGCCTAAAACTACAAATCACAGGTGTTAAAGAAGCGGACCCTTTGAGGTCCTAACAGTCTGGGGCGTCAAGTCACATCGCAATCCCAAATGCCATTTAAATCCGCCGCCCTTTAAAACAGAGACCCGTCTCTCAACTCCTGCTATTGTGAAATACGCCTTAGGGAACATGCAGTCGGTTCACAGCAGGTTTAAGATCAACGCGCCTCAAATCTACTTGAGACGTAATCTTGAAGGAGAAAGTCTACCCTCAATCACTCCAGATGGACCCCATTGTGTCTGCCAAAAAGAAATCGGGCAGTTTTGTAAATCACACAAGGAGAAGGACTACTGGAAATCAGTTTGTAGTCTCATCTGATAAGCCGTTCCAGGGTGATTTTCAGCACTTTCGACACCTTCAACAATGCAGCAATCAAACAGACACAGAGGCAGTCAGAGACCAGTCGAGGGGAAAAGTAGATTATAATTAACAGAGCTGGATATTGATTTGCCATTTTGGGAGCATTTTAAGAGAAGATAACAGATATCTGCCAGCAAATGGGTTCAGTCTCCGAGACTGGAGATCCAAAGCTGTTGACACGCACGACTGCAATTTTAAATCACTTCCCTGATGATGATGTAATGTCAGAACCCTGTGTGAGCTCAGTAGGTAGTTCCTGAAACACACTGTAATGGGAGTTGTGGCATCTAAGGGTCACAAAATCAGATCTCAGATTATCCCACATGGAAAACAAGTCTGGATTAATTCAGCCGTGAAGTTTTATCTCCCATTTTTTTTCTTTTTTAAATGTAATTGCTGCGGTACCAGCTAGTTTTAATTGCTGCTTATTTCACTGAACGGTAGTGATCTTCTGTCCCGGACCTGCTCTTAAGGACTTCATTAAATCAATCATTGAGTTCATTGGTCACAATTACACCAGTGCCCAGGCCTATGGTCAAACCCGGAGTCTGAGCTCTCCAGAACCAGGAATGAGGTCCACTGCTCTATGGTTCCGGATCAATTGCTATTTGTAAAATGCAGGTCTCTCCTGCTTCAGCCTATGGACGAGTCACAGATGTAATTCTAAACATGCTGACTCTGCAAGTCATTCATCTGTCTTTTTTTCTTACGGATGTGTGTTTTATATCTGTAGAAATAAGAATCTGTAGAAATAAGAACCTGGATCAAAAAATAGAAGCACAGAAATCTCCTGAGGTAGCTGATAGGCAATGTTAATGATATTTAGCTTCTTGAAAATTTGTCTGCAAGACCTCTAAAGACAGATGGGATGAAGGACAGCTTTTGAAGGGCCACTTAATCAGCGACCGCTTGCTGGACCTTTCCCCGTGTGGCCTGTGCTGTTTTGTCTTCAGAAACCGAACACAAGCTAGAGAGCCAAGAGACTGCAGCTCTGCCCAGATACGACGTGCTCAGCCGATCCCCCGGGGACAGCGAGATAATTATGGCAAAAGAACAGAAAGAAGACGAAGCGAGCGAAAGAGTGAAGTCAGTGGGAGGACTTTGAAGGAAACCGGAATAAAAGCTCACTGAGTGTATGACCAGGCCCGAGTCCACAGGGTATCAGAAGTGCTGATTCAGAAGACATAATGAGGAAAAGTTGGTCCCACAACCTCATTGAGCTCTCTGTGTCATAATAAAAACAACAAATTGGCCTCTCCTGCCCGTTTCTTAGCAGGTAACTCTAATTGATCCTAGGTTCCCTTTCAACATCCAGACATTCCTTGAAAGAAACCAGAGTATTTGCTCCAACAAAGCTTCGCGCATCCTGCAGAGCGTTTGATGGGAGAACTGAAACACTGCTGAGCTCTGTCTGGCCACACATGTGAACCCTTGTCCACTCCCACCTTTGCCCTCAGAGTTGCTACAAAGCTATTTCTAAAAAAAAAGAAAGAAACAAAGTGTCTTTTCCTTGCTAGTTTTTTAAATAAATGTTTTAATTGTTGTTGGGGTTTTTTTGCTACATACAGTGCATTTTCTAAGCAGGAACCCATCACCCACAGTTTCTACTACTAAAAGAACAGCTGCCAAACGCCTGTGGCAGAGCTATCTTGACACTCTTGCATTTCTGAGTTGTTTCCCTGTGAGGGTTGCCAATGCAGTGTTGGGGTAGGTCGATATCTGGAGAACAGACAGCATTACAGATGCCGGACCTGCTGCTCAAAAGTTGAAGAGGTCTGATTTGATTTCAACTCTGCAGGCAGCTGCCCCAGAACATTTCCCTCAGTATTTTTTACCTTGCATTTTTCCAGAGATTCCTCCTTGATCTACTAACACCAGATTATAACACAACAATTATTGAACTCTCAATTATTCAGCAAGGACAGAACCCCACAGCCTGCAGATTGATTGAGTAGTGTAAATCCTGGCCTTTACATGAGAACAGTTGCAAATGAGAGGAGGCCAGTCTGCCCAACTGATCTGTTTGGTACTTAGTTGCCAATGGATCTACAGTAGGGACCTTATTGAGCCCTTTCTTGAAAGAAACCTGTAACGGAACAGTTCTTTTCGGACCCTATGCGGACGACACAATCCGGAATAGTGAGGAAACACTGGGGAGAAAAGTCATGCAGGAATCGGGGATCAAAACAGGGGGGCGTGTCCTTGGTGCGCTGGTGTTCAGGGGGGTGAGTCCGGGGCAAACAATCCAGTAGAAATCCAAAGGGGGAATCCAAAACGAAAGCAAGTCCAAAACCGGGAGGTCCATCCAAAAACAGACAAGATAAAAACTAGAACCGGGTCGGAACCGGCGGAATGGGAACGGGAATGGGAACGGAGATTTAAACCTTAACGGGACCAGGCGCTTCCAGGTCCCGGACTCGCACGATACAGAGATCAGATGCAGAGCCGGGATTGACGTCAGCGCCTGGCTTTTAAGATGCACTGGGAACAGGGGACAGGTGAGGGGAATGAGGCAGACAAGGAAGAGCCGGAGCGCCCTTAAGGAGGAGGGACTATAATCGTGACAAAGCCAGGGTATCAACTTCATGAAGATGGCTGGGTAGCCTTGGTTCAGACTCCCACGGCCCAAAATCCATCGCTTCTCTCTGCGACCACACACCCTGGAAACATGGCAGATCCAAAAAGGAGCATGGTGACAAAAATACAGTACTATGCCGTCTCGCTGTGGGAAAATCTCTAAAGAGGTAGTCTTTCACTCTGCTGTTTGTCAACAAGTCAGCTGTTGGACATCTGTGACAATGAGAACAATGGGTATTCAGCATCAACATTTTTGAAAGAGAAGCTATGGGCCCTATCCATAAAACATTTACAAGCACCATGCTTTTTTTTTCCTAACGAGGAATCAGCACAACGATTTTTTTAAGAGCCACACAGATCTTTCGGGAGGCTCATTTAAAAGTCCCAGCAGGAAGAGTAAACCTTTCGTGCGGATCCTGTAACTACGGGAACTGGGCTTGTCCTGCAGAGCAGGCATTCTGAGTGCAAGCCCCACCTTTCCTCATCGATCGAAGTTCTAAAAGGTGACTCACTCTGTACATACAGCGAAAAAGAGACATTTTATACCTCCTATGCAAAAGGTCACAGTATCTACATTGGGAATTCCTGCTCATGTGCGTTCTCTGACTTCATCGGAGTTGGGATTATAGCACCTCTGGAGCTGCAAGAGGTTGATTTCAGATGGCCGCATTCCTGATCTCAATAGCAAGTGGAAAAGGCTGGGAATCATGACTGTACATTTCTCAGGCTGCAGGGCCTGCAAACGCAACAAAGAGGATTTTAGGGCCTCTGTGATCAGCTGGAATTCAGATTGATTTCTGTGGCCCAGGTGTCACTAGTTGACTGTGACCAGGATTCGTCAAGTGGCCACATGCAATTGACGGGAGCACCTTGGATTGATTAGTCAGGTCTCCTCTGGCGAGCTGGAAAGCCTGTATACTGTAGGTGGGCACGTCTGAATCTCTCCTGAGAGGGTCCAGGAGTCAATGGCAGACAAGTGGGTCTTAAAGCAACTGGCAATTTCAAATTCTGTGGGTTTATAATAAAAATAACTGGTGTTGTTTTACTCGTTAAAAAAATCAATAGGCACGTTGGCCCCCAATGGATTTAATTGAGCAATGATTGTGGCTTGTTGAGATCTTAAGTGTGTTTTCCTGTACACAGTAAGAATGTATATGTCGTGCTTTTTCATAGACCCTTGGGATTTGTTAGCGGTGTCCTGGAAATTCAAAGTTTGCACTTTGTTTTGTATTGACAACAGTGACCTTCTTTATTCCTATGGCTTGTGCTTTTCTCCTCTTCGCACACAGTTTGGTCACTCACACACATACACATTTTCTTAACTCGGTAAATCTGGAAACAGGGGACAGCAGAGCCTCACGCATAGCGTTTGACCAAACTGTGGATGCTGGGGCAGGTTCCTGATGCCCGTGGTCTAACATAGCCCGTCACAAAACACACAGGCCTGCTTCCTATATCTTCTCTCTCACTGGAGACATTCTTCAGGTCTCCTGTTTCAATGTACAGATGGCTCAGGGTGGAAATCGTAGCCATTTGCTCGAACCCTCTTGAGCCTTTGGTGCAATGACCTCATGGATCTCTGTGAATCACCCCATTTCCCACCCAGATGACCTGGTATCATTATCGCTGATGTGTCCCCTAACATATTAGAGGTATATTCATTTCACCTTGTTCTCCACATTCAATTCACATCATGATACAACAGATGTTGTAGCCCTTGCTACTATGGGAAGCCCTTCTAGAAAGCTTCTTTTTCCACTTGCCTGTTCTCACTTCATACACCTTGTGGTTTTCATGAAAAATCAGTGACACAACAGAATACATTGGCTGAAAATGCCACACTATACTGATAATGCCTTGTAAAACTGATGGCGGTGGAACAGCAGGAGGTGTCATGTTTTTCTTTTGATCTGGTTCAGGTAGCCTTACAGGAAACAGCTTCACGAAATAGCAGAGTGCTCTCTGTTTTGGCGGATGAGTCACTTTCCGAGACACAGGGATAGACAGATTTTTAGTGGTTGTGGACAAAACATGGCCCTAGAGGATGTTAAACCTCATTTTATTGCCTCTTTTTCTCCAGTAAAGACACACTTTATCTGTGTGAACCTGCACAGAGCTGTCACCTCAGCCCTACGATAGACTGGGGAGCAATACAGGAAAGGAGAACTGGGGCTCAATGACACACAAGTACATTAGGAGAGCAGTCTAGCCACAGGAGCCACATTCCCAGTCTTTAAAACCAAGAGTTCTTCTGTGTCGAAGGGATGGGCTTAAATATCTCTGAAATCTGTTTTAAATCATCCTAAATCCCAGCTATGATTTTGTAAGACAGACTAATGAATTAATAAGTTATGACCTTCAGAAAACAGAAGACTTCAGTTGTCCAGGGCAGTCCTGAGAGTGAGACACAGTCACAGAGCAGCGTGCAAATCGCCTTGGTCCAGGAGCCTCGGCACTCTTAAGACACTTCATGATAAAAACTGGAGCCAGAAGAATAACGTCAGGAGTTGCTACATTGTGCTCCTTAGACCAATCTCAACACTTCTGTGTTGACACATTTTAACAGTTTTTTTTCCCATGGAAAATTTGGGAATCTTGGTCAAGAGAAATTAGAGTTTGGCCAAGCCATGATGTTTGCAGAAGCCAGCATGTCCCTCCAATCATTGGCCTTTCCTGGAGCAGGTACATTAGAAAAAACCTACCCAGTACACGCCCAGGCCTCTGGATACAACATCGAGGTGAATGCAGACTCACACGGTCTTCTGTAGTTTGGTTCGTGAAGCCAGTGAGTGGTTTCAGTGAGCTGAACGTGCGAAATGGAGATTACCCTGGAGTGCAGGAGAAGAACAGCAAGGGAGATAAAACGACGACTGAACCCAGAGGACAGAGATGACAGCAAGTGAAATGCCCATTCTCGAAGCTGCTCCTGGCTGAAAAGGAAAATCCCATTCTAATAATCAGATGTTTCTTCACTATTCAATAAACATAACTCTTAGAACTCGGACCGTGATGGACAATGTGTAAAGGATCCTATGGATCCCTGTGTCTAGATGACTAGATTTCACAGTACGTCTTAAAGAAGACAGCACAGAGCTAGCAGGTGCTGCCATGAGTTCAATATGATGAATACGCTTAAGTTTTTAAGTTAAAGTCTTGAGTCCCCACAAATCTGCTTCTGGTTGAGTGGAAAACTACAGCAAAGCAGGTGATTCAGAAGTATACTTGTCTAAAGATTCTCTTCTCCGTTCTCCAGCAGGTGCTTCTTGAGGGACGGCTATTCAGCAGTTTTCCTACTACTCACAGCGAAGAAGAAAGAATGTGGGAGGCCCGCAGAGCAGGAACCTTAGCTTCTTGCCCTGGGGGGCAAGCCTCCTGCTGGCTGTGATGGCGCACGGACAACATCCCTCACGCGGATTCAGACACAAATCTCTATGGCGGTTGCCATCACCATTTGACCTTTGCCCTTCTCCTGGCGCCCAGGTGAGGGGTGCAGGCCGGGGTCAGGGAGGACGCTGCGTTTGAGGGGGGCCGGGCGGAGGCAGGTGCTGGAGGCCTGGCCGGAGGAGGTCTCGGGGTGTCTGTGGCCCGATCGAGACGCCGCGTTGTTACAGGAGCCCCTCTCTGTTCTCTTGCCCCTGCAGGAGGGCCGGCGGCGCAGCTCGCTCATCAGCTCGTACTTCACGAAGTAGAACACCTCCTTGACGGCGCAGCGCTTCTCGGGTTCGATGGTGAGCAACCGCTGGAACATGCGCAGGGCGTCATCGGTGAAACGGCGCCACTGAGACGGAAAGACGCCCGGCCGGCACGGGCCTTTCTGCCAGCGCCAGAACTCCTCGTAGAAAGCATCCGAGGGCAGGGCCGCCTCCCAGGGGAAGTTGCCGGTCAGCATGCAGAAGATGAGCACTCCGAAGGCCCAGACGTCCAGGCTGCAGTCCACCACGAAGCCCTCGGTGCGGCTGGCCTGGCACACTTCGGGCGCGGTGTAAGGGATGGTGCCGCTGATGCGCTTCACCCGGCAGCCCACCCGCCGCGTCATGCCAAAGTCGGCCAGCTTGACCCGCCGACACTCGCGGTCGAGCAGCAGCACGTTCTCGGGCTTGACGTCACGGTGCACCAGACTCTTGCTGTGCAGGAAGTCCAAAGCCAAGCCCAGCTGCTGGATGCACCTCTTTACCATCTCTTCTGGCAAGCCCACCTGCGATAAAATCAGAATAATAACTCCTTACACTTAGGTAGCACTTTTCTGGAAACTTCACTCAAAGCGCTTTACAGGTAATGGAGATCCCCTCCACCACCACCAGTGTGCAGCCCCACCTGGATGATGCGACAGCAGCCAGAGTGCACCAGTACACTCCCCACACACCAGCTCTCAGTGGGGAGGAGAGCAGAGTGATGAAGCCAGTTCATAGATGGGGATTATTAGGAGGCCATGATTGGTAAGGGCCAATGGGAAATTTGGCCAGGATGCCAGGGTAACACCCCTACTCTTTTCAAGAAACACCCTGGGATTTTTAATGACCACAGAGAGTCAGGACCTCGGTTTTACGGCTCATCTGTAGGACGGCACAATTTTTACAGTATAGTGTCCCCATCACTATACTGGAGCATTAGGACCCACACAGACCACAAGGCAAGCATCCCCTACTGGCCCCACTAACACCTCTTCCAGCAGCAACCTTAGTTTTTCCCAGGAGGTCTCCCATCCAGGTACTGACCAGGCTCACACCTGCTGAGGTTTAGTGGGCTGAGTTGCAGGGCAAGGGGAGTATCGTTCACTGCAAAGATAAGTATATCTATATTTTGCTTAATCTGTATGTAAAATGAGTCTCCAGATCATGTCCCAAATCAGGAGGTGTGTGACTCTGGATTACAATGAGTAGGATTCGGAATTCAAACTCTGGTGTAGTACAACCATCTCCCATCAGGACCTCGAGGAAAACACGGAGAGCACCGGAATTCCAAATAGCTGCTACCAAGAGGGCAAAGTGACCTACCTGCGGGGGGATGATATCGAAGAGGTCCCCGGCAGGGGCGTACTCCTGCCCGAAAACGTAGCTCTCCTCGGTCTCGAAGAGCACGTCCAGCACCTTGATGACAAAGGGGCTGGAGCTCAGGCTGCTGGTGATGCTGTACTCCCTCAGGAAGCTCTTCAGTTTTGTCTTGTTCTTGTTGACGAACTTCAGAGCCAGCTTGGTTCCTGAGCAGGCAACACACACACGGATACAGTAAGGGACAGGGGGCAGTGTACATGGACTACAAAGTTCAGGATAGACCAGATGTTGTATCGGTTTCAAGAGTGGCTTGTATAACACCATAAGTATAACAAACTGTACCTGAACATGTATGATTCTGGCCTAACCATTACCTGTTTTGTGCAACACCCTTGACTTTTTTTAATACAAGGCTCATGAGGGCTGAAACCAGTCTGTGATGGGTCTGTTTATGGCACTATGTCCTTAAAATTGAAATAAAACTAAGGCCATTGAAACACGTTTTTTAAAGTGCATGCCATAAGATGGTTTCTTCAAGTGTTGAAGAAACCGAATGTGGATTTGTTCTGCTTCTCACCCAAACTTCTAAATAAGGAACATCTGCGCAGCAGGATGTATAATCTTAAGTTATGTTTTTGTACAGCAGGCCACGCTATTTAACAAGGGATGTTTAGGCCGACGGTTCAGGAATAACAATCTGTTTCCCTGAATAATCGAATTTGTTTATACAGAAAACCTGCGTCTCAGAAAATGAAATTGGGTTCATCTCACAGAAACACAGAAATGATTCAACTTGCTGCCTCTGAAAGAGACATGCCCAACGCCGGTGCTACACTGTGCGTGACTGTGGCTTCTTTACAGTCAATAACAGAGATATCAGCCATGGGTAAGGAAGCACCCACCTAGACGCCCAGCAGACTAAAGCTCAGAGACAATCTCACAGATTACCACTGAGCCTTTTTGTGATCTCATTTAAAAAACAAAATTTCACATCTGTGCTGTCACTATCTCTTCATGCATCCTTTTAAGAGTAGTGAAGACCATATGTTGATTGCATGGTCTTCCTGCACTGGCTCCCAGCTCTACAGACAGAATTAAATACATGTTTAGATACTGTATATTTAGCACTTTTAGAACAGTGGAACAAGTCTAATCAAATCTTGTCTTTTCACTCGATAAGAAGCTGAACTTGCAAAACCTATTTCTGTTATACTTAAGAGAACATAACAGATCGCAGCTTTATTGAAGAAAGAACATTTTGGAGGTTTGTTTTTGCTGTTCACCTCCTCCTCTGTCTTCCACTGTAAGCTGCTTTCAGTATCAACATGAGAAAAAAACGTATGTTGAGGGTTTGGTACGAAACAGGCTGCTAACAACACAGTAGGTCCAATATGATCGTCTGAGGATGGAGAGCTTAGCAAACTTCTGTTATCCATCTGAGGCACTGCACAACAAATCCCTCACACATAACCCAATACCTAAGCCAAACACATTGCATAAAAATCCTTCCCTGTTGGGGCTGGTAAAAAACAGGGAAAAGGATCAGACTCCAATCGCAGAGCAGTGTGATTCATTCTGTGCTTTATCAGCTCCACTCTCTAGAATACCAGAACACATCCAGAATTCTGCTCCCTTTCTCCGAGTCATGTCACATTGACTGTATAAGTTAATTGCCTTACTGCTCCATCACTATAATTAATACAGGAGTCAGCAAATGGAAAAACATCAAATGGATCGGTCGGATGGAGTGCTTCCTGTCCCTTTCCTTCATTTAGGAATATTCATCACATAGGACAGTATGTTATTTCCAGCAATATGAACTGGGCAGTTGAATAGTACTGTGCCAATTCAAATGATATTCGACGGTTTTGTTCTTACAGCAGATGTTAGATAAAAGATAAGATAAGATCACTTTATTGGCCATATACAATTTCGTGAATTAGGAATTTGTCTTTTGACATACCCCAGCTTGCTCTCCATGAGACACACAGACAGGGAGAGAAGCTTGGGGTCAGAGCGCAGGGTCAGCCATTTATACAGCACCCCTGGAGCAGTTGGGGTTAAGGGCCTTGCTCAGGGGCCCAACAGAGTAGGTTTCATCTACTGGCCGTGGGATTTGAACCAGGAACCTTCCAGCCACAGGCGCAGAGCCTTAGCCACAGTGCCACCACTCAACCCTAAAACAATACTTAAACCAACTCTGGGTGGGCTCAAACCACCCCAACCTTTCGGTTAACAGCCGAACGCGCTAACCGATTGCTTCCACAGAGACCGCGCTAGAAAAAGTAAAAAAACACATTAACACAAAATCCACATTAACTCAGGCTAGCTGTGGAAATACATTGTGCCAATTTACACTACTGTAGCATTAATTTGCACTTTATTCCACTTTCTCAGAGGGGTTCAAACTAGGGGCAGGACAGTAGACAAACCTTACAGAAGAAAAAAGGTTTTCTGTTCAGTGCAGTGCTCTCGATACTCCCCAGCGATGAAAAGGAATAGATTAATGGCTGAAGTTTCCTGCAGCTGGATCCAGAGATATCACAGTCCCTAGGTGGTGCTGTACATTTAAAAGATTTACTTACATGGTATTGGCGAAGCCTGTGGCATGCGTGATACACCTTCATACCAGATTAGCCTGGAACTAAAAATCCACGCTGGGCATTTTGAATCCAGCCTTAACATCGGGGAAATCTAGCATAGTTTGAATCAATCATCTCTTTTTTGAGCCCAATTAACCCTGGGTTAATTAGCAATATTCGATTTTGTTAATGTTCCAGCATGTGATGGTGTTTGCTTCAACACTGCTGTTAAGGAAAGGATGAAAGAATGAAATCAACAATGAAAAATACTGAGGATAAATAATGATAATAATAAATATCAAGATGGGGGAATTTCTCATGCCAAGTAATATTGTTTGAAAAAATGATGCAATCCCATGAAATCAATGACATTTTCATTCTGGATCTGGCCAGCAAAGTCAGTACTCTCAGTTTCTCACTGGCGCTGATATCACTGTCTTTGCTGTTTATTGCAAAGTATGTTTTACAGCGAGAGCACGGGCTGACTCGTACGTTGTAGTGAATTTTATGAATGTGCTCCTGTTTAATACGCAATGCTGACAAGCAGCATCAAACATCACTGTTCAATCCCTTCGACTGAATCACAGTTAGGAAAAACAAGCGCAAATCTTATATGATGCATGCAAGCATAGTGAGACATCTTCTGGGTCTACTGGCAATTGAACGAGAGCTTGGGTTCTTTTTAAGGACATTACTAGCCATGGTAACGGCACTTAGCTATGGATGGTTGAACATTTTGATAAATCAGTGTTTTAACCAGTGTAGAGAAAATTGTATTGTTTCATTCAGAACTGAAGCCGTTATTTGCGTTGCACAGAATACACAGTTTACCCCTTAGTACTCGGATTTCTGTTTAATAAGTGTCTTTAAAATGTGCCGCCCATTGACAAAATTGCCTGTTTGCGGTTTCTCTGAAAAATAAAGCTCCTTTCATGCCCCTCCCACCACCTTTCACTTTAGCACATTGAGAAAAAATACATGAGTGTAATTTTTAACACCCTTGAGAACTACTGTATTGTACTCATTCCTATAGCCAGAGCCCCTGATTTCAATGTGGTTACGGCCAAGTAATTTCAGGGTTATAAATGCCATGCAGTGATAATTGCGATCTGGAAATGTACTTATCTTAATGGCACTTTAAGAGGGATTGGCAGGGAAACAGCTTGTACTTTCCACACACCACCTGAGATGGACGTTATACAGCTCTCTTTATACAGTACAGAACTGCAGAGTCTGTGACTGTGCAGGGTGCAGGATAAGACTCCCAGTGCATAGCAGACTCTCTTACAGGTTTTATGAGCTCCAGGTTCTGGAAGAAATTGTACTGGCCAGGTTAAATACCAAGGATAGGCAAATAAGGGAAGTGAATTTGTGAGATTAATAATAATTATAATTATTATAATAATTGCCTACACATATATAGGGCTTTTCTGGACACTCCATTCAACACACTTTACAGGTAATGGGGATCCCCTCCACCACCAGTGTGCAGCCCCACCTGGATGATGTGACAGCAGCCATTGTGCTCCAGAATGCTCCCCACACACCAGCTATCAGTGGGGAGGAGAACAGAGTAACGAAGCCAATTCAGAGATGGGGATTATTAGGAGGCCATGATTGGTAAGGGCCAATGGGAAATTTGGCCAGGTTGCCAGGGTAACATCCCTACTCATTTCAAGAAACGCCCTGGGATTTTTAATGAGCACAGAGAATCAGGACCTCGGATTTATGTCTCTTCTGAAGGACAGCACCTGTTTACAGTACTGTGTCCCCGTCACTATACTGGGGCAATAGGACCCACATGGACCACAGGGTGAGCGCCCCCTGCTGGCCCCACTAACACCTCTTCCAGCAGCAACCTTAGTTTTTCCCAGGAGGTCTCCCATCCAGGTACTGACCAGGCTCACACCTGCTGAGCTTCAGGGTTCAGGGGGTTAGCAGTTGTGAGCTGCAGGGTGATAGAGCTGCTGGCTAAATTAGTGAAATTATCACTGAGCTACTAACTACCAGTCGGGCCAGAATGACCTCCTCTCGTTTGGTAACTGTTCTCCTGCTCTTCTTCCAGAGCCGACCCCCCTGCATGACCCCCGTGAACGACTGGAGGGGCTCACCTTGCGTGCGGTGTGCCACCAGGTCCACCTTTCCATACGTGCCCTTGCCCAGCTCACGGATGTGCTCGTAGTGCTTGTGGATGTCGGCTGCCGGCAGCGAGGTGATGGCGAGGGCCTGCATGTCCTCGATGGGCACTCCGCAGCACCCCACCTTGCCCGTCGGTGACCCCCCGCCGCACCCCCCTCCTCCTGGAGACAGGCTCATCTTCGCACTGTTGGGACGAATAAGGCAAGAGCATCCATCAACTCTTGGCGCAATGCTTTTTTTCCCCCACCTTTCCCATTAGCGTGATTTTACCCTGTTAAAAAATGAATTCCAAAAATGACCCCTTGGTGTCAAAGCTTTACATGCAGGAAGGAGGTCAGTTCATTCACCACTAAAGAGCAGCACCCACCTGGGTGACACAAAGCTGACATTCTGCACCAGCACCTCCACTGCAGATCAGGCAGAGATCAATGAAACTGTGTCACCAGTTGAGGGCAAGGGGCAGATTGGAATTTAAACAGGACATTGGCGATAACACCCCTACTGTTACATAAACAGTGCCGTGGGATCTTTAATGAGCAAGTAGTCAGGACTTCAGTTTAGCTTATCACATCAAGGACGGCACCTCCTACAGTCCGACAGCGTCTCCTGTCATTGCCCTAGGTTAGGAAATTCTGGTACGGAGGGAAGGGCGCCACCTACTGGTCTCCAAACTACACCACATGCAACAGCAACTTGTGGAAAAGAGAACTTGAGCTGGAGACTCCTATAGCAACAGCGGCAGAAGACCCCTGACACTTTTTTGAGCAAGAGCTGAGAAAATAATGAGGAGTTCCAATTTTGCCCAAAATGCAACAATGATACTCTTTGGTGAACTTCTCTCAAACACCCAGCAGAGCAGACAGACAAAGGGTTAAACAGGCTCCTCATTGTAAATGACATCTGACATGTAGGAACATGTTTAAAAGAGATGATAATTAGCATGCTGCACACTTCAAGCCACCACTAGCTATAGTGAAAACAAACACATATGAGCAGTGATACAGGATTGCATTAAAAAGGTCTTCCAGACACCTGAAAACAGTGGCCTCCCTCTTTGTCTTGCTATCCTTTTTTTTACTCACTGTTTATGTTTATTTCCCTAATTTCTCTGTGCCTGAAAGCAAACAACATTTCTCACATAACCAGCATGCTCATTATAACAACCCCCTCCCAAAATGTCAAAAATAGCTCTGCAGCTCGTACAGCTAATGAGGTTTCAAATGCAGAAGACGAAATCGCATTTCCTGCATGAGCCGTAGTCAGTCTCTCCGTGCCGAGATCAACGAAGCTCCTCCCTTCCCACTATCTGAGCCGGCTGCTGTTGGGAAGCCTTTGTCGTTTAATCAGAAATGACAGCCAGAATAATTCCAAAATGCGTTTCGCGCACACGATCGCACTGGAGAAACAAATCGGTCCTTACCTTGATGGAAAAGAGGCAGAGTGCAGAATTTGCTGAGCGTTAACACATTGTTAGAAAGAAAAACACACACTTCAGTTGTGTCTTCTATTCTGAGACGTGCTGTAATTGTGATCAGACAACACTTGCTCATCCTGTAACGGCTTAGATTACAACGACCAGGATGCAAAGAATTTGCAAAGATTTTTTGTTGTCGTTTTCACCGTAAGGACTAAAGATAAGCTTGCTTTCAAAATCCGAGGGGTTGACAAGTCATAGTTCCTTCTCCCACGGTTTCTTTGTAAGCGCCTATCAATGAGAAGACATGACACCCTGAACAGATGGCTTAATCGCATTACACAGCGAAACACACACCGACATCTTCTTTTAGAAAAATGTTCCTTTGTTTTGCGAAACAGGGATGCCTGGACACCAGTCAAGTTTTAGCTCAAAAATCAAGACAACACTTAAAAATAAACATCTATTCTGTGACTCAAAGGCGGATAACTGAAAAGCTAAAACATAATAATCAAGCATTCTAACAGCATTATAAATACATATATTGTACATGTATACCTCTAAATGCCAGATATCAAAGGATACCTCACAAGATTATGAGCTTTAAAATAAGCACAAGAGAAGCAGTTCTTAGCATGGGTATAAAGCAGAATGCCTTTAATTTCCGGCATGCTTTACCGAATGACTCAGGCTGAGCCCAGGATGGTGGACAGGCCTGAAGTGGATTCTGGTATCAGATGTCTTCTAGATACAGATGAAGCAGACTCAGAGAAGAGGGATATAAACCTGGGCAATTGCTACGCAGTTTTAAAAAGGCTCCACTTAAAAGGAGGTTCTGGATGAAGGAGTGAGAGAGGAGCAGCTGCCTGCTCTATTTTGTGGGTGAAAAAAAGCCAACTAATTTCTGTAAATTTCGCAATGTGTGCCAAACTGCGGGGCTCTCTGGTACATGCTGCCTGACAGCCCCGTCTCATTTTTTCCTTTGTCCTACTTCCAGTTTCATTAAGCCTTCGTCGCTTTGAAAGCAATAATTTTTATTGTGCTTTTCTTTCAGTTCTTTTTTATTTAAGAGGGAAGTAAACACCTCATCCCAGATTTTCCAGTTTTGCCACCAGATTATTGCCCTCGTTATTTTTTTTAGTTTTTCTTTGATACCCATCCATGGAATGGCGTACATCTGGGCTCACGGCAATGACTCCTATACTGCACAGGAAAGAATTAAGAAGGGCAGACAACTTTCTTCAACCCGGCTGCATGTTGAACCGTCCATTTTTAGACACACTCCCAGCTCCAACATGCCCTGCAGGAGAGTTATGGGCAATTGGTGGAGTGGCTCATTCTGCACTGATGTCAACTGCACATCTACAGGCTTCTGGGAAGTCATTAGAGTTGCTGTTTCCCTCTACGTTCTGTCAATTGCACATCAGTGTCTTGGGAATCCTGGTCAACTATCTTTTTAAGCCCTCCAACACATTGTTTTAGTTTGACTGCTTCTTAACCAAAAACAGCTCACCACTGTAATCCTTTCCATCTGTAAAATCCAATAGCAAGCCCTATTGTACATCTGTCAAATGTAAAAAAGTCAAAGAACCCCACCTGTTTAGCAGACAAAAGATTTCATTTAAGCCTGAATAATTCAACAAAGTTCACTATCAGATTTATTTCCTTCAAGTACAGAACTATGAAGTACATCTTGAGTTAGAGCCGTGAAAGAATGGAACAAGCTATCCAGTTGTCCTGCTAAAGCTAATACGCTGTTTTTTTTTTCAAGAAATTGACTACTAACAACCAAATGAGCTAGATGGGACGAACTGTCACCTATCATTTGTGTCCTTTCTTATGTCAGTCATGTAACTTTAACACTATCCCAAAAATAAATGGTTGTCACGCTGTCCTGACAAACACATTTAACTGAAAGTGCTATTTCATCTCCATTCAGCAGGGAATGAGTGACATGAATGGACATTCTCCCAGCAGAAACAAGGTTAGAAACATATAAACGCTGCATTTCGTGTGCACACGTCTGCTGCAGTCGAACGGAGCTGCAATTCTTCAGCTGTCAAATCCATAGGGTTTTCAGACAAGCTTCCCTGTTTTGTTTTTTGGTCTTGCGTTACCTTAAAATCCACTCAGACAAGCCTGACTAATGCGAGTATCAGAAAGCCTCATTACTTTTCAGAGCCCTTTCTTTCTTGTGGATCACAATTAACTGGCTGCCTCCTCCAACTAAGAAGGAGAATGGAAAATTAATGAATTCTTAAAATCTGAATCATAAAATCTGTTGGAGAGAATAATAATTAATTATTCCTTATACTTATGTAGCGTTTTGTCTGGACCCTCCATCATCATAATGCATCACTGTACTGAGGAATTAGGACCCACACAGACTGCAGGGTAAGCGCTCCCTACTGGTCCCTACAAGAATAAGATAGCAGTTGGGTGGACAGAGTCTGCGCCCTGTTACCTTCAGCAACTTGTAACAACAGATGCTGGAGAAGAGATGAGACGTACTCTTGGGCCCTCTCAAGTCTCAAGTGACTCACTTGCCTGGCTGATCCTGGGCTATTCCAGGACCAGTGACCAGCACCTGTAATTCGGACCAGGAAGGACACAATCCAAAAGGAATTTGCATAGCTGGGCAGAGCACTTTTTATGAAGTTCTGTTCTGCGTGTCGCGCAACAGCGCCCCCCTGTGACTAGCCGGGCACATGTGCTTTTGCTGTGTTTTGCAGCGAGAGCTCCCGGTAACCCTTGGCAGCTCTCCTGTGTGCGCCGTGGGGCTTCGCAGCGTGGAAAGTGGTCCGTGGCTCCGATGGCGCACGTTTTGGAGGATAGCACACGTTGTCCGCGACCTGGGATCAGGACTGCAGCGGGAAATCCGAGCTGGTTAATGATCTGGGGCTGGGTTAGCTTGGTAAATAAACGAAGGAGGATTGGTGATTCCAGATTTTAAGAGACACAAAGACACAAAATGTCTTCTAGATTTAAGATCAGACTCAGTGCAGCTGCCTTCTATACTGAACACAGAGACAGCTGCCCAATCGGATGGGGTGGGGGGGTTCTAAACCTGCAGTCAATCCCTTTATAAGAGCTTCTGATAGTGCTCCTTGTGTACTACTGCAGAGAAAAAGTGTGTTCCATAGGACGTCACAATGGAGAGCACAGTGTAGCGTGGACTACACTAATTCAGCACAAACTCCCCTGACTAGCTCTGTTGGTAGAGCTTGAGATGCATAATCTCAGGGTAGTGGGTTCGTGTCCCACGTCGGGCGCCAGGTCCTACATGTTGGAGGTTGGGCACAAGGAGCGCTCCGTGGAAAGCAAAGGGCGTGGCGAGCCACAGAAAGGCCTCATGGCCGTCCACCGCAACCAGGGAAGGCTCCAGTCGTGACGACAACTCGTACCGCTGGACCCAGGCTTCTGAGGCCGAGAGAGTGGGACAGCCCCAGTGCCATGGCTTTCCCCCTTCAAAAAGCTCTCCCGCACGGGTTTCTTCGTGCGGCTCGTCTACCAAACAGATGAGCTGCACAAAGCACAACCGTCATCGTCAGACAAGACGGACAACCATCACAGGAATTCAGCACACTGAGGGCTGCAGTGGCTCAGCTACACTGCGTTCTGACGTGAACTGCAGACTAGAGCAGCAGGCGTTATAGTGTCATACACACCCTGTGGAAGCAGAGGGGGCAGAAGTTCACAAGACAGGGGTGTCTGGTCTGCTCTCTGTCCCAGGAACACGTGTGTGAGAACATCCTCAGAGGAGCCCAACTCACCCTGACGGAGGAACGGCGGCAGGGGACACCAGCACCCTGGATATTCTGCTGCAAGGTGTGCAATTGTCACACACGTGCGAAAGGACCACAGACGCTCGTGCTGTGGTCAGCTAGGCCAGAGGCATGGCAGGGTGCACTATTCGGTCATCGGCCACAGAGTCAGGCATGGATCTCACTACTCCACATGACAGTGACTTTTCTTTGCAGGATCAGCAGAGAGCTGGTGTTCATTTGCAATCTGCTATGTCCCACTTTTAACAGCCCACTAGCTTGGCACCCATGGCAAAGCCTCATGCTGATACAGTATTCAGCTGGTGCACAACTATCAGCATGACGTCCAGTACAACCCATCACAGCTGCACGTGTCTGAGCCTGCTCCGATTTCACACTCAGAGTTTTGCCATAGTAGTTACATGCCGATTCCCATATGGCACAGAGCTGCATTTTTAACACTGAGCACACAGAGCAGGACAGATTTTACCTTCTATTATTTTAGTGGTCTACAAGCCTAATCCTTACTGCTTTTCCAAAGCCACAACCAAGCCGCTGACATTTCTGTCTCCTCTCTACTGAGCCCCGAAGGACAGAAACACGCTCTGTACCAGCTATGAAAGGAACTCCCAATTAAACTGCTCATCTTAACCATTCACATTCCCATTTAAATACAGCTGCACACAGACACAGAGCCCTGTGATTCTGAGCTTGGGGAGGCAGAGTAGCTGTAGTTAGAAAGTGCTTTGAGTTAGTCTAAACAATATCAAAGTATGATATCATTACTACTGAGGCTACTCAAAACCTAGTAATAGAACACACCTTTTAAAACAGGATCTAGTGGAGACATTTTTTTAAGGATATAAGGGACATCTGACAGCCTTTGACATCTTTTCTTGCATTTTTAATTATAAACGGAACTAATTTTATTTTTAAAGCACGTCCATCAATATGAACACCAACGTACTCCACCCTAACTGCCAACAAGAAAAACTGTGCCGAATGCGGATATTTTTCACTCTGGGTAAAGAAGTGCAATTTTAATTGAGCCAATCAGCTTCAAAAGAAAGACGTGCTACTCATTTTGTGTGTGTACGTATGGGGACATGTAGATAACAGGCGTATTTAAATAGCTGGGGTAATTAGGGTGAGCTGTAGAGAACTGAGATTTGGTTCCCAAACAGATGGAGTCACAGCGCACCGTTTCTGTGATATGGCCGTGTGCGCAGGCCAGCCTAGTTGATCAGCACACAACATGTCTTCCTCCTCATCCTCATCATTGCCATGAGTGTTAATCAACCTGCCGCTGGATGAAGAGTCACACTGGCGCCTGCAGCACTCATTGTCTAGCTTCTTCTAGATCAAGCCTTGTCTCCACCTTACCGTCTTGTCATAGATTGTTGAGAATACACACTCCAGCTCTCCAATAGTCATTTTCATCCACAATCGCCTGATTTATCCCAAATTTCTTGCTGCTGTCTGGTGTGGCTGAATCAATTTTACACACAACCTTCGAGCCACAACTACCACACCTCAGCTGCTTAAAGCCTTTAAACTCATTGTGACTCCCCTTCATCTGGTTTTTCAGAGGACACTATGAATTAGCTCAAATATACATCCGTATCGACATCCTCCATATCAATGGCTTTTATTTCAGTCACCGTGGGAGTGTAGCAGATATCACTTTAGTTTATATTCAACCTAGGTGTATATTTAGTGTAGCAGCTATGACTTCAGTTCTCATTTTATCCAATTTGAAACATACATTAATTGCAGTTCCGTGCAGTTCTCGATTTCACAATTGTTGTTCTTCTGATTTTGGTGGAGTTATAATCATTGTGTCGTCAGACTGTCACAGGTTCCATTAATCTGTAGTGCCTTTTCATGTAAATCCAGGGTTTTGCAAACACCTTCCAACATGGTTAAATAGAGCTCTGGGTATTTTGTATCCCTCTGGGGTCTGTGTCTCTCTCTTCCATGTTTTTGTCACTTTCTGTCAGTTTTGTGTGGCCTAATAGTCATAATTCAGTTGTTTATAGCGTTGTAGGTCTTCTCAATGCTTTGGATCTTTAAAACACCTAAATCACCAAAGTGTTGTACACGACAAGTCAAATGCTTTTGATCAGTTAATTCAGTACATAATGGCCTCATTCACTTGGATGTTGCCCAAAGACTAATTTAAAATCAATGGGCAATTAGGCCTTCAGTGCCATGGCTCCAAATCTTCCAAATTCTCTCCCGTAGACTGTCAGAGAGTCGAATGCTTTTTAAAACAAGGAGTTTAAAAACTATTTTTTTTATTGTTGCTGTTAGCCTTAACTATAGCTTGTATCATATCCGGTTTTCTTTTATATTCATTTCATTCTTTGCACCACCCTCCATGTTATTATAAATATTATTAGCAGCCATATCACTCTGCAACTCCCAGCTGGCAGCCCACTGAAGGTCAGCAGGTGTGAGCCTGGTCAGTACCTGGATGGGAGAGTCCTGGGAAAAACTAAGGTTGCTGCTGGAAGTGGTGTTAGTGGGGCCAGCAGGGGGCGCTCACCCTGCGGTCTGTGTGGGTCCTAATGCCCCAGTATAGTGACGGGGACACAGTACTGTAAATAGGCGCCGTCCTTCGGATGAGACGTAAAACCGAGGTCCTGACTCTATAATGTGGTCATTAAAAATCCCAGGGTGTTTCTTGAAAAGAGTAGGGGTGTTACCCACCTAATAATCCCCATCTCTGAACTGGCTTCATCACTCTGCTGTCCTCCCCACTGATAGCTGATGTGTGGGGAGCATACTGGTGCACTATGGCTGCCGTCGCATCATCCAGGTGGGGCTGCACACTGGTGGTGGTGGAGGGGAGTCACCATTATCTGTAAAGAGCTTTGAGTGGAGTGTCCAGAAAAGCGCTACATAAGTGTAAGCAATTATAATATTATTATTATTAATAAAAAAAACTTCTATACATGAAAATGGACTACTGGTGGCTAAAGCTTGTTCTCCTGGCTGTACAAAAACAAAGCTTTCTCTGTCGATCACAGGCATCTTGGTTCTACTTTGGGGGAAGAGCATTCAATTCTGAGAACAGGATGCACTTTCGTACGCTGTGGGCGTCTGGAACAAGCTCTTGTGTTCTCTCCTGTACGATTTAGTATATATCAAAACAGCAAGGTGATTGGTCTCTTTGACATTCTCACTTCACATTGACCTGGCATTATAATAATCATACAATTTTCTTGTGACAACTCAAAACACTCATAAAGAGAACATGACTGATGACGCCTACAGTAGATACCCCAGTCATTCAATGTGCATATGTGGATTTTTATATGATTGTTTGGGCAGAGACATCACTGTAGAAATCCAGTTTCTGTCCATGTCCAATATCGCCAGCAGCAACTGTTGCCATAGTCACCACCACTATAAAAAAGGACTTCCTGTGGCCCATGGTCACTTGCATGCCCACTCACATCCGGGGAGAGCGCAGACAACAACACTAGAGCTTCCTGGGTCAGGCTGTACAGTAGTCTATCAAAGAGAGTTTGCCAATAAAGACTCACAAAACTACAATTTCAAGGATTGCCTGGAAGTAGACTGCAGTTAACCTATTTTCTCTCCAGACTTCCAGTGCTGGATATACTTACATTGTTTGTAAGGTTTTTCTCATTCTTTTCTCATGGTTCTATCCAGTCCATCTTCCAAAGCACTGCCTGTCTCTGAAAGATACCACCCTCTGCTAAAGCCACAGTCGTCCAGCTTTGCTAATTAGAATTAATTGCCTTTGACAAGCATAGTTAAAGCTAAGCCATAAAGCCAATGTGATTGAGGGCTGCCTGTTTTTCTCATTTGTTTCCAGGACAGAATAACTGCGTGTTTTGACTCTGATGATATATTTCGGGCCCTGAAAGCATTGTTTTGGTAAGAAGGAGAAATACATCAGGGGGTGAGTTCACATGGGGGTCTGATGAATCATTCTGTCTTTTTCTGTTTCATACTATTACATCCAACGTACAATTTCTAGAATTATTCCACTGTGAGTTATCCGTTTCAATTTATGTAAAGGCAGTAACCTATGAGGCAATCCATTTCAGTGATTGCACACAAAAAAAAAAGATTGGATTACTGTACATTTCAGATTACTATTGCAAAATATCTAGGACAAAACAACAAACATCAAAACAATTCAATCACTACAATAATAGCAGAGCGAGAGCTCTCTGTGTCTCAGCCTTAGTAATGTTATTCAGTTAAAGAGAAGACAATTCAGAAAAGGAACAAAGGCACACTCTCATCGCCACACCCATCAGAGCTATTTAATCTGGAGCTCGTACAGTACCGTGCACATGAAGCGGAGAGTTTCAGATGTCGGGTACGTTCTCTCCTGGGGTCTGTACTATATACAGTAGCTTCTGCCCTTGTCCTATTTCTAGTTAGAAAGGTTTGGAAATGAGGACCTCCCCCTTGCCACTGACTACAGTACATCTTTGTTTCTTCCCACTTTACCTGTGCATGTAGAATACAGCCTGGCCTTATTCCTCTCCAGATTGATTCTGGCCACTTACGTTTATTCACTCTGTAGTGAATCTCCCCTTCACTGTGTGCTGTGAAGTGTGCTAAACAATATTTCTTAAATGAGATATGGACTTACCAGTGGCACCTTTCCCACGTTGATGAAACATTCGCTCAGTACAGCACGTGGTACATGCATCTTTCCAGTGCATAATTTCATTTCACCTTATATTGTAACTGCCTTACAATAAGGGTGCCTTATATTGTAACTGCAACTGCATACCAGTTATGACAGTTGCTGTAAAACAATGAACTGGTGGCCCGTCATGCTTTAATTTGTTTCAGATACACACTGGTTTTCACCGGATTTTAAGATTGTGTTGTTGAAATGACAAACTCTGCAAATCTTCTCAAACCCCATGCCTGAACTCCATTCGCCTGTCCACTTGTAAGGCTGCTCTTTAGCAGTGAAGGGTTTTAAAGAACATTAAAGGTCAGATCAGAAGCCTGTGTTTTATTATCATAAGGATGCACTGGCTATTTAACATGGTTGTCTCTGTATAAGATGCCCAGTTAAATACATCCTTTTTTAAAGCATTTATCAGGGTTTTAAGTGGGTCTCATCTGTATATGCAAAGTACTTCAGGATCCTTGTGATGTAAAGAGCTGTACAAATGCACAGATTGTTTTACAAAATCACAAAAAAAAAATAATCAAAACCCAGTTGAGAATTGTTGCACATTTTAAATCATTCTGATTCCCACTAGGCCGGAAAATCGAGCACTGAACTCCATCCCCATGTGTAATGGAGTATTCAGGCCTACAGCTTGACCTTGGAAACGTCCTTCAGGGACACAGCAAGAGTGAGAGGGATGAAGTGAAGTGATATCAGGGCAGGGCCACACTTTGGACACATTGGTTAGTAGCCAGGCCCTCAGTGATGGGCCCCCTGGGATTTTCAAGAAATGAAAACACGGAGATGGACTTTGCTCACTGGGGGCCTCCAATTAGAATCCTGCAGGGGACTGTCAAAGACACCCGGTGGGCTCCCTCACTCTGAGAAGCTTCGGAGGAAGATCATATATCCATTTAGATCTTCCAATCCAAACCCCCGCATCACTGTCGGCGAAAGATGATGCCCAGAGGCGCAACTGGCTGCTCTCTGCCTCAGGGACATGGCTTGTTCACATGCGCCCCCAAACCCGGGCCCTGCAGAGAGGACAGGGGAACCCTACTGCAGCACCCTGTCAACAAAAACGGACCCCCATCCGCCCCCTTCCTTGAAAACACTGAGCAGTAGTGGCCAGAGGTAGGGGGACCAGTGTAACAGTACCTTGTGGCCCCACATAATGCCAAGCAGGGCAATAGCCAGCATGCGCCCACCTCAAAGCCACAGAGGATAAAGTCTGTAATGTGAACAGGATTGGGAGGAGGCAGGAGGAAAATATTCCCTCTCGATGCCCTGAGAGGCTTTCTAGGATCGCGTCAGACTAGAAGAGTGAACTCTTCTTAATGAGCTCGGCGGCACAGGTATTGATTCAGAAGAGGTTTTTTGTGTTTTACAATCGAAGGCTCGTCTTGTGCCTTCTTGCCGTCGCGCTCAGTTCTGCTACGAAGAAGTCGCTGTGGCTGGAGGAAACGCTTGGTCAGAGCCCAGCCATTGACCCCCGTGCATTTTACACAAGCTGCTAATGAGAATCGGGCAGCTATATTATGCACTTATAATGGGCTTTTTCCTCCTGACCAGCCTGTAATGGGAGCCCCTCGTCGGCCCTGAGCTCATTCCCTCCCTGCTTTGGGTTCCCCATTAATCCCAATCAGGGCAGACGTCTCCGAGAGCCTCCAGCTTCTCTTTCCGGATGTACAGCCTGCCTAGCAGGCCCAGGGGACCACTGTAGGCCTCCTTCCCAGCACAGATTCCCCATTAACAACCACGGATCAGCCAATGGTAACAAATTAGGAGAGGAGGGGGGGTTCAGACTGGGTTGCTAGGTTACAAGAAGTAAGAAAGAGGGAGAAAAAAAACATTTGATTGATTTTTTTAACAGAATCCCAGAGCCCAAGTGGTTTCAAAGCTTTCTATTTCTAAATTTGCCATTGTCTGACAGGAGAAAAGGAAACTGTCACTACTGGTTTCAAAGCTTGCTCTTGATCATTCCTATTGCCCACTGTCATTAAAGCCCCCTTAAAAGTAGGTCACAATGCCGTTAGCAACGGAATATCGAACTAACATTGCGTCTTAAAAGTATTGTTCATGTGAGGAATTTCCCAGTAAAACATCAAGTCGTCCATTTGACAATGAAACAACACTACACAAAATGCTGCTCGGATAATTGGCACCTCCTACGCGGCAACAACTACTTCGAGTGGTGAAATATATTGGTGTCTCACAAGGTCCAGAACACAACGTTGTGCTGACGGGCTTCAGAACCCTTCGGAACACCTGCCCTGGTTCCTCACCAAGGCTCATACGCAAGTTAAGGTTGACGTCTTTCTCGGGGGCGAAAACAAACAGCAAGAGGAGCATTCAGAACACACAGACGCACAGGTGACAAGTAAGCAGCACAAGCTACAGGCACGTTAAGTTAACAGGGACAAAGGTCTGTGCGTTCTATCAGGACCATCTGTGCCCCTGCCGCCTTGGCTGGGATCTGAAGGCAGGCTAATTATGATGTAAGGAGTGTGTGTGGTTCTGCAGTCGGGCCTCTCTATGTAGGACGGTGGGAGAGGGAGCTGACAACTGGAAATTAATTACCTCCTGAAAAAGGAGCAGTCAGCTGCGCCGCTTTGGGGTGAGGGCGGGAGGAGGTTTGGAGGGAGGTGGGGGCCAGGGAACTCAAAAGGAGCTGGGCCATCTGTCTCGCCACTCCGGATCTGTCAGTAACCCCCACCTCTCCCAGCTTTTCAGAGTGCATGCCTCCACTCCCCTTCCACGGCCCCGGCCACCAGATGAGCCATATGGAGGCAGGAAGCGTTGGTCACTCACAGCGTGAGGACGGACAGATGCTAACAAGAAGACTCAAAACAGCTATCCCCCAACCTGGCACTGCAACATTCCGACTGACGTCTGTCTCGCTGCGTGACAACTGCAAAGTTGCGAGGAAGAAAAATGTCTGCAAATGTAGTTTTTGTCTGGGCAGGCACTAGGCTGATAAACTGAGAAATTTGCTTTTCCTTTTACCTTCTAACGGCAATCCAGCGTCTCAAGACTATACTTGTCAAGACTACCCGCTGCTGCTGGGAGCACAAGGATAAGGGGGCCATACTGTGAACCAAAATGGATTATAGCAAAGGAGATTTTAATTTGAGCTTTTTATCATCTCAAAGATAGTTTTAATTCTGTGTCTCTTTCTTGAACCTATTCCTCACATCAGTCGGGATAATTAAGGGGTTGTCAGGCTCCAGTCGTCCAATTAAAAGCACGCTTGACCCATCTTTAATAACACACCTTGCGTTTTTCAGAGAGATCAGGCTGTACTGGCATATTACATCAAGCAGTAGTTGCTTTTAATTAATTTCAGACACACTGGAAATATGTTGATTAACAACAACTTCAAGCAATTCAAAACCACCGCTTCTCATTCTCCTTCTATTAGAAAGGTGTCTGCAAATGATTTTCAACCAAGTGCAATGTAAGGTTGTCTCAGTCTCTACCCAATATTGTAAGATCATATTGTACTCTTTCCAGGGCAGCCCGTTTTGAAAATTGCAATGCAAAAGTAATTTTTTTCTGTTACTTCCATCGATTAATGATCCTGCACTGTTTAAATTGTTGTCTAGCATATTGTTTCTAAATCCCGACAATACTGTATGTGGCACAGGACAATAACATCACATCATAACCACTTATCCAGTTCAGGGTCACAGTGGCCCAAAGCCTATCCCAGGATGCACTGGGAGCAAGGCAGGATACACCCTGGACAGGACAGCAGTCCATCGCAGGGCAGATACAGACACACACACTCACACTGGCCAATTTGTATAGAAGCCAATTACCTACCAGCATGTCTTTGGACTGTGGGAGGAAACAGGAGCACCTGAAGGAAACCCACATGAACAAAAGGAGAACAAACAGTTATCCATACAGACACCATCCCGGGAATTGATCCCAGTGTCCCAGCGAACGTTTGGCAGAAATGTTCATCATGTCGCCCACAGAACAATAACAGCACAACATAAATAAATGCTTTGCATGGGTGGTTTCCTCGATTTTAGTGCGACTTATTTATTTTGACAGCTTGAAACAATCCCCGAGGAGCGATTTAATTTGGTGAGTAAGTCCGGCCCGGATTTGAAATTGATTCACTTGGCCTGGCCATTAAGGCAAAGCTAGCAGAACCAGAACCTCCCCACCATCACCAGTAAGGGGGAGGAAACTGAGAGCGCCGAGTACTGGGATAGATTGTTCAGAAGTGTTTACACGTAGACGAGACCAAGTCTGTCCAATTTTCGATTCTTGCAGTCTTAAATCGTGCAATTGCTGTGTGTGCAGTTGAAACCCCCCATTCAAACTGTCACGTCAGGAACCTAAAGGAACGTCATAGCGTCAGAGTTTCTAAGAGGCCCTCTCTCTCATCATGGGAAGCTGAAATGCTCCTAAGTCGCCGTCCACACAGTCTTATCTTGGTACTACAGAAATGCGTTCAGAAAGGAGTCGAGTGGAAGGTTGAGGAAAGAGGATGTGAAATTTGGAAGTAGGGAGACGCGTCAGCATGCGTAGGCTGCAAAGGAACAAGTAAAGGTTTATTCCATGCTGAAAAGAGAATAACAGACCACACCCGAAGAAGGCTCCACAGCCGAAACGTTGTGTTTCCTTTCTCCTCTTTTCTACATGGAATAAACCTTTACTTGTTCCTAAACAGTGGTAAGTCAGCTGTTGACCTCAAGTCAGCGCACTTTGGCTGTAACGGTTGACATCCCTCCCCTAGAGGGCGCTCCATTTTACTCCTGTCAGTAGTTCCCTATGATCGTTTATATATGTGTTCCAGGTGTGCCTTGCTGTGTCTCCCCCTATTTATCCTTAGCTCCTCCAGGGCTCAGGGCTCAACATTAGGGTCCAGAAGTCACGAGGCCCGCCTAGCACCAGGATACCCTACGTCCGTCTCCTGAGGGCACAGGCCTCACCCCCGACACCTCCCGTGTTCTGAGCCCGGGGTCTGGGGGAACCTCTCGCCCCGTTATCCCAGGATCTCCATGTCAGTTGTCTGTTCGTGTCTTCCCCATTCCCAGAGGTTTTAACCTTGTCACGTCTCAGGATGGATCTACCGCTAATGGGCTCTTGGGCTGTGCCCTGACCCTCCTTCGGACCTGCTCGGATTTGGACGCCACTCCTCGTCTCCCCCCCGCTCACTGTTTTCCCATACCACGCCTCCCGTTTCCTCCAGCTCTTACCGCTTCGCAGAGGGTCTAGTACGAAACCCGACACGGATTCCAGACCCCGTCCGTAACATTGGCAGGGACAACAGGACTGACCCCCCCAACCTTGGTGTTCCTGTACTGACTCCCTGATCACTGGAGCCTGGGCGCACAGCCAGCAGCGCCCCTTATCTGCGCAGCCACACCACGCTGCCACTCACCTGCCTGCTCAGGAGGCAATCTGAGGACACTCAGGCCCTGCCTTCATCGCCTCCAGCCACAGATGCTCAGAAAGTTAGCCTCCCAGATGAGCAGCGACTCAACTGAAATGACACAAAGCTAATTGGAATTTAGAAACAGCTCTCCTCCAGCACTGGGGATAGCAGATATCGCCACTCGGATTATGAATGCATTGTCTGCAAAGGCATTGTGCTTTTATGAGTTGGTTTTCGTTTTCCTCTCATTCCCCTGAGCACTGGCAATGTGTTCCCATTCTTATAAATATGTGTGGATATGCTGGGGTCAACGTCTCTTTCCACCACAATGTCTAGAAAGTACAATAAAATACTGGAGCCTTATGTTCAACACCACCAGGAGCTACATGATGAATTTTACTCAATTGATTGATAAAGTGTAAATACGCTGTCCTTGAAGAAGAGAGACTGTTCTCTTGTGCACTTCACTCGATCCATTTTTTGCGTTTCTAATGGCTGTATGCTGACCCATGATGAATCATAATTTTCTAGACTGTAAGAAGTAATTTCTAATATCTGAATTTTCCTCTTAGTTCACTTCATGCTTGTTGCAGATACGGTTCTGCGTGTCCTACTTTGCTGCTCATTTGTTATTTCTACTATTTCTAGTCCTGGAAGGCTGGAGTCCAGCAGGTTTTAACAGGTAATTTGCCTTTGGCGGCTGTTTAAGACCTGAGGAGACAACGGTGTTCAGATAATTTATCCAAACTATTAGCTCCATTAAGTACTTAAGATCAATGGTGAAATGAAACTTAGAGCATCCTGCAGGACTAGCTTTTCCATCTCTGGACTAGATGGTTAGCTGATGTGGCCAAAAGACTTTGGAAAGACAGGAAATGAGCTGGGGGAGTATATTACGGTTATACCAGTTGAAAAGCAATGCTAATACCACCTCTTTGAGGTGACAGTATATAAAATTGGCTCTCTGCTACAGATGGGTCTCATCACATGCTTGTAATCTATAACTAGCGCTATCGTGTCATGCTAGTCTAATAATCACAGCATAATAGAGGAGGCGGTCACACAGTACAGCACACAGAGAGCTGTGAAACACACCTACCCATCATGCCCTGGAAGGCCTACTCCACTCAGTCTGCATAAAGTCATTGACCTTATTTCAGGAGATCTGGAGGGTGCTTCTCTAATCAACCTTGTCTGTTAGCGGAAGCTTTGGGTCCATGTGAAGAAAAAAAAAGACTTTTCTGCAGCCTATGATAACTTCGAGCCTGTCATAAGACTACAAGAACATAAAAAGGCTTCAAATGAGAGGAAGCATTTCTGGTCATCTAGCACATTTGGTAGTTAGTAGTAAACTGATCCTAGGATCTCAACCAGCTGTTTCTTAGAAGAAGCGAAAGTATCATCTATAAGCTGTTATCATAAGCACCCCTCTGCATCTGTGAGAGTAGAGAAATATGAAACGAATTCTCACTCAAGTGAAGAGTGTACACTCAGCATTGTTTGTACATTAATCAGAGCAGATGTAAATGATCCTATTGTGATTTTTAGCAAAGCCAGCTTAAAATCACCACTGATAAGGAGCTTTGAATTTGAGTTCTTAAATCCAGCTATTCCATTTTAGAAGAAACAGAAGCAAGAGGGAAGTTAACATTTATCTATTAGAGCCAGCTGACCTGCATATGATCCAGGAGTTAATGGACTGCAGACTGTAAAAACCCTACTGTCAAAACAAACAGAAGTGAACGTCTGGTTATAAGTACAGTTTCGTTTCTGCGGCCTGCTGGTTTATCTAGGGAGAGCAGTAAAATGATAGTTTTGCATAGACCAGTGTGAAGGCTACAGAGTTTGCCTTTCTGCTCCATCTGGTAAAGTGAGCCCTCGCTGTTTTCTTAACGCCATGGCAACCAGGACAAGCTCTGGCTCCACAGACATTACCTACCTGTCGAGTGAGCTGGTAAACCTGGAAAAGGGATTAAGCTGCTGTGCGATGGACGTCTTCCATTGCAATCTTCCAGACCACCATTTTTAGGATTGAATGATGAATTCTGGCCAGGAACAATGCAGTTTCTGCTAATATTTTACTTGGGCCACTCACCAACATACCTTGTCTGAAGTCTACAGGAAGCTTGGCTTTTTCCCCTATTGACAGTCAACAGAAGTTCACAGTTTACACCCCATGCTTAGATAGCTGACATACAATAACACCACAGGACATTTAACTCCTGATTCTGGCATCAGCGATAAATAAAACTCTCCTCCCATGTAGCTGTGTCACCCACTAAAGCCATGAACGCTCTTTGCTCTCTGTCTGCCTATTTATTAAAAGACCTGCTTCAGTCTTCCAGCTCTGCCCTCATGTTAATAATTAATGGCTTCTCCGCTGGTTATTGTGTTTAATTTACTGTGCAGTTTGTTTGAAATGTTCCGCCCTGCCCTGTACTTATTTCATTACTGGATTGTCTGCACTTAGCGAAAAGCCTGCTGCAGGAGAGAAGGAAACTTAGCGAGACGGCACCCTGCTCTTGAAGGGATGACGTGAAAGTTATCTACTTGAGAACTGTAGCGATCGGAGGACCGACAGGTAACCGCTGAGTCAGGGGACAGACTCTGTTTTGAGGGGGGTTACCTGTGTCAACAAGACAGCGAGTGAAAAGGTTTTTGGCCAGCAGCCACATCACCCTGCAACTCCCAGCTGGCAGCCCACTGAAGCTCAGCAGCTGTGAGCCTGGTCAGTACCTGGAAGGGAGACCTCCTGTGGAAAACCAAGGTTGCTGCTGGAAGATGTGATAGTGGGGCCAGCAGGGGGCGCTCACCCTGCGGTCTGTGTGGGTCCTAATGCCCCAGGATAGTGATGGGGACACTATACTGTAAACAGGTGCCGTCCTTTGGATGAGATGTGAAACCGAGGTCCTGACTCTCTGTGGTCATTAAAAATCCCAGGGCGTTTCTCGAAAAAGAGCAGGGGTGTGGCCTTTACCAATCATGGCCTCCTAATAATCCCCATCTCTGAACTGGCTTCATCACTCTGTCATCCTCCCCACTGATAGCTGATGTGTGGTGAGCGTTCTGGCGCACTATGGCTGCCGTCGCATCATCCAGGTGGGGCTGCACACTGGTGGTGGTGGAGGGGATCCCCATTACCTGTAAAGCGCTCTGAGTGGAGTGTCCAGAAACGTGCTATATAAGTGTCAGCAATTATTAATGATCATTATATTTTTGCTTTGAAAGGCAAGAGAACCAAGCGAAACATGAACATGAAAGAGAAAATGGTTTTTGATTTAAAAAACCTGTAAAAGGGTTCAGCTGTTCAGAGGCGTGAGCAAGGATGCCTCCTCTTTTCAGCATTTCTGAAATGTTAACAATGGTTTGGCTTGGCCTTTCTACACAAGCCGTCTTGGCTCATGCTTAATATACCTGCTGAACACCAGCAGCCTGCCATTACTGTTCTCTCCTGGTTTTTGGCACATCAAGACGCTTCAGGAAACAGGAGGTGTGAGATTGTCACATAGAAGCACTACGGTACAAGCAACAGAATGCGTAGGACAAGCCCAAAGGGAGCCTCCTTCCTGCCTCTCCTCGTACTAAAGTACCGCTTTTAGAGGATAGCTCAACCCTTTGCTGGCACACGTCCGTTATTCCAGCCATCGATGGCTTCACTGTCTCCCAGGCATTAGTATAAAGTACTGAAAACAGCCCATTAAGATGCAACAAAGCAGCACTCTGAATTAAAGAGATGACTAACACTGGTACGGACTTTAGCAGCTTCTGTAGTGCCGTCTGAGTGGTTTCTGTAGTAAATTACATTTCTGTACCGGCACGGCTGAAAGTGCTGTCCCATACAAAGGAGCTACACTTCAGAAAGCATTTAGAGGTCTTTTTGATCCAGCCATTCATTTTTATGCTAATGGGGAAAGGGGCCAGACATTGTGAGCGCAGTGTGACACATGGAGCACGCTCTGTTGTTTCCCATCTGTGCTCCAGTCCGACTGCCAAATGGCAAATCTTGCACGGAGGCACGCGCTTCTGCTCGAGCAGGTTCGGGAGCACTCCTCTGGGGCGTTTCGTGTGTTTCCTCTGGGCAGGTGTTTCCAGGAGGGTGGAGACAGGCTGGAGGGTGAGGTGCCGACTGGGCGCATTGAGAGGCCGGAAATGGATTGTTAGACAAGGATTTCAAGGAGTCGAAAAAGAAAATGAGACAAAGGCCCTCAAACCCCTCTTCATATCTGGCCTTTATTAAGTAGACAGGGGGCGGTTGTCATCTCTTCTCTACAACTAACTTACAAATTCCCATCACCTGCACTTACAGGAAGCAGCTTCGGACTTAAAGCGCTAGGGAGAACCTATAACTGTAGTGAGCCAGCTGCACAGATGTTCTTGAGATGTCCCCACTATAGGCTGACCTCAATGAACCTCCTGTTTCTTGTACTACATGTGAGTAACCGCGCTGTTATTTATTCATTTCTGCTAATCGCCCCCTAGTGGAGTGATGGTAATGGTGCACCTTCTGTTGGGCACTACTCTCCATGCAAAGCATCCAACACTTACAGCTACATTTAGTTTTTTCCGTATTCTTTGTGAAGTGAGGAATTGCTTCACCTGAATTAAGGGAGAAATTAAGGGTTGTCCTTACTGTACTAGACAGCATAGCGTTTCCCAGACAAAATATTGCAGTGTTAGACTGGAAAATCTGGTCCACGGAAAAGAGAGCCACCTACTGGTCCACAAGCACCACTGCAACAGTAACCTGGCATTCCATAAAGATCTCCCACCTGCCCGCGATCCCGAACTGGATTAAGTAATTAGAAAATGGTCGGATGATTCTCCCATCTCAGGATTGTCTAGATCCAGGCTCCCCTAACTTCTGAAATCCAACAAGACCAGGGTACATGTGCTATAGCTGTGTTTTTAAATATCTGAACTGCATTTCAAACAACATTAGGCCCTTCAGAAACAGAAGAAAAAACAAACAAAACTGCAGCTGCGTTTTAAAAGCCAGTCAACCGCAGTTGCCAAATTGCACCGAACTGCACAAATCGATTTAAAATAGGACACCTGCAAGCACGGCGCCGCGGTTGAATCCTTCTGCGGCTTTATAGAGGACAAAATCGATATGGCAGGTCGAAGTCTTCAACAGAAAAAAAAACTTCAGCATCAGTGTAACACCTGAACACTTCTCAGCTGTTAGCCAGCTGTCCTATTTTAGCAGTTGTTCATATTAGCCCCGCTGATATACACTGTCTGCTGAGCCCCGTTCAAACAGGGAAGCCTGTGCTTCTGTCTTATCAACCCCTTCCCTCTCGGAATTCAGTTGTCTTTGCACTTTCTCGTCTTCAAACGCCCATCTCCCACGACTCCTCGCTCGCACGCCGCCCCGCTGTCGACTTTCAACCCAGTTTCTGCCTCGGCACTTTCCTCACAAACTTCCACGTCTCGAGGTTTTCTAACTTCCTTGGGATAGATAAATTGGACTTCCCAAGCGGAAAATTAAACACGTATATTTCTAGAAGCTCGTGTGTGCGTGTGTTCAACTATAATTTCACGTCCGTGTGTCTGAATGCAGGTTTACCTCGAGCGCGCACTGAAGGCTCTGCAGCTCCGCGTAATGACTTGCAGGGCACAGCGGCTGCGATCTGCAGGCAGAGCCGGTAAGGCGGAGGGGTCTGTGCGCTTTAATGAGCTAGTAGGCATGGACCGCTCAGACGGAGCGCGCTCGCTTTCCCGGTAAAGCTTGAGGTAACCGCTGGGCGACCCTCGCTTGTCAGCCAGCGCGGAGAGGGCTAGCCCAGTTTGCCCCGGAGGAGGGATGAACCGGGGTTCGAGGAAGTCACCTTACAGCAGCGGGAAGGGGCCGGCTGCTGAAATTCCCCGGGGACGTCTTAACTCGACGTGTACTTACATTTCTTCGGCGTAACCAAATTGGCTGAACGGTCGTTATAGATGAGTAAGAACCAGGAAACGTCCTTTGTTTGTAACGGGGTTATGTATGGATTTCTCAAAAGGTACAAATACGTGCATTTTGAAGATCAGAGGCTGTAATGCTAAATAATCTTAACGGTATAATTCGGGTTTTTTTTCTTATTTAGATCTGACAGTTTAAAAGGCAGTTTTGAGGGTGGTTGAGAGCACAGCATGTGGAAAGCACGCACAGATCAGAGGTAAAACAGCTCTCAGCGATAAGACGGCAAAGGGTCGCCACTGGCATCCCATCTCGCTCACCTGCCGGCGACCTGTCTCTCTCCCCCATGGTCCTGCATCCACGCCGCCGCTGTGAGCGCACCTCCTTGAGCGCTGTGCCCGGAGCTCCCGGATTGACGCTTCAGTTCCCGGCAATAACGCGGACGCGAGCACAGCTCTTCAACGAGCGACCTACTGGAGTCTCCGACCGTAGCAGTGTTACCGAGTCCTCCACTCCCCACAAAACAAAATATTTCAATAGGTCGAGTCCCGTTTACAAACAGCAAAGGATGCAAAACCAAATCTTCGACCACCACTATACTGTAAGATGCACTTGCATTGATTGATGCGTATTATTAATACTTTTCGGCAGCCTTGACTGTCATGTCAGAGGCGTGAAGACAGGTTGACATCGGTGTTCATGAAGGTTGTTCCACGAAGGGTCTCTCTTCTCTGAAGTGCACCACCCCACTTGCCCCGGCGGTCTGGCTGGACTGGGGGGTTGGTGTGGCGGGTCCAATCGCAGGTGTGCCTGGCTGCCCCCAGCTTGCTCATGGACCGGGACTGCTTCCTTCCCGCCCCGATCCCCTTCTCGGGCGGTGCTCGAACCCCTTCCCAGCACCGTGGCGGAGAGGAGCTGTCAGCCCGTCGAGCAGGGCTCCGGCAGCCCAGCCTCCTGGCGACCCGGTGTAGCCCCTGCCTTCACCTCGCCTGCTCTGCGCTGGGGTCACTCGCTGTCACCACCTCGGCCGCCCAGGTCCCCGTCACGGTGTGCATTCGCTCAGTTTCAATGAATGCGCGGCGGTGGCAGAATAACAACGATAATATATGTTGTTGCTGCTGCTGTTGTTGTTGTTTTAATTCAGGAAGGTCAACGAACAAACTAATTCACGGACGCTCTGGTCATTCATGTCAACTGCGATCCGTGCTCTGTTAAAATCACAGTTTTCTCAATTTTCCCCTTTCCTCCCCGGCTCCTTGTGGTCGGGCAGTGTTTTTCTCTCTCCCTGTTAGTCTCCCCAGTAGCCGCGGTGCTTTGTTGTTAATCCCCGTGTTGTTCTGCGATTCGGATTTTCATTCATCGCGTTTTCATTCCTGTTCCCTCTTCCATTGTCTGGCTCGCGGTCTCCACCTCCCGGCAATGGCTCCTAGCGCCGGGTCCTAGCGCCGGGGACGGTCTCCGCTGGAGCGCACGGCGCTTTCTGTTGAAACGCCACCGGCTTCGGTGTGTCGATGTTTTCGTGAGCATATGAGCAGGGAGAGAAGGAGAGAGTTGAACACCAGCACTCCGTATCTCCCTCCAGTCTTTCTAAGGCACAGGGCTCTCTGCTTTTCCTTTCCGCTTTGACCTTCATCGCTTGAACTAATTATACGGTTTGGAGCGTGTGTAAAAACCTGAGGCTTGAATCGTCTTGTTTAATTGAAAAAAAGAAAGAATCCCACACTGGAGCTTCCCGTCCCTGGCTCATTGAAGAAAAACTCTTATTTGTTGTGCCAGTTTTGTGCCCTAGGAAGGGAACTCTGACCTGTAAGATCTCTGTTTCCAGTGGACTGCAAGGCTACGACTGAGCGGAGATTCCCTCTTTCCTCTGTTCCCCGTTATTCAATTTCCCAGTTGGTGTGAACTGTCCTCCTGTGGGCTGAAAACCAAAGGGAAGGGCAGGAACCTGTCTCTGTGATGGGGAAACTTTGTGTAGCAGTCAGGTGCTACCCAAATCACCCACCACACCCATGCTAGTCAAGCCATCCTGGCCCACTATTGCCTCAATGACTGTGGACTAATGTGTCAAGTGAATGGACTGTCTCAGCAGTAGGGATGACGTGACAGCCCCGAGCTATATAAGAGGAAACTTGTATCTCTTTCCTTGGCTAGAGCTGTCGCCAGATCTCAGTCCTATGGGAATACCGAAGGAACCGAGGCAAAGCGCAATTCAGTCTCGAAGCCTCATCACAACCCCTACTACAGACATTCCACATTACAGAAGTAATTTGACTAGTGTGGGCTGCCGACATTTCAGAACCTTGCAGATTCCATTCAAGCTGCTCTGCTTCGTGGGAGGTTGTAAAAAAATACCTAAAATGAAATCAGAAGATCCACCTTATCTCATCCAATTGGGCCAATTAATACCCCCACTAATTCTGTTTTAGGTCTGTGTCTTTTTGTTTGAACTGCCATGAATGATCTAGGATTGCTGGCAAACATGTCTTTGCAGTTGTATTTCCTGTCCGTCCCATTGCTGTGTGTTCAGGGCGAATCGAGTGCTGTCTGACTGTATGTGCTTTCTCTTCGATCTGGCGTCAAGGTACAGCCCAAATCAACAGCTTTAGACAGACTGCCGCTGGAATAAATGAGCTTGAGGGAGCACACTGGCTTACCACATCGACTGTATTGATCCATCGGAAATCCTGCCTGATCTACATCCACTGAATCATCTCTCTCGTCTTCATCCCTGTTGACAGGAATCCACTGTTCGTCAACGAGAGCCATGAATGACTTTCCAGAATCTCGAGGGCTTACAGGATCTGTTAGATCAGAAGAGGCCTTCCAAGTCTTTAAATCTTCCACAGTCCATCTTCGGGTGAAAGAATGGATGTTCTGGGCAACATGTGGATAAACACTCAGCTCAGGAACATGGAGGTGGTTGGTCAGAAATGCTTGTTTGGCAGCTCGGGCAGGAACAGAGAAGGGCAGGTAAGGTCCCCAGCAAGATTAACGCGGGAGGAAGAAGGGAAAGATGGGAAAAAGGAAGAGGAAGGAAGTGTTTCTTGTTTGACGAAGGACAGAAAGGCTGTATGTGAGAAGTCTTGGCTTTATGATTGTTTCCCATAGAATTCACATTTTCCGCTAATGTATCTTTTCGTTACTGTATTCTTCTGTAGTACTGGCCTCATTTCATGGCCGTTGCCATCATTTACAATAGCTTACGCTTTAAGGGTTTTAAGGGCTTTAAGAGCTGAGTAACACCTCTTGTTTAATATTTGTAATGGCAAAATGTAGTCTAGGGAGGTCCAGCCCTGATCTTCAGTGCCCGTTTGTCTGCTGGTTTTCATTCCAGCTCTCGTGTCAATGACCTTAATCAACTTCCTAAGGAAGAAGTAGAGGAAAACAGAAAGAGAAAACACCCTGTTTAACCCACAGCCCAACTCAGCTGCACACTCGAACCCAAGCTTCTCCCAGCACTTCAGGGTCTGGTTCTTTGAAGAGCCTTTGAGAACCTGCAGACACACCAGCCAGTCTGGTACAAGAGAGGCCATACACAATTTCTTGCATTAGGAATTTGTCTTTTCACATACCCCAGCTTGCTCTCCATGAGACACACAGACAGGGAGAGAAGCTGGGGGTCAGAGCACAGGGTCAGCCATTATACCCTGGAGCATTTGGGGTTAAGGGCCTTGCTCAAAGGCCCAAGGGAGTAGGATTCCTCTGCCAGCCACAGGATTTGAACCGGCAACCTTCCAGCTACACACACAGATCCTTAGCCACAGTGCCACCATGCAATGTAGAACATGGCAAAGTTCTACAGAGTCACAGTCAGAGCCATGTAAATGTAGGGAAAGCGCAGGTTCGTTATTTGAATTTGTATGCAGAATCAACAAGACACATGAGTGTAACGTGCTGCAGCAGAGGGATTTAAGGTGGACGCCCTGACTAAGCCCACTTCTTTCCTTGTTTTCCCACTGGGAGCAAAGCTGTCACCTTAAATCCCAGCCTTCCAATGGGCTAGCCATTTCCTCCGCTGCTCCTTGTAAAAGGCAAAACGAAGGACACTTCGGAGTTAAAGAATCCAGGAAAAAACCAACCTTGAAAATCCGCCACTGTAAACTTTAGACAAGGGCATCAGCTGTACTGGGGCTGCTCCAATCCGCTGCTGTCAGGTGACTTGTTCCGATGTCTGATGGCAGCTTAAAGGGAGGCTGTGAAGGGGTGAAGTCGATTTGTCGGCTTTTTACTCCAGTATTTTTGAGTGCGGGCACCTTATCTTTCCTGGAAGGTCCGAACCATTTTTCCCTGAAGGTCACCTTGAGCAGCCAGCTGGTCATAAATCACGCTGAAAGTCAAAGTCTCTCCTGGGGCCGAAGGCAGAGGTGCAGGTCGATGGGAGAGGAGACGAGGCTGTCATTGTCTAGGGCGTTAAAGGACTTTTTCTCATGGCCTCCTCCCCCTGCTTTCCGACACGTGACAGTCTCCCTGCTGTCGGCAGGAAAGAGCCACGTGAGACGGCCCTCTTCAGTTCGGCTGACTCCCGACCTCTGGGCCCAGTCTATCCTGTCTCCTAAGGGCCCTTGCATTGTGGGGTGTCACCCAGAAAAACGCTGAACGTGTCCAGGCAGTAAAGACTCAACGACGAATTTTCTCTCTCAGTCCCCAGCCCAGGGTATGCAGCTTTAAAAAAAAAAAGCTCTGAGGGTCACCAGGTGTGTTGAGAAAACAGTGGAATCAAAAGCAAATTCTTGATTAGTGCATTTATTGCAATACGTTGGTAAAAGCACAATGAAGACAGTGGAACCGAATTTTGGGTAATCAAAGAAGAACACATTTCTTTACAAAGAAACACACAGCTGGAGAGTGCTTCAAAATGAAGGAAAAAAGTACAAATTTACCACCGTAGATTATGCAGTGAGGCACCGTAGTGGCACAGTCAGGCTGAAAAAATCCAGCTCAACACTTTCTATATGCCACATAACAGTGACCTTACACCAGTCCAGTATTTCTGGATCTCAGTAGGATAGACAACTGCATCTGTTTTGCCCATAACAGCCTCAATCCCGACTGCAAGAAGCAGCTGATTATCAGAATTGGCTGAGTGGGGATTGTGTGGACTCTTACCAGCTTGGGGTTGCATTAATGGGAAAGAGTGTTATTAATTATGATGAATTTATTAAGCATGACACAATTACCTAAAGCTATTTGCAGAGGTTGTTTTGCGTGTTTTTCAATGAGAATCATGGGGTCTGTGTGTCCTTTCACATTAGACATTTCTATACACTTACACGACTGCAGGGCTGAAGGACATCTGCCCCAGGTACAGCAGCACAGCAGTTGGGTTAGAATCTATAGCTCATTACACTGCCACCCTGAATACCGGGGTAGACGTTTCACTTAATTTCTAAAGTGTTTGTAGAAAGTGCAAAGCAGGTATTTTGAGTTCAAGACCTAAAATGTTCCTGATAACTACTCAGCCTGGGGCCGGTCTTAATGACTGAACCAAACCATCACTTTCCAGCTTTTAAAGAGTGAATTATTCAGTCCTTGACAACTGCTGTGTAGCCACCGACATCAAGCACTTTAATATTCATCCTTCACCCTCTTCCACTTCTGCGCTCCCTCTCCCCTCCATTTCATGCTCTGTTTCAGAACGTTTTGGTCCGTTGAACAGTGCCAGGTTCTCTTGAACAGTAATCCAAAAATAAAAAAAATGCTCCCAGCTGATGTCCCAGAGTATGTCAGACGTGAGAAAATAATGCAAAATGGCAAGAAATTAGAAAAAAGAGCAGCAACAAGGAGATAGAAATACTGTATTTATATCTTAATTATAAATTATATATTAATATTATTTGCAGTATAACAATAAATAACATCAAGGAGAAAGACAACCATAATTCTTATATCATGGCTCATTTGTCTACTAACATATTTGGCTATTTTAACCAAAGTTACATTTATACCTTTTTATAAAACTGGGCAGGTTTCAGGTGAAGTACTTAAGAGTACAACAGCAGCATCTCATCTGGAAATTGAATCTCCATCCTTCCAGGCACAAATACCAAACTCTAACCACTACTCCACACTGTTACACACATGTGCACAAGTTCCTCCTAGCGTGGGGGCCCTGTTTGATTACTTTTTCAGTGTTAGCCCTTGTGTTTGAAATTAAGATCTTCTCGTCCGACGCTTTTTTCACATCAGATATATAAATCATCTTAAACCCAAAGCTGAAACTTTTCACTCTGTTTTGGTTGGGCTGAATTTTTGAATTTCTTTCCCCCGCCTCCAACAAAAGGTGGAAATTTCCCTCTCCTGACCTGAGGAGTCAAGAAAGTTCAAAACCAATGATGAAGAAGCCTGTAGTTCCTGTTTTTTCTACCAAAGAAGAGACTTGGATTCCTAACTTGGGCATCTCACATATTCTTTCAGAATGTCGTCTGTGCAACTTATTAAATCCCAAATGTTAACTTACATTTTTCTTTTAAATGTTCATAAAGTCTCGTCGAAGCAGAACTGCTATATACAACGCTTAAACTCTAAATACATGACTTGTTTGGACTGTAAGATGTCCTCATGAAAGACATGCTAGGAAACATCGCATGAGGACCACGTTCACCACCAACAGCACCCGTGCGATTCCAGTGCCCTGAAGAACACAGGAAAGGCAGCAAACAAGTGCAGGCCATTCGGAACGTCTAGCTCGTTGGATATTAGGTAAATAATCCAAGGATCTCCTTGATCTTTCTTCAAGAAAGACAGGGCACCTGTCAGGGAGAGTTTTTTCCGGACCCTATGCAGACGACACAATCCAGGGTAGAGTGAGGAAACGCTGGGAAAAAGGCGTGCAGGATACGGGGATGAAAACAGGGGGGGCGTGTCCATGGTGTGCTGGTGGTCGGGGGAGGTGTGGCTGAGGCAAACAATCCAGGGATGAGTCAAAAGGAAAATAGCGTCAGCGTCTTACTTTTAAGGGGGAACTGAAAAGGGGCTGGAACAGGGAGCAGGTGCGGGAGATGAGTGGAAAAACAAGGATGGGCCTCAGCGCCCTTAAGAGGAGGGGTTTGCGATCGTGACAGTACCAGGTCAAAAAACATGCTTTGGCTGCTTGTTTCAGATTCCCACAGCCCTTTGCATGAAGAAGTGCTTCCTGCTCCTGATTTGAACTGCACTTCTATCTAGTTTCCACCTGTGCTCTGGCTCTTGTTCCACTGTTTATCCTGAAGACGTCCAGTGCAATGATTCCTCACTGCTTTTGAGGATTTGGAATACCTTTATCAGTCTTCTCATACTCAAAAGTTTCAGTTCCTTCAGCCTGTCAATGTAGGACAGATTCCAGAGCAGCAATACTGTACATGTTCTATAATGTGATGACTAAAGTCACAGAATGTATTGGTCTCATATTGGGCAGGCAGGAGTCTTATTCTGCTCTGTCTGGGAATAAGCGAGTCTTCGAAATAACAAGAGGAAGTGCGGTTTTAAATCCAGAAAGCCTTTACATAAGCAGCATCTGTCGCAGAGAGCCCGGGATTGTTTAAAATCTTTCCCTGGAACAGATAAAGAGCTTAGTTCCTCTGAAGCATTAATTAAGTTTGAGAATACAGCATCAGACGGAGGAATTGAGTGATTTATTAGCTTTGTCTCAGCAGCTAGAAGAGAAATTTCAGAACATCATGGTATGATGTTATGATCTGTACCTTGCTTTGTGCTTAAAGACCCAGTCATTGCTATCATAAAGAAGAAGGTGGGCTTACTTTTCCTGATCAGTGATCACTCTGGGCTTTAGATGTAGGGAGCCATTTCTTTCAGGCCAGTTTCATTTTGACAGTCCAAGTCCAATTTATCCAACAGTTCACAGTGCAAGCCCATGTGATGGTTCTGGCTGAGATTGCTGATCCAACCCCTGATTGAACACTTGCGCACCTCTGCTTGGCTCCATTGGACACCCTTAGGTGCCAAAGCCACCACATCAGATGAAAGGCTTGTCAGGCAGGTAGAATACCTTCTGCAAACACATCAGCTCACTGCAGCCTGAGGCTGGCAAAGGATGTTTATCAGAGATCTCTGCATGTGCCTCCAGATCACTTTCAGATTTTCCCTGACATGCCCTCCTCTTTTCCCAAGAGGGGGCGTTTTCTGGGGTAATCACCTCAGTTAACACAGGGCTATTCAACTGGCACATCCAAGGGACAGGCTAGGCAAAGGTGATGAGGACAATCTCACAGTCCATATCACAGGATCTTCTACAGAATGGGTCCTCACTTCTGGGTCTTAGGGACTGTAATCCACCATGTTTTCTTGGGCTCTTTAAAACTTCAGCATCTTAAAACCTGTGCAAAAGTATTAAGGTGGATTATCTTGTCCAATTAAATCTTAAAATGCATCTTCTAATTGTAGCATTGAGTACAATAAGCCTGCTGGACCCTGAGGATGTTAATCAGGAACCCTTGGTCTGTATCAACAAGGACCTCCCACAACTAGGACCTCTTTTCTAAGAGGTTTGATGGTGATTCTAACAGCTGGTATGCCCTTTGTGTGTTTGAAGCTGTGTGTTGGAGGAGGGTGGGAAAAACACAGAGGAAAAGGTCACTGTGGTCTGCGAGCATGACCGGTTCTGCTCCTGTCCTGTCATGTCTCATATTTTCACAGTTCTTTCAAAACAGCTTTGCCTGAAATGACCGGGGCTATGGGCGCTCGGTTTTCATGGCAACTGCTGCACATCCACGAGGCTTTCTCTCTGCTCACTTGTCCGCTGGAACCTCACTTGGCCGCTTGGAGTGTGGCTTAATTGACAACTATGAGAGACTCTGCATGTAACAGCTTTGTGCAACTGAGATTTTGACACTGTCTGGGAGTAAGCCATGTAGAGAGCAGCATGGGGGGGGTGACAGATGTTTTCGATGATGAAGAGGTTGTGTCAGTGTCAGTAGGCTTCTCTCTTCTTTCGTTCTTCAGTCTTCAGGTTTTGATACAGCAGTCTGTTGCTCTGAAGGATTTTCAATGCGAAACCACTCTGTGTCAAAATATCTAGGTACATGGAGTCCTGAGAACCACTTACACAGAGTGCTGTATCCTAGAAGCTTGTGATGGTCTTTTCATTTATCCTGCTGTGTGACAGCTCTGTTTCCTTTAATAAATAGCCCAAGCAGAACACTCCTCAAGAGGCTCTTGGCTTATTTATTTAGAACGTTCTGTTCCTCTGTCCTCCCAATTGAGTTACAGATGCCACAGATACTCTTCTGCAGCAAGCTATTTTGCAGTTAGATATGATAACAGAGTTCTAATCTTCCCCAGAAGACGTGCGCTGAAAAAGCGTTTGTTCGGCTGCCTTGCAGGCGTCTGCGGATCGTGCTGCGAATGTAAAAGTACCGGCCTTTTCATTCCAGCCCCCTGCGGCATCACATACTTTTGCTCTGGCACACGGTTGAAGGTCAGTGTCAAAAAAATGCTGGTGCAACGTTTGAAAGAAAATGTTGCGCTTGTGTCAGAGGAATCTAGGCTTCCTGGCTGATCCTGGAAGCACCTGTGCTGGCTGACTAACTAACTGGCTGAGCGTTGCTTCTTGGAATTGGTAGATGGGACCCAGTGATGGCTTTGAGCCTGCTGTATTGACAGCTAGCACCAACAGCAGGAGATAGGGTGGGCCAGAAAAGGAAAAGAGCTTGTGGAGCAGTGGTTAGGGTTCTGGACTTACCTCTGAAAGGTTGTGGGTTCAAGTCCTTGCTAAGGCACTGTCCCATGCTTTGATCAGGTACAGTAGACCTAGTTGTATTTATGGTGTACAGATATAAGGTAGGTCCATCCCTTTTCAGGCCATTAAGGCCAATGAAGAACAGGGGGCAAGGACCACCATTTTTCTCAGCCATCTGACACTGGAGGTGGAGGTGGTCATCATCATGATGCTCTGGCTGGCCTATTACCCCTGGAAGGATTATCCCCCAGTACTCATTTGGAAAGCAGGCCAAGTGGACCTGGGAGCCATCTTGAAGAAATCAGAGCAAGCTATATCACCTGCCCCTACCTGGGATTGAACCCAGGGCCTTCCAGTCAGGAGCTAGACACCCTTGCTGTCCGAGCTACCACAGCTCCTGTGCACATATAAGCATATTACAATATAAACAAAGCTTTGGATAAACATGTCTGCAAAATACATTTTTAATTAGTTGTAATGTCCTCTACCACGGTGAACAACTCAGTGTGTGCCTCCCTCAGTGATCTACTGTAATGTACGTAACCTTCTCTAGTTTAAACTTTCTGCTTTGGATGAGATATAAAGTCCTACTGCTACTTACATAATAGGAAAGGATTGTGCATTTCTCTCATCCCTAGAGTCTGCCATTGCTGTTGGATAAAAGCATGTGCCTTCTTGATGACAGGTTTATTTAAAAAAAAAATGTATGTTTGTCTTCTGGTAGATACGTATGTTCACAACCTTAATACTGTATATGTACTGTACCTAGGCAGAGAGAGGGCTTGTACTAAGTTGTGCTGAACAACAATTTAACTCACTCCAATGAAATGTATGAAAAAAAGATTTTGGGTTTCCTAACAATGAACAATTAAGACTGCATTGCTAGCTTTGCATTGACTGCACTGAGACAATGATAGCCATTGTACGATACATGTTACAGCCTGGCACTTAAAGTGTGTGTCTACTATGTATTACTAGTTTGATCAGCAATAAGCAAAGACATATACGGAATTAAGACATATTATAAACATATTCCTCCATAAACTCCTTCATTCAGTTTCAGGATTTGTCAGTGGTGTTGTCTTGGGAAAGACTTACAATACGTGAGATTTAGAAGAGGTTTTTTTCCATGTTTTTAAAAGTACGATGCGTTTTGAACTTGATCTTGATGTCCTGAGGAAAAGGCAACAAGTACAAAATATCTTCATCACAGTAGCTCCACGCTTGCCTGCATCTTGGAAGACTTAAAATCTTCTGCCCCGGGAGTCACGTCCGCTCCTGGAATCAAGTGAAGGGATGTAATTTAAAAGGGGATTTGCTGTTCCCCCACTCAGGCTGAAGCCCTGATCCATGTCCTGGGTGCCAGCTGTCATCGCCAGGCGGATGAGAGGTGGTTGGGCGCCACCTGCCTTCTCCCTGATCACTGGTGACATAATACCTTGTTCATCCCTGCTAAAAACCATTTAGCCCGGCAGTGGATGGATATTTCTGGTAAGCCACAGCCCTGTTTGACTCCACAAGCCCTGGTTAGTGTTTCGACTGGTTAGTGTTCCTCTTTTTCTGCTGCTAATGACTTCAGCCACCTCGCCACCCATTCAGGTCACGTCAAGTAAAAAAGGCAGAATGCTTCCCGGTCTGTGGCTGCACTCAAAGGGCCACCTGATATCTGGTGATTTCAGTCCGGTCCGTTTTGCCCTGGTCTTACACCTTTTCACCCGCATTTGGGGCCCTTGCGGTCTGTGGGACTGCCTAGTGTTCAGTATGATTCACGAGGAAATGATTGCTGTCTGCGAAACAGCTCGAGGCCAGTTGTGTGGGATGGGTCTGGCCAGCTGGGAGGGCTGTACAGAGCCCAGAGCTCCCCGCAGAGCTCGTTGAGTGCTGCCATGTGAGGGCTGGGGTGTTGCCGGTTGCCTGCAGTAACACTCTTCCCTCCACGGCTGCAGTCCCTTGGGGTTCTCCTGGGGACCCCACTGAAATTCAGACCGGCTACTCGAAGCTGTCGTAGGTGGGAGACGCACAGGTCGCAGATCCCCACCGGTTTAATTCTGCTACATCAAACACATGGAGTGATTGGGCGCCCTGGCATTGTCCCAGGATTCCAGGAGCACTGTCCCAAGATTCCAGGAGCACTGTCCCAGCACTCCAGGAGCACTATCCCAGGATTCCAGGGGCACTGTCCCAGCACTCCAGGAGCACTGTCCCAGCACTCCAGGAGCTTTGTCCCAGGATTCCAGGTGCACTGTCCCAGCACTCCAGCTTTGTCCCAGGATTCCAGGAGCACTGTCCCAGCACTCCAGGAGCTTTGTCCCAGGATTCCAGGAGGATTGTCCCTAAACTAAACAGGTGTGAATCTGGCCAGCACCTGGATGGGAGAGCTAAGGTTGCTGTTGGAAGTGGTGTTAGTGAGACCAGCAGGGGGCGCTCACCCCACAATCTGTGTGGGTCCTAATGCCCCAGTATAGTGATGCAAACACTATACTGTAGAAAAAAGGCACCATCCTTCAGATGAGACGTAAAACGGAGGGATGTTACCCCAGTGTCCTGACCCAATTTCCCAATGGCCTTTACCAATCATGGCCTCTTAATATTGTCCATCTATGAATTGGCTTCATCACTCTGCTCTCCTCCCCACTGAGAGCTGGTGTGTGGGGAGCGTACTGGCGCACTATGGCTGCTGTCGCATCATCCAGATCAGGCTGCACACTGGTAGTGGTGGAGGAGAGTCCCCATTACCTGTAAAGCGCTTTGAGTGGAGTGTCCAGAATTGCGCTGAACAGTATAAAGAATTATTCATTATTATTATTATTATTATTATTATTATTATTATTATTATTATTATTATGAGCAATCCGGCAGGCCTGGAAATGCAAGGCCAGACACAGATTTAGTCAGCACCAGGAAGACCTGGTGTGTGTTTACCAGCTGCTGTTTCCGAATGAGGGCAGACACCGGCGATTGACAGAACCTCCTTCTCACTCACTGAAGCAGGAACGTGATAAACACACAACCCCCCTCCTAGCGTTCCTCCAACCGGCTCTCCCCACCCACCCGCCTCATCTCCTGAGATGATCTTACACCTCCCAGTCCCTCACTGGGTCGCTTAGTCCAGAGATTCTCTTCTTTTCTGTTAGTTGCTATTGCATTGCAATCTTTCTATAGTAACGGGACTAACCTAATAAACTAAATGGGTCAACAGAAATGCTGCAGTTGTTCTATGGAGGATGGGGAAATATGTATAGAAATTGATATTTTTTTAAGGGATAAAAGGCTAGACAAAGTGAAGACCCTTTGGCCTTTTTGTCTTTGAGGGTTTGGTGTCGATTCAGTGTAGTCTTGTTTATGAATTGTGCGTGGAGTATTCACATCTTACAACACCTGCCCTGCTAACACTTTTTCAAACAAGACCGATTCACCTGACAAAAGATTAGACCAATCCACCTCTAGTGAGCGTGATCACAAGACACGCTCAGTGGTGCAAAAGCGCCCTCTGTCGTCCATTTTAAAAAAGTGCAGACTTCGCAGAGAAGGATAACAGCACGACTGTTCAGAGATGGAAACAAGAAATTAAAATCCTCTAGTGCAAAAAGTCCTCTTCTTGTCTTTCTATATCATATATATATATAGAGTCTCTAATTTAACTTTCCTGTTAATGAACAATATTAAACATTTTTGGTCCATAATCTAGGAACAAAATACCAAATCTCAAGATTGTTATAAATCAGTTGTTGTTGTTAAGAAGAAGAAGAAGAAGAAGATATTTTATTGTTAAAGCACCTTTCCAAACCAAAGAACACTGTACATACTGATAAAGCAAAATACAAAAAAAGTGAAAGAAAAAAAATAAACATATTAAACAAGGAACAAGTAAAAGGTTTTTTCCACAGCTGAAATGTTGTTTCCTTTCTTCACTTTTCAGCATGGAGTAAACCTTTTACTTGTTCCTTTGCAGCCTAGGCAGATACCTACTTGAACTACATATTAAACAAGAACATATGATTCATACAGATAGAATGTAGGGCAATCAGACTTGAAGAGGATGAAAACTCTTCCTTGAAGAGCCTAAGGAAGGGTGATCATGCCATACAAAATAGCAGATACAGAAAAGGCACAGTCACCAAAAGTTTGAGATTTAGTCCTACGTAAAGTGAGCCTCAGCTGAACGGAGCCTGCAAGCTGGAGTGTGAACACGGAGGAGTTCGGAGAGGAATGGTGGGGCCAGATTGTTCAGCGCCTTGAAAGTCAGTCACTAGACTTCATATTGAATTTGTAACTTTATGGGCAACCAGTGTCGAGACGTGGAGTTGAGTTGGAAGAGGTGACAACGAGGAATCGTCACATTACTATTATGCTAGATTATGCACTCTAGGACTGTGGGAAAAAGTGGACGTTCAACAGCACGTATTATGATCTCATGTGAGATGGTCAACAGACCATTAAGGAAAGTCAAGCTGCTGCTGTAAGTGATTTGTGGACCAGTTGGTGGGGCTCTTCCCTTCCCTGGAACCAGAAGTTCCAGAGAAATGTCCCTGTGACATGTTTAACAAGTCCTATTCTGATGAAATGTTAAACAGAGTCCTGACTGTTTGGTCCCAGGACACTGCACATATGGCTAGGGGGTATTAACTCGGGTATGCTGGGTACAATGCCCTTCTTGACTAGTACAATGTGATTTACCTAGTGAAGCATTTATTTATGTCTTCATGATCTACTGTGTAATGAGCTACTGGGGTAGCACGGCACCCATGTGTCACTCAAAAGGATGCTGAACTTCAGTAGGGGAAAAACAAATATGAGCAATTATGATTACCTAATACCAGTGTACCCCCCAGAAATCTGCCTCTCACAGTACGCGGCTGCCTAGGACAAGGGGGTTACACTTGACTGAGCAGTACGGCCAATGAAATAAGGCAGCCAGCGAACGGGCACAATGAATGAAATGCATTTTCAAAAACGCTTAGTGGAGAAAAGAACATGGCAAAGCCTCACTGACCTGCAGACGTCACGGGGTTGTCTGTCTCCCCTACCAGAACAGAACAGGCAGAGTGACTCCATTCCTCTATCCCATCATGCCACGGTGCCTGCGGGGTGACCAGTCTGCCGCACGGCCTGGAGGGCTGGTTCTGTCTGGAGCGGTGCCCGTGGTTGTGAGAGAGACAGAAAGGGAGAGCAATTGTGTGTTGGGACATATCACGGGCTATTCACACAGAGCAGTCTGGAGGGAGGAAAACTGGCACAGATGTAACGATAAAGAAGGACTAAAGCAGAACCAACATCTCCTGCCTCTTTCTGAATCACACCCCTATAATGTATGTCCACACAATTTTAGGTTGCTGTTTGTGTTTTTCATTTTCTAACTGCTTCTAATTCAGGGTCACGCAGGAGAAGGAACATATCCCAGCAAGCAATGGGTGCAAGGCAAGCTACATCCCGGACAGGATGCCAGTCCATCACAGAACACACACAGACGCAAACACACTCACACCAACAGCCGATTAACCTACCAGGATGTCTGTGCACTGTGAAAGGAAACTGGAGGAAACTGGTTATTTAAATATCAGCAATGAATATATCATTCATTCCAGCATTATAATACATAACTCCCTTTTGACAGGCACAAACCTGTTTATAAATGTACACAAAGTTCACTACTATTAGAGCTCAGGTACTCGAAACACAAACTCTGAATACAAACAAATGGCGGTCTTGTATTTGTGATTCTCTCTCACCCAGGCCTTGCTCACAAGAGAAGTTCACCCGACAACCGGAGACCCACACAAACACGAGGAGAACATACAAACTCCACACAGATGGCAGCCCACATCCCAGCCTGAACCCAGGACCTCAGAGCAGCAAGGTAGCAATGCTAACCACTGTACTGCTTGTTTGGCTTATAATTAGTTCATTCTGATTGTCAATTAGCACTACTGAAGCAGAAATCAACATGCTACTGTACATCAATCCAATACCTAAAATAATTTCCTTTTTTTTTCCTTTTTACTTCCTTTTTTAACTTTTCTTACTTCTTTCCTTTCTTTCCCCTCTTTCCAACATCACTCACAGCCTCTTAGAAGAGTGAGGTGAGTTAGAGAGTGTTTGCTAACTAATTGCGTGTTATATTGTTTTTGTAAAAAAAAAAAGACACATTTTTTGCACCTCATCTGGCCTTTCGTTTGCGTGTCGTAAAAGGTTGAGTTTGCCAGCCCAGGATCTGTTCCGGCGTTCCGACAGGGAACCCGAGCAGATCCTTCTCCTGAACATGACACCCTGACCTTTTCCTGCAGTGCTGAGGGCTAGTGGGTTAACATTAAACGTCCCTGCCAGGACCCGTCCTTTTCCAATTTGGAAGAACGCCTCCGAGCTGGGCCCTGCCTGCTGCCGGGGTCAACCGGCTGTCAGATCGAATCGGCAGCCGTTTGCTGTACAGAGACGCCCTGAGGGGGAACGCCAGCTCTTCCACCGCACCAAGAGGCTCTGCCCTCCTGCTCTCTCCCTGTTGCCCCCCTCTTTCCCAAGCCTCACTGACAAAGGTCGTGCTTTACCCAGAGCACCCAAGAGGGGGCAGAACTCTGACAGCCGCTCAGCTCTCCAACACTAGTTGACGTGCATTTTTTATAATAATAATAATAATTGCTTACACTTTATTGCGCTTTTCTGGACACTCCACTCAAAGCTCTTTACAGGTAACGGGGAACCCCTCCACCACCACCAGTGTGCAGCCCCACCTGGATGATGCGACGGCAGCCATAGTGCGCCAGAACGCTCCCCACACACCAGCTCTCAGTGGGGAGGAGAACAGAGTGATGAAGCCAGTTCAGAGAGGGGGATTATTAGGAGGCCATGATTGGTAAGGGCCAATGGGTAATTTGGCCAGGACACCGGGGTTACACCCCTACTCTTTTCGGGAAACGCCCTGGGATTTTTAATGACCACAGAGAGTCAGGACCTCGGTTTTACGTCTCAGCCGAAGGACGGCGCCTGTTTACAGTATAGTGTCCCCATCACTATACTGGGGCATTAGGACCCAGATGGACCACAGGGTGAGCGCCCCCTGCTGGTCTCAGTCACATCTCTTTCCCCAGGAGGTCTCCCATTCAGGTACTGACCAGGCTCACACCTGCTGAGCTTCAGTCAGCTGCCAGCTGTGAGCTGCAAGGTGATAAGACTACAGGGGAATGATTGCAATCATCTGCATTTAAGACATTCATCTGGGCACCTGTATTTATGCACTGCAGAATATTTGACAGGTCCTACACACGATCTTTGTTTTGTGGGCAAAACAAAACTGAAGGAGATGTGGAGTAGATGAAAGAAGATGTCCAGTGTTGTATTTGCATCCCTCGCAGTTGTACAGTTTTTTCATCCCCAAGCACTTTGCGTGTAAGAGGACCCTCTTCACCCCGCACTGAAGGGCTGGGTAACCCACAGCAGCCATTCTGCTCCAGCAGCCTCACTACATAGCACTGGAGGAGCACCTGATTAGGATCATAATAAAGAGGAACATCATGGAGGCCATATCATGCAATCCTGGAGTGGAATTTAACCAGCTCACCAGGATAGAATCTCTACTATAAGGAAAAGTAGGAAGCTGTGGTGTTCTGAGCCCTGCTACTTTCTTCCTAAGATCTTGACTGGATTCGAATTTGGCCATTGCACGCCTCTGTTGAGAAGCAAGATATACTACGAGTCTGATTGTCAACCAAGCAGAAAACTCCACAGCAGAAGCTAATAAGCTTGAATTTCTCATGTGTACTGTCGCTCTTCTTTCTGGGGAAAGATACTTTATTTTTAAGTTTCAAGAGTCCGTCTGCATGATGAGCAGTGATGAGGTTGTGCTGGTATTCCAGGCAGCTGGGACTGCTATTAAATTTACATGCAACTTTTGACCAAAGGTTACTATTTCATTCGCGATACATTGTTTAACCAGGACAGTTGTCTCTGGCTACAAACCACTGCAGTATAATAACTGATACAAAACTAAGTGGCAAACAAACCTGTAGAATAAATAGTCTTAGAAGTATTTACATCTGAGATACAGTCAGCTAATTTTCCAAAAGCATGTTGTATTTCTAGCCTCCATCCCGGAGTCGAACCTCATGCAGGAACTACAACAGAGACAGAAAGCTGCATTGTGATTTCGCCACGTTGTTAAATTAAAAACTGTAGCTTCCCGGGCACTCACTTGATCATTTTCATCGCCTGCCACCTCTCCTGGCCCTAACCCCACTGATGTTTCCGTTGCATTGTAAATCCTGTTTATCTTTTTCCTTAACGGAGTTATTGCCCGGCATGCAGCGAAACAGAGCAACCGCATCCAAATGAGAGCGGATTGTCTTTTCCGGTCCTGGCTCTGCACCCTTACTGAAAAACAATAGCAGCACTCTGTGGCTGTGGCAAATATTGTTCCCAGTTTGCATCAGCATCTTAAGCAACCCGAAAACCCGCACAGGGAGGAGACCTGGAGGAAAGAAAAAGTCCATCTCATTCTGTCGCCAACCCATGCGCCTGCCGTTCCTCAGAGTGGTCTTGAGAGTATGACACTTCCCAGATTCACACTGAAGAACAAAACAGATTTCTGCTCTAGGGGATCCAGATTTTGCCCTCAATTTCAGGTTCAGTTCTATTTGGATAAGGTCAGCACTTTAGTTCTGGACCAAGAAAGAGTGTGGAAATGAGGTACCTTTTCAAGAACATGGGCACTGCTTTTCAATCACAAAACATTAGGAAACACCTAGGATCACCAAACAGGCTGTATCTGAGAGACAGGACTTACCAGTGGAAGACTTTAATGATGCTTGCTCGTGCACTGACATCAGCGAACAGCAATCTGTGCTGGGCCCATCTTTCACGAATCGAAGGGAACGTTGTTGGCTGGTGTTGCAGCTCTGGATCAGGGCAGAGTCTTGTAAAAGACCTTAAAGCTGATGAATCTAGGGATCAGATTCTTATTCCCTTGTTCTATTCCCATTCTGAGCAGGAGACAGTGACTCTTTCCCCGGCCAGAGTGTCTCCTGCATTTATTGCCCAGATGCATTATAGAATCCCTCCTCCCACATGAATGCCAAGCCCCAGAAGAAGATTAATACATATCTGGCAACTGGAGGCTGGTAACTTCTGCGAAGCTGTATCGACAGAACCAGGGAACTGAGCGATCAAAAAGCCACATTCTTTCGACCTCTCCCCTTCATCAACACAACCTAATAGACAAGGCGAGTCCTAGCAGTCCATTAACGCGCGTGCAGCGCCCAGCAACTTATTGATCTGGGACTTTTTAGCCTCTTGAAGGATCCCAGGGAATCAGCACAGAGTAATTTGGTTTCATTTTCGCTAGCGCCTTGGCCACCCGTCTGAGATCTGTGTCTGAAACAGAAGGGGAGTGATCGTGATTAGGACGTTTTCTTCGGTGCTCTGCATTGCGACAAAGTTGGCTTTCTTCTCCCGTGTCTGTTATTCACAGTAAAACATAGAAGAGGCATTCTAGCCCCAGAGCAAAGATGAGGTGTTGATTTGAGTGAGCTAATGAGGGTAAGGGGTAGATTTAGAGATGAGAACTACAGAGTAATAATGTTGCACATCGTCACAGTAGTATCAGGAATTGTGATATTACCACGTCTTCATGTTTCCTACAGGAAACCTGCCTGTTTCTCAGCATTAACCAGAAACAAGTGGATTGTACACTGCGGTTCCGTCACAATTGGGAAAATCGTTCCACAAGTTAGCGAGACAACGTGGAACAGAACAAGAATTTTAAGTTTTCAGGAGGTGTTCCACGCTGTTTGCAACATAGTTCTTGTGTCATAGAGTGGAGGGAAAAAAAGGCAGATGAGATTTAAAAAAAACTGCAAGATAACTGGTAATGGGTTTCAGAGCAAAACCCTATAGGATTTCAACAGGTCTGCGGTGCAAATCTGTCTGACTTATCTCTGTCCCCAGTCTTGGGCCCATGTTGGATTAATGGAGGAACTCATACTGATTTATGGGCTAAAGTCCCTAATAGAGTTTTATAGGATGTTTATGAATCTTGTCAAATCTCCTCCTGGCCCCACAGACAGCAAAGATCAATACGCCCTGTTCCTCCACTGAAAAACCACGGCCGTTCCCTGGCCTTCACTGGACATGGGAATTGATTTTCAAATGACTGGCTCCAGGCATCTCCTTTTCTGGGAACACTGTCCTTTTGCTCATGGCCAGGTTACTTATCCGATATTGAACGGGAGAAAAATGCCAGGAACAAAGCAGAAAAATCCTCACGTGACTGCGATCCCGCCTTTCCACCTGCGATCTGAGCAAAACAGATTAAGGCTCTGTAGACAGAGCCTCGTCATTTGGTGATTTTCTTTGTGCAATTTTACATTTCCTAAATAATAAGAAGTACAGAGTACATGCATACTGTCCATCCAAACATAACACCAAACTCAAGATACTCAACATCCTGTTGTTTACACTGTTATTGTCATTGTATTTCTGTCTACTGTCTTGTCTGCTGTTCTATTTATATACTGCACCTGAGAGACTAATGAGAAACACTTTTCACTATACTATGCACCCGGGTAAGTATAATGACAAATAAAGTTGAATTGAATTGAAGATAAATAAACTACCGTATTTGGTGTTTGCAAACTCCTGTGTGTAAGATGTGAAGAAATCCGGAACCACAGTGCTGCAGTGAAGATGGGGAAAACATATTTAAAAGGGTGAGCAGGAGCCATTGCTGTATACAAAGAGCCTCTGTGGGAGTCATAATGCCCCAGTATAGCGGTGGGGACACTATACTGTAAAAAAAAGAAGGCAGCATCCTTCAGATGAGATGTTAAACTGTGGTCATTAGAAAAAAGGCCCTGTACTTCAGATGAGATGTAAAACCAAGGTCCTGACTCTCTGTGGTCATTAAAAATCTCAGGGCATTTCTTGGAAAGAGTAGAAATGTTAACCCACCATCCTGGCACCTGTAGCCTTTGCCAACCATGGCCTCCTAATAATCCTCCATCTCTGATCTGGATTCATCACTCTGCTCTCCTCCCCACTGAGAGCTGGTGTGTGGGGAGTGTACTGGAGTGTACTGGTGCACCATGGGTGCTGTCATTAGCATTAGCATTAGCAGGTCTTTCTGCTTGTCGAGACAGACCTGAGTCACTTCAGGAGCAGCTTGACGAAGACCAAAAATGAGAAATGCGACAAACTCCCCCACTGAGGTCATCTGGACAGTGTGAAGCAGAAATGACATGTCGGCTGGCGTGTGGGAATTCATCTCAGGGGTTTCACCAGGACATCCTGCTCGCATGTGCTTTCTGAGACGCAAATTATATTTGACATTTTAATTACCAGGCAGATGAAATTTAAATCCCCTGCTTCTCTAATGCAACGTCTCCATCTCTGGTCAAAGTCCCAAGTGACAAATGGAAAACATTTCCCTCCCCAGCTAGGAGCATGTTAAACCAATAGTCTTTTTAGGCTCCCCCACTTTAAGTTCAGTGAAACCTGCTGGATCTATTGAACTGGAATCGTATTGTTACAAATAGAGGAGATAAAAATAGAAAATATGGAGTGGGATAATCAATAATTAAAATAAATAATCATAACACCCAAAAAGATATGCTAAGAATATTCTCAAGAGTTTGGCATAGTTACAGACACCTGAGTTCTGTGTTCTCTGGCACTTTGGAGAAAGAGTAATAAACGAGAGGCAAACTAAGACATGCAAATATTTATTAACAAGGACAATAACTAGACAATACACAAAGTTACACACATACAACATAAAACATAACGCTTCTTAGAAACAAGGCATCTCAGAGGACAACGTCCTGACCAACCAGAAAAATCCAGAGAGCAAACCCAGTGCTCAGAAAACTTATATAATGCCTAAACAGGCTCACAAGAGAGCTAAACCCCTATCCTACATAAAACAGAATTAAACCGATAATTAAATGTCCTTTCCTTTAAATCCAGATGATCCAAAGAGGATGTGACATTATTTCCCTCGTCTACAAATGTGCATCCCCTAACGAGGGGAGGACGTTTTTTAACCTGGGGATTCCTTATGGAGGAAATCAGAGTTTTCTACAAAAATTAAAATAACAGAACGGCGAGCACTTTTAAATAAGATTCAAACACCTAACTAGAATCTGGCCTTTGTGGTTGATTCAAACAAGGCCTGTGTTTTTCCTGCTTCTGCTCACCTAACTTTTATCTTTTGGTCCTGGGCTGGTAATGACTTGTAATGACTTACAAAGAGTTTAATTAACCAAGGTAAACCAGACAGTCCAATTTGATCAATATCACTCAGACCCCCTGAAACCCGTCTTCGATCCGTTGTTTCTACTCCGTGCTTCGAAGCCAGAGAAGTGTAAATTTACTGTATTGTCCATTGTAACGTCCGTAACAGTAGCATTTCAGGTAGTATTTCTGTGAGCGTTACATATTTCCTCTTAATCTGAACATTGAAGGCATTCGCTGGACATAATGTTTCAAAGAGGATTCCCGCACACAGAACACTGTGGATCATATCATGAGAACTCCTCACCCTTTGAAGCAGGCTGACAACTTCAAATGTGGCCTGTGACCTCATTTATAACCTCTGCATACACGGTGAGGTTACTGTGTGGTTTTTTTTCAGTGTCACTTTCCTTTTGCATGCTAACTAATTTCTACGCCTTTAAGAAACACAGAAATTGCCCGGCTAGTGCAGTAGCAAGGGTGGATTGAAATTCGGGTATATGAAGTTCTGCAGCTGGTGGGTGATTAATTAGTCATCCTTTGTTATGTATAACACCCTTGATTGCACATTTCCACAGAGCGTTTCACAAAAATGTCTGGAAGACTTTTTATGCGCAAGTATATCTGCCCATTGGGCGGTAAAATAGAAACTAAGGAAGAAAACATTTTTTTCAATGCAGAAATGGGAGGGTTATCGTTTTTATTTCAAATTGCATGTAGCCGCATTGAGTTTGAAATCCAGCGATGGAGCCTGCTGTCTATTTAGTATTAAATTTTAAAAATAAGTGTTAAAAACCTCTTTTTGTAGTCCCCTTAAAAACAATGCAATTCGCAAGGAGAATCCTGGTATACAGAGACATGCGGAGAAAAAACGAAATACAAGTGGGCTTAATTTGCTGATGTAATCTATTGCTCGCAAAGATGAAATACCTAAAAATGACTCAAATCGCACAGAAAGGCTTGCTCGTACTGGTTTTTCAACGCAGACGTGTGCGCTGAACATCAGCCTGGGGCTGACACTAACTCTGCAACTTCATGTAAATAAATCGTTCTAGTATATTATTAACTATTTCGTTCCTGTTTGATATGCCTTAACGTGTTCAGTTTTATTTTTTTTTAAACGCGGCTGTATGAGATATTCATGCCTGCGCCGGGAAGCCGCCCTGCTCGATGTTCATCTGTACGTTCGCGTCTGTGCTACACACGTGGGGCAGATGCTGTAAGGTCGCATTCTTTCTCACGGCTCTGCCCCGGGCGCTGACGTACCCGCGCCCAGCCCGAACTACAGCGCGACCGCTAGTCCCGAGCGCGTGGCTGGCTGCAGCCGGTTCCATCCGGCCCGAGATTAAGATTTCACTTCCGGCGGGGAGGGGCTGCGCGGAGAGGAAGTTCTGAGGCCTGACTGGAGAGGAGACCTGCAGAGTTACTAGGAGGCTGGAGAAAACAACCTGAAAAATAGGAACTTGTCTATTTTATCGTAGTGTACTGTGTTTGGGTTTTTTTCCTCCCCTCCTCCCAAAGACGACATCTCAGGGGGCGCGGCGGGTTTTATGGAAGGAAAGGGCTTTGCTCGCTGGTTTTATGCCACTGTTTTCATCCGGTTTTCCCCAAAAAGAGTCCCGTAAAGACTCTCTCTCCCCCTCCACCCCCCACCCACCCCCACCATAGCGGACCCTGGGCTGCAGGATTTATCAACAGCAGCCGTATCGAGGGCAGCGCATCAAGTATTACGGTTTGTGTGGCCACACCGGCAGCCTGTGCTTTTTTCAGGGGCGAGCAGTCGAGCGGGTTCTGCTGTCAGTAGACGGGGAGGTATGAACGTGAAGAGAAACAGCCAACACCTCAAATTGAAGCAATAGTCCGAACAGCCCGGAGGCGCAACGCTGGCTCCAGGAATGGTGAGTGGCTCTTGATGCAACTCGGGTATCGCCATTCCTGAAATGCAACCCCCTTCTTCCTTCGCAGAACTCGGGTGACACCTGTTTTCCCCCTTTCCGCGGGGACCCTCTCTCGCTGGAGGCATCCGTGAGCAGAAATGCTGGCCTCGACACCTGGGGGGCTGTAGTGCGTGAAACCGCATTTCCATCCCGGGTCGGGGGGCGCTTGGGGGGCTTGAACGCGGGGACCGTGCTCGGCTACGCGTTAAAGTTAAACGCCGATCGCTTTGTCGGCTCAAAAATGTAACTGGCGTTACAGCAGCCGTGTATTTGGGCATCTAATACAGTCATGTTGGTGTCTAAATACGAATTCGGTGTGTTGAAGTCACCTACGCACTGCCTTCCCGAATTAATAATAATTGCTTACACTTATATAGCGCTTTTCTGGACACCCCACTCAAAGCGCTTTAATGGGGACTCCCCTCCACCACCAGTGCGCAGCCCCACCTGGAAGCTGGACTTGCCTGGTTTTAGTTCGTGACCTCATGGTCTTAAATCCCCGTACGTGTGCGTTTTGGAAGACCTCTGTGCAGAGCAGGAAATGAGATCGCTTTGGCACTCAAGCCTCCCAGGTAGCTAGTTAAACGATAAATATTTGAATCCCCGATCCTTTGCGTGTTCTGGCTTATTCCTGAATTCCACTGTTGTAAACACAACAGTTTTGTTTTTTACGCATCAGTGACGGGTTTTTTTTTTTGGTGACGCAATGAATTTACCGGTACGGTAGAAAATGTCAGGTATGTTTTCCACGATCAGATCGTGCCTGCTGACTTCCTACGTGGATGTGGAAGTGTTGCTCCGTTTCCCCCTCCTTTCTTCCAGCTCTCTTTCACTTCCACGCTCCTGTACAAAATATTGGAGATGTTGGATTTTCACAGGCCCAACATTGCCGCGAGAATCAGGAGGTCTGCTGATTCATATAGAGAATATGTCTTTTCGTGTCGTCCCCCATGACTAGACCTGAAATAGGCCCTGTCCTTTTAACATGTAAAACATCTTCATAGTGAAAAGTGAAGATTCTCCAGGGTATTATTATTGTGCTGTCAGATCTATCTGTGACATAGCTGGACACCATCTTCTATAGTAGTCCAGGTGTAGGCCGCAAAGGAACAAGTAATAGGTTTATTCCATGCTGAAAAGAGAAGAAAAGAAACACAAAGTTTAGACTGTGGAGCCTTCTCCAGATCTTCACCATCTTCTGTTATTACCCTCTGTATGGCTGTATCACTGTGATCTTAGGCGTTTGGAACCTGTAGGAAAGGTCATAAATGAGGCCTTGTCTTGTAAGTTTGGTAGATATTCATCCATTGATCTGAAGATCTATTCCAACCCTTCCTTGAAAGAAATCAGGATATCAGTTGTAATATCACGCTACTAGAACATGGCGCAGTTTTAATCTAGCAGTCCATGATTTACTTTGTATACTTCTAACTACACATCCTAACATTCTGTTTGCCTTTTTATTGCATTGTCTAAGGCAGAAAAGTGTCAACGTTTCAGTCTTTTTCTAAGGCACCCTTCTTTGAGCTCAGCATTAGCTCATTTTCAGTTTCCATTTTTGCTACCTGCTTGTAACACTCTGCTCTGGTCTGTTAAATGTCATCTGCCAACTGTTGGCCTCAGTCTGTAGGTTTTCTAGAGAACTGAGATGATGGGTTTGTATTTTCTACCTAGAAGTGGCCCTAGAAGCTTGTCTAGTGGGGATCTTTAGTGTTCAAGTTACTGTATAGAATTTCGTCAGTAAGTGTGTTAATTGCCAAGACAGTTGTAAATAGCAGTAGTTGATTAGTGGATACCCAAATAGAAACGACAGCGCTGGTGAGTGTTTCTGCTGTGAGTCAGTGTCTCTCTGGGAGTGGAGGTGAGCAGTGATATGAAGTCCTGAGGTGGTTGAACTGCTGTAGTTGGCCTTCCTCTAGTTCAACCTGCAGATGCAGCCTTGTGGCTGCTGTACTTGTGATTTCAGTGACCCCAGTTTCTCTTGGATATCGGGATGCTTCCTGTTTTTAAATCGCAGTCTTTCCTGTTGCATGGCATAGATATTTACAGAGATGGGTCCCCCCTTCCTACCTTAAATCTTGTGACTTTTGCATACCTTTACTTGAGGCATTTATGCCTGCAATTCCATTGTACATGGAAGATTTCCTTGTTCCTACACAGTTTTGTGTACTCATGTACAATCTGAGGTTCATAAGCATTCATGCGATTCATCAGAAATAACATGGTAATATTACTACAGTAATGTAATATTACTGTATTGTAACTAGGGAGTAATCTTGTGTCGTAGATGGGCATACTTGTCGATATTACTTCTGTTGGGCATTCATCCTAGCTGGTGGTTAGGATCTACTAGTTAATGTACTGTATGCTATAGGGAAACAGTGCTTGTGTATACCTATACAGACATACGTTGTTTTTTTGTTGATACATGAATTGTAATTTTATTTCACTTACACAGTGCCAGTTCTAACAATCAACATTAAACAACTATAATCCTCCAGGAGGCTAAAGGGCTCAAGTAATTGATCTGTGGGAATGAGATCTTGGGGAATGTCTCACCGTGTCTGTCTTGGGTCACTAAATGATCAATCAGTCCAACTGTGATCTCGGTAACAGCCTTTTTTGATTGTATTGTTTGGAAATTTACCACAAAAGAAAACAAAAATTGTAATTTTAAAATATTTTCGCAAAATCTTCCCATAGTCAAGTGTTGTTAGAGCCTTCAATGCCCTGTGAATGATTGAGATTACTGAGGACTTTATTAACAGCGTTTTTATAAATGTTTCAGAGAATATTCATGTATATAACTGGCAGAAAGAAAAATGAGGAAATGCCTGTTCCCTTTGAAAGGCATTCATGTCCAAATTTAACGCAAGTTAAATTTGTTACCGCCTGCGTGATCGGCCTTCTGCTTGTTGCCATTTGGTTGAGATGACCCTTATTAGCACGATCTGATGTCATCACCTCCAAAGAAACAAGGAACTGACTTATAGGTTTTCAGATGTCATACTTAGCCATGTGTGTCAGATTTCTGGGCAAGCCTCCAGTTCATTTATTTGGCTTTATGTAATCCGGCTTCATCTGTGATTACTTTTATTGTAAACTGGTTATTGGAATATGCAGAGCCTTTTACGATGCTTGTGGCAGTGCATTTCAGCTTCCCTTCCACATTGCTTATGAAATCGGCCCTTTGTGACGCCTGTAAAAAAAAAAGTTTTGCTAGGTTTTGTTCTTGGGAAAAGTAGCCTTAGTTTCACTTTCTTGCTAAGAAAGGACGAGGGAGTATTGCCCTGTCAAATGTTTGGCAGCTGGACACATGGTGCTGTTTCAGCTTCTCATTTTGCACAAGGACATACCTGCAGATGTGCACAGCGGGTCTGTTCGTGTTAAATTGACTAGAATTGCCATCCATTTCGGGCAGCACGGTGGTACAGTGCTTAACATTGCTGCTTTTGCAGTGCTGGGGTTCAGTTCTGGATCTGGGTTGCTATCCTTGTAGGGTTTGTGTGTGTTTGAGTTTCCTCTGGGTGGTCCCATAATCCCAAGACATACTGGTAGATGAACTGTCTTCTGGGAAAATGAGCCCTGCCGCTAGTGTGTACAGTAAGTGGTTGTCTGTGTGTGTCCTGTGGTGGGCCCCGGGTGTATTCTGCCTTGCTCCCATTGCTTGCTGGTACAGGCTCTGGCTCCCCAGCGACTCTGAATTGGATAAAAGAGGTTAGAAAAATGGATAGATGGAACTACCCCGTCCCACCGGGGACCTTGATACTTCTGTTGGTCTTGCTGGTACAAGTAAGAAACAACAACAAAAAAAATAATCCATGCTGATTTGAGAAAGTGAGAACATTTTATTTTGAGTGGTGGAGGAAAAAGAAGGACATAGCAGATGCGTTTATGCAGGAATGCTCTGTTGAGTGTTTCAAGGTGTTTTTTTCCCCATCGGGGAATGTAAAGGTATGTAGAGGTACAAAATAACTGTTCTGAGACTTTTTCAAAGGCAAGTCTTCTGCGTTTTTCTTGAAGGTTGTTGGTCGCTGTTAGTTTTACCAGCTGTATTCCGTGACTTCTCTGATGACATGGAGTCCATAGTGCAGGCGCTCGGAGTGAACGATTTGAAAAGCAATAATATAATCGCCAGTGCTCATTACAGCCAGACAGGTTTAGACCCTCATATGCCCAAGCACTGGACTGATGAAACATGCCTGGGTCCAGTATTCTGGTTGAGCAAAACTGCCTGTAATGAGTTGCATTAAAATGGCATCGTCCTAAATGATTCAGTTCATCTAGTGCACAGTCCATTTTCTTTACATACTGAAATATCTCACCTCTCTTAAAACCTAGGAAAACGTATTGAACAAACTTCAAGAATTGATTGAAGGTGTTCGATCGAGCTGACCAGTCAAATTTGAGAAGGTGCCCTCATCACATCTGGCAGTCTTTACAGTAGAATAACATTTGAATTACCAGCTGACTAGAACTGACGTGGATGCACTAGCAGCTCATCAGCTGTTAAGGGAAGGCCACAGCAGGCGTTTGATAAGGTGCAATAGGAAATATTAAATGTTTGCTTCCCTTTTTACGTACATTGCTGGGGGCGGGGAATTGAAATGTGCAGATTCTGATTAGCTCAACAGAGGTGATTTTTAACAGATGCATCCTGAATGCACAGTGTAATAATATTTAATCTAGTCTTTGCAAGAATTCCTGGCAAGAAGTATAGTCATGTGCCTAGGGTAGATTTGTGTTCTTGTTTTTAGCTTTTAAGTTCTGTTGACTTCTGTTAAAGCATGCTTCCCCAACTCCTCTCCCTTACATATGACAAAGCTTTTATTTTCTTACAGTGTTGTTGCCTAGTAGGTAGTGTGATGAACAAATCAGCACAGCAGTGGTGCAAACATCTATTAACCAATTCTGGGAAAATGACAGTGAAGCACACAATAAAGTACTACTTCCTGTAACTTGGTTTTAGTCTCATGCATGCATTTATAATTGAGTCAACGCACTAGGCAGATGGTACAGTGGAAGACTCATTTCTTAATGGCTGCTTAAGGGGTGAGAGATCTCCCACCCTATAAAAGTAGCTGTACTAGATATGTTAAACCATTTCACATAGGGAACACTTTAATAACAGCATAGGGAAATTTGTGGGCCTTCATTAGCTTGTGTGTTTGCATACAGTATATGCATGGCAGTCCATAGGCACTAAGTGTATGTATAATCTTTTATCATTCTTGTGTTGTTCTCCATACAACATGTCACAGTGGACACTGTATGTATGGTTAATACATTTGTTTGCTATTTAAATCGTCAAAGCCGAAGACCAACTGTTTATCAGAAGAGGAAGTTTAAACATTAGCAAGAGCTCAAAGTGTTTGAAACCAGCAAAGATGGAGGGCAGATACTCACGAGCCATCTTGACCAACATGTACTGTAGCACTTGTGTTAATCTCGCATATATTTACTGGAAGCCAGGCCCGGCAGTTCAGCATCGGGAGTCACAATGGCCTCTGTGCTGTGTGCTGCGCTGTGGCCTGCGGGACCTGAAAGCCTCCCTCTCTCTCTCTTACTCTAGGCGTCGGAGGTGGCCTCACTGCGCGCTCTGGAGAGCCTCATGACCGAGTTCTTTCATTCCTGCACCACCAATGAGCGCAAGAGGGAGATCGGTGAGTAGGAGCCGGTGCTGGAGACCGGACCTGTATCTCATCATGCACGTGTTCAGCCTTAGCTCTTATAAACACCTTAATCTCTGCTCGAGAGCATCAGGCACAGACCTGCTTTGACCATATGCTCTTTGATATATGAATAGATTGGCACACTTGACTTATTTTTCTCTCTCTGAGGAAAGTTAGGTTTATCTCCTACTTTGTTTTTTTTAACCCGAGATTTCCTTTTGAAAATATTCCAAAAATCTAAAGGCGTGCATGAACTGGCCACCTTTGATCCCTTGCGCCCAGGTCAGTAATTGCAGGACCTGGGCTGACCAAACGTACATGCGAGCACCCAGCTGTCCTGGGGAAATCTCTTCAGATCATGTTACCAGTGAAAACGCATAAGTAACAAGCTAACAAGTGGCTCTTAAACTCACAGGCAAGAAAAAAAAAAACAAAGTTGATGAGTTGTACATCTGTATATTAATAGGAACTTTTGCTGCTTATAATAACGAAACAGCCATTCAGTATTGGCTGTAGAAATAACAGAAGTTGTCTTTTAAGAATTGTGCAGATTCTAGCGTGTCGATTATATACGCTCAGGTTCAGTGGGTTTAGAAGATGTACAGTTTTAATCACTTTTGGAATTGACTTTTAGACTTGACAGTTTTAGATATTTGTGGTAGTTCTAAGAAATAGGTTCAACTTGCACTAGTGGACATGGAAGGCCAGCATTACAGCAGAATAAAAAGGTTTTGCGTTATAACAGCCGGAATGGAGGTTCTTTGAATGGAGATTGTTTGGTGAAACTTTTATACAAAAGAAGTTTGCCCGGGGCTCTTCTGCAGAAATATTGACAGTTTATTATTTTTAAGATCTATTTTAGAGTACAAAGTGCGTTTTCACTTGACTGTTTGCTCTTGTGGATTCAGTTGATGACGTTCTGACATTGTTACTTTTTTGTTAAATCTGTCTGGTGAATACATCCTGGTTCTATCCCTCTTTAAAGCCACTGGCTGCCACAACACATTGACAACTGTTGGATGTTCTGTATTTGGAGCATTCACTTACAAAGATCTACCTCCTTTAAAATGCATTTTTAACATACATTTTGTCCTAACTAGGTCAATTTTACAAACCTATTCATTGTCCGATGTTGTTTTATACTTTTTTACCATTATATTTTAATTATGGTTATGATTGTGGCACTTTACATAACTGACAAGAGTGCCTGTTGAAACATTTTATCCAAAACGGGTGAAAATTCCTAAACTGCAGGACTGAAATTTGAGGGATGCTTGTGGTAAAACTCTCAGCAGCTGCAGTGTTCAGTAAAAAGCACCTCTGGCCTTGTTCTGTAATTAGCTGAGATTTAGTGTTTTTATCTGGGAAATGGAAATGGACAAAGAGTTTTGATGAACAGCACATGACAAAAAAAGAAATCCTTAACACTGTTAAACAATTGTGCAGATTACTACACATCATTGCAGCTGTTGGAAGTACATATTGTCGTTTTGTAGTCAGTATACAGTACCATTTACAAAGATGGTGAAACTATGTAGTAATGGAAAGTAAAATGCTGTGGTAACTCATTTTATTAAACATTTTATCATCATAAACACTGTTATTGACGCTTCTAAACCCTGAAGACTCATCAAGAGTACATTAGATTCTATCTGGTGGTTAACACAAACATTTAAATAGGTTTGTGTCCGATTTAAGTGATACCTTACAATGTCCAACATTTTTAAGGAGACATTTGGACGGGATACTGAAAAAGATTAAAAACAGTACGTGGCAAGTAATAAGCCACACATGTCTGAGTTCAAGGACTACATAAAACCTGTTCTTAATATTTGTATAAAAATATTTATGAAGCCGTACCAACAGCATCGCAAGTAATGAAGTGTTTCCTATTATGTGTGTATCTATGCAAGTGTTCTCTCCCCTTCATTTTATTTTCCACTTCACTATTATAATGTTTACAATAACAAAAATGTAATTTACTGAAATTTCACCTGGTTTATTGTCACAAGTGTGACTGCACTAGGCTGCCTGAAATCTCATGTGGTGTCTGAGGGCTGACCTAATAAGTGTGAATAGGTCTCAGTCATCTACTACAGTTGCTCAAAATGTCAGATCTATTGCATTTGCACTTCCTAAGTACCAGAAGTGACGGTCTGGGGACATAATGTGTCCTGTAGTTGCAGCATTGAGTAATGAGTAGAGAATACTCATGGAACAGCAAATACATTTGTTCTACCAGACCCATGATCCTACCAATGTCAAGTGAATGTTTGATTGGGTGTTTTTTTTTTTTTTCCCTCTGCAGAGGAGCTGTTGAATAACTTCGCTCAGCAGATAGGAGCATGGCGGTACTGCCTCTATTTCCTCTCCAACACTCGCAATGAGTATGTCATGATGTACAGCCTGACTGTGTTCGAGGTGAGTTTTCCTGTAGCTGAACTGCTGGACGTGTCTTTAAATGCAAGGGGTTCTGGAGTTTGCTGAAGTGCTGGTTCAGGGGTGGTTCTTCTATGGCAGCATTGAGCTTGCATGACCGCTGGTCTGAAAAGGGAAGAGCAGCATTCCTTCAGTATAGTGCACTGTACTACTCCCCAATTGGTGGTCTTGTTTGAGAAGGTTCTGCAGCAGCTGATGAGGGTCTGTGATCTGCTAGTTAGAGAGAATGCCTTAAACATGATAGTGATTTTCTACAGTTAGGCTCCTTAAAATACTCCAAGTATGTATTGCCATCTCCACGCTAAACCTTTAGGTGGATCATAAAGTATGTTTTATGACATAAAGACGTGGCTTACGTCATGAAACACATTTCTTTTTTTCTATTTCTGTTTTGGGTTAGAGCTTGTACATTTCCTCACTGCAAATCCTTGTATTGAATTTGTGCAGCAGTGCTGTCCCTAGACTCCCCATCGCAGTAACTGAGGGCTCCACTTTCTTCTGGGACAGCTGCTCTTTCCGCTGACACTTTTATCCATAACACAGGCTTGAAGGAGAGCCCAGGCCTTTTCCAGGAAGCATCACAAGGCTTATCACATGTAGGCTGATTAAAAAAAGAAAATCCTGTTTCTGTAGTATATTTGTGTTGTGCTGCTAATTAAATGGCAGGGCTTGTTTCTTTTCATGACCTCTTGACCCTCAACGAAGAATCAGAGCACCAGAACCATGACAAACAAACCAAACCTCATTAAAAATAATTGAATGCAATCTCTAGAGTAGGAAGGAACAGGCTCTATGACCTGATTCTCAATTGTATCTACTTAGAATTCATAGAATATAATGTCCTTCGAGCAGGAGGTTGGCGGAGATAGGACTATGCTTTTATATAGAAGAGATTGTGTTGCATTCAGTTTTCAGAGCGTGGAGCCGCAACATGCAGATTGAGACACTCCACTTTGCCATGACTACAGGTTTCCTCAGCAGAGTGTTTGCAGCAGAGAGCACTGGTACACTGGAGAGCTCATGATGGGTGTGTCTCCAAGGAGCTCAGATACTGATATAGCCCTGCCGTCTTAAAGGGAGGCTGGCTACTGTTTAATCAGGGAACAGATTAGAACTTCAAGAGTTCATTGGAATGAGCAGAAACAATAGAAGCTCAATTGATTACACGTTACAAGTTAGAAGTGACTCAATGCTTAAAAGTCCTGTGTTATAGATTTCCTGTTTAGGCATGGTTTTCTGTTTAGCTCGAATCTTCCTCAGCTCCCAGAATTGCGTAAATACAAATCATTTTCACATACATAGATTTTCCAAGCGATGTAGGAATCTTTAAAGGAGTTCAGCAGAATTGGTTTGCTGTATTTTATTCTTTTTATAAGAGAAGAGCCGACTGGATGTTTAATCTTTCATATCTTGTCAGTGGTTGGAACCAATATAGAAACGCTGCAAAATCAAATGAGAATCTTTCTCTTTTTCAAGTTTCAGATAAGTCTTTTATAATAATTAATAATAAACTTTATTTTATATAGTGCCTTTAAAGGTGGCTTCTCAAAGCACTTTACATGTTGTTGTTGTCAAGCAATAATTTTAAAAAATACACAAGATAAGCAGGTTGAAAAAAACACAGTTAGAGGAGACAATAGATGGTGGTACTGAATAAAGTAGGTGCAGAGGGGTGAAGAATGGAACCAGTTAAGTAAAGGCTCTTCTAAAGAAAAAGTTTTTGAGTCTGGATTTGAAGGAGTTTAGAGAAGGTGACTCTCTGATATCCTTGGGCATGGAGCTTTGGGGCATAACAGAAGGCCCTGCCACCCATAGAGTGTAGACGGGCTTGGGGGACAGATAGGAGACCAGAATTAGAAAAGTGAAGGCTGAGAGGTGGGGAGTAGGGCGATAACAGCTCAGGCAGGTACTGAGGTGCCAAGCCATGCAGAGTCTTATAGGTGAGCATGAGGATTTTGAAGTCAACACGAAACTTGACAGGAAGCCAGTGCAGGAACTCCAGGATAGGAGTGATGTGATCACTTGCACTAGACCTGGTCAGGATTCTGGCTGCTGAATACTGGAGTTTGTTCAGTGTGGATTTAGAAACCCCAGCGAGCTGAGCGTTACAGTAGTCAATTCGGGAGAAGACAAATGTGTTGATCAGCTTTTCAGTCACAGTTAATGTTAACATAGGGGGTAGTCTAGCAATGTCACTGTTAAGATGAAGGAAATTTTGAGTCATCCGAATTTTGTCAGAGATTCAATTGGATAGAATAGAGACAGCCACATCAGTGTCAGGTTTGGTATGGATGTATATACTTTTGTAGTTAGTATAAAATGAAAATGCTAGTTAACTGTAACCATCCAGAATGGCTTCTAATTAAGAACTTATATTAAGCTTATTTCTAAGATTATAATTAATTTTGGAAGCCCATGCAGTAATATCTAGCTTGGGGAGATGCGCTGTGGCTGTTCTCGACAGTCACCCCCTCTGTGTCCACCTGCACCCCTATGGCTGACTGTGCAATGTCCCCGCAGAACCTTATCAACAGGATGTGGCTGGGCGTGCCCTCTCAGGACAAAATGGAGATCCGGAGCTGCCTGCCCAAGCTGCTGCTGTCAGAGCACAAAGCCCTACCCTACTTCATCCGCAACAAGTTGTGCAAGGTCATCGTGGACATCGGCAGGCAGGACTGGCCCATGTTCTATCATGACTTCTTCACAAACACCCTGCAGGTAAGCCCCTCCTTGGGACGTAGGGCTTTGTGTTGCAAGGACCGACCTCCAAGAACATTGTCCGTTTTCGCGTCGCGGTGCGATCGGGTAGGAATCGCAGATGTGGAATGTGGAAGGCAGGTTGTAATCCAGCATCACGTAGTTCTGTCTGTGTGTTTGGCATTCATGAAACAAAAATGGCCTAGACCTGAAATGGGCGAAGCCTGTCCGCAGGCGTTTTGGGGCGCTTGCCGTGTTATTAAGTTTGTCGTTTAGAAGCTGTTAAAATGTAAGAAAACGGGGGATCTGGCTTCTTAACTAATAATTAGTTTCAGTGAAGATCAGAGGAGGAATTAAAACTGAAGGACGTGATCGAGAAAGCAAAGGAGAGAGAGACTTCAGGCAGTAAAAACTAGACGGTGGCGAAGGGTTTCACCTGTTTTTTTCTCAAAGCTGTCTGATCCGAGTGTCTCATCTAGCTGCTTCCTGCGAGATTCCAGGGTAACATTTTCAGCCCCGTGGCTTGGTATTGTGATCAACACCACCAACAACTCCATATGAAGAAGCGCTTCTTTTTCTCAGTTCCTATTGCATATCATCTTAACGTCTGTCTTTATCTTCTGGTCTTGTTTTCTCAGGGACTTTCCTTCGCATGAAACTTTTTTAAGTATCGATTAAACCCCTTCACTTTAGCTTGGTCTAAAATAGTGATGTTGTCAGACTTTCGTTCCTAATTCTAAACTACCTAGCATAACCCATCTTGAGCTTAATTTGACCAATTTACAAATGTTTTCAGCTGTTGATGATTTAGGAAACTGCTGGTTCTTGGCTTTCCAGGGCTGGGCCCTGTTGGTCAAAGATTTGCCAATCTCCCTGAAGCGCTTCTGTTGTAGCTGCTTCTGAGCTCAGCATCTGTTATACCTCAGCATATACTCCAAACAACGTTTCTAACACCTGGAATGTATTATTTATTAAACTGCCTGGAAGGGTCTACAAAACATGGTATTTTCAGTCCTTCCAGATTTAATATGTAAACAATTCAACACTTGACACTAACCTTTGCGTTTCACTTAAAAGGGAAATGTTTGATCATACTGAACATTTTCTTGGCAAAAATAGCTACTCTCAGTTCTTTGGTTTATCAAGTCTGAGGAGAATTTACGGAGCAGATTCGTGTGAAATCCCTCTTGCGCACTGACGAGGGCTTCAGTGTGGTTTACGTGCCTGAAAGCTTCAGTGTCACTCTAGGTTCAGTGTTAAAAATAAAGCTTTAGAGCTGCATGACAGCTTTTTGTTCTGTAATACCACAGTTTGAGACGCGTGACTGCATCTGAGGAAAGAGCTGCAGAGCTCAAGGTTATGTTCCTAGTGGATAGCTAGACAGTAGTGAATACCATGGTAAATAGTTCATGTACTTTTAAAAACAATCTCCCGTAATGTGGTAAAATTGGTCTTGTTCTGTAGTTATACTGTGGGTAACCTGCAAGACGAAAATGGGTTCAGTTAAGATTTAAAGTAATAGTTAAATGCACTGTGGCTTTGCTGCAATGTAATGTTTCCTTTCAAATTTTGAATGATAATGCTCCAGTACCTTCACATCCTCTGCTTTCTGAGAGTAACTTTAGATCTGCAGTACCCCAAGCTAACCGTGGTGTGCAGTTGTTTCATACTTATAATAATGAAATGACTGCAAGCTGCCCGTTTTTGTTGAGCAGTTTGACGTGGCTGAGCCGTCCCCTTTCAGATCTCTGCAGCTCTAATGCGTCAAAAACATTTTGACGGCAACGCAAATGAGGAAGCAGGGGAGGCCGAGACGTGCCGATGTGTGAGCCGTACCACAGATATACCTATGAAAACACTTCTTGATTACCTTTGATTTCTGTGCACCTTTAAATACCTGAAGAGCCTCCAGCACCCTAGGCATTTATTGCCTCAGTTAGAAGAAACTGCCTTCTGACATCCAGCAGTTTTTATTTGCATTGAGACCCCTGGAACCAGCCAGAGTGGTCAATTACAATCCGGTTACCAAACCTCCGCAAAAGTCTGCGATTTCAAGCTGATCTTTCAGCCGCTAAACTTTATATTGTAACTGCCTTACATTGCCTTTCCTAGTGCTTTGTTGCCTGTGTTCCACATAGCTGGAATTGACACACTCTCTCAGTGATGTTGATGGATTGGAGATTATTAGTGTAACTCCACTACAGATTGAATGCATTACTAATTGCACATGATGGTTTATATAAGCGTGCATATTCAATTTGTTTTCCATCTCGTAACGAGTGACGCATGCCGTCAAAATCAAATTACATTGTTAGAAATATGATTTATACATTTTTAATAGAAATTGCACCCCGCCATGCAGATTTAAACAAGATTGTGTCTCAGTCTGAGCCTCGGATCCGCATACGGCCTGTGCCAGACCGGGTGTTTCAGTCCGGCAATGGCTGACGGACCTGGCGTAACTCTGCAGCCTAATTCTGCGTGTGCATTCTCCTCACAGCTGATCCAGTCGCCCGCGATGGCCCCCCTTGGTCTGATCCTGCTGAAGACGACGTCGGAAGAGCTGGCCTGCCCGCGGGAGGACCTGAGTGTGGCGCGCAAGGAGGAGCTGCGCAAACTGCTGCTGGAGCAGGTGCCCACCGTGCTGAGCCTGCTCACCGGTGAGTCCGCGCCGGTGCCTGATGAGCACCACGCGATCGGCATGCCCGGGCATACACGGAGCCCACTCTTCCACCAGCGGTCAGCCCCGAGATGTTTCAGCCAAAACCGCCTTGTTTTGTATGCTTTCTGCTCAATTGCAAAATTGACAAAAAGGAACCTGCAGGCATAACTAAATCATTCAGTCTGTTTAAAGTTTAAAATGTAATACATTATTTACTTAAGATATGGGACAGTTGGGGTCTATCTTAACCAAATAATTGGGAAAACTGATAAAGGGTGCCAGCGTGTTGTCTCATTCCGGAAACGTATTTAATCTTTTTAAACACATACCGGCTTAACTAAAATCTGTTGTTTCACCTGGTTTGATAAAGGGTTCTCCAGTTTTCCCAGCGAAGCGCTTTAAAAAGGCCGTGTTGGAATCTGTCTTCGCATTTTTCAAGGGACAAACTTCAGCTGCTTTTCTTTTTGAAACTAAGAGGCGGAAAGCGTATATATTCTTCCGGTGCTTTGTGCCCGAGGGTTTGGTGATGGAAATGACTCCCAGTAACGCTGTCCCTGTGAACAATGGGGTGGGTATGCAGGCTCCGATGAATACACGCTGCTGATGCAGCACATTCAGCTCTGTGAGCTTGCACCAGAGGGAGTGCACTACAGAGCTCCTTTTTTCATCCGCATAATAGATTGTATGTTTTTCATGACCCGGCAGGTATTCTGGAAACAATCTGGGATAAACACAGTGTTACTGCTGCCACCCCACCTCCCTCACCCACGTCAGGCGAAAGCGGTAAGGTTCACAAGCTGGAAATCTCTGCCCATCAACTATTTCTGTGGCCCCTTCAGGCGGCATTTTTCCAAAAAATCCAGATTTATAGCTGTGTGTTTGTTTGTGCATACGGGATATTTTGTCTGTCTTTGCACCCTGGCACGCGCACTCAAACAAGATTGGGTAAGCCGAGCACGTGCCTACGCACGCAAGACGGATTTAAAAATCGGGACAACTCTGAAGGGCGAAAACACTATTGCTTTGTATAACCGATCGCCATGATATGAGGGTTTCAACTCGTGCAGATCCTTTTTAAAAAAACAAGGGTTTCGAGGCTGCATTGCACATTCCTTGTTTGCTTCCTGTTTTGTTTTTAAACGTCTGCTGGTACGAGCTGACCATTCACCAGCGCTGGTTCTGCTTCCTCTTGCGAAAACCTGTCTGCAGGGGACCTGCTGAGCAGTCTGCTGCAGGGCCCGTACTACTCCAAGCTGCTGTCCCAGCCCATCCCGGCGCTGGATGAGGAGAGCCATCAGCTCTGCACCCTGGCCCTGGAGTGCCTGGCTCACCTCTTCAGCTGGATCCCGCTCTCCACCAGCATCACGCCTTCCCTCCTGGCCGCCATCTTCCACTTCGCCCGCTTCGGCTGCGACTCGCGAGGGAGCGGCAAGGGCAAGCTGGGCCACTCCACCCCCGTCCCCACCTCGGGCTCCGGCCCCCTGAACGGCAGCACGCAGGTCCCGGCGGGGGGGGCGGACGGGGCCCGGCTGGGCGTGCTGGCCATGACGTGCGTCAACGAGCTCATGTCCAAGAACTGCGTGCCCCTGGACTTCGAGGAGTACCTCCTGCGCATGTTCCAGCAGACCTTCTTCCTGCTGCAGAAGCTGACGCGGGAGAACAACGCCCACTCCATCAAGAGCCGGCTGGAGGAGCTCGATGAGAGGTGAGGGACCCCGCAGGCACCCCAACCCCCCCGCAGCCGGAGAGAGAGCAGGTCCTGTGACTTCTCAAACCCCTGTCGCCGTGCCGGGGGCTGAAATGTCTTTAACCGTCCAACCTGGGGCATTTCGTACCGTAGGCTGTGTGTTGTTTTTAGGAGGTACGTTTTTATCCCTAGGGCCCTGGCGGCTTGTGTTCAGACTGGCTGATATGGTTGTGCTGCCAGCGTTTTCGTGCTCCCAGAACACACGAGGGCCTTGCAGCTCGTGTTGCCTGGCTCTGAGGAATTCTCGGCCCTTTGGCGGTTGAGCGGCTGGCTTTTTTATGACTAGCCCCCCTCTCCCTGGCCCGCCCCTTGCAGGCTGGCGCCTGCCTGGCAGTAGGAGAGTCGGGAGGGTGTGGGAGGTGAGTGGCAGCGTGCAAGTGTCAGGTCTGTGTCCTTTCCCTCCTGTCCCACCTCCCCCCCCCTCCACCCCCAACCCTGCTGTTGTACCATAGGTGCTGTCTGCCAGGGAGGCACAGTCACCCGAGGTGCAGGTGAGGCATTTTAAATTCAGCCGTCGGAAGAGGCGTCGCGAGGTAAGGGGATCGCTGTGTTCCCTTCTCCAGGTCACTCTCCTGCTTCCCCGGCAGTGGGGTCTGTAGGATCGGGGGTGGGATTCCGTGGGGGATGGGGGGCAGTATCTCTTTCTAATAGCTCCACATTAACCAAATAACAACTTGGTTATTTCAAGTCAATAGAGCGAATGAGCTCAGCTCACCGGCTAATCTGCCTTATTAATGGAGATCCGCCAGCCCTGTACCTGTTTTTGGTTCGCTGTGAGATGGCGGCAGTCCTTTTATGTGACTTTGGAGCCTGGAGTAGGACTGCAGGGGAATAGATTTCTGGTAATTAACCTTCTCAGCACCTTATCTCCTGAGCAGGACCAGTGTATGTGTTGCTGGTTCAATCCCTAAACCTAAACCTAAACCTAAACCATTTGTCCATTTACCTAGGAGTCACATGTTTGACGCACAAAATTACAATTCTTCTTTTCACATAACCCTGATGGTCCTGTGGTTACTTTAGAGCCGTTTCCCCATACCTTCTGGATATAATGAGCCAGCGCTAAACCTAGAATGTAAAATATATGTTTAATAAATATTAAAAAAGAAAACTGTAACTGAGACCTTTAGGACAAGTCTGGTGGTTCCTTTTGGGACAGCATAGGAAATGACAAGCATGAACAACAGTGGTACCCTGAACTGAATCTGGCCTTTGCTGCCTGTCAGGTTGGACAGTCCAGACCTGTTACTTCCCATTTGTGCAGAAAAGAAATCCGCAGTCCTTGAAAACCCCTTCCGTTTTTCTCTTCTTTTGTAAATTTATCTCCTCTCCTTCCTTATTTGTGCACTACGTTTGGTCCATGTGGCAGACCAAACTCTTCTACTTTTAGTGTTCAGGATTGCTTGAGACTCGTTTTAAGAAACCCATGGTCTGTCAGAGTGGGATGAGCTAGCTATTTGTAAGTAAGAGCATGGTGATCAGCAAGATCATCCGTAACTGGTCTTTGTAATTGGTTTATTGATTGCGGGAGACCTTGATATCGATGGTTTAGCTGCAGAGATGTAGCTCTGAGCAGTTGTGAAAGATCAGACAGGCAAAGAAGTTGTCCTCGGCCTACTGTAGCCATTTTTGAGAGCACATCAACACACTTGCAGCGATACGAACCACGTGGAGACAAAAGTCCGAAACTTTTGTTCTGAAACAACCTCGAAACATACTGATTCGGCAGAAAAATATACTGCATTTCCATCTGGTGTATAATTGTATCAGCATTATTGCACATTAAAAATACCCACCATACTCTAGTTCTTGGTGGTGAGGCTGGGGTGGATGTTAACTTCTTAAAGGCGCCATTGACTTTGCATGGTTCGGTCTCTTTTTCTATGGTGTTTTCTGCCTGGATTTTTTTCATCCATCTCTTTCTTTGCAAATAACGTTTCTGAAAAAGCCTCCCTCCAGGAAGACTGAGGGGGGCGCGTTTTGCTTTTGTGAGACATTCCCGGTCGCGTGAGCAAGGCTGTGGAGCTTTGCCGGTCCTTCCCCTCCCTGCATCCCTGAACGGCTACGGCACGAAGGAAAGATTTTTCTTTGCTAGTCTTGCTTCAGCAAAAGCGCTAGAGAATACTCAAACCGCATGTACACACGTGCAGGCCATTGGACGTGACTCTTTAAGTAAATGGCACAATGGGTGTCTTGAGGTTGCTCTGTGTGCAGGAGCCCATAGAGACGTGAGTTTTCATCTTTTGTCTCCACTTGGCTGAAAGTGGCTCTTGACTAGCATGTCTTTTCTGCTGTATTTCAGGTGTGTTTGGAGTGAAGGGTTGCCGGTCCCTTAGGTAATTGTTGAAGGGGTTTTATTTGTATTTAAAACTACTTTTAGTTTTATTCCTTTATATTCTGTAACTGGCTGCTTTTTTTTTTTGGTTGGTTTTGTTTTGTTTTTTTGATGAACGGAATTCTGAATGAGTGTGTCATTTCTAATTGTATACTTCAGAATTCTTCATTCAATACATTTATTTTCCTTTTCTTGCACACGTGGTCTAACCTGTCTTGTTTTTTTTCTTTATCTGCTCCTTTTTGACATGCAGCTACATTGAGAAGTTCACGGACTTCCTGCGCCTGTTTGTCAGCGTTCACCTGAGACGGATTGAGTCCAATGCTCAGTTCCCTGTTGTGGAGTTTCTAGAGCTTCTCTTCAAGTACACTTTCCACCAGGTACTTCGTTTTTTAAATAATAAGGGTCACAAATCTGGACTACTGGGCCCATCTGGCCTGTCTGTTGTATACGTTTTATTTATTCACAGGAACTATCTGGGTTTTTTCCGCAATGAGCTTTAAAGAGCACAATGTTACATGTATGGCGGCACAGTGATTCACAGCATCATCACGGAGTCACAGAGTGAAGACTGAGAATTAGACCACTGTCTTGTTTACATGGAAATTTCCAGATTAATTAGCGGTTCCAAGTCTTCAAACGTGAAAGTTGATCATGTCGGCTTGCACAAATTAAGTAACAGATGGAGCTTGGCAACATATTATCCAACGGCCTCTGACCTCAGATTTTTAATGTGTCTTTTAACCTGAAGTCCTGTGTTTGCAGCCCACACATGAAGGCTACTTCTCCTGCCTTGATATCTGGACCATCTTCTTGGACTATCTGACCACAAAGATCAAGAGCCGGTTAGCTGATCGCGATAGTGTTTTGAACAGGTAGGCCTGTTTTTGGAATTCCTACTTAAACTAGTGTTGTTTTCTTTATCAATTTAGCTGATTAAGCAGCCATTCTTTTTTCTGTCCATAGCAGCACGTCAGTAGAGTTGCATCAAAACAAGTTGCATTTCCCTAGCAGCTACATTTGTGTGCACATAAGTGATTCAAAGGATTTTTAGGTTGTTTTGAACGTTCAGCATTTAAATTTCACATAATCACACCCCTTAAGCTTCCCCCATCAGATACATGGCTTAGTTCTTTGTAGAAACCACAGTAGTACGAACTAGGCAGAGGAAACAGGTTTCAGTCCTCTGTATTTTATTCATTTTGTTTTAAATGGACTGTCGGGTCTTCTAAGGCTGTGATACCTTAGCATGAACTTGTTCCCCCCCACTACACCGACTTGTTTTTGCCCTAGCAAATAGGTGAGCAAATAGTAAGCTTTGTCAAAAGACTTTTTAAATGAGAAAGCCACAGTGCGGTTTCGTTCATCACGACGGCACGCATCACTTCCTGCTTTCTCAATCTCAAAGGGCTCCGCCACATCCTTTTTAAGCTCCCCTGAGCCTCATTGCCTGGCTGTGCTGGAGGAGTGCCTCTGTTAGCACACACAGATGGCCTGCACGCACCAATGACTGCCCGTCTGTGAAAAGCCAACTTGTGATGTCATTTCCAGGGCTACAGTCATCTGACGGGGGCACTTGTGGAAAACTAGACAGTGCTGATCTTGAGTTGGCTGTGCAGTAGTGTTCGTTTGTGACCTATATTGCACTACGACTCGTCTGCATTTAATTGCTGTTGTGAGAGTGAGCTGCTCCAGTACAGTTGTTTGTTCACCATAATAATGGTAGATCTCAAGCACTAGCAAGATGTGGAGAGAACAAACCCTGTTAGCCACAGATTTTCATCATGATAGTCCTGCCTTGTTTGCACTCTACCAGTTTGCTATCTGCTGTTCTTTTGATATACCGGATTATTGAGACAGACCGCAAAAAATATTTATATAGAATGCTTCAGGAGGAATCAATCTGAAAAACATGTTGGAGTTTTGACAAGCAATAAGTAATGTGAAGATATAGTTAAATCATTGCATGAGGTGCAGGTTTGTGCAGCTCTGTGGAGAGGGCAGCATATGGGTCAGATATTCATGTGTGCACCTGGGAACTTCAGTGTCTTTTTTTATTATTTTTTATTTTACATTTTACATGTAAACCACCATTATTCAGCCTTACTTTTACAGTACACTTTCGACTATACATCACAAGCAAAAATTGTCTATTCCTGTTTGTTCCCCTAGTATTTTACGGTTGTATAACTTTTAAACAAAGCTATATACATTTAGAATGAGGAAGATGTATACATTTATGAATATGAAAAAGGAAGAGACTATATAAATGTACCTCATTAAAATTTAGTTATTTTGTTTCTCAACAAATTCCGACCTTAAAGGTTTAATGTACTGAACCCATCTAGACCAATATTTGACAATTTGTTTCATTTGTAATTTTAGTGAAAATGTTATTTTATCCATTATATATATTTCTTTTATTAATTCAATACAGTCATTCATTGTTGGTACATCTGGGAGAAGCCACTTTCTTGCTATAGCTTTCTTCCCTGCTGATTATAAGGATTTCAAACAAATATTCGTCAGTTCCACTCCAATCAAAATTAGGCTGCTTAGGCTAGTGTCCTGTTCTTGAGTCTGGAGTTCCCCAGGATTGTGGTGGAAAGACCTGGTCATTCGGAGACAGTGTATTGTGAAGCTCCACATAGCAGCGCTATGTAGCGTTTGGTCTACCAATAGTAAAATTAATTAGAAATCAAGCCGTAAACCAGTTCTCTTGACATTTTGAAACAAGGATGCAATTGAGATGGCATAGGGGTGTGGAAAAAAAACAACTCGCTTATACTTCCCGAAAGGAATAGAAGGTAACAGCTTCTGTTCTGTTCCGCTCAGGTACAAGGACGCCCTGGTGCTGCTGTTGCAGGAAGTGCTGAACCGAATCCAGTTCCGCTATAACCAGGCCCAGCTGGAAGAGCTGGATGACGAGACTCTGGATGATGATGTAAGGCACCGGTCCATTTCTCCTACCTATCTCAGCTGGGTGAGCTGTGTAGAGGATTGTTTGAGGGATGATAATATACTAAAGCAGCAAAACTGTGCATTCACACCAAGTTGGAATTGCTCGTTCACACATTTTAACTACCCAGAGCACCATATAACTGTATGTCTAACTGTAACATATACGGCGCACTGACATTTTATCTTCAAAATGTTAAGTCATAGATGTGGTAATAAGAATTGGTATGTTTGTGAATCTGACCGATTGGGATATCTCTAGCAATAATGTGCATCTCTGATTGGGTGAATTGTGTCAGTGATTTCTGTGGCCTTGACCCTCATCTCTGTAAATGGTCTGCTCAGCAACAGACAGAGTGGCAGCGCTACCTGAGGCAGAGTCTGGAGGTGGTGGCAAAAGTGATGGAGCTCCTGCCCTCCCATGCCTTCTCCACGCTGGTAAGTCTGGGCTCTTTCCTGGGAATGATGGATGACCAAATTTAGTGTTTTGAGGCTTTTTTCATGGTCTAACCATCTGAATGATGTGATTCATGTACCTTGGAAGTTATTCCTCTCAAGTTCAGAAATGCCAATGGTAATTTAGGCTGTCATACTCCATACTATCTTCATTTTACCAGTTGTGATCCCATATAGAAAGTCTTGTTGAGAATGTCAAGCAACTAGGCTGAAGTTCTCGTTAAAACTTTTGTTTAAAGAAGCTCTAGTTTGCATCCCAAACGGGCTTAGTTTGCATTAGTTCACATGTCCCCGTGTGTGCGTGTGAGGTTGAGCATTGTGGTTTAGCAGCATGTTAGGGACCCAACCTGGGATTAGCTCTAATGCTGAGCCTCTTCTCTCAGTTCCCAGTGTTGCAGGAAAATCTGGACGTTTACCTGGGCCTGCAGCAGTTCATCGTCACTACTGGGACAAGTGAGTACAGGCCATGTGTGATGTTCCTCGGATCTGCTGCCATTTTTACTTTTTTTTTCCGCTAATTTATGTTGATTAAGAAACAAATTACCTGAAGCAAAGTGCCCCTTGAAAGGAGATAAAATGCTGAGTTTCAGATACCGTAAACCATACAATTTTTCTTGCAAGGCGCACATGTGCCTTCTGCTTAATGTAAATTTCTGCCCATGCATCTTTGACCTAAACATCCTAAACATGCAAGGAAAGAGTGCAGGGGCCAGAGGGTTTCGTTGGCCGAGGGGCAGTTTCTGAACGCGCATCAGGAACTGGCTGCCCTGTGTCTCCCCCTGCAGCTCGGAGGCTGAATATCACAGCGGAGAATGACTGCCGGCGGCTCCACTGTGCTCTGAGGGACCTCAGCTCCCTGCTGCAGGCTGTGGGGCGGCTGGCCGAGTACTTCATCGGGGATGTCTTTGCTGCCCGCTTCAACGACGCGCTCACTGTGGTGGAGAGGTAAGTGCCAGGAAACTCGAGAGTTTGTCTGCAGAAACCCACCGTGCTGTACTGATGTAGCGCTGTTTAGGAGGCACAGTAGAATAAGGCACAAATTCTAGATTGAGATTTGACTTCCTTTAGTTTTGATTTTCTTCAGCTTTGGCTAAAATACTTCATCCACGTATGCATTTCTTAATTCCGATACTTGTGGTTTATTGTATATCTAACGTGGATGCTGAAATAGGAATTAGTTGAGGATGCTTATACATTTGGCTTGTACAAAGAATTTATCTGGTACTTCAAACACAAACTCCATCAGGTGTTTTTAATAATTTAGTGTGCTTATTACTGTACAATCTCTTAAGGAAGTATTTTTTAAAGAATTTAGTGTGACTTTGGCACAGAAGTTGCTGAAGTGGTTTCTGTGTATCGCTGAAACGTTGCATAATACATTTTGCATTTCCTTTTTTCATTTCATGCAAACAAATGGTTTTGAAAGGTTATGCAAATGGGGAAAAGTTCATTTCGGTCGATTCGTCTGGAATCTGCCTTTCCGCGGAATTCATCTCGACTTAATCCCCGAAGAAATTGGATTTATAATGAGTCTCTCAGGGAGGCAAATTACCAAGTCCTAGAATACTGCTATTTGTCAGTCTCCCCATGCAGCAGTCAGGACTGTTACTCGAGAGGTTCGATCTCTAAAGCAAAGAACCCGACCTGAAATGCACAGCAGCTTTCCTGCTGGTCGGGCTCGACGGAGCCAGGGGTTTGAGTTCTCTGCCTCCTCTCCTCCCTGCGCAGGCTGGCGGACGTGACCTGTTACGGCTCCCAAATCAACCTCTACGACCTGGAGACGGCAGTCCCGTCGGTGCTGAAGCCGGACCTCATCGACGTGTGAGTATCCGGGAGCGGGGAGTCCCAGGGGGCCCGACATCTTGAAATACCTTCAGTGTTGAGCCACAGCTTTACAGTTGAGCTTGGCTCCGATGAGCCTCGAGCCCCCGGTATCTATAGTGGTTCACTGCAGGCTGCCCTCAACTCGCGTCTTTCAAAGTTCTGTAGTTCGGGTTTCTGCAGAGGTAGGTGTTGATGCCCAGGGATCCCAAGTGGTCCTTTGCATCAGAATGGTTCTATAGCCCTGCCATAGGAAGAATCTGAGGAACGAGTGGGGAAATCCTAAAGGTGTGTGAGGAATGTTGGTTATTTCATGGGGGTGGACATATTTATAACCTAAGTTTCAGGGTAGCGTGAATTGGTTTTATCACACGAGATTGGTCACTGCCTTAAAAAGAGGAAGAAACATCTATTTCATTTTTAATTGACAGACGCCGTTAAGAAGCTGTTACTTTTTCTTGCATCTATTACTCATGTTCTCTCATTTTTCCTAGTTGCCAGGGTCAGATATTTTTTTAGGAGTTATAACAAGCAGTGAGGATGTGCTTTGGCGAGGCTGGACAAGCTTGTCTGACACTGCCCTGTCTGACGCGCGTCTCCCCTTGTGTGTCCCAGGCACGCGCAATCCCTGGCGGCCCTGCAGGCCTACTCTCACTGGCTGGCTCAGTTCTACAGCGAGGTGCAGCGGCAGAACCAGGCCCGCTTCGTCACGCTCATCACCTCCGCCATGGACGCCACGGCTCCCCTTATCAGCGCCAAGGTGCGGCCCCTCAGCGCTGAGCAGCAGGATGGCTCCGGTGGCCATTTTCAGCGAAAGTCGCTCTCCTCCAGAGTTGGCCTTTCCCAGCGTGCTCGTTCCCGAGCTCTCAAATTGTTGCAAGATTGAGCCTGAGCAATGGTCAGAGTGGGTCCATTTTCTAAAATGGTGACACCGCCGCAAAGCATGCAGCTATTTACAGTGCTCCTCTTCCCAACAAGAAAAATGGAAGGGAAGCTTTACCTAAAAAAACAGTTGTTAAATCTGGAACGAAAAGAAATCGCCACAAACACAGTTAAAACTGTACACGTACTATGACACTCCAGAACATTCCACTATCTCCAACACATCCAACTATCCACCAACCAACCAACCCCTTCTGGCCTGAGGAGCAGCTTATATTGTGTTTAAGCCCCTCTCCCCCTGGAATGAACCATTAGCTTTTTACATAAAAAAATAGTTCACAATTCTGCAGTTCGTTCAGATTATTCACAAAGGAAAGAGAAGACCAGATATATCCAAAACAACATTTTACCACTTCTTTTTTTTTTTTTACCGTTTTCAAATATTAAACAGAAATGGAATTTCCCCCTTTCCACATGCACGTGGTTCTTCCCTTAACACTATAAATATACCTCTAGAAAGGGGGTTAGGTTTGGCCCTTCGAAGCCGCCATAGGCTGGCACAACCCGGACGTCTCGAACAACAAACAGTATCATTGAGTGAGCGCGCTCTCCATTCACACAGTCGCAACACTCAAACGGACAGTTACCACATATGTTTCTGTATGTATCTGTGCCTCCAATTAAAAAAAAACACTAATAACAGCAGTCATTGGCCAAACCCCGAGTGTGCACCCTCAGGAAATCGCTAGCAACTGGTTGGCAGAAAGTGTGTCATTTGTATTTTACAGTGCTACCTGTGCCTCCTCTGTCACACACATCCATCATCATTGCAGGCCTGGCCCGATTCTGTGAATGTCCAGGCTAAATTGAGTGGTCGCCGGATGTCCTTGCCCTCGTACCCGGTTCCTTTCGGGGGGTCCCCGTTCGCCTCCCACTGTGGGGACCCTCTCGTTGCAGCAGGTCGAAATCTTCCCATGTGCTCACATAGCTGTCCCTGCGCCGCCCATTCCCCTAGGTACCGGAGAAGCTGCTGCTGTCGGCCTGCCACTTGATGGTGTCGATAGCCACCACGGTGCGGCCTGTGTTCCTGGTGACCGTGCCGGCTGTGCAGAAGGTCTTCAATCTGGTCACGGACAGCTCTGCGCGAGGGCTCCCCCCGGAGGTGAGGGCCTGGAACTCTCTGAACCCCGTTAGCCACTTCAGCGCTCTGGCAAACATCAAGAGCTGATTGAAGTGGAGAGACCTTGTCAACTTGAAAGGCACTTAAATCACCAAACGTGTCTCCTGTTTTCGGTTAAGCAGTCATTTAGTACTTATTGAGTTATGCACTCAAATTCATATTAATGAAATTAGTAACTATCTTTACAAAACCCTTTCTCTGTAAGGGAGAATTTAGTTAAGTATGAACTATTTTCACTCCTAAATTCCTTGAGATACGATTCATCTGGTGCTTGTACCAATGTGACTTTGGAACCTTTCTAACTTGATTTGCATGTAACTCGATAAATTAATGTTCACGTTTACACGGTGCATACTGTGGTATGTCATTTTACGATGCTTATGTGTAGCTCAGAAAAATGGTCACCATCGTTAACACACAGTGCAGGAATGTTAGCAAAGGCTATAATATGTGTATAATATTCCCCTTATTGACTGTGAAGGCCATGCTGATCATATGGATTTGGTGCTGAGTAGATGAAATAATCAGGGTAACCATATGTGAAGAGAAGGAAAAATCCAGCAGCCCGAGGGTCGGTAGTTTAAAGTTACTAAACGTCGCTTCATTTCATTTACTCTCGACCATGGGCAGACATCTTCACCCTGTCCCCTACGTGGGAGACTAGACTGTTCAGCCTGCAGGTTGAGCTTTGTGGTACAGATGTGACTGCCTTGAGCCCAGGTTAAGTCTCTAGCCTTTCTTCGATGGGGGAATCTCCTGTACTGTGGTGCCTGATTAAGAACCGCTCTTGGTGTAACACTGACTCATGTAACACGCTGGACACCCTGCGATCTGCCAGTAAAATCTTCGAGAGACGGAACTGCTCCTCCAGTCAGCACCACCTCTCCTGTCAAGCGCTGGGGAACTGTTGGACGGATATGGGGCTTTGTAACAGTAGGTGTGGCTGTTCCTGATGTGTGCTTATGTGTTCTCAGGCTCAGGTGTTGGTGTGCAGAGCCCTCTCCAACATGCTGCTGTTGCCCTGGCCCAACCTCCCCGAGAGCGAGCAGCAGTGGCACACGCGGTCTACCAACCATGCCAACCTCCTGGCCGCCCTCACCCGCCACTACCGCCAGCTGAGGGGCACCGCCAACCTGCAGCAGAGGCGTCTGGGCCTGGAGGACTGTGAGTGCATTTTCTGTCTCTTGCCTCAAGACACTGTTTGTTCAAATAACAGCGCAAGCCAACACCTGGGGAAAAGTAAACCCTTTTCTGAATGCAGTGAAAGTATTGTGATTCCTGGGTGTATCCCAGTGCTTTGACTTTGGTCCCATCTGTCTTTGCAGGTGGCCCCACAGGGCAGATATAGGTTGCTTAACCCTAGTCTTCCATTGTCCAATACCTCAATAGGGCAGGGCACATCTGAGTCAGTCCATCTTGCCAACCACACCTGTGTGTGAAAAACATGTTCAGAACTTAATTTCAACAGTGTTTATGAATTTTACTATTTAAAATGCTTTTCTGTTAATGGATTTCGTATACCGTTTGTCTTTGTAGCCTGCGACGTGCTTTTAATGTTAATCTAGAGAGAGTGAGCGATGGACATGGGTACAGCACATCAGAGCCGAGTTAGGTCACAGCTAGAATAATTCCACAGTGGAAGTGATTCTGAAATTTGAACGGAAATATCCTGAGGCATTATACACGCAATGAATGTCGAAACCGGTAGCTTTTATTATTGTGTTTTAATGTTTAGTACAGAAGTAAAAAAAAAAAGACTTAAAGGAAATGTTTCAAGACGACAGTCCAGTTCATGATTCAGGCCAAGAGCTTTATTCCAGAAAACCAGATTATCCCACACACCATTGCATTTCTTAAAGAAAACAAATCCCTGTTTGCTTACCCAGAGCTGCCTCACGGCAGGTGAAATGCTGGAAAGACACAGAGTTACATTTCAAAGAAATTCTCTGCTTAAAGGGACTCTCATAATGGATCCCAAATAAATAATTCATGGTCTCTGTATTTTTAGCAGTCATGCACCACTCGCTTCTTCCTGACAAACCTCTTACAGAGTGCGGTTTCCATAGCACCTCTGTAAAAGTCCTCTATGAGGTCTAACAGCTTCTCCAGCCTACACGCTGGCACTACTAAGGAATCAAGACAATAGAGTGGCACCACTCTCGTGCAGGATCTCGGTTGAGTTATTGTTGTGAGAAGCACAGCAGCCACTTGTGAGCTCACCCCTCTCGCGCATTTAAAGACAAAAGACAGTGGGGGCAGATTGGCGTGAAAGCGACAGATGTTTTACCTCGTGCTTAAATTATTTATTTCATGGGCGGGGGTTCCAAGTGGCTCACCCAGTAGTGAAGCACCCACGTCGCAGGTTCGAGCCTGGTCACTAGCCGACTGTGACTGGGATTCCCTCTCCAGTGGCACACAGTTGCCAGGGCAGTGCTGCGATTAGTCAGCCTTGATCTGTGCCCGGCAGCCTTGAGGTGACACTGTGGGATACAGTATCGGCAGATATTGCAGTGAGCTTATGGTTACATCTTACCCATGGGCTAGAGTACAAATGGGTGAAGCACCTCGTTCAGAGTTAGTGTCTGACCTGCGCCCGACGTGGGAGCCTTCTGGCTCCAGCATTAAGCAGGTGATGTATTATTGTGCTTGTGGGGAGCTCTGCTTCACAAGGGTCTTCCCCTGTCCATTGCAGTGAAAGCGGTCCTGCAACAAACACTGCGAGTCCTGAGGGACGTAGTGGACAGCATCTCGGGGGAGTCCACCAAGTCCCGGCAGGTCTGCTACCAGTCGCTACAGGAGTCCGTGCAGGTTTCCCTCGCGCTCTTCCCCGTCTTCATCCACCAGCCAGGTACGGCGCCAGTGTCCTGGGGAGTCACCTGTCGGACGTTTCTGCACAGGTTCCAGTGACATTAAAGACTGTTGATGGAATGTATGATGAAGTGGTTGCATGCTGAAAACTAAAAAAAACATCACTATGAAATTCGCTAATTACTTAGTCCCTGAGCATCTCCTTCAATAGAGCATTTGAATGTAAGATGCTTGAAAAGGAGAGACATCTTGACCCTCTTTGTGTGCTGCTGGTTTTTTATTGATGAAAAAGACCTTTTATGCTGCTTCTTGAGGGAGACCAGTGAATTACTCTAAGCCCGGTTTCATCATAATTGTATCCTGTCTGAAACCCTTTTTTTTTTTCTCATCTTAAATGAGAAGGCACTCCAGCTCTCACCACAGACATCAGCCACTGGGATTTAATCTTGCTTCTGAAGCAATAGCTGCAGAAATAATGTTTGCACTGTAGCTTCAATCATCTTTCAAAGAGCAAGTTTTCTTAGCAGAAATGGTGTTTTGCTTTCCAGATGTCACAGACGAGATGCTGAGTTTCTTCCTCACTCTGTTCCAAGGCTTGAGGGTACAAATGGGAGTTCCCTTCACGGAACAAATCATCCAGACCTTCTTAAACATGTTTACCAGGTACTGCTCCTCCAGACGTTCTAGTGCTGCACGTTATCCCTTCCATCTGCCCGTCTCAGAGCCAGGTTTCATTCATTTCATTGCTCTGCGATGCAACACTTCAGGAAGAGTCAGCAGATCTTGTTGGGTGGTTGTGGTGTCTTTACAGTTGGTGCAATACGCTGTCTTTTCCTGTAGTCCCAGTTTCCATCTCTGAGCTAATGAGGTGAGGGGCTCTGGTGAATTGATTCTGCTAACACACAGTCCTGCTGTGTAGAAGTTCGGTCATTTGTACTTCTGATTGGCCTGAAAGGGACGAATAAGCATCAGTTGAATACTGTCTAGCTGGAAAAGGAAGTGGATTTTTTTTTCCCCAGGCTCAAGGGACTGTTTATGATCCCACCATTTGTCGCGTTTGCTGGACTCCTAGCAGAGATTAATCGGATCTGGGAGAAACTTTAGAGCTGCACATGCAGTGTGGTATCAGCTTGTGTCGCGACAGGTCTGTTCACTGTGGTGAGCAGCTCAGTAAGATTGCTCCTCTCTGTGTGGGTGTGCAGTGTTCCATGCCTTCGTTTCTGTTACTCGTTGTTTGTGAACCTGTGCGTGTGGAAGTGTGCTGTCTACTTAATGTGTTCCAGTGTATTTGTACGTGATGAGACAGTACAAATGGATGGGATAACTTCCCTTGATGGTATTTTATACAATGTCTTGTGGCTGTATTGGCGTGATTGTTAGCTTTTTTTTCATGCATCTTGGTGTTTGCGTCAGAACAAAAGAAAAATAAGCAGAAAAGTTTCAAATTTCGGATACTTACATCAGAAAAACGGTGACGGTGAAGAAACTGAAATTCCCTGGCAGTTGAAACATTTATTCGAAGTATGGAAAATAAAACCAGATTTCGGTGAATTGGTGGTGGTTCACTTTGCTGGTTTCGCTTCCTTTGGTACTTGTTGGCGCAGCAGTGTGTGGAAGGGAGGGGGGCGTGCTGATCTCTGTGCGCGCGCGCATCCGTGTCTTGACCGTGTCTGTGCCGTCCAGGGAGCAGCTGGCGGAGAGTATCCTCCAGGAGGGCAGTGCCGGCTGCAGGGTGGTGGAGAAGTTCCTGAAAATCCTGCAGGTGGTGGTGCAGGAGCCCGGCCAGGCCTTCAAGCCCTTCCTGCCCAGCATCATCTCACTCTGTATGGAGCAGGTCTACCCCATCGTGGCCGAGGTGAGTGCGAGGGGCAGGAGGGGGGCCTCAAGTCTTTCAAGCGCTGTCTGGGTTTCTACTCATTTAGTTCTCATTCGCATTTAATGGTTGAAAACCCGTGGGAACCAAATCCAGTTCTACAGACATTTGCGATGTCATTAATAAGATAGAAATGATTTCGAAGCCTTGAGAGAATCGTTTAATTCTAATAACTTAAACTGAACTTTTTTATGGGCGAAAGTGAAGAGGCAGTGACCCTCTGTACAGCATTCGAAACCTCTGGCTTTGCGTTTGAAGACGACATGCAGAGGATGACGTGCTGACAAACTGCGAACACAAAAACATATTTTTCCGCTTGCTCAGAAATGTCCCTTTCTTGCCTTTTCTTACTCAACCACTACAATTTCCTTTCGATTCAGTGGTACGTCACTTCACAAAAAAAGATATTGATGTTCCGATTAGCAGATTTTTTCAGAGCTGGGGAATATTTTGCACTAAGACCTTTAAATGCTAAACTAGAGTTGCCAAGGGCATTGTAGAGCACTGGAACTTGGGACACTGTGCTGGTAGGTGGTGCACAAGTTATAGGGGTATTGCTGTATTGAGCAGAGCTAATGGAACATCAGGCCTTCTTGGTCAGGAGGGTCTTGCCAGACTTGACCTAGTTTGTGTGTGTTAACAGCGTTCCTCTCCAGACGTGAAGGCAGAGCTTTTCGAGCTTCTCTACCAGGTGTTGCACCACAACTGGAGGTACTTCTTCAAGTCGTCTGTGCTGGCCAGTGTTCAGAGGGGTGCGTCTGAGGAGCCCATGGAGAACGAGGCCCAGTTCATCGCTGTAATGCAGGTGAGGATTTGAGGGGGCCAGTTGCATCAGTTTCCCTTTAGGTTGGCCCTTAACTGTTTCTTAACACGTTAAAATGCTATGTATGACTTAGTTGAGATAAAGCAGGTTCCATATATGCTGAGCTTTAAGAAATTCACAAAGTTATCTGGAAAAAGATACCATCTTTTTTTAGCCATTGTACTTGCATTTTATTGGACAGACATGACGCAAGTAAATGCATTATGCTGTTCGGCTTTTGTCATCAACAAGGGCTGGATTGTGAAAGGTTAGTAGCATTTGTGGCCACTGTTCGAAGCAGTACAGGCTGTATCTGTGCCATGCATGCTTTGCACTAGTCTACAGATGCTTTCCTTAAGTCCATCGGATTCTGCCCACTCCTCTCGCAGAACCAGCACAAGCATGCGCGTGATCGATGGAGCTCTAGTCTGGCTAACGGCATCCGTGGCATGGTTGTTATATCCTTATTTTCCAAGAAATCTTTGAATATGATCATCTTGAGGGAATGCGTAATCCTCCAAGAATGTTGTCACGTCGGGATGAGCCTGCAGCAAGTTAGGCCTCGGCATGCAGTCAGGTTCCCATCAGTCATGCAGAGGTATCATGAGACATAGTCTCTTAGATCATGGCCTTGCATGGATGAACTGTATTTGACAGTAACTCTTCCTAAATTTAAGCTGCTGTTTGCAGACACTCCGGACAGTGAGCAACTAGTGTGCTGTCTAGCTTAGTCCAGCCTCCAACATGTAGCAGTAAGGCATTGCTCTCTTGATAATTGAGGCATCGTGGTGGCTTTCTGCTTTTCTTGCTTGAGTTTCAACAGGTTAAATCACCTCGTCACTTGTACCCAGTAAACTCTTTCACTAATGTGGTTGTTCAGTGCTTAAGCAACAAAGTGGGTGGAATGTATCATCATCATCGGTGATGATTACCATTAATCAAAATAACTGTGAACATATAATCAGTATCCCAAATCCTTGTACTTCTTCTAAAAGCCAACAATGATAAGTTGTAATGTTTAATTGATGCTCAGTACATAACACATAAGCACTAATCCCTGAAGGTGTTTTCTATTTAACAATTATATTTCAGAGTTCATGGCACCAGTCTATAGTCTGTGGAACCTCTCGAGTCTTTCCTTCCCTCATCCCTTGAGATGCCTTTGGAATATAACCCTTCATCTCACTGTTACTCATCCTCTGCAGTAGTAGTTTTTTTTAGTAAAAACAAGAGGAGAGTACGGGATATTGGAGAAAATGCCCTGCTGTTCACACTTGGTATTACGCTTCTAAGAATGGAGTATTTCTGTGAATGTTTAGATATGTTAATAATTTTAGAGGTGAAATGCTGCCCTCCAGTGTTACTTTTGAAGTGTAATAATTTTTTTACAGCAGATTAGGAATACAATTGAAGGCACAGTGCCCAAGAAGATTTGGCACCTTTAGATATTATTTAATTATATTTATATATAATTAAAGATATTATTTATCTTTATCATATTAATGTAGAAATCATACTGCAATCTGATATCAATAGCAGTGCAATTACTCTCTGCAGAGTTGCAAAAGTTACCAGTACAACTTGTGGTGACCTTCATCCCATATCCTAGCCTAGCAGGCCACCATGAGGTCCTCTTTAGCTGCATAAACGGTTTCATCTCCTCCCTTCACCTGCCCTGTCCTGTGATTGAATAGAACGGTGCTGTTTTCTCACCCTGACTGATGAATGTGCTCCCTAGGCTTTCGGCCAGTCATTCCTGCAGCCTGACATTCACATCTTCAAGCAGAACCTCTTGTACCTGGAAGCCCTCAACAGCAAGCACAAGCTATATCACAAGGTGAGTGGGGAGCAGGGGGCCCAGTTCACACTGGCTGCATCCTGCAGGACTGCTCTGGGTTTCTTTCCATCATAGCGGAGCACAGATACAGTGCAGTATAGATATGCCGATTAACTGCAGGAAGCCAGTTCATGCTGTTGACTCTTCAAATTCAGTTGATACCAGCAACAACAGCCTAGTCTAGTTTAAAGGAGGTCTCCAGTGCTAATTGTTTGGGAATTCGCAAGTGACTGTCCAGGTCCGTCTGTACAAAGATAATTTTATGCTTGATTTTGTGCATGCTAAAAGCATTTAATCCCAGTATTATATGTACAAGATCCCTCAAATGGTTTTAATTTTTTATTCTAATTTGTAATGACTAAATTTTGGGGAATTTGCAAAAATCAACCTCAGCCAAGATATTCTGGGGAGATCTCGGTCTTGTTTTTGGACTCGACAGTCCCCGTTTATGGGCTGTCAGTGCCAAGAAACAGGCACCGCGATTGAAAGATGCGCGACTCGGGTCTGTCTGTCCTGCAGAAGCTGTTCCGCACCTCCATGCTGTTCCACTTCATCAACGTGCTGCTCCAGGTGCTGCTGCACAAGAGCCACGACCTGCTGCAGGACGAGATCGCGCTGGCCGTCTACAACATGGCCTCCGTCGACTTCGACGGCTTCTACTCCGCCTTCCTCCCCGAGTTCCTCCACAGCTGCCAGGGCGTGGACGCCAACCAGCGCACCGTGCTGGGCCGCAATTTCAAGATGGAGCGGGTAGGTGGAGCGGGCCCTCCGGGAGGGCACGGGAAATTGCAGCGTAGGCACAGTTCTTAATATGAACAGAAGCTCCGACACGTCCGCGTCATTCAGGCTCATCGATGAATCTGCCTGAACCGTTAATAAACGGTTCTATTATCTTGGGTTTTGATTTTTTTCAAACAGTGCGCATTCCCATTGGTTCTTTTTTTAGAACTGTTGAGTTGTGTACTTGTCAGCAGGAAGGTGGTGGATTTTTTTTAGAAAAAGAACGTGGTTATTACTTTCCTGCTGTTTCCCCCACCTCAAAATAACTCAAATCCTTCTTTCGTGGCTTAACCTGGTCCACATTGGGGAAAATTCCATCTTGGAAGTGTCCTAGCCTTCGCAAGAGGAGCCCCCGAACAGTGCTTTCCAAGTTAGACGCAAACAGCTTTGTTTCCTCTGGCCCCGCTGACCCGCGTCCGTGTCTCCCTCCGCAGGACCTGCCCTCCTTCACGCAGAGCGTGCACAGACTGGTGAATGACCTGCGCTATTACAGGCTGTGCAACGGGAGCCTGCCTCCGGGGACAGTGAAGCTATAGCAACCCGCCCCTGCCCTGCCCTGGCCCGGGCCACCGCCGGGACACTGTCCGGCCGCCAACCTCCCCAGCTGCTCCCACGCTGCCCCTCTCCTGGCCTGCACGGACGGGCGGCCTGCGTTTCGGCACCCAGGGACTGGCTACTTCACATTGTGGGGTGGGGGTGCACCAGAGAGGGGACAGGGGGGCCAGGCTGGGTCTCTAGCACCTTGATGTCTACAACTTTCTGTGGATTTATCCCGTTTCAGCTTTAGGGCTTTTGGGGGTGGGTGGGGGGAGATGGGGGCGTGATTAATTATTGACCTTCATGAACGTCGATGCCAACAATCAGAGAGGCCAACAGGAAGCCAGTGGAGTCAGGCCTGTGTCATTCCACTGCTTCGGAGGGAGGGCAGTCTGTTTCAGCACTTTTCTGACTTCTTAGAGGTTGTTTTAAATTTCTTTTTTTTTTTTTTTAACGTTGCCTTCAGTTTCTTCATCTCCAAAGGAGACTTGCAGAAGACTCGGTCGAATCTGCGCTTTGTTTTAAGTTCTGATCATTCCATTCTCATTCTGAAGAACTGTGCTTAATTGTGCTCGGTATACAAACTCATTTTTGTAAAATAAATCCAAATAGGTTGTCTTTTTATTTTGTCATTTTTTTTTATTTTGCATTTCAGTCGTCGTTAATATTTTTATTATGATTGTCAATTTGGACTGTGGCTGTTTTAAATAGAATGTGTTCCCCTTTTAACCCGCTACGGTTTGTACAGTTCACTTTATTAAAAGTTGAGGACGTTTTGTTTAAATGTGGAAAATGCGAACTGGATTATTGGCGTTTCTTACTTGGGGAAAACCTGATGGTACTTGGAAAATATTGAAGAAAGGGTGTTCTTCAAAATCCTTGCGAGAGCGTTGAGTCCTGGTCAAGTGTGTTGTCTGTGTCCCTGCCTGAACCAAAGGATTAATGGTAAACCTTTCTTAGGGTTTATACTGGGAGCTAAGCTAAGAATGGCTGAATACTGGTTTCCAGCAGATACATTTGAAAAGGCAGCATAAAATGCAGACAGATTACCACTGGGGCCAGTGTGTAACTTAAATTAGGTTTCCAAACATAATGTTTTTAAAAATGATGGGTATGAATTGTATTTATATTTTTTCCTATGTGATTTATTGCAATGTTGAGAAAAATTCAGTTTGAAAGTTGAAACAGTATTCAATAATTTACAGTATTGATTGCTTGTTTAGATGTGGTGGACTGATGGACATCTACCTGTTCTGCCCAGATCCCATGGAGTCAACAGTCTCCCAGATAGCCTTGACCATTTCTGTGAAAAAGTGACTCCTTCAGTGCTGCTGAACACACTAGATCTTCATTCACCTTGCCTTGTTTCATGTCATATTCTGACAGTGATTTAGTATCATTGCCAGTGTTGCTGCTGTTTTGGGGGTATTTTGTAAGCCAGGTCATCAGTAGTTTGCTATAATTTGTGACTTGGTTCAGAGACAATGTTAATTAATTTTCTTGTCCTAGCTTGATATGGTGTTTCAATAGCTTTTTTATTAGACCAACTAGTAAGATAGATAGGACCTACTGTGTTAATGCTATAAACTGAATGTGTGGTGTTCAATTGTTTGTTTAAAAGCTTATTACATTCAGGAGGGCCTTCTTGAACTCACTGGTATAAATGGTCTCTAAATGCAGATATGGATAATTTGGGTGCCTTTTGGTGATTGCTCCCAGATGTTTAAATATCCTTAGAACTGCTGGCTGCGGGGCAAAATATACAAACTATAAACAAATTATCAGGGCAGTGGAGTTCATGAGGGAATTACAGTATGGGAAAATGAGTACATTTCCAGTTACATCAGGCCGTAGCATATTTAGATGTGCAACAGTAAAATACAGCACATGAGCAAATCCTCATGATTGAGGGGCATGTGAGTCTTGTATACTTAACAGCACGAGCTGCCAGGGTCATGATCTCCCTGCTTCCAGTTATAAAATATTGTACAGCACAAGTCAAAAACTTTGTAAGTAGCTGTAAGTAGAACAAAATAAGATGGCCCGTTTAAGGTATCCCATTAAAGGATGTACAGTATTTTGAAAGGGGCTGATCCCAAGTGACTCTACCAATCTGTGGGGAGTTGCCAAGTAGGTGGCGCTGTGCCAGTCGTGCACTTTTGAAGGCTGATCTGGAGATAGAGCCGTCTCGACAAGACGGCAACGCTTGTGTCTTCCTGTACACCTGTAGGCTAGTGGCCATACCAGGGAGGGGACACATTGTTCAGGCACTGTGGATCTCGCAGTGCGCTTGAAAACTCAATGGCTTGACAGCCAGGTGAGCCACAGGACCTTCCCTTCCTCATCTCGTCTAGTGGGGGAACAGAGACGCGCAGGAACAACCCCACACTGAGCGAGTAATAAATTGGCGATTCTTAGCTGGCGAAACACAAGCAATCAAATCAGAGGATCGTGCAGCAGGAAGACGTGCACGAGCACTTGTAAAGCTGTGCCACCAGGGAGCAGCTGTTTCAGGTGATCAGTCGACTGGGTGAGCAGTCGAAAACGTGTTGTAGACGTCGTGACTGCTGCCCTACACGGCTGGGTTTCGGAAGTGGCAGTGAGCACAGTTACTCCCCTGCGGCCTGTCGGACAGATGCTGTACATTGATAATGACGCACGCACGCACCCCCCTGATTGTTATCTCTGGCCTTGTTTTGTGTCAGAACTCTTGCTCTTTTTATTTGCCTTCTGCTTTAATATTTCATCGGAGATCTTACCCAGTGCCAGAAAAACGATCTGGCACTGGGTAGTTGCTCGATGGAATCGTGCAGAGCAGACCTCGCTCACATGGCAGACCTGGAGAATAGACAGCTGTAAGATCAATAGGTAAATATTTTTCAGGACATCAGCCTTTAGCTAGAAAGTTTATTTGATTATTGTTACAGGGTTCCACTTTGTCACTGGCTGCCTGCTTAATATTTTCACTGTGTTTCCGTTTTGTGAGATTCAAAAATAGAGCAGCTCGAAATTCAAAATGTTCACACATTTCGGACATCAAATAATGCCACTTTGTTTTCCTTCTATGGGAAACAGTATTGTTTTATTGTTCTCTGCATTATCTTCTTGCAAGACTCCTTGGTAGAAAGGGAGCCTTTAAAAGACTGTTCTCCTAAATTAATCCACATTTAGGATTAATTTAGTGTACTTTGCTAGATAAGAGCATGCCTCATCTTCACTTTTTTTCTGCTGTACTTTTAAGTGTAGTTCTTACAACATTTGAATATACTGTAGTTCAAGGACAGGAGAGATGTGACAATTTTCACACTTTAGTGGTACAGTATGTGTTACATCTTGAGTTTTTACGTCTGCCTTCCAGTGGGAAGTGTGTCTAATGCATTGCTCCAGATGCTAAGTGTTGTGGTTCCTAAATAGAATTATTTTACCTTTCTAAATAGAAACACTCTTCTTACATGCCTAGGGTGCACTGAGTTCTTGTGCGTGGATGTTTTCCGCTGGGATCCTTTTACATCCGTGACACATCTCAATTTTCCACATGACTGCACGGAGCTCTCCTGAAGGTCCTTTGAGGTTATCTTGCCTGGAATAGGAAATCTTCTGCAGAGGGTGCCCAGACTGAAATTCTGCTTGGGCCCCCAGGGGAAAGTTTCTCTTGCTGGGAAGGATTCATATACTTATCCCAAATCAATAACATTTATTATGAAATATTTTCTTACAGGGTAAAGTGGATACATTTTTCTAAGCTCATTTGTACTCCAGATGTATTCTAATAAGGGGGGCACAGTTGCACAGAAGTTAGCATAACTGCCTCTTAATACTGGTGATAGACTCTGGATCACCTGCGATCCCGAACTGGAAGACGAGCTCAGAAAAGGAACGGATGTTTTCAAATCTTCCCCGGTGTGTGACATATATATCCATTCCTGGATTCATGGGGTCAAGACTTGTTAATACAAGGTGTTTGACATTTTCTCACAGAAGTGAAAGTGCTACACTTTTTTTCCACATAAAGCCCAGCAACGGGTGATCAAGTTGTTGTTCAGGAACAAGCTGTGCAGCCATGGGATGGGATTCTAGAACATGTTTGATGTTCTGTATCATGTCCTTCCTTTAAGAAACTGCTGGAAAAGAGACTCAGATCATTTAGTAGCTAAGAATCAAACGGAACAGATGGACTGAATGTCTTCCTCGTTTTTGTGACCTTTCTTGTACAGCCCTCACTGATAACTCTGCTAGATGCCTGGTGTATCATAGGAGCCACACCTGCAAGGCTGGCTGACCAACAGCGCTAACAAGCATCCTGTGGCTGGCCAGTCTTGAGTCGCTGCTTGTGGATTCCTCATCTCCTCAGGCAAATGACCAACAGAACCTTCTACTGCTCAAACTATATACTACAGGAGTCCCTGACACATAGTTTATGTTCTTCCGCAGAATCTGAAAGACACACTGACAGAACCTGTTGTACTAAACGTGGTCCTTGGGTTTGACTCGCAGTCAGTTTGAAAAGCATTTGTGTAGATGATTCAGTTTCTTTCCAGGGCTTACCTAGACAAAGGAAATTAGCCTCCCCTGCCTGTCGAAACGGACTGTTATTTAGAAAACAACCCACGTGTGTGTGTGGTATGATAGTTAAAATGACTGCGGTGGCAAAAATGACAACATTGCCTGTAATTTTAGAACAAGCGGGAGTATTTGTCGTTGCAGTGTATTGACCGCCGGGCACGCTAAACAACCCAGAAGGGGCACAGAGTTCGACGGGGGGTGGAGTGGAGGGCGGAAATTTTCCATAAACGCCAAGGAGTGGCTGTTCGAGGCCTGGCGGTGGTGTCCGCCTCTCCGTACGCACGGTCCACACAAACATGCGGCTCTGCAGTCAACAAACGGAGGGTTTGCCAAGGGGTTGTGACCTTTGACCTTTGACCCCCCACCAGTAAGGCCTGTCCTGTTGTAGCTCGTTCTAGGAGACAGCCCTGCTGTAGGGTGCACTTTCACTTGCATGATCCAAAATCCTCTGAAATTGGTGCATACTGCATCTACTGTATGTTTTACAGCCTATGGATAAGACATGTTTTGTGGTCCCCTGTGGTCTCTGGCCTTTACTGTTCAGGAGATGGAACAGCGATGTGGCCTCCCTTCTGGCAGTTTCTGAAAAAAAGGGAAGAGTCCTGACATGGCCCTGGTTCTAGGACTTTAGTGAAGCTAACCCCAACTAAAATCTTCAAATTTTTATATCCCAGAACACACAAAGTAAATCAACTAATCCAGACCTCAGTTTTTATCATTACACTAGTTCCTTTAAAACATCATGACCAGATAGGAATTGGTCCCTGATTCCATCTGTACATACCAAGTCCAACAGGAGGTAAGGATACTGTTGCCAAATCTGGAAAATATAAAAGTGGAACGAATGATTCCCTGTGCCACTAAAAACATGCAGGGAAGCAGGAAATAATGACAAGCTGAGGGCACTGATGGCTGATGAATATTACTGTTTGTTTATGAACCATGACTGAGTTATGGAACCTTCGCGGTGTTATTTGTTTTAAGAGAACGTGGCTAAATATTATCTGGCAAATGGAGTTGCAAACACCACAGTTATTATTGTTCAGCGCATGCATAGGATCGTAAGAATATACAGTGCGTTCACAAGCAAGAGAAAGCCTTTTGGCCCATCTAGCCCATTTGAGAGCTCATAACTAATTGATTCAAGGATCCATTGCAGTCAACTCTTGAAAGAAACAGGGGCATCAACTCCCAAAACACAGCTGGGTGGCTTGTCCCATGCTCCCACAACTGTTTGTGTAAAGAGGCGCCTCCTGTTTTTGGTAGTTTCTACTCATGTCCTCTGGTTTGTGTTTCACTGGGGGGAGCATGAAGAGCTTTGAATTGAATACACTCATCCAGGGAGATTTCCAGAAGTGACTAAATAAGAGCAATAGCACAATAGTACAGTATATATACATAGGAAGTGCCATACAGGACAGAGCTGTTAGAATACGCATAGTTTTTATACGACTAGCTGGTCACTTTCACTGTCTTTGTGCTTTACACACAATCAGCTTACCTGCAGTCAAAAAGTGCTCTCGCTTCAGATCGAACTTTTTTTTCAAGACTTTTGTATTTGTGTATTTGTGTTTGTATTATTCAAGACTAATTCAAATTACGCATATTTTAAACACATAATTATAATGTATAAGGGGGTCCCTTTCGGGAGTTGATGCTGGAGAAGTTACAGACGAAAATGGGAATCCTGCCCTATTTAAACTTGTTCCAGCCACTAGTCACTTACCGTCAACGATAGGGTTAATAGCCCCAGAACGACTTGACCTCCCTCTCCTGCCCAAAGTTGCGATTTCCACAAGAGGAGGAGCTACTGTTGACCAAAAAGAACCCAGCTCCCGTTTAAATCGAGCTTGGGGAAGCGGGCGCCTATAGCAAGAAATAGCATTTTGAGAGGTGTTTTGGATGTTAAATGACACGGCGGCACCGAGGGGTTTCGAGTTGCGAAGGTGACAAAGAGTTGCGCCTGCCGCAGCTAACGTCAAGTGTGAGGTGTCTCTTTACTGTTTTAACACTTTGTTAATGAAGTTTTAGAAGATTTTTTTTTTAGGGTTTTGCTTTGGTTTTTTTGGGACTTGAGCATGGTGCTGTTTCAACGCTGCGTACTCGGGGGACTTGTGCAGGGTCACCGCAGCCTGTGTGGAATCCAAACGGGAAAAAAGACCTGTAACCCGGCGTGGGCTTCGTCCACAGTTCGCTACCGTCCGGACAGCTGCAGCTCCGCCAGGCGCTACAGCACCACGTCAGGTTTGTGGGCTGTTGCCCTGTCAGAAATACATTTCACTTTTAAGTGAAGTATGTTTGTCAGCTAATGCATGGGAATTCTTGAAATTCCTGAAGTTTACCAACTACAGGGGTAGGGTAGCTGTTGAAACGCGTGGATCTGCGTTTTTCTGTTAAATATTTTTTTAAATATTTTTTAAAAGTGTAAAGGCAGTAGAAATTCTGATTTTTTGGACGTCTAACGCTTAGTTTATCGTTTTTCAAACAAGCCTTTTCTTATTTGCAATTCCGTGGGTCTCTGACTGGGGAAAAATATTTTAGGTGTGGGTTGTATCCGAAGTACTCAAACATAACAAAAGAAACGTAAAGTCATAAACAAGGTTTTTAATTTTATTTTCCAAGTGCAGATCGGTACTGCGAGCTTCTTTTAAATAATACTCTACCAAAATTAAAGGGACACATTACAGAGGTGCCATTTTATTTTTTTCGAGAAGTTTTTTTAAAAAATTGAGACGTCCAATGGTTAGTAGCTGTCGTACATCACTTCCGGCTGAAAAAAATTCATAGAATAAACATTTAGCTGATCGCCCAGGATTGGTTTAGTAGTTTAAGTCCTCGCAGTCCTTTCGTTTTTCTCTTTAAAAAAACCCGAGGACGATAAAGACGACGTTAATGAATAAGCCTTTATCTAGCCAGATTATCTGGGAACAAATTCTTTACCATTGTTATCTAGATACACAAATCAGTGGGTCTCTCGTGTGTCGAAATAGACTTTTGAATATTATTAAATTGAGTTAGATTAGTTAGAGGTCGACATGGGACGAGGCGTCAGGTGGTCGGCACGGTTTCTGCTGTACGGTTTCTGCTGGGGCACTAACTTTGTGCTGCTGTGTCTCCCCAGTAGCTCTCCCTTCATTTACTTTTCAGTGGCCTTCCGCACAAACACTCGACAGATAACGGGGATCGCAGCCTTTGTACTGGGAAGTCGCCTCCGAGCTGGAGCTATTGCCCGGCTAGCTGTCTTCCAGTAAGGTGTCACGTTTTCCCCGGCTTGCAGATCCACCAGCCTGTAAAAAACGGGAAGGAAAATCGGGAGCAGAACACCGATTTCCAGCTCATTTGTAGCTGCAAAACTGAAGTCTTATATTACCATTAAAAGGGGGAAGCAGACCTAAGACTGTAAGCTCTCCTGTGCCACTGATCACCCTGGGCTGCCCTCTAGTCGTGCAGCCCTGGGCCCTACCTCCCTGGCACCAGGCAGGGGGCGTCTAACCTGTCCTCCCCCCTCTTTGCCCTCTGTCCTGCTGTCCCGTGTGCCCAGTGTGTGAGAGCTGGGCAGGCAGGGAAAGCTGAGTGTCCAGGATTTCAGTGTATTTGGCAGCAGCCACTGCTGAGGGCCTGTTCCCTTAGCAACCCACTGTGTACCCTCTCCTTCAGTAAGCCTTTACTAATCCCTCTGATGTGTTTGCAACCACCTCTGGTCACTTGTCACAAGGAACGAGTTGAAGGCTAATTATTTGCACATTGTTTCCCTTCTGCCCACGGAAGAAACGAAAATTATGAAGTACGTTTTAGAATTCAGTTGCCTATGGCCCAGTGACCACGGAGACTGAAGTTGAGGAACAGTGTTACTGAATTTTGTGGTGCAGACATTCATACGATGGGACACAAAACATATCTGTAATCCCACAAATCAAGGAATGCGCAGCATAATGGAGAAATAAAGGCTGTTTAAAGAGAAAGTTGTCAAGTTGTACATTGTTTTAAACAACGTCAATAAACATGTTTTGTAGTACACAAAAAGTCAATTGACGGTGTAAAATCCCAGCTGTGATTTTAAAATGTGTGGAAATGTCCGCGAGGGAATGCTCAGCAGAAGAAACGGCCTCGGTGTTGGAGAGCCTGTCCGAATATTAACTCTCCCCATGCGTACTCATTGACTTCAGTCAGCCTTCCTCTGTGAAAATTAGGATTTGCCAGAATGTGTATTCATGGGCCTTTTATGATGTTTACTGGAGACTTGTTTTAATTGGTTGGGCCCCCGTGGGCCATAGAAAATTAAACAGTATTCGTGGTGGATACAGACCAAAGAGAAGCTTGATTTGCCCGCACCAGTGGCCGATGGGCTGTTCAAGTTCTCCTCCTGGGACAGATAAGATTCTATTCCTTCCGGCGGGGCTGATGTGTGTTCTCGTTTTCCAGTGTTGCCTGCCAGGTTTGTAACGATGTCGCGGAAGTCGTTCTGCTCATCTGTGAGACTCTCCTGTGTCTTATCTAGTCCTGCAGCCCCCTTGTCTCCTACACAACACCACAGGGCCTGTTGTGATATCAGCAGGCCCACAATTGCTCCCTCTCTCTCCATTCAGTCCCCACTCCCTCCCCCAGCCTGTGGCAGTGACCTGTAGGCCTGTCGCAGAATCCATTCTCAGCGGCTCATGACACCCGCGACTCTGTGATTCCCGCTAATGCGCGGATGAGTGAACGTTTGCTTGTTTGGAGTTCCTTTTTATTTAGCTGTATTTTTCATCTCTCGGCAGAAATAAGCCTGTTGCTACGGTAGGCCAGTGCTTGCAGCCCTCGGAAGATGACTAATGGCCATTCAGTAGGAGCTGAAAGGTGGCCCGTTTTAGAGAAGGAGGGAAAGACTAGTTACTGCTTCCTCTGGGAGTCCTCAATGTTTTGTTTTTTTTACTGAAAGGAATGCGGAAGAGAAGAGCTTGTTGCCTTTTTTAGGAAGAGTCCGGAAACTGTTAAAAAAAACTAAGACTTTTAGGAATGATTCTTTGTATTGTTTTCATGTTAGTCTTAAGGTTTTAGGGCAAGGGATGACTGGATCAAAACAACAGGTCTGCAGATGGTACAGCGAACATTTATCAGACAAAGATTCTGTCACCTAAATTTTGCTGTTTGGGAGTTTTATTCGGAAGTCTTTCAAGTCAAGACTTGAGGGACTTTGGTTCCCTGGCAAGCACTCAGAGGTGGGCAGTTTTTTTCCCTTTTATCAAAAGCTAGAGGCTCTGCTTGTTCTATTTAAACCTTGGTTCTCCTCTGCTGCTTCCATGACTTCATCTTTGGCAGCAACTGGTGCTCAGAAATGATCTTTCCATGATTATTTCCCAGTAGAACAGTCATTTACCACCAGGCCACCAACATCAGGCTTTATAGCTGAAAGAAATTGACAGTGAAATGAAGTGGAGATCTACAGACAATTTTGTTTCCTGATAAGATGAAGATTGTTGTGGATGGAAGTACGTACACCCTTTAATAAGTTCCAAATGACCAAATAACCTTAGCAGGTTAAAACATATCAGGGATATCTTTTGACTAAAAAGTGTAGTTTACTAAGCTGAACATTAATCCATCTACTTTGCTTTTTCTAATTCAGGGTGGCAGGGGAAACGGAGCCTATCCAGGCAAGCAGTGGGCACAAGGCAGGGTACACCCTAGATGGGACACCAGTCCATTGCAGGGCAGACACACACTCACACCAGGGCCAATTTTCCCGGAAGCTAATTAACCTGCTGGTATGTGTTTGGACTGTGTAAGGAAACCCATATTGACCAGGGGAGAACATACAAACTCCACACAGACAGCACACCCAGGACTGGAATTGAACCAAGCCCTGTGTGTTTCTGTACCATAAGCAGTACATATTGCCCTTAGTGAATTACATTGAATACTAGTACTTTGTAGCTCGATTGCATCTGCTTCGTCAGACTTCATGTATTGATGATAGTGCAGTGTGAGGCCCAGTGATAGGGTGGCCTTCAAAAGATGGTGCTGCCTGTGTCATGTGATGTTCAGCGAATCAGGTGGCAGGGCAGGGGTGAGAGGTAGGTGTGCGTGCTTGTCTCTGGTACACTGCAGCGCCCAGACAGCGGACAGGGCTGTTCCCCTAATTCAATTGGGCTAATAAGCTGATAGTGAGAGGATGTGCTGGCCGTGCCTCGCTAATTATCTCCGAACAGAACGGGCTTCTGTCCCCAGGCCTCTGTCCTGTCTTGAGCTGGCCAGGCCAAGCTAACCAGATTAACTAACACTTACTGCCATTCTAGTTTCTGCTCTTGCCCTGTATCCAATCCTGACTCTTTCCACTCTATTTTTAGCCCTGAGCCAATTCTTCTTCTCAAATTAACGGGCAGGCGGCTCAAACAGGAAGCCGCTGGTTTCCAAGATCAACACGGATGTTGTGTTGTTGCTGGTACCCAGCTGTCCGAGCTTGAATCGCTCCTGGGCTCGGGTCTGCGGCCCTGTTGATTCGCACTGTGGACTCGGTTAAAGGCTTTGCTTCAAGGTTGTTCTATTTACAGTAACACTTACTGGGTACTCCTTGTCTGCTGCAGTCTGTTATCAAGCTGTCCCTTGAATCTTTCAAACCTCATAGCTGCCAGGCTGGCCAACAGCTAAAAACAGCGAAACAATACTCCCGTGATCCCTCTCTCCTCCGCCCTGTCCCGGACCTATGTGGACATGACAAATGACATAAGTCAACCACAGCATGACTGCATTAATGGATCCATTTAACGATCAGCTGTTTTTTCCAATCCTCTGCAATATTCAGAATTGGGTGGCATGTTGTTGCAGTGGTTAGCATTGCTGTCTCCTGCGTTCAATTCCAGACCCGGGGTGCTGTCTGCGTGGAGTTTGCATGTTCTCGTGGGTTTCCTCCCTCAGTCCACAGACTGTAGGTTAGTTTAATCGGCTCCTGGGGAAACTGGCCCTGCTATGAGTGTGTGCGTTTTTGTGTCTGTGTATGCCCTGCGGTGGACTGGCATCCCTTCCGGAGTGTATCCTGCCTTGCACTTATTTCTTACTGGGATAGGCTCCGGCTCACCAGTGACCCTCTATTTGATGCAGTGGTTAGAAGATGGATGGATTTTCAGGATCATCAGGTGTTCTCCATATACTAACATTACTTTGGGGAACAGGGTGATGGTTGCCTTCAAATCAGCTCCATTGTAAGATTCGCCTGTTAGTTGTTTGTTGCTCGACAGTCAAGGTGCCAGTTAAGGCGATAGTGATTCACCGAGAGCTGAGCTTGAGCTCCATGATCCAGATGTTGGTAGAAGACTTGTCACTAGCTGACTGTGACTGCTCGGGGAGGTATTAACATTAGTCAGCTAGGGAGCTCTCTGAATTTTCAAACACATCAGTGACATCACTGAGAGAAGTACCTCCTGTCAGGTTCCATGAGCCTAGCGGTAAGTCACGTGCTAATCTGGTGGGTGAAGTGGGTTCTCACTTGGGATGCTCTCCTATATTTTATGTGCTTTGGAGTGAAGAACTCTCGATGTATGCAAGCAGTTATTCTTATGGATGTGCAGGCAGGTCTGTCTTTGCCACCCTTTGCCAGAGAGCTCCTGATGAGTGATGAGGACTGTCTCTGTGCTGTGTTCCCAGGCATTGCAGGGGTGAGAGAGCGCACTCTGATTGCGGTGAAGCCTGACGGGGTCCAGCGCCGCCTGGTGGGCCAGATTATGCAGCGCTTTGAGCAAAGGGGCTTCAAACTGGTGGGCTTGAAGATGCTGAAGGTGAGGCAACACAGCAGGGGAAAATAGATCTTCGTTTACTTACATATTAGCAGCAGAGTCCATTAAGCAATCAAACATCAATCGGTCTTCTAACTGCACAAATACAGAACTGGCTGGATCAAAGTCATTGGAATGTCACGTCATTTCGATTAACACCCGTGTCGAATCTTCTGAGCGATATTTCAAGGCCAAAGAGTGTCATGATTGGGGTGGTGATAAAGAGCTTTAAAAAGGCATCTTTTCACATTCAGAGTCTTGCAGTGGAAGATGCTGTTCTGATTTGGAAAAGTGGTAGGTTAGAGGTATTGTTAGGAACCCGGTTTAATGAGTTAAAGGACAGTAAAGAAATGATTGATGTAAATGAGGATGCAGGGTCTCGCGCCCTGTTTTAGTTGTGCTAATGGCTCATGGAGGTCCCTATTGGGGTCTTTCTTTTTGCAGCCTTTTTTGGAAAGAAATTCCCCAAATTGTGCACTCGTGCAACAGTGCAAAATTAGGAAGGTAATGACAGGAGTCCTGCCCTGGCTGCAGACAAAGTTGGATTGTTCCTGCAGCGTTCTCAGGCTGGGGAGAGATTCAGGAGTGCGAGTGCTGACCTTTCCTGTGTCCTGTGTCACTAGGCTTCTGATGACCTCTTGTCTCAGCACTACCGTGACCTCCAGAAGAAGCCCTTCTATCCCAACCTGCTGCGCTACATGACCTCTGGGCCCCTAGTGGTCATGGTGAGTGGTCAATTATTGGAATAAATGGAAATCAATCTCAATAAATGGAAATCATTATAATTATAATTTCTTACACTTATACAGCACTTTTCTGGATACTCCAGTCAAAGCACTTTACAGGTAATGGGGTCTCCCCTCCACAACCACCAGTGTGCAGCCCCACCTGGATGATGTGACGGCAGCCATAGTGCGCCAGTACACTCCCTGCACATCAGCTCTCAGTGGGGAGGAGAACAGAGTGATGAAGCCAGTTCAGAGATGGGGATTATTAGGAGGCCATGATTGGTAAAGACCAATGGGAATTATTGTCAGGACGCCGGGGTTACACCCCTACTCTTTTTGAGAAACGCCCTGGGATTTTTAATGACCACAGAGAGTCAGGACCTCAGTTTTACATCTCATCCCAAGGACGGCGCCTGTTTACAGTATAGTGTCCCTGTCACTGCTTGTTTGTTTGTTTTTTAAATGGAATCGGGGATTATTTTTTCCATTTTGCACCCTTCCAGTTTGGAATTGGCAATGGCCACAACAAGCTCTGAGGCAGGATGGGAATGCGAAGCCTGTGTCCGAGCTCTTCTGACATGCCCACCGTCGAGCCACTTCCTGATTGACATGCTACAGGTTCCACAATGCCTCAGGCTCAGCGAGCATGTTTTGTGCTTTCTCTGGTAGGTGTGGGAAGGACATAACGTAGTCCGGACGTCCCGCCTCATGGTAGGAGACACTAACCCAGCAGAGGCTCATCCTGGGACAGTTCGTGGGGACTTCAGTATACACATTAGCAGGTGCCTTCCTCCTTTTAGTTTGCTTTGAAGTGGTCAACACCTTCCGCATACGGGTTGTATAAAAGCTAAAGGTGTGAAGTTATGGAAGGGTGTCGGTCGCCTTTCTGCTCGTCTGCTGTACCTGGTCTTTCTAGCATGGCGTGAAACTGTAGGAAGAATTTGAAGCATTGAGATAAAATGCTGTGATTCTCGGATCTTTGAGTTTATGCATTAGCCCAGGTCTTTTCAACAGTTTGTAGTCTCTAATCGTCGCCGATTGTGGACTGCCTAAAGATCACGTGATAATAATATTTCCTTATGTAGCACTTTTCTGGAAACTCCACTCAAAGTAATTCCAGGTAATGGGGATCCCCTCCACCACCACCAGTGTGCAGCCCCACCTGGATGATGTGACAGCAGCCATAGTGCGCCAGTACACTCCCCACACACCAGTGTCCCCATCACTATACTGGGGCATTTGAACCCACACAGACCGCAGGGTGTGTGCCCCCTGCTGGCCCCACTAACACCTCTTCTAGCAGGCTTGCACCTGCTGAGCTTCAGTGGGCCGCCAATGGTGAGTTGCAGGGTGATATGGCTGCTGGTGAACTGCCTTCACACTGGTTAGGAATTTTGAGAACGTCCTCTGCAGCGCATGTGTATGTATTGTATATATGTCAACAAAGTTCATTTCCTGTTAAGAAGACCCGTTCTGTACATTAGCGGGACTTGGCAGAGGGATATTAAGCGCTGATTTTCTCCAGCCTTCAGGTCCATATGTATGCATTGCAAGAATCTGGACTGGCTGATATTAAGTACACTTAACAAGACTGCTGTTTGGTAGGAAAAGCAGTTCCATAGTAAGGCTAATTGGCTCTGAGATCTCTTCCTGTTTATGGTAACTCAGCACCTCATTTACTACAATCTGATGTCTGATGTAGCCACAGATGACACTAGTCTAGCTTCCAGGCTCACACCTGCTGAGCTTCAGTGGGTCGCCAGTTGAGAGGTGATGGGCAATATGTCTGCGGGCTATGTAGGTAAGCAAGGCTAAGATGATTGCTTATTTGCGTCTGCAATGTGATCCGTGTCAGTGGGATGGGGACACCTTGTTTAGTGCCAACATGCGTCAGGTCTGTCTGGTGCAGTGCTGCCCATCAGGCCCATCCTGTGGTGTGTGTCCTTCAGGAATGTGGTGCATGCCAGTGACTCTGTGGAGGGCGCCCAGAGGGAGATCCAGCTGTGGTTCAGCAGGAAGGACCTCATGGACTGGGACTCCTGTGACCACAGCAGCACCTACCAGGTGTGAGAGAGACCAGCGGAGGACCGTGAAGGGAGGAGGAGACTGGGACTGGGGGTGTGGAGACAGGATGCACCATTACTACCTCCATCTGCACCCAGGGGTGCAGCCCTTGTCTCCCCCCAAAAAAAAACTTTTCCCTGGTTGGTGAGAAGACTTATGAAGCTAACCATCGCCAAAGCCCCAGGGGAGACGCACAACGGTATCGTGCTGGATTCTCCCAGTGCGGTCAGGGATCGCGCCAGCTCTCCCACTCTCTCTATCCTCCTGTAGCACAAAATAGGGATCAGCAGTTTCCACCCTGGCTTTTAAGTGTAGATGTAGAGCAAGGACAGTTCTTACAGTCGGACATCTGGGGGTTATGTACGCCTCCTTACAGAAGAGATGAAAGAGGAGGGGAAAAAGGTCAGGGGTGTCTGTTGACGTGAATGATCCTCCTTCCTGAAATCCCGGCAGCTCCTGAGGGCTCAGGGATCCCCCGCCTCGGCATCCGGGAGCTAAAGACATGCACCCCCCCCACCCCGACTCCTTCACCCCTGGGAAGCTGAAAACCGGGTTCATGTTGACACACCCAGTCCACCCCTCTGGAGTTATTGAGGGCCTAATTGTACCAAATCAGGAAACCGTGCAAAGCAGCCCAGTCTTTGCCTTCACTGTGTTGTTTTAAAATAAACTCTGTATGTGGTACTTGTTTGCCTGGCCTGTTTTATTGCTCTTTCATTATTCTAGCGTGAAATCGGCCTGCGAGGCCCTGAGCACCTTGATCTCCTGTCAAACCAAGGACATTCAAACATTGTTTGATTCTGGTCTGTCTGTGTGGAGTCTGCATGGTCTCTTTCGCTCTTCTTCTTTGTTTCTGTGGGTTTTGTCCAAGTGCTCTGGTCTCCTCCCAGCTCCCAGAGACATGCTGGCAGGGTTAATACCCATCTCTAAATTGTCCTAACATCCGTAAGTATCCCAGCCTGTGTATGGACTAGGATGGGATCCGGATTGCTCAGCTCTCGCCTTGAGCAAGTGGCTTTCTGACGATGAAAGGAATCGAATGCAAACGTGAAGCCCAGTAAATAGAAACATTAACATAGCCACTACAGCTGGGGGGAAAGAGCTGCAGGCTATCCTCCATTATACATGTGAGATATTACAATACTGGCCCACCAAAGTGACCCACAGTGGACAAAATTGCTAGACATACCCCCGTCAAAAAAGGAGATACTGGGATAGGAGATGAATTTTTTGGGCCGTGTAATATGTTGGGACGAACTTTTGATTTGTGAATTCTGTCCGTGTGGGACTTTTGTAAGCCGGCTACATATGGATTTCATGCCTACAGTGCTTTAAAATAGAGCCCAGAGGAAAATCGGATGTTCTGAAGATTCCTATTGACGATTCCTATTTTCAATGGCTTTGACAAGAGAACGCTGCAATGTATAATATCACTGCTAGAACGGTTTGGTTTTTAAAAAAAGTCCGTGGTATAAAAATTTATGGGATGTTTAATACAAAACGTCACACGTATTCATTAAAAGTCTGATATCCTGGCTGGGTGTGTCGCGTTACCGTTAGCAAGTCGCAGTTGTGCTGTCGGTTCTGCTCAAACAAGTTACGTAGTCGAGGAGCAGCTGAAGACTCGCATATAGTCTAGATATTTTGTTAGAGCCTTGTGTTCAAAGCGACTTACATTTGCATTCATTGATACCGCTGGGTATTTTTCTGGAGCAATTCAGGCAAAATACCCTGTGCAACAGGATACAACAGCAGCGTCTCACCTGGGACTTGAACCCACAACCTTCTAGTTGAGAGGCTAGAGCCCTGACCACTGCAGCAATAATAATAATAATAATAATAATAATAATAATACCTTACACTTATATAGCGCTTTTCTGGACACTCCACTCAAAACGCATTACAGGTAATGGGGACTCCCCTCCACCACCAACGTGCAGCCCCACCTGGATATGTATAATAATTATTAATTATATGCTCTTCGAAAAGTCACAATTAAATACATTATGTATTACTAATAGTATTAGGAGCAGTATCAACATTGGTGTGTAGTGAGGTCACAAAACAATAAGCCGCTCTGGTGAAACACTACAAGTACCAGAAAGCAACGCGAAAGACATGACGTAACGGTTGTCCTCGGTCTCGAATAACATCTTCCAAACCTCAGAAGGCGCCGTACCGACAGAACGACGGGCTGGAGTTAACACGAAGGGAGTATAATCCTGCTCGTGATACTGCTATTCAGGTAACATTTGCGTTGTTATTGCATGGAATAACCCTCTTTACGGCGACGCAGCTTTAATTCGGTTTTTATGCTGCCGTAAATTATGCCCCGAACTGCTGTAATGTACACAACGAATTTCCTTGTGTTTTTGGTAAAACCCGCAGTGCTTTTGCAATAGAATTGCTTTTGAATGACAAATCCGGGCGGTTGAATAAACTTCCATCTGCTCTGATGACACGATATTACAGTTTCTGTTCTTGCGTGTTAGTCTGTCGTGCAGAGTTTGGAGCAGCGACGCGCCGGGCATATTACAGCATTTGGACTTTGTAGCGTCGGGAACGGCGGCGTGGCAGTTAGCGCTGCTGCCTCACAGCTCTTGGTCCCGGGTCCGACCCGGGAGTGGGGCGCTGTCTGAGTGGAGTTTGCATGTCCTCCGTGAATTTGTGCTTATTGCTGGGGCTCCGGTTTCCTCCCGCCTCAAGAAAGGCTTTGCTGAAGAAGTTAGTTTGGGAGTCCGTGTGCCTTTCGGAACAAATCTGATGGACATCCAACTCCATTCACCCCCCCAAACCAGACAATCAAACAAAACGTTATATAGGTAAACAAAAATGTGGAATAAATGCTGAGCATGTCAGTGACTTGTGAGCGGACAACATCTACGGCTTTGCTGCTCTGTCAGGAGTATTTGAATAGTATCTCAGCGTCAGCGCCTACCTCGATCAGAGAAGGTGGGTGGGGCAGCGTTTATTCTCACGTTTAAAACGCTGCAGGTGACACCTGCGTTCCAGACGCAATTATCCGCTGCGTGTTTGAGGTCTTCACCTCCCCCCGACTGTGTGCGCTCGCTTGCGAAACCCCTCTGATCTCCCGGCAGCCGCCGCCATGGACGAGCACCAGCAGGTCGCCGTGAATCCCAACACTGCCGAGATGCCCGAGGACGTGGAGGCGGACGAGTGTCTGACGAACTACAGCTATGTCTACAGCCCGGACCTCCTGAAGTGAGTGTGGGCCGACCTGCCAGTACCGAGCTGTGACAGTTGTGGTTCTGCGAACCACAGGCCGGGCTAAACCAGGTCTTTCCCTTCCATTCATATCAATGGATATCACTGATTTTCTCTTTATTTGCCTTGTGGTTACATAGTGTATGCGCTTGGATAATGCCTGTACCCCCGTTGACTGGCAGTTGAGAGGGTGACTAACCATTTTGTACAGTGTTCAGCAGTTTTCACTGTATTGTGGCTTTTCAGTCGTCCAGAATTCAGGTTGGGCATCAGTGAAAGAGGCAGTATTGAAGGGCTGTGTGCTTGAACATAGGCTGTGTTCCAACTAAATGCTAAGCCCTTCCTCCAAGTCTGCACTTCTGTGACGCAGAACAAGCTTGGACTTCAAGTGCGTATTTGGGGTATTTGGGGGTGCACCATTATAGAAGAGTAATTGGGACACCCTCGCATGACAACACTCTTGGGTTACGTGGCTCACAGTCAAAATGCTCTCTGTTGTTGCTGCTTCTTCTTGCAGTGGTTATGCCCAGGTCTTTAGAGAATTATTTTAAAGAATTTGTTTCATTCTCTGCTCACAGTTTCATGGAATTGAAGGACACTACATCTGTCCCTGCACGAAAGGAGTGACCTATCGTGTTCATTCGTGTTGAGCAGGCTTAACTCAAACTGGGCGAAGCAGACTAAGGAAAACCTGGCAGTACAACTCTGTTTATTCAAAGCTTTGTGCTGTCTTAATACATTTGATCTTTTCTGCCCTGGTACAAAAATGACAGTACGAGGAACATAACCTGTTCATTCACATTAAACAGTATTGATTCAAAGTGGATAAACTAAACTAAATAAGGAAAACTTGGCACTACCTCAGAGTTTCATACTATTAAATACTCTGTCTTTTCATGTACAAATTATACGGCAAGTAAACAAATATTCAGCAGTCAAAATGGTGTGACAAAATAATCGTTTTATGTCAACACCTTGTACCTAAAATACACATTAATCTAAAGCAGCCCAATGAAATGTTGTTTTTACATCAAATGTTGAGTTTTAGAACTGTAATAAGGTTAAATTTTACTCACACGTAAATATTTTGTTCTCCATGGCAACTTCTTTCTGCCTTGATAGGTCAGTTAGAACATGAAATGTCACCGTTCTGTGGGGAATTCTGGGGAATTCCGTTCAGCGGAGTCTGCTCTGATGCGGACTTCCATGAAGGGTGCTTTGGACAAATGTGGCACCCTAAGCCCTTGCAGACCTGGGAAAGGTGCATGTGAAGGGCACGAGACACGCAAGTGTGCATACTGGGACAACGGCCATAGTGTAGCAAAGCTGCAAAGGGTGCTTGACACCTGGTATTCACTAGGGGGCGCTGTCGGGTAACAGTGTTGGTTGTCACAGCTAATGGGCTTTTTTTCTAGTCACTTTTCCTGGGGTTGTAAGGTGGACAGCACAGCAGTTTTCCTCTCTTCCTCCCTGCAGGGACAGAGTGGCGTTCGTCACCGGAGGGGGCTCTGGGATCGGCTTCCGAACCGCAGAGGTCCTCATGAGGTGGGCGGCTCTTTGTTCTCAGCCGAGCTTGTCTCCTCTCGCACGACAGCAGCCTGGAGCTCCCCATCTGCTCTAACCACTGGGAGTTTACAGCCCTGTGACGACATGGCCCCTTTTATTAAGTCAGCTCCAAGCTGAGCAAATGTCTGTCTTAGTAGCAATTTCCTGTCTGTGATCAGCTCAGGAAATACAGTCGTTATGTGTCTGCAGTCTTTCCAGGTCTCTTTTTAAAGCACCAGCACCTGAGGAGCTGGGAGATGTTGGTAAACTGGTCCAATTAAACCAATAACAAGGTGACCCAGGCTTTTAAAAAGTGCTCTAGGTCCAGATTAGACGCGTAAGAGCTTGTAGATTACAGCTCTCCTGGACTGGCACAGGGCACTAAATCTCTGTATGTCTCAGGGTACTTAAGATACAGGCACTCTGTAGAACACATACTATATGAAAGCACCTAGATCACCACTGTGACCTGTGTCCCTGTCTCACCAGTGTAGTGTCATGCTGAATTGATTAAGTAAATTCCATCGGTCATTCATTTTTACTTTAAAGGGCAATGACAATCTCCATCTCAATCCATCAAAGATACATGGAGGCCACCTGAGGTGGCTGAGCTCATGCTTGGTGAAGCTGTGCCTTTACCTTCTGCGTGGAGCCTGCATGGGCTGCGTCCGTCTCTCACCCTGACTCTGCTTCTCCTGTTTCAGGCACGGCTGCGACACGGTGATCGCCAGCAGGAACCAAGAGCGCCTCTCAGAGGTCAGGCCTCCCTTTGCACACCGACTCACCACTGCTGCCCCCTCGCCCCGTCTCCTGGGCAGGGCTCAGTCAGAGTGAGCCTACAGAGCCGGCCTCCGGCAGCTTGCATTGAGACCCGAGACCTTTCGCTAGCTCTTGGAGCTCACGTGACGTAGGGGTCTTTCTGGAGCCGTGAAGATTGATCTTCTGTGCTCGTGACGGGAGCCCCCTGCCGCGCCCTGCTGGCGGCGGGGCGCGGAGGGGGTGTCCCGTGTCGTGAGCGCAGTGCCGGGGTGTCTTTCAGGCTGCCCGGAAGCTGAGCGCGGCCACGGGCCGGCACTGCCTGCCTCTCTCCCTGGACGTGCGGCAGCCAGAGACCATTGCCGCCGCCGTGGACGAGACCCTGAAGGAGCTCGGCAGGATCGACATCCTCGTCAACAGTCTGTGTCCCCTCTGCGTCGCCGTGACAACAGTAGTTGGGCCTTAGCTGCCATCCCCAGACACCTGTGTGTTACAGTGGCCAGGGGAAATGAAACAACCTTCCCCTTAGTTTACCCATGAGTATTCCTGCTAGTGCCCGGGAGACTCCAGGGTCGATGTGTTGCTGAGAGCCGAGAGATTCCTGGCTGGCTGATCTCTCCCTACCCTCAGAGCGCTCGGCCACTTAAGGAAATTTTATTTCTCACAGGATTAAGGGATGAAATACCCATATTTCAGACATAAAACTTTTGGATTTGGTGTTGCTGGTTGAACATTGACCTTTGACCTTTGTCTGGAGTCTTATAATCATAATAATAATAATTTCTTACACTTATATAGCACTTTTCTGGACACTCCACTCAAAGCGCTTTACAGGTAATGGGGACTCCCCTCCACCACCACCAGTGTGCAGCCCCACCTGGATGATGCGACAGCAGCCATAGTGCACCAGTACGCTCCTCACACATCAGCTATCAGTGTGGAGGAGAACAGAGTGATGAAGCCAGTTCATAGATGGGGATTATAAGGAGGCCATGATTGGGAAAGGCAAATGGGAAATTTGGCCAGGATGTCGGGGTTACACCCCTACTCTTTTCAAGAAACGCCTTGGGATTTTTAATGACCACAGAGAGTCAGGACCTCGGTTTTACGTCTCGTCCAAAGGACAGAGCCTGTTTACAGTATAGTGTCCCCATCACTAGGCATTAGGACCCACATGGACCACAGGGTGAGCGCCCCCTGCTGGCCCCATTAACACCTCTTCCAGCAGCAACCTTAGTTTTTCCCAGGACGTTCCCATCCAGGTACTGACCAGGCTCACACCTGCTGAGTTGCAGGGTGATATGGCTGCTGGCAAATAAAAGGCCAGTGTCATTCAAGGTCATTTCAAGAAACAGCAACAGCAACAGCAACAGGGAATGCCACAGGAGTCCATCACAACATTAATTGAATGAGTTTTTCTAATGAGTTGGCTTTACTTAAATAGTTGCAAAAAAGGTTGACAGTGTTATTTGGAGACCTGGCTCAAGAGTTGAGAATTACTGCTCTCTCTTATGCAGGCAGCAGGTACATTTATAGTGCAAGATAATACAGCCAAAGCTGATGCTAATGTGTTACAGTATCTTCTCTGTACCATAGACCACAGATATGCTTGTGAATGTACGTGTCTTTTTAAATACTTGCAGAACCAGTTTGGCACAGCAAGGTCTTTTGATTGAGTCACTCTACAAACATAATTAGAGTTCATGTGAAGGAGATAGTCATCTCCTAATTACAAGGGAAGGCATTTGTTTCCATGAACTTCCTTGATGGCTTAAGACCGATTATTATTTTTTCATTTGTAAGTCTATAATCTACTAAATATACATGTATAGGTAGTAGAGGAGTGACACAAGAGGTCAGCACAGGTTGCAGATGGATGAATTTGAGACCCTGGTGAAAGGTGGACACTGAGTGTGCTGTGTTGTGTGAACTTTCTAGATGCAGCAGGTAACTTCCTGTGCCCTGCTGCCTCGCTGTCTTTCAATGCCTTTAAAACGGTGATGGAGATCGACACCATGGGCACCTTCAACACCAGCAAGGTGGTCTACGATAGGTGGCTGAAGGTAAGAGGACCCGAAATCCCCAAAAGCTTCAGAGTCTCCTGTCTGAGCACTGACGACCACATGACAAAGCTGTGTGCTACACATCAAGTGTTCCTAGATGTCGGACTGTTGGGCTAAAATTTGTACTGATGAAGCAGGAAATCAGGAGGTATTAATTAAACACCTTGCATTGGTCCCAGCAAATATGAAGTTTCTAAAAACCTGCAAAAAAAATGTACTGCTAAGCAACAGGAGTCTGATGTGTTTCTGCAAGTACATATTTAGCATTTTCCAGAAGGCAAAATTACATTGAATTCATCGAATCTTGCAGTGAATTAATTTCAGTGTTTTCAATCTTTGAAGTCCAGAAAAAGAGCATTTCATACTCTTTATTTTTATACAAGTTGCATGTTTTACATCGTGGCATTTCATCTTACAGCATTTGACATCTAGAGTAGTCCAGTAGTTGTGCTTAATTAAAAGTATCAAAGTTGAAAGGAAAAATATCACGGTCAAAGTGGATCATTGCTGTGCTATCTAATACCCCGGCTGATTTGCTAATGAGCCCAGCTGTATTGTGTAGCAAATCTTTGCCTCTCCCTCAAGAAGCTGAGTGAGAAAGAAACAGTCTGGAAGATTTATATACACAGTCCACAGACACTAGCATTGAATTTTCTCGAGTGTTTTTCTGTCTCCTTAGGTTTCTTTTTGTCGTGCCAGTTCTTGTAATTCAGGACAGGGGTGACATAATCATTAGTTACAGGTTCAACAAACCACTGCTTGTCTGTCCATGTGCGCCCCCTGCAGGATCACGGTGGCTGTGTTGTCAACATCTCGGCCACGCTCGGCTACCGGGGCCAAGCGCTGCAGGTGCATGCTGGGTCTGCCAAGGCGGCCATCGGTAAGGAGAGCCTCCGCGTCGCAGCCAGATGATCCTGAAAAGCAGCAGCCCTCAATCCCTTAGAACAGGCTGAATAGCACTTGAGTCCACATGCCCATATGAAGAGGAAAGGACGTCTTCCTTTTAAAGACGTCCTGGTCCCTGTGCTCAGAGAGCAGGAGGAGTCCTGTGACCTGGAGATGATGGTAATCACCAGAATGAGCCTGAGAGCTGCCGGGATCACGAAGAAACGCGTGCCCCCTGGCCTGGCGGCCGTGGAGCGGGAGCGAAGTTGAAAGAGCAGGACGGCGCTCTCCCTGCCTCTCCCTTTCGTCAGTGGATCGCAAAACCGATGATTTCGGACCGACTCTCGTGTTTGAACACGGATCAGCTCGGCCGCGGTTGTAAACCACAGCCCTGACCGCGTTCTCCCCTACAAACCCCCCCCCCGTCCTGTGTTGCAGACGCCATGACGCGGCACCTGGCGGTGGAGTGGGGGCCGAGCGGAGTGCGCGTCAACAGTCTGGCTCCTGGCCCCATCTCGGGCACAGAAGGGTACCGCAGGCTGGGTAAGAGGGGCAGAGCTGTCGCTGTTCAGCACCATGGACAGTGTTCGCCACTCACTGATTATTAATCAAACGGCTTTCTTTACCCTGTATTTACCACCCCACCTTCCTCATTCTCTGACATCCTTCTCAACCCGGAATAATCTTCCTTATTCATATTCCTGATTCTCTGTCCCCCCCCTTGATCTTCTCCCACCTCCGTTTCAAACCCTCTCTCTCCCCTCCTGCTGCCCTGTCCCCCAGGCGGCACCGCGGCGCAGTCCAGCGGGGTCTTCCAGACCGTCCCCCTGCAGCGGGCGGGCAGCAAGACGGAGATCGCCCACGGCGTGCTGTACCTGGCCAGCCGGGCCGCCTCCTACGTCACGGGGGCCAGCCTGGTGGTGGATGGCGGCAGCTGGCTCACCTCCGCCAACAGCATGCCCGCGCTCCTGGGTATAGCCTTCTCCCGATCCGCTAAACTCTGACTCCATTCCCGCCAGCAGGTGTGTACGCCCCCCCCCACCCCACCCCACCCCGGGAGAGGAGAGGGGCCGGGCCCCGAGCACGCACACAGCTGAGGGCTCGCGTCGGATCAGTGCCGCACAGCAGGGAGAGCCTGTGACTCTTAATGGAGGCACTTGGTGCCATTGGGTTCTGTTATTGTAGTAAGGGCTGTGAACAGAGTGTCATGAGTTTAGAATGGGGAGCCTCGACGTCTGTACAGAATATATTGGGGGCTTGTGGGGTGTCTAGGGGATGCTGGGAGCTGAGAATGGTATTTTGGTGTATTTAAGGGCTGAGAGTTGAGCGGTTGTGTGTGATTTCAGTGTGTGAAAGGTCTGGGAGGAGGAGTATAGATAGATGCAACAGCAGCCACGCACACTCAACAGAGCACAGTACAATGGAATAATACAGATTTACAAAAAATAAAAAGTGCACCAAGAACATGTATTGCAGATATTGTAGATTGTATTGTAGATATATTGACAACTGGGTCGAGACTTAAGTCATGTTTATTTGCACCCCGCATCAACTTCGTAAAGCCAGTCCTGTAACCCTACCTGTGGATGGTTCTGTACTTGAGCTTGAGTCTAAATTGAAAAACCTCGGGGTGATATTCTGGCTTAACATTCGACCCACATGTGCAGCATCTTTTTTTCACCTCAGAAATATCGCTAGACTACGCCCTGTGTTATCAGTAACTTTGGCTGAAAAGCTGATCAGCACATTTGTCTTCTCCTGAATTGGCTACTCTAATGCTCTACTCACTGGGGTTTCTAAATCCACATTGAACAAACTGCAGTATGTCCAAAATTCGGCAGCCAGAATCCTGACCAGGTCTAGTGCAAGTGATCACATTACTCCTATCCTGGAGTCCTTGCACTGGCTTCCTGTCAAATTCCGTGTGGACTTTAAAATCCTCCTGCTCACCTGTAAGGCTCTGCATGGCTTGGCACCTCAGAACCTGTCTGAACTATTATGGCCCTACTCCCCACCTCGCAACCTTCGCTTTTCTAATTCTGCTCTCCTTACTGTCCCCCAAGCCCGTCTACATTGTATGGGTGACAGGGCCTTCTCCTATTATGCCCCCAAGCTCTGGAACTCTCTGCCCAAGGATATCAGAGAGTCACCTTCTCTAAACTCCTTCAAATCCAGACTCAAAACCTTCTTCTTCAGAAAAGCCTTTACTTAACTGGTTCCATTCTTTACCCCTCTTCTTCCTACTTTACCTAGTGCCACCATCCACAGTCTCCTCTGTGTATTTATCTTGTGTATTCTTTTTATTTATTGTTTTTGTCATTCTGTAAAGCGCTTTGAGAACTGACCTTTAAAAGCGTTATATAAACGCGTTTTGTATTATTATTATTGTTATTATTATTATATTGCACAGTCCACCAGCATATAATTATTGTATTATATAGTATTGTAGCTGATTTGAAGGTGACAGCCCACAGATGCCCAACACTGACCATTTTGCCCACAGGTAGGGAGAACTAGGCAGTCAAGGCAACATCATGGGGCCCCAATCATATCGCAGCCTTTAATCTCTCTTTAGAGTGGTCTCCTTGTGATGACTACCAGCAGAACCCTCGTACTGCAAAAATAAAACATTTTACAGTGCAAACATTGTCACCGAGATTGTGACTGAAGCTTTCCAGCAGTCGCTTGTGAAATTTACATCCTGCAGTGATTCCTTTCGGACATTTGACAAACAATGACTTTGTCTCCACAATCCTGATATTTTGTTTATTCCTTTCTTTTCTAGAGACCTGGTCTTCTGGAGCAAAACAGGAGAAAGAGAAAGAAGTTAAGACAAAGTAAAATTAATCGAGCAATTAACGATTAATTGAATTGAAGCTCGTCAAGCAAAATGAAAGGAGCAACGCTGAAGTTTGATTTTTTTTTACCTGATTCAGTTTCTAACCGGGCACAGCTGAGAACACAGGATCTAACTGTGTAAGAATCCCGCAGAAAAATGGCAAGGGGCAAACTTAAGTGTTTGACGTAACACCACAGATATTACAGTTTAGCAGAATTGTTATTGTTATAATTATCAGAATTAGAACTCAATCAGCACTGAGTCTAAGCCTCATTTTGCTTCTAACCCAAGCCTGTATCTCCTCTGACGCTGTGAAAGGAGTGATAAAAATAAACTCTTTTTCACTGTCACATTCAGCTACTTCCTTGTTGCTGCACAGGTAGTGTTCTCTGTGGAACCAACAGCTGACAGTGGGACAGAATAGGGCATTATTGCAGCTTATGGTTGCAAAGTTATGGAAGAGAGGTGACCTTTTTATAACTTCTGGGAACAGGCAAGGCAGTGGGTCAGGTTAGGGTGAGCCACCTTTCCATTTAGCTTCTGACTGAAAAGTCATGTAATAGTGAACTGGAGCCGATGTATAGAGCTTTTCTATGTGCAATATGTACTTCGAAGGTATAAAGGACATTGAAGACCATGTTCTCTCCTATACCTAACTTATATTGTTTCCCTTACTGGGATAGGCTCCTGTTCTCCCACGACTCAATATTGGACAAAGCAGTTAGCAGTAAGGCGGGCTGGATACAGTAATTGTTGTTTCAGCCTCAGCAAAATGGAAGTTGCCATTCATTTACAGTGACGCAGAAACTGCTTGAGGAAACATCATGTAAAATTGCTGCCGTGTGCAACAATTCAGTATTAACAAACGCAATGTGCTGTGAAAAGAAGATCTTAGTACTGGCCCTCAGGACTTAGTTCTTAGTACTGATTTACTTACAAATCTCCTTCAGGAAGAGCACGATCCAGAGCCCCTAGCACTGGGATGCAGGCTGGAGTTACAGGAAGTGGGCTTTTACTAAATGGTGGAAAAGCTTGATAAGCTCTTTGAAATGTGTGTTTTGTACAAGGCTTGATGGATCATGTTCTTTTTAAATAAATTTTGCACAATCATACAGTTATTCTTCTCATGTCCTGCGATTATTTCCTCTTGGATCACTCTTCGGAGTGGACTACAGTGGATTGCTGTTAAGGGGAGAGTTCGACTTCTGGCTGACCCATTCTTACAAATGTGTGTGGCTCGGGCAGCTTCCCTTCTTGAAGATCTAGTTTCAAAATGTCAGATTGCTCTTTCTTAGAGGATATCATGCTGGCTTATCATTTTAGTACAGTGATTTCAGTGAACGTGAATTTATATGCTCTGAACATTAAGTCTGTTGATCCAGTTCTGTCCACTGACCTGTATGGTTCTCCATTCTTTTCAACTTTTTCAAGCTTATTAATAAGTGGGGCCAGTAGGGGGCGCTCACCCTGCAGTCTGTGTGGGGCGTAATACCCCAGTATAGTGACAAGGGCCCAGGTGTCCCGGCCAAAATTTCCCATTGGGCTTTACCCATCATGGCCTCCTAATAATCCCCATCTGTGAGTTGGCTTCGTCACCTGGTTGGATTGAAGAGCTGAATCTTTTTAGCCTTGAACAGAGAAGACTTCAAGGACGCCCGACTCAAGTATTCAAAAAGCTGAAGTGCCAATCCAATGAGCTCTTTAGAGTCAACAGTGAAACACAGACAAGTACAAGTGTGTGGAAGTAGTTTTGAAAACGAGAACAGGAGGTATTTCCAGTCATAGTTGTGTGAAGTTACCTGTTCCTGTTGTTTAAGATGTTACATTTTTTCTTTCAGAAAAATTTGGATGAGATCTACTTTACAAGCAACGTCTTTGGAGATGTGTTGAAAGTCATCCCCTTATTTGATATGTTTTAAATGGTGATATATAGATAGAGCAGTTGCTGGATTATTTAATTTGAACATTTCCTCTTTCATTATTGTCTCCTAACACTTAGATTTTTAATCATTTCATTTAGAAGTCTTACTTTGCCTTCAGACACACTGATTGCCTGCCTAAGCAAGGAAACTGCTGTTATTACAGAGACTATGCCTGTCTTCAGTGTCACTCAAGATGAAATACTCAAGTTGCCAGCAGACCAAGAAAACTTGTGAGAAAGCTTTTCTCAGGGAAACTTGATTCTCTGGTTTGTGTCTCGCCTCAAGCCTTCGACTCTAGTCCTTGTCTGATTTGGCACTTCACACCTGTGCAAGACACTGCGTGTCTCCATTCAGAGCCCCAAGGGCAAGTTTTTAGGGCTGAGTATGTAAATATTCCCCACAATAACTTACAGTACCGCAGCTCTTGGAATTGCATGATTATTGACATATATATATATATTCCTGAACTGCTTTAAACTACCATGAAAGGTAGGACAGAGACATCACCAATTTACAGCACAAGACATGGCTTATGTAGGAGGCATTGTAGTGCAGTGGTCAGCATTGCTGCCTCCGAGCACTGGGGCCCTGCGTTATATTCCTGGGGTGCTCTCTGCTTGGAGTTTCCCTTGGGTGCTCCAGTTTCATTCTACAGTCCATAAATGCCAGAGGTTCATTGGAAAAATTGGACCTGCCGGTGTCTGTGTGCCGTGCTGTGGCCTGGTGTCCTGTCCGGGGTGTATCCTGGACCTGGTTCTTGCTGGGATAGAATCCAGTGTCCACCTGTGACCCTGTCCTGGATAGAACTGTTTAAAAATGGATGGGCAGTACTTGTGCTGTTAGTAATGAAACCAGGTCTTTGTCCTTTTTTTTCAGAAGTCCTGAACACTGGGTAGGCAAATTCAAATCAATAAATTATGTTCTAAGCATAATGATTAAAAACTGATTAGAGAAAGAAAGCGTAACTTGGGAATTTATCATTTTACATGAAGTAACCAACATTTCCCTTCGATGCGTGAAGAAGTAATTCTCGTTGGACTACATTGAACGGGTTTCGGTAAACCGATGCTTCCTGGAGCTTTTTGGAGTTTCTTTGTCCTGTTTTGAATGAAATACCAATAATCCCGTTTTCTCAAAGTGACGTCAGTGTTTTGCATATTCAAACACTGAAGCAGAGGCTGGTTGAAGACAGGAATTCATATTTATACGGCGTCATACTGCTTTTATATTGCGTTCGTGAAACGTCTCAGCAAACGTTTTTACAACAGAAATGTATCTTTCCGTTTTTTTCCGTGGTAGGGTCAAGATTATCTCTAGTAAGGTTTAGAGCTTTCACTGCGTCTATAAACGTATAATATAATACATCATATAATCACTAAGAGCTGCTTTTGGGAAGAGTACGTAAATTTAGTTCAATAAATAACTAAAAAATGCGATCATCTTTGTTCGTCTGAATCTCGTTGAATCTGTGGACCCAGTACCGCTGCCTGTGGAGAATCTCATTAGTACAGGGGAAAGGCTAACGGAAGTTTGCTCAGACCCCCGACCTGTGATCTCACAGGTTGCCGATATCAAAGATTTAGCTAGCAGATAAAGAGTTGTAGATACTTCTAGTTAAACCTTCTGGGAGTGTTAGCGACTCTTTGTCTGTACAGAATGGAAATGTTTCAGGTAAAGCAGACGCAGGTAAGGGCTACTTTTTAAACACTCATTTAAGTTGAAATAGAATTGCACAAAAACGTCCATGTGAGTGACTCGAATTCTTAATATTTGTTTTGGGACTTTTCCCTAGTTTTGTTGGGGGGTCAATATACTTGTAGTTTGCACCACGGAAATTAGCTTCCCCGTTTGTAGGCCGTATATATTTGCCACGATGTTTTAAAATAAAAAGAAGTCATTGCTGTAAAAGTACACAAGAGGTGCTTTTAAACGTGAGCGATGAAAATCTGAATGGGATGCTGTCTCCGGGGCAGGAGGGTCATGTTGAACTCTTTTTATAATGTTAATTTTTTGTTCTTGTCTTAAACTGGGTTTAGGGATTGCTTTTTACCTGAGCTAAGAAGTGATAAAGATGTCCCTAAAATATTCCTTTAATTTCGACGAGAAAAAAAAACTAGCTTTTGATGCTATTAATCCGTATGCGGACCCTGCTGTGTTAGGAATCTTGGGACCTGTGACTCTTGCGGTCATTCCTCCTCTATATATTGTAATTTAAGAGCCTTTACTGAACTGGTTCCATTCTTTACCCCTCTTCTCCTACTTTACTTAGTACCACCATCCACAGTCTCCTCTGTGTATTTATCTTGTGTATTCGTCTTATTTATTGTTGTTGTCATCCTGTAAAGCGCTTTGAGAAGCCACCTTTAAAGGCGCTATATAAAATAAAGTTTATTATTATTATTCATCGAAGTCAGGATTCACAAGAGTTCGTCCATATGGCTTTCGTGGTTGTCCTGTACTACCAACAAAAAAAAACCCGGAAGTATTTTCACAACCACAAGAGGGAGAAAGAGCAGGGAAACTCGGCGTTTGCACAGTGTGGGTTAGCTGGCCATAGTGCGTGCGAAACAGTAGATGTTAATTAAAACGCTCTTTCAGCTCACTGAAGCAATAGTGCGGTGTTGTAATTCCTATTGATCGATTGTATTTGATTATTTTTAAGTGGTGTAGCCAACATATTGCTTGAGCTTCGCCAGATTTGAAGGTGATTGTTTTATTCAGACGCAGGACCTGAAGAAATCAGCTGTCCGTGGACGTTATTTTTGTACATTTTAGTATGGTATGCTAAGAAACGTCCCTTTCGTAAGACCCCATGCCAGGAACCCCGAAAAAGCCATGGGAAATACATGACTCTGAAGGGCCAGTGAAGTCATCGTTTCGCCCAGAGGTACAACTGGACTTGCGAACACTCCCCGAGGCGACAGGAGATCTGATCCTTGCCGGGGCTGTGAAATCTCAACCCACTGTCCTGCATCCACGCACACTCGCGAACAAGGGTCGTTCGAAACTACTGTATGATGCATTTACACTGTTACCTGATATAAGTACTGTGCTAAAAAGTGTCGGATTTCTCTACCTGTGGTCTGGCAAGGGGATTTCAGAATGAAGGAAATATGTTTTTTTTTCCTTTTTTTTGTTTTAGTAGAAGCCGTGTGAGCGATAACCTGGAACCTGTACTACCACATAGGTCAGTGACGTCCCACTGGCTGACAGCGTAACACTTCTTTTCTGGTTTCTTTGAAACCTCAGCCTTAATGAGCTTGAAAACAAGGCGACAAACGCAATGCGAGGAGCTGCCAATCACTGATCGATCGGCGTGGACAATAACGTGAGTGATTACTGCCTCGCAGTGCGTGCTCAGTTTCGTACCCACGGTGGTTGCGGTTTTGTCAAACCTTTTAAGTAAGTTAAAGACAACTACCTAATCTGCCCAGCTTTGGGTATATCCTGGGCTGCGCTGCCCCATGCTTGCCACTGTGTCTATACCTCACTAGACACACATCCACGCACACCTTTCCTTTAAGAGATGGACTGTAGGGGCCGGGGCGCTTTTGAGTCGACAGACTGCGGCGTGCTCGCTGCGCCTGCGCGCTGTGGGGGCGGTGACGTCAGTGCTGTATGCGGCTGGCGATGGCGGAGCAGTTGCTGATGCGAGAGAGAGAGAGACGGACGGCAGTCCACGGAGCCATCAGTCACCGGCGGTACCTAATGGAAACACCTGCGTATCTGAACTGAGGAGCGCTTCGATGGCCTTGAAAGCGGGTCATTTTCAGGGGTGACCGAAGGACGGAGGTGAGGGCAGAAAAAGGGGGCTCCGCCAGCCCACGCAGGTGGATGAGCCTTGAGAAACGAGCCTGAGTGGAGAGGGGTGGGGGGGGGTTCACGCATTTCTTTTTCCCCCCCGCACGGAGAGGGGGATCCGGGGCTGGAAAACCTGGATCAGGCTGAAGGACGTGTACCAGCTCTCGCAGGAAACCAGCCGAGCTCGGTGGGGGGGGGGTGGGACGCGAGAAGGAGCCGGCTTTCCGTGAGAGTCGTCGCCGAGACGGGCGAGTGAGGGATGCTCTTTCACCGGGGAGACGCTAACGGAAAATCTTGTTTCACAGCCCCCCTACCGGCAGGCGCCTTCGGGGGAGGACAGACGCGGCGCGGCGCTGCGCTGCCCCGGCGGTCGCGTTTCGGGGAGCCGCTGAGGATCTGGTTGTGAAAGCCGAATGAAACGACGAGGCGAATCAGTTCAAAACGCGAGAAATAACTTGGGCTAACGCGAAGCGCCGAGCTCCGCTGGAGGGGAGGGGAGATTCGCCGTCCCGTCGGGTTACAGCGGTGCCTAGCAACTGCGAGGAACAGTTTTACAACATCCATCAAATATTTATACCCAACCCGACAGACACACACACACCGGCGGTGTTTCACGCTCTCTGTTCACCCCTATTTTTTTTCCTCTTGTTTTTTTTTTCCCCTGCTGCAGTTGTGAAGGTTTGGCCGAGTGAAAACGCCGAGGGGAAACGAGGGCCCGAGGAGGAGTATGAAACGAGCCGGGGGAAGAAAAGAGCCTTTTTTTGGGAAGGAGGCGAACGCGGGGCCTGGACGGAATTAACTTCACCTCGTCGGAAAACGCTTCTTCTTTTTTTTTTTCTTTCTCCCCCAAGAGCGGCCCGCAGACCATTTCAAAACGGAGATACAACCGACATTTTTCCAGCCCGGAATTTTTTTGGGGAGCAGGCAGAAACCTAACAGGTCCTACCGAGGAAAGACCCACAGCGCTTCGTGCTGGGGGGAAAAAATGAGTTGTTTCAGAGGAAAGTGGGTGAATGAAACCTAGCAATAAATATCCCCCGTCTGCCAAGAATGGCCGTGCTTGTGAAGGTTGCAGTTCAGGCAGCGGAGTGGACATAGGGACAGTGGCTGCAAGAGCTCAGCCCTGCAGGTGTTGGTGTTGGTACTAATGCCTTACTAACACGCCGGTCCGTGGATTTAAAAGTGTTTACTTACTGTATCTCTGAGATGCCTTTGGATCTGCTGAAGGGTGTGCTTGTGTTGAACAATAAGCCGCTGGCTTGCTTTTGGTCGTCCGCAAGGGAAACCTTTGCGAATTCTTTCCGGATTCTTGTTTTTGTTTTTTTCTGCCTTTGTTTCAGTTCTTAGGGCTGCTTGTCTTGCCTTTAGGATTTTCAGGTAGTGTTTAAAAAGCGCTTCAATGGAGCAAGTGCTGCTGTCTAGCCCGGCTGGGCGTTCCGACTGGGAGCTGGAGCAGAAACAGTCGCTGGGATTTCTCTTACTGGAGCCGGACAAGGGAGTTAGTTTGTCCAAGGGGAGCAAAGAGAGTCCGGAGCCGGGGTTGGATTACAGAGCAGGGGAGGAGAAACTGGTGTCCCTGAATCTGGATGAGATCCTTCAGGAGAATGCCTTAAATCTAGATGACCTTCTTAGGAGCTCAGGGTATCCTAGTGTGGACCAGATCTTGTCCTGGGAGAAAGGCCGTGACTGCACTGTACTGCAGTGGGAAAAAAATCCCAGGCAGGGCACGGATTTTAACCACAACCGGGCAGTGGAGCTGGTCAGCTTCCAGGGCAGCCCCGCCACGGATCACACTGGTTTCAGTGGCAGTCCTGCTTTAGCGGTGAGGGGAATCGGCGCTTTGAACTCCGAGCCGGATTTCTCTCCAGAGTCCAGCCCCTTTCAGCCCCGCCGGCTAGATCTGGTGGATGGCGGCAGGGAGCCGCCTCCGCTGTCGCAAGACGACGACGGCTCTGAGTCCTCGTCACCGGAGGACGCGCTGTTACCTGAAACCGAGGGCAGAAGTTCCTTCCAAGAGCCGGAGATGGATCTGCCCGCATTGAGTCACGAGCTGCCGGAGGGCTTACCTGAGGGCTGCGAGAGCCCCCCCTCGCAGTCAGGGTGCAGTGGATCACAGGGAAGTGCAGGCCTTTCAGGCCCTGATCACGAGAGCTGCCCCAGCCCTGTGGATCATGTTCTGCGGAGCGAAACTGTGAGCCCGAGTCTGCCTGCTGGGACCCCAGAGCAGGATGCCTCAGCGGAGACTTTAACTGCCTCTTCCTCCCGGGAAGACCCGGGGAACTGGGTGTTTCCACAGCCTGCACTACCCTCTCAGTCTTCAGAACCAGCTGGTCGCCCACCGTCGCCTGTATCTGGAGCTGTGTCGGACTCCGACGGCCCGGATAATGACCCGGCCTCGGATTGGAAGTCATCAAGGGATTTAGTGCCCGGCCAGCTGGGCTCGGGTCAGGGTTCAGGATCTTGTGGTCAAGAGCACAAAGATGTGGTTTCGGACCCATGTTTACCTGCCGTTGCAATGCAGGAGAAAGACATTTTGGAACCACAGCTCACCGAGGGAGTATTGTGCGGATCTCCAGTTTTGGCTCAGGGTGGGAAGAGTACAGAGTCGGAGGCGGACCTGGGTGCTCCCAAGGATATAATTGACCTCGAACAGAACGGTCTTCACGATCCCGCCGAGGAATCCCTTGTGTCCGGCCCCCTCTTGTTGCGGACTAGCAGTCAGCCCGCGGAAGAGTTTTCGGTATTGGACGTGGAGCTCTCTCCCTCCCTGCCTGCAGGGGGCAGCGTTTCTTACCGGGAGGACAGCCCGCGGGCGGAGGACGTGTCCCCTCTGAGAGCGGTGTTTGACGCTCTGGACCAGGATCGGGATGGCTTTGTGCGGATGGAGGAGTTTGTGCAGTTCGCCACAGTCTATGGTGCTGAGCAGGTAAGACGGTCTTTATTGATGCAGTTGTCCTGTGCTCCGACAACTTTCTCTCGCTCCGGGAATGAATCGTTGAGCTCTCAATATTGGCATTTCTCGGAGGTTGTTTTCCCGACCTAGTTTGGAAACTAGGCTTTGTAAGCCAAAAAAGAAACATTCAACAAAAAGGGAATCTGTGTTTCTCAGCATGCAATTGTATGCAGAGTCTCGGGGCAGGGTGTTTAATGGTGGAAGCAGCATGTCTGAAACCCCTTGAACTACAGGGAGGGGATTTATTGCTCTACTTCTAGTAATAAACCTTAGAAATGGCTTTTTGTGAAAGCAAGTTCAAAAGCTCAAGAGCTGTTTAAATGCACAGAGCCTGCCGAGGGTGATCAGAAGTTTGAAACAGTGGCTCGTGGTGGGGTATCTTAAGATGAGCCCCATGTGCAGGACAGCAGGAGCTCAGACTGTGAGATTGCTAAGGGCTGCTCTCTCCCTGTTTCCACGGGGCTGCTCCCCTGTACCCCCCAGTAAAATGACCCCGCGGTGCTGCGCAGACTAGGGGGGCCGGATGCCCTGATCTTGTTTGTCATCTTTCTTACGACACTGACAGGTTGCCCAGTCGGAGCTGACTGGACAGGTCTGTGTCAATGTGGCTCAGGCCTCACAGTGGGCTACTGGGCTACACACTAAAACTAATCACATGTGGTGTCCCAGGACAAACCAGATAATGTTTTGAAGTTGTATCTGCTTGGGTTTGCAATGAGTCATCATGCTCAATCAGTTCTACCAGTCCAATTGTACTGCCTTCAGTGCAGTCTGCTGAGGTCTTAACAGTACAAAGCCATATGTGCTATTGTCAAGCGCTTTGGTGCTTGCAAGCTCAGCTTAAAGGTTTTTAACTGTACAGTTTCCTTTCTGGAGCTGGGTTTTCTACATCCAGTAAACTGGAGACTGGGGTTCCCTGCCTACAGGTTTCGGCTTGGGCCATGTGCATCCTGCACTGGAATGACCGAGATCGTGCTATCAGATTTTTTTTTTTTAATGGGAGATGAGTTGTTCAAGTGGGGGTAGAGATGGATCTCTCTTGGTGCTCCTGCACAGTGGAACCATTTAAGACACTGGAGTGCAGGGAATCCTGTGTATGGTTTCAGATAAACTCCCTTTGTTCTGAAACAAGATTACGGTGTTCCGTAACAGGGTTGTCAAAGAGAAGTGAGGTAGCAAACGTCATTGACTTTACGTTTACCATACTTAAACCAATAAAGTCAGTTTGACTGCTGGGATGCTGTAGTGCAGTACTGTATGTCTGAGTTTCGAAGAGTCAGTTGTATTGAAGATACAAAGGCTGAATTTGTGGGGTATTAAACCCTTTCACACAAATCAATTTTCCTTTTTCACCTGGAACCTACACCTTTTTCTCCAAGAGGATCAAAAAAAGTAACGACCTCCCTTAATCTCGAAGCCTTGAGTTTCGTGCAGTTTGAGACATCCCACTATTTCTTTTTTTTACGTCTAAAATCTCTCTTCCAGTTCTGCGTTTTTCCGTGAAAATGACAGTAATTCCCCCCCGAGAGGGCCGAGCAGTGAAAAAACAGCAGGTTGAGCTGTCGTTAAAAATATCTCGCAGCCTTCTGTGGTGACTGGAGGCTTCGGCCCAGTGCCGTGGCAGACGCGTGCGCCTTGCGCTGGAAGTGGCCGGGCGTTTCGTACTGGACCTTCCTGGAAGGAACTGACGGTCTTTGAAATTCCCCCTACAGCATGTAGGTTAAATACTTTTTGAAAAGGGCTGAGCTCACTTGGCAGACGCTCATTTTCGGTCAACAAGTGTGGGGCTGCGGCTTGTGATTAAAGTCTCCTTTGGATTAAATATCCTAATCGCTTGGTATGTTTTCCAGCAGTGTGTATTTAGCAGTATTGGCCTTTGTTATGTACTGGGTACTTGTCAACATAAGTGGCACCGGGGGGAGCTGTTATGGTATCCCTACTGAGAGACCTTCTCCTCTGAGAGGTGAAGTGTTCATTACCGTTGTTGTAAGGAACGATAAAGCACAAGGGAGTTTCCTCTAGGCCCCCTTGCGTGCTCTGTTTGGGTGTTTAACACTTGCTGTAAATTAGCTGTAATATAGAAACAGCTTTAGGAGTTCCTTGGTTAAATCAGCTATTGGCAACTAAATTAGTGAGATGAGCACGATTGCCACCTTGGATGTGCGCCCTGGATAGTCGTCTTCCCCAGTTTCAGATTGCTATGGAACAATCAGAAACAAAGGGAGACCATTTATTAGTAGCTAATTGATTCACAGATCTTATCCAGCTGAAGTGTTTGGCTTCAGCCACATAATAATAATAATAATAATTGCTTATACTTATGTAGCGCTTTTCTGGACACTCCACTCAAAGCCCTTTACAGGTAATGGGGACTCTCCTCCACCACCACCAGTGTGCAGCCCCACCTGGATGATGCGACGGCAGCCATAGTGCACCAGAACGTTCACCACACATCAGCGATCAGTGGGGAGGAGAGCAGAGTAATGAAGCCAATTTATAGAGAGGGATCGTTAGGAGGCCATGATTGATAAAGGCCGATGGGAAATTTGGCCAGGACGCCGGGGTTACACCCCTACTCTTTTCGAGAAACACCCTGGGATTTTTAATGACCGCAGAGAGTCAGGACCTCGGTTTTACGGCTCATCCGAAGGATGGCGCCTGTTTACAGTATAGTGTCCCTGTCACTACACTGGGGCATTAGGACCCACATGAGCCGCAGGGTGAGCGCCCCCTGCTGGCCCCACTAACACCTCTTCCAGCAGCAACCTTAGTTTTTCCCAGGAGGTCTCCCATCCAGGTACTGGCCAGGCTCACACCTGCTGAGCTCCAGTGGGCTGCCAAGCGGGAGTTGCAGGGTGATATGGCTGCTGGCTAACACATGTCCACATGGCTGGACAGCTTGTTTGATGTTCCCATAATCCTTTATGGGATGGCGCGCCTCCTGTTTTCGTTTTTTAAATCCACGATCCGTGTAGTCTCCACTTGTGTCCTGCGGTGTGCGGTTCGCCGTTTCTGCTGAAGGACTCGCCGCCCTGGCGTTTTCTAGGCAAAGCGTTGTCACTGCCGTTCCGCTGGCTGGGACGATCGGCGATCTGGAAGCGTCGTAACGCGCGCGCTGGCTGCGGGGAAGTCGTTCTTTCCTTTTCGTCCCCGGAGGGCTCTGCAGTCGGGATTGGGGACTGGACGGGTTGAGAGTGAGGATCCTAAAAGTCGTGAGCGAGCACAATAAAAGATGGCCGTGCTTTGGGGTCCGTGGGGGTGGCTTGTGCTGTAGGTGCTCTGCCATGTTGTGAGTGCGCCCGGAGGAGGGGGGCTCAGTGAGGTGTACCCTCTGGCAGCCCCACCCTGTGCTCTGATCCCTGAAGGAAAAGCTCCTGTGAGACGGGGCCCTTTCTGTGTTTAGTTACGGGGTGTGTCGTGTTTGGATTTTCCTCACCATTTCCGTCTAAACTCAGTGGGCTGTGTGCTTTAACTTCCTTCCCAGCCGGTTTATTTTCTGTCAGGTCCGCACAATTATGTGAATGATGTTTTTCTTCAAATGCCGTTCATGCTTTTCCAGTGCTCTGTTTTCCCCACACGTCGGTTTTGTGTTTCATTCACAGGGATAAACATGATTCAAAGTTCAAAATCTGGCTCTTGGCCCACAGACTTTTTTTTTTCTCCCAGAGTGGTGTAAATGAAAATCAAGTTAAAATTCAGGTGTTCTGCCTGGGGAAAGGGTTCCCTAAGGCACATTGGTGTAAACACGATTGCAAAAAGGAACTTTAAATCCCTATGCCAATTCTTTAAATACAAATAAAAAGGTTTAGCCGTTTTCTCTTTGAAATTTCAGTGTGGGCCCACGGGTACCTACTGCGTTTGTAGAAATCAGAAATGTATTTGCTAACTTAACAATGGCTAATGTAGGTTAGACCTTTTTGGAAGTAGTCTGTACAAGAATACTTAGTAGTTTTGACACTTTTAGGCTGACACTTCTATTGCTTTTTAGCCTAGATAAGCTTCTAATTAGCCTTTAATCACACACCCCGTAGTCCCTGACATGCTGTTAGTTTGAAGACCATCAGTTGCAGTTTATCCAATTGTGGTTTCATTTATGCTGCGTTATGTTACCAGGTGTGTATAAGTACCTGTAAATAGTGGAGAAATTTACATCAGATTAGCACCTTAGACGACTTTCAGAAGTTACCTCTACCAAATAAATGGTATCTTTCTGTGCTGTAGGGAATGTTGAATTCAGGCTTCAGGAAGAACCGTTTCTCAGTCTTGGGAATCATTCCTTCCTGAAACCTGAGTTCCGTGTGTCCGCGAATGTTTGCGCTCATAGTTGCAAATATGATGTAAATGGGGGGAAAAAAATCACTTCTCGATCTGGCGCTGAGAAACCCGTGACCTCGCCCGGGGGGACTGAGGGACTGGAATGGCCCTGCCTTCAGGAGACCCTTCTCCTAACGTGTCGCAGGACACTGACCAGGTGTCCACTGATAGGTGACGCCTGGATGGTGAAGCTGGACCCACACTCCAGCAAGGACCCTTCCCTGATGGGCTTCTACTCTCCTGGAAACACGGGCTGGGGTGGGAGAGCAAATCGTATGTGATTTTTTTTAATAACCGCTGATCTGCAGCTCAGGGGTTGGCAAGGAAACTGCAAGGATCTTTTTAAGGGGGGGTGTAACAGCTGGGCTGGAGGTTTTGGAATTAAGGGACATCTGCGGACAGGAAGATGCGCCTGCTCAGGGCGTAGTTAGATCCCAGAACTGGCCTCCAGCTAGTGACCTTTCTGTGCAGATATTTGTACTGGTGGGATGGGATCCTGTGGCCAAGACCGATTTTCTGATCTTCAGTTTTGCGTTATGCCTCAGTGCCCAGAGTGAAAGTCACACCTGGTTTCTAACCTTGGCCAGGGAGGTTGCGTGCAGGACCTCAGAACCATCAGCTGTGATGAGTTTCACTGAAACAGGGCTGGCGTAGTTTCGGAAAGGCTGCCCTCTGTGCTCTTTTGTGGTTTGCCTTGCCTCTCGGGTTAGGCCGTTTCCTAAGGGTACAGCCCTAAAACCTCCGTGGTTTCATCCTCCCCTGGCACAGCACGAGAGCAGCGCTTTGAGATGAGAAATGTGGATCAAACTGCACAGCCTGCTAGATTATTTTTTTCCCCTTCTTGAAATTTTCCTATAGGATTAAAACTGAACTTTTTTCATCCACTCTTTTTTTTTTGAAGTAAAGGTATAATTTACTGAGCGGAGCGGTGGCTCTGTGGCTAAGGATCTGTGCCTGTGGCCTAAAGGTTGCCGGTTCAAATTCCACGGCCGGCAGAGGACTCCTACTCCGTTGGGCCCCCGAGCAAGACCCTTAACCCCAGCTGCTCCAGGGGTGCTGTACAATAGCTGACCCTGTGCTCTGACCCCAAGCCTCTCTCCCTGTCTGTGTGGCTCATGGAGAGCAAGCTGGGGTCTGCAAAAGGACAAATTCCTAATGCAAGAAATTGTAAAGGGTTAATAAAGTGATGTTATAATTAAATGAGCTGGAAGTGCTCCTTTTTCTGAACAGGTCAAAAGAAAGTCGACTTTTAGATGTGAACAGTGGCAATAATAGAAACCCAGCAGTTTCCAAAAGGCACAACAATGGACAAACCCCTGAAAAAATGATTTTTTCAGCCACTTAATTGTATCCTCATCAAGCCTTCTGGACACAGTGTCCCTACGTGACACGTTTTTAACCTTCAGGCCTGCCCCACAGCTTATCCAAAATTTACTATATCATGTGAGCTGCTCTCTCCTTTTATAACTTACCTTATGCTCCTCTTTACACTAATACATGCTGGCTACAATAATTGGAGTTTTGTGACTTCTGCTAATCAGTTTCTTTGGTGATATTTATTCAGTGTCCTTGACAGCCATAGGACACTATATTACTAAGCCGAAAACCCACTCCTGTCTCGTGAAGCAAGATGAATTGGACAGAAACTGCTAATAACTGCCTTAACTGTAACCAGTCATACACTAAGTAATAACTACAGTGATTTAAATGTCAGGGTTATCAGATTTATCCATTATCCTGTTTGAGACTTAATTATAGGAGTAATGCGCGATTCGAAAAGCGACTAATCCTTTCAAATTGCAGAGCCGAAAAGCCAAACTAGTTAAGTCTGTGCATCGTACTGCACCTAGAAAGTGGAGAATTTCAGGGGATTCATCTCACCACTCTGATCCTTTTCAAAATGAAGGGTTAATTTACATCTGCCTATTTTAACAGTCTTTTCTTGCTGGTGAACGGCGAGAATTGTACATGGCTTAATTATGGGTTGTTGGGGGGAAAAATGTAAGGTCTCTGTGGGCATCTTGAACTAGATATTCTAATCTATTGAAATTGGAGACAAGCAATAAGGAACTTGTGCATTAGATATGATAGATTTCGTTACAGTTAATGTGTTAGTTGTATACTGGTCAATGTTTACTCATGATCAGCATTTTATTGAGGACTTTCATTGTGAGCAGCATTTTACTTTGGTTAATAGTGACATAATAAAGGAGAGAATTTATTGATGCTGATGTACATGCTTGAGATTTAACAGTGTTCCAAAATAGATTTATGATCCTTTGACAAACCCAACTTGTCGGTCGTGTTTCTGTTCTTTCGTCATATCTAGGGATGCCCAAGGGTTTTATGATACAGCACAGAGAAACGGATATTTACACTGCAAAACTGATCACCAGCCCACAGCCCCACAGATGTCCGGGGTGGAGCAGCGAATTTGATTCAGATCCATAGGTCCTCAAGGACTCGGACTCAGATTAATGTGGCCAGAGCAGATTTTGTTTTTCATGCAAGCACGCTAGCATCCGGATTGAATCGAATGCTCTGTTTACTTGGTAGTGAATTGGATTAATTCTGTTTGTACACTTGGTGGTTTTTCCATAATCTGAGTTGCGTGTAGATGCTAATGACCAGGGACAGACAGGTGGATCTCTCCTGTCTACCTTGGACAAGAGGGCAAAGAGGGTTATGGGCTCGTACGGATTCCAGAGAGATCACTAAACCATTTTCCACCGAATCCTCCCCCCCTTTTCAGGGAGGAGGGGGCCCCAGCACGCACCAGCCTGAGGTGGTGTGGTGGCTGCAGTGTCCCCCCCGAACGAGGGACAGTCCTGCCAGCTGACCACCCATTCACCCGGCCCGTCTGCCCCATTGTCTGAGAAGAGCAGGGCTGTGTGTCACTGCAGCAGGACAGAAAAGAAAGCAAATCCTCCCTGCCTGGTTTGATGGCTGTTTTGCCTTGATCCTGCCCTCAGTGAGGGGTGCTATGTAGTCTGATGAGGCACCTTTCTATTTTAATAAAAGAACGTCCCGTAACTCCCAAAACTCTTCACGCGGTGGAGAATTGAACACCTGTGTCCCGAGCCCCAGAGACCCAGCTGTGCCATATTTGATCCAGATGTGTGGTGTACGCACATGGGTGCAACCGAAGGCACCAGAACGGAAGTCGTGTGTCTGGGATGCAGACTGAGCTCTGAGATCCAGGCATCACTGGTTTGACTCTTGGTTCTGTAGCCAACCGGCACCGTGTGTACTGAATAGCGCCTCTGTTGTCGGGTGGGTGAGTTGGCGTTCTGTGGTAACGCGGACCACTGTGGCTAGCTTCAGTGTCCGTGGGCCAGCCCGGTTCTGAAGCGCAGCTGGCTCCCGGCACACTCTGGAAGAAAACGTGGACCATCTCCACTGTCCCTGCGCTGGTCCTGGAATTCCCCAACCCAAAAAAAGCAAGTTGGGATCGAAACTGAATTCAAAACCAGGTCTCCGTAATTGAAAACTTTTGAGAGACTGTCTGGTGAAACAAACAGCTTTCAGTCAGACTGTAGATTTTAGAGTGAGATCTTTCGAGGGGATAGTGTAAAAAGCACATGTGTTTCCTATTTTCTCTTTTTTTTAATCAAATGTTAGGTGTGGTATTGAGATTTATGTGCAGCTGGCCCTGGGCCCTTCATTGAAGTACTCCCCACCCACCATTCTCCTCGCAGAACCGCAAGGGTAGCGAGATCATTTCATTTTCAACCGCTGTCCTCAATGTGAGGCGGGGCCATGGTGGGGCTGGAATTAGTCGCACTTCCCAACTGAATATTAGTTAAAATGTTTAATAAAATCCCATCTATCTGCTACCCGCTTGATCCAAAATAGGGTCACAGGAGCATATCCTGGGCACGCATTTAATAAAATCTGGTGCCGCCCCCCCCCCCCCACGTGTGATTTATTTTGACCAGATTGCGCCAGATCTTGAAGTCTTTATTTTATGCAGTCATCCTCGCCAGAAGCGACCAAAAAAGTAGCCTAGCCCCCCATTCTCTCCTGTTCAGAAGCGAGCCGCATCAGAAGTTCTGCACCTCGGATTTCAGGGATGATGGCAGGTTGCCGCTAACGGCTTGAATTGTTTTGGCTGCGTTAAGCCGGCCGGTCTGGGGTAGGGCAAGCTCGCTGTCCTGCTTGGGGGTTGTAGCTGGTGAAAGCAGGCCTGCTTCGCCGACTCCAGAATAGCAGGCAGATCCTGGTCTCCAAAGCGAGGGCATTCTAGCAGCCATATCACCCTGCAACTCACAACTGGCAACCCACTGAAGGTCAGCAGGTGTGAGCCTGGTCAGTACCTGGATGGGAGACCTCCTGGGAAAAACTAAGGTTGCTGCTGGAAGAGGTGTTAGTGGGGCCAGCAGGGGGCGTTCACCCTGCGGTCCATGTGGGTCCTAATGCCCCAGTATAGTGACGGGGACACTATACTGTAAAACAGGCGCCGTCCTTCGGATGAGACGTAAAACCGAGGTCCTGACTCTCTGTGGTCATTAAAAATCCCAGGGCGTTTCTCGAAAAGAGTAGGGGTGTAACCCCGGTGTCCTGGCCAATTTCCCGTTGGCCCTTACCAATCATGGCCTCCTAATAATCCCCCTCTCTGAACTGGCTTCATCACTCTGTTCTCCTCCCCACTGAGAGCTGGTGTGTGGGGAGTGTACTGGTGCACTATGGCTGCCGTCGCATCATCCAGGTGGGGCTGCACACTGGTGGTGGTGGAGGGGATCCCCATTACCTGTAAAGCCCTTTGAGTGGAGTGTCCAGAAAAGCGCTATATAAGTGTAAGCAATTATTATTATTATTATTATTATTATTATTATTATTATTCTGTAAGTAATGAACTTTTCCTTGTGTTGTAAGTCCGCCTCCTGCTGCCAGCAGCACAGCAGTGTGCCTCCGGGCAGCTGTCCTCCTCCCTCACCCCTGCGGTCCGGGAGTCGCCGTGTGGGAATGTGCCTCGTGACGATCTGACAAGGCCGTTCGTTTAAAACCAGGAATCTGCTGTGAGCTGGCTGCTCCCGCAATCCCTTGCTCGGGGAGCCACGGAGAAGGGCTTGAAGCCCGCCAGCGAGCCGAGTACCGAGAGGGGAGCCGTGCGGCCGGCTCCGGGCGGACAGAGGGGACGGGCCGGGCCGCGTCGTGCTCACCGCCGGGGAGAGGGAGGGACCCGAAAGCGCTGGGGTGGTGGGCGTGCGCGCGTTGTGAGAAATCTCACCTGAGTGACTTGATATTTTGCTGTGGCATGGAAGGCCCTTGGTTGTTTCGAGCAGGTTTTCGGTCTCGCGCCCTCCCACTGGCCTCGCCGGCGGCCTCAGGTTTCCCCCGTTGAATGCTGTGCTGCTGGGAGCTCTATTGGCGTTGTTCAGGGAGAATAAACCAGGCAGCGAAGTACAGTACCAGTACCTGAGACAAGGGTACAGACTAGGGGTCTGCCTCTCCTTAGCGCCAGAAAGCAGTAGGTTCTGGCTCTCAGTTTAACTGAGCTGTAAGTTAAGGGACTAGCCTGGTTACTTGCTGAACACACATTTTTAAGGTTTCTGCTCCTTCTCACGTCACAGATCCATTTTTATAAACGTCCCTCCATTCACTGCAGGAATGTGGCTCGGTGGCAGACCTGTGTTTTAGACTGCAGGCCTGGGGAGGGTGAATAAAAAGGCGTTAAGATTTCGTTTGGTTTAGTCCAATTTTTTTCTGACTTGGGTCTGTGATCATTGTCTGCATGAGCTGGACTAGTTTTGAAATCTTCTGGGTCATTTATAACTGGTTCCCGAGGTGACGCCAGTGCTACAGAGTACCACGAGATCTTCGGTGATTTGGAACGTTTTTGGTACTGACGGGGAATACGTAGTCTCGATATTTTTTAAGCCACTCTTTAACCAGGAATGAACTTTTCCTTGTGTTGTAACACAATGACAGTCTCTATGCTGTCATTGTGTTACAATGACAGCATAGAGACTACTCATTTACACAGCAGATTATGACCGCAATCTGAGTGAATTACTGTACAACAGCTGTGCTCCACATGGGATTTGAACCTGCAACTTACTCTTAACACTGCTGCCCGGATAATGTACTAGCTATGGAGCTTTGCAGTTTCATGTTCATACCAATTCGTGATGCACAACGCCACCATGGTGCGGATGAACAGTTTGCTTTCAGCGCCAGGCTTGACCTCGTCTGGAATGAAGTTTATGAACCGGGCCTTTTGGCCTGACCTTGACTCGCCTTTATTGTGGCAGTTAGCAGTAGAACACCTTGTTGAGAATCAGAAATCTTTCGGTCAGCATGGTTGTACGTACGACTTGCGACATAGGGGGGATCAGATCACGTTTCCCCACATTTTCCTCTTAGACTTTTGTCGTTTTTAAGGGTTAAAAGAACTGAGTCCTGTTTTGTGACGTTTCAGTGAAAGAATGCCTGTTAATGTTCTACTTCTCCTTTAGAAATTTGATCGTTCAGAGCGAAACTGTCAGACTTGTGTGAATGTTTCTTTTCTTCTCCTTTATGTGAAAAGTACACAGCAGCAGTGTCGGAAAAGTGTTCTGGCTGACAGCTGGCTGGGAGGGAGAAGTAGCGGTGGTGGACTTACAGGAGACAGGCCTGAATTTGCAGGGCGGAGGGCAGCTCTGTTGCAGTTTGAAACCCCGATGTCATTGTGTCACAAACACGAACATTATCCAGAGGCAGTTGCCTAACAGGTCTTTGTGTGGGGCAAGTGTGTTTCCACAGACTTGCATATCGCACTGCCTCACTTCAGTGGGGGAGAGAGTGACCTCTTGGGTTTGTTTACCACACTCTGGGTGAATGAATAATCAGAAAACTTAAACATTAACTGTTTTTCTCTCTGGCCAGCACAGCAGGTTTACCTTTGAGATAGCCAAGGGCATATGATTAAATTATCCTAATGTATAACAGCATAAGTTACTCTGTTGCTGTTTGCATATCTCCGTCCAGTATTACATTTCGGGTAGATTAGATTGAGTGCGTTAAAGGTGCCTGCACTGGAATCATTCCATCGGAGAGGGAATTCTGGTCGGCTTTGGCAGAAGGGATATTCTGTTCGTTCATTGAAATCCAGTAGCAGGATGTGGTCAGCCTTGAGCAGCTCTTGGAAGCTTGCTGTGTTGAAGGCTGTGATACCTTTAAGCTCGAGGAGCTGCCAAAACATATTGAAGCTTTGAAAGCTAAATTCCTACAAGTTCCAGTGGAAACACAGCTATGCAGTCTGCTCCTTGTGGCCGACGCTAGGGCAGGAAAGTGATCTGGCGAGCAGGATTTGGCAGCCCTGTGCTAAGTGCGGGCGTGATTCTTTTCCAGTCAGACCTAAGGCATTGTAGAGGCATTACAAAGAGAAAAGATTGTAGGTCTTAATAACTTAGCAAGTGCTGTTTTGAATGGGTGGCTTATATTGTATACAAAGCTTTACAAATTAAGCAACTGTAAATGAGTTAAATGTGGAACTGCAACAAAGTGTTACACAGAGGTCATTGGATCCAGTGAAGATTCATCCACACATCCATTTTCTAATGACTTTATCCAGTTCAGGGTCGTGGGGGACCGAGTCTGTCCCAGCAAGCAACAGGCGCAAAGCGGGGTACACCCTGGACTGAGCCGCAGTCTCTTGCAGGGCAGCAGAGATGAATTCATTCTTTTAGTTTATAAATAAGTGCCGTCTATCGGCCTGTTAAAAGAACACAGGTCATTTATAAGCAGGGAAGGGGTGCAAGGCTTTAATACTGCCAAAGGCCGGATTCAGTGGAGTAGAGGTGTGACCGGAACAGAAGAGCAGGGTGATCTTGAGTTTGTGTGAACCGGCTGGCTGTTCAGGTCCGTCTGCTTTCACTGCACCTGCTTTGCATGGCTTGACTGTTACTTCATGTTACCTGCTAGTCCAGGGCTCACAGCACTGAGCCTGGCTTTCTGTGCAGCAGGAGCCGGTCGACAGATTGGCGTAAAATGGTCATTTCTGAACCTCGAATGAGAAAAACTCCCCGAAAAAACCAAATGATCCGCCGATCAGCACGTTTTAATAGGTTTGGGTTTGTTTTCTTTGATACTTCCCAGCATCACAACTTAAGGAGGATTCGGGAATAACTTTGTGAGAGGTGAGCAGTAACAGAGCCCACTGCCTGCAGCCCTGCTGCCTTCCCCCGCTCTGGGCTCTCCTTCTCAAAATGACCCGTCAGATTTCAAGATGAGAAGATTAAACGCTGCCCCTAAGACCAGCGCGGTGTAGTCCTAGACTGGGTGACCCACATTCACGTTAGATAATGCAAGGATTAATGGCAAGTAGCATCTGTGAAACCACTGAGATAAGATTACGTTTAGTCCAGTTTTGGCTATGAACACTTCGTCTGTACCAACAAGTTATTGTCTGCCATTGCCGGCCTGCCAGACGTGTTGAGCGCGGCCCACGGCAAAGTGCCTCTGCTCGTGTCACCTGTGGGTATGCGGTAGCAGCCGAGGTTGACATCGGCCGGCTTCAGACTCATCCCGCAGGTGCTCGATTCTCTTGAGATCCTCTCACACAGGTGATCGGTAATATGCGTTGGCCTTGGGCATAAGCAGACGGCCCTGAGGGACCCACTGTCACACATTCTCGTGTTGAGGGTCAGGGGTTGCGTTCACACGTTGGCTTTGCAGTGGTGGGGCGCTGTGTTGAGATTGGGCGAGAAGAGCAGCCAACTCCTCAAGTTGCTCGCTCTTGCATTAGACGGTTGACACCTGCCCTTCCGTTTGACCAACTCCTGTTTCTGTGCTGTCTCTTGCGTTCTGCAAAGGGCAAGATCTATGCCTCTATGACTGACTAAAAAGCTGAGGGAGTGTTGCGAGTTCCTGTTGCAAGTCCAGAAACTGTTAAAAAATAGTCCTTGAATGTGCTGCAGCGAGCATTTGGAGGATTCTAGAGGCATTCCCCTCGTGGATTGCAGCAGTGGTAGGCATCCCTCTTCGTCAGGGTAGGAACATCACGCAGCAGGAAGAGCTGCTCCGTTGCAACTGGCTGTGCGTTGCGCATTGTGCAAGCCTTCCAGGTCGCAGCGATAGGGGTTCCAATCCAAGCTTTGTGGAAAGGAATCAAATATTCCTGACCGCAGTCAGTGTGGGGCTTTGCTATAATGTTTTTAATGTTTAATGTTAATGTTTCTTTATTAGCCCTATACAATTTCTTGCATTAGGAATTCGTCTTTTCGCATACCCCAGCTTTTCTCCATGGAGACACAGACTGGGAGAGAAGCTTGGGGTCAGAGCGCAGGGTCTGCCATTGTAAGGCGCCCCTGGAGCAGTTGGGGTTAAGGGCCTTGCTCAGGGGCCCAACGGAGTAGGATTCCTCTGCCGGCCGCGGGATTTGAACCGGCAACCTTCCAGTCACAGGCGCAGATCCTTAGCCACAGAGCCACCGCTCCGCCCATAGTGGTGTTGAGCTTGGCGGATTTGGAAGAAATGCCAGTTCAGCAGCTCTTTATCCGGCCCCCCTCTGCTCCGGCTCGTTTGAAGCGTGTCGGTGAACCCTACTGGAATGTCCCTCGTCTCTGCAGACTTGCTTTCTTAACCCTTTCCAGTTAAGACCCGCCACCTCATTTGCACTTCAGATTTACTGAGCACCTGGAAAAATATTGGTGGGGTCTGCAAAGTTTTCTTTTGTCGTAAACGGGTCAAATGTGCAGACGGTGTCAATAAGGTGTTTCATATAAATTACATGGGATCAGAAATGTATTTTCTGCCCATCTGGTTGAATGCCCATCAGTCTGACATACTTCAGCGGCCTTTTCCTTACTATGAGCAGCTCCGCAATGTCTGAAGTCTTGTTTGTCTGTACCGAAAATGTGAAGTGTTTGCTTATCAGAGCAGAATCTTCAACCCGATATTCACCAGAAGAAATAAAATGTCATTCTCATGAAACAGATTCACATGAACTTCCCTTCATGTGGGACACCGGCCTCTTTCGTAGGCGACTGTGAGATCTGGGAGTTTTTGCCTCTTCTGATTTTTCTAGTGGGTTGAAGTTGTTCGAGCTTGGGGGGAAAACACCTGTTATCATTGTGGGGTAAACCGGCGATTCCCAGCTTTTAGGCGCAGGAAACAAGAGTTTCATCTCTTCTGCGGTTACCCAGTTTTTCCTTCAACGCGTGCTGGGAAACAAACTGGAGCAGTGACAGACTTCTGCTTTCCAGGCAGGGGGCCCTTACCAAGTTGTGCTCTGGCTCCTTCATTAACGGCTCTTACAGTCTCTACAGACCGGAGTTGCGCTCTCCAGGCGGTGGCGTTTGTTTTTCTGCCGTCTCCAGTAAGCCGAATGGGACCGGCGGTGGCGTGTCACGAACAACGTCGCCCACCCCGCGGAGCCAGCGGGGGCTGTGTGTGTAGCAGCCCCGCTGCCAGAGCAGCACAATGGGAGTCTGTGAGGAGGCAGTCACGCATGTGCTCTGCGGTGGCCGTGGTGAGCACTGACGGGGGTTTATTCAGGCCGAGCTTCACAGGGAGAAGCAGGTTGGTGTGGAGCGGGGTGCCGGTTGAAGTTTGATTTTGAAGGCATTCCGCTTTGTTTAAAAAAAAAAGAAAGTGTATCTGGTGAGCGAGCCTGTAAGCGCTGCCCGTTTCTCCTCCCTCTGATCGGCCCCTCCACTGTGCCGCTTCTTGGCTGAATTTGGATTCTGGTGAAAGATGGCAGACCTTCGCTGCTTAGCTTTTGTTCCCTAGAATCATAAACGTGTCAAAATGCAGTCCTTTCATCCCTTTGGCAGGGAACGTTTTGAATTCCATCTCGGGGGGGGTTCAGAAGCTTTCATATCAAGGTACTTAAAGTATAAAACTCATGTTTTGATTTATAACCCATTGGAAACTGTTATACTACACAAAATCCCAATAAAACTGCTCCAGAGAGTTAAAACGCAGTGATCTTGGTTCAGCGGGGGGTAATCCACTAGCCTTTCAAGTGCGTTCCTCTTCAGACCTGGAGCGACAGATGGTTTTCTGTGGCACCAGGTTGGCTGCTCTCTTCCTGCCCTGCGTGGATGTGCGCCTGTGGTGGGATGCGAGAAGATCCAAAATGATTTGGCCAGGAGGCTGACCTTTCTGTCACTAGCTGCGGCAGGGCTTTCTGCTGTTCTTGCGCTACAGCTTATCAGAACCCTCTTGCTGGATCAGCCCGGCATATTTAAAGTACTTTCGTAAGGTGTGTTTGATTTACTTTGGATATTTATGCAGAATTCCTTTCATCAAAAAGAGATTCATACTCGATTTCAGCTGCTCACCCCGAGACCCTGCCTAACAGCAGGCTTCAAGTAGTAGCCGTCATCTGGGTAAGATGCCCTCTGTTATCTAGACCTGTGGTAATCTGCCAGCCAGTGCTTTAATGACATTGGTTCCATCTGTTAGAATGGCTCTTAATAACCAGACAGGCATCTGGAAACCCTGACCTTGGCTGCAGTTTCTATTCTTTTCAGCTTGAGGTACTGTATATCCGTGGGAGAGGCTGAAGGCTGCCCTAATCCCAGAAGAAGAACCGATTTAGTGCCATTTTTTGAGGATCCTGTTCCGTTTTGTCCCCCAGCTAAATTAGACTTTCTATTTATGTTTTAAAAGCCGTAATAGCGCATTATAAAATCTGACCTCGTTTACAAGAATCGTTTTCTGCTTTCATTTTCTGTATTCAAAAATGTTAAGACCCGTCTTCTTGGAAGAAGGCGTTGAGGTGTAATGGTGTTAAGATGTCGGTGACAAAGCGGTCAGATGCAAACGGCTCATCACTCCAGGTCTCATAATATGCAGCAAGGCTGTAATTGATTCTCTGATGCTTGCTGATTTATATGATGATGCTTAGGGGAATTTTAGGATTGCAGGGGACAAGTTAGTTGCTGTTGATGACATATTTTTATGAAGTGGGGTTTTAAGTGCTGGAAAAAGATTCTGAACTATCTGCAGTAGGTTTTATGAACCCCTCGTGTGTTTAAAAAAATTCTGAAAATAGCATATCCATATCAGTGCGGTATCAATGCATGCAATAAATGATGGACTGTAGTCTCATTCGCCACACTGCTATGTGATGAGTTAATATTGTGACACTGAAATGTATCTCAGTGCACAGCTCTGTTGTGGTATTGTAACGGCACTAAAGAACATTGATATTTCTTGATCCACAATCCATCACTACACCCTTAGTGCCCATCACTTAAAGACAGTAGCCATTTTCTTTGGACTTAAAAGGCACTCAGGATATGGTTTAAGTTGAAGCTTTCCCATTTGAGAATCTACTGTGCATCTGGGAAGCTGCAGGCTCTGCATAGCCATTCACTGTGTTTTATGAAGCTTTTGAAGTGCTTGTCCCAATTACAGTGTCAGAAGAAGCTATAAGGCGATTTGAAGGATTTGCAGAATATTTAACTGTATAATTAATGGATGATTTTGCAGGAAGAGTGCTGATTTCAAGCAAATGTGTAATGCATGCAGAGAACCTTAAACACAATGTGAAAATCAGTGCTGCCTTCCTCTACCAGCGCTTATGGAAGATGGTACCTACCGGGCACTGAACGGGCGAATACTGATCAGATGAGACAGGATACATTGGTAACTGAAAGAGATGAATAGTTCCTTTCTTGGTTGAATTTAAAACTAAGTCCTCAGAAAATAAACGTTCGTGGCATTGTACAAAACGTTCTCCCACCCTTGTGTGCACAGCTGGCCTTGCAGTGCTTATAAAAACAGGAAACGCCATTAAGGTTAGCTTGAGAACTGTGAACCTGTATATTGGTCTGAAAAATAAACAGTAGGTGTTCAGAAAATTGAATTTCTAGCTTGCGTTGCAGCACGGATGAAGTTTAAGAGATTGCACGAGCAGGAGCGTGACGATCCTGAATTTTCATGCTCAGAAAAGCTGCCTGTAAAAAGATTCGTTGGTTTGCAAAAAAAAAAGACGCCAATACTGCTTCTCTTCTGAACTGTCAGCTAAGTGCTGTAGGGGAGGCGGCAGTGTTATGCTGTTACATTACCTTGTCTCTTGTGTAACTGCCTGCACTTCTCTCACACACACAGCTCCTGTAAGCAGATCACACTTGCTTGAATAGGTTGAATAGCAGATCTAGCGTAGCTGTGCAGGACCTCATATTTCAGTTCATTTTTGTTTAGCTGTGTCCATACAAATATTTATCCGGCCTGAAAAGCCTGTTTTGGGGAGCCTCCGGTAGGTTGTTTGCTGAATCACACCTGCTGACGGCAGTTTCGGCTCCTGTGTTTACTGTATGCCTCCCACCCCCACTGGGAATCTGTCAGAACTCGCTGCCCGCCTATAAGCGTGACCGTTTCACGGTCACTGTAGTGTACTGTTGCTGCCACAGCGAGGATATTGTGCCAATAAACCCACAGCCTCCTCTCTGCGACCAAATGACCTCGGCCACCACAGCCCGTGAATAACAGTCTCATTGTGTCAGAGGTTTCAGAAACGTGGCTGAACTGTACTTTCCCTGTTCATCGCTCAGCCATTCCTGGTTCACAGAGCTGCCAAAAATGGTTTTGATCAAAGAACGGACTCTTAAATTGAGGATGTGAAATTTTAACTCCAGAGGCCTCATACAGTTTGGGCTGCTAGTCTCTAAAACATCAACTGCTTATTCTCCTGCCAGACCATACAGTGCGTCCTCACTGGTACTGCCTGTTTTAATTCAGTGTCCCCATGTATTTTGTTTAAAACGTAAGCTGATTTAAAATTTGAAATCGCCTTTTATTATGTAACCCCTCAGTTTGGCCCTGGCAGCCATTTCAGGTGTAACTCTCTAAAAGTGACTCCTGCTCGCCCTCCAGAGACACTGCGGCAGTCAGATTGAGCTGTTCTTCATGTGGTATGTTGTGAGCCCCCCCCACCAGCACCTGACATGAGATAGTGATGCATCCCTCACTGAGGCCAAAGCAGGCAGACCCAGACGTGTTCTCTCAGCTCAGCCAATTGTGCTTTACCATGAGGTGAAATAGTCACAACTGGCTTATAACATGGCCTACAGACATCTGGTCTCCAATCCTACTGGAACGTAGTGTGTTACTTGTTGTTGGACCTCTAACTCAAAGACTCCTCAGCTGATTCCTCTACCCAAAGCATGTTCTGGCTCAGTGCCCTTTTTGACACATCCCGGGTCACACCTGCTCTCCCCCAGCTGTGGAACTCATTCTGCAGTGGTATTGATAGCTCATTTGGGCATCTGGATCCTCAGAGTATAAGTGACTTTTAATGGACCATACCCAGTAGTCCTTCTCATTGTCTGTTTTTGCAATCGTCAGTTCTGGGATCTGCTTCTCCTCTTTCACTCGAGGGGAAAAAGAAACAGCTCCTTCCCTTGAGACGCTGTTTATCTTCTTTCTTGCAACATTGCTCCCTGGACGGTGATTCAAAGAAAGCTGATTCATGTAGTGCTTCTGAAACCATGTTTTTTTTTTTTTTTAAACTTGTGTGCAAATATTATTGTTAAAGGTGTTGCATAATTGCTGCGTGTTATTTAAAGATCTGCGTGGGTTAGGAGGTTGGGGGTCAGCAGTGTGTCAGCGCTGGTGCTGTCTGGAGAACGGTTTGCCTCGCAGCCGAGAGCTCACTCTGGCAGAGCAGTTGATGCACAAACGTTTCCTGTAACCACTTGTGTTGCAGCAGTGGCCTTGGTGTGGTCTTCACCTCCCTTCATTATAGATGCAAAACCTCCGGTCGAAATGCCTTCCTGCTTACTTTGATAACTGGCTCCTTCTACGGCAAGAAATATTGGCAGATAGCGGCGCACATTCACGTAATCCTATTTCGTGGATTATGCAGATGGCCGTTTTCAGAGCGGAGAGGTATTTAAAAATTCCACATACTGCTTTTTTTTGTAGGAATGTTTCTTTTTTCCCGGAGATATGGGTTTTGAAACGGATTTGTATTTAAGTTGGCGAGTTAGCATACTTTTCTAGAACGTTTTTGTACTAGCTTGAAATATCACACAATCCCAACTTGCAGGTGTCTGCCTTATGCAGATAATTCCTTACACTAGCACTTTTCTGGACACTCCACTCAAAGTAGTTACAGGTCATGGGGACTCCCCTCCACCACCACCAGTGTGCGGCCCCACCTGGATGATGTGACGGCAGCCATAGTGCACCAGTACACTCCCCACACACCAGCTCTCCGTGTGGAGGAGGACAGAGCTGGAGGATTGTTAGGAGGCCACGACTGGTAAAGGCCATAGGGAAATTTGGCCAGGACTCCTTCTCTTTTCAAGAAACGCCCTGGGATTTTTAATGACCACAGAGAGTCAGGACTTTGGTTTTACTCCTCATCCGAAGGACAGCGCCTTTTTACAGCATAGTGTCCTCGTCATTATACTGGGGCATTTGAACCCACACAGACCGCGGGGTGAGCGCCCCCTACTGGCCCCACTAACACCTCGCACCTGCTGAGCTTCAGTGGGCTGCCAGTGGTGAGTTGCAGGGTGATGTGGCTGCTGGTGAAGTGCCTTCACACTGGTTAGGAATTTTGAGACTCTTCTCTGCAGCGCATGTGTATGTATTGTGTATATATATCAACAAAGTTCATTTCCTGTTAAGAAGGCCCGTTCTGTACATTAGCGGGACTTGGCGGAGGGATATTAAGCGCTGATTTTCTCCAGCCTTCAGGTCCAGTTGGATGCATTGCAAGAATCTGGGCTGGCTGATATTAAGTACACTTAACAAGCCTGCTGTTCGGTAGGAAAAGCAGTTCCATAGCAAGGCTAGTTGGCTCTGAGATCTCTTCCTGTTTATGGTAACTCAGCACCTCATTTACTACAATCTGATGTCTGATGTAGCCACAGATGACACTAGTCTAGCTTTTAGTTGAGACTCTAACCAGAATCCTTTTTCCTTTGCCTTCCAATTCCATCAAAGCCCATGGTCAGCACCAAGCCTTTCACGTGAGCTGTTATTTGAGTTGCTTATACCCAAATCCCCTTCATCCCTGAATGGCCACAGAACTGCTGTAGAGAAGTTCAGCTGCTAACTTAGTGGCCGTAATCTATAGCTGACTGGCTCATGTGGACTAAGCACTTAGGCTGTTGGTGTGTGTAACTGATACAGATCAAGAACCCTGATTGCCATTTGCACGAACAGTGCATTGGAAATCTTACACCATTTCTCCGTCAGAAAACAAAAACAAAAGATAAACACACATATTATGGGCAGGACACTATATACACAAACTGTAAAAAGACTAAAAACAACCTGTACACACTACTACGCAAAAAATTCACATAAGCAGAATGGCTCCTGAGTTACACATGATAAAAGACATTGTGCCTACGGAGCTGGGGTGGATATGGGCCTCCTATATGTTATGCTGGTCTGCATGTCCTTGGCAAACGGGTGCACTGTCCTTGAGAAGAAACTGTTCAGAACCCTGTTCCTTTGGGTCTTAATGCTCTCTGGCCTGAGACACCGAAGGTTATGTTTAGCGTCTCGCCAGGTAAACAGACTATGGTTAGGGTGGAGTGGGTCTTTGAGAGCCTTGCTCCTGCAGCGGGCTGTATCGAGATTCCCCAACTTAGGAAGTTCTGTTCCCATAAAGTGTTCACCTGCTCTAATCACTCTCTGGGGGATGTGTCTGTCCTTCTGGGCAGCACTGCCGAACCACACTGTAATGCCTCCAGTCAAAATACTCATTGGACCATTGTAGGAACTAACCAGTCCTTTTTTTTTTTATGGATCCCACTCCTCTTTAGGCACCTCAGAAAGTACAGATGCTGCTGGGCTTTCTTCACAATCGCACTAGTATTCTCTGCCCAGCTCAGCGTATTGGGAGCATGTAGGCCAAGAAACTTGGAGTCAACCTGTTCAATTTCAGTACCATTGGTGTAAACTGATTGGTGGGGATTGACGTTTTTCCTGAAATCCAAGATCAATTCTTTTGTCTTAAAAACATTAAGAACAAGGTCATTATCCTTACCATAAGTGGTCAGGTCTCTAATTAGCTCCCTGTACGTAGTAAGAGATTTGTCTGGCTTGATACAAAGGGTTCTAGTCGCTCAACCTGATTTTATGTTAAATAAATTCCCAATTTCTCAGACCGGGTATTCAATCTCAATACCAAAATTAATTAATTGATAGTATAGCAAAAGTTTACACATTTAGAATTAAGTGCAACATCCTGAACTTTGTGAAAGTACTGTACGGTCCATGTTGTTGCTTTCATGCGAGATACTGCTGGTCTTGCCACGGGCAAGAGTGAGAGTTGGCACGGATTGTGACATAAAACATCCCTTCCTGCTTGCTAGTTGCTGTAAGCAAAGGAGAAAGCTGCCCTTCTAACAATGTAAATACGTTTTTTGTCTTTTTGAGCTTGCATACGTATTTTAAACAATGCCTCGCTGTTGAGCATTTGGCTGTTCAGGACATAGAGGTTGCATTCAAATGGGATTGGATCAGCAGAAAGTCTAAACTGTTTCCTTTTTACAAAGGCGAAACATGATGTTGGTCCCATCCATACGTTTCTCAGTGAGTTTCACTGAGCGCAATCAAACACGTACAGTTTGTGCAGCCGAAACTTCACCCCAGAAATGTATTATTTGTTGGCAAAACCGTCTCAGTCAACATGTTGAGTTCAATTGCACTCATTCAAATCAGCCATTCAGGCGACAGCTCGTCTCCCAAAAATATAAGTATTTGATGTGATTTACCATAAAATAACCACCAGTATAAATTATAGAGCACTTTTGTCAAACTTGAAAATGGATGAGTGTATTTAAGTTGGCTGGCAGGTTGCTCTTTTTTGCAGTACTTAAAGTATCTAAAAAACATTACACATGGTGTCATTTTCATTAAAATATTTTAAATGGGTATATTAGCAACATTTGCTTGGTTTAAAGTTGTTCCAGAGATTAATAGGGCTGCTCTCGTGTCTCTGGGAGTTCTGTTGCGGACAATGTTGGCAATATGCAGATGCACCCATTGGAACATTGTCTTTTATGATGTAAATTGAAGGTTGTACACGTTACTGTGTCCTTGCTACTTTCGTTGTGGTTGGAAATGCACTCGTTATTGTCGATTCATCATAACCTTGAAAAACAGCCATGCAGTTCCCCTTTACCTGAAAGAATCCTGAAAGCCCTGTTCATGAATAATCCATAACTATGCATTGTCTCTCTCGGAACATTGTAGGGAGGTTTATGTAACAGTGGATGTTCCTCCTATAAAGCAGAAATCCGCATACCTGGTCCTGTAGAACTCCAATCCAGGAATTTATACAAGTTACCCTAAATTACTCATCTTGGAAGATGAAAATGTTATTGAGCAATTTTGCATGAAATGGGTTCAGTTTTTAAGGTGACTTCAGTCCTTGATAGCTGCCAATTTTTGTTCTAAATGATTGCTAAATGACTTAGGTGGAAGTTAAAAGCATTCAGAAGTATTCAGAATTTGATGATTTAATGGTTACTTTTAAAATCTGCTGGACTGGGCCTCTCGCGGTGTGGGGTGTCAGGATGTACAGTAGGAGAGTGCCGTAAATTCTTTTAAGCCAAGCAAACAGTCTTTCTGATGGTTCGTAAAACCAGGTTCTCCGGGAGAGAAAAAGCATGGTTCAGTGCCTCTTAGATCTGCAACAGTGAACTCCTCCAAGTTTGTGAAAAAGGTGGACTGTGTGATTGTGTTGCACGGGGGCTGGCATTTAAAACTGCAGCCTCACAGCCCTTGGGTCTCTGGTTCAGTTCGACCAGGTGTATCTTCTGTTTAGAAGTTCAGTGCTCTCGCCCGTGTCTGTGTGGGTTTTCTCTCTCTGCTCCCCATGAAGTGCTGGATAGCTTCATTCCAGATGGCTAGGCCTCCCTCTAAAGTACCTCTTGGTGCCTGTATACTGTATGTACTCCTAAGATGTCCAGGGTCCCGGGTTGCTGCAACACTTACTAGGAATTAAGAGCTCTCTGGTAGTGCTTGAATGTACATCCACTCCATTGATTTATTTTAGCTTGGGTGCACATCTTCCAGTAGGTATGTATGGCCGTATTCCTATTAGAGCTTTTCCTTGTAGCTCTTTTGTCTTCAAAGGCAGCAGTTCTGTATCCTTTGCTAGCACTTAAGACATTTGCAGCCTAAATTCTTTTCAGTGGTTGTTTCCCTGGATACTTCACCTGTTGCTAGGTTACGCCACAGATGGTTACTAGGCTACCAAGTAGCTGATATCCGTGAGGTGTCATGTGAGAAGCATTTGATAGGTATTGGATAGCATCTAGTTCACGATATGGAAGGTGTGTTTGTGTGTGGTGGAGGGGTTCTCTGGAGAGAGCCATGCGTTTTTGTGTCAAAACATGCCAGTTTAATGCCTGCCTTTTCGGATCTTTCTGGAGAAGGATTGAGGGCAATCACCTGGATACCTTTGTGATCCAGCTCTTGGATATGGAAGAACAAATTTAATTTAATTGTCTCACTTTACTTCCAGAGTTTCAGTTGATTCTTTCTTTGCAGTACCTTTTCACTTATCCAGCTCCCTCTATCAATACGTGCTCCACAGCAAGAGCAGTCAGTCGTTCCACCTGAAGTGCTGCCTCTACAGGGCTGGACAGTAACCATCCTCTACTGCAACAAGGTCCAAACAGACTGCTGGCACAGACGGCCAAGACAGCGGGGCTGGAGACGGGCTTGTGTTTGGTTGATAGAGCACCAGCAGGGATTTCTGAGAGTCTCGCGTGGGGTGGGTAACAGATGAACAGAGGGCCACTCTTTAGCAACCCTGCAAATCACCAGCTCATAGTCGATACCCAGACAGCTATTTCTCTTAGTTACTGGACTACAGTAAGAGGCTGTAAACAGCCACCACAGACTTGTAAGTACATGGACACAAATCAGTGACTCGTTTCTGACAAAGGTCTATCTTTTAATGGCTTCTTCCTTACCCTAGCTCTTTCCCCGTGAACAAACGTCTCGGGGGCAGAGGAGGGTTGAACTGCAACACAGGGGGGGAAAAGTACTCCTTGCGCTGGTTAGAGAGACACGGGGGAGCCTTGTTGTTCAGATCGGTGACTGTGCATGAAGTGCCAGAACAAGGTGTCCGTTCCCAGGTGTTCCGGAGCTGAAGGTTGAAGATGAGCTCTCATTGCCTCTGCTTGCAGGAGTCATTTGTTCCACAGCCTTGACTGACTCCTCGCTCGGTGACGTCAGCAGCGTGGTTATCGCCACTGGGATGTTGTGGTTATTAGTCCAGATGCTTTCTGAATGTTCCAGCAAGCTGTTAGAATTGTGCCTTTGTTTCAGTCTAAGTATTGCTTTAGATGTGTGTGTGAAGAGCTGGTGGGTGTTTGATTTAGGGCATCTTATCTCTGTGCTGGAATATATCTGGTAGAATGACCTGATCTATTAGAAGGAAAAGACTTTTAGAAGCTTCCCAGAAGGACAAATCTCACAGGAGACCAGATGCTGTCTTTGATATAATATAGTTTTAATAGTTTTCTGTAGCTGGGTCTTACTGCTGAATTTTCCAGATCCCCTGTGATTTTTTTTGTTGGTGGTTGTCGGAGGAATCGTGTTGTCATGTTTTGTTGTATGAAACTTCCTTTCTGTTTGTGATGGATACTCTTGTGGTCTTTCACAGAAGTGTTACAAGTAAAACCAAATTTCAAAACAGTGCCTATTTAATTGGTTTAGTTTTTTAAAAAATACCCTTGAATTGCTCCATGTATATTCCAAAGCTGGGTAGAAATTTTCTCCTGATCCAATGAACTGCTTCAGGTCTAGCATCTTTCCCAGCTCAAGTCAGTTGTCATTGGTGTACCAAAGATACAGTTCAGACAATGGTTTAACAATTGCTTACACTTATATAGCGTTTTTCTGGAAACTCCACTCAAAGAGCTTTACAGGTAATGGGGAATCCCTCCACCACCACCAGTGTGCAGCCCCACCTGGGTGATGTGATGGCAGCCATAGTGCGCCTGAACGCTCCTCACTCATGAGCTATCAGGGGGGAGAGAACAGGGTAATGAAACCATTTCATAGATGGTGATTATTAGGAGGCCATGATTGGGAAAGGCCAATGGGAAATTTGGCCAGAACGCCCTGGGATTTGTTAATGACCACAGAGAATCAGGACCTTGGTTTTACATCTCTTCTGAAGGACGGCACCTGTTTATAGTAAAGTGTCCCCATCACTATACTGGGGCATTAGGACCCACACAGACCGCAGGTTGAGCGCCCAGGAGGTCTCCCATCCAGGTACTAACCAGGCTCACACCTGCTGAGCTTCTGTGGGCTGCCAGTTGTGAGTTGCAGGGTGCAATGGCTGCTGGTTGGTTTGTGGTGAACGTTTCTCGATAGTTTCTACAAAATGGCCGACCTGTGATGGTCCTATACTGTCTCCAATAGAAACATCTAGACTTCAGCAGCGATAATGCACAGCTCATGAAATCCCCATCTGTGGAGTGAGTCAGTGCTGTGCTTGCAGGCATGCATGAGTTCCACAAGGAACGAGAGCTGAACTTCAAACTGGGGACAATATTGTGCAAAGAGTTTACTGCAACTGAAACTCTTTTTTTACTGTTAATTGGGGGTGGTCTGCTCTTCAAAAAAACTGCTGATCAGTAGCACATAAGCAAAGTAAGCGCTTAAGCTCCAAATATACAGAGCAGTACATTTTTATAGCTTTTCTTGTTTTTTTCATGTGGCTCCTATAAAGGCTGTCAGGTTACTAAGTAGGGAAATTTTAAAGTTTAAAATTCATTTAGCAAAACAATCTGATGTTAATTTCACCTTGGCTTTTTTCCCATAAGAAATCAGGCTTCAGACACTTGTAAAAACACTTGATCTTTAAGGTCTCTGTTTAACCCCTCGTCCTTCCTGAGTTACAAAAAAATGCTAGGATTGGAATCCCAGGGGTCTGCTGTACAGGGATCCAAATTCACAAAAATGACTTTTTGTGGTCTGTCTGGGCCCAGTACAGGAAAAGTCGTTTTTGTGATTTTTTTTGTTTATTCATTTAAAAACCTGTAGAACCAAAGAAGTACAAGAAAAAAAACCTTCTTCCCACTCAAGTATCCCAGACCAGATCACAGTAGACATTCACCTGACCATGTCTGCAGCAGTATGTCTGCTCTCAAGACTGCAGATAGGATGCTGCTGTTAAACTCATGGGCAAGGCGGTAAACTTGAATTGCCCCTGCTGTGTAAACGGGTACTCTCCAGGTCAGTATTGGAAATAAGAATTTGCTCTCAATTGACTCACCTGGTCAAAGCATTAAAGTTAAAAAACAGAAACTCAAGCCTCCTCTGGCAACATGAATCTGAGCAGCAGAAAGCTGTATTCACAGCAGTATTCAAAAATGTTCAGAATCCAGTTATGCTAGAGAAGGGTGGTGTTCTAATGAAATGCCCATATATTTGTAGCTATAGTGAATTATTTCTGCTGTAAAAAATACTGTAACAAGGGACTTTAACTTTCATCTAAATGGTTCGTGTTGAAAATCCCCAATCCATTGGGTAATGAAATTGCAGTGGCATAAAATGTCATTGTGGTTATCCAGTCTTTCTCTACGGGGGACAGGTCCTGCATCTGCTCGCACTCCACTCCAGCTTTGCATGGTCCCCATCCAAACTTTCTGTGCTGTGTACTAGTCTGAACCTCTAACGAAGTCTGACGCCTAGTTTCTCCTGTGCTTACAGGTCAAAGACCTCACCCGGTTCCTGGACCCCAGTGGCCTGGGAGTGATCAGCTTTGAGGATTTCTACCGCGGCATCACAGCTATCAGCAATGGAGGTGAGCCGGTTCACCATGCCATTCAGCGAAGGCCTGCTGAGAGGCTGTGCCAGACAAAGCCTCCATGAAATAGACACTCTGGACAGGTGCAGCAGCCTATGTTTTGCACCTCTTTAAATATTAATTTTAAAGTGTAGGCAGGGTAAAGAATTTCTAATAACATATAAAACATGCCTGCTTTTTTTACCCCAGAGCTTATTCAAATGACATACTGTGTCAAGATAGCTGGTTCCCCCAAGTTTGTCAGACTTCCAAGTGTGAACAGTCACTGCGTTAACTGCCAGCAGCCATATCACCCTGCAACTCACAACTGCTAACCCACTGGGGCTCAGCAGGTGTGAGCCTGGTCAGTACCTGGATGGGAGACCTCCTGGGGAAAAACTAAGGTTGCTGCTGGAAGAGGTGTTAGTGGGGCCAGCAGGGGGCACTCACCCTGCGGTCCATGTGGGTCCTAATGCCCCAGTATAGTGACGGGGACACTATACTGTAAAAAGGCGCTGTCCTTCGGATGAGACGTAAAACCGAGGTCCTGACTCTCTGTGGTCATTAACAAATCCCAGGGCGTTTGGTGTCTTGGCCAAATTTCCCATTGGCCCTTACCATTTATGGCCTCCTAATAATCCCCATCTATGAATTGGCTTCATTACTCTGCTCTCCTTCCCACTAATAGCTGGTGTGTGGTGAGCGTTCTGGCGCACTATGGTTGCCATCACATCATCCTGGTGGGGCTGCACATTGGTGGTGGTGGAGGGGAGTCCCCATTACTTGTAAAGCGCTTTGAGTGGAGTGTCCAGAAAAAGCGCTATATAAGTGTAAGCTATTATAATTATTATTTTTAATGATACTTCAGAGAAAAGCCAGCATAGAGTGCATTTGTCCTTGTAGAGTGCATGCTGAAAGTCCCTTTTTAATTAGTTTAGAAAAATGGAACAAACGCGTATTAGAGGCAAGATTACAGAAGCCAGAGGCTGGGGAGCACCCCATTTCTAGCTGCGCACCCCGGTGACAACCTCACTCCTGTGAAACCCTCGCACAACTCTGATATGACGGAACTGATTAAGCTGGTGCTCGGCCTCCCTAAAGTTTTCTAGGTTAGCAGCTTGTGTTACTCATCCTTTCAATTAGTAATGGAGCCTGAGTCATAAATACAATAGGGCCTTGGGATAAGGCTTGGAGAGGGAAGGGGCTCAGGTTTTTCCTGAATTATTCACAGAATTTCTACTCCTCAAGGACTTGCCTGGAGTTCCTTAAAAACAACTTGCAAAGCGACAACAAAAGGCGAAACTGGACTGAGACATCCTAGAGGAAAAGCTCATATCCAAATGGGAAATAGGCGTTATGGTCACAGATCTCCTCTTGAGCGTTTTTTTATTCCCTGGACTCAACAGACTTGAACTGTTCCTTTTGTTAAAAAATAATAGGATATTGCTTTTTTTTTTAGCAAACCTATGCAGGTGAAAGACCTCGTTAAGAGTTGAGAAACAAGTATTTTTTCTTCTTCATCAGAGACTTGAAGCTCTTTTCCTCATGGGTCTGTCGTGACTGCTCCTGACCCAGTGACCCCGGAGCCCTTGTGCTGATCTCTGCTGGCGTTTTTCGAATCCTAGCTGAGAGAACTGTCAGTCAGCGCGGGTCTAAATAGGAACAGGGGAGGAGGGGATGAGCTGCTGTCTCAGCCTCAGGACTGACACCATGTCAAAAAGCTGCTTTCATTGTGGGAGGGGGGGGAAGACATGGTGAATTTTTTTATTGTCTCATGGAATGCGACCTCTCCCGCACCCCCCACTGTTAACTCATCCAGCAGGTCTTTATCTTAAATTTAAACCACACATCACTACGCACCCTGTGTCCAGTTTCTGATCTGCCAACATCAGCAATAAGACCCCTTTTTTATCACTTTTCGGCCCCCTTGACGACTGGTGCTGTCAGGTTGATGAGGAACACTCATGCGTAGTCAGAGGAACAGGCTCTTAAATGTGAGATTGCATCCCCGAGCTCCGCCCCAGTGAGATTGAGAAAGTGTTTGTTGTCAGGTCTCTGAAGGGAACAGCTAGAGGGGACAGAAAGCTACTGCAGCAGTTTCACACGCTTTAACAGTGACAATGCGCAGATGTCTCGCATGTTGGTCTATCCTTCTGCAAGTGTAAAAGCTTTTGATGAAGGCATATGCGCTTGTTCCTCTGGGCACACTGCGCATTTTGGCAAGTCACATGATTCCTGCTTCTGTAGGAATGTCAGAATGTTGCTGGTAACTTCTAAAGCCCTTTACAGGCTGGTGCCAGAATTCCTGCCTGTCTGCATCACAGCCTGTCGATCTTAAGGGATGCCACATGCTGGTTTGACGACTGTGGCTCACAGGGTTCCTCTCTAATGGAGAACGACCCAATCTGATTGCAGCCTTTATTCATCAAGCAACAAAGACTCACAGAAGCAACGAGTTTCTTTGGACTGATTCGCTATCCGAGCTCTTTTAACCTCCACAGTCTTCCTGAAGTAAACGGAGCGTTTCCGTTTTTTTTAATTTAAGCTTATGTTGGTACCACAATTGGTTTGGGAACGTCTTAACATTGAGAATTTTAAACCGTGACCCACTTGATTTGAGTAGATCTTTTCCCCATTTCCCTTAATACCAGAATTTAAGGGAGAATTGAATTTAAGATGGATGCAAGATGAAACAGGAATTTTTGTTAGTCGTGCTTAATTTATATTTAAAATACGACCTTGTTTTCATGTAAATTTTACAACTTTTTTTATAGATATGAATTCCCCTATGCTAGTGCATTTTATTTTTCTGTTGGTGAGCCTTTGTGGGAAATTATCGTTTTCTGTTGTGCGTTTTGGTGAAGTACAGAAAGGCCAAGTACTGTTTTAAGAGACAGAGTGTGCCAAGACTGCAGTCTGTCCTTTCTGAACCTTGTGAGGAGGGCTTACAAAACCATACTGATCACTGCATAAGCACATCGTGAATTAAATTTAAAATCCTTCCATTGTTTCCTTTCTCTTGCTGACCCTTTCCAGCTGAAAAGTTGTCATGAATCTCTCGGCACACACGATGTGCATTTGTACACAAATATCCTTGGACTGAGCTGGAATCAGGTCTAGCGAGTTCAGCAGGCTGTAGCAGAAAGCTACGCGTGGACAGATGCTTGTTTTCCAACGGGAGCTTACTGATGAGGGACAAGAAGAAGAGAAGTGGAAGAAAAGGGTTTTACAGCGTGCTTGTGCACCTGCAGCTTCTCCAGATTTGTGGGGTTTAGAAACTGGAGGCACAGTGTTAAGTGGCCTATCTCTGGGTCCAGTGCAGAGGTCTGAATCTCTTGCCTGAGAGAAGAGGCCGCACTGTGCTGGATGATTAGGTGTCACTGTAAACTGCTTATTATCCCCACTAAAAATTTATCGGAGCCCCTTCGATTCATTAAACCTAATAATAAACTCTTATGGTTAGCTAGTATGTTGAAACAGTTTTAAAATATATTCAGCATATTTTTGGGACGCAAGATATGAACCCCGATCTTCCATTCCATTTCCTTTTTAACTCTGGTTTGACCATTTCTGCTGCCATCGCGGTTGGTTTAAACAAACAGGATAGTCCTGACTGCTTCCTTGCTCCTATTGTCCTCTCCTGGCACCCCTGCTTGTGATAGCTTGGCTGCAAGGTTTATTATCCACCTTCCTGTTGGGGGCTGATTTCAGTTCTCAGTGAAACAGAAAAAGGAGGCAGTGAGGTGTGAGACAATTGTGGGTTGGTTGCCACTTTGCCTTTTAAAAATCCTTTCTCCCTATTTCCAGTCTTTTCCTTTAAATTCTTTTCATATGACCAAATAACACTTGTTTAATATTATTTTTCAGCTCCTTTGAATGCTGTTTTTAATTAAATTGCCATTGGTAGTCTTTATATGTACAGTATGTGAGTGCATTTTTATCAAATGTGTCTGTTGTAGGGTTACAGAGCAAGTGGTTTCCTTTCTATCCCATCTGGGACAATTTCCACAATTTCTGAAATGTGCAATTGTGCACATTTATGGAATTCCTTTATATTAGTATGCATGGGAAACGTTTGTCATTTATCACACATTACACAGAGAAAATAGCCGTGTGATTTAATTCAGATTGTCATAATAGGGGTTGCTGTTTTTATGTTTTGAACCTCAGACTGAGTACACACAAAACATTTTAGTAGGGTTGTGTCTGATTGAAGTAATACCTCACATTTTAAAGAAGAAATTTGGAAATGGCAAAGTCAAGAAAATGTTTTAAGAGGTCAGAGGAGCATGTCCATTGAGCCGATTTCCTACCAAAACATGAACAAACACAAGGCCTGGTTAAAAATCCCGCAATCGGGGAAGCTTTTGGTTCCTTGTAAAATGTCAGTAATCCCAGAGCAGGTATAAGATTACTAAATAAATAGTCATTATATTAACCGTGCAGTCTGGCTCTCGTTGCAGAAAAACTGCAGACAAACATGTTTTTCTACTTCTGCTTGGTTATTCACTTTTCTTTTTCCAGGATCCCGCACTGTCCTGAAGCGAGCTCGACAGTAACGCTCTGATTTTGAAAACAGTTTCTCGTTATCTCAACTAACCATTTCTGCTAATCCCAGGTTTCATATCCCTATAGAACAAGGGGTTTAGGTGCTCGGTGTAAAACGCAGATAAAGAGGACTCCAAACACTACAGCTCTTACTGTAACTACTGGAACATGCAGAATGTGACTCTTGACATCAAGACGGGTACTTTTGACATCAAGGTGCCCTGCTGTAGATGTATGGTCCTTGTTAGTAATTTTGTGTCTTCCTCTCTATTCAGGCTCGGACGCGCAGCTGTACGAGGTGGGCTTCAATGCTGGGGATGAGGCCGGGGGCTGTCCGGAGGAGTATGATGACTACGCTGCCTTTGAGGTGAGTGTGCTGGGGTCTGGACAGCTAGAACACAGGTCAGATACCTGGCGATATGAGCTCACAGTGGGTTTGATCGACACTTGGATCACATTTAAAAATAAATACATCATATTAACTGTGCGGCTCGGGTCTCTTTACAGCAAAACTGTAGTAACAGCAGAGAAACATGCATTTCTACTCTTGCCTGGTTATTTGCTTTCTTTTAACTATGTTTTCATGACTTAATGTGATAGTATTTCAGCACCAGCTGTTTGAGACTTTTGCCCAGTTGTGTAACAGCTTATGTTAATTATTCCTTTAGTTTTCTATAAGTTTAGTAGTGTTGCAGCAAGTGCATTAATGTCAATACCAGTAGTTAAGGGATCCACATTTCCTACTCTTGTTAGTACTGGGAAGGAGAGCTTTTCTTCAGCTGCTGATTACGGTACATAGTCAATAGCCAAGATCCAAAGCTCAGAGAGATATCGAGTGTAAGGTTCTACAGCTTGAGATCATTTTTTGAATTTATGTTTTTGCCTTGTGATATTGTATATGCAAAATACAAGAGCAAATAACATTGCCATCTGGCTGATTCAATGCCTTAGAAATGCAGCAACATACAGAAGCATGAATGTTTTTTGTCACAAAGTAATGTTGTGCATTCTTGAATTCAATCGTGCTGTTTGGGAGGGAAATCAATTTAGTTTTATTTTTGCATAATTTATTAGGTTGACTGTTCAGCCACTTTCAGCCTTCATCCCTGTAACTTGAGTAGCTGTTGGGTTACTTGGGTGTCCTGCGTTCTCAATGAAAGAGATTTCTTTTTTAACCTAGTGCAGCTATACTGCCCTCTCTTGGCTTGCATAGTGCAAGTCCAGTGTGAAATATCATTGTGATCTACCAGAGGGTTGGATTAATGATTTACCACTCTGAACACAGATGAGACGGCCAACATTAATTTATTCTTTTGCAGCCTAGTGACTCTTTCACTATAGGATGTTTTTTTTTTGCGGCAGGAGAGTACCTAAGCAAAGACATTTTTTAATGTTTCTGTTTTTGTCACGTTAGACAAAAGACACTGAAACTTCAGTGTGGTACTTGGTGAAAATGATTATAGCTTATTATAGATATTATAGATATTTTTTGCTTTGAGATATTGTATATGCAAAGCAAAATGCAGTGATGTCACATTTCACTGAGATATCTGAATGATCTGATTGGCTGCCTTAGTTTGTCTACTGTGATGTCACTACAGTGCGGTCTGTATTGGTCCTTCAGTTAATGCATAAACCTAGGTTGGTTTAATCTGAGGTTGTCATGTGTTGTCATGCTGAGACTGTTGCGGTGTTACTGTGAGTATATTGGGAGATTGAAAAGGGCTGGGTGGCATAAGCATGTATGTGAATTTGTTTACAGCTCTGGCTTGACATTTATATTGATCATAATAAGCTTCATGTCATTTAAGCTTTACAGCTGTTACAAATTATTTTCCCCTCTGATATTTTTTATAAGGACTTTTGAATCGTCAGATTGATCTTTTCCTATTTGTAAGTATAAGATAAAGTGTAGTCTGCTTTTTTGACTGGATCTAGCATATTGGGTAAATGTTTTCAAGTTTCTGAAAGCTGCTCGAGTTGTACGTTTCTTCAGTATTTCTACTTTTTATGCCAGTTACCAGCAGGGGTCGCTGTGTGTTTGTCCAGTGAATGCCTGGAGGCCCGCAGTTTCTACTAGCTTTTGCTTTATTTATGTTAAAAAGTGTTAATTAACTATCTGCATAAATGTAATGCGTCTAGTCTGGTTCCGACTAAAATTGAAGTCTTTGTGTTCCTTGAGTACTCCATTGAAAAAGACTTTTCGAAAAACGTCCTTGTTGAAGGTCAAGGTTTGCTTTCCTCAACTTGATCGCTTTTAAACCTGAAAGAACTGCGATTGTGTGCATGCATACATGCGCTACCATGCTTATTCCCTTGAATCGTTTCTGATGTATATTGGAACCAATAGCATTTTTGTTGCTTCAAGGTATATCATGAGGACACTGAAGTCTGGACTTTTGGAATAGGTGTTTTAGCATTGTCTTTACAAAGTTAATACAGTATTACCCTGAAGACTGTATTGGTTTAGGGAAACAGTTGGACAGGTTAGAAATGAGTGGAGGCCATTTGACCTGCTTAGGTTCTTCGGTTGCAAATTGATCGAAGGATTATAGATCTAAGGATTTCCGCTGTTGGTTTCTTGAAAGATCCCCTCAGTGCTGGTTTTGATTGCCATAGGGCTTGGAACTAAATTGGCTTCTGTGTGCAGAGGCCAGCGAGGTGTTAAAAATTCCTGGAGCTACAACGGCACCAAGAAACATCTCTGTCCTTCCGTGCTCTCTTCAATGGCCCCTGTTGTCCTGCTGTTTGCTTTAAAAACAAGCCAGTGAGGTAGCTGGGTGGAGCAGTTGGAGAGCCTTTCCCCTGCACGGTCTAGGAGCCCAGAGCTTACCGCAGCAGAAGCAACACTGAGTACCATTGTTCTGGGAAAGCCAGTTTTGTTTGTTTACCTCAGATAGGTAAGCAAACGAAATCCAGCTGTGCCTGCTTGGTGCTGAAACCTGCCATCTTTATTTAAATGTTCACGAAAACCTCTGCAGGACTGCAGTAATTGGTGAAAAGAGGCGAAACTGCTCTAAAGGGAATCTTCAGGTTCCTCAAATAGAGCTACACATTATAATAGTTAATTCAAAGTTGCCCACACCCCTTTTGCACAAAATGTCCCATTGCAAAACTGAGCAGCTACTTGTTACTTGTTTCCCTGCTCAGTTTTACAAGTGAAGGTATGGTAGCAATGTGGATGGTATTGTCACAGAGCAGCATTATAGAGACATTTATAACCCCCGGCAGTTTTTAATTATTCCAGGATGTTTGCATCTAAAATTATGATCCTGGGGTGTTACATCAGCTTAATGTGGAACTCCCAACATTTCACATCTAAACCAGGTACCTAAACCTGGTTTGTTACCGGTTAAAATAAACTAGGTTTTCCACACTGGGCTTGGTGGTTTGCTAATGGAGATTCCTTCATCTTTGCTGTTAGCAGAGAGCAAATATTGTACACTTTTAGATTCCTCATAGAATTACTTTAAGGCTTGATTATTAATTGAGAGGGCAGGCGTATGCATTGTCTGGAAGGGCTTCTGTTTAATGTATGACTTCCATTATTAATATACAGTAGGTGACACAAGACAGCTGCATATAGGACTTATTTCTCCTCACGACTCTGGAAACACTGATTTTTTTTTTTTAAAACAACACTTGACTTTCACGGTTGGATTCCTGGAGGAAGGCACAATTTCAGGTGAATGCGTACCAAAACAGTACTCTATCCTGAATGAAAAGGTTTAAAACTTTGCCGTCCTTTCCATGCCTGCTGTGGCAGGTTTGAGAGCCCAGACCAGAGTCCTTCTCTCTCTTCTGGTGTGGTTTGCTCTTCACGTTGCCGCACGGGCGTCATCCAGCAGTGTACAGAGTGGAAACAGCTGAACACACAGCCCCGTACCGATCTGTCTTTGGATGTTTTTCAGTCTGGTGAGCAAGAGGGCGGCCGGTGTTTCGGCTCCGCCCAGGGGTGACAGCACTGTCCCCGAGAGCTCCTTACAGCCCCTGCTCTTTGGACTTCCACCTCAGAGCCTGGGAGAGCCCAGCCCCGCAGGGCAGACCTGGACCGCGGCTGGTCTCTCTCTCTCTCGCTGTCGGTGCCGTTCTGAATCTGGAGCGGGAGGTTGGGGGACACGGCAGGATCTACCCCTCCTCCGCTGCAGTTTCCACCACTAGTCCTATGACATCTCTTCCTTCCTGCCCTGGTTCACACAGACAGGCATGGCCCTGGGCATAGTGGCCAGCCCCCCGGGCATGGCATCTGCAGAGGCACCAGCCTGGCAGGTACGGTCGTCGTCTGGCTCATTCAGAGCTCTGCTTGAAACCGCCTGCCTGCGTTGGCCGGTGGTGCTGGGGTCGGTGACCGTGTTGCCTGTGTTTTTCTGCGGGTGATCTGGGATGGTTTGTTTTTTCACTCAGCTGGGGAGCACAGTGCCGGCAGCGAAGAACTGCTGTCTTTTAAGTTGCAGGTTACAGCGTTGTGTAGCTCAAAATGGATTGCTCCTGGGCTTAAGGCCCCAGCGATGCAAATGTAGCACTTTCAGGCTGTTGATTCTGTAATCGATTCAAGACCTGTTAATCGGGCTTTTTTATTTTTTGGTGTACAGAGTGGCAGTGTGCTGACAGTGTATACTCTATGAAAGACAGTGTTGGCCTGCTGTATGTGCAACATTGTTAGAATAGTAGAGGTTACTTCAGATTGCCTTCAGCACAGATCTGTCTTCAAGGTGCATGGTGACAAGAGCAAGAGAGGAGGAATGATCGTTTACTTACTCAGCTCACATGGCTGAGGAGCATGGAAGATGGTTGTTTATTTGGTATCGGAATCTTTAGCTAGGTACTTTATTAATCCCGTGAGGGGAAATTGAAGATTAACACTGGCCAGGTCTGATCAGTCAGTTCTCCACAATGATGATCCAATGAAGTAGACAGCCGTGTCTGTGTGGTTTTGACTGATACTACCAGCTTTGCTGAATTTAGTGAAGGTCTGCCACAGTTGATAAGAACATATTGTACATATATAGTTCATATGTTAAACTTGCTGATAAATCAAAGAGCTGTTAAATTTCTCTGGCAAAAAGTTTAGCAGGTGTATGGATTATCAGTAATTTTTACTTTTTGATGTTGATAATGATTGTACAGTATGTTGTAGTTGATTACTCTTGTTTTATATTCATCATGGTTAGTTTAGTTGGTAGATACCTGATACATGACATTGTAAAATCTTATTTGTGTAAAGAGAGAATTCAATGAGCTGTATGGTCAAACAAGTCTGTCCTGGCTGTCTTGATGCTTTACAAAGCCTTTTTGTTTTACCAATGCAATATACTGCACACCTAACCTCTCTTCTTAAGGAAAATGATTTTTGAGGGGTCTCAAACGTTTGAGTTAGTGCCAGCCACAAATACTCACATCTCACCTCAGTTGTCACGTTCACACATCTCACTTTGTTCATGTGTCTTTGGTCTCGAGGCATAATTTGTAAACGATTCACAAATATTCGCCTTCCAAACATTTTTAGAAAATGTCTTGTGAAGTAAAGGGAACTCTGGTTATTACGTCTCAGGGGGCTTCAATCTTGATACATACCATCCCAGATTGTCTCACAAGAGATGCACTTTCTTACTTGTTACTGTGATTGGATGCAGTGATATCTGAATGTCCCCAGCCTGTTGATTCAGGGCTGAGGTTCCACTGACGCTACAGGGGGGAAGGAGGCTTTGTGCAAGTTGTTGATTTGGCTGGTTGTGGTAACTGTGCCGCCCCTGTGTGTCCGCAGCAGAACGAGGTGACAGACAGCGCCTACCTGGGCTCCGAGAGCACCTACAGCGAGTGCGAGACCTTCACGGACGAGGACACGGGCACGCTAGTGCACCACGAGATGCACGAGGAGGTGGAGACGGACAGCGCCATTGACTCCACGCTGCACGACTCTGAGGAGGCGGGGAGCAGGTGAGTGTCACGTCCCCTGCCCCCCCCCCTCAGGTTAGAACCCCCTGTTCAGGTCTGTGCCACACCATCGACTGGATACATCTCGACCGCTGGCACAACTGGGCTCGAGCTGTACCTAGGGACCCACGATCTGTTTTCACCCCTGGGTTCTGGTAGGGAGGTATCACAGGCCAAAGATTCAGAAACAGTTTCTTCCCCCAAGCAGTCCACATCATAAACAGCTCAAATTAGCACCTGCATTTTAAGGTACTGCACTGTTTGCACTATGTCCTGTCTTTGCTGTGTTAATAACATCTATTGTCTAAATTCACTGTCCATGTCTGTTTGTCATTTATGCCTATTTTTGAACTGAACTGCAGTTCATAAAAAAAATTGTTCTTACTGGCTAAATAAATCAGTGTTGTATCGTGCATTCTTGTGTTTGATAGGAATGCTCATTCTTAAATTTTAAATACTGCTCAGCTGGAACATTGAAAAGCTCTAGTCTTCAATAGCACTGGTAGAATCTGCTTTAAATGCTTGATGTAAAAAAAAACAAAATCTCAGTACTGTATTTTTTACATCTGTTTTGACTTGGAAAGAGAACTGTTAATTTTGGCTCATATCTTAACGTTACTCCTGCTTGTGTTGGATTGGAAGTAGGAAAGGCAGCAACTGAGAATTGTTTGAAAAGATAACGTATCTACAGAGAAAAATTCCTTTAAGTGCTCACTGTAACTGTGGATTTCATTTATCCCTCCCGTGCGTTTAGTTCGATTTTTTTTTGTAAAATACTAAGTCTTGTCCATCTGTAAAAGCAAATATGTCAAAGAAAAGACAGATTGCACTTCAACTTTTTTCTTTGCTTGTTTTCATTTCAGCGGTTAATCACGTCTCCCCATTGCAACAAAGAGTCTCTGAAATTAATTTGTTGATGCTGATCAGTCCCTCCAGGCTTTTTATGAGGCGCTTGCCAGTGCGAATATTGGAACGCACCAGTGCACAGCTTAGCAGAGACTCCGATCTCTTTATTACACCGCTTTTGGGTCACTGCTGGGGGTCCTTTAGAGCCCAGTTGATGCTGACCTTTGCCCATCTGTGAACCTTAAGATCCATTAAAAAATATCTGCGGATTAATCATCAAGCTGGCTACTTTGCATAGCTGAGCCTGTGGAATATCAGCTTGTCTCTGAAGCTGATAACCCTATCTAAGTTTACATTTCAGCTTCAGAGGTGTGACCACTCTCTTCATGCTCGGAAGCTAACAGCACACCTGAATGCCAAAAGCTTTGACTCAAATGAGGAAATGTTTTCTTTTTTCTGCCTCTGTTGGTCAGCTGTTTCCTAGTGTTGGTGTTCGTGTGTGGGGAAAAAAGTGCCCTACAGGCTCAAGGTACCTGGGACTTAGTCTCAGCATGGCTACCAGTGTGTGTTTGTCTGCACAGCTTACTAAAACAACCAGAGTTAACAGTGCTGCAAAGCTCTTATCACCCTCTTGTAACTTATTTAGCCCTATTGTTTGTCTCTTTCTTGAACTTTGTATTAAAAGACCCCAAAAAGAATAATTCGTTTAAAATGTACACTTTCTCCTGAGTCTGGTGAGATCCCTGCAAGCCTCTTCCATCTCTTTAGGTTGTCCGTTTGGTTATCGGAGTCATCCTTGTCTGTGATTACAGACAAGTGGGCTGAAGAGCATTTTGAGTTTTTAAAAAAAGTGAAACTGTGCCTTTGAAAAGTTTGCAGACAAGAGGGACGCTCTTATTTAGCACAGTGTCGCAATTCCCTTTTAAAATAAACTGGGCGTTAAAAATAACAGCAGGACACAATTTCATGTTTCCGTTGGATCCCTTGTTGTCTGCGGATCTTTTGAACTGGTAGCAGGCCGAGTGATTAAACTAGCATGGTGGTTACAAAATTCAGATTTGATACAGTGTTGAACTGACGACCTTGAATAAGCTCTGGGAAAGAGCCATACGTTTGTGCCAAGCCAGTGGGGGGTTCAGATTTGTGTGTTTGCGGTGCTAGTTTCTTCACCTACAAGGGATCGCTGAGGTGGCGAAGAGTTTTCCTCCCTGTTCATTGCTGGCTGTTCTGCACTGGGGGGTCCGAGTTCTGGTTACAGCTGTTTAGAACTCCTGCAGGGTTTCCAGTAAGTTTTGAGTCACGGATGCTGTTGTTGTTGTCAGTTTTGCCTTGCCTTTTGTTAGAATAATTGTTTTCCACCGGGTTTCAGGAATACTCCACCGTGTTTCAGGATTCTGAATACTCTAAAATATTTCTTTGAGCCACACTATAAATTGCTTACTTATTGTTGCACAGGTACTGAAGGTCTTTTTCTACTTTTTTAAACATTTTTTAAATCATTTTAACGTTACATTTAAAAAAGTAAAAACATCTTCTGAAGTAGACTGAAACGTTAATATGAAACAAGGAGAAGGCTTACTTATGACGGCATAAGTGAGGAAAAATTGATTCTGTAGATAGTAAAAGTGAGTGTTATCTTGCCTTGAGTAATACATTCCAATACCAGGACAAGTGCTTGTGTAGTCAGAAAGCAGTTATGGTGTCCCAGAGTGCTGTAGTTGGGATGTCACGAATAGGAATGGGGGTTTAGTCTGTTCCTGGACTGTTGTGCGGAGTGTATTAAGGTTTAGATAAAGTGGCAGATGCCCTGTGTAGGTGTAACAGTCTGTGCCCTGCTGCCGATGGCACCCTGTACATGTGGTGCCGTGTTTATGTGGAAAATGAAGGAACCAGAGAGCAAGAGGAAGCCGGGGCAAAGGCCCCCCGAATCTGCTGACTCGCTGACGGATCGCAGCAGCGCGACGACAGCTCAGCACTCTCTCTGGCGGAGACGTGTTTTCGTTTCCCCTTTGGCGAAAGAGCCTTGAATCACAGGAAATGTCCAGTTGTCTCCGTTTCTGGAAGGTGCCCATCAGCTGCTCCTCCCCACCTCCTCTCCGACTGACCCGTAGGTCAATGTCGTCTTGCCTCCTCCAGGACCTGCCGCCGCCGAAGGAAGTCCAAGCTCTGAGCGTCGGCATTGAATCGAGTCATTCTGGCACTTTATTCGAGTCCTGTCAATGAACTCTCCTAGCCCTTAACAGGATACTGAATATACCTTGCAACATTTGAATTGGTGAATATGTTCAAATGAAAGGAGGCTCTCAGAAGAAAATATGGAGTCATAAAAGGCCCATTTTGCGCTAGCACACCTGTACAGTGGGGTCCCGGTAGTTATTTGTTTGAGAGTGCCAATGATAATTTCACGATCTGGGGTTTGGTCTCTGTGCTGTCCCACGGTAAAGAGTTGGGCACTCATGCTGTTTGATTGATCTTGGAAAAACTGCATTCTTGCGTGTTGAGCTTAAACACTGTCTTTTGTTCCCTATTATTACTTGCACATGATGCTCAACAGCTACAGATTTGCTGTTAGTCATGCAGGATTTCATAACTCCACTGGTCCACCTTTTTTCTGCCCGGCGTGAAAAGACTATGTGGAGGGGTTAGGGAGCACCAGGGAGCTTAAAGCTTTTTTCCTACATTTGAGCACAACCCTTCCGTTGCACAAAACAGGCCGCTATGTGTGCGAATGCTGGCCAAGATTAGAAATTAAACAGGATTATGCCCTCCCTCCCTCCCCCTCCCACAGCACCTCGCAGGGCACAGTCACTCCAATTCCCACTCCAACGCTTAACAGTAAATCTGATTAACGGAGCTAGTCTGTGCTTGGGTGTCGAAGTGAACAGGCTTTCAAAACCTCAACTGTAGCGAGAAGTCTGTTTGCTCTCTGGAGCAGGACACAACGTGCACAGAGGGCTCTGGGAATCACCCTGATCTTTCAAATCTGGGGGAGGGGTTCCCCCCTGCGTGGTCTTTCTATGCGTCTTGGAGTGGAGCTCTTTCCCCTGGGAAGAGGATGCGGCCCCTTGTCTTCCTCAGCATTTCCTGCCTTCGAGCTGAGTGCCGTTGTCCAGCTGGGGAGCGGGTGAGTGGAAAGGGTCTGTCAGTCCTCTCGGCACAGCCAGATCGGGTAGCTTGGCGTGCATGTGGAGCCTCTGTCCTCTTCCCCAACATCCCCTTCGCAGATTGGGGGGGGCGATTCTGTACGGTGTCAGTCCCCACCCCGCAGGAGTGTTTCTCAGTGTAGCTCCGCAAGTGACCGGACTGCAGCACGATCACGCTTTCACGCGTGTTTTATTTAAGAGGCCCAGAGCAGTTTTCAGTGAACTTTCCCCCCATCAGGAATAGTGCCTTAGTGTTATGCGCGTTTGTGTTGTAATGTGCAGCACGGGTGCACAGTCCAGAGTGTTGTATTTTAAAAGTATCATCAGTGGCAGGTGTATTGTTTTGCCAGTTGCACGTTTTCATTAAAATCCACTGCTGGAATCGGAGTTGCTACGAAGCTTGCAGAGAAAAACTTTGTAGGCTAAATTTGTCCGTGCTTCTTACAAGGTGTTACATTTAATGATAGTCTCCGAGTGTTAGAGTTTCTAACAGAATGTTAAAAGGGAGCTAACTGTGAATTTGTCATGATAAGCGATAAAATTCCTGAGGTGGAGCATTAGCTTGCACAATTCATGTAAGCAGTAACCAGTCATGTTGTCCTTAAACAGTAAAAGTAACCGTTCTGTTCATCAGTCCTAAAGGCTACTTGTGTGTCCTGACACCCCACGACAAGCCAAGTTTCTGGCTGTCCAGAACCAGTGTCTGTCTCTAGAGGTCTGAGCCCCTTCAGCAGTGAAAAACGAAGCTGCTTTGACTCTTAATAATCGGAAGGATTTGGCTTTTTTGGCTTTCCAGGAAGTGTGAGGTGGAGATGAAGGGGTGTACGGGACCATGGCAGGTTTCCACTAAGAAACCAGTTGCGAAATTGCACAGATTGTGCTGAAAGCAGCCCTCGGCTGTTGCTTGAGTCATCGGTGTTCTGTGGCCCCCTACACAGCTTGACATCAAACGGGAGTTTGCAAGTGCTGCGATACTCAGCGCAGTCCGCCACAGCCTCAGAGACATTTCATTTTTAAACACCTTGTTTTCACTGATTAGTAAGGACGCTCTTGAGCAGGTGGGCTGCTGTATTGAGAAAAGATATAACATTTAAGTAGAACACTTAAATATTATTTGGAAAGCTTGTGGATAACATCGTTATTTAGCAAAGGCTACTCAGTGCAAAACCTCAGCGACTGGAGCTCAATGTGCTGTTTATGCACATGCTAAGGAATGACATTCAACATAGTCCTGCTCAGAATCCAAAGTATAGCAATCCCAGTTATCTTGTTAACTAAATATGGAAAAGTTCTTTCTAAGTTCTAAATTTTGTAATTGGGCCTTACAGGCTCAATTGGTTAGGAGCATTATCTGGACTTGGGTTGCTAGAGTTACAGACGTACATACTGGTACTCCAATGGTATTATCAAGAATTTCCTAAGTGTAATAAGTGGGTTTTTTTTAACAATAGGGGTTTAACACTCTTTTCAGGACACTTTCATGGCATTCAGTGGAAACTTACAATCGTTATTGAATTTGCTCATTATGAGACATGGTGTCAGTAACTGCATAATTCTAAAGAAGTGTTTCAGACTGTAGAAATATTCAAGCTCTATCACTTTCTTGATCATTGTAAAACTCAGCCTCAGCAAATTCTAGCTGTGGAATTACCTTAACTCTCAAAGTCCAACAGTGGCAGGACATATTCCTGGAACTGACTGATGGTCTTTTCAGTTCAGTGCTCCCTGCAAACTGTTTCAGTCAGCTTCTGAGCACCCTGTTTCATAGGGCATTGTTTGAAGCCCCCGTTGTGCGACTGCTGTGTTCTGTGTGTCTTGCAGGCTGTCGCTGGGCTCCGAGCTCAACAACCACTCCCTTGTGACGGTGATCAGTGGCCAGGAAGAGCATTTTGAGGATTTTGGGGAGGGTCACGATTCAGAGCTGCTTCTGGACAGTCCTGACGTCACGGAGGGGGACACCACTCCTGACACGCAGGTTCACAACTCCACACTGCTGCTTCCCGACAGGTACAAGCACAGCGGTGAACGTGCAGCAGACAGATGGTCCAAATAGTTTTTTATCTTGTCTGCAGCCTCATGCAGATTTTATTTCAGTTATAAATAAAAGCCATACATTTATGGGCTGAGCGGTGGCTCTGTGGCTAAGGATCTGTGGCTGGAAGGTTGCCGGTTCAAATCCCACAGCCGGCAGAGGAATCCTACTCCGTTGGGCCCCTGAGCAAGGCCCTTAACCCCAGCTGCTCCAGGGGCGCTGTACAATGGCTGACCCTGCGCTCTGACCCCAAGCTTCTCTCCCAGTCTGTGTGTCTCATGGAGAGCAAGCTGGGGTATGCGAAAAGACGAATTCCTAATGCAAGAAACTGCATAGGGCTAATAAAGTGATGTGATGTGTGAAATTCCAAGCGATTGGATTTCAGTCTGTTACATCTTCTGATCTGATTGCGGGAGTGCAGTCAAGAGCCTTGTGAATCCACAGGAGCTCATCAGCAGTGTGAAAACGTGACAAATGAGAAATGCTTGTTTTTGTGTACAGTTTGTAATAGTGTTATTACATAGAAGTAGTGTACTTGTAAAACAAACAAAACAAAAAAGGGCTCTTAATTCACACTGCTCTCCTGCACAGTCATTGGGCTCAGTAATGTCACTCACAAGAGTGATAGGCTGTATTTTTTATATATATATATAGTTTCTTCTTCTGATATTGTGTTTGTGGTCATAGCCATTCCTCTGATGGTATCTGATTTGTCTGAATGTCACCAAAGGTGCAGAACTTTACTTGTGGCACATGAGAAGAGTCCTTTAGCCTGGGGTTCTACAGCTCGGCACCCCAAAGGCTTTGTGACACTGTCCAAGGCTATTTCCCTACCTCTTTTTCTCATAACTCATTTTTTTTCATGTTGGAACAGTTAGCATCACAAATAAAGAACAGCATATCACAATACACACAACAGGATATGCAACATATGAATATTTGTTGTAAACCTTTTTCAACACTTTCCACACAATTGCTAAATAACACTGCAGATGAATGAAATTGATACCTAAAAGACTCGCAATAGGATTCTCATCATAGTTGAAGTGTGCAGAGGCCCAGGGCCAGTGTTGTGTACAGTGTCTGTCCGGTCTGGAGCACGTCACCTTGTCTTTTCCTCACTGCTTTTCCTCTTACACTGTGCTCTGTACCACTCCACTCCGCCTGTTCAGACAGATTCTCTCTCTCTCTCTCTCTCTCCCTGCTCTCTGGTTTTATCCAGGATTTGAAAGCTGGGTTAATGTTTAATTCCTATTAGACCCATGCTAATATTACCAAGGCCCCTCACAGCTGCTTTGCAAGGAAGCTTTGAGCTCCTAAATAACCAGCTTCTCGACTTTCTGGAAATAGTCTGAGTAGCACGACGATTTCAATCCCTGATACACAGATGTGGCATCAGGGGCAATTTAGAGCTTCAAATCTAGTCCTCTAAGGACAACTGTACTGCTATGCAATTTAGATTTTACTGTATTGAGTGCTAATCATTCAAAACATCCCATTACATTTCACCATAGAAGCAGGGGAGTAGCTCCTAAATTGTTTTCTCATAATTTCACCTTTAAACAGCCTGCTTTGAAATGAGATTTAGAATACAATAGAAATGGACTGGTATTTCCAGTAATACATTTCAAAATGGGGATTGAAATGCATACAAATATTTACCCCCTGTTAACAAATCCATCATGTGTCACCAGGATCGAAATAAATTGTTTGGGCACAAATGCCACATTACTGGCTTTCCAGGTAGTAATTCTGCCCACCAGGGCAGAATTTATGTTGGTAAGCTTATTCAAACCCCTTGCCTGTGCTAGACTTTAAATTGGAAAAGCATAGTTTCCTGTCCCATGAGCAGTCATCTGATTTCTTGTACAAAACTGTTATTGCAATTGGATGAAAAAATTAATGTACGGCACCAGTGCACTGGGATTTACTTACAATTTGGAGCTCTCTAGACAGTGCAGTGATTGCACTTGTTACAATTCTTGTCCTTGTTCAAGGACACAAGAAATAAAGAATGTTAATTCAGGGGAACTGTTTTTGTGGCAATTTATTTTATGAACAACAGGGGTTACAGCAAGGAGAAAATGATCTGTGTTGACTGCTGTACCCCCAAATCACAGGCTTAGGACATGAACTGTGGCTCTCTCAAAGGCCCTCCCCCCTTGAGTAGGTTGATGCCCAAAACAGTCAACCTGCAAAATAAAAATGTCACTAGGTTATTTACTGGCATGAAGCATGCAGTCCTGCAGTCACAGTGTTTAAACATGATTCTCCTTTGCAGAAGGGACTGCCATTCAGGCCCTGATTGCTATCTATGTAGCAAGTCCTTATATTGTAATGAAACACACATGTCATGTTAAAGCCCTGTAGTACATTTCCTATCATTGGAATCAGCATAGGGTCAAATTCTGGCCTTGGAAAATTGTTAGGTCTCTATGAAGAAGCCCTTTGCTCGGTTGGTAACAGATCAATGCTGTTAATATAGGTGTTGTAAGGCAGATCTAAAATAGTATCTCACTGGCATGCACCTAGCGCTCATCCTGGATAAAAATAAACAAAAACTGAATACTTGTACTTGAAATGACAGCAGGCTGAAAACATGAAACACAGCCTCTGGTGTTGCTGATGCAATAAGATGCCCAAATCTTGGATGCACTGCTTCTGCCGTGTCCTGCATCTCTCGACCTGCAGGATTAAATGCCTTTGGTACTTGGAGCATGGCACAGTCTTTGTGACCTAGATATTGAAGAGAAAAATGTAGATAAATCCGCCAGCCTCTCTCTAGCAGCTGTAACGAGGAAAATCTTACTATTGTAGTCATATAGACATTTTCCTAATGTTATCAAATCCATGATCACAACAGTATGGTTTTATTAAATATGCTTTTAATCTGTTAGTGTGTTTGGATCCTTTCCAGATTTCTGCAGTTTGGCTAGAGAGGACTATTAATACTCGGATTTTAATAATTATCCCTAAGGAGGGGGTGTCTGTTGGGCTGAACAGATGGGCTATGCTGATGCCTGTGATTTTTCTCTGTGGGCTGTGCCTGCCCGTGCCACCAGAAGCTGTGTTTGTAGTGGGCAATCTGATGCAAAGATCCCTTCTCCTGTCTCTGTCGGCGATCGCTCCGTCACTCACTTCTCTCTCTCTCTCTTTCTCACTCTCCCTAGCGCTGATCCTTTCCCTGCAAGCTTTCAGAGCTTTCTCAGGGAGGAGGTGCTTGACTTTTTCTGTAGCCAATGTCACAAACAAATTAGTCGCCTTGAGGACCTGTCAACCCGCCTGAATTACCTTGAAATGAATAGGTAACTGCATGCAGGATCCTGCCTAGCCCTCTCCCCTCACTCTGTGTGTTTTGTATGATCTGTGTGTGCTTAGCATTGCCTTCATGGGCTCTGTGAATTCTGGGTGGTGCACTATTGACATTTCTTCTTACTTCGAAATCCTTGGTTCATGTGCTCCTCTCGTTAAATTAATTATGCTGACTGCATTCTCATTTCACTTTGCCTGACCTGTGTTTGGAAACCTCCCTGTTCTGGCTGGCCTGCCAGCTGTTGGCAAATGCTGTTTTTTAAATGTAAGCAAAACGAATCAAATAGTTTTGCGTTTACTAGAGACTATATATAGTATCTAACCCTCTTGGCCTTGACAGTCTCTGCTGATAATACCACAGTTGTTGAAAATTAAGCTGTTTTGTTTGTGAAGTTGGTTGACCAGTTTAAAAAAAAGAATGCTAGGGTATTAAGATCAAAGATTTTAAAGAGCCTCACATTTAGGCATTAAACAGCATGCAACTTTTTGTAGGGATCTTTATAATTATGGGAATGCAATTGAAGTCAATCAGTTATATGTAACTGAACTGCCCATAGAGAACCTTTCCAAATCCCCCCACATTGTGTCACATGTCTTAAGATCTGAATCTTTTTACCAGTGAGAATCACATTCCTCTTAGATCCTTGGATTCCATGTCTGAAGGTACCTGATTTCCTGCAAGTTTTAAATGTTTAATCATCTTTCAATACAGATATTAGAGGGGCTCTAATTGCCTGCTATCTGTATTAAAAGATAATTAAACATTTCTTTGCACAATTTAATGCCAAGTCTGTAGTATCACTGCCACCATCTTTCAGACCACAGGGAAACCATTTTTTTAAGAAAACTTAACTAGACATGGCGAGGACTTCACCTTCCTAGCAGGGGACTGAGTGTGGCTTTGGCGCAGGCCTTGGTCAGCCGCGTGTGCGCTGTAAACATCAGCTACCGTCCTGTCTGGACTGATCTCGGGTTTTCTGCCACTGGTCAGGCGACTGCTGTGATCTGTGGGGTGGTGTTTGCATGCCTGCGGTGTTGGTGCGTGGCTGCCTCGGCGCGTGTGCTCATGAGCCTGACCTCCCCCCTGCCTCCATCACCCCCCTGGCGGGCTGCTTCGCCTCTGCCGATGGGGGCTGGGGTGGTGGGGGGAGGGGAGGGGATACCAGGGGCAGCTTTCTGTTTCCTGCACCCCCGTTTCCCCCAGCCTTGGCTTTCTCTTCCTGACTCCGGCTTCCTGTTTTCACTCCACAGCACCAGCAAGAGGCTTTCCAGCAAGAAGGTGGCGAGGTATGTGACCCCCCCCGCCGGCTTCCCAGAATTCCGGGTGCGCGAGTCTCTGGGGGTGACTGGGGGGATGGGCCTTGTGACCAGGGATCACAGGGGAGGAGAGAGAAGGAGTATCGCTTATCAGTGACTGACCTCAGGGGAGGGGCAGGGGAACCCCGTCTGATATTGTATCACTGAAGCAAGGATACTGGATAGCAGGTTTGACTGTGTGATCTGTCAGGAGTGGGACTGGATAGCAGGTTTGACTGTGTGATCTGTCAGGAGTGGGACTGGATAGCAGGCTTGACTGTGTGATCTGTCAGGAGTGGGACTGGATAGCAGGTTTGACTGTGTGATCTGTCAGGAGTGGGACTGGATAGCAGGTTTGACTGTGTGATCTGTCAGGAGTGGGACTGGATAGCAGGTTTGACTGTGTGATCTGTCAGGAGTGGGACTGGATAGCAGGCTTGACTGTGTGATCTGTCAGCAGTGGGACTAGATAGAAGGCTTGACTGATCTGTCAGTAGTGGGACTGGATAGCAGGCTGGACTGTGTGATCTGTCAGGAGTGGGACTGGATAGCAGGCTGGACTGTGTGATCTGTCAGCAGTGGGACTGGATAGCAGGCTTGACTGTGTGATCTGTCAGGAGTGGGACTGGATAGCAGGCTTGACTGTGTGATCTGTCAGGAGTGGGACTGGATAGCAGGCTGGACTGTGTGATCTGTCAGGAGTGGGACTGGATAGCAGGCTGGACTGTGTGATCTGTCAGCAGTGGGACTGGGTAGCAGGTTTGACTGTGTGATCTGTCAGCAGTGGGACTGGATAGCAGGCTGGACTGTGTGATCTGTCAGCAGTGGGACTGGATAGCAGGCTGAACTGTGTGATCTGTCAGCAGTGGGACTGGATAGCAGGCTTGACTGTGTGATCTGTCAGGAGTGGGACTGGATAGCAGGCCTGACTGTGTGATCTGTCAGGAGTGGGACTGGATAGCAGGCCTGACTGTGTGATCTGTCAGGAGTGGGACTGGATAGCAGGCCTGACTGTGTGATCTGTCAGGAGTGGGACTGGATAGCAGGCCTGACTGTGTGATCTGTCAGGAGTGGGACTGGATAGCAGGCCTGACTGTGTGATCTGTCAGGAGTGGGACTGGATAGCAGGCCTGACTGTGTGATCTGTCAGGAGTGGGACTGGATAGCAGGCCTGACTGTGTGATCTGTCAGGAGTGGGACTGGATAGCAGGCCTGACTGTGTGATCTGTCAGGAGTGGGACTGGATAGCAGGCCTGACTGTGTGATCTGTCAGGAGTGGGACTGGATAGCAGGCCTGACTGTGTGATCTGTCAGCAGTGGGACTGGATAGCAGGCCTGCGCAGTGTCGGTCAGAGCTGAGTGGGAATAAATAGCCTGTGATTGCTGTTGTATATGAATTTCCAGCTTTATAAGGGATAGGATGAGGGAGACAGCAGGGTTATTTCTATATACTTATTGATGAGCAGTGGGGGACATTTGGACAGACAACATTTTTGTTATGCATCGCAGCGGGACAGAAAGGGTGGGTAACTTAGAATCTAGGAGTGGGTGGGGGGCATCTCTGAGGACTGGGGAGCAGGACCACTATATATAAAGAGTGGGGCTTATGAAGCAGGGAGTCACTGGATGCTTTGCACTAGAATGCCAGTCAAGGTGGGTGAGCTGCAGTGGTCAGAGCAGAGGCTGGCAGGCAGGGGTGGAGGAGAAGCTGCCATCATCTGCGCCCCCTCTCTTCTCACAGGCACCTCCACCAGAGCAGCATTCTCACTCTGGACAGCATGGAAGACCTGTCCCGAGACATCCTGGATCTGGCCGACACGGACATCACGGACAAGGTGTGTGTCTGCGGCTGCTCGGCGTGTGTTTCAACCTGCACACTTGTGCTTTATGCTTTCCAACATTCTTGTTACCTTAGAAAACTGCACTAGAAAGCAGATATTCTCATTATCTAACAAAGGTCAGTCCCAAATAGAATTTGTCCCTGTAGTGGAAAAAGCTCACAATGCTGTAACCCTCTCGCATTCACAAAGAGAAACTGGAGTGCTTTAATTTGTCTCCTCTATAGCAGTGTTTCATAACTAGATAGTGTGGATTCTAGAAGGAAACCAGTGAGTAATACCAGTGCTTATCATTTTTTTTTTCTGTAAATGTTGCTCAATTGCAGTGACTCCTACAGCAAAGAAGATTAAAAGTGTTTTCCTTTATGTTAAGGAATTAATTGACTGATTGCTCTTTTATATCAAATAAACTGAACGTTTCCACAACTGCGAGTGTAGTGTAGCCCACTCCTGAATGGGCAGGTTTTTCTTTGGCTTCATGGAGCACCAGGGCTGCGCCAAAGAATCTCACTTCAAAGAGGCAATGGAAATATACTATATTTCAGTCTGCTAAACAGCAGATTTTAAATCGCTGTAAACCTAGATGTAATACCATCTTGGTAATGCTTTCATTAACTTTGCATATTAGTTTCCAGAAACAGAGTCATGCTTGTCGGTGATTGGTGAAAAGGCTGCAACAGATGCCCCTGCAAAGGGTCTGTAGTTGCTTGGCAGTTGTGAACTATTCAGGTCATCAGCCACTGAAGATATAAGCAAAGTTAAATACAGATTTCTTCCTTTGACGGGTGTAGGGTTGTTCATTGGTTCTTTCCTGAAGAAGTGTGAGGGCACGACAGTGTGTGTGTGATCAGCAATGTGCTTGACACCAGTGTGTGTGCGCGCACAGGTGATGTTCCTGGAGAAGCGCGTGTCGGAGCTGGAGAAGGACTCCACTGCTAATGGAGAGCAGCATGCACGCCTCAGACAGGAGAACCTGCAGCTGGTCCACAGGTGAGGGGAGACCTGGAGCCTGGGCTCTGAGCTCTTAGATCAAGGACAGTCCTCCATGTTACTGTCACTGCATTGCCAGTCCATAGCAGGAGTGAGTCAGTCACTGCTACTGCACTCCTATGCAGGACTGTTCCAGTGAATAATTAAACAGTCATTAATCAGAAATGTGGAGGACTAAGCAAAATATGACAGCTCCAAAATAGTACAGCACGTTTTAATATTTTCAGAATATAGGGTAATAGATTTGTAGTGAGCATGAGAGTATCTGGGTTGGATCAGGGCACAGTCTACTTAAAATAATCAAAGGCTGCCAAATCACAAAAACGGCAAGTGGCAAGGTTTTAAAGCCAAAGTTTTTTACGAAATCTGTAGGGAGCTAAAAATGCGATTAAGATCTCAGAATTGAGGTGGGTCACATCTTGTGAATTTGTAATTTACGGCAGGAGCCTGTAGTTAAAGAGGACAACTGGTCTGTGGGGGTGACTTGTTAAAAGCTACATATGGTGACTGAGGGGGAGGAAAAGGACCTCTGTTGTTTGAGACTCTTAGACGAGTAAATCGGCGCTCTGGTGTGGGTGGGATCTGCGTGCTGCACTGCTCCACGTTGAGTGGTCACTCCAGCGAGGGCCCCAGGCGCTCACAGTAAGAGCTGTGTTGTCCCCACAGGGCCAACGCTCTGGAAGAGCAGCTCAAGGAGCAGGAGACGCGCGCAGAGGAAGCCATGCTGCTGGAAGTGCGCCGACAGAAGGAGGCGCTGAGCCGGCTGGAGAGGGAGCGTGGCATGGAGCTGGAAAATCTGCAGAGCAGGTCAGCCTCCCCTTCACTGCTGCTGCTCAGCTGTGGACTATCAGACCAGCTCCTGAAGCACTGCTGCCATCTAGTGGTGTTATTGAATAGTGCAACCTGACTTGCCTGACTTCTCGTTTTGACATGATCATTGCAGTTTAATTTTTCTACTAAACCAACATTTATTTTTTTGTGTTCATCTAGTTATCCTCACACTACCATTTATTGCTCTGTCCCTTTCTTACAGTTTAACCTAACAGATATATAAATAATCCACTGAGGAGTTTTGTTCTGCCATTACCGTATGCAAATGATGCAAGGAATTCTTAATGATGGATTATCATGCCTGATTGTTAACATAGCCTTGATTTACGTTTTGTTGATTGCCCGAATTAGTGTTGTTCTGAATATTTCCAAATGAGAATTTTGCCTGGCAATTACTATTTAGAACACGAGAAAAATAAGCCCATCTAGGCTGTTTGGTAATTATTAATAGCTGGTTCATCCAAGCATCTCATCCAGGCATTTTTTTAAAGAAGCCAGGGCTTTGAGAATACAGTTGGGTAACATACTCCAACAGTTCTTTGCTTAAAGAAGTGCCTTGTGTTTTAAATGCACCTCTTTGTAGTTCTGACTTTCTCGGGTTCATGTATCATTGTTGATTCTGAAGAAGTCCTGTGGATTGACTCGATCAGTGCCATTGAGGATTATAGATTTGTATCGGGTCCCCTTATAGACTTCTTTGTTCAATAATTCCTCAAGACTCAATTCCTGCAGCCTGTCAATATGAGACATTCTTTAATCCCTGGAATGCATCTGATCAGTGCCGGATTTCCCATTAGGCACTGTAGGCACAGTGCCTAGACCCTACGAAGGAGGGAAACACTAGTGACTACCAAAAAACGAGCTGAAACAACAGGCTTGCGATCGTCTCTAGGTGTTCCGAATCAATCATCATGCGCTATCTAGCGGCTGTTCTGGGAACTAGGAGTATCGAAGGGATGGTCGCTCGACTCCCTCCATCAGTCACGTGGTTTAGCATGGGAAGAGTATAAAGCGCATCATGTCAATCAACGTCATTCAACTGGCGTTTACCCCTCGTTTTGCACATTTCAGAGTGAAAGTGCCTAGGGCCTACGAACACCCAAATCTGTCCCTGCATCTGATTGCTAATGATACGTTATGTTGGCTTTTTTCATTCGCCACTATTTATGCAGATGTACTCAAAGTAACAATACATTGCCTGGCAATTGTTGCTGACTTGAAGAAGAGCCCATCACTCCTACAACCACAGGAGGTCAAAGGGGGAGTGGGAGTCCTATTGGTTTGCTGGTCGCACAAGCTGAATGAGGTGGACAAGAGCCCCGTGTGGAAGGAGGGGAGAACTGGCAGGTGGTGCTCTGCTGTTTGTATATCGCTGACCTCAGCTGTGCTGTTTCAGGCTGCAGCAGCTGGACGAAGAGAACAGCGAGCTGCGCTCCTGCGTGCCCTGTCTGCGCGCCAACATCGAGAGGCTAGACGAGGTGAGGAGAGCCACCTTGCTCCGACACTGGCTGTGGCTTTTCAGGACTGGGAGCATTTCAGCTTGATCGTGCTGCCTCTCTCCATTTTGGAAGGTTTTAGTGTCGTGTCCCGCTATGCGCGCCCAGTGGCCCTTTCCCACTCCTCCTTTCTCTCCGCAGGAGAAGCGAAAGCTGCAGGACGAGGTGGAGGACGTGACGGAGAGGCTGAACGAGGAGCTGGAGGCACGCAGGAAGCTGTCGGACAAGCTGGCCCACGAGCGGCACAAGAACCAGAAGGAGAAGGAGTCCACACAGGAGGTGAGCTGGGCTTCTGAGAGAGTGCGCCGTCTCCAGAACCTCCCAGTGGGCATTATGTCGGTGTCCTAACCATAACTGATTAAGATTATCAGAGGTCTACTCATTGACATGACAGCAGCCATGTCACCCCGCAACTCACAACTGGCAGCCCACTGGAGCTCAGCAGGTGTGAGCCTGGTCAGTACCTGGATGGGAGACCTCCTGGGAAAAACTAAGGTTGCTGCAGGAAGAGGTGTTAGTGGGGCCAGCAGGGAGGCGCTCACCCTGCAGTGTGTGTGGGTCCTAATGCCCCAGTATAGTGACGGGGACACTATACTATAAAAAAGGCACCGTCCTTCGGATGAGAAGTAAAACCGAGGTCCTGACTCTCTGTGGTCATTAAAAATCCCAGGGCGTTTCTCGAAAAGAGTAGGGGTGTAACCCTGGCGTCCTGGCCAAATTTCCCATTGGTCTTTACCAATCATGGCCTCCTAATAATCCCCATCTCTGAACTGGCTTCATCACTCTGTTCTCCTCCCCACTGATAGCTGGTGTGTGGGGAGTGTACTGGCGCACTATGGCTGCCGTCGCGTCATCCATGTGGGGCTGCAAACTGGTGGTGGTGGAGGGGAGTCCCCATTACCTGTAAAGCGCTTTATGTGGAGTGTCCAGAAAAGCACTATATAAGTGTAAGCCATTATTAATTATTATTATTATTAATTTGTTAGATTTTTAATCCTTGCATCGGCAATCCTTGCTTTCTGATGCGATTTGAGAATGACCAGCTGAGAATAGTGTTTTCGTCTTCTTCTGTGCGACACGTAGCTTTTGTTTGTGCTTCCTTGAGATTTGCCCCACCTGTCTTAACTTTTGTTCCGAAATGCTACCGAAAACAAAACCTCCCGCGCGCACGCGCACGCGCGTGACTGTGTGTGTATGTGTGTGTGGCGAGGCCTGCAGCTCCTCGGTGTCCTCCGCTCCTGTGCCCACAGCTGATCGAGGACCTGCGGAAGCAGCTGGAACTCCTGCAGCTGTACAAGCTGGAGGCCGAGGCGAAGAGGGGCCGCTCTTCCAGCGCCGGGCTGCAGGAATATAACAGCCGGACCCGGGAGGCCGAGCTGGAGCAGGAGATCCGACGCCTCAAACAGGTACTGTCTTGGCTCCTCAGCCAAGCACGGATGTCTGAGCAGGATTACCGCTGCAGCAACACATCAGCGGTAGGGTAGAACTACCCTGTATGGTCTGAACCCAGCTCACATTCCGCCGCATCTAGGCATGGGGCACTCGGGTCAAGCAGACAGAATCCCCACTGACACACTGAAACCAGAGCTCTGCCATAATTTTAATGAACAAGAGAAACTAAAGACATTTCGGAATGAAAATGATCAGATCGCTACTTTCTCCCGAATGGTCATCATAATCTGTTTGATATCTGGTCACAAGGAGGTGACTAGGATTCACTTTGATTTTAAACATATCTATTTTAAGTGATCTGCTTGAATAATTCTCGAATTTTCGTTCTTAAGCAACCTTGGGGCAGAAAGCTTGTTTTTTTCTGGTAGAGAGGTGACCTTTGTAGAACTTTGGTTTCTGTTCTTTAAAATAAATTTCAAGTAGACCCCTGCAATGAAAAGTGCTTTACATTCCTTTAATGCAGGTAATCCCTCTTATCGAGCGGATATTGACCGAGAAAGTTGCCTAGCTTTGGTCTGTCTCATTTAAATGATAACCCAATTAGCTGAATAGCTCTGAATAAGCTCTGGCTAAAGACAGTGGCTGACGGATTGCTTCCTGCAGGACAACCGCAATCTGAAGGAGCAGAATGATGAGCTCAATGGGCAAATAATCAACCTCAGCATCCAAGGAGCCAAGAATCTTTTCGCAGCCTCTTTCTCCGAGTCCCTTGCAGCAGAGATCAATTCAGTGTCCCGCGATGAGGTACGTCCCCAACCAGCTGAGCTCTGAAATCTCCAGCAAGCCCACAGCAGCTAGCTGATTACAATTAACAATATTGTCATCGAGGCATATTAAATTACAGTGTTTCTGAACCACATTTTTACAAGATTGCCTCAAAATGTGCTTTTTTGCTAGCGGCTAACCCATTTTAAAAGTGCATTTTAAAACTACTTTCCTGGGCCGTCAGTAGTTAAGACTGTAATGTTTAGCGTGTTACCCTTCAGTGAAATGGCTACACTGTGTTAATTCTGTACTGATTGTGCAATGTGTCCTTTACCCTTGAGTGCACTGTGTCCTAAGGTGCAACATTTACAGCAGGTTTTCTACTTTCCAGGAATGAGCAGCTCCCATTCTGGAAGACCTGCAGATTTTAATTCCACCCATGCTTGTTATCTTATGTAGTTATTTGGGTGAGAAGTCAACTTGCCTGTTTTTGTCAGACTGCCGCTAATTAAAGAGGACCCTGGCCCTCAGGGACTAGTGCTGCCTACCCCTGAGAACTCAGAGGCTGTGCTTTTAAGCTGCAGGAATGGGCTTTTCACTGAGTTGCTTCTGCTTTCTTTCTTAGCTCATGGAAGCCATCCACAAGCAGGAGGAGATCAACTACCGGCTGCAGGACTACATCGACCGCATCATTGTAGCCATCATGGAGTCCAACCCCTCCATCCTGGAGGTGAAGTAACGCCCTCTCCATCCTCGAGCTCACTCCACCTAACCTCACCTCACCCCACTGCTGTCGCCACATGGCTGGCCGCACCATAGGCACAACGAATGGACTTGGAGGAGAAAAGCGCTCAGAAGATTAAAGAAAAGGTTATATTGTCTTGGAGATCACTGAGTGGATTTGTACGTGACTAAGGCAGAGTGCCCTGGAGCTCTGCGGCTGTGCCCCAGGCATCTCCGTGCTGAGTGGTTCCTGTGACTCCCCTTGGAAGAGGGATGGAGGGGCCTAGTTTCCCAAAGAAGCCTGTGTTTCTGTGTGTCTGTGTGTGCGTGTGCTCTTCTCACTGTGGCCCTTGGGGTTTCTGGAATGTTCGCGGGCCACAATCCTTGTTTCTGGCTACGTTGGAGAGCAGGGCATCCCTTTTACTCCAGGGGTTCCTGCTGAAATCGGGGACAGGCGTCACTTGGCAGTTAAAGTTGACCTGCTCTGTGATCTACTTCTCTCATCACAGTTCTTTTGTGAAATTCCAATATTTTAGAGGATCAATCTGTTGGCAAGGTGCAGTTCCTCCTCATTCCAGGCTTTAATGTCTTGTGCTAAGAGAACGTGCTGATGGAGCTGGGGTTCATCGCTTTCGGACAACTTGTTTGTTCACTAATATAAATTGGACCCTAATTGTAGAGAGTCTTGAGCAGCCCTTCACAGTATGCACAGTAAAAACTCCTGTCTCAGCAATGAGGGCATCCCTGTAAATGCATCTCAGACAGACTCGGACTTTGAGTGATGGCTAGTCTTATAGCAAGGTGCTTTTCTCCAATGAGAAAATGAGAGGAGCTGCCTTTATCCTGGACAGGCAGAAGAAACCGTCAATTCTCTGTCCTAAGACACTAGATGTAACATACGTGTATGGGCACCTTTGGTTTAGCTCACTATTGGAAATCCTGTGGTAAAAGGATGATTCTTGAAAGTTATTTGCAGTTAGATTGCCATAAGGACACTCCTATTCAGCCAGTCTGGCCCTTGCTGTCAGGATAAAGCACGCGATTCCTGCATAATAATACCACTTTTGATTTTAGCCATTCTGTGTCGTGAAACGCAACACCAGCAACCTACTAAAAAACATGAATCCCATTATTTTACCAGGAATGCATTCATCAATAGAATAATAGGAGAAAAATGTAAAGTAAGATGAATCCACTTCTCTCTCTCCAGGCCTTTAAAGGAACTCACTAGAAAGAAAGCTGGCAATGCATTGAAATTTAAAACTTGAAATTGTACTGACTCATCGCTTAATGACTGCACAGTATCACTTTGACCCAATTTGTTCCCAATTGTGGTTCGGGTCGCACAACCACCTGCTGGTTCTTATTCCATCTGAGGTCTGTTATATCATTAAACCCTTAACTAACATATTATTGGGATTCATTTGACATCTTTGTTTTCACCTTTGTCGTCAAAGGTGTTGCATTTGACCCCTTTTGTTTAGCTTCCTAATCATTTGTTATCTTGGTGAAAGATTCAGTTAGGGAGAGAGCTTACCTGGCGTGAAAACCAGCAGGTATGTGGATCCACATGGCTGGCATGGGGGAACCTTTAACTTCAACATCACCTGTTTATTTCTGTAGGTCCCTCTTAGTGTTTTTGGGGTCCTCTTAGAGCACAGTTTCCTTCCTCTGTAAAACATCACATTTTTTTCTGATGATAATGTCATGAAGCACTAGCTACATCACCACAGGAATGGCAGCTGTTGAAGTAACGTTTTCCTGGTCACGGCCTCGGAAGGAGCTAGTTTTGTATTTGCCTGGGAACTGAATGTTGTTACCCGCACTTGTTTTCTTTCTTCTTTTGAGTTTCGGTTTAGCCAGCCCTAAGTGGCGATTGTAGCCAGTTACAGGGCGAAGGAGCTCAGTGTGTTACAGAACCCCACTCCCCTCCAAGGTGCTGTACTCCGCTGTCAGTCTCTGACTGTCGGACCCAGTGTGTCTTCATTGTGTGCGAGTGTGTGTGTGAGAGTGTGTCTCATGTAGTTCTGTCAGGGGCTGCCTTCCTCCGCCCTGCTGCTTTTCACTATAATAGCTATACTTGAAGCTGGGACGGACATGCGTTGGGTACCAGTGGGCTTGTAGCACGAGGGGCAGCCAGCCAGCCTGCCTGCCTCTTGCCATTGGCTCACTACCACCTTCGGGTTGGAGGCCTGCCGGTGAGGCTCATGAGTCGAGGCAAGGCAGCCAACAAAGGGACAGATATCCCCCATCCCCACTGATTGAGCCAGGGACCCAAGAGCCCAGCGGCAGTACAAGACTTCTGGGAAGGAGCTCCATTGACGGCAGATACAGTCGCCGAGCGGACATCACGGAACTGACAAGTCTCACCCACTGGAGCTTTGCGTGTGGCTTCTGTTGCTAAACAGTGAAAGAGAGGATATCCAGGATGGTAGGGAGCAGTAGGAGGGGAGGCGGGGGGGAGAGGACAGGGACATGTTTTTTACAACAGCAGCAAGAGAGCCGGTGTTTGTTGAAGACACTAACTCTGACAAGCGGACATGCAAACTCAACCCAAGAAGAGTCCAGTGGATGGCTGATGGTACCACCTCTAATGCTCCGCTGGACTTCGTGGCTGTGTAACACTGTCACTGTATTATTTAGCAGCCCTGTACAAATATCACCCTTAAGAATCGTGCACAAGTTTGTCATCATTGGGTTGTGTCTTACTGCATTCTTTGAGCTGGGGATAGTCTGTTTAATAGTGCAGCTCTTTTTGATGAAGTCCCAGTCTGAAGTGTAAACTAATAACATGAATTGGTTTTAGTTCCCCTGTCGTGTTGGGACGTTTTCACTGCTCTCCAGAAACTTCTCAGCTGTCTCCCACTTCTGAATGTCTTCATCTGGTTAGTCAATAAGAAAACATTTGCTCTGTTTCTTCATATTTTGGGCATCAGGCAAATACCATGTGGTTCTAAACTTGGTCCCTTTATAAATTCTCTTCGAGTATAATTGAGGGTACAGGCTCATTAGACAACCAGCTGGCAGTGAATGCACTGTAATGTGGGTTTTGCCAGCTCCTACAGTGGAAATCGCGTCAAAGAGCAACCTTAGCACCAACCCAAACAGCATGTCTCTTAAATGTGGAAAACGCAAGACATTTGCTTATAACTTCGGCAACCCTGCAACTTTTCACGTCACAAAGGGACTAATTTTATAATCACATGGATGTACTTGAGCAATAACTAGAAATTACCCCTAGACTGCTTCTGTGTACTGTCTACTTTACTGAAGAAGGGGCAAATTGTAAATGTTTTATGTGCTTGTATACTGAGAAGGGCAATCAATCATACACTGTATTAAACAGCTCCTGACTGAACTGGTTCAGTGCAGCTCGGTTGTTAATATTATGCGACGTGTGTACCGATTGTTGTAGGACTGTAAGAATTTGAAGGTGCATGTCTTATCATGGGCATACTGTTACTGCACATGGCGAGATCGGGCTTTGCTCTGGGCTCAGGACCGCGCTGGGCGCACATGACTGGGCCAGTCCTGCTGTGGAATCCAAAATCGCTGTCCTGGGATGCCCTCTGGCCCGGCAGGGTCATTGATAGGGAAAGTAACCTCACTCCTGTACCTAAACGCTTGCTTCTTAATGTTCTTTGCAAAATGGCCTTGGATGTAAATTATTGTACATGTTTTTTCTATCTCGTAGATCTAGGTATTTTTATAGACTGAAGGAGAATGACTCGTCTGTGTTCCACTAGGAATTAGCCCACCTATGTGGAATTCAGCTTAACCTTTCCCTGTTCTTTCATTTCACATCTGTACATATATACACTACATCCACAATTTACTTTTTACATCATTCTCCCTTCATCGCTATGGCTTGCAAAGACAGAGGGATGTTCTGTAAATGTAATTTATCCTGGATCGTGAAGGGAACTGACTTTTTAGTGGCTCGTTTCTGTCCAGCCTTCCCTCTGATGACCGTGTAGAGCCAAGGAATGCTTTGTCCCACCAGTCCGCTCGTTTTAAGCGAGATGGGTAGCACTGTGCATTACCGTAGCTACAGTGTCCTTTGCATCACTTAACTGTTGCCCGTTTCGGTTTTCTTTTTCTGTACCTGCTCACTATTATGTCTGTACAGTGAAATCCGGAGACCTTGAAAGGCTGTGGGGTTGAAAATCCTTTACAGCCTGTTATCTGCTCAGCACCACAGGAAAAGAGTGCTCCAAGGAGAGGGGGGTAGAGACCAGTGCCTGGAAATCTGGACACTAAAAGGCTGCTCAGGCTGTTCTGAATCCTTTGACCTAGCTTCTAGCCAGGGCTTTATCAGGGCTGTAGCCCTACTTCAAACCCTTAAGGTATGAAGGTGTGTTTATCCTGCAATGTGAGCTGCAGTAGCAACAGTCAGGCAGCTTGGTGCATCAGGGTGTATTTTCTTGCATTGCATCTGATGAAAGGATAAAGAATCTTTTGATGTGACCGGCTTGTTAATACACTATGTAATTTATTGCAGACGTCAAAGGGACATGTCGGATTTACACCCTCCTGTCTGCGCCGGGCTTTGCTTTCACTTGATGTACGCAAATCTGAAGGAGTTCAGAGGTTGAGCAGCCTTCGTCCTGGAAATTTTCAACATCGCTGATGCAGCACGATCAGTAACGGAATATATTTTGATGAAAATCTTTACTCCTTTGAAAACAAATATACTATTATGTACTTGAGAATGTCCTCTTGTTAAATCTAAACAAGAAGGTGGCTTAAGAATGATGCAATTGTCTTTATTACCACAAACCTACAGGAGCCATTGCTTCAACAATAGTTGACCCCTTAGGTGTATATTTCTCCTTCGGTTTTCCCTAGTTCCTTGAAGTTGAGTTTCACAGCTGAAAACGATGAGATCAGTGCCCTGCTCTCTCTCGATCCAGCCTTACTGATAAAGTCTGCATAGTACTGTATGAGCAATGTTCATGACTTGTACATTGTTTAAAAGTAAATTAAGTTCAGATATATACAGATATGTTTGTTTTTAATAGTTCACAATCTAGCTTCCAAGTTTCCAGAGAAAGGTGGCTGGAAGACCAATCTCCCTCCTGTGTGGTGCACTCACTTTCCAAACTCACATGGTAACTGAGGATTGTATTGTAAACTGGGCTTCATTCTAATCGTGAAGGATAATGTATTAATTAAAAGATCAGTATTGTTTACTGCTGTATGTCACTGTTCCCCTTGAAGAAATCCTGAAAGATGTAATCATATTGTTTGAAGAATTATAGACTTTCCAAGTTACTGTAAAAAAAATCCAAGTGTCTCTGTGTCATCATTGTAGGGTGTGGGTATTTAACTTTTTAAAATGACATCTTCAGTTACAGCAAAGCTGTTTCACTGGACTGGATATAGTTCCATCTGATCACATGACAGTGTTCCCGTTGCCACGGTGAAATGGAATCGCTTCTCCTGCATTTTTTCAAACTGAAGAGGTTTGTGATGTCATCAGAAAATTCAGTCTTAGAACTTCATGAACGTTCTAATCCTTGGTGAAACATTTAAATCCGCTTATTTTCAAAGATAGCCTGCTGCTGGACAGGTGTTTAATTGAGTGTCTTTGACTCAAATGTCTTGTTTCGCAATGATTCGACGGAACCAATACCACTCTCCAAGTAAGTCATTTTTTATCATGAAGAAGAACTTCGGATATTGACTATAGCACTCTTTTTTTAAAAAAGGCCTGTGGGATAGAACCTGAATTAAATGTAGAGGAAATATGAGTCACATTTTTAGATGGTGATGATGATCTTGTGGCTAATACAGTATTCCCCATCTGAAAACTGTTTTCTGAAGCTACCATCAAAGACTTGGGTAACATTTTAGAAGTGATTAAAAGATTTTTTTTACGAAAGTCATTGTAGACCATCTCTTGTTAATCAGTGGAAAAACTTTGTGATCTATAAAGGCTTTAAGTTATAGGTCTTCCATTACTCCTTTTTTATGAACAGGAGGAGAACATGGTGCTAGTTCTGCACTCCACATGTACCCCTCAGAGAGCACATTCAAGAGAGGGTATACCTCTGCTCAGACCCCTCCTGCAGCTGTGGGACAGGAGAGCTATCTTCCAGCGAGCTGGGCAGCATCGGTGTACCAGCCAAACCCCTGGTATCCTAGAGGATTTCTTTACCATGGCAACCACGCCCCTGTCTTCTGGAGCCAGAACAGTACTGGCTTCCCCAGGTATCCTGACCAGGCTTTCTCCTGCTCTTCCTGGGCATACCCCTCGGCTCAGTCTGGCACAGCGTCATGGCCAGAGGCCTACTGGCCTTGGGCTTCTGCCTCAGGGTTGTCTGCCTTGAAACCACACGAGGAAGACTGTCCGTTGTTGCTGGCCATGACGGTAGCCGGTATTCCCACAGTCCCAGCGCCAGGAGTCCGGATGGACAGAGTTTTGGCCGCTGCCCGGTACTTTGTGGCGAAGAACCCCAATCTGGACTCCTTGTGGGAGGAGCAGCTGGGAGGAGATAAAAGGGCGTCCGACAGGGTACCGGGGAACCCCAGGAAGAGAGTGTTGCAGGAAGAGGACTACTCTTCCGCCAAGAGGTTTAAGCCCAGCGAGCTCCTGGGGTGTGCTTCTGGCAGTGATTAAGACGGAGGCGTACCATGACTGCTGTTGCACCCTTGAGCCTGAAAATGAACCCTTTACAGCAATAGGAAAGCCCCTGAACAGGTGTTTAATCGTTCTGTGTAGATTAATTTATTGTATGCTTTAAATGGAGTTTTTAATGGACATTCAGGAGGGATGATGGCAGCCCAGTTTATTTTTACCTCTGTTGCCCCATCATTCCTGATGTCCTTTATTCTTTATTCTTTAAATAAAAATGAAAAACAAAATCATTTTCCTCTTTGTATTTGTTGTTTTCAGCTACTCCTTGCTCATTCCTCCCTCTGAGCAGGGAGCTGGTCCTCAGCCCGGTGGGCTTAGACACATCTTGCCATGATTAAACTCTCAATAAGCTCTTTCCAATGCACTTCATTCTGGGGGGAGAGGACGTTGGTCATGAAATGTAATTTTGTTTGATCCACGGTGATTAATACCATAAGCAGGATGTATTGCATAGGAGCTGGGTCTTAGTGTGTACATTTTTTACTGTGTACTGTGAACTAAACAGCCTTGCATTTCCAGTATAATTCCCCAAAACTCCTGCCACCTGCTCTCTAAGGTTGGGGCAATCGGATTAGACAGGTTTCTCCCACAACCATAATACTCCCCTTGACTCTTCGTTTTGGGGAGGTGCCATTTCCTGTGATAATATAGGCTGAACGCCTTTTCTGTAGCACTTTCCTGCCGTACCCATTTCAAGACTATATTCGTCGTGTTTTAACTTCACTTTCACTTCATGGTCTTTTTTATGCAACGTTACCAAAGAGAACATTTTAGCAAGAAATTATCCACAATGTCAGTAATTGACAGGTTTCAGAAATACACTATACAAATCTTACTACAGAGAAGATGACAGAATAATACGCTTTAACTTTATGCAAAAACAAACTATGGAAAAGGTTTTAAACCGGACACCAACAGTTATTGCACTGAGTATGAAAGGTGTACATATACAGTATGTAACTACAGTGTAAATGTATACTGTATAATCCTACTAGGAACGTTTCTCGTACGTTTACGGAGATGTTTCCCACCGAGGACATTTGAGAAGCAGACTCAATTGTGGTCATGAAGTAATTTCACGGTATTTTAAAAAGCAGAATAACGAGGTAAGCACGTTTTGTTTTTTTAAAACCTAAATCAATGCTTTGCTTTCTCTTAAATATTTCCCTTAATGTTCCTTTTTGTATAATTGCAACATAGATAGGTGCAATGAAAAGTACAGGCATCCAGATGAATAGTTACCACCTGTGATAAAGATACTGTAGTGCACCAAGATGATTTTAAAAAGCTTTTGTGTCGATTTAAGTAGCGTTTCACTAACATTCGTCAAAATAAGAACTGCAATCTGTTTTAGACGATGGTGTGTGAACCTAAATATGTTAAACGCTTCCAATTTAATTGTGCAACTTAAAATGAAGAAACGTTGTGCAGTGTACGTCTAAAACCGCCAGTTTGCTAAATGCATTTAATTTTATTATTTTAAAAAACACAAGTACAAATTTATTTTGTAAAATTCAAGTTTAATTTTAAGGTCGTTCCGAGCGTATTTGCAAGCCGCGGTGTTAAACGCAGGCGTAGTACTTCTTTCTGAAATTATGGTCAACTTGAAGTATAAATCGCAGTTTTGACTGGCATTGTACAAACAAGAAGTGACCCGCGTGCTTCTCGGCTAGTCTGCGTCCGATTTAAAGGTGCTGTTATTAACAACATTCCGTTACCATGAACCAATGAGTATAAATACGTGTCTCCCCTGGTTTACGGAGACCAGGCATGTTACAACCCTGTTTTAATCCCGGTACTGTGGGTGTCCTGCTCACTGTTCCGCCTCGGAATAGTACGGTAGCGCAGGAATTATGTCAGGGTCATTAATAAAATCCCTTTTAACAGCGGATTCCGGTAGTGTGACCAAGCTGAAAACAATCGCCCGGCAACAAAAGCCGGTTTCCTTTGACAAGCCTGATGTATAGCTTAGTCACAGCACCACTGTTCACTAGTTGCGCGTGTGAGAGAGTGTTATTTTAGGCAGTGGTTATTGTACCAAGGAAAGCAATCAAGTTCTTACTCTGTCACGCTTGGCCAGGATGGTTCTGTGCATGCTGTAAATATGTAAAGGTGATGGCGGACATCCTACAGAGGTGAGACCCCAGTTTTGCCTGCAGCGTACCCCAGTGCCTGCAGGGTGCTGTCGTGGATGGAGCCCCATGGCCCTGACTTGGAGGTCCGGCTGGGAGTGCGGCGGTGTGTGGCAGCCCTCTCCTCCTCTGGGGACCTGAACGAGGTGACCCAGAGTCTGCGCACGCTGGGGGGCTTCCTGGGGGAAGGCGGTGACGGAGACCAGCCCCCGCCGGGACAGCGGGGCGAGTTTGCCCGGGCGCACTACACCCGGGTCCTGCAGTGCCTCATTGGTCACGCCGGCGCTAGCTGGCTAGAGCTCCTGCCGCCCGCCCAGCGCGCCGAGCTCTGGGACGGCCTGTTCCTGAGAGGACCCCCGGACCAGGCTCTCCTGGTGCTGCTGGACAGCCTGAGCTCCAGCAGGTACGAAGGGGGGAGGGTTCATTCCACAGCAGGCAGGTTCAGGGTGGAGCCTCTGGGATTGTTAGAGAGGGGCTGATTTGTGCCAGTTACTGACTGCACAGCAGATGAGGAAGAATGACTGACTAAATGTAGGGGGGTGTTTAAGTTGAATACATTGACAGCCTGAATTGGCCTTAAATCAGGGCTGATTTTTCACCGGTGCTTGAAGATTGTGCTTGATTACTACTGGCAAAAAGAGCTGTGGTTTAACACCATTTCCAAAAGCTACATTCCCCCCGTTATTTCACTGGAATACTTCTTTTAAGCTCCTGGTCCAGAAATCAGATGACACCATGACGGCCCAATCTTCTGGCCAGGCTGGTTTTTCTCATAAGAGGCCGTTCCGTTCTAATTCAATTTTGGATGCACCTTGGAAGTGTTGGACATCAATGCGATCTGCCCGACATCTTTGAAGGCATTCGAGTAGGTTGCTGGGCCAGCATGCAAAGGCTCCACAGCTGAAACATCGTGTTTCTTTTCTTTACCGTTCGGCATGGGATAAACCTTCATCCTATCTTTTTAGCCACGTCTGATTTAAAGTGTGTTTCAGGCATCCTGGTTTGTAGACATGATCCTGGGATATGACCTCTGTCCTGCTTGGGGTCTAGGCTGGGCATCTCCACTCACAGCTGTTTACCTGTCAGCCCAAGTGCAGGTCTGGACAGGGTGCTGGATGTCTTGAAGCAGTTCCTCTGCGCTGGGCGTCTGAACGCACTTCTGTGGTCACGGTGTCACGGGGTACCCCCTCCGGAGTCCCCCCAGCTCCGGGAGGCCCTCTTGGGGCGCCTGGTCTCCCTGCCCGATATCGCCGCCAACCGCCTACAGCACCAGAACTGCGCTGATTTTCTGCCAGCCAGTTACTACCCACTCCTGGCCAGAGAGGTGGGCACCGTCCTGGAGCAGATCTGTGTGGCTCTGAGAGGTAAGCTGGAGGACGTGGCTGCCAAAAGTCTCTTTGTGTCTTTGAGTAAGCTGAGGGGATCTTAGCGGGGGGTCTCCGAGTCAGATATAAGCCCCTGTGTGCTTGTGTGCCAGTTTGGAACAGGTTTCTCTTCCTGGAAACTTAGGCCTAGTCTGTTAATGCGTGCTTGTTACTTTTCTGTATTTAGAAGTGTTTGTCCGTGTCTGTCTTGAGTTTGTCGTGCCTGAGCTGTGCTGTTGTGTAATACGCCCGACTTTTTGTCTCTTTCCCACTCTGTAAGGTGTGGACTTCTTTGTAAGATGCTTGTGTCTTTGCCTCTCTGATTCAGTACTTGCTCCATTCGCTGTGTTTTCAAGTTCAGGTTCAAGTTGATTTTTGTCATCCCAGCCATATACCAGTATACAGTGGAACGAAATATCGTTTCCTCCTGGTCCACAGTGCAAATACAGACACGCCGACATAGACATTGTAGACAGGATACACATAGTGCAAATTACTAATAATACTAATATTAATAAATAAGATTAAAACTAAGACAGTGTACACCAGAACAGAGGCAGTGGACACTGGATATACACATAGTGTAATTTAACTATTACAGAATAGTACAAAATAATACATCATACGATATACACTAACACTGATATCTTTTCCCAGATGGTGGGAGGGCAAAGAGCTTATGGGAGGGGTGGGAGGGGTCATCTACTATACTGGAGGCCCTGTGTAGGCAGTGTTTGTGATAGGTGACATGAAGGGAAGGAATAATGTTTTCACAATTCGTTGCAGGGAACTTGCAGTCTAAGGTGTCGCAATTCCCAAACCAAACAGTGATACAGCTGGTCTGAATTTTCTCAGTAATACCTCTGTAAAAGGCTGTCTTCCTCTCTGCCTGTGTGTGATGTGTCACCCTTGTGCCCATGCACGCAGGAGGACAGGACTGCTCTCTGACTTTTGTAGCCCAGCTGCTGGGGAAGGCCTGTATGCAAGGACACAGTGGTAAGTGGCACCCAGTCCTCGGGTATCTGTCCTTCGATCACTAGATCTGCATCACGCCTCCTGGATTCCATCTTCGTCACACTGTGTCCAGACATGCAGACGCAGTAAATTACAACCCAGCAAGGCAGGCAGAGCTTCATGGATCTATGAGCAAAACACAGCGCACCAGTTTCCCCAGAGGACCTGGAGCAAGTCCACCCCGAGCAAGTCCCAAGGAGAAGTGGATGGACACCTCCGAGCAGGAAATTCCCTGCATCCTCGTGGGAGTTAAATACTGCGCCTTCTGTGAACTGATCGCTTTACAAATTGGAAGAGGTGACGGTGTCAGGGTGCCTTTCGCAGGGGTGAAAGCACCTTCTCTTTCAAGTAAAAACCTGAGATTTCTACAGATAAATGGCAAATGAGACTCGGCGCCTATTTTCATTTCATTTCATTTCATGGCTACTTGCACAATTGAGGTGTGATTTATTGTAAGGTGCAGAGTGATTTGAAAAGTTTGCCAGCCTATGCAAAGTATTTTTGGAAATGTGTACATTTACACCTGAACATGCGGGGAACACCTTTGCACGGAATGCTTTAGTGTTTTTCTAGTTTAAAATCACCAGCCGGCATTCTCCCAGTGGTGTGTGCGCCGTGGTCATTTTTATCTCATCGCTGTTTATCGACTAGATCCACAGTGTCTTCTTTAAAGGAATGTGGATGAAACAGTACTTATACACTTATCTACCCTTAACCTTCCGTCACAATCCTGCATGCCTGCGTCTCTCACTGCAGCCAGGTGATGTCATCGTTGCACCTTCACACACGTTGCTCTGTTTCTCCCCAGAGCTCATGTTCGCAGAGCTGGTGCCCCGCCTCTCCGCTCTCACCCAATCAGACATGGTGTGGCAGAGGGTGTGCTGGCGATTGGTGGAGAGTGTTCCAGAGCGCTGGGTGGAGGGCGTGGTCACAGGACTGGTGCAGGCTGTGGACGGGTGAGCACTGCCCCAGTGACTTGAGGGCAGCAGGCTTTGAGCAGTGAAGTGAAGGGGCAATAACAAGCCTTCACTCTGTGAGATCTTAAGAGAAAAAGATGAATTGTTCCTCTTTCTGAGAGATCCCACAAGTTAAACTTGACTCCATGCTGAATGTCTCTGTTAGCCTGTAGACGTTGTACTGCTGGTCTCTCAGTGCAGACTCCTTTCTCCAGATCTCAGTGTGCTCTGCCTTTCCCTGTCTCTCCCTAGGCCAGCTGCTCTATCCAGGATCCTGGGCAACGTGGTTGTGAAGAATAAAAAAGCCCAGTTTGTCATTACTCACAAGCTCCTGCTGCTGCAGTACAAGTACAAGGTCAGTCAGTTATATCACACTGGTCTCTAGACCATTTCGTCTGGTCCCACTCTGAACTAGAGAGCTCTTGATTTCTAAGATTGCTGAACAGTTTGGTTCTGCGTGGAACCAAATTAGACTTCCGTTATGATGCATTTCAGGCTTTGGTGGAAATTGTATGGAAAGAACGGAAAAGCATGAAAACACTAGCATCTGGATAATTTTCACAAAGTAAGAAAGTGTAAAATGTCCAGAACTTGTTGTCTGTCTGACAGGGGGCTGTTGCTTGTCTGATCACCCAAGAAAAGGCTGTGAGTAAGTGAAAAGGCCTCAAAGACTCCTTAGTTTGTAAATTGTTCTCTTGATCTTAAGAAGTCACTAACTGTGTGATGGAATGGAATTTTTAAGGGCCAACGTGGGTTTAGGTTTATAAGAAGTCTGTCTTGGTCTCACAGACATTATTTGTAGAGTGAGATTAAAAGTGTGTGTGTGTGTCAAGGACAGTAAATAAGGTGTTATTGTTTGTAGGGTTGATGTTTTCTGTAACAAGTTCCTTGGTTAATTTGTAACTCTCCATAAAGACAGAAAATCATCCTGAACCTCTCTTCACATCGGTGTGAGCTGTGTTAATGTGCGAATGGATCAAGCTCACGTGCGAGACGACAGAAGTAACTCCTGTTGTCGCCTTTTCTCTCCCAGACTCCTGTGCTGCGGAGCATCGCGGGATACCTAGCTCAGGACAGGGAGCGCCGCCCTCTTCTCATACAGGTCAGTCAAGCGGAGACGTGGGCAGGAGACGAAGACCCAGTGAGAACTGGGAGGCAGATCTTTAAAGCCTCGCTTGCATCTAGCCAGCAGCCATATCACCCCTAACTCACAGCTGATCACTGGATCTCAGCAGGTGTGAGCCTGGTCAGTACCTGGATGGGAGACCTCCTGGGAAAAACTAAGGTTGCTGCTGGAAGAGATGTTAGTGGAGTCAGAAGGGGGCGCTCATCCTGCAGTGTGTGTGGGTCCTAATGCCCCAGTATAGTGACGGATGAGACATAAAACCAAGGTCCTGACTCTCTGTGGTATTAAAAATTCCAGGGTGTTCCTCGAAAAGAGTAGGGGTGTTACCCTAACGTCCTGGCCAAATTTCCCATTGGCCCTTACCAATCATGGCCTCCTAATAATCCCCATCTCTGAACTGGCTTCATCACTCTGCTCTCCTCCACACTGATAGCTGATGTGTGGTGAGCGTTCTGGTGCAGTATGGCTGCTGTCGCATCATCCAGGTGGGGCTGCACACTGGTGGTGGTGGAGGGGAGTCCCCATTACCTGTAAAGCGCTTTGAGTGGAGTGTCCAGAAGTGTAAGTATTTATTATTAATTATAAGCTGACGACTCCTTCCTCCGATAGCAGCGTCTGCACGCACGCGGTGCTTGTTTGTCAATGCCAGACGGGGCCTGCCTGTGTCCCCAGGCGCTGCGGGCCCTGCTGGAGGCCTGGTGCAGCGGCAGCGCGGTCCGGCACTCCCCGCTGGAGCAGCAGCTGTACCTGAGCCGAGCCCTGCTGCTGTGCGCGGCGCAGCTGACCGAGGCCGAGCTGCGAGATCTGCGCGCAGGTGAGAGGAGCCGCCTGTGGAACAGCGGAAGGAGAAGACAGGTGCCGAGGTCTCGGGTTGATCCGCCCTGTTCTGTGTGTTTTTTATTTTAAACATGCATCCTTAAAACTGTAAAAAAAAAAGGCAAGATCATTTATGTCCATGTGCTGTGGATGACTTTATTCGACCCATTTGACACTGTTCGCCAAAGGCAAGAGTAAAAAAAGGATCATCAATTTTGTTGAACACTTTCTTGAAAACGCTGCTTCCTGGAGCGGTCAGAGGGGCCGTAGTTTGGGATACTGGTGCCTGATCTTGGCTGCGTGACCGTGCTTACAGAGATCCTGCAGCGCATGATGAGCGGGATGCAGTGCCATCTGGACAGCAGCGTAAGCCGGGTCAGGCGTCTGGGCATGGTGGTGGGAGAGTGTCTGAGCGCCAGGCTCGACCCAGAGGGCACCCAGCTCAAATTCCAGGTGAAGCCTCCGTCGTTATTCAGAAGCCATTCTGAAATCACTTGCTATTTTTCTGTATTTGCTGAGGGAAGTGTCGAGCATGTGTAAGCAAATAGGTGTCACGCTAAATAGTTTGGAGTGGCCAAACGTGTGATTGAAGAGTCCGGGTTACCCAGTCTCGTCTAAGTGTGCCCTTTGCCCTGCTGCTAGCCGGTATCACTTTTGCTCTCCTGCAGTATGATCACGATGCTGAGACCCAGGAGCTGGTGTCACTGATGTCTCCTCTTCCTGCCAGTGAGTCCCTCTCTGAGGACACCCCTGCAGCTGACAGGTAAGATCAACCCTGCAAATATGCCTCCTATATATAGTATATACTTGTATTATATTACACATTTGAAAAATGTATAGGATAGATATGATTATTCGTTTTATCACTGTATCAATAATTATTCTGTTGATAAATAAGAAAAATGAGCTTGTCATTGGCAGCCCTTTGCTTTCTTTTTTTGTAGTATTTAGTACGAGTCCAGCCAAGACTCGAGAGGGCAGCCATGACATGGTTAGACTGCTGACATCGTACAGTACATACATGCAGTTTTCATACCTGTCCCCCAAGGTGAAAGAATCAAGGCATGAAACAGGCATTGCACCTCCCTTAAATTAGGGTAGATGTTTGCGGTATTGATTAATTAACGGGACGGTCCCAAAATGCAAGCGTTATATTGTGCAAATTAGGATAATATTGCTAAATGCAAAACATATACAGGCAGTTTAAGACAATAAACAGTTGTAATTCCTGTTTGAGTTGCTGAGGTCAGCATGCACATCGGTACTGTCCTGAAACTGAGCAGAAAATTTATTTTTGCTTTGAAAGATATGTAGGAGATTGTTTCAGGTGTATCTGATGCTTATAAAAAAGATAAACACTTGCATTGCAACGATAACAGCGAGACACTGATGCAGTAACAAAGATGCATTGCAATTGTGTTGTTCAAACCAGTTCCTGAGCAGATACAGAAGAGAAGAGAACAGAACAGAATGGTTTTATCATCTTCTTTACTGGACAACTGCATTCCTGCTCTTTGACATGAACAAATTTGTGTCCCTCTTTCAGAACTGAATTGCCACTGAATAGTTCGGAGTCACCTGATAGAGGCCAGAAATCGACAACTCAACCAGATTCACATCAGATTTCAATGGGAACAGAGCAAACCACAGATAAGGGTGATGACTCTGAACTGGACAGGTGAGAAATAACATGCGTGTGTCTCATGAAGAGCAAGCTGGGGTATGCGAAAAGACAAATTCCTAATACAGGAAATTGTATCTGGCCAATAAAGTGATCTTATCTATGTTATCTTGATGGAAACCCTGGGGGGCGCTGCTTTTCACTTCTGCGTGATTTTTACTCTTCAAAATGTGATCAGCAAGAACAGCGCACCCTGCTGTCCCTCCCTGACTCCACAATGTTTTTCAGAACTATCACAGTAGAAAAAAAGATCAATTTTGTAACAACGTTTATTATTTCTATAGTTTAAAATAGGACTGGATAACTTGTGCTCCTTTCCAGTCGACTCCATTACTTGGTTTTGCTGCAGCCAGGTTTAGCAGAATCAGTATGGCTGTTGAGGAGCTGGTTGCATTACAGTAGTGCGATGGAGCAGACTGGGGTGGCTGCAGTTGCCCCTGTCCTGGTTTAAAACAAGTAAATATTGAAGATCCCAATGGACCAGACAGTACAGTGCTGTTCCAGAGCTCCTGCCGTGCAGCGTCTGGCAGTCCTACAGTCTGGCACTCTTCTCCCAGCGCTCATGGAGCTGTGAGGTTATTAAGAGCTCAGTCGGCCTCTGACGGCGCTGTGTCTTTGCACGCTGCAGTGATGACGAGCTGACCCCCTACGACATGTCCAAGGACCAGAAGCTGAGTGAAGCCCCCCCACCTCGCTACCTGCGAGACTGCCTGGAAGGTAAGACAGGGACCGCACTGCTCTGCCACAAGGGGGCACTGTAGAGCCCCTGCCTTCACATTCACATCTACGTGCTGGAGGTTCAAGGGCCCGGCAGGGTTTAGCTTTAGTTTCCAGTCTTTCTTGGTCTGTACAAAGCGATTCCTTTAGACAGATAAAATCTATGTTTATTTTGAGTTGAGTAAGAGGAGAATACGAGCTCAGGCTTGGGAGTGAACCCCACAGCAGCCTGTAGTCCTCCAGGCCCAGAAACGAATGTGACTGATGTGCTGGAGGTGAGAGAGGGCAGTGGTGTTCACCTCCTAGAGCTGCCAGCCGTCCAGAACATGGTTATGAACACGACCACAGGTGAAGCTCTACAGATATGCCTTCCGGCTACCAAATTACATTGCTTTGTGGAATAGTTGGTTGAAAACCGCCACCTTAATCTCAGTGCGTAGTGATCCAAGTGTAAGATTCAGGTTTAAGCGCGATGCTCCTGACTGCCCTGCTCTCCCCCAGCCCTCACCACCTCCGGGGATCCTGGGAAGGTGGAGGCGAGTCTCCAGGCCGCCGAGGGCCTGATCCGGAGGAACGCTGCGGCGGCCAGGGAGGTAAGAGCCAGCCCCCGCTCTCTGTGAGTGTGGGCCCCCCCCCCCACACACACACACACGGGCTCCCCTTCCCTGCTGTCTGCGAACGTGCTCTGTGGACACGAACACGTCACTGAGGAACTCGAGGTGAAACCACGGCGTGCTCCAGGCTTGTAATGGATGAAGAAGATGGTGTCCACAGTCGGACAGCACTCAAAACCTCCTTGGTGTTCTCTGCTCCGTGAAAGAGGAAAAGAATGCATGTTTGCAGTGCAGGCACTCATCTTGTGTTGTTGGCTGTATATTATCATGTCCGCTGTGAGCTTACTCCTCAGGATGTGTAGTTGAAAGGGGATATTGAGGGGATAGTAAGGAGAGGTTATTGCTGTCAGAACACCTCAACTGCGACCTTCTAAACAAAAGCTGGAGGTCTGTCTTTACTGCTGTGTCTGAGAAGCAAACAGTTCCAGCATGGGAGCATGATTTTCTACTCCGGGTGGCATGTTGGCCTTCTGTGTCTTCTGTGCAGGTGAGTGTCCAGCTGACCAAAGTTCTCCTGCACCTGGAGGACAGCTACAACACCGCAGGATTCCTGGGGCTGCGACAGGGTGCCATGGTGGCCCTCGCCGTCACCGACCCCATCCCGGTAAGATTATGCCCTGGCCTGTTCCAGCAGAGACAGCCCTGCACCTGTGACACCTCTGTGTCAGCAGTCTTCGGAGACCTGAAACACACAGAGTCTGGAAACTGCAGTCGTTTGCCTTCACTTCTTTGGAGCTTGTCTGAAAATAGTCCGAAGGGTCTGTTAGCTTACCCAAACCAGGACTGGCCTTGCCTGCCATCAAACCTTTGTAAAGGCACGCTTTCAGAGAGAAAGACAGAAACCGTCAGGGAGTGTCCTCATTCACATCTCGCACGGATTTAGTCGCGTGACTGAGTGACATGAGAGAGTTACAAGCAAGGCCCATTCAGGCACTTTAGTAGTTAGTTAGAAGTTGATGGATCTTTGTTCCCGACTCCCAGAAGCTCCAGGCGTCGTCTTTCACTTCTGTTCTCTCGCTGTCAGGTGGCAGAGTTCCTGACCACTGAGTTCTTTGCGCTGAACTACAGCCTGTGCCACCGGATGGACATCCTGGAGGTGAGAAGCTGGGGCGCCGGCGCAGCGCCCTGCAGGACAGGGGAGACCCTCGTTCTCCCAGCTCAGGCCTGGAGAGCACTGATAGGTCTCCAGTAAATCCCGCAAAGGTCCACAGCCCGAAGCCAGGGCTCTTTCACGTTCTCTAAAATTGGTGTTCATGTCCTCTGCTTCAAATTCACTATGTCTTTCACTGATTAACCTGGATGGACAGGCCCTTTTTCTGTTTAGTTGTATTTTAGTTGCTAATTAGCGCTGACGAACAGAAGAACCGTCTCTACTGAGCACCTAATGCAGGTGGACATCAGGCTCCCAACATTTGTACAGCCCATTGGCTCTGCTTTCAACCATGAGGCCCTCCAGTGAGGCCTTCCAGTGTTGTACAGTGTTTTCATCATGACTTACTAATCCTGGCTGCGCTCCATTATGGAGTTTGTCACAAAAGTTCAGGGGGGATGACTGTTAAGTTCAATCAGACTCAGCTGTCAGTAATTAGCAATCACTCCTGACGTCAGGCCAGGAGGTCAGCCCAAATGTTCACTAAACACCCCATAATCCTTTCAGGACACTTTATTCTTTCCTACTGAAACTTTATTTTGCCGTAATTACGCACCCGCGGATGTCGAGACTGTCCTGACGATGGCTTCCCTGTCCCCGGCCTCTGTCAGGTTCTGGTCCGCTCAGCCCAGGAGCTCTCTCAACCAATCACAGCGCAGCAGCCACCGTCTCTGCGGATACAGCCTGTTGCCACGGCGGTGACCTCTGACCCCCACGGCCCCGCCCTCCCCTGGCGGCAGGTGGTGGACCAGCGGATTGAGAGCAAGACACGGCGCTTCAGCAAGGTAGCCTCGGTTTCATGCCACAGCCCTGAAGGGCTGACCCATGTGCTCCATGCATTCTTGAAGGGTGAAGATCATGGCAGACGCGTGTAAAAAGCCGAGTCTGAAAATCTGCACTGGAGTTGCAAGAATTGTAACACTTAATTAGTGCATTGTGTTGCAAGCTAAGCAAGGATGTTACGCACCTGTGCAGCAGTGTGTTCTGCTACCGAAAGGGAGCAGGGGCACTGGAGGACACTGGGAGACATGCTGGGTCTCCTCTGAAATGATTTGAGACCACCTGGGTACAGGAAAACCCACTTCAGCTGGGCATTTTCTGGCTGGGCTTTGCTGTTCTCAGTGTCTGTGCTTTCCTCTGGACTGGCAGGGTGCCCGCCGGCCGGCTGGCAGTGCCCCCCCGAGCCGCTTCGCCCCGGTCGCTGGACACTTCTTCTTCCCTCTGCTGCGCAACTACGACAGGTAGGAGAGGGGGAGCTCCTGGGCTACAGGCTTTTTCCGGGAGGATTTGACAGGGGCCTGAAAGTCGGTCCCCACTTTGGAGGCTGGATCACAACCAGACGCAGCTGGAATATTGTCTAATTTCATTGCTTGTTAATGGCGAGAATGACAAAAGATTCCTACTTTGCTTCTTAGAAAGCACAAAGTCGTATTAACATTATTCTACGGTGGCCAAATCGTACCCAGTGTTCAAATGAGTGGCGCACAGTGCGGGATGAGTCCCGCTGTCGTGCTTTCTGCATGTGTCCACAGAGAGCTTGCAATGTGTCACTTTGTGTAAAAGAACAAAAATTATATGCAGCAGACAGTCCTGAGAAACCAGTGGAGACACGAGGAACCCACCTTCGTTGTTTATTTTCTCCTTTTTGTTCTGAAACAGCAGCAGAAGTAACCAGATAAAGATCTCTCTCTAATCTGGTGCCACGCAATTGTGCACTCAGCTAGGAGGTGCCTCTGAGCTGAAGTCCCACTCCAAATTATACAGATCCCTGAAAGCCCAACTCTTTGTTCCTTGATATTTGTGCACCACGCAGGGCCTGACAGAGGTGATCAGGTGATATTTGTCCCATTGTCACTGAAATACTGCTTCAGTGTGTTCAATATCAACTAAATTCGTTAGAATTATATAATTGATTTCATAATTAGGAAATTACAAGAGTCCACAGTGGGAAAGCCCAGCCTGGAAAAGAAACCCACTTAAACCAAGAACAGATGAGGATTAGGTTTCAGTGTTGTAACAATCCTCTTCTCTCTGTTCAGGCCGCAAGTGACCTTTGACCTCCTGGGAAGTGACCACCTGCTCCTGGGACGCCTGGTTCACACTCTGGGGCTGCTCATGCACCTGGCGGCCAACGCTCCGGTACCCCCAAAACTGCCGAAACCCCACGTGCAGACGTTTCCTGTAGACTCATGCCTAAGATAACTTTTCTTCCCTGCGTGGGTCAGCTCAGATGTGTCTGCTGCTCTTTGCTGGTTAATTCCCAGCCTCCCTAATTACTGCTTTCCTTATTGGTTCTGAGGGGACTCCAGTAACAAGGAATATGCGTGACTGAGAGGCTTTTCTTCCTACGTTCAGCTTTCTGAGGTCTTATAAAATTGCCTGTGTGGGTTCACAGTAAAAACCAAGCTAGACAAACCAGAGAACCTTCATAAGAAAGTTGAAACTATTTTAAAAAATCTAGTAAAAGGAAAAGATAGACAAATTGTATTTTTAACACTTCTAAAGGATTTTCAGGCCTTTCTTTTAAAAGAACACTGGGTGGTCTCTTTAACCGTGTGACGAAGGATGTTTGAGGATACCTCCTGAGGGATTTTATACCGTTCCAGAGCGTCCTTCAGAATTTCACTGCCTGTTTCCTCACCTCCAGGTGGCCACGCAGATGGGCCGGGCACTGCTGGACTTCGTGTGGGCCGTGCGGTACCATGTGGACCAGTAAGTACTGCGATGTCGCCCTGTGCTGGGCTAGGCCTGCAAGGGGAATGGACAGGGCACAGCAGAGCTCTTCGTTAGTGCCTGCTAATGGATGCTGCACACTGGTGGTGGTGGAGGGGATTCCCATTACCTGTAAAGTGCTTTGAGTGGAGTGTCCAGAAAAGTGCTATATAAGTGTAAGCAATTATTATTATTATTATTATTATTATTATTATTATTATTATTATTAATGTTCTTGCTGCAGTGCTCTTGATTTGGGAATTCGTGATTTAGAGGCTCTGTCTTCCCCCTCTGGGGAGCTCTAAGTGTCCAGGTCTCTGCATGCATTGTGAAATATTTACTTTTTATTCCCATTAGCGCGCTTATCGTTTGAGATGCAGGATTGAAGAGCAGTGCTTGCTATTTCTAAGGTCGGATTCTCTTGATACCGCTGTTTGGCGTCTGTTATGACCGCTGGCCTTGTTTCAGCGGGTTTCATTTAAAATCGGTCTTGAGGAGTGACGGCGTGTCTTCCGAGGGCACGTTTGGGAGCACAGGCTGCGAGCTGTGGTTGGCCCCGGGCGCTTCGTGTTTCCAAGACGTGCTGTATCTCTCCATGCGTCTCATTCTGCCCCTCTGGCCCTCTCCCTCTCCTCTCAGGGTGGTCCGGCGAGGGGTCCTCTTTGCCGTCTGCGCTGTGTTTCTGAGCATGCCCAGTCAGCACCTGCTGGCGGAGCTGAGCGAGCACCTCCTGGAGACGCGGGCCTGGCTGACAGGTCTGTGTGCACATGTGCATCCCTGGCCAAGCGTTTGCCTGATCGTTATGTATGCATTGTCCAAAGCAGCTGACGGTCTCCCCAGTAAGCAGTGTATTGTGTATACAGAAAAGAAACAAAATTGTCATCAATAGGCAAGCATGTACAGGAAACAGTGCACCTGTGCAGAGAAATGCAGCAGTGCAGAGGGACAAACAGGTCAGTGTGTGTGAGGCAGCGCAGGTTTCAGTGTCTCCTGTACTTACGTTATGCTTCAGTGGATGAATTTCTAAAGATCCGGTATTGATCCATATGGAATGAGGAAATGCACCTTTGTTTTAATTTGTGATCATCCTGTCTGCAGTCTTTCTGGGTCGCAGCGTCTCGTGTAGTACTACAGGAAGGGGTAGGAGACAGTACAGACTCTGTATCGTAGCCAAGGGATTGTAGGGTCTGCAGGGCACTGGATTGCCCAGGATTGCAATGTCTTCCTGGGCACTGAGTGAAGATGTTAAAACAGCTCCCAGAGGAGCTGCAGAGAACCCAGGCTGTTCTTTCATCCCAGCCCCTAGGAATTTAGAAGCAGTGTATTAATTGTTGAGGTTTTAAAAAATCTTCAGTAAATACAGTATATATATATATGTTCATTATAGCAAGACAGGGCTGAGCAATTACTACTTCAAGCTCAGCCTGGTTTTATTTGAAGAAATGGTTAGATAAATGTACATTTTGAGAGTCGTGGCCTCTTTGCTCTTGATAATAACGAGCCTGAACGTTTTGCACTTCTTCCAAAATGTTAAGCAGATCAACTTTTTGTACTTATTTGGTTGGGAATGAAAAATAACCGGCCTTGCTGTTGAATCTTTAAGTCTGGAGTCAGGTGCACATTTATACTTGAAATAAAAATCAAACAGACCTAGCAGAATTCTGAATCTCGCCCTGGACGTGTGTAGTTGCAAGGCACCCATCAGGTGTCTTTCTTCCCAGTGGGAAGTGCGTCGCTGTGATGATTCAGTGTGCCTGGAAGCGCAGTTTGGGAAAAGGGATGTTGCAGCTGGAGAGACAAGACACTGCTGGGAAATGGCGAACGGGAGCCGAGGAGATTTCAGGATATCCTCTGCCCTGTGATTGTGTGCTGCTCCTTGTGGCAGCACAGTGTTGTTTTCCCCTCTCATATTGAAGCACAGCCCCCCGGACCCCTTTTCCATTGAACTCATTAGCAGGCAGACTCACTCTAGTTGCAGTTTCCGGCTCACAGGAGAGGAGCTGGTTGTAGTTCTCTGCAGTTGTGGTTACACCGACTGTGATCTTATAAGTACCCAAAGTAAAATAAAGTTGGCAATTCTCTGAATACGTTTCAGAACCGAAGCTGGAGATAAGTGGGAATTTTCCCTCGATAATGTTGGTCCAGTGATAATCTCCTTTGTAGGATTACTATATAGTACTGATACAGTATGTGCGCCTTTGGGATTTGTCTCATAATGCACTTAATATTCCTGTACTTATCTTTGAAGTCTTTCCACACCGATCCTCCTCCAAAGGCACTTTTATTAACCTCTTGCTATTCTGACAGCCCCCTAAATGAGCCTTTTCCCCCTTCTGTCAGGCCCCTTCTCCCCCTGTGTACAAGGCCCAGTTCACCTGCCCGTTTCACACTCTTGCCTCCCTGTCGCTCCTCGTGTCAGTGCTTTACCCCTTCGATCTAGTTCCCCCTGCCTCTCACTCCCCTCTCCCCCTGCCATCCTGAGCAGATGTGGCCGAGGGGGACCCCGATGACGAGTGCCGCAGCCTGGCGATGCAGAGCCTGCTGCTGCTGGAGAGGAGCCTTAAGAAAGAGCTGGAGCCCGAGCCCCTGGCCCTGCGGCCCTGAGTGTCCGGGGAGTCTGCTGGCGGGGCAGGACAGGAGCCTTGAGGACCTGCCAGGCAGCACGCAGGCTGTTGCATCCGGTACAGTGTGTCCAGCCAGGGGAAGGAGGTGGGATGCCATCGCCGGGACATTAACATGCACTCAACACACTGGGTGAAATATTTATAGACTTGGCAACTTGGAGGATGGGCCAAAAATACCTTTGGAATTACACAAGGAAGGGGACTTCTTTTTTTAAAACCTTTATGTTCTTTCCTGTGCTTGAGGATCTGCTCTTTACTTCGGTGGGTGCAGGTGTTATCAGTGGAAATGATGTAAACTGCCCCTCCTCCTTGCAACCTCCTTATCCGAAAATAAACTTTTTGTTTTCCAAATGAATGTGTAGGATTTTCCCAGTGGTTTTAATCGGAAAGATTGAATGATTTTTTTTAATCAATCACCGCTTCATGTAGCATTGATATGATTTCCTACCTAACTGGGAAATCGCATGAAACCTGTTGCAAGGACTGTGCCGTTTGTAATGTCATATTGTTCTATTTTATGAAAGCATAAGATGAAATGTAAAAAGCGCTATACAAATAAAACTGAACTGAAATGAATAGTTCTGAAAAATGTTCAAGATGGCAACAGTAAAGAAATCAGTATTATTATTGCCAGGATTATAGTCATGCCAGCTATGTGGCAGGAGAAAACAGCAGCAACTAAACAGGCTCCATGAACAGCTGGCTTTGTACAAACAGAAATAAATTAAATACAAGCACTTTCAAAAAATGCCTAGGCTCTTATACCTTACACAAAAATGTCTGGATGTGGTGCTGTTTTCTAGTTTCCTTTCAGATCACTATTGGCTGTGAGCGTAAGTGGTGTGAGAGAGGTCTTGAAAATGCATAGGAAACAGAAAACATACAGATGGTCACAGATCCTCAAAGGCAAAATTAAAAATTTATTACTGACATTTTTTTTAACATTCATATTTCATATTTTACAAAAGTATACAAAACTAAATTATTCTGCTACACGTCCAATTGTCTTATGAAGCAGTGAGATATAGAATATATAAAAATCCCACGGAAGTCCAGATGCCACCATATTAAATTATTTAGTAAGTCTTCACAACTGTATGAAGCTTCATATGTGTGTAATCATAAAATATATATACAGAGGTTCATCTGCACCAGCAGTAATGTGGTGTCAAAGTTGGAACAGGCATGTTTTCCCTGAGATGTTGTTTTACATTCTTGGCTGGATTGGACACCTAAGGAACAGCTCTTGGACTTTGCAAATTCAAGCATGTTGTTGCCAATACACATCTCACTTTCACCTAATGGTAGCACTTTTGGAATTTGCAATTGGCTGGTTGGCTCGGGAACAGAACAAGTTAGACCTAAGAGTCAGTTTTAATCAGAGCCACATAACTTAGTAGCCATGGCATTAGGCATTAATTAGTAATCCCCTTGTTTTAGCACTAACTGGAGTAGATTCAGAGGTAAATAGAGCTTCCATGAAGACTGACAAGAGATTCATGGTTCTCTTTTAGCTTAAGGCAGCTGTTCAACCACATTGGCACATACAGTACAGAAAGTCTAACCTTGTGAGACATTTACTTTGGGTTTCTGGGTATAGGTATGTTAACCAAAAGCCCTTTAACTACTTGAGCTAAGCTTCCTATTTAACTTTTACAGTTTACAGCTAAATCTCAACATGTGGACTGACTCCTAAACATTTACATTAAACTGTCTTATTTTTACTGGACAATATGAACTTGAAACTTCACAACTGTGGATTGATCCAAATTGCAGATGGGAAACCCAAAGTAGCACTCACAATCTGTTGTGGGACTTCAAGAGATATGGCTCTTCCCACTACCTACACAGTGTAAATCTCTTCTACTAAATGATCTTGTCAATCCTGTGTGAAGAACACAGACATGCAACTAATATAACTGCAGTCAAAGTGGGCAGATTGGAGCAATTAGAAAACAACTTTAAACTGATGAAATTTGTATTTTCTAATGAATAGTATGGCTTATGCACCTATAGTTTCACAGCTGAGTCCAGTTCATTCCTCTTTATTTAAGCAGTCCCTGTTGTGCAATACAGTCCTTCGCACTGGGTGTGCACAGCTCTGCAGCAGTCTATACTGTGGTGAATAGCTTGGCCTCAGATCCCAGAGCTGCCCTATGTGTAAGAAGCCCATCTGAAGTCTAACTCTATACAGCACTGCTTGTGATAATCCATGCAGCGGCGTTACCTCGGGTCCCAGTAACACTCCTCTGCCCTGCCGGGCTCTCCTCAGTCACCCTGCTGGGACTCAAGGGTTTCCTCCTCCTCCACCTCCTCCTCCTCTCCCCCACTGTCTCCGTGCGCCCCCTGGTTCAGGACACCCCCCCGGACCAGGGGGAGCCCCACAGCACGGTGCAGGCCCTCCAGGCTGCGCTGACTGACGTAGTAGCTGACGTTGACGGAGGGCAGCCGCTTCTGCAACTCCTCCAGCTTGCGGTAGGCCTGGAGAGGAGAGGGCAGGACTGTTGTCAGCTAGCATTTTAATAGTCTTAATAGTCTTTAAGAGGTGGAAGAAATCTGAATTAAAAAATACTAAAGAAACACTGTCATACTTTTGACTTAGCAGCCTGGCCTCACTCTTCAGACTTGTACACTTGTACAGAAGCCTACCAAGCAGCGATGGCTGGACAAGTGGTAAAAAAACCCGTATACTAATACTGCATGTCTTTCTTCTTTAGTCACATCCAGGTACAGCTTTCGTGTAACAATGGTAGTAATGAACCATTATTATGAACCAAGATTAATGCATAGACTGACATTACTCAGAAATTAAGGAAGGATTAAAGCTGAATGTCTGGCAGAAATATAATACCTTGTTTTCGATCCTTGACGTCACAGGAGATAGGATTCTGCAGTTTACCCTCCCCAGTCTGATACCCAGCCACTCACCACCTGGAAGCTGCCTTGCTGGCAGTGGTGCTCCACCAGGAACCCGTATGCATCTCCGATGCGGACAGCGGGATCCAGTTCTGGCTCCTCCAGCAGAGCCTCACACAGCCGCACAGCCTCCCCGGGGTCCTCCTCGTACAACCTGTGGGCAGACACACTGAGCCTGAGCCTGAGCCAAGTACTGCGGCCCCCACATTGACGAGAGGACAGTTCTCCACTCATTGTCTGCAGTAATCCAGCTCCGTTGAGACAGAGACAGTTCTGTAATGGAGCCTCACACATCTACAGTAGTGCAGAGAGCAATATGAAAATCCCACCTACAGTAACCTGAGCAGAATATATTAGTGTTGTCTGTACTCAGCACCCAATCAGTTTTGTTATGTGCAGCATTATTATGTGACACTACAATATGAAGGAAATGTCAATCTTTTTCTTTTTATTGCTTAGCGCTTTACATCAGGGGTTGCACATCCTTTTTATATATTTTTTAAAATATGTAATAGGTTATAAATACGAATGCTTAGTAAACATAACTCATTGCTCTCAATGTACATTTTATTAATAGACAATTGAGGGTTAAAAGCTTGTTCTAAATTCATCACGTGTCATTTCCAACACTTCTGAAGTGTTAGCTACCTGATTAATTTGATACACACACTTAAAATAATTTCAAGAGTCTGTGCTTCATCGGTACAATTTGTGCAAGAGCCTGCAGCTAGTAAAGGGAGCAAACAGAACTGTTTAATCGTCTTCAGTGATTGAACATCTGAGAAGGTCTGTTTGTACTGGAGGATGAAGGAAGTGGAGAGGGTGTGCTGCGTGCGGAGGCTGTGTTTACCTGCGTGCTTGGACGAACCTCTTCACCAGAGCGAGTCTGTGCTGCAGCTCTGCCAGGCGGCCCTCCTGCTCCTCTACGCTGCGGGCTTTGGCCTTGGTCAGACACTTGTAGGCCTCAGTCAGAGCACCGAGGGCCTTCTCGTAGTTCTGATACTCATCAATCTCCACCTGAGGGCACAAACCAATTCCTCTGAGTCTGCACTGGCCAGCCCACAGATGTGAAGGAGCTGATCGACAAGCTCCTGTTAAAGACGCAAGGTACTGATTGCATGGCTACGCACTAAAAAACCCTTTTTTAGTGACGGGGGAATCTGACATCCCTCATTCACATAAAAAGAAGCCTTTACAACTATTGAGTTATAAATTCTTATGTTTCAAAAGCATCTCAAACCTGAAACAGCAGGTAACTTACAGTAATCGCTCAGGTGTCTAGCTTGAGTAGATACACAAGAAACCTTACTCTTTATATCCAACAGTACCCACCTGGGCACAGGCCTCATAGAAACCAGCAAGGAGGTCAAGCGCCCTGCCCTTGGTGTAGAAGGTGATGATGTTCTTCATGATCTCGGGGTCTTTGCGCCAGTCTAGTGACTGGAGGTAATTTGCTGCCATGATGTAAATCTCTTTTTGGCGGGAAACCCCAGCAAAGAACACAATCTTCTCCGTGTCTCCAGACTTGAGGAGCGCCCTCATGGCCTGTAATGGAACAGTGAGACACTGAGCAACCCATGAGCCCATCAAGGACAAGGAGTCGAGCAACTTTCAATAACACTGATCCAGTTTCACTTCATCTGGATGTAATGTAAGCCCAAAACAGAAACTGCTTACTGATATTTACTTTACCTTGTTATGTAAATGGGAAAGTGCATCATCTACATATTTCAGTACATTTAAATAATTCTCCAGGGAGCGAGTCATTTTCTCTCCTTTCATTAAATGATAATTCTCAATTCAAAATTAATAAATACAGTCATCTGCGGTTCGCGGAGGAATACACATGATGCTCAGTTGTCCCACGTGCTTTGTTTTGGAAGTGCTAATTAGGAAGTGCTCCGAGCCTTTTCATGCTTTTTGCACTATATCTTCTGAATTGCCGTACATATGAGTGAACAAGGTGACAAGAATGTGTCTACGAACCGTGCTTGTGATAAAATTCCAGGCGGTGAACTTTTTTTCAAGGTAAAGTCCTAAATTTACTGTAGTATTTCTGTCTTTATTATGAATTTAACTTGTATTTGACTGTGCTAACATTTTTATTAGGATAATTATTAAATTTGGTAAAGCTTTGGTTAGGCATTTGGCAAGGTTTTGAGTGGTCTGCCCCTAACCCTATTTTTCCCATGAGCCCTGTTATTTTTATTGCGTGAGTTTGCACAACACAAGGTTTTATAGGAACGCATCTGTCGCGTTTTAGCAGAGACGCCTATAATTGTAAAACAGCAAGCCCTGTACATCAAAAGAAACTGCAATAGCAAAAGTTTAAAACACAATTCCTGAAACACCAAGCCACATAAATGACAATAAATCCCACAAAGAAAGCAGGCTGGATGAAGCCTGAAGGGGTGTTGTCTAATCCCAGGAGTGTGGCGAGCTCTGCCTGCCTGACCTTCAGCTTGTTGCCGGCCTGTGTGTATTTCTTGGTGGCCAGGTGGTAGTTGCCCTGCCGCATGCAGCAGTCAGCGATCCTCTCCAGCAGCTCGCGGCGAGCGTCCTCGGACAGGTCCTTGGAGTCACGAGACACCGTCATGCTCTCGGCCAGCTCCTCTGTGATGGTCAGGCTGTGGTCCAGGCACAGCTGCAGGGCCTGGTGGTACTACGACACACAGATATGAATCACTGAAGGAGGGTTTCACTTAGTTATCAATTCATAGCAACACCTTGTAGGCTGTTGTAATTCAAATGTTCAGGATATTCAAAAAGGACTGATGAAGTCAACTCAAGTAACTGTTTAAGCCTCAACAAAGAAACATGGATATAGGCACACAAGTAGAATTCAAAAGTTGCATTTAAGATTAAATATAGGAGGCACAAACTGCCAGGATGCTGAAGCTGACTCCTTTAGGAAGCAGTTGGATGAGATCCTGGGATCAATTAACATCTGCTATGTACTTGTCATGATAAAGAACATCTTTATATGGGTGACCACTGAGACTAAAACTGAGACTAGAAATTCATGTCTGCAGGTATGAAAACAAGAATTTGTGATCATCAAGCCAATGCTACCAAAGTTCTGAAGTACTGTGCACAGGATGCATAAATAGTGCTCACACAGCCGTCACAACTGGAACATGAGGTCTGAGGTCAGCAAGATAGACAAAATAAGTGCAATTACCTTTTTGGCTGCTACCAGCAGCTCCACAGCCTTCTGGTACTGAGCATGTTTGATGAAGAAGTCCGAGCAGCGGGCGAGCAATGCTGGGTCAGAGGTCTCGTCCAGATCTTCTGCTATGAGCTGCAGGGCCCCAAACTGCTCTGTGGAGAAGGCCAGTTCCAGAGCCTTGGAGAAGTGACCAGCCTGCCAACACAACACAAACTCCAGCACACAGTCTCCACACTCCAGATCAGTGGCACTTAAGAGCTACCAGGCAAGCTGTCTTTCTCAGGGTCACATTTCTGTGCCAGATGTCAATCATGTTTCTCAAGAAGATGATGGATATATTCAAAAGGGTTTAAAAATCCTAAATTTTGGAAATTGTACAAAATATGTGTCATTGGTATTTCTTAAATGTACATGGTCAAAGATCTGCAGCTTTACTAAGTACAATATAAAAGAATAATGATACTGAGGCTTAATCAATGTGATTATTAGTGAACGATTCTATAGCAAATCAAAGTTTATTTTAAACTGTATGTGAACACGACAAGGTGTCAACATTTTTGATTACTGATGATTTGTCATTGTCATTCACCTCTGCAATAATTAATATAGATTTATCTTCTTAAACACCTCATCACAAAATAATGCTGAAAGTAAACTGGATTGAAATCAGTCAAAGCTGTCTAGGTGTATTTGGATGAAATAAAAAAGTACTGTCTTAAATTCTCTATTAATCTGAGATGGATAATTCTGGATAATTTATCAGCATACAGAAATAGGCAACTGGAAGTCAAAAGAATGCAAATCAATCAGTGTGATTCTGTAAAGCAGTGCTGGCTGTGTGTGCTGTGAGCTGCAGGCACCTTGTGATACAGCATGACAGCCCGGTCCATGTGCACCCCCTTCTCCTCATAGTAGCACGCAGCTTCCATCATGTCTTCTGGGTTGCTCAACAAAGCCAGGTTCATCAGCTGGTCATCGAGCCCATTCTCCTGCAGGAACAGCCGATTAGTCTACAGGAACTAACACTGAGACACACAGATGCGCTTCTACATATGTAAAAGATGTGAGCACCACCTTTAGAACAATACCTAAGAGTCGGGTTACATAAGGGTGACCACTGAGACTAAGATGACTGTATAGAAATTCATGTCTGCAGGTATGAAAACTAGAATTTGTAATCATCAAGCCAATGCTACCAAGGTTCTGAAAACAATCAGGTGAACATGAACAATTTGCACCAATGCAGTTGGCTGCACCAGCTTTCGGCTGTAGTGTAATGGTGTCAGAAGGCTCCCCTACCTTGCACAGGCGGATGGCATTGTTGTAAGCCTGTGCTCTGGTGTAGAAATGCACAGACTGCTTGATCTCCTCCTGACTCTCATACTGCCGGGCCAGGTGATAGGAGGCAGCGCGGTTCCCTGTTTCATTAGCAATTTCTGCTGCCTGTTATCAAAGGACCACCAGGCACTGTCAATGTTGAGCACATCTTACCCCCATTAACATCACTTTAATATCTAGTTCATTAACGTTTCTAACAAAGTAATCAAGGGTTTCTTCCAAACTATCTTAGTATTGACAGCTTGTCATCCAGCTACTCTTTACACTATTTTAGAAAAATGAATACTTAAATATATCTGCAAGTGTAACTGTATTTCATAGTATATTTTTATTTCTGAAGGCAGCCTATATAACCCCCTTTACCTCTGTGCTCAGCGCTTCCCAATGAAATGTCTGACCATACACAACACCGGGTATTATTATTATAACAAATGTTTGGATTTACCAGGAAACAAAACAGAACATTTAGTTCAACAGAACAATAGTCAGTTTACTGTAATAAAACCTACAAGGAGACAAAAGAACGTATTGCTTCATTTTAAGTGGTTTTCCAGTGTGGTACACCGGTGTGGAATATGTGCAGTGTCAGTCTTTCAGATTGTTGTAAAAGGGGCAATTGAAATGACTAAAATAAGAATGATCGGTTTTACCTTCTGCACGTTTCCCAGGTAGCAGTGGACCCTCACCAGAGACAGGTAATCCTGGGCGAACTCGTAGTACCGCAGGGCCTCCTCCATATTCGACTGGCTCTCCAGGTACTGCCCCCACCACTTATACAGGCTCCTGCATACAGACACATGTTTAACCACTCATGCAGAAAACTGCTCTTTCAATAGCTGTATTTGTGAAGAGGAGAGCACTGGGTGATATCACTGCAGAAATGACTCAAAGTTTTCAAACTGCTTCGATGGCAATTAGCAAGCGCATGGTAACAATGCTGTGTTACCAAAATGTGACAAATCATGTCTAAAGTAGTAGAATGTCCTGGCATGTGGTTAGTTTTTTTTAAAAATTTTGCTCACTGGGTTATGCTATGGGGAAAAAAGTCAGATGTAAGGAACCATACAAGAGACGTGGCTGCTGGTGTGTTGGTCTCTGGTAAATGGCTGAGTGCTTACCTACAGTAGCTTCTGTATTTAAACCCAAAGATTTATAGCAAGTAGTGGATAAAAAAAATTCAAACAGCAAGTGCAGTTCAGATCACAAAAAGTTACTGAACTGTAGGAACAGATGGAAGATTTTACATCTTACTAGACGGTGACTGGGTGGTCCCATTTATCCATAGATAGACCTTGTAGACTCCATGGCACTTTTACAACTGTAACTGTCAGAGGAGGTGCGTAGACATTGCTATTAGGGGTATTATCTATTTTCCGATAGTGAATCATATATTTGCAATTGTGACTTAACAGAAGCTCACAGAAATTGTTTCCTTTGTTTCAGATTGCTTTCCATTATATACCTGCAGGAATTGGAAAAAGATGGTTTCAACTTGTACTATTTTTAAAAATCTTTCATGGCTTGTTGGGACTTAAAAGTCCACCCAGTAGAAAAAGTTTATGGACTCTGAATCTGGGCTTCCGCCTGAAGAGACTGCAGAGTAATCTCAAAAGACATTAGACTGCAGACCTGAGGTTGACACTGGCCAGAGGTCGTATCCCAAGGAGCCAGATGTGAATTGTATGCAAAGTGTTCATTTACTTGAGTGAAAACATTTTTTTTTAGTTTCATTACTCATAAATAAAATGTTTTGGTTTCCGTGAACTGCTAAGTAATAATTTGTAACTAAATAATTAATCTGTGAATATATCTCACATATGCAGGGATACCTGCTGCTATATCTAGGTCCTGCTGGCTGTACATATACTTTTTTTATCATGTAAAATTATTTTTCTATCAAAGGACGCATTCCTTCAAATAGAAGCACTCCCTATTTAGGTCACACAGAAACAAAAAATCAGGCCATAAATGTTTAAGCCATTCTTGCCAATCTATAATATTAACACAAATGTGTTTGTTTGGCTATATCAAATTGATTGGAAACAGTGAAAAACACTGTTAGTAGATAGTAATGGACTAAAAATGTATGTACCTTAGATGTGGCAGGACTTTAGCTTTCAACATCTAGGTGGCCTTGGGATTTCATTCTTTTGTTTGTATTGGCAACAATATTATTGGATTTAATATTTGATTGTTCCGTATACATCCCTTAATTCTGAAACATTTTTATTTTCCAAAAATGGGACTAATATGAAATGTGAAAAATGGTTACATTAAGCATAAATTTAAAAGATGTTCCACCTGTGACATTTGCTTTAACGGCTACATGCCTTCCTGTGAAAGGATCCCATTTTACACAGTATCATCCTGTGCTGAATTCCTAGAAGCAGAGCTTACTGTAAGGAGGTAACACCCATGCATTGTGTCCGGAACACTCCAGCTCTCTTTAAATGATACTGATGAGCAGCACAGCCTGAACTAATGAAGCTACTGGAGGTACACTATGCAACCGATATTTGGTATTTGTTCCCGTCAATCACATCAAATACAATCACACACCTGGACTTCATCCCCCTCCCCATTTCCACACTGCTTTACTCACTTGTCCTTCATTTTCTTCACATAATCCTCCAGGGCGCTCAGATCTTCCAGCAGCATCCTGGGTACCTCAAATCTGTAGGTGTCTGACTTCTCGTAGCTGTGTACAGGAAGAGAAACGCATCCTGAGACTGGTGTGCAGGGTTAGTTTAATCTATTGCACCATTAACATTAAGGGATGAGGAATGGAAGTGGAAGGCAGGTGCTAAGGGTAGAGTGTATACTTTCTCACTGGCGGCGGAACCAGACTGCAGCTTAGTGAATGACGTAGCCATAGAATGACTATTTTCCCAATCAGCGCAGAAGGCTATTGTTTTTTACATATTTAAAGAAGAAGAAACAGAACGCTCCAAGATGCTGTATTACACAAATAGGAAACAATAGGTTCAAGGGGGCTACATTTCACACATTAGGTCCAGTGCGTACTATTCAAGTGCAAGGCTGAGCTCTCCCATAGACTCCAGGTGCTTGGCGTAGCTGTAATAAGTGGCCCGCAGGTGGACACGGTCAAAGCTCTCTGCCGTCTCGACTGCCCGCTGCCACTGGCCCGAGGCTTGGTAAAACTTATTCAGGAGATCGTAGCGCCGGCAGCTCCTATACAGCCGTTCTGCATCTTCCTGTAAGGGGGGAAGGAGGGAAGAAGTCACACGTGCAGAGACACGAACACAGAGATAATCACCCCTGCGGAGCTGCTGGTCTGTCACTTCACAGACATTCAGAAACGTGAAGTGCCACACATTTTACACACAGGCAGTAACACTAACTACCATAACATACCCCTCCAGCCGTGCTTCTGAGATGAACCTATGACAGTGTTGTGACAAGAATCTCTCCACATTCACATACATATGGCCGAACTGCTATAAAACAGGCTTTGAGCAGTCAGCGTGCGTACTCATAAGCCCTTGTGGTGGGCGTACCAACATGCCGAGCTGCGTGGCGAGCACGGCCACCCTGGCGTCAAGTTCTGGCTCGCTCTCGGCCTCCCGGAGTGCCCTGGCCCCCCGCGCGTGGCCCATGTTGCCCAGGCAAACGCGTGCAACATCCAGCCGCCTGGTCTTCACACACATGCGGGCCATGTTCTCCCACACGGCCTCACTGGGGGCAGAAGGGAAAGGAAAGAAGTTTGTTTTACACCCTTTTGCTTTAGCTCAGGCGAAGTTAGCCACAGTTTGTCTTGCGATGTATGGACTATAGCTTTTTCTGTTGGAAAAGGGCTGGCTAATTTTACGCTGAAAATTAAAACAGGCAGGCCACAACATCCTGACAGAGGTACCGGTATTCCTAGAAAACCTGAATCTACCTTCTAGCCACGATACCCAAAGGGCTACAGGTTTCATATTCTTTTAGAAATCAGTGTTGGAGTCAGTGGACAAAAGTTCATGTTTAATGAATGAATTAGTTCAGTAAATGAATCAATGGAAAAGAAATCCCACAATAAGAACTCTAATCTCTTTAAAGCCCAAGACAAATATCCTGTCTCTATCAGAGGGTAAGGGTGTAGGAGAAAGGCAGGTCCTAATGAATAAAGCTGTTTTTCATTCTGCAGAATCAAGGACAAAGATGTGGTCACTCTGGGAGTATGTGGTGATGATAAAATGTTTCATTTAATATTCTGGGCAGTCGTCCATATCTTTGCGGAAGTCATGGGAAAGGAGCATCACAAGAAAAAAAAATGTATATATTTCTGCACTTTCTGAAAGGTCACAAAAGTGGATTTTTTTCTCTTGTGTGTGGATAGGAATACAACCGTACATTTTCATTACTGTATTGGAAACTCTGAATCCCAGTGGAGCCAGAGGGCTAATCTGCTTTGGGCTCCGTCCAATAAACGGAGAACTTTCTCTTAAAGTACAATTTCTTACAAGGCAAATTCAGGAAAAATAAACTCAAAAAAACACTTTGAAAAGTAGAGCAACAGTAGGCCACAAGAATGGCACCCATTTTATTCAGAGATGCGTCAGTTAGCACTGTGTTGGTTCAAAGTGAAATGCATCATCGCCGATTGTTTCAGGAGATTTCCGGGCGGCAAAGTGAGGAGTTTCATGTGCAGTTTCACTGCTTCAGAAGAACTCTGGGCATGGGAATCGGACACAGGAATGCAAGCTGTCCCACAGAGCAGAACTCCTTCACTCCACCGCAGCCCTGAGCTGCACCACTGCTGTGGATTCCACACCCATCTGGTCTTCATTTTAATCAAAAGCCCCTGCCCCTCCCTTCTCTACAAGATACAGATGTGTGCTGTTTATTAAAGTCTGGCAACAGGAAATTCCCGGAATCTTTAGGGGCCCTGGGACAGGCGGGAAGCAGCCATTACAGCAGTCCAGCTGACAGCCCACAGAGCTGGGGAAGGCTGGCCCCTTCTCCACAAGCACTAGATTTGCTGGACTTGTCCAGAAACACGCAGGGCCTACCTGTGTTCAGATGTAGGATACACAGATTCATTTTTGTTGTCGTGTAGGTTTTTCAGACAAGACAAAGGTGAATAAGAGAAGTGTGACAAGCTGTAGACAGTTAGGCAGGGGGGAGTAGCGCTAAAATCTGTCACCCCAGTCCTTTTCCTCTCAGGAAACGCATCCTGTTGCTGTTTGGCCGCAGGGCAGAGTGTTTGTCGCAGAGAGGGAGCAGGAGAGAGAGTACGCCCTTGTGCTCTCCAAAACACTCACCAGCTCAGTCTTTTCCTCTTCAGTGCAGAGTGTGCACACAGACACACACACACGTACACAAGTAGTCCCAGACTCGTCCACTGCTGCTGGCTGCAGCCCGAGACTGAGAGAGCTCTTTTCACATCTGGAGCTCAGCTGCACTGAGGACTGTACTGCCAGAGGGAGCAAGGGGACAAGGGGCCTGCAGAGTTCCTCAGACTCGGAGAGTAATTTATAGCTGTGGGGCTGAGCTGTCATCCCTCATCACCTAATCCGGGGATCTGGTTTCTTTTCTTGCATTCCTCCACCCCCGTGGAGTATTTGAAAAACCAGGGGCGCCCGCCTCTGTACCGCTTGACTCAAACAGCCCACAAAGCTTGCAGAAGAAAGCACGGAGAGAAAACCCGAGAGACAGATAGGAAAAGAGAGAGCAAACTCACAGCAGCAGTAGGGCAGCAAGAGCCAGTGGAATGGACCTGACTGCCTGCTGGATTAACCCACGACTGCCTGCGGTGCCTAAATCCGAAGAGGAAGGGTAAAGGCTGCCCATTTTCCTTAAATTGGCATGAACAAAAGATCCTGGATAAGAATGAACGGAGATGTTCTCTAGCTGAGATTCAAAGCACTGTTTGTTTTTCTTTCTATTACTGGCTTCTCTGCTCTCAATGAGCCACAGCTGAGCAGCAGGGGCTCACTCGGCAGAGGGGGAGAGCAGAAAGAGACTGTCCTGCCGCGGTGGAGAGCCGGGAGGCGGGCGGGTATATGGCCGTGCAGAGGCTCGTGGCTGCGGCGGTGGCTGTGGCCCTACTGTCCTTGATCCTCAACAACGTGGCGGCCTTCACGCCCAGCTGGGTGTTCCAGGCCCTGGAAGACGGGCGCAAGCGCAGCGTGGGGCTGTGGAGGATGTGCCCGGCGGCGGAGCGGGCTCGGGAGGTGGCGGTGGTGGCCAGCACTGTGCGGCACAGCCAGGAGGGGGAGAACCAGTGCCAGACGCTGGGCTGGGGGTCGGAGTACTCGGGCTTCCAGGAGTCCCGCAGCACTGTCAAGTGTGAGTGGGGGAGCGGGAAGGGGAAGAGGGGGTTCAGCCTGCAGGCTGCAGTACGGCAGGCAGTCTACTTTTACTTTGGGTTTTACTTGCTAAGACTTCAAGGGCAGCTGCTTTATTCTTAAGCATTTCTCAGAATCCTTACATTCCTCTCAAGCAGAAGTACATTCCTTTGTCTTCTTCGCAGAAAATACATTGATTTAATTAAGGATGCAACAACGGGATACAGTGTAAGAGCTGGCGAACCCAATGTAGACAAATCATTGTGTGCATTTCCATAACAGAACTCAACCAGTTGCCTATGATCCTCAGCACATCTGTCTGGAAGCTGGTATCCGTGAAAACGGCTTGCTTACAGATCGGGACAAAGCTGAAATCTTTACAGTGTGACATGTGGCTTGTGCACTCACTTCAATATGAAAACAAATTTTGGGGTTGAAATCCTGAAACGATCAATGATCTGCGATTTCCCCTCCCTCCCCCAAGTTAAACATCAATCCACAGAACCTGAACAGACCTGGGATGTTTTACTCTGGTTAGTGGGGGGTTCAGTCTCTCTGGCCAAGTGAAGGTGCAGTGAGCACCTAGCAAGCTGGCGTTAGAGGTCAGAACTGTTGAACACTAAAAATTCGTAAGCGCTCAACGTGGTGCTTTGAATTAAAATGAAGAGCACAGCTTTATTACTATCCAAATCAGTTCTTTCGTTAAGGTTGGCGTATTGCGTAAGGTATGCTGTTAAAAAAATAAACCTCTTCACAATTCCTTAATGTACATCTAAATGACTTTGTCACCCCCCCCCAAACTGTAATAACAAAACAAGATTTAACCTCATTGGATTGTGTTTTCAGTTTAGCCGAAGGAATGGGGATCTTTTTTGTTTAGCAACAAATTACAATTAATAGTTGATTATTAACTGGTTTACATATGTAAAGGCTTTAATCCTAAAACCAACACATCTCTGAATTACTATGCAATCTACAGTATGTCATTTTCTGACAACTGAATTAGTTCAAAAAGGAGATTACACATCTCGCCTAGCAGATGTAAACTTTTACCAATAATCTATAAAAAATATCACATTACAACTTTCCTGCACATTTAAAAATTACATTTTGAAAAAATCAAATTAATGAGAAACACTTTATCCAAGCAATGGTAATAAAATGGAACTGAACTTTCACATCCAACTACTTAAAAAAGCACAGTAACTTTATACCAGACTACTGCACAGATATATAGAATATAACATCTATAACTGCTTTGTATTGCAATTTTTATATGCATACAAAAATATTTAATAGCACAGATAATCAAATTCACATAAAATACCTAATTATTGTTCCTCTAAGTAAATTACTATTTAACAGGCAAATTATATATACTGTATATCTGTAGAATTGGAAAAAAATCTGTATTTTCGAAGAAGCATGTGTGAAATGCAAATAGTTGTGGTCTAGACAGTTTAAAATGACTTAATGCAAAGACATTTTTTCAACAGTTTTCTCTGCATCTGAAAGGGAAAAATGACAGATCTTGGGCATCAAAGTAGAGTTTGTCTGTGTGTGTAATGAGAGATGGCTTTGTGAGGGAGACACCAATTAATGGGAAAAACCTGAAGAACGAGGCACCTGGTCTGACTGAGTAATTGGCACTCAAATGAAAGAGAAATTCCACATGAGGGAAAGGTGACAGGATAGGCTCTTCTTTGGAATTAGTCACACCTCTGGGCTAATTACAGGGCATATAAAAATAGCCAGGAGGAAAATTTAGACTCCAGGCTGTTAGTGAAATGTAAATGAGCACTAAACTGTGGAGAGGTGCCCATTAGTAGTAGGCTGAGTTCACAGGTCTGTGAGTGAAGGTTTATAGTTTATAGCGATGGGAGTCATAGCTGCTGAACAAATGGCCATTTGGTAGATTGTTTGCCTGGCTCGACGAGAATGAAGTACATTGTGGTCGGACAACTGAACCAGGAGCATTAGGACCTAACTGTAGCCATGTTAGCGTGCTTTCATCTCTCTGTGAGAGATCTAGGATTATAGCTGACACTTGTTAAAACCTGAGTACTCTGTTTTAATTAGCAAACCCACAATGTGGGACTGAAGAGAACCACTAATTGGTTGCTGCTGTTGTGTCGCGGTTTTATTAATAAGTGGTGTCACTGGACCAGCTGGAAGAACTTGGGATAGGGAAATTAGCCATTGCCAGTGAAGATCTGATGCCTGGTGAAGAATACATTGTTGTAGTGTTCATTAATGTGAAGACTGAGAATTGGGCATTAATAATTGACTTTAATTCTGTGTAAAGGGAATAGTAACTAGTGAAGATTTTAATTTCAAGGCTCCAGTGTCTTGGTGTTAAAGGAATTTTAGCAAATTGGCTTAACTGAAATGAGTCCTTCTGTGCCTGCTGAGTGAGACAAATGAGGTAAACTGAGGAGTGTAAGAAACCAAGTATGGGAGGGGAATACAAAAGCACAATATATGTGAGCGGAACACAGTGAAGAGGAACACTGATCTAAGCAGCATGCAATCAACTAAACTGGCACAACTGCATAGCCTAGAGCTAGCCCAGCTGTGTAACCTTGTACAACACACTCCTGCAACTTGCCAAGTCCCTATGTGGTCAGTGACTTACAATCAATACTGACTCTTCTGTAAGCATCAGATTGCCAATTAATGGAAAAAACCTAAAGAATGAGGCACCTGGGCTGATTGAGTAATTAGCACTCAAATGAAAGAGAAATTGATATTGCATAAAAAAGGTAGCTTGGACAATATGCGTTCTAGATCAAGGCATGAACAATAACTATCACCCCCCTGCAATTAAAGGGAACTGCAATCCCAGTTTCACAGACCTGCTATTACTAATGCTCACCACTGCACCGCTGTGTTGCCCCCACAAGCAAGTACTGATCTATAACTTGCAAAACCTTAAAAAAAAGCTCAATTCTGCTTAGCGAACCTACCAAAGATGGTGCTCTGGACAGACGGGAGAATGGCTCATTCCGAAATGCTGAATGTAATTCTTGCACTTGACATTACATACTTTCCCCCTAAAATGTATTATTTTAACCCCTGCACATAAATGTATTTATAAGAATTTATAATTAAAATACTGCATGTGATTCATCTTTTGCAGAGTTAAACTTGGAAAAAAATCTCAGGAACAAAGCACACTGCCGTTATCAGTTACACAAAAGATTTTCAGTTTAGGTTTGCAGGAATTCTGGTTTCAGCACTCCTAACAGTGCAGTCCTTAAGGTCCCGATTATGTTGATGATGCATAACAAATGCACATAGGCTTATGCTCAAGTGCACCGACACAAAGTGCACTTTAACTGATCTGATATTAAGGTGTTATCACTGTTTCATTTAGTATATATATAGGTATACGGTAAACTATGTGCATTAACTAGTTTGCAGGATTTTGGTGTTATGCAAGTGGAAAATAGGTACTTAATTGAGAGACAGATTTTTCTCTGGGGATTGTATAGTCCAAGCATTGTCATCAGTGAGAGCCTGGATTTGATGCCCTGTTCTTTGTCCCCCAGTGCAGTTTGACATGATGCGTGCTTGTAACCTGATCGCCACAGTGGCCCTGACAGCTGGACAGCTCATCTTCCTGCTGGGGCTGATGAAGCTGCCTTTCATCACACACGACTCACAGTGGTGGGAGGAGGCCATCGCTGCACTCTTCCAACTCGCCAGTGAGTACCCTGGTCTTTATTATACTCACCTGCTCAATGCAGACATCAGAATGAGCTGCAGAGCTGTAATAAAGTATCAGCCCTTTGTCTGTTTCTGTGCAGATTGTTTTACAGTGAACTTGGTCAGATCTTTATGTGGGTTGGAGTAGTTTATAGAGAAGACGCGGAGAGAAAAAAATGGCACCAAAGTTTGGTGTTTCATTCAAAAACGTTGTTGATGTCTATCAGTCTTACAAAAGTGGTGAGAATGGTCTTGACTTAGGTCAGTGTTCATGACTCCACCATCAGAAAGACACTGGGCGACAATGGGATCTGTGGCAAAGTAACTAGGCAGAAAAGAGTGCTCACTAAGAACAACATGAGCGCTCACCTCATGTTTCCCAAAATGCACCCAGATGATCCTCACAAGTTCTGGAACAATGTTCTATGGACAGATGACTCAAAAGTGAAAGTGTTTGGTTGACGTGTGTCCCGTTATGTACAGCTAAAACCAAACAGTGCATTCCACAGTAAGAGCCTCACACCAGCAGTCAACCGTGGTGGTAAGTGTCTGGTTTGGGGATGCTTTGCTGGACAACTTGCCATCATTGGAGGAACCATGAATTCTACTCTGTACCAGAGAATTTAACAGGACAATGTCCGGCCACAGATCCCTGAGCTGAAGCTGAAGCACAGCTAGGTCATGCAGCAAGACAAATATTCCAAACGCACAAGCAAGTCTATATCAGAATGGTCAAAGAACAAGAAATGTGCAGTTTTGGAATGGCCTAGTCAAAGTCCACACCTAAAGCCCATCGTGATTTTGCTGCAGGACTTGGACCAAGGAGTTCCTGCTCGAAACCCACAAATGTCACTGAGTTGAAGCAGTTCTGCATGGAGGAGTGGGCCAAAATTCTTCCAGAGCGCTGCAAGAAACTTATCAATAACTACAGGAAATGTCTGGGTGCAGTTATTGCTGCTAAAGGTTGCGTAACCAGTTACTGAGTCCAAGGGGGCAATTGCGTTTTCATACGGTGCATTGGGTGTTGCACCTAATTTAATTTATTTCTTAAAGAATCAAAATCTATGTTAGTTGTTTACTCAGGGTCCCTTTTATCTAATATTACTGTAGGTTTTGGTAGAAGATCTGATCATATTCACTGTGAAAAATATGAAATAATGCACAAAATATTTTTTCACTGCACTGTACCCTTGGTTGCTACATTGCCTTGGAATGTGAAAAGTAAAATTTGTCACTTACAACAAAAAAAGTGACTTATGCGTCTTGGCCCCCATCTCTTCTCTACTAAAATCTCTTTAGTTTCACGTTAGCAGTAACTAAAATGCGCTGTTACCCTCTCTAGAACTTTAAAATTCAAATTCAACTTGCATCAAAAATAAAATAAAAAATGTATTCCAATTATGCATTTTATAAATATATTAGTTCATTCACAAACTATAATATACTTTGTTTATTGAAAATTAAAACAGCAGTTTGACACGCCCTGCTCAGCTCAAGGTGGTGTTCTTAGAAAGTTACAATATGGGCTCCAGAAATAAACCCGTGAAAGACGACTAAGCGCTGCCTCTATCTGCCTCAGCCCAGCCACAGGGCTGCCTGTCCCAGTGCCCCTGGTGAGGAAGTGTGACGCGCAGTCTGTTGAGCTTGTTTGAGTTTGAGTTCTTCATATTGTGGCACTGCAGTGGCCGGCTAATTTTAGCCTGGATGCAGGCTGGTGGGCCGGAGCTGCTCTGAGCGCAGGGAGCGACTGTCGGGCGCCAGGATATCCCTGCTCAGGACAAGGAAATGCCTGTTACTACCTGTTATGCAAACCAGAGAAGCCATAGGAGGGAAGGGGGGAGAGAGCTCTGTATTACAAAAATCTAAGGACACAGATCGGTGGGGTGGGAACGGCTGCTGTCCAGATAAGCAGGCAGTCTTTTATGCTACTGTTTACAAAGCATACAGGAACACTGTCAGGAGAAGTGTCCCCTTCATGATACTGGATAAACATTTATGTGCGCTTGCACGCGTTGCTAGGGGCGAGCCATCTGGTACCCTAGGGTAAGCTCTACCCATACAATTACTGCATCAATAAGTAATAACTTACATGACAAATCAATACATTTAAACAGAACCAAAATCAATGAGCAATAATCCTTTAGTTTACTGCAGTGGAATCTGTCACACACTATTCCTGAATTCTAACGTTCCAGGTCAAGCTGTTACAACCTTGTACACATACAGCTGAAATCTGTATCTAAATCAGTCCCTGATTGTCACTCCTCTCAGTATTATGAACCAAAATGTAAACAGGCTTTATTATTTAGGGCCACAAAACATTATAGTGCCAAATTCCAAAGAGATGAACAGACTTTAGCAGTTCCTTTTATGATCATTTTGTTTCGGTTTTGCAAACTGCTAATATGAATGGCGTTGCGTCATAATATCACAGCTATTAATCTCTTTGGTAACATTCAACATCAAGTTGAACTTATTGAGGAGAGAATCTGAAGGGTGGAGTTGGACTACTGATTTTACAACCAAGTGTGGAAGTGACTGCCTCTAAACAAAGTCTCTAAACATGGCAATTTGAGAGCCAAATGACAGCTTTTGATTTTCACTCCAACATGAGTTTCGAAAATGTACAAATTAGATCAACAGCAAATTAGGTATTGAAGCTGATGTTTTAAATGATTTCAATTGTCTTTGAAACTTTCAGAGCCTGGAGAGAAATTGACTTTAAACACCTTTAACATTATTAAACTAGTTAAATTTGTGAGTAGAACAAAAAACAGCCCTGTAATTTAACCATGAACTTGACATCCCTAATATACATTAGCCAATTTTAAATAAGATTACCTCTAATAATACACATTTAATATTCATTCACAAATACAGCCGACAGTATTCTTGTATTATTAGAATGTTATAGCGACACAGCGGTATCACTAGCTTAAAATCCATCCTAGTTCCAAGTCCAAAACCCCAAAAGTATTTTTGACCTGTAAGGCGTGTCTCCTGTTATTAAATCTACTCTATTATCATGAGACCTCCTTTGTTTGCAGGTTTTGCCATTTGCTGCCCCTTTGAGTCATTACTTATTTCAAAGATGCAGCACTTCTTAACGCATCTGTCAACAGCTTGTCAAAGCTAACATTTAATAGCGCGATTTAAGAAACACATCTGTGACGAACTGCGATCATTTTAATTAACTGAGTCTTTCATCTCTTGCGGGCAGTGTTGAAATCTGTTGTCTTGGACAGGATGAGTGAGTTTTTGGTAGTTTAAGGTCAGCCCCCAGTGGATACATGTGCGTACAGCAGAAACACCCCCGCAGTCCAGCGAAACATTGCCAAGCTCTGCAGAGAGAGGAAACCATGCTGGCATATTGGCGCTGCGCCTGACAGTATCCTTGACTATTGCACCTAATCTTTCATGAGAAGTAAGCCACTAAATTAGCAGTGACAAAAATCCCTTTGTGTCTTGCAGAATTGAATAAAGAAACAGATTAGCTGATTACCGTACCACTGCACAATGAAGACATGAATAAAAAAACACTATCATCAGTCAAAAAGTAAAATTTCTCTGATCTTAAAGGAGAAAGGTCTCTTGCAGCACTTCAACAACCATGAAATTCACTACTTAGAAATGACATATTGAAATGTTTAAGGAGCACTCATTAGTTTAAAAAAAGAGCATATAATGATGTTATTTTATAAAAACCTCTGTCCTGAAAAAAGACATCAGTGAGACAATTTCCAGGATCTTGTCCACTTTAAAATCATTGCCAATCACTTTTCAAAGCACGATAAACGTCTGATTGTGCTTTTCATGTGTACTTCACTTGCGAAATGAAATGCCACGAAAAGCTTGTGCATAAATAAAAAAAAACTAATTGTTTACAGGCTCAATTCAAAGCTCTGATTACTTGTCAAATGACACTGGGGTGGCTCAGCCAGTGACCCAGATGCCTTTGTCACATCACTAGTTATATACTGACACACAAATGGCCGAATTCAACCAGGAGGATTGGGAGAAGTCAGCCAGGGATCTCTCGACTTTCCAGCAAACAGCAACTCCAGCGACTCGCCAGTCACTTGCAACAGTAAAATATCTTCACTTTACAGTTTCTGGTTACATTACTATTGTGGTGAGAAAAATATTCATTTTTAACTGAAAGCCAAGATTTTAAAAGTAGTACAGGTGTAATCATATGGAAGCAAGCGTTTGTTGGGGGGGGAAAAAAAGGAAAACCCACGTTTCTTCAAATACCCACCCCATAAAGCTCAAACCAGTTAATCACAGAACTGGTACAAGTCCCACTGTCCAGCTCTTTTTACAAGGAGTGGCTCCGCAGTGGAGCTGCTGAAGTGGGGAAGAAGGAAAAGGGAAACAGGAAAGGAGGAAACGAAGGAAGGTCCTAAGATACCCCTAGGCCAAAAGGCACGTTTCAGACAGCTCTGTGACTGTCCCACCCATCCAGCAACTAGAGGGAGGCTTCGTTTTCTTAGAAGTAGCAGGCAGTGTAAACAAGCAGGTCCTTTAACTATAATTCACAACGATTAAAGGAAACATATCCTATCCTGAATCATATCCTAATCCGGTCACATCCTTTTTTCAACATTTATCTCTGGTTTGGAATAACTTAATTCATTGTTCTACTCTTTCAAAATACTTCGGTGAAGTGGTTCAGGAAAGTACAAATATTTCGATTGGGAAAGCCTTTGTGTACTGTAACTTTCTAATTTTGGTCATTTCGTCTCTAAAGCTTTTCCGTGAAATTCCCCAGCGAGTGTGTAAATATGCTTCATTTTTGTTTGTTTTTAATATATTACAGTACATCTCGATTATTAATGTCACTCCCGAACAGCAGCTTACTGAAAGATGATGCCACTCCATTAAGAAATACCTTCAGATGATATCATCAGCTTCCAGCTGTGATCTGAGGGCAAACATTACAAATCAATACTTGAAAAAAGAAGCTTTTCCATCTAATCGAACCCCCAACCACTGTTCTCCCAGATGGTGAGATTCTTTCTCTGCGGTTTCGTGCCTCTAAACCGTCCCTTCCCTGAAAGGGTTCAGGCAGAGGGCCTGTGAAGGGAAATGACTCTGCTGAAATAAATCAGTTTATTTTGGGCCACTGGAGGAAGCTGCGATCCTGTTTCCTGCTGTCGGCCGGTGACCGATGGTTGCAGTTTCTCAAAGGCAAAATTCCTGCAGGGGGTCCACCTAAAAAACCTCTTGTCCCCAGGAGTGTCCCTTCAACTGGGCAGCTCAAAGAGCAAAGCCGCCTGTCTGACCTCGCTGATATCAATGCTCCAGCAGTTAAGCCTTCAGGTTCAAACACCCCAGATCAAATCTAACTCTGTGCTGATCCCAGCTAGACTTCAATACAGGACACACTTCTTTTACACATTCACAGGTTGAGGAGTGTCCATTTTTACATAACACAACAGAAATGTTTCTTCACCTTTCAATATAGTAACCTATTTACACAAAAAAATTAGATACAATATGATACAAAGAACATCACTAATAACTCGAATATAAGACTTTAATACACAATCTTTCAACTGATATTAGTTTTATAAGACAAATTTACTTTATTCATATCACTTACCAATTTTATTCCTAGACAACAGGCCTAAAATGCATTTAGTCTTTATTTTCCCTAAAGCTGTCATTCATTTACTACCCTGGTAATAATGCCATATAGGCAACCTGAAACCATTACAATCATTAAATTGCTTCAAGCCTTTGAATGAACTTCCAAAAAGGAATGTAAATCCAAAAGGTATTTTCTTAAAAAATGAGGGTGGAGTAACAAGAGCACTGGGCTTTTAAACTAGATTTGGGTCCGTTTTTAGCTCCACAAGAATGACAACCGTTAACGTTCCAATGCTGGGATTACAGAAAGATCCACTGTAACCAGTACCGGACTGCCTCTACCCTTGCCGAGAACCTGCAGAGTCCCCGAAACGGCTCCAGCCCTTTTCAATTAGTACGCTTTTCTCCTTCCAAGGCGATGTACGTCTCCCCCTATGGAATTACATACGATAGAAGGAATTTCACACTGGAACTGCAGCCTTGCCGACATGCAGCTGAAGTTCTGCCCCCTTTAATGTAATATGGGTTTGTTTCCCTATTTCTTTAGTAAAGCAACAATGAGAACTGTATTTCCTAAAGCCATGTTACAGCGTTCTTACTGGAAATGGTAAAAAAATAAAAGCAGCAGCTTGTTCCTATTCTCTGGAGCGAGTCCCACGGAGCACATAAAGGAACTCAAATCTAGGAACACGCTGAAGAACAGCAGGCCCAGAAAGGAGGAAGAATGAACACATCCTCCCCTGTTTGTCAAACTTTAAAGAACAGAGTTTTAATGATATTCTGGAAACTTTCTAAAGTGCTAAAGGATTTGTTCATCTGTGGTCTGACCCTGAGACTCGGACTTTGAAAATATATGATTCTCTTGAAATATCTGTTTTTACTTAAAGAAATCTCCTTATCGTCCTCGATGTAATCGCTTCAGTGTCACATTCAATACAAATGCTTAAAAAGAGGTAAGAGAAATAGAGGACATTATTTATCATTACACAAATCTCTAGCACACAGAAGCCAACAACTAGTATCCAGTTAATAATAAAGCCTCTGGCTGTCCAATAACATTTCCCTGTCTCCGTGCAGGTTTTGTGCTGGTGATCGGCCTGGTGACGTTTTACCGGATCGGGCCGTACACACACCTGTCGTGGTCCTGTTACGTGAACATTGGCGCCTGCCTCCTGGCCACCCTGGCGGCCGCCCTGCTGATCTGGAACATTCTGCACCGGCGCGAGGACTGCCTCAGCCCCAGGGTGATCGTCATCAGCCACTCGCTCGCGGCCCCCTTCCGCCCCCGGCTCAACAACGACTACGTCGAGTCTCCCTGCTGAGCCGCCCCCCAGGACCCCTCCGGAGGGGACTGAGAGGACACCGAACACTAACCCACTGCTCCTTGGCTCCCTCGTGGCGGGAGAGCGGCTTAACATTATTGCTGCACAAACGTTGGACTAACGTGCTTAAATCTTTTCTCATTGTGTTATCGCTTTCTGTCCTGCGGAAAATACTTCAAACTCACAAGCAAACTGTGACCATCTCCAAGACTGGCAACCTTGAAGCATTCCACGTGTCGTTTTTTGAGGTGCCCCTGATGAGGACCTTTAAAGAAGAAAAGCACTACATAGGGGAAGAAAGTCAAACATCCAGGGATATGAGCAGAAAACACAAACCAAATACTTATAGACTTCTTAACTGCTGAGAGTACAGCACAGCTAACCCAGTACGGAAAGAAAAAAAAAGAAAAGATTAAAACACAAAAATAATTTTAAATATATGTGCTAAACATTTCCAGGAAGTGGGCAGGAGATTTAAGTGCACACAAACAGCTCTATCATGGTAGTAACTAACTCAGTCGTGTCATTTTGCTCACATTATCACAATGTCATGGTGGTTACTCTAATCACACAGTAACATCCTTCAGAATGTGGACAAATTGCCTTGATAAATGCCTATTACATTAACTCCCAAAGTTTTATAGAGTAGTTTACAGACTGTCTAATTAAGGGCCAATGCGGTGGAAACAGAGGAGTTAGCCCTGAGGTTCTGTGATGTGCCTTAATTTGACTTTCTGGACCCCTTTACTACACATTTTTGGTTTAAAAAGACACCAAGCTGGATCTTGGTCTTTTGTCACCAGCACTTCTTTTAGTACATTTTGCACAGAATATTCATCGTGAACTTAAAATTATCTAGATTTCAGCAGACTTAACGTCTTGTATTACAAGACATAGCAGACTGCTATGGAATATTAACATGCTCAGTTCTACTACACTTTTGAATGTAGGCCATGTGACCCAAACCAATTATGAATTAAGATCTGTGTAACTGAAACATATACTGTAGTAGTTCAGGTGGGGAGCTGCATCAGCATGCGTAGGCTGCAAAGGAACAAATAATAGGATTATTCCATGCTGAAAAAAAGAAGAAAGACAACACGTTTCGGCCATGGGGCCTTCTTCAGGTGTGAGAAAGGTTGTGTTTTCTTTCTTCTTTTTTTCCAGCATGGAACAAACCTATTACTTGTTCCTTATATATTGTAGTAACCAGCCAAAGTTTCAATTAAATTGAGGAGTCAATAGATTAGCTAAACATTTACAGGAACAAATATCTATATTTAGTTTAAAATTAGTTGGGATCAATTTCTACCGATAATCTCCTTGCGTTGAGTGGTACATATACGGATTAAATTAATTTTATTTGGTTGTATTAATTGTATTGATATATTATATTGCTAATTGAGATGTCAGATTTCTCTTTTGAATGGAGTTCACTTTAAAATGTTAAGTTTCTGACTAAAAATAAATGTTATGAATAATTTTTTGTAACACCAATGTGTTATTTACTGAAATTCCATGCAAAATCCTCAATGTCTCTATCAGACACTAGGACCCCAATAAACAATACTTCTTAGAGCTCACACATGCAAATGCAAGCGATTGAGCTCATTTAAAAATCATTCCATACAAATCAATGGTGTATTTTCCATAATCACGGTTGTAAATATACATTAATTTACATAATATAAACTGCAATCATATTGTTGCCAATTAAGAGATTTAGTATTTTGGATTCCTTAAATTTCCATTTTTAGTGATATAATCATTAAACCTAACATTGAATTCACAAAGAATAAGACAACTGAAGAAAACTAAATCTGTATTTCCAATAACTGCAGTGTCTCTAACAATCTACAGATATTTATTTTTTCTTTACCAGTAATGCATTAATTCTGCAATTAACCTGAAAGAAAACCACTTGGATGGAATCTACATGTTATAAAATACTGTTTTGTATTGTCAAAATAGCATTTAACTTCACTCTTTCATAATACAATTCTTACAACCCTCAGCTGAGAATGGTTTGAACAGAGCGGGAAAAATTCAAAACAGATTTTAAAGTCTACAGATGTCATGTATTAGATCCAAGATTGATACCTTTTCTGGAACAGTGTACTCAACACACGTTGGAAACATGCCACTTAATCCAAAAAACAATGAGATCATTTGCCATTCGAGCTGATTTCCTGCTAAAGGCACTTTGTGACTCCCTGAGTGTACACAACCTAAACATCAGTGTTAATGCAACCTTCTCAGTCGACTTCATAATTCCTTAGTGGAGTGCTTGTGAAGGGATGCTTCAAAAACTCTTAATCTGTGCTGTTTACTAAGCTACAGTACAGTGCTCAACTTGACCCATTCTGCAGTTTAAAGCATGATGTACTGATGTGAAATGATGTATTTTTAAAAATCCTTCCATTTCAAAGAAGCATTAGTAACACGGTAAAATAATGTCTATATCTCTTTTTCATCAGTTTTTTGATAACCCCTCTTTAAATTCCATCTGAGTGTCAAGGACAATATCAATTGGTGGAAATACTGCAAGTGTATTTTACTGAATTAACACGTTCCAGGCATTTACAACATAAATGCTGTAATAAAGCAGAAGGGCTTCAACACAGGATGAAAATACACCCAGTATCGCATAACTGAATTGTGTTGTGCGGTTCATGGAGTTCAGAACATGTTATACAGCAGACAACAACACTGGCTTTGGCAGAATCAACGATTATACTGTAGGTCCATTAAAGTTTTATTTACAGTATATATGAATATATTATAACTGGATAACAGTAGCCAAAACAGAGTTTTTACTACTATTACGAAATTTTATCCAACACAGTTGTGACTAAAGAATTCTGTATTATTTTTGGTAAAATAATACATTTAGTAATAGATATTAAACACATAATGTGAGATGAGACTATTAGAATATTCACACTGTTGCACAACATTTTGGATTTCTGTTAAAATGATAACCATTTGGGAAATGGCCAAAGAGAAAGCATTTTTCTTTCCTGTTCATAAAATGTGGAAATGTCATTTAACGAGGTTTGGGTGTACACCAGCTGGCAGCTCAAGGTTCATGAAACCTGGTTGACTTGCACAAGATCAGAATCCTCAATGAATTCCAATGCATTTTGGAAGCCATTTGGGTATACAAAAAATATCCAGCAGGAATTTCATTTCAAAAGTTTCACCTTAGTAATTCAAACACTCTTAAACCCCTTATTTTGTTACAAGCTCAAGGTCAGGGCTAATATGAGGTTGTGCACCATGTTCCTTTTCCTGATTATGCTCTGGGATTGTCAATGGTCATCCAGCAGACAACATTTGGATCCAGTCACATCCCAGGCATGAACCTCCTCCACTGTAAGAGTGATTTGATTTCCCTCTTTTTCCATTTATCTAGCATTTCCCCAGTAACTACCCCCCCACACACACACTGCTCTGCAGCGTGACTATTCCCTACACAGGATCTGCGTCAGCCAGCGGCCAGGACTTTGCGGGAATCGAGCACAATACCTTACAGCCAGTTCACAAAAATACTGCAAAAATAGCTGTCAATGAGGAACTTTTATAAAGCTGTCATCGCGGCTATTAAGTGTTCGGAGATTTCCGACAGATCGGATATGTTTTTTTCTGCTGTACTTTTTTTTTTAACAATAAACATTTGCTCACGTACATGGGAAGCCATTTGTATTTTCTCCATGGGGAAATTGGAGAGTTACAAAGGGGTTTAATAAGGGCACTGCAAAAAAAGGAAGGGAATGCGATTGCAAAGGAAAAGAGCATGAGAGATGTTTCATCTATGCATATAAAAATGTGGCACTGTCACAACTCTTAATGGGGCATCATACACTATCACCTTTCTGTGCATTGATACTCAAATTGGAGTGATGTAATTACTGAAGTACAGCAGGGATCTGTACTAGGACCACTGTTCTTCTTAATGACCTAGATTCCACAATAATTAGTAAAATAGTCAAGTTTGGAGATAACACCAAATTAGAAGTATTAGCAAACACTGTTAAAGCTACAAGAGAAATTTAAAAATATTCAGATAAAATTCATGACTGTGTAAACACATGGCAAATTATGTTTTGTGCCGATGGGTATTTTTCTGTTCTTGAAGAAACTAACTCCAGTACCTGCAGCAGTTTATAAAGTTCTGTTCTGGAATGTCATCCATCACAAACATTTTATGATGAATATCGATATCGATACAAAATAATTATTTCCAATTCAGTTTGTGTCCTCACAAAGTTTAAAATAACAGAAAAAAATAACCTGGTCTAGTTTACCAAGATCCATTAAGGACTAAATCTTTTTGGGGGGGTCTGGTAAACAGGGATGAAAGATATGAGAGGCGATTTAAGAAAAAGCACATTCTCCTTGGCTGTAGATAAAAACAGAACCAGTTCTGCATTAACAATGCCGAAAACCCACAGAGACCATGTACAATGTGTCAAGGCCACAATAAGAATAAAATCAGAACATTTCCTTCTACTTTGAACTAAATATGGCAACTAAAGGAACGAATGCTTCCCCAGAATGTCTCTGGTGCAATCAAGAAGAATATGAATACACAGTCCTATTGGGGAGAACAGAGGCACAAACTCAACATTTTGTGGCACAGTGCCACACAACCCACTATGCACGTGCCAACCTGCATGCCCCAGCTTAATTCATTGACCCTGCACAGAAATCGCTTGGTTTTAGGCACAGCAAGGCATTGTGCTGCTACAAAAGATATAATAGATATAGAACAGAACAATGCAACAAAAATGACCCATAGCAATGGATCAATTATTAATGATATACCCATTTTAGCCCAAACAAAACATTCTTATTTACTCTTAAATGTCCTTCTGGCCCATCTTGCACTCTTTCCCATCAATTGACTATGTGATATGGTTTTACTTAATGTAGGTTCAAGTCCTACTGTCTGCATCTTGCGTTTCTATTTAATCTCTGGTTTACTGCACATCTATGCTTCAACACAGGAATGAATTCAAGGCCACATCAAAATTAAGTCAATTCTTTTTACCATCCAATGCCTGTTTGTTATACACAGAAATGACATCCCTGGTGATGTAATTTGGCTTGCTTGGCTTGACTTGACTTTCTAACTTGGCTTGCTCTGTTCCTTTATCCATTACATTCAACACGTCTGTTAATAAAGGAACGGCGACACGTCTCCCTACCTCTTGATGAGTTTGATGGACTTGAAGGCCTCGTCCATGTCCCCGATGGTCAAATAGAAGCTGAAGTTGAGCATGGCGTCGCGCGTGGGCTTGTCGCAGTCCTCCAGCCCCACGAAGTCCCGCAGCGCACGTCGGGACACCATCTGAGGGACAGAGGACTGAGCAGAAGACCCCTCGCTCTCCACCTCTCTTTCTCCAGGCTGTGATACACACACACATACATGGAGGTAAGAATGACGGGTTAGGTGCAGCACTACATCCGTTTCTTTATCAGCGTGTCATAGTGCAACACACAGATGTCAGCATCGACAGATTTTGCAGTATTCAATTGAGATGCTTCCTTTCATCTGTTACATAAGCATTACCAGGGACATCAAAAACCCATACACTGTTTTTTTACTGAAAGCTGTAAATTGAGAATGGACAAGTCTGATCTCAATTCTTTGAATCTCTGAAATAATCATTTGGATCAAGACATCCAATTGCCTGCCATTTTTCAGTCTTAATCACTAAAGAATCCTCAAGAACTGCTGTTACACATTCCTACCATAAATATATCTTATTATATATATGGGAAAAAAATACATTAAGTAAACAAACACTTCAATAAAACACAAGCAAGGACAGTTTAAAGTTGCCACAGAGGGACAATTACAAAACTGTCTAAAATGAGAGATTAATATACAAGAAACACAAACTAAAAAGATTGTGTACTGGAGTGATGAAAATGAAAGATAAGATAAGATCACTTTATTGGCCACATACAACTTCTTGCATTAGGAATTCGTCTTTTCGCATACCCCAACTTGCTCTCCAAGAGACAAACGGACAGGGAGAGAAGCTTGGGGTCAGAGTGCAGGGTCAGCCATTGTACAGCACCCCTGGAGCAGTTGGGGTTAAGGCCCTTGCTCAGGGGCCCAACTGAGTAGGATTCCTCTGCCGGGCGTGGGATTTGAACCAGCAACCTTCTAGCCACAGGGGCAGATCCTTAGCCACAGAGGCAGCGCTCCAACCCAACAATAGGGTTAAGTAATTAACCAACAAAAGACAAAAATCCTAAAGTGTGCCAATGACACAAAGTTCCTGAAGACACCAAGAAAATATTTGCTTCTCAAAACTTGCCCACTAAGTAATTGAGACAAAAATGCCACTGCTGACCAAATAGTAATAAAATTGCTTTTTTTTCCTCTATCAAATGGAGACCATTTTTAAATCTCAAAAGTATGTTTTTAACTGTAAAATGTAATATTCAAAACACCAAAATTGAATTCTTTTCCACGTTTGTTTTATCCCCGGATGAACTAGCACCTTAATACTTGTACAAAACTGTCAGCACATTCGTGGCAAACTGTGCTCTCAAGTCTCCTCTTTAACCTATTAACTTATCAGCCTATTATGCCTGTGTAACCTCTGCGCTGCGCATAGGAGATGCTCTGAAGCTTTCTCCAATTTGATGCCTTACTCTTACTCTTCTCTCACAAGCAAGGTTTGAGGAGAGTGTGCGAAGATTATGACATGAGGAGTCTTCACGAAGCATCATGAAGAAAAGCAGGGGGATGAGTGGCAGGTACTCACATATGGCTGAAACAATGACCCTCTCCGAAACAGCAGCTGGAAAGGGGTGACCCAGACAAACCCAACCCCGATGAGGCCGAAGAAGGAAAGGAAAATAAACAGAAAGAGCAGTAAAGGTGAAAACACCTACGCAAATAAATCGTAAAGGAAGCCAAGGAGCAAAAGACAGGTAAAGAAAAAGCAATGAAATGAACAGATGCCTTCTTGTGACTTGAAGCAATCGTGAAGTGTTTGTGTACGAGGGAAACACCAAGGATTTTCAACCCTACCTTGCAGGTGAAGTAATAAAAGGGCACGTCAAGAGCAAGCAGTGCCTGCATGCCTACTGGCTTTGCATACGAGTCCTGGAGTAGCAGCCCATGTTCCTGGGTGCAAAAGAAGGACACCACTAGGACGTCTGCCTACAAGGTAAAGAGGGACAGACAGTTCTGGATTAGAGACCACCACAGACTCATTTCAGTTTTACACCAGCTAGAGCACCACCACTGATCCCCCCCAGCTAATGCTAATGAGCTGGATTTTATTCACTGGTCCAGAATAACTTCAGACAAAAAAATAATTTGTGGGTTTTGTGTCGGTCGCGAGCCTATTCAGGTCACATCTGTCTCGCTTCAAACCTGGTTTTTGGAATCCCATGAGAAGTATATTTTTGCAAGCAGAATTTGTTGTGACCTCTGTCCTGCCGCATCCCCCGGCTAGGAAAACCGTGGCATTCTCACAAGGGCTCATGGTTTTCCAGGGCTTGCCTGATCTCCTTCTGGTGATCCAAACAACCTCGCAATTATAAAATCTATTATTTATTGCTGGTCTTTTTACATTTAATGCCGAGGCACCACTTTAATACTACTTCATCTTTATTCATTTCACCCCAGCACTCTTCCCAGTTGCAGTTCTACTCCCACTCTCTACTCGTTATTTCCGGTCCTGTGGGCTGAGGCCTCACAATCCCGGTTGACGGGCTGTGTGCCCAGGGTTCTGTTTTTCTAGGCTCTTTCCAAACTACCCTCGCCTTTCTCCACTGAATCAGCCCATGCTTCTAAAGCCCACTATGTTACTCTGCCTGCCCTGCAGCTCCAGCTCCAGTCTGCACTGTGCCCTGCAGCTCCGCTCCAGTCTGCACTGTGCCCTGCAGCTCCAGCTCCAGTCTGTACTCTGCCCTGCAGCTCCAGCTCCAGTCTGTACTCTGCCCTGCAGCTCCAGCTCCAGTCTGCACTGTGCCCTGCAGCTCCAGCTCCAGTCTGTACTCTGCCCTGCAGCTCCAGCTCCAGTCTGTACTCTGCCCTGCAGCTCCAGCTCCAGTCTGCACTGTGCCCTGCAGCTCCAGCTCCAGTCTGCACTGTGCCCTGCAGCTCCAGCTCCAGTCTGCACTGTGCCCTGCAGCTCCAGCTCCAGTCTGCACTGTGCCCTGCAGCTCCAGCTCCAGTCTGCACTGTGCCCTGCAGCTCCAGCTCCAGTCTGCACTGTGCCCTGACTTACACTGCAGCTCCAGTTCCAGTCTGCATAATGCTCCGCACTCCAGTCTACATGGCAGGTTCTGGCCTTTTCTCTCGAACCGTAGACACTTTTCCACTGGCCTCCTATTCCCCTACAGTTCTGTCACACTTCAGAAGGCAGCTTTCGTCGTCCAGGACCCCAGGGCTCCCTCCCTGCAGTCATCTTTCCCTCAGCCTAGCAGCTCCATGTCTGTTCTGTGGAGTCCTGCCCTGCAATGTATCCTTTTCTCAGAGTTCCCTTATTCCTGCTGCATTCCTGGCTTCTCTCTGAGGCAGTTTTTTTTTGTTCAGTTCTAATCCACCTTACTGCGCCCCAGCCAAGCCTTGTTCTGATGCCTAACGAGCATTACTCCGTTATCCTGAGCTCCCCCAGGACTCCTTGTTCTCGGGCTCTGACTGGGACAGCTGTGCTGAGCAGGTGCTCCAGGAGTTGAGAGGGGGCTAAGGACAGGTTTTGTTGTCACCAGTTCCTCGCAGACGTTTCCCCCAGTGGATCCAAAGGAAATTCCTTCCCTCCCTCGTGGATTGCTCTCCTCTGGCGTTCCTTGCACTTGGGCTCTTCTGACAAATCACCAGCCGGATCGTAACAGAATTAAGGTCCACAGACTAAATAGAACACAGTTCTACACAAGTACAGTATATGCATAACACAAAGCCAGAGATGAGTGGACAGAACTAGCCCAAAGGAAAGAGACCTGGTACCTGCATAATGCTGTTATTCTGGACAGGGACTGTCCCTGTCAATACTGCCTCACACACAAAGAGTCGAGGCTCACTTTCATCCCAGAACTGGCTGACTGGAGACCGGCCACACAGCTCGCTGTTCTCCGATTGGGTCCTGAAGGAGTCACCAGTTCAGTATTCCCGAGACAGATAGATTCACAAAGATTTTCAAAAATGTTCATATGTTTATTTACTATTTTAATAATATATTTTATGTTGCTTTTTCTTTTTTCCCCTCAAAAAAAGACCCCAGACTTCAACATTCAGTGCTGCAACATAAAACTAAGCAAAAAAAATCAGAAGAGTAATAAATATCCCTCAAACTTATTTGAAGCCAGACTTTCTGCTTCTTAAGCAAGCTTACCTCTCTGGCTCCTCTCCTTGGAGGATCCCACTGTGAGGTCGGCCTTTGGAGAAGTCAAAGTAGGTCAAAGTGTCCATTTCCACATCATAGAAATACACCCTGGAATCACAGCTCCCATCGGCCTGGAAGAAGCAATGGAATGGTTAAACACGCCAAGGACAACTATATTTAGCAAAACCGGGATGATCTTTAACCTGCAGTACACATTCATTTCTCACTCACCCTGGTAACGATGATGCTGACTTGGCTACCATTAGCGTTGCACTTTACTGAAGACAAGGCTCCCAGGCCTGGGATAAGCTCATTCAGGTTCTTTGCATTGCAGTGAGGCTTCGCTTCCCTGAAAAAAAAAAAAACGACATTCAAACAGTGAAGAGGAACAGCCCTTTACTTTTCTAATCCGCATAGCATGTTAGTTTAGATGAGTAAATGGTAGGTTAGGGTTTGCACCTGCGGGACAAGTCAAAAACCTTAATGTGTGCGGTGTCTGTGCCGACAGCCAGGAAAGTCTTGCAGACACTCAGCAGCAGAGGGGTTCCTTCTGCTTCCGAGAAGGCCAAGAGTTGCTTCACTGTACCCTGCGGAGAGACAACCAGCGGAAACGTTTATGGCACACAGTGGACATGTCAGCTTTTGTCACTTTTCCAGTCAACGCATTGTGGGTTTTGTAACGTTATTTTTTTTAAGGAATAAAAGCATTCTTCTCCTCAAACAAATTCCTATATGGACAGATTTTAACTTTGACCATAGTCTGCTCAATTTTGGGGGTCCAAGCCACACATTTCTTGCTTCCAGATCTAATAAAGCAAAAAATGTAAGAAATTGATTCAGCTAAAGCCAACAAACAGTTCTTTGCAAAGGGTAGAAACATGAGGAATAATTATATTATAGTCTAATGCTGTAGTCCATTGAATGGAGAAAGCCTAGAACCATGCTCTGCAGGCTGGATGTATCCACACACTGCAGACTCTCAGGGCAACAGAGAGAGGCATGTCAGACTAACCTGTAAGGTGCGCACTTGCACCCTGTTAAGCTCCACAGTATAGATGTTATCTTCATGCACAGCGAGGACCAGAGATTCACAAGGAAAGAAGCCTGTGACAAAGCAACAAAAAGTCATCGGGACTAAATCAGAAGAGTTGAAATATACACACACACAAACAAATATACTGGACAAACATTAAAGGTATTCCTTACAAATTACACTTGTTATTGGAAACATATAAATTAAGAAATAAATTGACAAAAAATAGACCTGTAGTTGCGACTAGCAGGAATCCAGAAATACACGCGTACAAAACCCGCAAAGACAGTAACAAAGTGCCTTCTTTGTTGAGAAGAAGACTTCTTCTCAACAATCAAACAAAATTAGAACACATTAGTGGGAATCTGATAGAATTGCATTTAGATAAGATCAGATAAGATAAGATCACTTTATTAGCCATATACAATTTCTTGTATTAGGAATTAGTCTTTTCGCATACCCCAGCTTGCTCCCACACAGACAGGGAGAGAAGCTTGGGGTCAGAGCACAGCGTCAGCCATGTATACGGCACCCCTGGAGCACTTGGGTTTAAGGGCCTTGCTCAGGGGCCCAACGGAGTAGGATTCCTCTGCCAGCTGCAGGATTTGAACCAGCAACATTCCAGCCACAGGCGCAGATCCTTAGCCACAGTGCCACAACTCTGCCCATTTAAAACCAAGAACGGGAAGTTTAAGGTTGTGAAAGTCTGAAAAAACAGCCATGTTGTTGAAGCTGACACAGATCAGTTAGTTACTTCTAAATGGACCCAATGGGCTGAACAGCCCCTCGTTTGTAGCTGTTTTACCGTTTCAATCGTCTGAATTAAAACAGTGACATGGAACAATAATATGGGAAAACTGTGAAAGCGCAAAGGTTCTAAGAATTAAAACAAATACCCAGTTTTACTCACATTCTATAAAGGAAAGTTCTAAATACTTTTTTCTCAATTTGGGAGAAGTGCTTTAATGAAGATTTGTGTTTTAAAGCAGTGAGATTGGCAGCAGCTGTATAATAGCTGCTGACCAGCAGCAGTCTCACCTGTGCTATGCAGTGCCGCTCCTGAGGACTCAAATACAGTGACCTGCTTTCCATTCCACACTGTGACTGTGTCCTACACCAGGGAGAGAGACAGGGACAGGACAGCCGGAATCAATGCCATGTTAAACGCTACAGTGATGAGACTTGCTCTTAGTAAGTAAGTACAGTAAGTATGCACAGAGATTCCATTACAAGTCTCACATTCACCATTCACGTAAACTGTTTTATGTGTCCGCCAGACTGGTTGGTAGCCAAGACACAACTTAAACGAGTTTAATTTTTTTTCTTCATTTTTCCCTGCAGAGGAACACAACCTGATTCCTTCATTTTTTCAGCAACCTACAGCATATCGCAGGCACTTAGGAATAATCTGTGCTGTTGCGGTATAATGTTTTGATTGGTGACGTATATGAAAAAATAAAAATATAGAACGATAACTGAGTAAATCCATTATCAATGGCGAAAGCTCATGTGATTTCCATTGGTAAAGTAGTCTCTTGATAATGCTGCATCGTCTGGTGGAGCCCTGCAGCAAAGACTAACTTGCCATTACCTTTGTGACACACACGCCGTTGATGTGCATGTCTGTACGCAGGCTGTGGTGGGCCCCCGAGTTGAAGTAGTTCAGGCTAAGCTGGTTGGGAGCCAGCTGCACTGCTGCCACCTGCTGGCTGAAGTGAGCAGACATGACATGCTCAGAGAGGATCAAAACTGTGCTCAGGTTGTTGGCCGCCAGGATATTCAGACTAGAGCCCCACTGCAAAGAGACAGAGAGAGGGGTTACTTCACAATTGAATCCAGATCAACTCCAGGTTATCTGACCTACAATAAGAAACAGGAAAATATGCTGTATATATAACAACATAACTCCAAAATATTCAATGCAAGAATAAGAATTTGAACAAGCAAGAAAATAAAAAGACATTACTGTCTTAATCTTGCAAATATATTGACTTTAAAAACTAAATGAACCGTCTGAGCAGTACTAGACAAGCTTTTTGAAATGTATCACCGATCAGGGGACATGGTAAACAACATTGAAGCATTATAATGTTACCCAAATAATTTGATGGCTTGTATCTTAACAGAAATACAAGGTGAAGGAAACCAATCTATAAAATAATAAAAAAATAAGATCATCCAGTTAAATCAACTGAGTACAATACATTGCAAGTGCATGTCAAAATGGATGTTCAGCCGAAGAGAGAGACATTGAAGAGTATTACAATGAAGACTAAAATAATATTTTGTGCAGTATTACAACAGTAAAGGATAAAGTACAGACATGTCCCTGAAATAATAATGGGAAGGTTCTAGATGATGAAAGAGAAACATGACTAATATAAAAAAAAATCTTCAAGCTAAGGAAAAATATATTCTATATTAATTGTGAGACCCAATCATAGATTTCCTATCTCATCGTATCATTCATTTTGAATGTCGTGATACTGGTTAATTTATCCAAGGTTAAATTAATATTGTCATAGAAGAGGCAGAAGTGTTACAAGTACTAGAAAACTTAAATCTTCACGACCTGAAGACATTCTAACAATAGTACAGATAATAATGCACAGAAGAGTAAATATTATCCATAGACTAATAGACAAAACTCTTCCAGAAAAGATATTCCCATATTCGCCCTGTTCTCAAAGATGCGGTCTAGCCGTATCTTGAAAGAAGGCAGGGTGAGACACTTGGATCACCTATCTACCAACAACCAAACCAGCGAACTGGCCTTCTCTCATTTATAACCTGGAAGTTCATTATGCAAAATTCATATATTGTAAGGTACGCTGTCCCAGCGTTTCTAAAAGCTGCACCTTGAGTTGAGTGATATTCCCCTCTATCTCTGTTGGAGTCTGTAGTAACCACTGGTCCTTCCCATCGGTCTTCTGCCTACCCTGATGAACCAGGGATACCTTCCTCCACATGGCAATGCGACCTCGGCTCGTCCCAGCAGCCAGAATACCTTAGGGATAGTAATCAGTCAGACCATTAAAAACATGCTCAGCATTGTCCCAGAAAATACACAAGAACTGATCCATTCTGTAGTCTCATAAAAATACATTTCCTTTTGTAGGCTTTTGGGATAGGCTGATGACAAGGAATATTAATAATATTGTGCAATTTTTTCTTGTTGACAAAATTTTCCACAAAACAGGTATTTATGTAATTTGGCCAGTGATTCATGTAATTAAAAAAGGTTACTGGAAATACATTCAAAGTGGTTCTTTGAAGGACTATGAAGAGACTCTTTACAGAACTGCTAGCTTAAGAAATAATTCATTACAATTGCTTTGCTCTCATCTCCTTCTAGATAAAATCTAGATTTTTGTATGCCTTTTTTCCTTCTGCCTTTTTTCTGACACTTTTAAATACCTAATAAAATAAAAAACAACATTCATCCTTTAGTAATGGGAGAATAAGCAATATGGTCCAAACTCTTCAACATGTGTGTGTACGACAGAGAGCTCACCCTTCGGTGCACAGTAAGATACACAGTTCAGCGTTTCTCCTGATTCATAGCCAAGACTCTCATCCAGAGACAGCACATAATTATCATCTCTCTCCAGGTCCCACAGCCTAAAACATAAGACCGTTAACATTCAGTAAAACATCATCACGATATAATTACTATACTCTGTGAAACAGTCTGCAGCAAAACCTGATTCTTCTTCTACAAGATGTCAAAATACAAATACAATTCTGTACAATGCAGAGGCATGCAAATTAAGAGATATGCTTTGCTTTCCAAAACTAAAAACGAGAGATTATTCTAATCCAAAAGAAAAAATGTGTCAATATATGGTCCTCAACCGCCTGTAGCAGGTTTTTGAAACAACTCCTTTCAGGGTCTGTAATCATCAAGATACCCATTCAGCAAACAGGGCTGCTACCTGATGACACTCTCCTCTGTGGCGGTGATGAGCAGGCCCCGCTCCGCCCACGCCATGTCCGCCCTCTGTCCGCTCTTCCCACTCAACTTCACCTGCCAGCACACACAAACCTGGCTCGTTACAGCTGGCCTCAGCATAGCACCAGGGCTCTTCGTTGACTTCACTAGGCTCTTTGAGACATGCAAAGCCCATCAGAGCCACTGTATGAAATTAAACACTTTAGCGAAATTAATATCTGCAACTAGTATCTACATTCAGTAAACCACTGTACGTAATCAAAATGACACCGCAGCTCTTTATGTGTCGCGAGTTCGGGTTCCTGGGGTCTCTGCCTTTGCCGCTCCCGCCCCAGTTCCTCCCCCACCTCAGGATCGAACCCTGGTCTCCAGCGTCGATCAGGTATATTGCCGGCTGAGCTAAGGAACGCCTCGCTCAGCCCGGGCGGCCAACATCCCTGTTATGCACAGGGGAGTAGAGGGAGGTTGTACCAGCTCGTACAACCTGTATGTCAGCCGTTTTGTTACATATGCATCTACTACATTAATACCACGGGGAATTCAGCACAATTCTCGCTAAAAGTTCCAAAAGTAAAAGCACGACTATTTAGTGTTGCGAATCCGAGCCGCAGGTCCTTCCACCTTCGTGATCTCCTGGGTCCCGCCCTCGGGCCCCACGCTGTGCTGAGACAGCAGCAGGGTCTGCGTGATCACCACCAGCACGTCGCGCTTCTCCAGGTACAGCAGCTTCTGCACGGGGCCGTCCGCGCTCAGCACCGGGCTGCTCTTCCCCTTCGCGTCCACACAGTGCACGCTGCCTGCAGGGGCGGGACAATCCAGGCTAGGTTAGCATGCACACCGCGGCGTACTGAGCATCTGAACCCACGCTCTCCTGCGCCACCTGCAGAACTGAGAAATGGGTGGACTCACTGAGGTTAGCGTCTTTCGTGCGCAGTTGTCAAACGCATCACCAAAACAGCTCTACTGTCTGTTCTAGTGTCTAGTTTAAAACTGGAGGTCTTTATTGGCATACCAGTAGTACAACTGGACTTTGAGCTTTAGGATCCCTCTGGAGGAACAGCACTATATACATTCTATACAAATAACTTTGTAACTTATTCTACATCTATAATTATGCTGGCTGTAATATTTTTCCTGTGACTATAAAATATACTATTTCTTAAAACAAAGGTATAAAAGATTTTGGTAAAGCATCAAATTAATAAGGAAACCAAGAAACGTAAAAGCGTAAATGTGACATTGTAGAATAAGATCACCGTTATAATTGTTGCAGAGCAAGTATAACAGACTCATTATGCACAGGAATATGATCAATTTCAGATTAAGCAAGCTGAAGAGTTTTGTTACAAATCACACTAATGAAGTAAAAATATATTCAATATAATTTGGACTACACATATATTTCCATTATAATGTACTCAAAATTAGAAGCAGAAAATATCTGTTACCTGATGTTCACGTATCTAGGGCTCTGCAGGCTGCAAAATTTGAAACTGATCAACCTGCTATATAACGGAAGTACAGTGAAGTGAAAAAGAAAGTACACCCTCATAAGACTCGATGGTTCCAATAATGAAAACATTGAGACCTATAACTAGTCCTCACCAAGTCCTAAGAGTAGAAACACACAAATTGTATTTTATCTTTATTTAAAAAACAAAAAACACATCAGCCACCATTCAAAAGTAAGTGCACCCTTGATGCTTTCAATATCAGTTGAGAAGGTAATCAGAATCAGGTGCTGATCATGAGGGAAGTGCTTCCACCTGTGTATAAAATAAGAAACTTTGTCAGTTCTGTCTGGGGCATTCAGGTTTGTGGTAATACATCACACCTAGGTCAAAAGATATCTGTGATGGTCTCAGAGAAAGAGCTGTCGCTGCTCATCAGTCTGGGAAGGGTTATAAATCAATTTCCAAACAATATGAAGTCCATCATTCTACAGTGGGAAAGATAATTTACAAATAGAACAAGTTCAAGATCTACCCAGGAGTGGGTGTCCCAGCAAATTCATCCCAAGATCAGACTGTATGATGCTCCTACAGACTGCAAAGAACCCTAAAACTACAACCAGGGATCTACAGGCCTCTGTCAATAAGTTACACAAATTCTTGTTCAGTTTTTTGCTAATTTTGGAACTTTTTTTTTTGGAAGAGTAGCCAGTTTCTCTTCAAAAAGAACACGGCTGCATGGTTTAGGTTTGTAAAACAGCACCTGAATGAACCAAAGACTTCTGGAAAAATGTCCTCTGAACAGATGAAACCAAAGCAGAGTTGTGTGGCCTTCATGCACATAACATGTTAGGTGAAAACCAAACACTGTGTATCACCACAAGAACCTCAGACCAACCGTCAAGCATGGTGGAGGGGTGATGATTTAAGCCACAGGTGCAGGACCTGGAAGCCTGACAACCATCAAGTCCACATTCTAGAGGAAAATGTGAGTCTAACAGCTACAGCTACAGCACTGTCTTAGCCGAAAGTGGATCACGGTACAGGACGATGTTCCAGAACACACCAGAAAATGTACAACTGAAAGGCTGAAGAAGAAAAAAAAACTAGATTTTGGAATGGTCAAGTCAAAGCGCAGACCTAAATTCCATTGAGATGTTGTGGCGGGACCCAGAGAGAGCCGAGCCTAAACCAATGCCCTCAAACATCACCAAGCTGAAGCGGTTTTGCAACAAGGAGTAGGCCAGGAGTCCTCCCAGGCGATGTCAGAGACTGATCAACTCTTATAGGAAAAGTTTATTTCAAATTATTGCTGCTAAAGGGGGTTCCACCCGTTACTGAATCACAGGGTGCACTTTTTCACACAACGCTACTGAATGTTGGCTGATTTTCAAAACTAAATACAAAGTAAAAAGTGTGTGTTTTATCTGTCACATGAGGTTAGATTTACTGTATGTGCTGTTAGGACTTGGTGAGGACTAAATAAAGGTTGGATATGTGTTAATATGTAAATCCAGAGAAGTGTAAGTGGGTGTACTTTCTTTTTCACACCACTTATGTCTTGGATTGTATTTATTTTCCTCAAGGGACTGGATTAATAACAGCTTAAATAATAAAACAACAGAATAAATTAGAATAAAACATTCTAAATTAACCATCAGCAATACCTCAATACACAAGAAGATCCAGCCAACCAAATGATTAGACATACCGTACAAATATCTGGAAGCTATTTGTGTTTACAAATATAGTAAATGTTGAAACTCTCCATGGTCATTACCATCACAATTATTCTACCACTGAATATAAAGATCAAGGTATTAAGCCAACAGGCAGCCTCTGTCCAGCCTTACCATCCCCTGTGCTAACAAAGAAAGTCAGCCCTTCTTTAGGTCCCAGCTTGAGTGGAGCTCCCTTCCCAGCCTTCCTCCAGTTGAACATGTCCAGTGCATTTTCATCTCCGCTCACTGCTGCTCGAGCAAGCTGGGCAACGTCCCTGTGCAGACACACAGTCTTTAGAGGAAAGACTTAACACCCGTCTTTCCATAAAAGCACCAACTTGACAGCATGTACGTCTCTGCGAAGGTTCAATGATGCATTAGACGGGAGCTACATCTCCTGGTTCAGTATTTATTTCCAGTACATAAATAAATGTACACCAGAGGAGATGTACTGTAACTCAGTTTTGCTCATTACTAATGTGCTAATTTTTGCTAATTTTCTAATGTACAGTCTGTTTGAGGAAGGCTCAAGAGCTGAACTTTAGGAAGTAACATACTAATCTCAGCCAGCTGGAAGGATTATCCAGGCAACACAAACCTTTTTTTTCAGGGTATAATAACTTTTAAAATGAATGTCTCTGCTTTATCCCACAACACGTGCACGCCACAGTTACTCACTCTCCAGGGGGCACAGGCCTGATGACACCACATGTCAAGGGCTTGCCGTATTCATGCTTCACCTGAGGGGACCCCTGCAGCCTGCCACGGGCATCCACCTTCCACAGTGCCAGGACACCCAGCTGCACAGAAACAGAAAGAACCACACCGACCCCTGCACATCAACTCTCGCATTTCACATTAAAAAAAGGAAAAAGGAAGTTGGTCACAAACGTATATGATATGAATACCTATTAACAAATGATACAAGTTTTAAAAAAACCTTTAAAAGGAACAATTCCCACTTCCTGACATTTAAAGACTACCTTAGTATTTATATTAAAAGCTACTCTGGTAAAGTTAAATTTGATAGAGATGGAGAATTGGATACGGAAGGAAAACTCTTTAACCTCAGTTTCCCGTTAATATGCATTTATCTTAGTTCAGTAGTGCTATGACTGTAGTGCTAGTTCAGTAGTGTTGTGCCTGGTCCTATGGTCCCCATACTAATTTAAGCTCTTAAGAATATCAATTGGCTTTGTTATGTTCTCAACTGGAACAGATCCTTAAGATTTTTCAAGGTCACTTAAAGGTGATCATTTAAAAGATATATCTGATTAAGGCCTGGACAGAAGTGTAACATTCTCCCACATAATAAAAGGTGGCAGGCATTATATAAATGAGTGCAAGACTAAAGGAAATAAAAGCCTGAAGTCTCTGCTATAAAGAACTGAGTGTGACCCCACTGCATTAGTGACAGAGATAGAGTAAAGCTTGTCTTGAGTGGGAGGGAATATAGGTGATCTGAAATGGTAAAGCACCGTTATGGCCAACAGTGAATTGAAAATTCATGTGTAACACACGATACGCAATTAATACAGAATGCATCTACCAATGTGGATGTGCCTTACTACAAAGGTGATTTGTTTAAGCACTCTAAGGCTGCGACACTTAGGGACCTTATATACTCCTTTTATATACTCCAGTGGTACCTATGCTCCCCTGTGAAGTGATGTTTGATGTTCTTGGCGTTTGTCAATGTATCACAAGTTTGCCTACTCATATATACCTGGTCTCCAGTGATCAAGTGGCTGCCATTGGTGCTCCACTCCAGCAAGGTGATGGAGGCACTGTGTGTGCTGGGCAGGGTGGTCTGCTCCCCGTTTGGGTAGGTCTGAAGCAGCACCTCCCCTGACTCCCAGCCCACTGCCAGCACCATTTTGCTGGGATGCCAGTGTAGTACAGTGGGCTGGAAGGGCCTCTCCACATGCGAGTTACCAACATGCTCTCCCTGTGAAACACAGCAGCAGAGAAATAAGGTGTTGTGCTTTCTGGTGTTTCAAAGGAGTTGGATATTAGCATTACTTCAGAACCTAGCAATGGGATACAGAACTACTTACAGACAGATTAAGTTCCAGTGTCAGAGGAATACTTGTCAAAGACTCACTTACAAGCATCACGAATCACATCTTTAGACCCTGACTAATTATGTATTTTTTCAAGGTACAGGATGGGGAACCCTGCTTACAGACTTGTGGGTCTTTGGCAAATAAATCAGCCTTACATACAAATAATACAGAACAGTAGTTTCACGTGGCTCAGGTTTGGTACTCACCTGTTGGAGGTAAAAATCAACACTGCCCCCCGTGGCAGGACTGACAGAGGCTACTGCTAACACAGGCTGGGAAGAGTGCCACGCAATCTCACAGGGAGCCCCACTCGAATCAGGAGCCTCAATATGGTGATCAAAATACACCGCCATATCCCCAGTGCTGGGCCCTGCTGGGGTGTGCCACTGAGGATTCAAGAGATACACACAACATGACATAGATCTGCATCTGCATTTGGACTAACAACACTTATAAGGGGTTAGATCTGCAGGCTCACTTAAAACCATCAATTATTTTCCATAAGCCTTGAGACAGTCCTAATATCTAACAATAAATAACAGACAGTTCCAATATTTGGTAAGAATCCATATAAACGATACTTCTACTTTTCAACGGCATATCATGGGAGGACTGAATTCTTCTAGGGTTTCTTTTTTGTGCATCAAAGATTAAAACGTAGATTTGATTCTCGATAATCGGGATCTACTCAAATACAGTTAGAAAACCTGGTTGCTGGACCAACTGAGTACGTTATGGTTGTGTGTCTGCTTGAAAAGTTGGTCTCAGTTCTGGTGTCAGCTCACCTGGATGGGGCAGATGGTTGACTTAATCACATAACGTAGCGCCTGTTGTGGACAAAGCTTTACAATCTCTCCTTTGAGAATAATACCACTCCTTCACAACGTGAAAGCAGTAGATTCCAAGAGGACGCTGTACGTGGAAGTAGGTATTCTTGACACGGTAACAACCAGATTTCTACGCACCAACATCTATGACTTTTATCGCATATAATTTAAAGTTTACAGTAACAATTTGACAGGTTGTCAATACCGGGTGTCATGTCTTTCTTGGTTTAACAACTCCATGAGTTTATATTTCCAGATCCTAAACAGACACTACAGAATCGCTCTTTCTGTGGCGAATTACAGGATTGTACAGTATATATATATAGTATCAATGTATCAATACATAAAGGGTTAGCAGAGCAAGCAGGGGCGCTAAGAAAATTTAATACTGTATGAACGCGAACAGGCACTCCGCTTAGTTTAATGAACTTAAAACTTGAATTGTATTTTTTACAACAGAAAACACAGTTCCACCAAACCAAGAAAGTACAGTTCTCACTTAATTGTGTTACTCCCCCCATATTATTGAAAAAATATCACGTTTTCTGAAAGGACAAAACGTTTTTCTCCATAAATGAATTCACGTTCGCCACTGAAGAGACGTCAACTAGCCAAACAGACAGTTCCCTGCGTCTTAAAACGAAGTTGTTTTTTTTCCCCCGAAAATACACAGCTGAACCATAAAGTTTACATTTTCCATTTCTGGACAAATGCTTCTCTCCAAAACGGATTCAGCCGACTCAATCTCCATCTCAACCGGGTGGGATAATCAACTCTACAACGGGGCTCAGTGGGCCTGCTGCACGGCAAAGCCAGCTAGTCCAGAACCCCAGAGTGAAAAATATTTTTGGAACACCCACAAAAAATATTTTTACTTTTACCTGTAGGTTCGGTTTTCTTCCTGTAGTCAATTTCTAGCCAGTGTTAGAGACAGAGGAGAACGGGCCTTTCCTCCTTATTGCCACCAGCGACAAGCAGCGGCGTCGCTTCTCGTTACCCCGACAACAGCAGTTGTCCTCGCACGAAGGCGTACGGAAAATCCCGAGTCCGAGCTCTTAAACCACGGCTTATGGACCTGAAGCGCCCCCTTGGATTAAAGCCATTAAAGTAAAATGGCACTGCAGCAGAGAAAGAATTAGTGAACCTGTTCTAATCAGTAGAATCATTTTTGTTTCTTCACCTCCTATGCACTGTGAAATACCGTTGAAAGGAGAATAACACATTTCCTTGAATAATAATACTGACAAAGACACCTTAACTCTGCCTTAACAGGCTGCATATGGATTCAAAACTTCATGTTAGCAATGTCCATACTTTCACCATCTTACCTGACTGTAATGCAAAGTTTTGCCCAGGGTGCCCAAGTACCCCTTTATTGCACTCTGATATAGAGAACGCACACAGGCTATTAAACCACATTAAAGACTACAGAAGAGGTTGCAGTCTCACTCATTTACAGTACATGTCAGCAGGCAGTGTGATGCTTTATCTTTCCAGTCATCATTGTCACCATATCAGACTGCAGTTAAAGATAACATGGAATCGCTCTGCGCAAGTTGTACCAACTGATCTTGGTATCTAAACTCTGTAGCAATTCAAAAAGTACCAATTTTGACTAATTACACTCTGGATCCTTTTCCCCCTTGTGATCTAATGCACTGTATTTTGCCGCTGTTGCAGTAACCCTAATTGATGCATCAGGACCACATTCGTTTTCTTCTGAGATGTATTAAAGGTCTGGGATTTTGTTTGTTTTTTCCAATATAGGGGCACAGCGAGTCAAAATGGGCATTCTTAACACCATAATAATGACAAGCACAAATCAGCCTGTGTCCTGCTGTACGTGACCTGTATCTTCTGCTCAGACAGCCTGCCTCACATTCTTCCCAGGTCAGCTATCATAACTGTCATGAATTGCCAGCAGCTATATCATCATGATACTTACAACTGGCAATCGACTGAAGCTTAGCTAGTGGGAGCCTTGCCAGTACCTGGATGGGAGACCTCATGGGAAAGCCAAGGTTGCTGCTGGAGGAGGTGTTAGTGGGACCAGTAGGGTGCGCTCGCCCTGCGGTCTGTGTGGGTCCTGATGATGGGATCACTAGAAAAAAGGGTGGGTAAAACAAAAAAAGGCCGCCTCTTTCAGATGAGACGTAAAACCAAGGTCCTGGTCTATGTGGTTATTTAAAATCTCAGGGTGTTTCTCGAAAAGAGTAGGGGTGTTACCCCAGTGTCCTGCCCAAATTTCCCAATGGCCCTTTCCAATCATGGCCTCCTAATATCCCCATCTCTGAACTGGCTTCATCACTCTGCTCTCCTCCCCACTGAGAGCTGATGTGCAGGGAGCGTACTGGCGCACCATGGCTGCTGTCGCATCATCCAGGTGGGGCTGCACACTGGTGGTGGTGGAGGAGAGTCGCCATTTCCTGTAAAGAGTTTTGAGTGGATTGTCCAGTAAAGTGCTATGTAAGTATAAAGAATTATTTTTCTGAACTCTCATTGTTCAGAAGACTCTGCACCCTATGCATGCTGACGCACCTACCAAGTTGAACTAATGCTATTATTATTGTTGCCCAACTTCCTGACTTGAGGATAAACCAGTTGTGTGACTGTATCAATACGCTTCATTGCTCTCTGGGGGCTGAAACAAACAGTCCTGGGTTGCTCTTCCAATTGCCATCCAATCAGCACAGGTTTCCAGTATGCAGCAGAGTACCAAATATAGTGAGTATGGTGTCTTCATGACCACTTACCTGAAACAAATATCTAGGACCTGGGGTGAAAAAAATCACACAGGGGTCATCTTCTTCAACAAGAAACAAAGCTTCTCCATCATACATCCATCAGTCCGGGGTTGCAGGTGATCCGGAGCCTATCCCAGCCAGCAAAGGTCTCAAGGCAGAATAAAACCTGGATGGGACACCAGTCCATCGCAGGGCAGACAGATATAAACACAGACACAAGCACATTCACAACAGGGCTAGTTTTTCCAAAAGGCAATTAATTAACCTAGCAGTTTCCCTTCTGCTGTGAGAAGAAACCCACATAAACACAGGGAGAACACACAAACTGCAAGCAGATAGCACCCCAGGAATATAACTAAAGGCTACAGCGCTACAGGCAGCAATGTTAACTGCTGCACCACCGTGCCGCCTCCATTATACTTCCCTGTGTACAAAAAAAAAACACATCTGCAATTGCAAAGAATGCCTTAAGTTTTGATTGTAAGAAAAACGAAAGTGAAAGTTGAAATATAAGCACAAGGAACACCTCAGACTTCCTTACCGAAATATAAAAAAACATTCTTTAGGAATATAAATATATATATTTTTTAAATAATGTGGTTTACGTCACATTTTATGCTCTGGACTATCGAGAATGTGTAGGAGTTGGCCGTAAACCGTTTTTTTCTGGCGTACCGTTTCCCTTCCAAGGTGGACAAAGTCTGAAAGGTAAGATCCGCAACTTGTAGTTGGTCTAAGTTTTTATTTTTAAATAAATAAATAAAAATCGACTTTTTGAACAGGTGAGGAGTAAGATTGGTTAAAAAAAATACGAACGCGTATGGGGGGAAAAAAAACTCGCACACGATCGTAAACAAAACATTTTAAAACTAGGAAGAGAAGAAGTCCGGCGACATTTCTACCGTTTCTGACTTGAACTCGCTAAAAACGTCTTATAAAGGCGCTTGTCAGTATTTTAAAGAGTAGCATACTACGTTTTCAGTTTAAATTAAAATATTAAGCCGTTTAAGAAATATCGAATATAGAATACAGAATTAATGTTAATTTGTTTGACACTTTCACACGTTAAAATACTTGAATCCCCCATATGCAGAAATAATGTCAAAAAGTAATGCAGAGACTTAAAACTGAAACGGGTCTTTAATTTAACAAAAATGTCTTAATCCTATCTTTAAACCAGGATAATTAAGGAAGTCCTTGATGTCTGTGAGAATAGTTTTTGACAGATATCAGTCCCTTGGTACCACGGAATCGTTATTTTAGTCAACGAATGAACTAAGTGCTGAATAAGTCAATAACGTGTTTTTGTTTTTCAGTTTATTTTCACAAATAGTCAACTGCTTGCACGGAATCGAGCGATTCCTCGGAAAACTCCACCGGAAATTCTCCATATAGTTAAGATATCTAATGCAACGATCGGCAAATTAGCTGCAAAGAAGGACTATTACTACCAGAGCGCAGAGGTCGATTTGAGGCATTTGTGCACAGGCTAGAGCTGTTCGGCAAGTCTCTTCATTGGGGGGAAAAATATTATATGTGCAAATAACATCTTAAAGACTTTAAAAATCTTTTTTTTTTCTCCATCAGAGCACCAGAGCCATGGCAGCAACTAACGTTGAGCTTTCTGCTCAAATAGAGGAGGAGTTCCTGCGGTGCAAGATCTGCTTTGAGGTGTACAGGACGCCCCGAACCCTGTCTTGCCTGCACTCCTTCTGCGAGCCCTGTCTAAAAAAGCTCCTGGACCAACGGAAGGGCACCGTCTGCTGTCCGGAGTGTCGCACGGTGACTGACCTCCAGGGCTGTGTGGGCAACGCCAAAGCCAGCTTCTTCATCAACAGCCTCCTGGACCTGTTCAGGGCCAAGACCGACACACAGGCCCTCTGCTCGCTTTGCCCCTCCCTGGGGAAGGCCCCGGAGCCTGCCTCCTCCCGCTGCCTGGACTGCGCCGACTTCCTGTGCTCGTCCTGCACCCAGGGCCACCGCTGCTCCAAGGTGACGGTGGACCACAGCGTGGTCAGCCTGCAGGACTACGCCTCGGGTCGCTACGATGAGGAGGCCAGGAGGAAGCAGGAGCGCCACTGCCTGAGCCACCAGGACCCCCTGAGGTTCTACTGCGCCACCTGCTCTACCCCCATCTGCCGGGACTGCCGCATGCTGGAGCACTTCCCCCACCAGGTCCTGTCCATGGCCCAGGCCCTGGCAGGCAGGAGGCCCCAGCTGGAGGGGCTGATCGGCAGCCTGGATGGCAGCGTGGCGGGTCTCTCGCTGCAGGAGCAGGAGGTGGACTCCGCCGTACAGAGGCTGAAGGAAGCAGAAGGCGCCGTTAGAGACCAGATCTCGGGGTGCGTGTCCGCGCTGGTCGACCTCCTCCTGGCGCGCAAGGATGCCTTGTGCGAGGAGCTGTCCTCGTTTGTCCAGCAGCAGGAACGGAACTACCTGGCCATCAAAGGAGAGCTCCAGAGTCACATCAGCTCGGCACGGAGCACCAGGGACTTCTCCAGGCAGGTCATGCAGATGGGGAAAGATTGCGAGATCCTGGATCTGGAGAGCACCATTCAGGGCCACATTGAACGCCTGCAGCGACTCCAGATCGCCGCAGTTGAGAAGAAAACCCCTGTTTTGTTCATTAAGGAAGAACCCGATCAACACAAGTTGTTAACTGGGATGTTGGAGTTAAAATTTGAACCGTGTGGTCCGGAGGTGGCCAGTCAGACAGTGGACGATCCCTGCATTGAAGCGCAAGCAAAAGCTTCTTCTCCAACACCTGCGGAGACTGGTAATCAGACACCAGTCGCACCTCCAATCTGGCCACCAGAGCCACTAGCCTCCAGCTTACCTTGGCTTCACTCTGGGCTTGTCCATAACCCAGCTTCCATAATTTTCATACGCTCGTTTGAAACCGATGACGACAACAGCGGATACTATGAAAATATAACCGGAATCGGCCTGTCCCCGGGTGGCGACATTGTTATTGCTGATAACAGTAACTTACTCATAAAGAAGATAATCCGAAATGGGAATGTGAGAAACACTTTTTCCACCAATGATACTGACTGGGATAACCTTAAACCCTTCAGTCTCGCGGTCTGTGAAGACACCATCTACTTCACTGCCGGGGCAAGGGTGTACAAAATCACAGAGGACGATGATATAGCTCAGGTCTGCAACTTGCGGGGCTCCCACCCTGAATACGCCATCGCGGCCTATCAGGACCAGTACATCGCAGTCAGCGAGGGCCAGTCTTGTTGCCTCTCCCTGTATGACCCTAGAGGCACGCTGGAGGGCCGAGTCGAACCAGATGCCCCCCTTGAAGGGAAGTTTGTCTTTTTGGCAGTAAACAGCAGGGAAGAATTCATCGTCTCCATGCAGAAATCCATTGTAGTTTTCAAGAGGAGTGGGGAGATCATCAACACCTGCAGTTCTGCAGAGACCGGCAGCTTCAGGCCACGGAGTGTCTGCATTGACAAGTGGGACAACATTTATGCGTTGGAAGGCACGAGGGTCATTTTACTGACACCCAGGGGAGATTTCGTGCGAGAGCTTCTGAACTTTAAAGGACAGGGTTATTCTCCAAAGCTGTTGACTGCTGATAGCCGAGGACACCTCATCATGACTGATAAGAAAGGAACCATTAGAATCTATAAAGTGTCCTTATAGCTTAGGGCTATACAAGTGCTAAGTGACCTGCCAGGTGAGCCTGGAGTGACGTCACGGAGATCACTTCTCTAATGGCTACAGCTCAGAGTGTGTCACAGTGACAGTGGCTCTGACTCATAGAGCCATACAGGTCCTCATTCATCCTGGGCAAAACTGGGTGTGAAGCAGTAAGCTGATTAACAATTTGAATTCCAAATTGAAAAGCGTCTCGTGTAACAGAATGTAAATGCTATTTACAATAAGCTTTGTAGTGTTATAACTATAGTATATGAAAGAGGGTGCATTTGTACTCCATATCGAGCTTTGGGGGAAAAAACGTTCCATTCCATTTGAAAAAATTACTTTGTTTACAACAGACTGTATTTCTGGAGAAATGTATTACAATCTGAATTTCATTGTCATTAATAGAATTTTTAGATTCCTAGTATATTTTCAGGGCAGCAAATATATCTTTGCATTCCTTCAGATGTTTTTGAACATTTTTGAATGTATTCAGAAATACAGAAAGACAGGAAATAACTACAGCATACTTCAAACTAGTGTGTCTCACAATGGTTCACTTCTTCACTGTTGCAGAAGAACTGTATTTCTAGAACATAATGTCTTACAACCTTAATTTCTGATGCAACTTTAATGCCTTTTGTGAAGTTCCACAATATGTTTTCAATCCAAAACATAAATTTGTGTTCCTTTAACCAATAGACTTGTTACAGATTTGTAAACTCTGGAATGGATGTGGGAACTTGTTTGAGATTATTGTAGAGTTTCAAAAAATGTTGCTTTGCCAGGGGTTACGTTTTTCTTTGTGCTCTCAGTTAAAGGTTGATCGTTCGTGTTCAGTTAATGTGATATTTGAGTCTGTTAAAGTGTTTTATCATCCAGACCTCAAGAAATGGACCAAATGCAGTTCAGCATGTTTGCTTAAATAAAAATCTTTTGCCTACTTGTTGCATTTACTTTGAGTCTGCTGCAGATATCTTGTGTTACCTTGTTTCAAAGCCTGTTTATATTATCTATTACTTTTGAAATATAATAATGCTTCAGCATTATGTTGCAAAGACTACAGCCATTGCTAAGACATTCTTGCAGAGATAATCTGTGGAACTGTGGGTGACATGATCTCTTCATTAGGTGAGTGCAGTGGTCAGTAGCCCTGTTCTTGCAAAGCACCAGTCCTTGGGGATTTGCAGGCGTTTTTATTCAGTTGAAAGGATTGCTTTAATTCTAAAGTAATTAGTAGCTGAGTGCTGGATTGAAACAAAGACCCTGGCAGTGTACACACCATCCTGGCCCTGGTGTACCCCTGTGTCTGCTGGTTTCTGGTCCAGTTGGATCCTTTGAACACGAGTCCGAATTGGTGACTATAGTTGCTTGGCTTGTGGCGTCTTTTCTTCTGCACTCAGGCCCTGAGCTCGGAAATACCCCCCAAGAGTTTGGAGCTCAACCCTAGTCCTGGAGTACTCCTGTGGATGGAGAACCGCCTCATCTCAACCCCACCAGCTGTCCCAGACTAACAGGGGGAACTTTCTGTGGCAGCACGGGACATTCCAAGGCGTCCAAGGTGAAATAAGGCACAGGTGCAATTTTCTTTTAATCAGTTATAAAATCTCAAAGCAGCAGACAGCATGTTTTATCATATTGGAAGCAAGCATATAAATCGGATTGATTCCCACAGCTGCTGCTGCTTAGTCCTTCTTAACCCCTTGAAAGATAATGATTTGGAACGACATTTTACCAGCATCACAGGGTGGCAGTGTTGGACAGTGGACTCCTCACCTACTCCAGGTACAGAGCATAGACTGTGGCCACTGCGAACAGGGAGCTGTTCTCGATGGTCAGGGAGATGAAGTTGTCCTTCTCCGTGTCCCACACCGCCCGGCTTGTCACCCTAACACTCTGGCCCCTCTTCTGCCCGACGATGATCCTGACGACGTACCTGTAGCGCCCGAACCCCTGCTCCTTGGCGAAGCCCAAGATGTCATCCGCCACCTTGCAGGCCAAGTCCCGGCAGGCGGCCGGCTCGTACGTCGCCGCGCCAAAGGCCTCGCCCATGATCTCCTCGCACCTCTGCTGCACCGGGCGCGGCTGGAACTTGCGCGCGGGCTCCATCCTGTAGGTGTTGGCCAGCTTCGCCTTCCCCAGGCCGGGCTTCCAGACCGCGGAGCCGCCCTTCTCCGGGAACAGGTCGTCTTCCTCGGCCTCGTCGACGTGGGTGACCTCGAGGTTGGCGTCCTTCAGGCGGTCCTGCAGGATCTCCTGGATGAACCCCTTTTCAAACATGCTCCTTCGACGATCTCGCCGGGGCATGGGCTGTGGCTCGTCATCCATTTTCTTTTAATAATTATTTTGGGGAAAGCAGTGGTAATTTCGGCGGTTTTTCGCCTTTGCATTGCGGTTCGGGGTGCAATGCCAACCGTCTCCGCGCGTGGGCGCTGATGTGGGTCCTTTTTTTTTCAAAATACCTGTTGGAACCGATGCGCAGCATTGCTGCAATAGCAGGCAGTATATATTGTAAAAATAATAAAAGAAAACGTATTATTAAGGTGCAGTGTTTTGTCTGGGGTAAAAAAAGAAAGTGAAAATAGGCGTGCTTTTAAAATAAAATGTTCGTTAAATACAAAAGGTTTTTTCCTTGTTTGGAAATGGATACCTATTTGTAGCACTACACTATCTCATGAGCTGGGTTAGGTCTAAGGGTTAGATCCAGTGTTGACTCTAAGAACAACGTTATTTAGGCACATTGTAGTCCTGACAATGACCGCTTGACAGGTGACAAAAACACGTAACTTTTATTCATAAAAAACATGTAAATCTGATTAAATGACCATGTGAAAAAAACTACGTCTATAAAACTGTAAATACAGGATTTGTGTTTTTAATCGCAGGCGACAGGTGTTGTGTTGTTGTGGCTTTCCGGACTGCAACACCTCTCTAATACTTCCTTAGCAACGGCTGTTGGTGGAAACGCCGTGGGGTTTTCGCGAGTGACCGAAGAGCACAGACCCATACTGCACACATTTGAGCGACATCAAATGTTTTGTCGGATATAAATGCAAACAAGTCCATTTTTCCCCCAGCTGATAAAAATGAATTCCCCTGAAGACTCGGGAAACGTGAGCGAACTGCGGGAGCACATTGCCCGGCTAACCAATGAAAATGTAAGTACTGGTCAGCTGTGCTGAAGTGTTGCTGTCGCTCCATCTCGCCTAACGTGTGCTACACATGCAAACTACTTTCCACAGCTGTTGCCATTTTAATTTTTAATTATTTCACTGGTTCTCTAAACGTGAACTTGTTCACGTGTTTAGAATGTGGTGAGTGACCCTTAAATTCTGCCTGACTGTTGCTCTCTTCAGGTCCAGGGTTGTTCGTTCATGTAATAGACACCTTTCAAGGCCAGTGATGTACAGTGAAACATAAACCAGAGGTCACAACTGGAAAGTATGCGTAAGGGCATTTAATACTGAGAACACTTCTTTACCCAAAGGGTTGTGGGTGTATGGAACAGGCTACCCGTGCACATTGTTGAGAAGCTGATACCCTGGCTTTTTTCAAGAAACAGAAGGATAAGGCCAGCTACCAGCTACCAAGTGGGCCAGATGGGTGGAATTGCTATCACTCCTGTGTGACTGGTCTTGTTAATGAGGAGCGTGATGCCTGATACACTCCCCTGTTCGCTTGCAGATCCAGCTCCGGGACAAGAATGAGCGCCTCTTCAGCAAACTCGGGGACCTGCAGGACAAGCTGGGGCACCTGGCGGGGTCCAAGACTGACCTGTCCTCCAAACTGGTCTTCAGCGAGGAAGAGAAACTGAAGGTGGGCGAGACCAGAGCAAAGGTCCAGAAAGCGGCCAGTTCAATGCTCCTGTCTGTATTGTTATAGAGCCTATAAAACCACAGGGGACACTCACCCTGCGCTCTGTGTGGGTTCTAATGCCCCAGTATAGTAAAAGGGACACTATACTGTAAAAAGGCACCGTCCTTCAGATGGGACATAAAACCGAGGTCCTGACTCTCTGTGGTCATTAAAAATCCCAGGGTGTTTCTCGAATAGAGTAGGGGTATAACCCTGGCGTCCTGGCCAAATTTCCTATTGGCCCTTACAAATCATGGCCTCCTAATAATCCCCATCTCTGAATTGGCTTCATCACTCTGCTCACCTCCCCACTGGTAGCTGGTGTCCGGTGAGCGTTCTGGCGCACTATGGCTGCCGTCACATCATCCAGGTGGGGCTGCACACTGGTGGTGGTGGAGGGGAGACCCCATTACCTGTAAAGTGCTTTGAGTGGAGTGTCCAGAAAAGCGCTACATAAGTGTAAACAATTATTATTTTTACAAAAGATGTTCCATGTCATTGCTTTTACTGCCGAGTTGCTGACCCTTGTTCCGTGGCCTCTCCCAGATCTCGAAGGACCTCATCGAAATGCAGATACAGACCAACAACATGAGAGAGCAGTATGAAGCAGAGGGCTTTGAGCTGAAGAACAAGGTGATAGCCCTGCTGATACTGCTGTCACACACAGACAGACATACAAACACAGGCCAGAGAAATCTGGGACTGCTTCGTTTCTGGACATCCTCCACATAAGAATGTACAGTATAGACAAAAACAGATTCAAACACTACTTGGAAATGGTATTGAGGGATGATTTTACCTTACTTAATGTTTTATTTGAGGCATTGAGAAAATGCAGTTCAGAAAACAAAATGAAATGATTCACAATGTTATATTTAATATGGATAAAGAACTGTATTAGCACACGTATGACACTTCCTCTTCACTCTCTACATTTGGCAGAGGTTTTGAAATTGTTCTTCATAGTTGGCTTTCCTTATTCGAACTGTGGGTAACAATTCACATGTGTCGTAGTATTACGTAGAATTTTCGTAAAAAGAACATTCGTTTAAAGAAGTACCGATATATATTCAAACTCAGAGCCGTTCTGAATCCACTGAGCATGACATCTCAGGTTCTTATATTGGGTTTAGCAGTGGCTCTGTGGCTAAGGCTCTGTGCCTGTGGCTGGAAGGTTGCCGGTTCAAATCCCGCAGCCGGCAGAGAAATCCTACTCTGTTGGGCCCCTGAGCAAGGCCCTTAACCCCAACTGCTCCATGGGCACTGTAGAAATGGCTGACCCTGCACTCTGACCCCAAGCTTCTCTCCCTGTCTGTGTGTCTCATGGAGAGCAAGCTGGGGTATGCGAAAAGATGAATTCCTAATGCAAGAAATTGTATATGGCGAATAAAGTGATCTTATCTGATCTATAATACTGAAACAACACTGTAACCATGAGATAAGACTACCATTATTGCATGCATTGTGTTAGTCCTTTCACAGAGGGCAGCCCCATACACAGTAGATGCTTTTCAAGCCCGTGCCAGATGACCCTGTGTGTCTTTACTGTACCTTATGCGTTCTCCTCCATTGTCCTTTCCCTGGCCTGACTTGTCATCTCAGATCCTGACCCTGGAGAACCAGCTGGTGGAGCTGGAGATGGAACGGGACAGGCTGGGGCGGGAGAACCAGGCCATGAGGGGCCGCCTGCAAACAGCCGAGAGGAACCACAAAGAGCTGGCAGACGAGTACATCACCCTGAAGAGCAACTACCTGGCCCTGAGCAAGGAGCACGAGAAGGAGGTCAGCCTGCAGGACACAGGACACTGGGGAGGTCCTAATAAAGAGCAGGGAGAGTATAGAGTCTGGACTCCAGAGTGGAGTTTGGATACCAATACAAAGGAGCTAAGGACCAGCTATACCTGCTAATGTACAGGTATCAAAACTGATGCAGAAATGATATTCTGGGCTCTTAAGACAAGGGATTTGGGGAGGATTTCTGAAAGGTTCAGGAAAGCAAGGCTGGAACTGAACATGGAATAGAAGGAGTGAAGGATAGCCATATAAGCTGGCAAAACAGTCATATTTAAACAAGAGAGACCGGGGCTCATTTGTGAGCTAGCTGGGATGATGGGAGAACAGTGATTGGACAGGACAAGGAAGGCAAGAAGAGCAAAGGCACAAAGACTCACAAAAGCGTTACAGAGCAAAGGGAGAGAGGGACTATAGGGCTGCCAGTCTAGGGCTGTTCATTTATTACAGCAGACAACAGATTCTACTGCATAAGGAGCTTACCACAGGACTCCTGGTGTAATTTATACAAGATACAAGAAGGGATGCATGTAGTACATGACAGCAACCTGTAATTTATCTGATCTGATAAAAGAGAAGCTGGATAAGGAGCTCCTGGTTTGGCATGAAGCTGCCACCATCGGCGTGCACTTACATATATTGGTCTGCGGGTGGTGCTGTTTGCAGGTGTCTCGGAATGAGGAGCTGAGTGCAGAGCTGCTGGGGCTGGCGCGGGCGCAGGACGACCTTCTGAAGCAGCAGGAGAGCCAGGCCCGGACCCGGGCGCTGTACGGCGAGGCCACCCAGGAGCTGGAGAGAGTGCGGGCAGTGGTCAGCCGTCTGTCCCAGCGCAGAGTTAGGGTGAGTCCGTGCTGGTGATTATAAATATGGAGCTGAAACCAGGAGACACTTCTAGACACCTGGGGATGCTGAAACGATGATTCCCGCATTTAAGAGAATAAATTGTTGTTGAGGCATTTAACATCATCTTAAATCTTAAATTTAAGCAAAAGCCCACAAACTGTTTGGAACTGTCCTAAAATTCTTGTACTTTTACATTCGTTATAAAGAGGTGCCTGCAGCCTCGGGATCCTGTGTACAAATGTAATGGGCTGTTTTAATAATATATAATAATAATACCGCTCATCTCTTTGTGCAGCCAGAGCATCTAGCATCATTGGAGCAGGAGCGCAGGACACTGGAGAAAAGCGTGAGTCTACTGCTAGTGGCATCTGTGTTGTGAAAAAGAGGTTCTGTCTGTCCTCGCTGAGGGACTGCGGGGCTCTTTTTTAATGCAGTCACACAAATGTTTGGTACACATGGCCCCTGAAAGGCCTCAGGCCAGCAGCTTCAATGCAATGACCCCCGGAAAAACAGAACCCCCCACCCACCCCCTGTACCTACAGATATCCGCGCTTAATGGTTTCAGCACAGTGAAAATCCTCTCTTAATTCCAGGAGCTCTTGATCAAGCTTCATCGGATTGGCGATGGTAAGAAAGTAAAGGAAAAGTATTTAATCTGTTACAATCGTGATTGCTGATGAATATACGCGAGTCATACTTGTACTATTTCCTGTGTGTGTCCATGTCCAGGACCACTCTCACTCAAGTCCTTTTCAGCAGGAAAGTTTGACAGAAGCATAAGGGTTTCATTTCAAAGGGGAACCGAGTTTATTGAAGATTAAGCTATGACGTCTCAAAATAAATAACAACCCAGTGTTTTAAATACTCGCCCTGCAGTTTCCTGCTGTTAAAATAGGCAATGCTGTGCTGTTTCTCTCCTGCCAGCTGCTGGGACACCAGGACCAGATCAGAGAGGAGCTGGAGAAAATGAAGACAAGCTACGAGGAGCAGCAGTCCAAGCTGGAGGAGAAAGTGTGAGTCTGAGGACTGAAGGGACCCAGGACACCCAAACATCCTTGTTCTCCCTCCTTTGTTCACCTTTAGGATTGTCCCTCATTCTGTGGACTGTCATAGGTTTAAAAATGTCTCATCAGTGCCAGAGAATGACTAATTTCTGTCATCAGCATTTCTGAGCGTTTGCATGCTGCGTGCCACATTTCCTGCCTTCCTGACTTCCTTATCTGCCGGACGATGAAAAAGTATTCCAGACAGCCTGGTCAAATGTGAATCGGACGCAACCCAAAGTGGAAGACATATTAGTGTTGCACTGAAGGTGTTCTATTTGGATTTGTGCCATCATTGTGCCTAAATACTTAGAATTGACTAAAATAATTCGAATAAAAGCTCTGTAGACTGTAGAGTCTCCTCCCCTGACTGTGCGGCGGATGTTATTGTGTGTAACGGTCGGTGACGGAAACGACTGATCGCTAGCGTGTTCTGTGCTGTTCCGTTCAGGGTGGCAATGGGCAAGGAGCAGCAGGAGAACAAGAGAGCCATCCGCAACACCCAGCACAAACTGGCGGAGCAGTCCGCGGTGAGGCCCCGCCCGGCCCGGGCACATGTCCCGCCTCTCTGTCTTGTAGTGGATGCTGATGAGTAGTGAGGATTGTTAAGGTACTAAGATTGGCAGTATACCCAGCCATTTGCAGCCTTTCTTATGTTACTGCATACAACCACTGACTCAAGTTTTTTCTGAAACTAAAACAGTACTATTGCAGGCAGTCAGGCTTACTTGATTCAGGCAGTTTCTCCTGCTTAATAGATTATGCATTGCATATGCTATCTGTAGAATTGCCAGTATCCACTTGGAACTTCTGCTAATGGTTTGGGCTGCTTTAAGGAACAGAGACATAGAGATCAAACACACCTTGCCCTCAGCTGTGAGAGCTGGCTTTGTCTGATTTGTTCTGCGCTGCACTGGCATTTTCCCCCGTGCGTCAGGCCCTGCTCACCTCTCAGAGTCAGCTGAAGGAGGTGGAGGCAGAGAACTCGAGGCTGCAGCTCCAGCTGAAGGAGCTCAATGAGGAGTATCGCGCCCGCCTGGTCCGCTATCTCCAGGACCTCGCTGTGAGTAAGGGCTGGTATCGCCGAACCTGAGCACACCACCCACCAATCAACAGGCTAAGAGCAAAATGCGACCGAACCGCTTCTTTACTGTAACCTTTTCTCTTTCTGGGGTTCCCTGTGGTGCAACACACCACATTTCACCAGTATTTCATTGCGCTAGTGGGATGATTGAATCCCTTGAGTTTAATTTGTTTTTCATCGGGAACACAGTTTTAATATAAAAACAAAAAGAGAGGACTTTTCGTTCACTCTCTGACCCTCTACCACTCTAACTGACATTTCACAAGATCCCACTTTTGTTGTGCACAACTATAGAACTTGACAAGTCGAACACAAACAAAAGAGCACCACGCAAACATCCCAAATTCCAGTCCTGCATTAACGTAACATCCAAATGCATGTCTCAAGCTTGATACATGACACTTGGCAGCCCTCTTTATAATATGACTTTTCATTGTCTTTTGACCTACTAGCTACACTAAGGCCCTGGTCCTGGAGAGAACCCACCCAGCAGGAGTTTAAGGTCTTCATCAAATTACCAAAATTTAAAGATATGGAACAATAACATTGCGATTTGTTAAAATGACGTGTTTTACAGATCATTTAGGACTTAAATCCTAAGTGCTCTTCTTCCCTCAAGAACTAGAAATCTCTTAATTGATCAGGCACGTGCTTGATCTCTCGATAGCTTACAGGACACCTGCCAGACTAACTGGATTGGAGCTCTCCCAGACCAGGGCGGGAGACCACTGCTCCAGCCGAAAGCTTGCAGACACAGAGCAATAATGACTCACACTGACAACAGTGCCACGGTGGTGGAAGTTCTCCAGTGTCGTCCCAGGCTTTGCTGGGCGCTGTCACGCAGGTGAGGTCAGCTCTGATGAGACATGGCAAGGGCTGATCCCCTCCTCCGTCCCCGGCTCCAGGAATATGTGGATGCTTCTGCTGGGGCCGCGGGAACCAAGAGAGCCCCAGAGCGTGCTCAGATGAAGAACTTCGTGGACAACATGCTGCAGGACGTCAGAGCCTCCTACAGGTCCAGGGAAGAACAGCTCGCTAGCGCCGCTCGTAGTTATAAGAAGAGGCTACAGCAGCTTATAAGAACCCATGAAACCCTGCTCATCGCCTACAGGTTGGTCGCCTCTACCATTCCCTCACATGCATTCCAAATGTTGACTGCGTAGAGCCCTGGTGTTATATTTTAAGGTTGACCCGTGTATGATTTTTAGAGTGGCTTTGAAGTTCCATGCATCGGTCCTGTAGAAAGATGTATTTCCCCCCCCAAAACAATATGGAAGTGTGTTTAAACGGAGAGGAGGGGGCTGTTCTTCACTCAAAGGGCGGTGGGAGAAGTGGTGGATCGAGCCGCCCAGCCATGTTGTGGAAGCCGATACCCAGGCATCTTTCGAGAAAAGCCTGGATGTTATCCTTGGATCAGTTAACTACCAACTACCAAATGGGCTAGTTGGGCCAAATGGCCTTCTAGTGTTTGTAACTGCTCTTACATTAAAATAATTTGGGATCTTTGATAGTGATTGCCATCTGGTTATCCATTATGTTCTTGGGAACAAGATTATCAGGGTGTCATTTCTTTTTACTCAGGATGGATCTTGGTTGATCACAGGCCCTTACTTTCAGTCATGCTGACCAACTGCACTGCATTATGTCCCTTTAATCCTCGCCTGTGTCCCCCCGCCCCCAGGATGCGGCGAGAGCAGATCCTGGCTCTGGGGGACCGCAGTCTGGACCCCGGGCCACCCGAGTCTCACTTCAGCCTCCCCGAGAGGGAGCTGCAGGGCGAGCAGAGCCTTGAGCTGGCCAGGCTGCGGGAGGACAAGGCCAGGCTGGAAAGCCAACTGAGGGACGCACAGGAGCAGGTAAGTAGATGAGCCTTCATCCATACTCTCTAGCTGCAGAGCTACTGCAACACACTGCTGTACCGCTGCATCTAATGAGTCAGCACACAAACCACAGAACCCTTGAACACCACAGCCCTGTACGCTTACCACAGAGCTACTGAGCACACTGCAGCCTATCCCTTACCGGAGCATTCGGGCCCAGACTACCAGACTCAGAGACAGTTTTTACCCCCGCACTATCAAACTATTAAGCCTCTCTCACCTACGATCTGAACCTCACAGTGCCTTCTCTCTTACCAAAAACTCAAACACACATTGAAATCTACCTCTACCTCACATGTCAAGAAGCTCACTCCCCGTAATTTTCTATCCTTTATTTCATTCTGTTGATGTATGTTTTTGCACATCTGATGTTGTTTTGCACATGACCTGTTACCTGTTGTCGCTGTCTTTCTTTTATTATACAATTGTATTGTTGTTTTTTTTGTACTACGTATCATCCGAGAGCTAGCTAAATAGCATTTCGTTATACCATATACCTGTATATTAGTATAATGATAATAAACTGGAACTTGAACTTGTACTGAGCACACTGTAGCCTAACTGTGCGTATCACTCACCATCCCTTATAATCCTCTTGAGTTTTCATCTCCTTGTGTCTTTCAGAAGAGTATTCTTGAGATCCACCCTCCGAGTGTCACCCTCAAGGAGTGAGTACTCATCATTTGAATTCACATCTATTAATTACCAAACCCTAGGATTGTTTCGGGTTTTTTCGTTTATATTAAGAAAGGGGTGGACCTTATATTACACAATAACAAAGGTTTCCAAATGGCCTGTTTTTTTGTAAATCTTTCTCATTTACACAGAGGACGTGACCCTCCAGGTCAGATAGCTGTATTCAGAGTGACAGTATGGTCATTTCACACCATATGGTCCAATTCACAGGAAAGCAACCCTTGCTGTCACCTGAAATCCAGGGATTGTTGGAAAATGAATCATTTCATCAAACTACAGTATATAGAGTTATTAAATTATCAAAAAGTAAAACAGGACTTAGTTCTATTCTATGAAGTAGACCTAACACAACAGAACATACACAGCACTGGAACAAAGCAGGGCCATTATGTACATACAGTAGTAGCTGAACTGATTAGATGTGGTTAGATTAGTAAATGTGGTTTGTCTTTTAGGTCAGGAACAGGGGGCAAGGCCTCTGAAGAAGCCTGGGCTGACATCAGGAAGCAGCTGAGGGAATTCACACATTCCACCCAGGTAAGTGTAGGCATTACCTGTGGGAAAGGACAACCTCATTTTTACTTACACATATTTTCAAGATTTCACACTGAATTTCACTAAATACACAACACATTTTTTCCCTGGGCAATATGCCTTAATTTTAAGCAGCCCACAAGGTAGGCTAAAAAGAACCCAGGGTAGCAGAATGTGGGGGCAGCACAGCAATATTCAGGCTCTTAATTGAAATCTAAAAAAAAAGATTGACGTTACAGTTTTCTCCAGGTTAACTCTCCCTTGCCTCTCTCTTTTCTCCAGGAGGAACAGGAAAGGGAACGTGCTCAGCTAATCACCCGGGCAACGGTTGCTGAGGAGCAGGTCTCCGAGCTGCAGGAGTATGTGGATAAGCACCTGGCCAGGTAACAACACCCTTCCACAAACGTCACTGTTCATTTACCCTTGTCTGTGCAAATTCAGAGGGAAAGAAAACCGTTTGAATTGAAACTGTGGATTTATTAACCGTATTACTCACAATATTTATAGAATTGTGCTGTTCTTGTTTTTCTTGTTAAGCAGAAACACTAGTACCTATGTGCAAGGATGTCATTTTAAATTAAATATACTATTAACATTATCCTGTCTTTCGGGTGAGACGTTTAACCGAGGTCCTGACTCTTGGTGGTCATTAAAGATCCCCGGGCATTTCTCGAGAAGAGTAGGGAGTTATCTCGGTGTCCAAGCCAAATTCCCCCTTCGGCCCTTACCGTGGCCTCCAAATTGTCCCCATGTGTGATTGGCTTGCACTGGCCCTGCGATGGACTGGCGTCCTGTCCAGGGTGTACCCTGCCATGCCCTCGTTGCTTGCTGGGTAGGCTCCGGCTTCACTGCGACCCTCACCAGGAAAAGAGGCAGTGAAAAAGGATGGATGGATGGATGGATGGATGGATGGATGGATTAACATTATCGGGTTTAGTTCGTATCTCAATCTACAGGTATCAACGCAATTTTTCAATTTTTCACCGCCTGCTCAAGGTGGTCCTACTGTCTCTTTTTCTCTGTCTCAGGTACAAGCAGGAGATCACACGACTGAGGAAGCTCCTGGGCACGGACACAGGCCGCGCCCACAGTGCTGACGCCCCTGAGGCCCACCTTCTGCGACACGCCAAGAGGAACCCCAGCTATGAACTCTAACCAGTTCTGGGCAAATGCAAACACTCCTGGGCACCTCCCAACACACCCATGGGTGCCCGTTTCACAAAGAACCCCACAACAGCGGCCACATCTGGGGGCACCTGTGCCATTTTCAACCCTGAGACAGCTCTGCTAGTATACCACTGCAGATACAACTAAAATGGCCCAAAAGCGAGCACTTTAAGTAGGAATGCTCTGGCCAATGACTGGAATTACACAATTCTTAAGTCATGTTTTAGTCTAGTTAACATTTCCATTAGTGCACTACATGAAATCCAAACAGATTGGATTAGTTCTGAAGAGGTATCAAGCAATCATTTTATTAATTCATTCATTTACTAAAAATATATTTTTTTCTCAACGTCACAAATCACTTCATCAAGATTAATGTTATAGGTGTTGCCAGACCCAGAAATGTGCTAGGTTAAATATTTAAAAACAGACCATTGATCTTCCACTCTGGATTCTTCATTACTTTTTATTGGTCTGCATTACCACTTTTTCCCGAAGTCAGAAGGCACCCCAGCCCAGAAACGAACCCAGGACCCAACAGTTCTAAAGTAGCACCACTAATCACCAGTGACTGTACCACCCCAGAGCCACTTAACAGGAGTGATCCTAAATAAGTCAGCTACATGTTTTAAACAAAACAATAATCTAAATAAGTGCAACCATCCCTCAATTTCTTATGAATCATTAAAACATTAACCGTGATTTGCAGAATGGCTCATCATCTTTTAGCTGTTTTCACTTTTTACATTAAATGTTTGTTAATATATAATAAGTTAGGGTTGGCTTTGTAATATATTCCACAACTGGTAAAAGAAATACCCAGAAAAACATATTTACAGCAATATTTCTGTTAAAAATTGATCTAAAAATTAATCAATGAAAAATCTGTTTACATTTGTCTGAAATCTTTTTTAAAAATACTAAGCCATCGACGTTCTCTGGAGTGACTCTTCCCAGACAGGCTTAAGCAAAGTCTCTGAGATGATCCCCTGTTTTCACACCCCACTGACCAGCCCTCTCAATTAAACTGGCAATCTCAAGTTCAGGTATAGGTCTGTGACAGGTCTGCTGGGGGATACAGCGTGTTTTAAAATTCCACAGAAGTGTCCCCCCCAAAAACGGCAGGGACTGTCAGACCAGATGCACATTCGACCGGTTCTTAAAAAGTATATCATATTTAAAAACACCACCTTTGAATACACGTCTGAAATTTCACCTATAGTGAGGCAGTCGCTTCATAAGGAGCAAGGCCAAACAGATCCGCAGGGTCTAGGGTTTCGTGAGCGCGTCGCGCCCCCCGCCGGTCTCTGCTGCTGGGGGTCTCGGGGCGGCACGCTGGCCCCGGCACTCCCGCACGAGGTAGGCCCAGGCCCGGTCCACCCCCTCGCCCTCCACGCGGCAGGGCGCCCACTCAGGAAAGGGGAAGCGGCCCGAGACCACCAGGGCGTCCTCAGGCAACTCCGCCAGCAGCTTCTCCTGCAGGAGCGGGAGCTGGGGAGGGAGGAAACCACTTCCGTCACTGGGCCGTTAGCGCAATTACGGGGTGGAACTGCAGTCCCAATTTCTCAGACCGGATGTTAAATCTCCGTAACAAAATCTATTCATTGGCGCTATAGGAAAAAAAAAGGACAAAGTTCGCATCGAGCACAAAATCGGGAACTTTGTGAAAGCGCTGTAAGTCGGCATGTAAGCGACCCTTCCTGCTCACTAGTCACTGTAATGACTAATAGGTTGTGCAGCAGACATTTCACCACAGAAATGTTTCAGCATGATCTGCATGCATAGTTAACAAGTAAGTAGTTTTTGTTGGCAGAACCGTCTCGAAATGAAATTTGATTAAAAGAGACGTATTCACAAGCCCGCTTGTTTACAATGTAGTAGGGCTGCTTCACCTCACCGAAAAATTTGTTGCCTCGTTCTGAATCGCAGGCCATGGTGCTGCGCATACCTGGAAATGTTGTCTATTTTGTGATGTAAATTGGAGGTTTTACGTGTTACTATGTAGATATTACTTATATGGTGGTTTGAAACACGCTCATCAGTGCGGACTCTTTGTTACCCCAACATACAAAAAGAGCTCTGCAGTTCCTCTTTAAGGAGCTGGCTGTACCAAAGGCCAGCAGGGGAACATAAGCAGTCTTAAAAGTATGATTTTCAGTTTCTTGAGTTTTTGCTGTCGTTCCCAGTAGGATCTCTTTTATAAATATTATTGACATTAACGATGCCTCTATCCTGATTAAGGATTCACCAATGCCATGATTATAGACACTTCCTTCAAATTTACCATTTTTTATTCATTCTAAAAGCTTTTAAAGGGATAATACATGATCAAACATAAACCATGAAATCTGGATTACCATATATGACTAATTCTGAACATACAGACTCACTGGGATTGAGCATTGTAAGAAAATGACACAAACACAGTCAACGACAAGACAGCTTGTTGAAACTAACACACTGACACGCAATCTTCTTACAGGACGTCTTATAAGACCAGATCTCTTAGAACTGACGATTTGGAGGTTACTTGACAAGCACAGTTTTTCCTTTTGGAAAATCTGTTCTTGCAAACACCCCGATTTCAGGAGACTGGAGTTGTAAAATAACAAAAGGCACAGCCTTTTAATTTAAAAAATCAATTTAAGAAAATAACGTGTTTCAAAATAAAATATAAGACTGACATCAAAAAGCATGCTTTAGGATGCACATCATATATTGCTCTCACACCGAGAGTTCTTTAGACTGCAACACAACAATTCCTGCTCTCTCACACACAGACACGAACTCTCATGTACTCTAGCAGCTTACTGACCGAGAAAAATTAACCTTTTGCAGTACTCACCACACTGGGAGCCAGAAACACAGTGACATTCTTATACTCCGCGAGACTGACCTGAAAAACACAAAGACAACTACAGACTGGGACACATTTAAAAGGAAAAGTCCTTTTCATATTCCCAAGAGAAATAAATACCTACTGAATATGACAAGTGCAAGTGAGGTGCTTTCATCTTGACTGACACCAGAATTAACGGCCACATGTCAGTGCACTCCTACTACAGTATGCTGTAGTGCAATGGGTTTTTTAAATCAATGGAATCACTGGAGAGCTGCATTAGCTGTACGGTTACAGCTAAATGCTTTCAGCAGACCTGCACCAATACAGGTCATAGAGGTAAAAAAAGACGAAATACCCAGTTCTATGCAATCAATGTCACAATGACAATCTAAGCCATTTAACTGAATGCAGACTCTGATGCTTCCGTAATATACTTTTTTGTAGGGTGTCAGTGCATTATTGTGGCCCTAACGATGGCTTCTACTTATCCTTTCTGCAAGAGCTTCAGGTTTCCAGCAAACAAGTCATTTGTGTTGTGTCATACAGTATGTGTACACTGTTAAATGAGCTTTTCTTGGATCTACCAGTTGCAGCTTAAGGCTGTTTCTGCTGCTCTCCACGGTCTTCCACACCGCAGGCTGGAGATAGTCCTAATCAAGCCCATGCCTCGCTCACCTTCCACAGGTCCTGTCGCAGGTAGGACACCTTCCCATAGTGCCCGGCTCTCCAGGCGTGGACGCTGGAGAGGCGGATGAGCCAGGGGTTGAGCTCGTACCCCACAGCGGGCCGGAAGCCCTGTTTGTACGCCTCCAGGACCTGACACACAGGACAGCGCCATCAGACCCTCCTGGACACAGCCATGGATGAACACGCAGATCCTAACCTGCGAACTGGCCACAACCCCCCCCACAATAGGCAACAGAGCCTCTCGTGAGCAGCACACCTATGGATCTCCCTGTCTAAATACTTCAGAGACCTCTGAAATTTAAGTCTTGCTTAAAGAGCTTTTTTCCCAAGCAGTTCTGATGCATACTATACTTTATCCTTATCTTTCGGACTGGACTTTAGAGGCATGAATACTTTGATGAAAAAACCCTGGTCCAGAACAGATACATCGGGCTGATTTTAGGCAGGATATCGGACTATCCCACTGCCCCTGGCCTGCACTGCCCAGAGTGGGGTACTTACTATCCTGCCGTCTCCAGAGCCCAGATCTACGATGCCCCCTGAGCGCCCCTTCAACAGCGTCATCACATTGCGCACCTGCTGCCGGCTGGCAGGGAGATAGGGCACCTGCAGGGGCAGAGAGGCACTACAGTCACGCTGAGCCCAACACACTTCCCCACCGCCAACTGCGAGAACAAGGCCACATATATCTGCCAATCTCTGCTAAAACCAGGTGTTCTCACCCTAAATCTCAAGACTTCCTCCCTTTATTACTCGCAAACCTGGTCTTCCTAGAAGCCTAGAAGTCCCTTATAGCTTTCCTGTATTTGGTATCCTTAATTCTGTACAATTTCTTAGTTTTTTAACTGGAATTTTAAACACACAAAAAGATAAAAGGAGTCTAAAGAGAATTCATCATCTCATGTTCATTTAGCTGGAAATGTGACCTCTGTTCTATACCTTGTTAGACTGGGATTTCTTTAATGACTCACAGGATACACTGGCTGCTTCTCACAGACCTTAACTCCCACTGCACCCCCCTGCACCCCTGATCTGAGACACGCGGGCATGCTCTTGAGTGACATCTGGGTATTTTCAGACTGTTACCCATTATCAGAGAAAAAAGCACAGCCAGTCAAAATTATATTTCTTTTTCCTTTCATGCCAAAACAACTGCACAGCCCACAAAACGTGTCTAAACCGTGGGCAGTATAAAAGCGAGGAATGTTAACTGCCGTTTGTGGGGTACCCCTGCAGCACCGCCGAGAGTCGCAGTCCAGCTGAAGGTTAGGAGAACCCTGTTTTAAAAAGAGCACACTGTGGACTCTCTCACCTGCAGCTTCAAAGGCACCCTCCTGAAGCCGGGCATGAGCAGGCCCACCCACACGCCATAGGCTGCCAACCCAGTGCCCGCGGCGATCTGCAGGAGGCCCCACGCCCCCAGCCGCCTCTCCTTGAAGTCGGCCAAGACCTCCTCTGGGGTGTCCTGATCCATGCCCGCCGCCGGTGAGGAAGACACCAGTCACGGGCCCAAGGGGGGGCAGCAGGGAACCTCGAGGGCCGCAGGCCAGAGCTCGGCGAAGCTCTCAGTAAAGCCGCTGTCCGCGTGCAGCCTGGGGAAAGGGTTCAGCTGGTTCAGTCAAAGCTTTTGTTAAAATGCAACTTTTGGTGGGGGGAGAAACAAAACTCTCGACGGTCTTGAGCTGTTATAGTCAGTCACAGCCTTCTGAACAACAGGTAACCGCCTCTCGAAATGGAAAATGTTGTGATGCCCCTGAAAAACTCAGAATGTGTTTTTTTCTGACTATAAGGTATTCTATTTAATTAATATCTTAAAAATTGCAACATGCTGTACACTTTGTTTTTTATCAGGACAGACTCTTGATCCTAACACTGACTGTACTGTGAAACTTTCAAGCAAGGAGAGTAAGTAATGAGCGTAGTGCCATGAACTTCTTCTACAGATCAGGAGGTTTGCCCTTGGAACACACAATTAAGAGTCAGGCAATAGACGGTCATTCTCTCTGAGAGGGGCAAAACTACAGACATGAAGCAGAGGACACGAGTGGAAAATACAGAGAAGTGCATTTAAAACTGAGGACGAGACAGACTTCATGAATGATTGTGGGAGCATGAAACAAGCTGCCCAACCATGGGTTTGAATCCAGTACCTGCAGACGAATTGGCTGCGATTAGCTACTAGCAACCAAACATGCTGATCAGCCCAAATACCTGCTTCTTGTTGGCAGATGTCTTTAAATTCTTTTTTCCAGTACCTTTGGCAGATTCCATGTGCCATATTAGGCAAGGTTAAAGTGCAAAGGTCGAGCAAAAGGATGGTGCAGTGGCTCTGTGGCTAAGGATCTGCGCCTGTGGCTGGAAGGTTGCTGGTTCAAATCCCACAGCTGGCAGAGGAATCCTACTCCGTTGGGCCCCTGAGCAAGGCCCTTACTCCAGGGGGGACCATATAAATGGCTGACCCTGCACTCTGACCCCAAGCTTCTCTGCCTGTCTGTGTGTCTCATGGAGAGCAAGCTGGGGTGTGCAAAAAAACACATTCCTGACGCAAGAAATTGTATATGGCTTATAAAGTGATCTTATCCTTAAAGAAGGAAATAATCAAACTGTGCCATCATTTTAACTTAATTAAAGAAAAGAGCAAAAGCAACTTACAGCAATACTTTGCTTCGTAATTATCAAAAGGACAAGATCCAGCTCATACCCACGGTAAGATAATTTATTGTATTTTCACAAACATTATCACAGATATTATACTTTAATGTGGCACTGTCCGTTCTGAAAACTTCCTGTCCGAAACACCGGACTGTAACACACAGAGCTGTTCTAAATGCTCGTTTCACTGTCAGTGTGTCGGGCACGAAAAGGTAAACCTCCTGAACAAGCGGACAACAGTACATTCCAAACCCACAGCACCTTCTGAGAAGCAAAACAAGGTCCGAGACAGAAATGTGTGGCTGGGTCACGAGTTCTCGGCGTTTTGAAGATTCAAAATATGTCCCAGTCCGACTCCCAGTCCCGACTCTGATCCCAAACCGCGTGAGTCACCCCAGCTCCGGTCGCAGGCAAGGAGCCCCCTACTGCCCGCGGGCCTGGTGCCGTCAGTGGCGGCTTCCAGCAGCCGGTGGTGCAGAACCGGGTCTCCGGAGCCATCCAGCGCCAGGCCGATACCGCCACTCTCCAACAACGGCGGACGGATTCCATGTCCAGGGCAGCCCAGGCTTCCGATACCCAGTTGTTGGCACCTTGGGGGAGCACCCCGTTTTCCGGTGGCCCCCCTGGCATCGCTGCGCCCCCCAGTTCCTTCAAAGCTGACCCTGCAAGGCGCCATCCAGGAGAGATCAGCTTGCTGCACCAGCGGATGTGTCCTGATCTTCCCTGGCATCCCTGGGGTCACGTGCCCCTGCGCTCTGTCCAGCGAGATCAGCCGACGCCGGTGCCCGGATTTTGGCGCCCTGACTTGATCCAGATTCGCACCCGCCGTTTTTCGGCCCCATGCCAGTGCATTGAGCGCGACGGTGAAACCCATCCTCCTCCTCCCCGACACCTCCCCCACAGACACTGCTGCTGGCCCTCATCAGGTTCAGATCGAGGATCGCCGCCGTCCCAGCCATATTACCAGCACAGTACTGCTGGAAGAGGTGTTAGTGGGGCCAGCAGGGGGCGCTCACCCTGCTGTCCATATGGGTCCTAATGCCCCAGTATAGTGACGGGGACACTATACTGTAAACAGGCGCCGTCCTTCGGATGAGACGTAAAACCGAGGTCCTGACTCTCTGTGGTCATTAAAAATCCCAGGGCGCTTTTTGAAAAGAGTAGGGGTGTAACCTGGCCAAATTTCCCATTGGCCCTTACCAATCATGGCCTCCTAACAATCCCCATCTATGAACTGGCTTCATCACTCTGTTGTCCTCCCCACTGATAGCTGGTGTGTGGTGAGTGTTCTGGCGCACTATGGCTGCCGTTGCATCATCCAGGTGGGGCTGCACACTGGTGGTGGTGGAGGGGTTTCCTATTAAAGCACTATGAGTGAAGTGTCCAGAAAAGTGCTGTATAAGTGTAAGCAATTATTATTATTATTATTATTATTATTATTACTGCCATCTTCACAGTGGCGCTGGCTGTGGGCCTTAACTGCCAAGCGGAATGTCCTCGGTTCTCCGTGACATCTCTCCTGTGGGACGCTCCCGGTCTTGTCCCTCCTGTCGCGGAGCCAGCCATCGAAGGCCGCGCCGTCGCTGATGTGCCGCTCCGCAGCAACTTTCAAGACGGATTCGTCCAGCATTTCTCTCGTTGGGCGTCCAGGCAAAAAATGGCAACGTCAGTGGAATCAGATCACAGTTCCCCGCGTGCGTGGAGAGACCGGAGCAACTCTCGGATCCAACTCATTGTGCACCCTCTCCCAAATCCCCTGGTGGGTCTGTTTGAAATTCCTGGGAAGCAGTTCCGCAAATCTGATTGTGCTGTCGCCACCAGTCGACAACTTTAAGCTCAGTTGCAGCTGTATGGCTTGAACTTGAACTTTATTGCCATATGTAACCAGTACATGTACTGGCACAATGGAATTCTTACCTACAGAAAGTCTCTCGATAGTTGAAACAAGTGTAAAAACACAAAGTGTTTCTTCTCTTGGATGCCATTTTAAGACTTTGAGATCCCTCGGGGAACACACGGCCAGCCCAGCGGTTGGTCCCTTCATCTGCTGTGTTGCTGAAAAATCAGCAAAAAGGGGATGCTTTTGGCAAGACTGAGTCAGTCCCTCTAAAGCGGGCGCGTAAGGAATCGAATCCAGTTGGAAGAAAAGACGAAACGATTCACTGTAACCAAGTATCGAATTTCACCCCTCAAAATCACGGAGCCAATTATCCGTATAGAGGTGTCAGTTTATTTTAAGTGTAAGTATGCAAAGACATCTATATGGACAGACCGGTTGTTTGTTTCCAAATTGTGCAGGACTAAACAAATATTGAAGTGGATTTTCAAATGATGAGAAAACCGTTTTTATCTTGGTAAAACAAAGTAGAACAAATATAATTTAACAAATGCCGTAGATTTTCATCTACAATGCAATGCAATACCATATATTCAAGATAACAAAGACGACAAAGCTTTAATAATTTTCTGTTTTTTCTTTAACAACCATGCGAATGAATACAATCAGATTCGTTTGCTCACTTGCTCGTAATGACATTAAAATCTCGTAATGTCATTGAAACAGAGCAAAAAGCTTAAAGAAGGCGAGTCATTTAACATGCATTCGAGTAAATAGCTCATTTAAAACTACTTATTCAATCTTGTCAATTTGCACCTTGTTAATCACATGATTTGGCAACGAGAAAAATCTGTGAACGAAGTAATTTTGACCAACCTGCACCCGAAATGACTGATCCTGTGATGCACGCCTGCACAGCAAGTCGGGGGGAAACATTACTCGCCAAACCTTGGTTCCACTTAGTCCTTAACGAAGTTAAACATTAGTTATCCATTGTCGCCAATACGCACACACTAGGGAAAATTTAAATACGTTAGTTAACCTAGACATCATCTTTGGACTGCGGAAGGAAACTAGAGCACCTTGAGGAAGGATAACATGCGAACTCCACACAACGGTGCCCCAGGCAATTCGTATTATTCAACACAAGAAAGGAATAGCAGACAGTGTTGGTCTTAATTTTGAGTTTATGCTAGCCAGCCAAAAGGCGCCCGTATCATTCTTGTCCTAGTAGCAAAGAACAGTTTTGTTTGGGACACTGAGCCCAAGTCATTGTTCATATTTCCGAAAAGCACTACTGCGAATTATGAGGTTTCTCGTTTGCTTTAAAATATAGATTAAATATAGGGGTTGTGGTGTACCACTTATTGCGTGGTAGAGTATATTATCAAAATAAATTAAGCCGTTAAAAAATGCGATAGTTATCGTGTTTCAACCGCTGGAACGAGCCCAATGTTTCAGAAATTGCGAGCTGGCAGATTTCCACACTAGGTGGCGCTGTCTCACGGTTTCTGTTATAGTCCTCGTTTCATGGTCTAGTTAAGTCGCTTCTGAGGGAACTATTAGCCTCAGGAAAAGAATCCAGAGAATGCTTAGAAAGCTTAAATCGATTTCACATCGGCTTTGGAGGCGAAGAAACGTTTTGACAATGAAATATTATCTGATTGAAAATAATTTCACCATGACACCATGGGAAGTGGCCTCTTTGTGATTAATTGCTGTTCACACAAGCAACACCCGCTATGTCTCACAAAGCAGACTCAGTTTTCTACTCTGGTTTCACGTGGAAAATTGTGAAAGGGTTTGAGGATCAGCTAACATGTTAGAAAAGTCTAAAGTCTTTCAATCCAGGAATTAATTAAACTGGGAGACTCAGATTCTTTTATCGACACGATGGGAAAAGATCACTGCCAGATTCTAATGAAAGAGAAACTGCAGAGCCCAATGTTTTCTGCCACAAGCTGAGTATATGACCACATGGCAAATTTACTTTTTACACAAATTGACACAATTAAAACGAATTTACTAATTAAAAAAACGAATTTACACAAGCCGACTTTACTTCTTGAGGAGGCTCAGGTCCTTTAACATATGTAGTAAGATTCTACATATGTTCTATCTGTCGGTTGTGGAGAGCGCCATTTTCCACGCGGTGGTATGCTGGGGCTCTGGGATTAGAGCAAGGGATGCTAACAGGCTGAACAAGCTCATTATAAGACCAAGCTCTGTCATTGGGTCTGACCTGGACCCCTTGGAGGTAGTGGCTGAGAGGAGAATGGTGTCCGAACTAGAGGCCATCATGGACAACTTCTCCCATCCCCTCTATGACAGGCTTGCAGGAATGAAGAGCACGTTCAGCAATAGATGGATTCATCCACGGTGCGACAGGGAGCGCTACAGGAGGTCATTCTTGCCTTCTGCCATAAGACTGTACAACACAGGGCTACATTGACCTGTTTTGGACTAAACAGTAAACTGTCTGCTACATCTGGCTTTCCCGGTTACAACTGTTTTTGTGCAATATATACTAGGGACTACAATACATTTATATTTATATTGTGCAATACAATGTTTTGTGTACTGTTCTGGTTTGTTCTTTGTATATTCTGGACAGTGCACTTCTCACTGGCTGTACTGATTGTAGTGTATGTATTGTATAATTGCGTTACAGTGGGCTGTGTTGACTTTGTTAAGCTGCTGTTGCACTGCAATTTCCCTCACGGGATCAACAAAGTATCTATCAATCTAAATTAAAAATGTAGTCCTGTCACTACATGTGCGCCCTCAATAAGTCTTTAAGTCTTGAGTTAATTCCACCTGGAGCACCTTCTATGTGGATTTAGAATTTTTCTGTGGTTTCCTCCCAAAGTCCAAAGACATGCTGTCCAGGTGACTTCGTGTGTCTAAATACTACCTGAGAACGTGGACTGGCATGCCAACCAAAGAGGTCTGAAACTCAGTTCCTGGTACCTTGAAGTAATCAATTAACCTAAATATTTTCTAAATTAGAAGACTCCACGGTTCATTAAAACTACCTCAGACCACCTCAGAGCCTGGTTAGGCTATTAGTCAGCTATTTAGATAATTAGACCAATGATGTCACTGAGAACATGGGTGGAAAAATAGCAACACCAGGTTCCCCAGGAACTGAGTCTGAGTCCCCTGCTCCAGAGTGTAGTCCTGCCTCACTCCAAGATAGGCTCCTGCCCAGTGTGACCCCCTAAGAATAAAAGGATTGTTCAATTTTATTCTAAATTTCCATACGATTAAGTAACATCAAGGTCAGTACAATTATACTGCTAGCAGCTATGTCACCCTGCAAGTCACAACTGGCAGCCCACTGGAGCTCAGCAGGTGTGAGCCTGGTCAGTACCTGGATGGGAGACCTCCTGGGGAAAACTAAGGTTGCTGCTGGAAGAGGTGTTAGTGGGGCCAGCAGGGGGCGCTCATCCTAAGGTCTCTGTGGGTCGTAATGCCCCAGTATAGTGATGGGGACACTATACTGTAAAAAGATGCCGTCCTTTGGAAGAGATGTAAAACCAAGTCCTGACTCTCTGTGGTCATTAAAAATCCCAGGGTATTTCCCGAAAAGAGTAGGGGTGTAACCCCAGCGTCCTGGCCAAATTTCCAATTGGCCCTTACCAATCATGGCCTCCTAATAATCCCCATCTATGAATTACCTTCATCACTCTGTTCTCCTCCTCACTGAAAGCTGGTGTGTGGGGAGTGTACTGGCCCACTATGGCTGCTGTCGCATCATCCAGGTGGGGCTGCACACTGGTGGTGGGGGAGGGGAGACCCCATTACCTGTAAAGAGCTTTGAGTGGAGTGTCCAGAAAAGTGCTAGATAAGTGTAAGGAATTATTTACTTAATCACCACATTGCAGATAAAATAGCATCTCCTAGCAGCTGGATCAGTGAAACGTAAACCCAGTCCCTGCTTCTGACAATACTGTTTATATATAGTACAAATCATGGGGTTACAGCAAAGGTGCCCACCCTGGGCTTGTGCTCGTTCACCCCCCACTGCAGCCATCTCCTTCAGTGCTCGGACAAATGAAAGAGCCATCTGCGGACTAGCGCTCGGCTGCGTGAGGAATAGAAAGGTATCGAATTGACTACTGCAATGCTCTACTCCCTGGGGTATCTAAATCTACTCTGAACAAGTTGCAGTATGTCCACAATTCAGCAGCCAGAATCCTGACCAGGTCAAGTGCAAGTGTTCACATTACGCCTATCCTGGAGTCCTTGCACTGGCTTCCGGTCAAATTCCGCGTAGACTTTAAAATCCTCATGCTCACCTATAAGGCTCTACATGGCTTGACACCTCAGTACCTGTCTGAACTTTTATCGCCCTACTCCCCACCTCGCAACCTCCGCTCTTCAAATTCTGCCCTCCTTACTGTCCCCCAAGCCCGTCTACATTGTATGGGCGACAGGGCCTTCTCCTGCTATGCCCCCAAGCTCTGGAACTCTTTGCCCAAGGATATCAGAGAGTCACCTTCTGTAAACTCCTTCAAATCTAGACTCAAAACCTCAAAAATCTTCAGAAAAGCCTTTACTTAACTGGTTCCATTCTTCACCCCTCTGCTCTTCTTAATACCACCTTCCACGGTCTCCTCTATTGTTATTGTTGTATTGTTGTAATTATAATTGTGTCCTATCTTGTGAAATCTTCTTAATTATTGTTGTAGTCTTCTTATTTATTGTTATTGTCATCCTGTAAAGCGCTTTGAGAAGCCATCTTTAAAGGCGCTATATAAAATAAAGTTTATTATTATTATTATTATTTTATTATTATTATCGAGGCTGATGGATGGCATGTCAGGGGAGGCCAGTACGGATGGGAAGCGGCGTTTCCCAGAAATGCCTTCGAGTCGGCTCTCCGGTACCTCCGGAAGGCCTCTGGGAAAGGAGAGGAAGGACAGGCTGGGCCCGTGCCAGGGGGCGATACTGTACTGTGCCAGAGGACAGGGGAGGGTGTGAGGTTTGGCCTGTTGGGGTTAGTGGGAAAAAGAGGAGCAGGGATTTAAACTCATCAGAACGGGACAATGGAGCGCAGCTCTCTGGAGATGTCCGGCTTATCTGTTTCCCAAGCCGGCAATAACAGATAAGAACAGCTGACCTCTGACATCACATCAAAGACCAGCAGAGACAGCTGCACTCACTCCCCCACCTAAAGCCTGTGGGGCTGAACGCTGGGAAGAAATGTTGAGAAGTGGACTTGGCTCGTGGGTCTTATTCTTCCTGCTCAGATGTCAGCATTGAACCAGCGCTTATCTGTCCCCTGTTCGGGCTAAAGTAAATATTTGAGATTTTGTTTGAAATAAAAGATTATGGCTTTTTCTTGGCTGTGTGTGACTCCCACTTACTGCAGTGTCCATAGGCGTCTCAGAGGCCCTGTCAGAGAAGAGAGCCCCATTGATCTAACTGAGTTGGATTGAGGGCCATTGAGACCCAATAATGAAGACAATGCAAACAGTGCTGCCTCTGATGATCATGTGCAAGCCGGCTGTTGTTTGACCTGCTCCAACAAAACTGCACCATCACTTCCTGAGAGAAAGGCAACAGAAATAATGATCTCTGCTCCTGTCTAGTCTTAATCCTTGTGTCGCATCAGGGAAAGCTGTTGTCATCGTGCGAGATCCTTGGAAAGCTGAGCGTGATGTATATGGTAGGCAGCCAAAGTCGTGAAGGGGCTCCCACTCACCATAAACGGTTAAAAACAACTTTTTCTTTGTGAGTGGGGCCGTGCTTTACAAAGTGGGAAAGCTGGGTGTGCCAAAATTGCTTTTCATCCAAGCCTGCTTCATATTACCATTGATGCACTGTGGTGAAAGAGGTTCTTTGTTTCAAGGGCTGGACTTAATTGATACAGTATTTACTTCATGAAGCCCTATTTGCATTCCCAGTGCTCTAAGGGGAGGCTCAGAGGAAGTATGCCTGGAATGTCCTGGGAATCTGTGTGTACTGCACGAGATGCCAATAGAGATTCAAAAGAGCTGTGCGCTGCGTGCTTGTTGGGACATAATGTAATTGGAATGGACAGCCCCTGTATAAGCACCACAGTGGGGAGGGATTCTGAGGCAAGCAGAACGTGTGGGAGAGACAGAGGAAGAGAGGGAGACAGAGAGCCAGGAGACAGGAAAAGTGGGTGAAGGAGAAATCAGTCTTTCTGCTCATCCGTTCAAAATCAAAGAGCAACAATGCAGCATTCTTTACGGAGAGCAATTAGTAGTCTGCGCGGTTCCCATTGGAAAGAAACGGCCACCCCGTTTTCCATCGCAGGGAAATCCCGTATTATTTAATATCATTAGGAACGTTCCTTCCCAATGACTGCCCATATAGGTTATAAAGTTCTGATGAACCACGAACTAGCCGTTATTAAGTTCTGCAAACACCTCGTGACAAAACTCCAAGGCTTTCATTAGGGGAGAATTTGTAAGACATTGTTCTGAGCCATCAGCCTTTATTTGAAATAAATTCGCTACTGGCCTTTCTTTGGCTCAGCCTGAGCGTATATACGTACAGTGTCCAGTACTCCCAAAAGTAGATGCTTCAGTGGTCATTCTTGATTGTGGTGAATATGCTTTTTTTTTTTAAATCCACACATTGACACAGTGTTACTTTGTATTCTTCTTTTAACAATCTGCAGTGGGGAAAGAGAGTGAGAGAGCACCTGCTCTGTTCTTGTCGGCTGGATTCTGAAATACAGATTTTGGCAATATCCGTCCTAGCTCGCCGGGCCCTTAAAATACCCTTTGAGCTGGAATTTGTTGGAGAGGGAGAGGCAGACAGAAGAGCTGAGCGAGCAAACCCACTTGAGTTCGAGCAGGAGAAAGAGGAAGAGAGAGAGAGAGAGACTGTCTTTCCCACACTGAGAGTGATTCCCACAGTGCTCTGCTAATCCTTGTCTTAATTAGGACAGGATTCCATCCCTCATGGCCCCGGTACAGAAAAGTGCATCTCCCAGCACAACAGGTGGAGCAAAGCTGTGGAGATTTGGCCAGATAGGCAAGAGGGTGGAAGGAGGAGGGGGCAGTAGGGTAAAACCCGTGAGCTGTGATTGGTGTCTTGTGTAGCTGGGCTTTGCCACACCTGGACAGCCCTGGAACTAAAGAGGGGAGTCTAGGGGTCTGCACAGCTGGCCACAACTTAAGAGGGATTTATAAAACAACACTAGCATTAGTCTTGTTTCAGTTTGACTGTTTCGCCCGAGAAACATCTGAAATCCTGAAAACGATCTGAACGAATTGAAATACGCTGGGAGAGGACAGGTTTTCTGCATCCGAAACATCAAAGAGACTTAGCTGAATGAGTCCAAGCTTCCTACAGCATAAACAGTAGCAGAATGTCTAATAACAGACAAAGACACCAGAATGACAGCAATGAAGTTATAATTGTGAAGTTGTGACTGCGAGGTGACTACTGAACTGGCTGGCTGCCAGTACTTCTGAACAAATACAGTGAAGGTTCCAGCTCTCCAACCTTGAAAATAATATTTGATCTATATTAATCAGAATATTAATCTGCATGAAATTGCATATATATTAATACAAAGCCTGTGTATCTGTTATATATACTGCATTGTGTCCAAGGTTAAAATAATACTGCTTATTGAGGGTGACATATTCCACTAAAGAGCTTTGAATGGGGACCGTGGGTTTGAAGGAAGAAGGGAGCAGTATCTAGTCATTTCTCCCGCCTTCAGTCTTTTCTTTCTTTTTTCCCCCCACTCCTTCCAAATGTCAGGATGGGGGGGTCCCAGTCAATTTCTTCACAGCAGGAAGAGGAAAACGCAGACCCCAGGCAAGGGCCCTGCCACAACAAAGGAGCTTTTTCCGGCGCTCGGCTTTTCTGAGTCTTGCGTTCAGCCCGGGACGTCGGCAGGAGACAGTCTCCCCGCTGTCTGTACCCGCGCCACGCTGTGGCGTTGAAATGCGCAATCGAACAACGGAACAGAGAGGGAAACAGCATAAAACCAGACCCGTACAGTCACCCGATCTGCCCCCGTCTTCTTATTTGGAGAGAGAAAGAGCAGGCGATCTAGGTAATTAGAGGATTAGGGCCAGAGGTTAGAACAGCTGTCTGCACAGTGGCCTACTAAAGACCATGCCGGCCAGCTAAACTCCTCCATTGTGCTGCGCCAGGACAAAGCTCTCAGGAAAAGGCTGTGTGAAAACCGCAGTACTTCAGTGGCTGAGCATCGCTGAAGTGGAAACAGGTGTGTCTTGTCCAGTGAGCAAAAGATCCTGGGATCAGGGCCAATTGTCTTGTCAATACCTTCCAGTGGGGGGAGGAATCAAATTCACAGAAGCGCTGGGAAATTAAGAAGCGCTGCTGCGAGTTTTGACTCCTGTGTTCTTGAGAGATATCCAGCGAGAACGGGAGGCACTTCTTTACACAAAAACTACCCAGCCGTGTTGTCAAAGATGATCCCATCACTTCTTTCAAAACGTGCCTGGATGAGACGCTCAGATCACTTACCTGCTAGGCAGAAATAAAGCAAGATTAGCAAACTGACTCTCATAGGTTCTTATATCACAAGGTGCTTGATGCAAAGAGGGTACAAGCGCCCCAAATGTTGCCCCACGATCTCTGCAAGGTTTAGATCAGATCACTTTATTGGCCATATACAATTTCTTGCATTAGGAATTTGTCTTTTCGCATCCCCCAGCTTGTAGGATTCCTCTGCCAGCTGTGGGATTTGAACCAGCAACCTTCCAGCCACACCCCAAACATGTATTGGGTCTCATACCATCACCGACTGCAGTTTACTCTGGGGATTTGAACCCAGACTCTTACCAACCACAGACCAGAGTACATACAGGACGAGCCATAGCGCCACTGCCCAAAACCAGGCTGGACACTCTGGTGGGGAGGGGTTGGGCTCCCACCAACTCCAAGACTGCATCTCGTCTGTCCGCAGGGTCTGACTGGGGCAGGTGTCCGGAACAAAACAGACCACTTACGGAGGCGTCTAGCGCACACCCGCGCAGCCCGAGAGAGCGAGAGAGGCTCGCCACATCACAGGAGACCTGCTTCAGCCCCGTGCCATTTATCTCTTGACAGTGCAAGGACAAAACGAACCCATAACGCAGGATCCAAAAATGACGAATTAGACCGTGATATGCCGTGTAGACCATTTTTTCTATTTGCAGAAATGGAAAATGTGGGGAGTCTGTGGAAGGTTTTGTGTTGTTGAAGTTGTTTGTTTTGGTTAGTCCTGAGTGTCAAAAACACCTGAGCTCACACATGGAATAAAAGAAGAAAGAAGCAAGCAGATGAAGTCATGAAGTCATCAATGAGCACTGGAGATTTAGAGCCCAGCAGACAGTGTTTCTCCAGCTGGAGGGCTGGAAGTCTCTGGATACTGTAGGCACACTGTAGCCAGACTGGCCAGCAGACGTCTCCACTACATTCACAGGCATTCTGAGGAAGTTTTTTCCTGAGTGACACAAACTACCGTGGAATTCCTTTTGTCCCGACAGAGTCATGTGGTATGTCTGTCTCAGACTAACAAGCCCATGCCTATAAAGTGTTCTGCAAACTCTCCCCAGCAGGTAAATCAAATGCACCATGCATACACACATTTTCAGAAAGCTTCGTGCTGTATTTTTTCAGTTCAGGTGCTTGAAACATTGAAAGAAATGAGAGATTTAATTGGATATGGGGAAGCTTGGAGTGAACGAAACGTGTAAATCTAACAGCTTTGTTTATTGTACTCTTTGATAGCGTGCTAGATTTACTCTCCCTCCCAAAAGTAACTGTGAGTAGTTTCAGTTCTTCACAGTTATTTATGTTCTGTAACTTTTCTGTAACTCACGGATACAGTGTCATTCAAGAAACCGGAAACTGTAATGAGTTACTTTCCAAAAGTAAGGACCCAAACGTCCGGACTGCAGCCTGCCTGAAACATTACAAACAGGCCATGAAGCCTCCATGTGCATTGTTATGATTATTATTTTAGTGAGAATAATACTAAAGATTTTAATTGTTAATAAAAAAAGCTGTGCAATGTTTTTTTACTTTATGCAACATCCTTCGGACGGCAGTTCTACTTCTCTGCTCTGGGGCCCTTCAATTCTAGTCCTGGGGTGCTGTCTGTGTGGAGTTTGCATGTTCTCTCCATGTTTGCATTGGTTTCCTCCTGGTGCTCCAGTTTCCTCCCAGTCCAAAAAATTACTGGTAGGTTAATTTGCTTCTGGGACAACTGGCCCTGGTGTGAGTGCCTCTGTGCCCTGTAATGGACTGGTATCCCATCCAGGGTGTATCCTGCCTTGCGCCTGAAGCTTGTCTGGATAGGCTCTGGCACTCCTGAGACCCTAAAGGGGCTTGACAAGAAAGCAGTAAAAATGAACATTATAGGAAAAGGAGTCAGGTAAGCAGCTGGCTCCATGTGAAATCCACCAATTTTCTAACTGGTATTTCCAGTACGGGGTCGCAGGGGAGTTGAAGCCTGTTCTGGCAAGCAATGGGCACACCAGTCCATTGCAGGGCAGACACACCCCAGGGCCAATTTTACCAGAAGCTAATTAACCTACTAGTATATCTTTGGATGTGGGAAGAAACTGGAGCACCAACAGGGAACCCGCACGAAAACAGGGAGAACATACAAACTCCACCCAGAGTGTCCCTCAGGAATTGAATCCAGGGCACCAGTACTGCGAGGCAGAAATACTCATTGTTTGATCTTATGTGATGCACCCTGCTGTCATTGACTTGCTACTCTTTTCAATTTTCAAGATGCTCAAAAAGAGAATACAAAAAGAGCACATCTGCTTGCTTGGAGTAAGACAGAGAGAGATATAGTAAACGGCAGAACAGAGGATTTCAAAGACTGTCGAGTCCAGACTGTTAAAAGAACAGACTTGTTTTTTTTTAGTCATTACAGGAGTCAGTTGTTAGTGTTGTGCTCACAAGTGGTGAGAGTTTGTTAATGGTATCAGTCAAGCACCTTGCCAGCAAATTTCCTGAAGTCGGTCGAGTATAGAATGACAATGTGCTGTGCACTCTGCTTTATGATTGTGTGGGGGACGAAACTTCATAGCTTCCTTCAAACGTCAGTGCCAGGTCTGATAAGAACCAGGACTGCAATTTCATACGTACTGTATATGCTCAGGTTTTTGCAAGGCAGGTTTTGTAAGCAGGTCGTTATTCATGTTAGACCTGGCAACCTTAATATATCTGGGCGCCTCAGTTAGTATGGCAAGGTTTAAAAGGTTTTACAAGTGTTTTGATGGCACAGGAAATGTGATATTCCTCACTGCCCATATGACATGGAGCAGGAATGTCCTTCGATTGCACAAGTTTGGCACCATCAGATCAGCGTGGATCACGGACGAAATGCCTGGAAAGAGTGGCGTCAGACCGGAGCCACGCGATCAACGGGAAGCCTGTCATTGATCTCCAGCTGTTTTGAAAGGAAAAGTTGAAAAACATCTGCGAGCCACTGAGTGTTGAAGGGATTCAAATCCCCTTTGTGGTATACAAAACGTACTTACAGTATCCCCAAAACAGTAAGAACCCTAAAAAACCCAAGCCCCAAAGCTCTGCATCCAAGAACACACTGGGGCTCCTTTTTTCTTTTTTTTCCAGGCTGCAGTCTTGAAAACAACAGGCACTTCGAGAAAAGGAAACATAGACAAAAGCAAGGCTTGTACAAGGATTCTCTGAGTCACGGTTCCGTATTTGTCTTTTCTGCCAACTCTGCCAGACCTACTTCTAAACCTTGTTGTTTTTATCGCCGTGGAGTTCTAAGTGCTGAGGAGCGTCTGGGCTGATGTTAACCCACAGAGCTCTTTCATTCAGGCTGATCACTGACTGAGGCCGTATCCCCTAAATTCCCCCCGGAGGGTCCTTGTGTTTGGCACAGACAGCTGTTTGCAGCCCGGGGAGGAGGGCGGCGGTGGTGTGTGTGGGGGGGGTTTGATTGTTTGTATGCGGTGTCTGCTCGTCTCCCCCTTTTGTTTTTTGGCGGGAAACGGAGCCATTGCCTTCAGTGACCTCCACCCCTCCCACCCCGGCCCATAACAAACCCCATTTCTCGCTCCTTCAGTCCCTTCGTCGGCCTCCCACACCCTCGCCCCCGAAATGATTGATTCTTTCTCTGCATTCTGGAGAGGATTACAGCCATCTGCAGCCTCTTGAGGAACAAAAGTGCCCCCCCCCCCCACCCTCCCTCCCCCATCTCCCTCCCTCCCCACCCTGCAATCACCTCAGCGCTTCAGAGGGATAACAGCCCCACATCAATGCGCTCTGCCCCTCTCCCTCAATCCTCCTTCGGCACTGACCTCTGCTGTCAAATCCAAGACTGTCCTGAGGCCTGCATTCATGTCGCCCGCCCCTCTGTGCGCCTGGAGAGCTGGAGGAGAGGGGCCAGCCTCTCCTCCCTTATATGAGCCACTGACACACCGCCTCCATCCCCTCCTTCTACCTGTCCCGGTTTAAAGCAAATTACAGTTAGATCTGCTCGTGCCTCAGCTAGAACTTGCAGCTCCTCAAAAAGCCCAAAACGCATACGGTCTTTTTCTGCCCTTCTAATAACGATCATGATGTGATGCTGTTGACACTGTGGCCGGAAGACGCCACTGGCAGGTGTTTCGATAACCGAGCTCTATCCTGCATCACAGCACAGATCGGCGAGTCTGCCAGAGCAGGACGAGGCGAGCACCGGCTATCGGGCTCGTGTTTTCCGTGTGTGTGTGTGGTGGGGGTCTGAGTGACTAATTGGAGAACAGCTGCACGGATTTGCATTGATTAATCTGCACTTTGGTGGGAAGAAACGAGAGGGGGAAATAAAAATCTGACTCAGCTGGCGAGAACAGGAAGGAATTCTTCACGTGAAACTTGCTCTCCTTGTAAACAAAGCTGATTGGAATTAACACACCAATTACCCCTTTGGAGCAGAATTCGTGCAGGCCGGTAACCAGCACACAGTAGATCCGTGCCTTGAACTCTCCCATCTGAGGAGCTGTTTTTCATTTCTCCTGGTACACGTCATCCAGAAAAATGCAATGCTCTCACTCAGTGTTAAATCTAATCTAATTCCGGCCTCAGAATCTTTCTCCCATTTCTTATAATTGCTTTCCCTAATAGACTTAAGGGCTACTTGTGACTAAAGGTACTTTATGAATGTGTAATTATCAGGGAAGGTCCTACAGCAATCCCAAGAAAAACGAGCTCCCCCGAGCTTTACAGTGACTCAGAGTGACTGCCTTTTTTATTTTTACTTATATCCACCTGATCTGGAATTGCCCATCATTCCTGCAGGTCTCAATTCACAGCAGAGACTCCTGTACTAATCCGAGGGAAGATGAGGAGGGGAACGGCTCATCTTCATCTTTCCATGCACCACGAACTCCGCTGGCAGGGCCGTACGTCTCTCACTGACGTCACTGAAGACTGGCAGACTCCCAGGAAGCTCTGGGGGTGGCCAAGTGCAACCCTTTTCCTGGGTTCGTTCTTCTGCTCTGCCGTTTGGGAGAATCCTGCAGGCGACAGGTGAGATCACCACCGGCTCAAACATTCAAGATCTCCATCGCGGAGTACAACCAGCGCTGGGATCGAGCCCAGCCTGTTTACTGTACACTCCAAGCCAGTGCACGGGCCATGTGAACCACAGCCTCCTGTCGGTCACACGCCTTCCCAGTTTGCCCCAGTGAAAGGCTGACTCAGGTTAACACTGCAGCAGTTCTGCTGGTCAGGAGCAGACCAGCAAACATCTCAGATTTCCTCAAGACAGGGAAATTAAGCACTATGAGGGAGTGGAGAGGGTTAGCCCTGCACCTTGCAAAACAAAATAGAAGCAGAACCGTGTGATCAAAAGATATAATGCAGTCATGATCACAAAGTAAGCAAACACTGATAAGCTGAACGGTACTCTTGCATTCTTTAACATGCCAGCATGTACAGATGATTTCTGCTGAAGTCATCAAAGCAAGTGAATACTATTCCCCTATGGGAAACCTGCCCAAGTAATTTATTCACTGTGGAGTGGAACGTTTGCCAACTGGGAAAATAAAGATCATCATGTCCAGTTGCGTAAAAAATAGCACTTCTTTACTGAAGCAAGCAGACTGCAACAGAGCTGGAACAGATCATTCCAAATCCAGAAAGTGTGCAGTTGACACTACGTTGCACTAATTGTGCAAATCATAAAAAATGACCATGGCTTCATTGCACACTTTTATTTTTATTAATAAAGTGATGTGGATTAGTTTGAGTCAAATAAGTCAGTTCCATTCCACTAACCCCAGCAGTTCACAGAGGCAGAAACATGCCATTTCAGCCTGAACTTTCTCCACGGACAGCAGGGAAACAGGTATTGTTTTGCATAGACTACAAGTCAGCAGGCCTACATAATAGGAAAACTTTGCACTGCCTAAACATTGAAACAGCTGCCTGGCACAAGGGCAGACCTTATTAGGGAAAACTAAAATGAAAAGTCCAAAGTAAGCAACACAACTAGAACTTGGAGGAGTATCTCTGCCATCTGGCCGCTGTAAAACTGCTCAAAACCCCAAATCATACATTCAAAGGTACGTCAGAGATGTTTCTTTTCATCTAAAACACTATGGCCCGAATCTTCTAGAAACCAGATTATACATGGCAAATTCTCTAAACGTAGTTTAGAAGAAGAAGGGCAGAAACCTGTATTAAGCAAATGCTAATTTTTCTGCATAATTCTGAGATTCTCTGTTGATTATAAACAAATAACATTCTAATGAAAATCTACACACTGAAATTTTGTGAAAGTGGGGACGTTCTCCTCATAAAACGCGACTCCTAATGAGCCCATAAGGTCCATCCTTTACTCATCTTGCAGGAAAAGAAGAGTTTCCTGAATTCTATTTTCATCAGATGATGAATTATTTGAGCAGGTCCATGGTAGATACTTAGCACAAAGATCCGCTGGGTTATACAAAATAGTAACAGAAGCTTCCTTTAAAATTATGCATTTATCTCAATAATAAATCCCCATCAGGACGCCCCCAGAATGGAAACCCTTGAACACGGGGCTGCTGTTTTCTACGTGTAGACTGTGGCTGAAGGTTTTGGGCCTTCAGGGACTGAGGTCCCTAATCTCATGCTAATTACAGACAGACCGTAATAACAGGACAACTCCCGACTTAACAGCACTTAATAAAAATGCACTCCGTGTATTTACCAACGGTTAAAGGGACTGCAGTAACGCACATTACTGGTCAAAGTATGGTCAAAGTGTGGTCATTGACAGGAAGATCCGTTAAGCCACGACATCATTGCTAAGAGAACAGGACAAGGCAATGGATAACACGTTATTGACGTGGTTCGCCCGATGCTTTTGTCTAGCAGCGATTTCAACAATCTGTTTTTTTTTTCCTTTGTGCGTACACACCTCTGTACCTGTTTATACAGCTGGTTGAACCGGAGCCCTTCGGATTAGGGTCTGTTGCTCAAGGGCTACTGCAGCTGTGTCCCGTTGTGCAATCTGAGCGCACATCGCGCTGGTCGGAACCGGCGCTCCACGCTGTCAGCCCCTAGATAAATAGAGGAGATTTATGTCCAATTCCTCTGACGCTCGCTCACCGGCGTCCAGGGTAAGTGAGGAGGCTTAGCCGCATTTCCTACGACCTGTTTTTCAATGACGTGCAGTAAGTGAGCAGACTGGATTGATACGACGCGGCATTTACTGCAGAAAATCACTGCGGTGAGTCTCCAACATCCCACCACGAAGCATTGAGAAAGATTGCGCCCACCCCCCCAAAAATGGAAACATCCAGAACAAGCATTAGAACCTGGACTACGAAGCACTTCTGAGCGAGGCTCGCTTTTTTTCTGTCTCCACCGTTTTATTTTTTTGGCTTGGCCTCTCGGGGGTGTAGATAAAAACTGGGAGCTGGGGACATTGTGAGCTACGCATTTCCTTCGCCTCGGCGTTTTCTGCTATCCGGGATCTGAAGGCAGAAACATGCCCCCTGTGGTCCGAGCAAAAGAGAAAGCAGGCAGAGATAAAGACAGTGGGGCTTTGTGAGCAGGGCCCGTGAACAGCACAAAGACAAGCAACAGGACCCTGGTGTCTCTACGAGAGACCTGCGCGCTCCACCCTTGTTTCTTCCTCTCCCCTGTGCTTTATCGCGTTTGCTCAAACCTGGCAGCGGCTCCTGTTTTGCGGCTGGCAGGAGCCCTGCTGTCGTGGCGCCCCTGCCCGTCCAAACAGGAGCGGGCGGGCGGCTGGGTCACCGTGCCAGCGCCGCCAGAGAGGACACACCTCGGAGACGGAAGAACAACAGGCAGGCCTGCTTGCTCCAAGCACAACAGGGCAGGAGCAGGGGCTGGTTACAGGAGGACTGCGCCGAGCACACAAGACGTGACCCATCTGGCAGCGATGATCGTGTGGATTTCACTTGTTTGTATTTATCTGACAGAACATCATGCGCTGAACTCAATGCAGACGCTTCCACATTCGTGGGTGAACAGAAATATCAGATGCAAAAGCTGACGACTACAATGCCAAAAAAAAGTTCCAGGAGGTAGCTGCACAGTCTGCAAAGGCACAAGTTTTAGGTTTATTTCATGCTGAAAAGAAGAAAAAAAGACAACGTTTCGGAGCCTTCTTCAGGTGTGGGACTCCACAGCTGAAACGTGGTGTCTCTTTTCAGCATAGAATAAACCTTTACCCTTCCCTTTACAATGAAAATATACTGCTCCCCCAAGTTACTTAAAGTTACATTCAAAATGGACTGTAATAAAAGGGGACAGAGACAATAAAAGTTTAGTGCAGCACTGTTGAAGGACACTATAACTGGTATACTACACTCTTCAGAAATTAGATGGCAGACTCTTGAGTTCTGTGAAGAAATTAAATCCTTTAGCTACAGTGGGCTACAGAACAAGAATGCAGGTATTTCACAGCACACTTCTTGGAGTCTGCTACCCATCCATGCAGTCTCAAAGTACTGCACTGAAGTTTACCCTGAGTCCAAGATAAGACACAGGACACCCACGGGGACAACTGCCAGATAATCTTGTCACTGGAGGAAGTGAGGAAATTCGATGACCCATACAAAATCCGTAGGCCTGTGGAAGACCACGCAAACTCCACACAGAAATTTCCCCAGGCTGGAAACTTAAGTGTGACACCCCTAGAATGCTGCTTTTAAGGTTTAACTGCTATTCAATTGATGAAAGCATAAAATGAACTTTAACAGTGCAACCGGGCGTGTTTGTTTAATTTAACAATGGAGGGGGGAATTGTTTCCAAAGTTAAGGGAAAGAGGAAGCTCCTGATTACATTTAATACCTCACTTCTCGCACCGTGTCACAGGAGATGGCTTTCCACCGAGGAGCAGATTGTGTAACAGTGACAGTTTAATGGGCTGCGGGGAGCACAGTGTTGTTGTGGAAGTCTAGGGAGCATCCTGAGGCACTGTGCCCAGTCTGGCTTCACCACGCAGGGGTTGGGCTCACTCTACTTGCCCCCGGACTCCCAGAGGGGCCTACCCGGCTCCCCCACCCCACAACGTCCTGTTTTTGACTTCACCGTGGCGACGTGGTTGTTCTGGCAGTTAGAGGCCCGGCTGGCACCGTTCAAGAACGCCAGACGCCTGACTGAGGAAAAAAACAACAACTTCCTGTCATCCTTTCACACTCTTGCGGCAAACTACTCGGTTTTCTGTTTGGGCTGAGGAGGGACGGGAGGGGAGGGGAGTGAGGGCTAAGAAAAGGGCCCATTTCTAGCAAAGTAAAAGTCAAAAACACAGATGACAAACGCCCAAATGCAGTCCAATAGTCCAGAGCACCAGGGAAGGAGGGTTTTCCATTTAATTCACTGGAGGATATTGATGCCTAAGTACCTCAGCAAGTTAGATTCCCATGTTTATTTTTGTTCAGACTCATAGCCAAATAACCAGCGACACTTGGAAAATAATGGAAAATAGTCTAGGGGGAACGATTTTTCATGGCAGAGCCTATTAGATCTTAGCCCGGGGGGAACAGTCTTTCAAGCGAAGCTGGCTGCCTTCCGCGAAGCGATGGCCGGACTGTGGAAGCGCCGAGCCGACTTGTGCTGCGCGTTCCCTGTGGAGCCTCCATGCTCTGGCAGGAGGCCAGAATTCCGAACCGCTGTCCGTCTCCATATCCGCAGCAGGCGGGCAGCGAGGCACCCCCCCCGCCGCCGCCCCCACTCACAGCGCAGATCCTTAATGAGGATTTATCACTTCCTGAATGCTGAAGCTGGACTGGCTCGGCAGCCCGACCTCCTGGGAGCAGGCGGCTTGCCCGCGACACGGCGCCTACTCTCCCCGAAGACCTTTCCTCTTCCCCCGTCCGCCGCCAGCAGCCGACACGCACCAATAACGCAGCCGCCACACCTAGCGCACCTACCTTGCAGGGCCTTCGCACACTGACCCCTGACCCCTTTGCCCAGCACACTCCCGCCTACCAGCTTCTAGACAGCGACTTCTGTCAATATCTAGGTCTCATAATCCAGAGGCGTCAGGCCACGTGAGGTGTTTCTCCACACATCCGGAACAAAGCCTGGAGCGGAACAGAGACACCGCCAAATTGCAGGTGAAGGAGGGAAGGGCTGATAGCTCCCACCTGAAATCTGGGGAGGGGGGCATAGGGGTGGAAACACTTAAATGTTTCCTGCAGGGTAAGTGACACGAAGCCGAGCAAGCAACTTCAATGTTTCAGTACCTACCTACCGAATTTCATTACAGCACTGGGGAGCAGATGGACACTGGGCAAGACTAATGGTGTGTGTCTATCAGCAGATTCTACTGCTCTCTCCAGCAATGTGCCTTCCTCATTAAGAGGGAGAAACAAGGAGGACGTGGTGGGACAGAAAAAGGAAAAAAAAATGCAAGAATGGGCTTTGCCTTCTCTTGAGATCCACCTTTTAATTCTTGAAGCTTTTTCTGGAAAGAGCTCTGGTTTCTGTCCAAGCCGAGGCAGAGTCCTGCCAGGAATTTGATTGCCGAAAACTTGCTGTGCAAGACGAGAAAGCTCCCCGTGTCGGAGTGGGGGGGGGGGTGGTCTTTGTTGAAGCGATTCTTAACTGGCACCAGAACAGCTCGCATCAGCAGAACTGCGGTTTGGACTAGAGTGCGCACGGACAACAACCCTCTGTCTGCTGGAGAACACTGGCTCTTGGGAATGAATCCCCATTCATTAGGCTGTGGGAGAGGCAAACCAGAACAGGCCTGCCAGGAAATGGGTAGAGTAGCATGTGGTATAAATCGCTGCGGCGTGATCTTTTGGAGGCCAGTTGTACTGCAGTGACCACAAGGTTAGGAAACATCCAGTGACCTTCCTCACAATACACCCAGTTTTAAAAGGGATGTGTAGTGTACTTTTCAAACTCCATACACCATGCAGAAGGAACCAAACTGCAGGTTTAGGAAGAGACCTTAGAGAAGTGTGCCTCAAGTACATCTTGAGGAACTATGCGTGAAACTAAATTGGTGAGAAACATGCGTAAGTGATGCAATAACACTGCAGTAAGTCCGTGCCATACTACCAACTTTATTCCAACTATTAAAAACACAAATATTGTCTCTATACTTTCCATGTTTTAGAGGCCACAGACTTTAAATTGTGTTCTTCATGTTTACCTTCACTTCCAGCGTTTTTTCCAGTCTAAGTCCACTGTGTAATGGGGCAAACAGCTCCAGTAAACTAACAGAGCTCAAGAATTGAATCCAATTAATAAAAACACCTAGAGGAGAGAAGGGAATAAAGTGGAAGCATTTGTGGAAAGAGAAATTCATATCCAAGCATTAAAAAGTCACTAAAGCCAACCATCTGGAGCAGTGACTTAACACACCTATTATATTGAAGAAAGTGGTTTTTATTTTCAATCTTTAGAAGACACTTCAGGCACAAACAGCACAACACAGACATCAATTCTTCAAAAAAAACACTTAATATTTCTTCATTAGTTTCTTAAACTTTTGTATGTACAGTATATACATTCACATTGAAAACCTCAATCTAGCCAGTCACCTTGGCAACAGCTATTTAAAACAATTAAAAAAAACAATTGAGTGCTTCTACAAGAACAAGCCTCCTAAGATTTGGTATCACCACTCCCTTCAATTTAGTGCACAGAATAAAACAAGCAATATACTTCACAACGAGCTAATCAGATATTTAACCCTGCACATGTATGTGGTTTTCTGCAAGTTCCAGTTTAGACTGCAACTGGTCCTGGGGTCAGTGGGTAACAAAAAAAAGCTCCTGGTGGCTAGAAACCATGATCACCCATTTCTGTTGGGCAATAACGATGCACAATCTCACAAGCAGCACTGAAAATGACTCTTCTGAAGTCAGTAGCTGCTGGAACAGAACATTAGCATGAACATTCCCAGCAGGAAAAAAAAAAGTCACAAAGCATGAAGCCCTAGTCCAAATAAACTAGTTAAAAGCAAATGACACTTCATTATGGACATTCAATACTCCAGACAGACTCCCGGGCCAGGACTCACCCTTATAGAGCATTTGCAAGAAACATGGGATGCAGGAGTAAGAAATTCAGTTTTGCTCCTGTACATTTTGAACACACAGTTCTTATAACCATTAAAGATGATATTAGGCTCATCAATAAGAGCCAAGGCTGATTATTTTCACATGTCCTTCTGCAAGAGTCATTTCAGCTCCGTTCCCCCCCATTATTTAAAAAAAAAGGGGTGCAAGACCCAATGTTGCAGGCAGCCCTAGATGTAACTAGTATTCTAGTTGATAAAGATCACTTAATTAAATCACTTTGTGAGGAAACAAGTGACATCCTTCAGCTTTAGCACAGAGGTTGATACGGGGTTGTTTTCCCCAAAAAAGCATGGCAACCAAGCATTCGAGTTCCTGAATGTCAGTCCACCAAGCTCACAGATGGAGGTTTAAAAACAAAAGGCTGTGAGGGATCATTTAAGTAGAAGACGCTTTTAGTTACTATCCAGTAAGGCTGTGCTGAATATGAATCCTAGCGTTTCACAGGTGAATGACAAGCTGTTCATCTTTATATAAGAAGTTATACACTTCTAAAAATTACCATCAACAAGGTAGTCAGAATCTGTGAACGTGGACAATTGACAGTGCTCGCTTCAACTTAGAAGTAAATTTTTAGAACTCCAGTGCACCAGCTACTGGGGTTTATCTGGAAAAGGGTGGGTTTGATTTCTGGGTAAAGCACGGTCATTGTATCCCTGAGCAAAAGGAACTTCCTTCAGATTGTTTCAAATTATACAGCCCTGTTAACGGTTAAAAACGCAAGGAGCTTTGGATAAAAGTGTCTGTCAAATATTGCAAAAGCAAGAAGAGCAGAGAAATGCTGAACTTCAGGTGACAGCAGTAAAAAGTTACACAAAAGTCACAGGCCTCTGTACACAACTGGTTCCCACTGTCTGACCTAAAGGCAGTTGCATGTTCTCATGTCTCAAGCCTATATTACAATGGCAAAAAAAAAGTGTTGAATATCGAATGAATAACCACAGGGGACTGAAACTGCCACGCACACCTCCAGTTTGCAGCCTAAGAGCCATCTGGACTAGGAGTCCAGTGAGGAAAAACCTGAAAGATGTTTGTTACAAGCATCTCACTCCAATAAGATACCAAGCTCAGTTTAAAAAAAAATGCATTGAATGTGTAACAAATTCCCCACCCATCATCAGAAAGCTATTCCCAGTTAGCATCACAACCATCCAAAGCCTATCCTAGAAGCAGAGGGCACAAGACCATGCTACTCCATCACGGGGCCAGTTTGGAGAAACCAAGGTAACCAAGCCATCAGGGTTCATCTTGGCAAGACTGAGATACCAGAGCACCAAGAGGAAATGGACTGACTGGTTTAAAAAAAAAAAATGCACCTTCTGTACAGTTGAAAACCCAACTACCACTTGTTGCCGTTTTCATTTTAAGTGATCATTAAAATGAAATCATTAATCAGGATGGCCCTGAGGGGCAGTGGTAAGCATTGTGGCCTTGCAACACAGGATTCAATTCATGGAGTTTGCATGTTCTCCTTGTGTTCACAGGGGTTTCCTCCAGTTCCCTCCCACAATCCAAACATGCTGGTAGGTTAATTGCGAGTGTTTAGGGCTCTCTGGCATGTGATAGACTAGCGTCCTGTCCAAGGTGTATTCTGCCCTGTGCCTGCTGCTTCTCTGGACAGGTTCCAGCCCCCCTGCAACCTTGTACTGGATAGACTAGCTTAGGCATGTTTTTTAGGGAACTTGTTGTCCCATGAAACCATTACACACAATTTTGTAGAAACAACAGTATCCCACATTTGAGGAAACAAAGGTTTTTAAATCCTTCTGTCCTTCAGGATGTACATAAAGGCTCAGGAATGATTCTGTTTATATCCAAAGATGCAACAAAACAGACCACTGCTGAAGCAATACTCTGAAACAAGTCTACTTAACTAGGCTTTTTTTTTTAAAAAAAAAGTTATTTATACAGGGTATTCAATCAGTACACAAGGCACCCTGTTTCAAACTAACTGATATAAATGTAACAGCAGGATGGCAAGCTATCATAGGCCATCAGGCTGAACGTGGCACATACTCCTGCTCTTAAACCTGGGACTCACAAGCTTCTCTGAACTCTGCCCCCTTGCCTGGAGTCACCATTATATATTAATACTGTATTTCTATACACATAAGCAATATAAAATCATTTGGTTTTCCAGATTCCTCAGTGCTTGCGCCAACCTCTCATCCCCGACACCCTAAACAGATAGTCCCCTTTCCTTCAACAGCAAGGCAGTGCAAAATTCATTCAGCCCCCTCCTCATCTACAAGGACATTCATGTAGAAACCTAGGAAGGGAACATGTTCATCTCAATCAAAGGGAGAGGGGTGGTGAATTATTTTAAATTTGGGGTTTTTTAAACTGGCATTTTTAGGTGTTCTTTAACCTAAATGGGGGGTAGAAGGCAGTCTTGTTCTAGGATAGAAGACGAGTTGTTGATCCATCAAGCTCACTCTCCACAGTTGCTCTTCAAGATGGAGACACGAGAGGGAAATCAACATACCACCGTGGTTTAAGTGAATCAGTCCAATACTGAAAGTCGTTCACTTCCTGAGTAACAAAACGTCCTGTCCCAAGTCGATGTAAAAGATCAAGGCCTGCTGTTATTAAGACCTGCTGCCATCACGGTCTCCCAGCGTCCTCACCAAGAACACTGAAGCGGTTTCAGGACCGCCCGTCGAGCTGCCACGTCTGCAACACCCACAAACCCTCCCGGCAGCGAAGCCAAGACCCTCCAACGCCGATCACAGCTCTCCCAGCGTGGCTCCCGATCCAGAACGTGCCAAGACCCGGCTCGGAGGACCCCCAGACTGGAGGGCAGCCGCCATCGTGTCCACACGGTTCAGTCCGTTGCATTACCCAGACCCCTTCGCCAAAACCAACCCCGTCAACACCAAAAGGCCGCCGCCATGCCCAGAGTTGGATCCACACCCCTGCTGCGCTTCCTCGGAGGCTGCAGGTTCTAGGCTTCGAGAGGGCGATGAGCAAGGGGAGGAGGGGGGCCATTGGCAAAGAGGACCGCGGAGGTGAGGAGTTTTCCCAGGATGCCCCTCAGTTGCCCGCCAGCTCGCAGGGGATCTGCCGCGCCTCGCGGGCCTCCTCGTAGACCCGGCGGAAGTCCTTGTAGCGCGGGGCGCAGCCCAGCCAGGCCTCGCCGAAGTGGACCCGGCCCGTGAACAGGAAGCTGCCGGAGCCCGGCTTGACGCCGCACCGCAGGAGCGTGCGGATCTCCCCGGACTGGGCCAGCCGGCCCGGGCCGGAGAACAGGGCGTACTTCTGCCGGTACACCCGCGAGGCGCTCACGCCGATCACCGACGCCCACAGGTCCCCGTCGGTCCTCACCGAGCGGATGTTCCCGCGCACCACTGTGGACACAGAGAGGGGCGGTCAGAGCTCTTCTTCCTGCACCCAACAGACTGGACTCCACCCTGTCCAGGCGCCCTGCTGCACGTGCCTATTGCCAAGAGGGGCCAACAGGGGGCACTCAACCTGCAGTCTGTGCAGGTCCTGATAACCCAATATAGTTATGGGGACACTACTGTAAAAAGGTCCTGACTCATGAAAAATCCCAGGGCGTTTCTCAAAGTGTAGGGGTTCATCAATCACGGCCTCATCACTCTGCTCTCCTCCCCAATGATGGCTGATAAGGGGTGAGCATACTGGTGGTCTAGGGCTGCTGTTGCACCCAGGTGGGGCTGCACACTGGTAGTGGAGGGGAGTCCCCATTACCCGTTAAGTGCTTTGAGTGTCTAGAGAAGCTCTATATTAAAGTGTAAGGAATCGCCTAAAGCAGAACAGTTTTAAGAAACCAATGCGTCAATGGCTCTTCACAAGACTCTCCCACCCCTCTGCCATTTTATCTCAAATTAACTGGGTAGGGTTACTCCACCACACCGGCTTCAAGCAGTGCACAACAGGGTGCTGCCTGACCTTTGACCCCCAGCTCCAGCTTTGGATGACCACGCTATGCTTAAGCAGTTTATATTTTAAGGTTCATTTCATGTCAGCCATTTGAAAGAAATCCAAATCACTTTAGGAATTGAGGAACTGTTTTTTAGGTCCTACTGCTTTCTGCCATACACATTTTCACAGCCGTTAACTTAATTTGATCCAAAAGCCCAGAAACAAAATTGAAAGCGCATTGAATTTGGTATCGCACATACATCTCCCCATATTGTGAAGCTTCTAAAATGGTGTGAAACAAATGAAGCTAAAAAAAAAAAAAAGAGAGAGACCTGTTCCATCTATCCTGCAGCTCAGTACAGTACAAGTTCGGTCAGTCCCTGCTCAGTGTATTACACCCTTGCTGAGTGTACTGATGGAGGAGGTCGATTTCAACTCACCAAAGTCACTGGTGCACACAGCCATCAGGATCTCCGTGTCATTGCAGGGTCTGCAGGCAGCTGGAGACGCAACAGAGGCAGAAAGTGAGAGAACAGACAAGACGGCCACACGGTCTCACAGCAAGTACATTTTTTACAGACCCCCAAGTGAGGCTAATACATAAAGTCCTGTTGGCACAAGAACAGCCCACATTCAGCACTTCCTGGATCCGCACAAACAGTTGTTAAACCAATTAGATCAGTTAAACTTATCTAAACGTACCCAAGTCTAGAGGTGGCACAGATTAGAATATGCTGGTGCACGCATGACCAGCACACACATGCTACAAGCAACACTAACAAAGCAGGCAGGGAGCCGAGGCAAAACAATGCACCTGGGAAGCTCTCCATGGCTCCCCTGTTAAAATCGCCCTTCTGCTTTTTTGCAGCAGGTCTCTAAAATGGAGGAGCCTGGGGGAGGTTTGCAAACAGGGCTGTAGCCGATTTCTCCCCAGGGTGGAGGTCTTTGATGGGGGGGGACGTGTAAAACGAAGATGACCACAGCAGAGGTGCCTCTGACTGCTTGTTTGCTTACTTGGAGGAACGTCAAGGCCAACATGAAAGACCTCACCCACTCCTGTAACTCGAATTGCCCCAATTAGGAACAAGGCAAGGTTTATTTCATGCTAAAAAGAGAGGAAAAACATTCTGGCTGTGGAGCCGAACACACCTGCGGGAGGCCGAAATATTTTTCTCCTCTTTTCAGCCTGGAATAAACCTTTAATTGTTCCCCGTCTACTTGAACTACACCGCCCTAATTAGTTCACCAGGAATCGAGGGTCTGCTCATCACTGCCTGAGCTGTACAAAAACACTAAGGCCGAGAGCAGATGGGTCTGCCCGTTTATGACCAACATCAAATTTTAAAATTCAGTCCAAGGATATCTCACTGGAAGTATTAAGAAATAAGGATGCCCCAAATGATTCACCTACTCAGAAGGACGGATTGCATCTGAAAATTGTTGAAAGTAGCATAAAGACCCTCAATTAGAAACCGCACTGTGAGAAAATGAATGTCCCTAAACCGTACTGACAGTTGGGCAAGAGTGACCCATCAGATTTTTGGCTGCTTTCCTCAGAAAAGCATATTCAGCTTTCTAGAAAAAAAAGAAAGCAGTTCCACAATAAGACGGACATCTGGAAAGGGAAAGTGTAATTTCATACATTTTTGTGGTTAAATTACTCATTTTCCACAAAAAAAAACTGAGGGATAACAACGAGGGTGACATTGCAGAACCAATCCTTGCAGTCTTGTTCCCAGAGGGGGGAAAGAAGAGTAATTTTAAGATCCACTTGGCATTCCAAGCCCTATTTTTGTAGCCCCCTAATGGGCTACCGCCCCCCCCCTCCTCCGGTCACTAATCAAGCCTGGTGAATTCCTGGAGACAAGCGGCCCTGCAGAGGAAAAACAAAACAAAGGGAGCATCCCAGCTGATGAAAGGCCTCGCCGTTACCACAGCAACCCCACTAATCCCTGAACTCTCATGTGGCTGAATGAAAGGCCTAGTTCTCTACAAGTCCTCTCACACTGGGCTTTTGTTCAAACCCCCTGACAAACGCATTCTCTCAGGGCAAGAGCAGCCAGGGAATTCGTCCACTGGCCTCCGGGGAACTTGAATGATTTCTCAGCTCCGGCGGCCATTCTGTACAGGCCCCCGTTATCAACTCCCAGCGCCGAAAATCCTTCACAAAAAGCTGGAAAGGACGGGGCTCCACACCCAAATTAAGCACAAACGTCAGGATAGCTCAGGTGCATAAAGGGCTACGTAAGCACTCCGCTGCCTCTACTGCTTAGTCGGTAGGCAGGTAGCAACGGTAAATGAACAAGTAAAAGTTTATTCCATGCTGAAATGAGAAAGGAGACAAACTCTCTGCTGGGGAGCAACATTTCGGTTTGACACCCGAAGACTCCCCAGCTGAAACGTTGTCTTTCTTTTTGACATGGGATAAACCCTTCCTTGTGCCTTTGCAGCCTACGCATGCGGACACAGTTCCCCATCTGAACCAAGCAATAATAGGCGAGGAGCTCCATGCTGGAAAAAAAAAAAAAGAGGAAAGAAAATGTTTCGGCCGTGGAGCCTTCATGTGTGAGTTTAAGAAGGCTCCACGGCTAAACGGCGTGTTTTCTCTCCTCTTTTCAGCGGGGGATAAACCCATTACTTGCTCCTTGGCAGCCTACGCGTGCCGACGCAGCTCCCCACCTGAACTACCCTAGGCGAGGAGTTTCCCGCCAAACGCGCACGGACATTGGAAATCCCATTTGTGCTCATCTCTGGGGACACCCACGGTACAGCAGACAACACCGCACAACGTCGACAGTACATTACACACGACAACAGGAACAACAAACGCGTAGCAGTGAGGGGAGGGGAAAAAACATGGCGGACCATGCCAACAGTGCACAGTGCAGGAGCCCTCAAATCGGTCTTGAAGCCTTTTAAACTACTTTTGGCTCCACCAAATAAGAAGTCGCAAATCCACAAATGGAGGGCAGTTTTCCCCAGGTATTTTTGGGGGGTGTCGAGGAAGGGGCGCCCCCTCACCTTCGCTGCTGCTGCTGGTGATGCTGGTGGTGGTGGTGCTGGAGTCCGGCGCCAGCAGGGCGTTCCAGTCGCCCCTCAGCTCGTAGCGGAAGGAGGCGATCCGCCGGCTGATGTCCTGGTGCGGCGTGGCCTGCAGGAACAGCGCCACCCTCTCGCCGGGCTGCCGGCTGAAGCAGCGCACCCGCGGGGGCCGGCCGGGGGGGCCCGGGCGCTCGCCCACCAGCAGCTCCAGCAGCCCGTCGCGCTCCAGGTAGATCTGGGCCCCCCGGAAGCTCTCGGCGGGCTTGATGCAGGCCGTGATCTGGCCCGAGCTCCGGCCGCTGCCCCCGGGTCCCACCGCCCCCGAGGGCAGGCGGGGGGACAGGCTGAGCCGCAGCGCCCCCTTGGGGTACAGCCAGACCAGGGCGCCCTCCGCGCAGTGCAGGGAGATCTGCTCCACGCTGCCGGGCTGCTGGGAGAGTCCGCTGCAAGAGAGGGGAGACCCGGGTGAGAAGCGCGGCCAACAGGAAGCGGCGCAGCCCTGCCAGATCAAGACAAGTCTTTCTCACTACAGGAGAGCACTTTTAGAGATAACATCACTTTATTGGCCATATTCAATTTCATCCATTAGGAATTTGTCTTTTCACATACCCCAGCTTGCTCTCCATGAGACACACAGACAGGGAGAGAAGCTTGGGGTCAGAGCGCAGGGTCAGCCATTTATACGGTGCCCCTGGAGCAGTGGGGATTAAGGGCCTTGCTCAGGGGCCCAATGGAGTAGGATTTCCCAGCCAGCCACGGGATACGAACCAGCAACCTTCCAGCCACAGGCGCAGATCCTTAGCTACAGAGCCACTGCTTGTATAAATTGTATAGGGCTAATAAAGTGATGTTATATGTCACAGATTGGAGGATGGTCTCCTCTCCATGAGCCACACAACTTCGCCATTGGCCGTGCAGACGTCCCACAATGCCCCACGTGGGACTCCGGTCCAGAGCCCAGCCTCCAGATCGCCATAACAGTTGAAATCTGCGGTTTTATAGTCGTAAAATGAGGCACGTCGTTTGCAACGGAACGCAAGGACGTCTCTTCTCACCACAGATGAACAGTGGCGACGCCTATCGGTGACGACGCGTAACACGCCGAGTGGGGGGGAACAAGCCGTTTAATGACTTTTTCCAGACTCCATCACCCCCCAACCTATAAATAACTTGGAAACAACGTACAAAAAGATCCAAAAGCCAGTTTCACTCGCATAGTACAGCAGACTTCTCATACGCTCAGTTACAAACCGTTAAATTTCCATGCAACTGGACGGCATACTAAAACATTCGAGCTACCCGACTGGAGTCAACGTGTCCAGGTTCCTTTCTCCAACTCGATTTACTCGTTTGACGTCGGACACATCAAAGAGCAGGTCTAATTGCCGAGGTGCCAATGTCGACACGTTTGAAATCCGACACCCCCTCAAACTTTATGGGCGCCGTCCTTTGGTGCCTGCGTTTACAGCAGTCACAGCGAAGTGACAGATCCTAAGCAAAAGACGCCGCCAATGCAACACGGATGCAAACTCTGCACACGGGGGTACGAATCTCAATTTCTAGAAGGATGCCAACCGAAACCCGAGGGAAGCAGAAACTCTCTGATGGGGACCGATGGTTTCAGCATTTCTTTTAGTTTCATTTACACCTGGTCAAGTTCAATTAGTCTCCAACGCAGCGAATGGGTATTTGATTAATAAATCAAAGTTTGGTGCTCACACTTAAAGAAGGCTCCACGGCCGAAACGTTGCGTTTTCTCTCTTCTCTTTTCAGCAGGGAATAAACCCATTACTTGTTCCTTTTCCTGACGCAGCCACCCACCTGAACTATTTTAATTAATAAAGACGTACAACGTTCATCACGCTTATAGGCGTTTGGTAAAAGAACATAAGCGATATCCTAGTTGATGCTGTTCTAGCAAGTTACTATTAAGAGGGGGCAAACAGCAGCCTTAGCGAATCGCATGGGCCAGCCTTTCACTGTGCCAACTGAAGCGAACCACTGCAGGAACACGGCTGGGTGGCCATCACACCGCAGCTGGGCAGATGGACGGACGCCCGTTCAAAACGGGTACCAGTACCCCAGTTCTGCAGTGGTCCCCCTCTTCCAAAACCTAAGACACGCGCACTAAGATAGAGATAACGAGGAGTGGCTTTAAGACCTCTGAAAAGCTGCCGGACACACAGACCAGACGGATCCGAGTTAACGCTTTGAAGACGCAACTTAACAACCGATAACTTACCTCCCTCTCCAACTGCACTGGTCCTCGGAATAGCTGGACAGTGCGGGGTCCAAGACGGAGAAGAGCGGGATCCACAGGGCGCACAGCCGGAGTGGAAGCATTTTCGACGACGTCTCAGCAACACCGGGTGGAAGTGGGGTGGTGGTGGAGGTGGGGGTGTCCTGCCGTTCCCCCTCACAGCCACTCGCTACTTGCAGGGCGACCCGCACAGCCGAATCCCAAAAGCGTCTTCACGGCCCATGTTCCGAGACCACATCTACACCTCCCATGCGCTCTGCACCGCAACACCTTGCTTTCCAGCCCCGCGGTTTACATACTAAGCATCCCGGCTACTATTTCCACAATCTGACTGAGACGCCTCGGTGGCGTCTGAAGGTTTTAGTGGTGGGGCCGCGGGCCGCGCCAGCCAATGGCGAGCAGGGGACCAAACTTTTCGCCAATCACAGACAAGGCAGCGGAGGGCGGGGGCGTGGTCTAGGACAATAGAAACCAGCTGAACGTTTTAAATGACTTCACTGGCCAAATGAAAACAGAAAAAAAAAAACTTTTCTGCGTGGGTCGAAGAGATACCCGCTAGGGAATAGATCTAGATGTATATGCATGCTTCAGCACTGATCGTTTTTGTTTGTTTAACATCGCCAATTTCAGAACTGTCTCGTTGACACGCAGCAGGACACGGAAACTTTTGGGAAAATTCAAAACGTGTCTCCAAATCCCTGTGCAGAAACCAAAAAAAGATATACATTGGATAGATGTATAACATTTGTCAAATACACGTCAGTTCCAGCCTTCAGCTTATTTCCGTGATGTGCACAGCGCTGAGAAGACCAATAACTAATTCTCGTAAGCTATTTTAAAAGTTCCTACCGGGTAGGTGCAGGATAATGAACTCATTCATATCCACCTAGCCCTTCAATCAGTCTGTCTTTGATAACGAGTGGAATAAATGTCACACCCATACAGATAACATTCACATTAGAAGAGTGACTTTTTTCAACGTGTGTTCAAAAAGTATTACATAGTAAAATGCACACTACGTCTCCCCGTTGACGCCGTTTATACACGAATGGCCTTTTTAAATGAAACGTTGGATGCACGTTAATCGGAACTCTCGATAATAGACTAGATTTTGTTTGAAAGGCTTGAGCCCTTACGTGCAAGTTCATTCATTTCATGCGAAATCCAAATGCAGAGACTAATAACAGACCCCATAGTGCTGTGCAATTCAAAACAGTTCATTCATTCCCTAGGGCAATTTAAGGAACTCGAACATGTAAGATAGCTATCTTTTATTTTGACTGTAAAGCTTCCTGAATTTCTTCATTTTGGCACAAAGAAACACCACCGTCCGAATCGTTCACTGTATATCTTATTTTAAAGAGGTAATTCCCTGCCCAGGTGTTTATATATTTCCTTGTAAACGTATAGAACCTCCACTTTATAAACCCACATTCCTGGTGATCTTAGAACAAGTAAAATAGTTTCATAGTCGCTTGCCTTGTTACGAGGAAAACAGATGCCCCTTTAAAAAAATCCCGACAGTGGTGTCTCGATAATTAAAACAGCCCGCCAAAAAGTCTGAATTAAAAAAGCACAACCTATTCAGCGATTGACCCGAGACGATGGCTCTGTGCTGGAGGGGGAGGGACCCCGTGTTAATCAGGCATTTGAAGAAAAGAGTGTGGCCGACCCCCACCGCTGGCAGATAAACACGACCTGGGGGAATATACAGTGGCAATCAGCTGACACCGAAAATGGGACTTTTAACACAAAAAGGAGGGGAAAAAACGCGATTAGGCGCATTAGTCGCTTGCCTTTTGATCACGAACCCCTCTACGGTAATTGAATCGGGTTGTACTATTTAATGTGTCCACAAAGCCCTATAATGGCGTTTCGGGGAAGGTACAAAGGAGCACATTAACACCTATTAATCAAACGACTGATCGAACCCCCCTTCACAATCCGATTTTAATGACTGTGCGAAGGAATCCAAGCCAACACACAGTGATCCTCGCCTGCTGTTGTCACCTCTCAGCCACGACACTGTTTTCCGGCTCTTTGCATCAAGTCCATTCGTAATTCAAGAACTTTACGATGAACACGGTGCGGAATCTCCAGACAGTGCCGGCTGATTAATGAGCATTATCATAGTTAGAAAGGCTCACTCAAGAAGTTGGAGCTGGTGGTTCCTGAGATATTGGCAAGCCTTAACGGGCATGTTTAGCCTAATACAGTACATTATTGCATTTGTTACTGCTAGGTAGACTGCAGAGTAATGTCATAACATCACTTGGAGAGCGCTTTATATATTTTTTAATTTGTAAAGCCCGGCTTCTCTTCCAGATCTTTAGCTATTAATGCATCTACAGGTATAGAGTACCAATTACAAATGAGTTGCAGAACCGTCACTACTTTTAAGTCTGAATTTAGCGTCAGTGTAGGTTTGGGCTACACTCTGATTAAAAAAAAAACCTTGCTTACTTTCAGACATCTGCGTGACATCTGAATGTCATGTATACCCACGCCTACACAGCAAGAAGAATGTCTTTTCATCTCGTCGTTGCGGAGAAGTCCCTGCGTTGGTTTGGAAGTTGCAGAATTAAAAAAAAACGTATAATCTGAATCAGAGAATAAAAATGAAATGGGAATTTTGTATAAAAAAACAATAATTATATGGGAAAGTAAGCGGATCAGTACCCAGCGGGCGCACAATGGCCAAATCGATTTCTGCTCTGGCAAGTTTCTTAATGACAATGCGTCCTAATTGGCTTGATCACTAACTTTTTTTTTCCCCCAAAGAAGGGCGTCTTCCCTCGTCTCCAATAAGGCTTTTGTGTCCCCTCGGGGAACCCAGTACCCTCTAACTCCAGCGAGGGGAGTCGGGGGGAGGGAGGGACGGTGGGAGGAGATACCTATTGTCTCAAACTCTTTGTTTACCGGCCTCCGCTGGCGGAGCCGAAATCAAATATTTAAACATTCTTTCACAGCGCCCGCCAAAACTGAAAACAATGCAAGGGACTTCAGCATCTGTTGTCTGCACAGAGGTCCATGAAATACTCTTTAAAGCGCAAATGTAAACGGGAACGTATTTTCATCAACGGCAAAGTGTATTATTATTATTGTTGTTGTTGTTGTTGTTGTTGAAAATAAAAGTGAAATAGTGTTAGAAGAAAACATTTAAGTGGTTACATTTGTTCAGGGTGCATATTAGAAACAGTGTTGTGTATAATGCGAAACTTCCAGGAAATGCATTGCATTCTGATGTATTTGGAAATATAGGAACAAGTAATAGGTTTATTCCATGCTGAAAAAAAAGAAAAAACACAACGTTTCGGCCGCGGAGCCTTCTTCAGGTGTGAGGAGGTGTGAAAAGCGAAACGTTGCGTCCTCTCTTCTCTTTTCAGCATGGAATAAACCTATTACTTGTTCCTTTGCAGCCTACGCATGCTGACGCAGCTCCCCACCTGAACTATTTTGATAGATATATAAAGTTATTCCACGCCGCGAACGTACCATAGCGACCATTTACTAGGTGACCGGGATGGTGAAATCGTGGCAAATGAAAGAGAGAGACGAAAAACGGCGCCACATCCAGACGTCGTGAAAAAGCCAGAGAAACTCTTACAGGGTGAGAGGCCGAAATCTGGCCACCTGTTTCGGATTTCAGATTTCAATTAAATGTGCCGCTGTGTCATCGACGTGGGCAGCTCCGTTAGAGCTACAACTAAATATTATCTCATTGCAAACAAGACCTTCTGCCCCATGTCCTTAATAGCTATTTAAATATTACTGCCTCTGGTATTCACTGATGCAGAATGATGATTTATACAAGGCTGAAATGGAGGTTGTAGCGCAACGTCTGAGCACAGGGAAACTCAAATGATCGTCACGGTAAACTGTAATAAGGGATGGAAATGATCTCGGCACAAAACGATGCCTTTCACAATCACAGAACTTACGTTCACCTGAAATCTGTTTTAAAAAAAAAACAGCGGGGAACAGAAAAAAAAGGGAGCGCTCCTTTGCACAAAGAGACGTGGGGGGCGGGCACAAACGGCCCTGTCCGATGAAGTTGAAGCTGAACTCCTGAGACACTTCGAGAAATGGCGGGATGAGGATCCCAGGATCAGTCTCCGAACACAGAAGTGGGGTTCCTAGATGACCTTTCCTGCCGGAGCGAACACGAAGACGAACAGGCAGAAATAGGGGTTCACCTCCTCCTGTGTGCTGTAGCCCGCAGCTTCACCTCTGCGCAGCACAGACACCCAGGCAGGCCTTACACACACCCCCGGCGAGGATCCCTTTCAAGATCAGGGTATTAGAACTCAATCAAAAATTCTTTTGTGCTGGTGCTGCCATCGATCTCAATGCACCGTCTCTCCCGGGGGGGCGGGTACCAGTGGCGTTTCAATAGGTTGCGCCGACGTGAATGGTTTAGCAGAAATGCAGTGCCCTGTGGGTAGAGTTATGACAAGGCTTCAAAACCCACAAAAGCACGTGCGCAGAAATCCAGCTGCTTCTTTGTTTGCCGAGAGAGACGTGCTTTTGTACAGAGCCAGACATTTCAAAGGCGCGGAGCCTGAATGGGAACCGGGCAGCTGTAAAAATATGAAATATAAACGAGGATCTAATCATGTTTTCATGTCAAATGAAACAGCAGAATTCCCCAGGAGCCCCTAGGAAAAAGTGTGAAGATCACGGTCCTTCAGTGTTATAGAGTTTCTAAATATAGCTTCGCAGGGAAATATATATGGACCATTCGGGTCTGTACTATATAAAGAGTTTTCAGGGTCTTAAAAAATGCGCCTTTAAAAAATAGTCAGGTATTTAGAAGCGGGGTGCACAACAGAAATCTAGAAAGGTGAATAACGTCTCTCAGAGAAAAGGAGGGTCGTGCAAAGTCCGGGCTGGCTCAATTACTTTTCCACGAACCAACGAATTTGACACAGAAGGGGGATTTCTCAGAGAAAACTCGCTGACTGACTGAACACTTGCCTCACTAGGACACATCCATATAATAAAGTATCCTTTGCAGTTTCCTTCATATTAGATACCGTAATTATTGCGAGGGGGCCGTTTTACTTCTGTGGGATGTTACAACACAGTAACCAACTGAGCGCAGACCCACAGAAGGGCATGAAAAAATCATTCTTCATCTTTTCTTCCTCCACACCGGAGCTTGCACGCTTCGGGACGCTGGGGGTGCGGGGCGCGCTGTTGGGCTGTGTTATCGGACCGATCACCCACTTCACAAAGTGTGGAGACAGGAATTCATTTACAAAAACGAGTCCCGCGCTGTCCTGTTTCCAGAACCGAGGGGGCAAACTTTCATACAAGTTAAGCACACAAATTCATCCCTCGTGGGTCTCTCTGGGAGCGGGAAAAACTGTATCGGCTCTTCTTATTGATCAAAAAGAACCGGGAGCCCTGCTCTAAAAGTCAAACTGGGGCTGGTATCCCCCCTCCCCCAATGAAGACGCCCTCTGCTTTCCTCCGACTCCCTTTCTATCATCAGTCTCCCGCCCCCTCAGAGCTGGGGCTTATGGAGTTCAGCTGTGACCTCTGACCTGGCAGTAATAATTTGATTAAAATGATGGAAGGGATGATTAATGGTGATGGTAGGTGGTGGCGATGCCAGGGGACCTGGGGCAGACTGAGTGTGTGTGTGTGTGCGGGGGGGGAGGCGACAGGCCTGTATTAATAACATTTAACATTAATGAAGCTTCTGCCCCATCAAAAGCATCGCCGTGTTTACTCTAGAACCATGAGGTCTGGAGGGCAGAAGTAACAACACTATAATAGAGGTCCTCAGGAATGTCTCTATAACACTCAAGGACTTCACACGTAGTCCTGGAGGTTCCTAGGGAATTCTGCTGAATTAATTACCTTAATTGGGCTTCATTACAACTGCTTCCAAGTCTTGACTGATTAAGGAGCTTGAATTCCCTCTATAGAATCTGACCAGGCATAGGGAATAGCATAAACTAAGACAACCAGGCTCAGCCTCTGTTTATAAAATTCTGCAGCCAGAATCCTGACCAGGTCTAGTGCAAGTGTACACATTACTCCTATCCTGGAGTCCTTGCACTGGCTTCCAGTCAAATTCCGTGTAGACTTTAAAATCCTCCTGCTCACCTATAAGGCTCTGCATGGCTTGGCACCTCAGTACCTGTCTGAACTATTATCGCCCTACTCCCCACCTCGCAACCTTCGCTCTTCTAATTCTGCTCTCCTTACTGTCCCCCAAGCCTGTCTACATATCTATGGGTGTGACAGGGCCTTCTCCTGTTATGCCCCCAAGCTCTGGAACTCTCTGCCCAAGGATATCAGAGAGTCACCTTCTCTAAACTCCTTCAAATCCAGACTCCAAACCCTCTTCTTTAGAAAAGCCTTTACTGAACTGCTTCCATTCTTCACCCCTCTGCTTTTCTTAGTACCACCATCCACGGTCTCCTCTATATATTGTAATTGTGTTTTATCTTGTGTGTTCTTCTTATTTATTGTTGTTGTCATTCTGTAAAGCGCTTTGAGAAGCCACCTTTAAAGGGGCTATATAAAATACAGTTTATTATATTATTATTATTATTATTATATTATTATAGTTCAGGCACCTATCTGGGCTCTATCGCTGGTTGATTGGCTTGCCAATCTGGAGCCTCCCCTCTCCTTGCAGACAATTTCCCCATCGCGCAAAAAATCCACACGAAACAGTGGGAGTTTGCTAGGGTTGAGAAGTCTACAATTTGCATTAGGCATGAACTGAAGTAACTGGGCCTTGCCCGTCATTAAACACACCACGCAATTTCCTTGTTTTTCAATCTAATCTGATTTCCAAGTACTTTGGCAGCAGCGAGAACACAAAGCGGCCTCCGTAGGGCTTTCAGAGTCCCCTTGTCTGTAAAAACAACATGGGGGAGATTGCAATATGGGAATTAAAGAGCTTAGAAGGCCATAATAGGCTTTGAATAAGTGTCCACTTGTTAATTTCAATCTGACGGGTTACGGGTTTTTTTTTTCCGAGATCTCAAGGGCTGATGGAGGTAGGCGGCACAGTTGGTTCTCCTTCCGCGGTTTCTACCTCCCGAGGAGTGGGATGACACACTACGCGAGCAACAAGCGAAATGAATTTGATTACCTCGGCGTAACAACACACCGCACAAAAACAACATGCATTTCAGCCCCGCTGGGCAACTTCACAGGCAGGCTGGAGAACGGGAGCCATTTTGTTGTGGGCATCAAAACGAAACCACCTTTGGACCCAGTGTTGCTTCTCTTTTCCTGGTCTCCTCCTCAGACGGAGGCCTCGAGTGTAATTTTCTGTACTGTAACACAGGGGGCCGATAAATTCAATACAGCACATTACCCTGTGCCATAGAGATGAAAGCCACAGTGTACAATAGTCTGAATAATTGAATAACTGAGGGTCTGAGGACCAGCACGATTGGATACAGCCCTACCCAAGGGAAGAGGGGAGGGGCTGTATGTTTTTTTCTAAATATTTACACCATCATTGCTGGATGGATGGAAAACATCAGGCTTTTCTGCTTATATAACTTTCCAAAATGACCACTTCGTGTTTCCACACAGTGAGAGTGCTGTAGGAGTCTTTACAAGGCACTACCCAGCTGTATTTGTTGTCTGTTCTTAGTATTTGCTAGCTAGACTCCTGTGGCTGTGAGATCCCATTAAGTCGCTGACAGGTCTGAGAAAAAGCTCAATAAAAACAAGTGTCGGTTTTCACAGACATCTTAAAAAAAAGCCATAGGGGCTGAGATTACAGATAACCCTTTATGGCAGCCTCAGGTTAGCAGTTACACCACAGTTACGAGTGAGACCAAGACATGACTGTGGTATGTTTGGGTCATTAGGAACATCACATCTGTATTTCAAGGGGAAAACCTGTTTTGCATGATCTGCAGTGAGAGAAAGATTACATTCCTGGCCCCAGAAACATCCTATCATGCCCACTCAGAAGTGTTTTGGGAAACATATCTATTTCTTACAATAATTGTGTCACCTATAAACTGAAGAATATAAATATATATTTCCACTTGGGGCCAAAAAGCAAAAGTGTTGTCTGTGGAATGATTTTAGTTCTAAATTGCAGCTTGCAAACATGTTGAAGAGTTGAAGCTTCGTTTCCAGTACAGCCCCCAAAACAGCAGCCTTGTAATGTTTCACATGTTTATGAAACTGACAAAGGACAGGAAATGTTTGCCTCTTCCTGACATCTTAAACTGCAGTTGTTTTGTCAGTCTATTCAAACTTCAGACCTGGAGTTTTATTGGTGGGACTCATGAATTACAGTGTTTCCAAAACAATAACAATTAGTAGAAAATTTATAAACATTTACAACAATAACATAACACAGCTGGTCCTCTCTGGGCAGCCAGGTCTGCCTGCGTCCCCAGTTTCTCTGCCTAGGCTGTGGTCACTGAGTCTGTCCTCTCTGGAGAGCCAGGTCTGCTTGTGTCCAGTTTATCTGTCCAGGCTGTGGTCACTGTCCTCTCTGGAGAGCCAGGTCTGCTTGTGTCCCCAGTTTCACTGTCCAGGCCGTGGTCACTGAGTCTGTCCTCTCTGAAGAGCCAGGTCTGCCTGTGTCCCCAGTTTCTCTGCCCAGGCTGTGGTCACTGATCCTATAATTTGTCAGGGTTTGCTTCTCCTTGTTACATTTCAGACCCGGTGAGATAAGCAGCCAGTGCATTGACCATTTCCATCCTCACATCTGGAGGAAAACATACACAAACTGATTTTGATTTTTGTTTGCCAGTCTACAACTCTCCAGATATGTGCATGCATGAGGACGATTATCTCAGACAAGAAGATGCCGGTGTGAAACAGATCTGATTCAGTCCTGTTAAACCCTTTGCTAAACCAGATTATCAGGCCCTTGTCATGTCACATTCTGCAGCCTCTCTGTCTTAGGCCCTGTGTGACAGACAGGTCCTGTCCCATACTGCCTGCATCCTGGGATATTGACCATCTGCAGGGTTTCTGAGGACCCCGATTAGCAGGCAGGCATCTCTTTATGACAGTTTACTGTAGCAGCATTTTCCTACTTTTACAAGTTTTCTTCCTGTGGTTTAATTGTGAATTTTGCATGGTTTCCCATGACCTCACTATGGTTTATTACTGTACATACCCAGACATGTGGTGTGTAACAGTGAGTACTCCAAGGTGCATGGAAAGGTCACCATAGTATTCAATCCAAGACACCTTGATCACCAAAAGGGAGAAAGTATATGTGCTTCCCATCCCTCCTGGGCCTGTTTCAGCTACCTACGTTTTGCAAACCTTAACAATCAGATTCATGTCAAAGGAGTGAATCCTACTATTCTCTCACCAGACCCAGTAGGTCTAAACAGCTTGACACAATTTGTGCTTTGATCAGTCTTTCCCTTTAAGACAAATGATTTGCAAATGCGGTTCTACTTCAGCCACAGTACAGTAGTTCACATACAAGTCTCAGGGTGTTAACATTGAAGTGTCAAGATATTCCACCTCATTTGTACCGTAGGTAGACAGAGAAGAGACCTAGTTCTCACATACCTGATTCTTCCATTCCTAATACAGATCCCATGTTCTCTATCTCTCAGCCGGAATAGATAATGGACTGTTTTCTGAAAAAAGCCAGAAGCTCACAGTGTTTATTTACAAAGCAATGTCAGTAAATGAAGTGCTGGGACACTCAGCTTGTATACAGCTTTCTCCCGGTTTTTCACTTTTCCAAAGACCGAGTGGAGGAGCTGAAATGTGAGAATCGGAAGTAAGAACATTTACTTCACTTTTCTATTTGAAATCATTTCGAAATGAATTAAATCGAGACAGTTACTATGTTTCTATTTGATTTTCAATTTGTGTTCATCTCTTCCAAAGGCTGAATGAGATTTGTAAGTGGAACGGGTCGCGGGCTCATTAGGGAGTTCTTGGGGGGTGTGAGCCGGAAAGTAACCAGCCAGACAGAAGCAGAAGGAACGCATGTCTTTTCCGCGTCAATGGATCGAGACCTGTCTTAGTCAAAAATAAGAGAGCAAGTTCTTAATTAGCAAGTGATGACTGCGTATGGCTCTGTGTGGAAGCAATACACTTTAACTACAGTATTTTTGCTACCAAGGTGAAGAGCAAAAAAAATCATCTTAACGATTAAGAGGATCAGTTCCAGATGCCGTTTAGCATTGATGATTAAGGACCTAATTGGAACGAAAAACTGCAGAGAAGGGGATACTCCAACACCAGCACCGGGAACCACTAGGATACAGCACATCCAGTAACACAGAGACAGCAAAGATGCCCATACAAAAAACTGATAACACTGATACCACTCACAACAGCATATAAAACAACAGCTCAATTTAGCAGCACAGAATAACAGAGCCAACAATATAACATGAGCCTAGGAGTCAGTTGCTGCACTAGTTCAGGCACTATGGGTGTCCAAAAAAGCAACACTCTGTACTGTTGAAGGGGCTTCACAACTATTTAGGTTCTTATATATAAAAAAGCTTTTAAAAGATTTGATTATCAGAAAGTTGCTGAAAGGTGACCTGATTTAATCTTATTTGGGACGAATTACGTTTCAGGGAATCTGGCTCCTGAGTCCTGCTCTCTGGATTATTTCCATATTTTGGCCAAGGTTTTAAAGAGGGGTTTCAGACGTTCTCGAAACAATTTGCTCAATTCTAAGGAGAGGCGATGTGGGCCTACACAGAAGAAAACAAATCAATTCCTCTTCTAGGAACAAACTTTGCAGAGGTTTAGTGAACCACCCAGCTTGTCTGCTGCTATACAGTAATTAATTTCAAAGCAGAAAATCAAATAACAGGGTTAATTTTAAAAGTGACAATATATAAAGTCATGGGCTACAAATAGTACCAGGTGCTAGGTTAGGTTTAGCACTGTTGTCAACTCACAGCTTCTGTGGAAAACAAGCAGGCCAATAACATGTTTCAGCAATGGAGAGCACAGAGGCAGAAGAGGCAGCTCCGTTTCCCTCCAAAAGTTACCTAGACAAAGCCCTGAGCCCCCACCGCAGGTGCGGGGCCAGCTGTTGAACTCCAGGAGGTGGGCGGGGCCGCCTCTGAACAAGAACAGGCCCCATCTGTGCCTGCCGCACCAGGGCATTATCTCTCCGTGACATATAGCCAGCACTCTTAGAACCCCCTTCCACCCCCCAGTCGTCTCCTGGAAAAAAAAACAACAACCAACCCTACACCCACGCCACTCTCCGATTGGTCGGCGCCCCTGAGCTCCCGCCTCCCTGCCACAAGCCACGCCTCCTCTGCGTGCTCCCTCCCCCTCCTGAAGGGCGGGGGGGGGGCTGGCTGGCATTGTACTCGCTGCATTGCGCTTCAGCAGGGGTCAGACTTGGTTAGATAAAACATGATTAACACCCCCCCAACGCCCCCCCTTGGCTTCTACCTCACACACACACACACACTTTCTCCCCAGACAATAACGCGCTGAGACAATGGACACATGCCGATGGAGCCCCCCTTGTCCATATGTTGCCGTCTTGGCCAGGCATTTTGAGCCTGGAGGCAGGGAAGCCTCTGGTGGCTCTGCCCTTCACAACTCCATTGGAGATTCAGGGTTGTTCCAGAACTGACATTCCAGTGACTCTGCCTGACAGTTCCCCGATATATGAATTTTATTTGGGCGTCTTCTTTTGGGGGTGCTGGAGATTAACCCCAAGCCTTGGGATTTTCGTTACGAATTCCTGACCATTTTGCCACAGTGAGAGAAAAATTCAAATCTTGTTCATGTTGGTGGGAAATAACAAATTAGAGGGCGATTTTTCTAAATTGGGCTGTTTAGGAACAATCCCTTTGGAATGGGTTAAAAAATGCACTTTTGGTAAAACCTCCTCTTAAATAGTTTGTGGATTTCAATGAATCCCCAAATTTTTTTTATCCAGAGCCCCAGAGTACTTTACACACTAGCCAGTGCTAAAAATGCAAAATTGTCAATTATATATTAAAAATGACTTTATATTACAGCCACAGGCTTTAAGCACAAATCATCCGGAATCAGAAGTAAGTAAAAGGAAGAAAATATGTTTTGTGTGACATTTTAGAGAAAACATAAATGTTGAATAATTAATATATATCCCGGGTTATAGGGAGATTAAACTAAAATTTTCTCCCCCACCTCCTGCTCTTGGATTAGGACTCCATGCATTATGGAAGGCGTTCTTGAAGGAGAACGAGAAGAGCAGAAAACCAAACCCAGCGGGCGGAAATGAACGTGTTTTTCATCTTTCTCTGATTCCGAGGTGCTTGAGCAGAGCCGTTCTAGGGGGTGTGTGAAACACCCTGACGATGTCTCGCTCAAGGGGACAGCAAGAGTCACAGCCCACAATCTTGAGAAAAAGAGGAACACTATATCCTTTAGTCACTACTAATAAACTTCATGTAGGCCAGTTCCACTAGGACCCCAAGAGCAAGTGTCACAGCCAGGAAATTCAAGATTTAATGGAACAGGTGAAGGTTTGCTCCATGCTGGGAAGAAACAACGTTTTGGGTGTGGAGACTTTTCCAGGTGTTCCTTTGCAGCCTATACGCACGCTGACGCAGCTCCCAGCTTGAACGAAAGACTTAGTCCAACATTCTGGATGGAATCAATATTTAGCTCACAGCTTCATCAGATGGGTTCGTTTTAAGCAGGAGTTCAGTGCAACAGAATAGAGTTTTTTAGCTGGCCAGGATGTGTTTCTGCCGTGAAGCCTTCTCCCTGTGGTTATGGAAAAGAAGCAAGGCTTTAGAAACTGCTGGGTAAATATCCAGTTTGGGTAATAATGATAATTGCTTACACTTATATAGCGCTTTTCTGGACACTCCACTCAAAGCGCTTTACAGGTAATGGGGACCCCCCTCCACCACCACCAGTGTGCAGCCCCACCTGGATGATGTGACAGCAGCCATAGTGCGCCAGTACACTCCCCACACACCAGCTATCAGTGGGGAGGAGAGCAGAGTGATGAAGCCAGTTCATAGATGGGGATTATTAGGAGGCCATGATTGGTAAGGGCCAATGGGAAATTTGGCCAGGACGCCGGGGTCACACCCCTACTCTTTTCGAGAAACGCCCTGGGATTTTTAATGACCACAGAGAGTCAGGACCTCAGTTTTACGTCTCGTGGTTTAGCATTAGAATTGTTCAAAGCGCATCATGTCGTAATTCAACTCTCGTTTACCCCTCGTTTACATTTCGGAGTGAAAGTGCCCAGGGTCTACGAACACCAAAATCTGTCCCTGGCACACAGACGAATGCCGTGTCAGTGCTCACAGACCTCTTGCACTCATGTGCTCGCTGGACACTGAGACCAGAAAGCCTGTGAGGTACTGCGGCTGAAGTGTTCTGACAGAAATTTGTCCGGCTGCCCAGAGAGGAGAAGAAAGAGGAGACGGTGATCTGGAGACTGGATAATCCATCCCGGAAAAAAAATGGTTTCCAACCTGAAAATGTACAAGCCTAACCAAAGAGTTCAACTGACAGAGCTGCTGTTCTGGCACAAAAAATGAACAATAAAAAAAATAAAGTGTCTTTCAACAAATTGGAAATGGGCAGGCCGACTAAAACATAATTTTTTTTTTTTTAGATGGGTGAATTCACTTACCTTTCAATTTTTAAACCATATTTTTAAAAATGAAAAAAAAAGTGTATGTGACTAACCTGTTACCCTTTTCAGCTGCGGTGGGCACGCTGTGGCCTCTGAGTAACCCCACGATACACTTGAGAAGATCTTGAGAGAGGCCGAAAATGGAATAAATGTCAAATGTGGTTACACTGGCAAAGCTTTCTGAGAGTTTTTGTCATCAGGCACATTTACACTTCGGCTGTGTGGTCCTTATATTTTTTCGGTTCGCTACTTAGAATCAGGTTCTCATCCTGGAAACGCAAACAAAAAAGAAAGAAAAGTGGAAACATTTGCGGCCTTCGTTGCTCATTATCACAACATGTGCCTGATGAAACCTATACAGGGCACGACGGTCTTGTACTTAAGTTGAAAATAAACTCTTGGAAATGTGTGATAAAATCCTGCCCCATTAATTCCTCCTTTCTTTATTTGGTAATCCGAACCTGTGGTAATTTGAAAAAGGAGGGGTATTTTTGTCAAAAGAATTTTATGCCCCTCAGTTTTTCGATTTTTTTCTTCCCCCTGCTCCATTACACAAAAGCTGCCTTCTACAAAGCAAATAAGCCTCTGCCCGGACAATGGTACAGGCTCTGGCGCAGGCGAAAGTGAAACTAACTTGGCGGGCTGAAAAGAGCTCTATCCTCTGTCTGACAGCCAGTCCAGCCATCAGTCTTTGGGGATGAATGCTTTGGTGTTGTGGATGAGGAGAGCAGCCCTCAACAATACCAAAACAGGGACAAAGATATGATTTCATTATCAAGCTTTTGAGAGGTTACAGAACCTGACCTCGTGACCTCCTGACCTCTGCCCTGACATCACATGACCCTGCAACACCAAGTCCAGGCTTTGCCAGTAGGGGTTTGTCATGCAAGGTTATTGTGGCCCAACTGTTGGGCCATGATGTTTTCCATTCACTTTTTCGGACGATTGTCCCAGAGACAAGCGCATAGCTGGCTACTGGCTGAGCGAAAAGGACACAGCCCTAACGCCACTGCGGGGATTTTGTAAGAAAGCAACCTTGCTCCCTCCTGGCATTGTGGTGCTATGTGAGCCCCCCCGCTGTTTGAATATGGAAAAATTCAAATTCTCCTCTGCTGCCATCCCCCAGTGGGATTTCTTGCAACGCTGGATCCAAATCAGATATTTTTCAGATGACCCTATATAATACAGGGACTCGTCAATGAGCTTTCCGTCAATGTCTGTCTGTGCTTAAGGTGGAAATAGAGTTGCCCGCCTCCCATTTAAAAAAAGCTTAAAGTTAGTCCAATATTTGACAGAAACAGGCGTGTTTAGGAGCTTAGCACTATGTACAAATAACAAGAAGCCCTTTCTTTGGCTATAGACTGTAAAGATTGAAATTTGCCTCACTTTGTCTTGTTTTTATCCTGATAAATGAAAGAAAACCTGGTCCCTCATCTCAGTTAGAGAAGGGCTCAGAATTGGTCTTGGGAGCATCAGAATTAGTGGAGGGGAAATGAGCTCAGGAATTTGTTTTTATTCTCAGCTTAACTCAAGGTATTAACGTACAGGGCTAATAAGCACCACATATTAGAACGTTCAGTATCCCCGATTATAAGCAGATGCTGTATGTTTGCAATCTAACCCTACAGGCCTCATCAGCCCTGTAAATGGTGGAGTTACTAGGGAATTGATCAGGTTCGGGTTCATATGCAAAAAAAAAACCCCTGAAAAGCCTGATTTGCTTGTAGAGTGCACAGGACAGTACCCGCCCAGTTCAAACACTGGCAGCTGCTACTGCAAAGTCACTGACAGCAGGACAGGCCAGGATGCAATTGTATATGAATGTGTAGTTGGCGATGGGATTAGTTCATGGATTGGGATATGTTAGTTTATGGATTGGGTCTGAAATATATCAAGGTGCTCAGATCTAGGGCTCCCATGTTGTTCCAAAGGCAGCATTGCACACGTGGGTCTGAGGCATGCGACCAACAGAATGGGACCTAAGACTTCCCCAGTGGCAGAGCACGACTGACTGACGTCAGCGAGAGACCCCACCTCCTCTAGCTGGCGCTAACTCACCTGTCAGGTACTGTGGAGCTGTGCAGTGAGCCAAAAATAAATGAGACAAGTGAATAACTGTGACAGGTGCTCGCCCACCTGGGTCCCGTGCAGATGTGACCGTCGCGGTTCCGCGCGGGCTCGTGCCCCTGCCGGTTCGCCCCGCAACACCTGGGGGCGCAAACCCGGGTCTCCCTCCGGCATAACGCAACAGGGAACCAGCCGGGCGAGCTAAAGGAGACCTCCCCCAGCCTGGGGCGGCTGAGGTCCCTGCTACACGCAGGGAGGGGCGCTGACACTAGCTCCGCTACACAGATCGGTGAAAGAGGGGCACAGAAAGAACTGAAGATTCCTACCTGGTCGGACATGAAGAAAAAAAAAATATTTACAAAAAGATGCTCAGATCTTTTTCCTATACAGCCCCCAGCAATGTGCCACAGCCATAAATGGAATGAAAGCACCACCACAAATGACACCGGAAATATCTCCTCAGAATGCAGATATGAGGAAAACCTATATTCCCGTTCAACATTATATGTACGCATCTTTTATTAGGTGTAAAACAAGGCTGTTTTGGGCTGATTAACTGCTGCGGGGTTTTTGATAGCAGCAAGTAACATGAGCGTCAGAATTGACTTTTCCCCCCTTCAGCTTGTCTTGTTCATTCAAACCAAACTATGGACTTATAAAAAAAAAAAGTAAATAAAGACTCCTAGGCTTATATTTTCCTGTTGGTTTGTAGTCCTCTTGATCATGTTGTGAAAGGAAGGCTCTATCTGTACACGTGCCTGGCATTTTATTGAGTCGGGTTGTGTCTTTGGGTTCTGAGACCCAACCCCCACCCTTCTATGACCTCCCGTCTCGTCTGGTGTAGTCAGGGGCTAAACCTCAGAGTCTCACGTGACACACGTAGGAGCGGCATTGTGGGTAGCCTCGGGTCGGAGTGCATAGATTCAATCAGCGTGTCTCGGCTCCCCTGCAAATTGCTTATTCTTGCTGTCCCTCCCGCCCCCCACCTCCACTCGTCACCTCCCCCAACCCCAGCTCATCCATCAGGCCTGTCATCAAGCACAGCTCCCTGTGTCAGGGCCTTAACCCTTGACCTGCCACACTGCGATCTTTCAGAGCTGAGCGCGCAGGGGGAGATACACCAAACAAGACAGCACAGCATGGCGAAGGAGACTAGACTCTTCTGGGGGCGACAGCCCTGAGCTTTCTTACCCAGACAGCTTTCTTGTAATGGGCCCCAGCTTTGAGACCATTGAGGCTGAAAGAGAAACAAAAGGGACACATTCAACTTCCCAAAAACAATTTTGTAATGATCGAGGTGTCCTGCAGGATTCACTGCAGAGATCCACCAGAGAGAATGGCATAAACACCAGGATACCATTTTAAATTCTTGCTCTAAGATCTAAGTTGGTAGGAGAGTAAAATTCACCTACTACACACGTTTCAGCTCTGTCTGTCAGTCTATGCATCAAGTTCAATAATAATAATAATATTACTACTAATAATAATTGCTTACACTTATATAGTGCTTTTCTGGACACTCCACTCAAAGCGCTTTACAGGTAATGGGGACTCCCCTCCACCAGCACCAGTGTGCAGCCCCACCTGGATGATGCGACGGCAGCCATAGTGCGCCAGAACGCTCACCACACACCAGCTCTCAGTGGGGAGGAGAGCAGAGTAATGAAGCCAATTCACAGATGGGGGTTATTAGGAGGCCAGTACATGTCTATACAATGGCTGACAACTCATGCAGATACCAGATGCAGCAGCTTTTCTCACTATCCTTTACCTGGCCTCTCTCGGCTGATTGGAACAAGGAGGTGTTTGCTGAAAGAAAGTGGTTTAGATCCGTCAGTTCAAGTCAGTGTACCAGTTCCATCAAACCTCAATTGTAGAGATAGAGATGAGTGAAGGATGTAAACGTGAAACAACAGCTCCCAGGTTTAGAAAATTGCCACGAATTATTATATCTGACTTCAAACCCATATGTCATCATTGTTAGTAAAACTCACCCATAGCATTTTGCTTGAACTAAAGATATCAACAAAAACAGACAGAAGGCTACAGTCTATGAGGTTATCAAGAACTAACTAACTTTCAGAGTTAATCAATCTGGACATATCACCAAGAATAAAGTACCACTGTAATGCTGTATACAACGCTCCCTGTTTAAAGCCTTTTTGTAACGCAGGAAATGAAATATTTTGCAGCAGGTGAAACCCTTATGATGGCCAAGTTAATAGATCTCTGGAATTATTGAGTATCTGGAGACTGAGCGCTGTGTGTGAGAGTTTATGAGAAGATAGTGTGTAGATCCGTGCATCTTCTCCTGTAGGCATGAGATCTGAGGTGTTGTGTGTTAGCTCGTTTCCTGTGCAGCATCCTATTTTTTTAAAAGGTAAGTTATGGAGTGAAAACAATGGAGTGGCTTCCCATAATCATTATCTCAGGGGAGCTCCTTTGACAGACTGCGGACTTGGAATATGTTCAAAGGGGAGCCAAACACATTCAAAGCAGAAGGCGCATTCGGAGCGTGCTATGAACATCATATAAACAGCCCGTGTCTTAACTGAGCGTGTCTGGTGCTATTTTGAAGACTAAAATGTTTTAACTTTTAACGTGGCTTCTGATGTTTACAGCATTAATAATCGCAGGGTTTCGGAGTTCTGGCCCTCGGCCTGGGAGGAACCTTTGGGAGGTTTGTTTCCCTGGGGAAGGGAGATGAGTGGCGGAATGGTGCGCCCCGCCTGCTGTCCCCCCCTCCCTCCTCCCCCGCCTCTGGCAGGAAGCAGCAATCAGGCAATGGAGGGGAGCTGGTGACCCCAGGGCAGGGCTGCACCTCCTGAGGACACACTGGGCCTGTTCCGCTCGACTTCCTCTTCTCAAACGTGCAGGGTCCCCTCTCCTCCCTGCTTCACTGGTCACTTATCTGCACAAGTCCCATGCATAGCCAGCTCTGGCTGAAAACGCCCCCAATTCAGTCCGCTCTGAAGAGCTTGAGCTGTTTCCCTGATTAAAAAAGCACAACTAAGCATTCTCGTTGCTACACGAAGAGGTCTCAGTTCTAAATGCACACGTTCGTTCTCAACACGCGTGTGAATATACCATTCCTCTATAAAACAAAATGGCAGCTGATGATCCATCCGAGAAGCCTTTGTCTCTGAACAGGCAATGCCCGAAAAGTCCCCTAGCCAGTGGTGAAGCAGCGACTTCACTAGATCCCACTGTCAGTTCCATTTTTTTACCCCTGTGTACTGATGTGGTCTATTCTGTGGGGCTTTGAATTAATTATATTTATTTTACCTGAATTCCTACACAATCCCATTAAAAAAGATGGAGGGGCTGTAGGGGATAGAAAGACATAGCGGATCTGCATTATTTTTTATTGGCAAAGTACACAAAATCACAATATTAAAACTGATTATCATTGCCCACCCTCAAGACATTATTGTGCTTGGTTAGAGAAAGTCTCCTGTTCAGGCTATTCTATGAAAGACTATTGCTGAAAACTAAGGCCCACGGTGTTTTGTTGGAAAATGTAAATTTCAGGACAAAAAGGGGCCCTTGGGTGAAACCTGCAAGAATTGTAATGTGAATGGATTTCTGTGGAACTGTACGACTGCTTGCCTTGAACGTTATAGAGCTGGCTAAAAGTTTTTCTGAGCTCCTGATATGATGTGCCAGCAAAATTCTTCGGTTTAAGCCTGATGAAGTTCGTTCAACCCCATCACAAAGCACAAGACCAGAGCTTACTGGAAGCTAGGTGGACAGGTTTATGACTGGTGGTAAGGCTGAAGCTTTTATTTGATGGACGCACTAGAAGGGTCAGCTGTAGCATAGTTTCGCTTTTTCTTTCATGCATCCAAAAACCCGTTATTACTGCAAACCCTGATTTTCGATACCTAAGCCTCTCTCGTTTCACAAGAAACACTGGGCAGATTTCCACACCAAAATGAAGTCTCCGCAGACAAGCCAATTTCACAGCTCCTACAGTAGTTTTCTCCTCACTTCAACCAGTCCTGGAACGGCCAGGGAAAGAGCAAGGCTTGTGAATCCTGTCCACACTTCCTGCATCAGCACACTCATCCTCCTGGATGACAGTGCTTCAGCTTGAACAACAAGGCAGGGCCAGCCTGTTCCATGCTCCCGCAACCCTATGGGTAAAGAAATCTTGTTCTCAATTTTACATGCTTTCCCCTAATTTTCCAATTTGTCCTCCAAGTTCCTGACACATAGTCGATTTTGAAGAGGTCCATAGCACTAACTCAGTCACTGTTCAAATTTTGAGAGCTTGAATCGGGTGTCGAAAAGCGTAAAACAGCAAGCGCTGCTAAGTAAAATGTTCTTTCAGACATGGTCCTGCATGATTTTGTCAAAAAGCTCTAAGAATATATACACTTTGATATTTGCTCCATCCATCCATTTTCTAAGCAACAGACTCAAGGCAGGGTACAATCTGGATGGGACGCCAGTCCATGGGAGGGCAGACACACAGATACAAACACGCACACACTCACACCGGGGCCAGGTTTGCCAGAAGACATTTTAACCCACCAGTATGTCTTGGACCGCATGAGGAAACTGGAGCACCTGGAGGAAACCCACGCAAACACAGAGAGAACATCCAAACTCCACACAGACAGCACCCCAGGTCTAGAACTGACCTCAAGGCCCCAGTGCTATGAGAGAGCAATGCTGACCACGGTGTAGTGGTGCCCTGCTTCACAGAGCCATGAAGGCACTGAGGAATGCAGGCACCACTAACAAACTGCAAATATGAAAAATCTGAAAAGGGCGTCTGCAAAAGGAAAAAGGACACTTCTCTGCGTTCTCTCCTCTTGGCTGGCTTCTGTGCAGGTTTTTGAAGTCTGCTCTTGCTGACCCAAGGGGAGGGGCAGCAGGAAGAGGGCAGGAAGAAGGCTGTGGGCTGGAGTTTAACCCTTTCACCTGCGAGTCACTTCCAGGTCCCCGCCAGGCTGTACGTCTCTCCCAAAGATTCCGCGCTGGCAACTCAGTGGAGCTTGTCCTGCCGAGGGAGCCTGTCTCACAACAGGGTTTTTTTTTGTGATCTATGTGAATGTCTGATGATGTGTTTGTACTGTAAATGTGTTATTTTAGCAGCTGTGGCAGCACTGCAATTCATCAGTCATGGCAGTGAACCTCTCTGAGTTTCAATCTGAGAATGTTCAATCTCCATCCTGTACTCTTACCCATGACTCTGTCAGTGCTCACTGTGAGCCCCAACACACCCAGGCAAAGTACAACAAGTCACCCTTCATAATAATTCACATCAGTTTTCATGACTTCACGCTTATATTAAAGCTCAAATTCTGATTGATTGCTAACTTTGTATTTTTCTAGAATTTATTTAAAGCCAGTGTTTTGTTTTTTTTCGTCACCACGTGGTCTGCATTTTCTATCCTTTCCTACAGCCGCCAGGGGCTTAGGAGTTAATGTCCTTTAACGGATCCCTTTTAACATGCTTTGCTAATGCTTTGAATGAAACTTGCATTCCCAACGCGCAGACAACCCGGCATGGGCTTGGAAAAAAAAAAATCTCAGTCTGGAAATGGCAGGTATTGAGCAACATTACAGAAGCTTGGGCTGCACTTCCTGTGTTGCCACGGTTACCTGAAGCTAGGCCAAGGCCTACAAGTTTGGGCCTAGGAGACGGGCTAGCAGTGGCCGCTCAGCAGCACGGCTGTGACCTGCTGCCTTAGCAACACATGAAAGAGAGAAGGGGAAGGGCACAGAGGGGAGAACTTGGGCAAACACAGCTGGTTCCAGGGCCCGGTTGGTCCCTGTTGAGCAAGTCTGAGATAATATCTTGGTGTTTGCTCAAGGGATGGATCTTAATCCGTTAATGTGGCTGAATGCTTATCTGAGCTTGCCCAACACATTCTCTCATCCTAGTGAACAACTCCCCCCCATGCCGTTTTTTTGGGGCCTTGATTTTCTGTCTGAGATTCAGCATAAAATGTGAATTACTCACAATCTCTGCAACGATATTCTTTAAAAGCCTTTCTACCATGTTTGGTCATTAGATTCTGGATATATTTAATGTAATTAAATCGCCTCTTTGTCGCCCCCCACACTTCTGCACTAACAGCACCTTTTGGAAAACAACTCACCTGCTTTGACTCCCTGGAACTCTGGGATATCAGAAGGCCAGTTTCCACTGAATGAAAAATTGTTTATGTACCATGTAGCTACATACTTTAAACACAAATGCCGTAGATTATACACTATTTCAGACTCATAGTTAAAAGTTTCTTTCGTTGTAAATGAGCCATTTAAAAGATATATTACCTAAATCTTGATAGACGTTGTGTTACCGCCTGTCATCATGTCTCAGAAGCTAAGCATGGCTGGGCCTCATCAGCACTGACATGTGAGGCATCTTGTTGTTCTAAGTGGTATTGCTGGACCTTGAGGTGAGCCCTTCCCTCAGCAGCAGAATTTCCAAACCAATGCTATCAGTATGGTTACTGGGAACACCAAGAGGTGAGGCCCTTTGGATGAAACATTAAACTGTCCTGAGCACTGGATCATTAAACATCACATGACACTTTTCAAAAGAGTAGAAGGGATACGCTGAGGTCATGGATAAATTCCACTCTGGACTTGTATTGTCTTGAAATTTCCCCCTCAATGTTGAAGTGACTGCCCACTCATCCATCTGATCTGCTTTGTAGTGGGGATGTCCAGTAGGTGCACAATCAACAACTGCATAGTTTGGGTTACTTTGTTTTGCCATTGCACAGAAAAATAGCTCCATTTCGGGATTTCCGTTTTAGGACTTCACATTCACTGAACAAAATGGGTAACAACATATCCAGCACCTGTAACAACAGCTTGTTAAAATCAGAAAGTGGACAAACCAGGCAGCAGGGACAGACATGTCTCATTTCCAGCATCGGGTCACGACCATTTCTCAACACACTATGTGATATGATACACTTTCATTATGTTAAATTGCGTCAAATCCTGTTCAGTCAATGTCCTTCAATCTTATTGTACATATTTTTTTCCCGTTCGACTCTTTTGAATATTCTGTATGTTTATGAAACTACCAATACCACAAACGCAGGTCGTTGCGTTTCGGCTGAATAACAGCCGCATCAGAGCAGTAACCGAAATAAGGTACTCTGTTTCCACCTTGTGGGCAAACTGGAATTACACCATCCCGATATGCAGCGGAACCTGTACGGTGTCCACTCTCAGCTATTCTGATTGTATCAGTAGTGCATCGTCGTCCACACTGTCATACAATCGCAGGCGAACAAAAATGATACATCTTACGGGGTTCAAACATAGCAAATCGTAGTACTGCTACGCTTAGTAATCCAGAACATTTGTATTCAGAGAAATACACTCACTGGCCAAGTAAGTATTAGAAACCTCCAGTCACATGAACCAGAGCATCAATGTGCCAGGCAATGTGCAATTGGGATGAGATAAAAGAACAAACATTACATTTGAATTTGAATCGTTGCTTTCTGTTATTCAGCGTGCCTCAACACCATCTGCGTGTTTATAGAGTTATGTTCAGAATTATCCAGAAAATGTCAATGTCTCAAGGATGTCACACTAAATCAACGCAGGTTACAGCCAGGGAATTGTGGGACTGTATCGGCGAAGTTATGATTGGTTAGCTCTGAGGACTAGTCGGGCCCGATGGTCCTCCCCTCTACCTGGGGGAGGGATCAGGCCTGGGGCCTTTCCTCTAGTGTCGGTCGCCCCGGTAACAGAACACTTTGACGCAGCCGTCGGGGGGGTCAGCCACGTAGACCCGCCCCCGCTCACAGCAGGCCAGGCCGGCCGGCTTCCGCAGGCCCTCGGTCACCACGGCGACCGGCTCTCCGCGGGGGGGGAAGAGAACCACGCTGCGCTCCTGCTCGTCCGCCACCAGCACGTTCCCCCCCGGGTCCACGGCCACGCCGGCCGGGTTCCCGAGACGGAAGGCGGGCGTCTCGCCGAGAGAGCGGAGGAGCCGGTGCCGGGGGCCGTAGAGCTTCACGCCGCCGCACTCCTCGCTGACCGCGAAGCCCCCGTCGGGGGTGCCGCAGACGTGGCGAGGGCCGGACAGCCCCGTCACGGAGCGGACGCTCAGGAGCCTGAGGCTCGGGCCCACTCCGAATACGTGCACCTTCCCCGGCTGGTAGTCGGCGACCAGCAGCCTCCCGAAAGCGTCCACGGCCACCCCCCTGGGGGAGGCGAAGTCTCCCAGGCTGACCCACTCCCCCCGGCCGGATCTGGAGTGCGGGTTGAAGACCCTCACCTTCCCCCCGGGGAGGTCGACAGCTGCCACCATCCCGGCCCGGGTCAGGGTGACGTCCTCGGGCAGGAAGAGCCCCTCCCGGGTGGCGCACCCCAGCTCCCTCACGCGCCTCCCCGCGCCCGTCAGGACGCTGATGCGGGCCTCCTCCCTGCTGCTCACGTACGCCGTCCCGTCCGCCGCCACGTGGACGGCCCAGGGGGACGCCGGCCCCCCCGCCAGCCGGCCCGCCGGCACGTTCTGCCTCAGCCCGAGCCGGGTCTCCAGGTTGTCCAGCCGCCGGCACAGCCCGGCGGCGCTCTGGCTGAGCTGGCGCACCTCCTCCTGGCTCACCATGCCCATGCCCCTCTGGAGGCTGAGCAGGGGGGCGGCGCGCTGCAGGGTGCCCTCGGCTTTGGCCTGGATGCCCCTCAAGGCCCGCAGGAGGCCCTCCTTGCGCTGAATGACCTCCAGAGAGTAGTCCATAGCTTTCTGCGCAGTCTGCAAGGGTCACAGAGCCTTGTGGAAGGGAGCTGAACGGCAAAGCTTAGAGAGGTATAGAAAAGCAGCATACGAGCCACTAATTGAAATCATGGTTAATTACTCCCCGGATGTCTAGAGTCTATCACAGATATGCCATCAAATGCTGGGTTTCTGCTTGAGTCTACGCTCAAGTCTCTACATTGGTTGCCTGTAAAGTGACCTATTCAATACAAGATCGTGTTCCTGACTTTCAAGGCCCGAAACAACCTGGCTCCATCATAGACCTCTGAACTCCTCCGTGTTTTACATTCCGTTCAGTTGAGGCTGGTCCTCTGCCCGCTGTCCCCAGGACTAAATCATGACCTTGTGGTGCTCTGTCGCTGCTCCAGTGTTGCGGACTGACCTTCCTCAGTCTTTCCGAGTGACAACTTCTTTAACTCTCTTCAAATCGAAACTTAAAACTTTAAACCTCTTTACCAAGATCTACGTCTGATTGCCTACAGTCAACTTGTAGAAACCTATATGCTCTTTTTTGCCCACTTACTTTTACTGTGCTTTTCTGGTCTTTTTCTTTATTCATGATGCAAAGCATCCTTGGATTTGGAAAAGCGCTTTAGAAATAAAAGTTATTATTGGCATTATTGAGCGCGCAAATGCACACTATGGTAAGGGTGTCGGATACAACACAGGACACAAGGAGAACTCTGCAGCAAATGCATTAAAGAATGTGAATGAGAATCACATAAATATGACTCACTAAATAAAGGAATGGAAATTTCAAGGCAACAGTAGAGGACACGTTAGATTTTACTTGAACTTCAAGGTTTTGGTGATCCTTTGAAAATAATACTAAAGATGCCTCTATATTTTCTAATAATCAGCCTTCCTTAAAGAGATTCTATTATCCCTATAGATCCACACAGTGAAAATGCTCCAGCCTTACCTGCTGTGTGCTGTTGTGTGCAGTGTTGCTCTGTGTTCTGTGTTCTGTGATTCCCTGTATCCAGGTGCACGGGCTTCTTCCTCTTTGAACAGCGTTGAGGTTGTGATGGAGACAGGGACAAACGCTATCACAGGCAGGGCTGGGACAACACTGTTATCGCCCTGTGAGTACGCTCTGACTGCTCCACACGCACAATCCCTACTATCTAAAAAGGAAGGAAATAATAATAATTGTTTACACTTCTATAGTGCTTTTCTGGACACTCAAAGCGCTTTACAGGTAATGGGGATCCCCTCCACCACCACCAGTGTGCAGCCCCACCTGGATGATGTGATGGCAGCCATAGTGCGCCAGAACGCCCACCACACATCAGCTATCAGTGGGGAGGAGAACAGAGTGATGAAGCCAATTCATAAATGGGGATTATTAGGAGGCCATGATTGGTAAAGACTGGGGGGAAATTTGGCCAGGACACCAAGGTAACACCCCCACTCTTTTCGAGAAACGCCCTGGGATTTTTAATGACCACAGAGTTGCTTATTGTGCAATGATTGCTTATTGAGAGTTTCCTCCTCCAGCTGCCTTTGTGTTCACTTGGGAGCAAGATGACCTTCAGAAAAGCAATAGAAGTTGCACATGCAGTAAGAGGCCACCACATCCTGAGCCTCTGCTGCTGTGAGTTCATTAGTATCTCTGCCAGCTCAAGTAAGAGCATGATAATAATATGACTGGCTGTCCCAATAGAATAAATACACAGAACATAAAATGCATCACTCTAACAACAGAGAAGCCTTCATATTTTCTTATGGTACCGGCTAGTGAAGTACTTCATTCACTCTTCATTCAGGACAGGACATACCAGGGGGCAGTTTGTGCCGGTCTCGTGCTTTACTTACATAACCACAGAGCACTCTAGCAAAAGATTCAGAACAACAGTTTACTGGGATTGTCCAAGCGGCAGCTCATCAGTGGTGGAGCATGTTGGTACAGGGCGGGCACGTCATCAAGGACTCTCCTGGTTTGTGACAGTGCAGCAGCTTGTGAAAATTGCCGGCAGCGCAGAGAGAGAGGCGTGTCGCTACTCCAGTTGGTGCTAACCCTCCTGTCGGCTGCTATGGAGCGTCTCAAAGGCACTCATTCTTCATGTGTGGCAACAGGAGGCATGGATAGAAATCTTAGCGTTACACCACCTGTGATGGCAAATTCTGCCCGGTTTACTGTAAAAAAATAATTGGCGATTCCAAAAAACGTGGCTTCCTCCAGAATTATCCGTCCTGTGGCACACTGCGTGATGTCACTTCCTTTTCTCAGCACCACCTTAACAAAACTGCGTTATGGCACAGGCTGTTTCCACTTCTGTGAAACCCTACGGTTATCTGTGGCAAAGACAAGCCTGTTCATTTATTGCAGCTGTGCATTCGCGTCTATATAAGATGAGCCTATTACGTAATCAAACCCTGTTTCTGGGTCCAGTAAAAACAGGCTGACTGCATTATTTCTATCATTGCAGCTCCAATCTGAAACCACCCGCGACATTGTGGCCCATAAATCTTCTTTCAGTGTTTCTAAGATTCACAGTGAACATTATGCTCCTCCTACCAATAAATAAACCCCGAGAGCTTTGTGTTTTGAGGAGGGTATTCTCTAAACCTGTGAAATGCACTGTCCACAAATACCCAACTGCCTGCTTCTGCCACACATTAACAGACAGCCGTTTCTCCCATCCTTGCTGTGGGCTTGGAAATATGGATGTGGAAATGAACTCACTTGCCACAGACTGGTGGCTGACCTTTCCCACGCTGGAAGCCCCGATGAGCCCTGGCGTTTTAACTTGGGGCCAGTTGCGAGGGCCCTGGATGACAGGAGAGAAGTGCTGCTCTGGGCTCTGACCTTTGTGGGGGCAATCGACTGAGCGACAGGTAAAGGAAACAGACATTTAGCTCGGGGACTAATTTCACCTTTACTAAGGTAACTGTCCCGTGTCGGTCCTTATCACCTAAGAGCTTCAGCACACTGCCACTCTCCATTAGATGACCTCTTTCTGTCTTCGTGTCCTGCTGGTCTTTTTCCTTGTGACATTCTCACTTACCCTGTGCAGCACATACAGCTAGAAGGAATTGATCAAACTTCGTTAAATACACACAGGAAATGCAAAGTCCTACGTTTTAGATGCTGTCAATGGGATTCTTATAATTGCCTGGTGCTTTTATCCAAAGAGTCTTACAGTGATTGATTGCAATTGCCTGTTTTTTATATACAACTTTTAATTTCCATGGACTATGGTATTTAAGGGACTATTAGTATTGCAACCACATATCTAGGTTTATTGTTTTTTTTAGACATTTAAATAAATATTCTCATGGTATTTGAAGTGTTTGTAATGTGCAATTATGGCTCACGAAGGACATAATTGTACATTCCGCTACATGAAAAACTCAACATAAAACATAGTTTGATTGATCTCTTAAGAAATCAATTGGATCAAGATCAGTCTGTCTGTCCTGAATTATTTTAATACCTTTATTGAATTGATTTTCTCGTTTTAACCTGCTCATAAACCATGTGAGTGACTAGCAAGTTAGACCTCTGCACCATGCTGAGCCCTTATAGGCTTGCAATGTCAGTGATGGTGGTGAGAGACTTGAGATTCCTCCAATCAGTGCTGAACCTCCTACAAGGGGCTGTGCTGCTTGTGACATATTGAAAGATGATAGGCTTGAGTCTGCTTATACTTCCTCATTCTCCCCCGTGTGCGGTGACACTGTCCGCAGCTATGACCTGACCCATGAAAAACACTGGCTAGCTATTTTGCATCAGGTGGGCATAACAAAAAAATATTTGGCAGTTCCAAATTTCTAAAAAAATAATTTGTTGGCATCTATCTTTTTGGGATTGATCTCAATGGATAAAACTGAAATTACTGTTCCCTATTCAGTCAGTCGTACAAAGCAGTTTACTCAGTTTAGTTTTGGTTGAGACAAAGGGGATCAAAAACAAGCCAAAACTCCTGCCGTTCAATGTCATTCAGGTTTTAACGTCCTTGTTTTACACACATTCTGAGCAGCTTCATTTAAAATGAATTTGATAAATACACGACTCTTGCACAACCCTGCATATTGCAAAAGCTCCGTATCATAGCCTGTATGTATGTCTCAAAGTTGCCATTTGTGATTTGTAAAAGGCACAGTCAAGGTGGTAAAAATACAGCATGTAAAAACCTCAACTCAGACAGATTTGTGCTTTCAATTCTGTTTAATTTCAAGGAAGTACAAAAGCTTGTCTCTGAAAGATTGTCTGCACGCTCCTGGGTCATACATCCAGGTCAGGAGTTCCAAGGGTGACCCTCTCATAGATTTACTTTATACAGATCAAACACTGTGTGAATGTATATACAAGTTAAGCTTTTTAACGAAGGTAAAAGAATCGTGGTCATTGCCTACTCATCCTAGACGTCCTGGAAAGAAATCACGTGTTTTTCAGCTGGAATCTTGCATCAGGGTATTTTCCATTGTCTAGGACCTAACAGGTATGGTAATATGGCTATTGAATGTTTGAGTGGCCCGACTTTGATTTAGTCTTTTATTACATCAGAATTACACACAGCAACACTATTGTGCGAGACGGAAAACCCTTTTCCATTTCATACTGCAGGTACTGAATGAGTGCTCAGCATGAAAAGGTGGTAAGGGAGGGAATTTGACCAGGAAATGCTTTGTTATGTCCGTGTGTGCAGGTTGTCTTCTGGCATCTTCAATATCAACAGGCATGATCGGTTTTGGCTATTTTTCCCCCATGACAAAGATACAGAACTCTCAAATCAATAACAGCAGCCTATGGAGTTTCTAAGTACCCCAGATACAGTACACCAACTACTCAGCTAGTATGTCCTTGCTAAGAAGTCTTGCATGGTCTTCGTGGAGCAATGTTCATCACATGAACCTCTGACATGTCTTGAGAGAGTCTCTGAAGTTCTGTATGTAGATCAATACTCTTGATCACAGAAACCACGGACAGCAGCACATCAAATAGTCATGACAAAGTCCAACAACTACGACCAGAACATGGACTACAGTTGCAGTGAATGGGCTGCTGTAACCACGATTCTTCCTTGCCACCTCCTACGTTTAGCTGTTCTTCTGAGCTGGATCCCTCCAAGCGGCGAGATGGGTGGCCGATGTCAACCAGTCTGCAGGAAAACCAGCTGTTAGGGGTCGCCGGGTGTGAGGGGGCTGGGAGGTGGCAGCATCTCCCCGGGGTGATCTTTGGACGAGGGCCTCTTCAGTGTCTTGGCACTAGAGGTAAAGTCGGCGAAGACCAAGGGAGCCGAGCGACCATCCGGACACAGGAGCACGCTGGAGTCTGCCTCGCATTTGGTCGTCCTGCTGGGCCACAGGGCCTCGACGGGGGGCGGCCGGATGCCCAGACTACTGGGTGACACCACCTCCGTCTTGACCACAGCGCCCGGATGCGTGTCACCCAGCTCAGAGTGGCTGATCTTGATCATGACATCTTCAGCCTGGCAGCAGCTTTCCTGGGACAGGAGTTTTCTGCCCAGTGGGACTCCCTCCTCCTCCTCCTCCTCCTCCTCCTCCTCCTCCTCTTCCGTCTCCCCCAGGATGCTTCCTTTGCCTTCTGAACACTGACCTTCTCCCCCGCTGCCAACCACTTTGCAGTCTAGAGCCTTCTTGACCGAGAGGTCCAGGGGTCCTTCATGCTGCCTGGTGGTCTTCTCCAGTGCCTGGTGGATGTGCGACAGCTCACTGCGAATTTTACAGAGGTGGTCCCTCAGGTAGCGCTGGCCGGGGCTGTCCTCCTTCGCCAGGTGAGAGATCTTGCGATCAGCTTCCTGGTACTCCTGCAGGGCCTTGGAGAGGTCACCTAATAGCCCGGCTGCCGCATCCGACTCCTCCCGCCTCCCTGAATATCTGTCCTTCGCTTTCCCAGGCTTCAGAGGGGATGAAGGCTCTAGCAGGAGGCCTCTGGACTCTTGTCCCTCTGCTGGACACTTTCTGCTGTCTGAGTGCCATTCCCCTGCAGGCCTGGTTGGCAGAAGAGAGGTGCGAAAGGTGCTGAAAAAGAATGCAACAGCACAAAAGAGGGTTGGAGAGCAGAGCCTTTAAAGACCACTGAAATACAGCACCAGCTCAGAATCAAAGAAGCAAAACAAACTGTGACTGGCATCTGAATAATATGCCAGCTTTTTCTCTCAGTGAAATACAGCACTCTTCTGCCCGTGAGATCCAGGTATACATCCTACACCTTTCAATAACCTATCCATACTGAAAAAGAAATCTGATCAAGAAGGGAAGCCTAATGTCGTTTTAGAGACACGCTGCATGGTAACACAGATTCAAGCTCTCTAATACCCACCTGCCATGAAAGAGGAGTTTTTCGGTTCCTGCAGTGAGTGATGGGGCACCGTGCGTGTTCTTGAGAAGGTCTCGTGTGCTTCCCAGAAAAGGCTTCTTCTCCTGGGGGCCTTCCTGATTCTCCAGGGGCACCCCGGTCCTCTTGGCGTTCTGTTCTCTTAGCGAGGGGACATCCTTGGGGCTCCAAAACCCCATCTTGTTGTCCTTACCTGCAGCTAGGTGGGACTTCTCTTCTGCTGCCCCGTAGCCAGGCTCAGCTGACCCCGCAACCTGCTGGTGGGAGGCCCACAGAGCTGGGGGAGCCCCGTTGGTACTGGGGCGCAAGGCGGGGACCTTCCACAGGCCAATCTTGGGCGCATAGCTCACTTGCGCCTTCGGCTCCAGCCCAGCTGGGGACTGTCGCCCGGGCTTGACGCCCTTGCTGGAGTCTTGCGTGGCTGCGAACGCATGTTCGCAGAGCAGAGGGTAGTAGAAGCGAGGTGGCAGGACGGACCTTTCCGAGGGGGGCACGGACCCGGAAGGAGGGTGCATGAGCTGTGCAGCGGATGCGAGGAAAGGGAGCTGGGCGAGCTGGGCGTGGGCCGGGGTTGCTCCAGGCACTGCGGGGTTGAGGTACGAAAACAGGCCTGGGCTTAGGGGGTAACTGACACCCAGGACTGAGAGATTCAGCGCAGGGGCTTCCTGGCATTCTGCAAAGGGTTGCACGGGTGGGTAGCAGGACATGGAGCCGCCATCCGCGAGTGAACCTTCTGCGTTTGCCTTCCTGTGGCTGGTTGCCAGCAGACGCCACTGCTCCGAGAGGAGGCTGGGACCAGTCAGGCAGGTCTTAGAAAGTTTATAGTGCTTCAGCTTAGCCTCTACCTCTACCGCCCGGGCATTGAGAAGCTGGTCTTCAAGGGAGAAGACATCTGTGATAACAAAATCGGCCTCTGTTTGTTTGGGCCTCTTCGTAGTGTTTCGGGGGCCGTTGTCAGTTTGGTCTCTGGCCTCTTTGGTGGGCAGGGTTTCCTTTAGTCCCTCCCCTTGCCCTCTCTCCCTGTCGATTGGATCCTCACCTTCCTCTGGCTCCTCCCCCCCAAAGGGGACCTCTGACTGCGCGGCTTTTGATTGGTCCACAGGAACTGGGCTGGACTCCACCTCCTCGCGACCTGACCCTCGGAGGCGTGCCCCCGGCTGTAGAGGTCGAAGTTCAGGGTGTAGGAGATTGCCCTTTTTGTAGGGCCATTCAGACTCAATGAGCAGGGAGAGGGAGTTCTTGCACAGGCTGTACTTCATGTGGTTGTACAGGTGGGACTTTTCCATGCATGTGAAGGGACACTGGAAGCATTTATAGTTATAGGGTTTGCCCCACGGTCGTGGGATGTAGTGCGGCTTTTTGGGCTTGCGTTCCTTGTGCTTATACACTGAGCTAACCTTGCAGGTCAAGTCTTCCTTTGACATGGTGGTGAAGGGAGATCTAGAAAATCTAGAACCTTAGAATATAGAGAAGGGACTAAACTGAACAATCTCAAACAGCCGACATACAGCGCGTCAGGTTGGATATTTTGGCGAGATCAGATTTGTCCTCGCACAGCTGGTGCTGGTGCTGTTCAACAGATCTGTGTTCTGCGTGGGGCCCTCGATTCTCCTTAAGGAACCCAGTCCTGACCGGGCTGTAAAAAAAAAAGGAAGACAATTTCAAATCACACCATGAAACACCCGCACCTCTCCATTTTCAGCAACCACTTTATCTTGGTGGCGATAAAGCTCAGTTATAGAGGTACCAGTTACAGGCAGATGAGTGCACAGCTCGTTTAACGCCGAGTTATTTTGAAAGCTGTTGAGAGGGCTTTGATAATTCTGAAAGAGCAAAAGCGCCAAAAAAATCTTTGCAGAAAAATAAGAAAAACAGGGCCGCAGAGAGAGCGACAGACTAAGTCAGGCAGGACAGGAGATGGTGTGGGAGTGTGTCTCCTTGCTTCAGCGTGTGTCTGGTGGAGTACAGTTGCTACTAACCTATCTGCAGGGCGGACTGTGCCGATGTGTTCTCACTGTACCTGCCAGAACTAATTATTTCCAGTGCTGTACCAGGCGCTAGCAGAGCTCAGGGCTGGGTTTCCAAGCGGGCAGCCCTGGGGGGCCCTGCACCTGTGTCGGGGAGGGTCCCTGGTGAGCCACTGTGCCGCGCGGGGGGATCGTGCGAATGGAAACTCCCCAGGGGGCTGCCCCTGGCACCGTGCAGCCAGGGTGGATAGGTGGGTGGGCGAGGGGAAACAGCAGCTTCTAATGAGAGACTAGCACAGTACCCACAGGGCATCATTAGTGCCAGGGCTGGAGGATCTGGGTCAGAGCTCAACGCTAGAGTGTACCCTGCCTGTTCTGTACTCCCCGTGGTTTCGTGCCAGCTACCTTCATGTGTGCCCACTGCCCACTGCCCAGTGGTCAGTAGAGCTTGAATTCACCATGCCACATCATGTTCTCCCCTACAGGCAGCGCCATCTACTGGATGTGTTCAATCACTGCGCACCAGATCTGTGCCTGGCACCTCACCCCCTCTGGCTCCTCGCCCTGTCGGGGCGAACTCGCGCTGGGGAGGGCGGCGGAGGTTAACCGCGTGCCCGCTCGGCGGGGAGACAAAGTGCTCCTGATTTGACCAAAAGCTGACAAAATTCACAACAAAGTCTACGTCCCCTAATGGAAAAAGAATCGCCGACCAAATAAAGCACAAAATTAAATGCCGGTTTTAATTCAAGGGCTGAAAGAAAATGGACTCACTTTTCCCTTAGATTAGCAACATAAAAACTTTTTTTTTTAATCTAGTGAGATTTCATAACATTTTCATAACATTTTTCGAAAGAGTAATTTAACATATATAATGTAGGCCACTGTAATTTTTATATTAAATACAAGAGATTCAGAAACATCTTAAATGTTTTACTACTGGATGGCATTCCTTGGACGGTCCTGTAATCAATTGTGCTTCATGGAGGTGTGAAATGCTTATTCAATTTGGGTTAAGTAAAAAAAGCAAATACGCTCGCCTCAAATTTTTTCTTTTGCAAAACTGCAATACACTCAGGCATAGTACAGACATAGATAATATTAAATCATTTGCTCCCTTTCTAAAGCCAGGCTAGGCTGAGCAGAATACAGTTAATGAGCACTTAACATACCCTTTCCAATACCAGCCTTCTCAACAAAAACATTTGCAACAGTAACACTTTCTACTGTACTCACTGTATAATTCATTGGAGGCCCCTAAAGGAAGAAGGAATAATTCAGCCATATGGATTTAATGTCAGATGCAATTCCTGTCACAAATCTAAACTTGAGCTCCATATGGGTCTTCAGTTTTCCAGTGCTGTTTATCCCGACGATGATCGCAAATGTTAAACGCTCCATCATGAAATACAGGAGTAATCCTGATCTTAGGTCAGACTACAAAGATGCTACAATTTAAAAAAAAATTAAGGGGCAGATCGATCCATTTATTTGTACACATTTAATCACCATGACTGACAAACAATGTGGGTTTTGCATATCATGTGCTCCTAGTAACTCAATTTTATTTGCTCTGTTATTCAACAATATTAATTAGTTGAAGTATACCCTGCTTTGTGAATAGTTCTCTTGGTGGGACAATGTTAACTATCAGGACAGGATAAATACAGTTTCTATGGATCATCGATCAAACTAAATCGATCATCACGATACGGGACATGAGGTATCTGAAAACCACATGCCACTGTGCATGAAATAATCGAGCCTTTCCAGTCCAGTATTAAAACTGGTGCCCGAGTATGCAATTATGACAATTTTATTTTTCAGTAAAGCCTTCTTAGAATTAACTAGATTTAATCGTGCGTACACGGTCAGATAACAGCTCAGAATCTAAATTATCGCATGCTCCATTTTAAAAAATCGATTCATGTTTTTCCTCTTTCTCCGTTTGCCTTCAGTAGACATTTTTTTAATGTTTTACATTTTTTAAAACGTTACAACCCCAGTATTTCTAAGCAAGGGGGTTTTGAGTTTTGTTGCGTGTTTCGATGACATTGCCTTCCCCTGATGTTGAACCAGTTAACTACTGTGACTCTGAAAAAGCCTTGGATTATCTTTTTGGGTGAAACCTGAATGAATGTCGGACTCGAAGATTCTTGCTCGATTCTGTGCAAGCAAACAGTGTAGTGTGAAAACCTTAGTTAGTTCTGGTCTGGCTAACATTTATTCCTTGCATCTGTGACCATCATAGACTGACATTTTCGGTTGTTTGGCTTTTACAGATAACGCATGGAAAATACAATTAAAAGCTGCTTAGATTCCAATTTCCTTACTGTTATAACAATAAAAAACAAAGCATTTTTATAGAGCCTTCCCATCTCGTTCGTGATCTGAACATTTAGTGCTGCCCTCTATATTTTCAACTGTATCTGAATGAGCATCGATATTCTTTAACATTGTTTAACTGTGCTGACTTCTCGTTTTGTTCTACTGCTCTTGCGAGTACTAGAAAGGCGCAGCTGTTTTGGTTTGACAAAGATGGGTGGCGCGTGAATTGATCTGCAGAACACATCACTGATGGCGCAGGGCAGACAAGTAGCGGGCAATTCTATTTACAAAAAAGTCTCACCCTGGCAGCAGCAGGACGTTGTAGGCCAGAGTTCTCCAAAGGCCTGGTGAGAGAACGACTCCTGCCCTCAAGCTTCCTGAACCACACTCAGCCCTTAAATGGAAAAAAAACAGCTGCTGTAGGGGCCCGGTCAATAAAATTCATTTTTACAGTTGATTTTTCACTGCCGGCTAGCATTAACAACACCCGTTCTCTGTTGCTGGGCTCTCTCCTGCTGTTTTCAACCCCTCCAGACTTATTTGAAGCTTTTAGGCTCATGTTCAGCCACTCTGGTCTGCTCTAGAGAAATATCAAATCGCTTCAATTAAAAGGTTAACCGCCCTAAGAGCTCTTGTCCAGCTACGCAGCTCCAAATTGACAGAGGTGGGAGAGTGTTTTTTTTAAAGTTTAAAATTTAAAGTATTTTCCTTCACAATCCATTGTCAACAAGTATGAAGAATTGTTGCCTATGTGGGCATGGAAAACGCTTCATTAAAGAGAGAAAAATGGCGGCAACACACTTTTGAAGATATAAAATTAAAATATTAATTAAAATCAAATGATCTATTGGGTTTCACTGCTTCCAGACTTTTGAAAAGACTTTTTTGAAACCCTTTTGTCCTTTTTGGCTCAATCACTGATGTTTATTGTGAACCAGAGCATAGCACCAGCATATGACCCCTACATTTCTGAGACCCAAATAGAACAGGAAACAGCCTTGTCCGTTGAGCCGACAGAATTACCAGCCTCAGCTCACAAATTCTGAGGAGCACAGTCTCATCGGCTCTACTGATTTCAGTTAATAGACCTTCCCGTGTTCATGTTGTGACATTACTTAGAAATTATTTAGCTTCAAAGATATTTATTAGCTTTTTTCTCTTTGAACTTGTTTATATATTATGGGCACTTTTTTTCCCCCTAAACACTCATTACGTCTACACGTTTCAAGTCCATGTCATTTAGGTTTGCAAACCTGTCTCATCGCTTGCCATGTAATTTTCAGCTGAACTCTTTTCACGTGCTGGTCAGTCTAGTTTTAACACGTCGTGGTACACGGTGCTGTATAACAAGCATCAGGCAAAACAACCTAGCTCATTCTCAGATGAGTCTATTAACTAAAGAAAATGAATCAAACATCTTTACCGTGTTTTCCAGTCAGCGGCGCGTCCGGTGTTGGATACTTTCTATTCGATTTCCTGCCCCAGTTGCTTTGACAATGTCCTGTTCAAAAAGTAGATTTTTAGAACTTCAGCAAGAAAGAATAAAGAGAAATACATACTATCTTGTAAAAAATGTACTGACCTAATAATGGCTTCTCTAAATTGCGTTTAGCGAGCACAGCGGTCTATTCACATAACTGGACTCCCTCCATTACAACATTAAATATCTGTTATCTATCTCTTGGTCCCCTTAGTGTTACACATTTAAAAAAAAATATATTAAACATATAGAATATACAGATACAAATACAACAAGAGGATCAGAACAAAAGAAAAAAAACGCAGCAGAAAAAAGCATTTAACTTCCAGAGGTAATTAAGTAATTATGTGATCCTTAGTGTTACACATATCACAAAGCCTCTTGCACTGTATAACGTATGTACTATGCAATGACAGCTTCCGTTAATTACACTGTAGCTGTGATCTATTGTCACATTTCTGTATCATTATGATGTTACCAGACCTTCCTGTGTTTATGGTGTGACATTACTTAGAATTCATATAGTTAGTATATAGTTTTCATTGCTCTGAAACCTTTTACGTTGTTTCAGCGACTTAACAAATTAAGAAACATCGTACACAACAAAATAATTCTCAAAAGTCCGGTAATAAAAGAAGGCCGTTGGTTTGTCTTTATACAGCCCTTAGTGGAGCTGTGCTGTCGCTCTCTTCGGATCATCTTCATCTACATTGTAGCCGTGTTAGCTACGGATGTCAAACGGAATATATTTCTGGGTTTTTAATAAGGATCAAGAAAAGGTTAATTCCACGCTGAAAAGTCGGGTGGAACTAACCTCTATACTGTACGTGTTCCTTTACAGCCCACGCGCGGAGACCCAGTTCCCACTCGAACTTCTTACACTATTATTACACTGGTGTGCAATGGTGTTTTGCATTTTCCACCAAGAATAACAGATACATTTTCCATAATTGGTTTACGACACAATTAACACAGACGCCCCGCATCACTGGTGTAAAGTCGTGCTCATGTAATCTCTGAATTTACTAAAATGTCAGACAGCGCGAAACGGTGTTCTAGCGATAAAGCCTAATGGCTCACGGAGTAATTTCACTTACTGTATTAAGTGACCGGGGTCTCCAAGGTTAATTTTTCTTGGCTTTGAGACTGGCAAAATTAGTTTCAAATGCCCCGACTTTGGCATGATTATTTGGGAAAGTGCTGAAGATAGTTTGTTCAAATTCTATTTGAGGCTTTTGAAGACACGACAAATATTTGAATAGACGTTCTGTCAAATATCTTTTACCAAGAAACCTTGACAGTTGCGAAGACAAATCGTCATCTTCGTGAGCAGACAACTTAATCAACGGGATACAAAAACGAATGCAAATCCTACTTTAAATTATTTTCTTTTTCATATCACCTCATTTCAGCGACATGAAAGATGAATATACACTGTAGTTACATTGCACTGCTGTAACTGAATATTTAGCCTTCTGCACGTTTATTAATTGATTTCTATGAATTATTCTGAATTGAGATGTTTTTATATCCTGATCAACCAGAGTGACCTACAGTATCCCTGAAGAAACGTTTACTAATACCGTACTGACCAAAAATAAAATAATCTCAGCCTGAATTACTTTTACTTAGATTCCTTTCTTTAATTGTTTTAGATTCTTGAACATAAAATTAACGAGAGAAACCGCTTGCGGCTCAATTCACTTTTTGCAGTAAAATTTATTCCCCCGCCCGAGTTTTCTCTGCGTAACTAACCGCCAGCTGGCGTTGTGCTCTTTAATTACCTGCTCAGTAAGTTTCGTCACCTCAACCGCTGTTTTTCGCTTAGTAGGGATCATACCGATATCAATAATTTAATTTGTATTGCTATTTAAAACAATTGGTCCAACTGACAATCTTCCTACCAATTAATATCAATATATTAATTGACCAATTAAGTTTAAGCGGGAAGAGAACCCTGCAACAATGTTCATCTATTTTCTAAATACATATATGAATACAGTTTAATATCTTGTTTGACAGATGTCATTTATTAATTAATTGTGCTTTATTAATTGTTTAACGCCCCTCTCTTAGGAGAGCGTGACCCCCTAATTAAAATAACTTTTTTCCAAAGTACCATACTCGGGTAGTCTTGACTGTAAAACGCACATCCACTGCTGATAAAAAAAGCTAAAACGAGAAAGTTTACGGGCTAGCTGCTTAATATATTTAGGAAACGGATTTCTACGAAGAAAATGGAATGTTTTTTGCCACTAAAAGCTAAAATGTATCGTCATTTTTCTCGTAATAAAGAGAACACTATATAATAGTTTCTGTACAAAAGATTAACCAAAACAACAACAACAAAATCAATGATAATGTTTTTATACAAGCCTACATCTGTACAGCTAACTCTATAAGCACGCACGACCTACTAATACGAAGTCCAGAGGAGTTATAATGAATCATACAAAGGTAAATTTATGTAACAATCCGAACTCCTGGCTGCCAAACCTAGGAGAACTTTTTGTTTTTAGTGACAGTCAGTGACATTAAAGAGAGTTCAGAGAAAATACACTGTTATATTCCTCATTAAATCACATAATTGCGCGGGCGTCTGATTGCTTATTACTTTTTGCTCCCGTTTCTCAAAACGAAGAGAATGCCCATATCCCGATTTTCCTGTCGCATGCACCGGCTCGCTAGCAAAGCATTAAGCCTTCGCCTCTTCTAACGTCAGAGGTAACAATAAAAGGTTTAACTGTAACGTTAAATAAATATTATGAATATCCGACACACAATAACCTATTCATTGAAATGTAGCAAACAATAATACTTCATGCATCCTAATAATAATAATAATAATAATAATAATAATAATAATAATAATAATAATAACAACAACAACAACAACAACAACAACAACAACGACAGCAGCAGTAGTAGTAGTAGAATTGGTAAGGATTCTTGTTGCTAAGGCGAGCAAAGCGCGCTGTCAGGTAACTTGCCTAGCGGAAGGTGTCATTCGGACCCGCGGTCGGCGTGCCCGCTCGCCAGCCCGGCTGTGTGTCTGCGGCGCGGCTGTGACGAGGAGACGGCGCGCACCCAGCTCGACTGAGAGAGCGCTCGACTTGGTGCGAGGTATATATTGTCTAGAAGCCATGCCTTGGGGCATTACAGTAAAGCTCGCTCCATATTCCCTATATGGAACTGTCACATGTTGTTTTACCTCGCTGCTGAGGTACTGGAACGACTTCCACTCTTGCCCACCGCGGTTCCTTCCGTTTTCAGCACCGGGGGAAAGCGCGCAGTGCTGTCTTCACGTGGGAGGCTAACGGTTGCCAATCGAAACTTTTATTTCTGTTTTCCCCATTTCCTCATCCCTGTGAAGAATGGGACGGCGATTGGGAGCATGCATTTCTCCTTTCATTGCGGTAAACGAAGCACTAAATATTTATGAAGCAAGTTTGCGGTTTGCTGTGTGCATCCCACTACTGCTGCTGCTGGCCCTGAGATTTTGAGCTCGGCTGGGCTGCGTGACCTCAGACAGGACGGTCCACCAAGTCAAGCTGCCGGACAGCCACTCCCAAGTCTCAGCGGGGCCGCGCCGATTGCACTTGACACGGGTGTAGTTACAGATCGTGTCATCGTTCAAAACCAGCGGGTCTCAATTCTGCTGTTGCTAATTGTATCAGATCGCATCACGCTACAGCAGGCTAATTTGACACAAGTCGAGCCTGCGCTCAGCTGTGTGTATTTATGCATTACTATCAATGAGGGCGGCAGAATCTGCACACACACACACAAAAATGTCCTCGCAATCACTAAATCCAAAAGACGCGATGTGGGGATGGTATCTACTTTTAAAAATCTAAAAACTCCCAAATATTTTTTTCACCGCGCGTGGTGAGCTACAGTATATATGTGGAGTTTGGCACAGTAAAGGCACATAAAATAAGAATTGTTTAAGAGGCAGAGCCCATCAAATAAACTTTAAAATGCCCTTTTTAACACATCGCATCTCATCTCCGCCTGGTATCTTGTATGAAACTGAGGGTGCTAAATGATATGCAGTCTAATGAGTCAGATGTAGCAGGTTTGCGTTGTTTAAATTACAGAAACAACTTGTTGAAGTTTTATCTGGACTGGTGTACAGCAGGAATCTCCAACCCTTGTCCTTATAGGTCTATCGGTCCTACAGTAAGTTTTTTAAAGTCCTATGAGATTTGAATCAAAGGGTTTAAAGGTTTAAAGGTTGGTACCTAAAGGTTTAAAGATTGACAACACCTGTAAGCTATTCATGAACCAAGTAAGTAATGCTTTTCAATTCAAATAAATGGTTTTCGAGGGCCTATGAGTCCTTAGATTTCTCTCCTAAAAGATTGCTGAATTAACAAATCACCTGCTTAATTGATCACAGTGGAATGTTTCCATATCTTCAGAAATTGTTGAGCCTTCAGATTCTGCTGGACCATCATTAATCACACCCAATTGATGTCTCAGAAACAGGATGCCCATCCTGCTGGTTGAAACTATAGCTTGGATATTTTTTATCCCAACCCCAGCATTCACAGCATTTTGATGTGGTCCAGTCTGTACTGATGTACTTGAATTTAATCACACGCGTTACTGGCTATGTTTTAAAATAATTGTAGCACGTTCACAATTATTTCCAGGTCTAGCATGAAACGAGGCGTTTCACCCATCAAGCCAAGAAAATATACAATACACCCTCTTTCTCAGTCTGATTTTTCATCCACAAGCCCTGTAAAAAGCAGGAGCTCCAGAGTAACTGTAAAACTAACACATGTGTCTATGCAGTAACCAGCTTGTTTGTTAAACAGAGAAAGGAAGCAATCGATCTTGTCCATTGCTGGAATAAAGATGCAGTTAATTCTAGTTCTCTGTGGCCAAGGCAGGTGAAGTGTTAATGTGAATGAAGAGCTGTAAGATTCACTCACATCCTAACCTGTAAATGACACACTGGCTCACATCAACCTGAGCAACTTGCTGAGGCCACTGGAACTCCTTTCTGTTTTTTTTAAGCAGCCTAAATTACTTTCCAGTTCTTTCGAAGGCTTTCTACAAAATCGAGAATTAACCTGCTCTTAGGTATCGTTTGAATGACCCAACTTCAATTCCAACAAAAAATAATGGATCGTGTTTCTTTTTTGAGAGGAACGCGAG